>NC_134953.1:24301250-25587500 GCF_965638725.1 Aptenodytes patagonicus
TGTCCTGTTGGAGTGTGGACCCTGGAGAGCACTACCCCGTGCAAAGTTCATTCGGGGTTTTTCTCTGCCAGCATCAGCTGGATCACCTCAAATCTTGAGCATTTCTGTGGTGTGTTTCATCACGTAAGTAATTTGTATGGCTGGTGAATTCACTCTGAGCCACTTCTGTATCATCTGGTAACCATTTAATCTACACTAGGGAGGAGTATGAATCTTTTTCTTATAATGATATGATGCAGTAGACCTTGTTCTTGAAGTTGAAGCCTTACTAATAGAAAGGACAGCCCCTGTATTCCTCCATGTACTTTCAGTGACTAAAAATTCTGCTAATCAGTTTGGAATAAATAGTATCATTCCTTCATCTGCTGAGTAACTCTTTCTATTAAAAGCAGTATAGACTTCCATGTACAATATATTATACCCGGATACATACAGAGCCAATGATAAATACCACCAATACCATATCTTCCGCTTACTATCTGTATAATACCTTAAGAGTGCATGACATTTTACAGAGGAAACTATTTTATTCTTTACTCCATAGAGCTTACCATCCTTATTAGACTTAATACAACAAGTACAACACACAGAAGGCTGTAATAGCGATAAACAATGTTGAAACTCATACTGCATTTGCTGTTTGTCACTTTCTTCTTGGAACTGTAGAGTAAGTCTGGAAATTTGGGTACTTTGAAATGTTCAAAAGAAGTTTGAAGATAATGGGCAGGGACGAATTCTATTTGATTCTTTACAAAAACCCATCAAAAATCAGTTGGTTAACTATCTGTATTTTGTATTAACCAATCTGTACAGAGAAACTCAGATCAGGAATTTAAAGCTGAGCAAAAGTATTATTCTTGCACAATGCTCCCTTCAGTGTTCCGTAGTCATTGAGAAGGCTAGGAGGAGATAAGAGGGAAGGCTATTTGTAACGTGCTTCCCTCCCCCTTTTTTTTCTTGTACTCGATTGAAAAGACCTGCCAGTTTGACAAATACCTTCAGCAAGAAAGGAATTATTATATATCCAGCCCTCACGGGTTTCTTATCTCAAACCCGACCTTTATTATGGTTTTATGGTTTTCCTTCGGCATTAAATCCCATTTCTTCTTAAATAAATTTCTAAGTACAGGAAACACTGTATATTTGTATATATGTTTGTAAAAATACAAAAAATAATATGCAACATTTTCCAAGATCAGATGAAAATTTAGTGTGGTTTTTTTAAATAGTTTCTTTTACCGTCAAAGGCATATGAGCTCAAACATGCTGTTTCTGTTTATGTGCAATGACTTACAGCAGCAAGAACTTGATTTTAAAGTATAACAGCAAAATCTTGCTGTTAGTTTGTAGTAAAATCTTGCTGTTAGGTTGTAGTGTTAAAATGTTTGCTTTTTATAGCTTTTAGAACGGAAATATTTTCTTGAAATAGAAATTGAATTCATGATTGTTGATCACTCATTTCCAATAAATAATATTGCTCTTAGTCTGAATTTCTTACATAATTCAAACACCATGGAGGCATCAAATGCCAGTGTTATGCTGGGATATGGGCAATACACAACTTTTATATTTAATACTACTCCTACCTTCATCTGAAACTTGTGATCACAAGTAATTAATTGGTGCCCTAGCACTGTGATCTCTTCTGTTGAAACTGTTTCAGGAACAATATCTCTCTGGCACGTATGTACTTTCACCATTCTATTTAAGTAGAGAAAATAAAAAAAGACCAATTGTGAAAGAGGAAGTGTATTAATACCATAATTTTGTGATAATATAATGTTAGCAATGATAGTGACAGAAGGTAGAAGTTGAGAAAGAGGCAAGATTTTGGGGATGCATTGGTCCTGTAAGACAGTGAATTATACTTACTATACTTTCTTCAAACTACTAAATTAATTCAAAGTCTACCATCTGATGTTGAAATTATTGCTGTTTGGACCATCTGTGTTATTCTGGTAATAAAGTTTCCGTTTCCAATTTATAAAAAGATGCAATTGATTTATCTATCACAGCCACAGTCTCGCTCTGACTCTATGGGCTCAGGCTGTGATTCCGTGGAAGCCTCAGTCAATCTAGTGGCATATTACTGTGGTTTTGCCTGTAGCCATGCTGTCCTGCCCCCTCTCATGTGCCAAGTCCACCCTTGTGTGACCTTGCACTGAGCTGTTTCAGCATGGTATGCTAATAGGAAGCTAACTGGACAAAGTGCTGCTGTGAATAATTTTCTGCATTAGAAGTGCCCAAACAGCAGCACTAGCAGAGATGAACTGTTCTAACAGGGGGAATGAGAACAGCACTAGCATAGCCAGTAGTTAGAGTGACTTAGGCTCTGTGTGATACCAGCCTGGAGGACAATTTGTCCCTCCATTTTTGTTGTTTTCAGCTGGGGAGGGAGGGAGGAGGGGTGTTTGGGATTCATTTTGTTTTTTATTTTTTAACCTTAGTCAGACTTCCTTGAAATATGTGGTCTGATGGTGATATTCTTTTTTTTTTTTTATCATATCTATAACTTGCATAAATTATTCCAAATTTTAAAATTAAGTGAGTATACCTTATTTAGATGTGGCTGTCATTGGAATCTTACAGGTAAATAATTCAGCAATATTAGGTAAAAATCAACCTCCGTAATAATTGCAGTAAGACCCTGGAAACAGCTAGGTTTCAGATGTGCTCCCCACAGTCTTGCTGTATGCCAGCGACCTTTTCTGACTGTTGGTCCCTATAGGACACTTCTGCTTCTTTGTGGTACTAACTCTGACTGTGCAGCTTCTACAGGCATGTACTCTGTTTACTTCTGTATGTTATGGAGAGTATGCTGAGCAAATAGCTCATTTTTATTGTGTCTTAGTGTCCAAATTGATAGCTTTGTGACTGGTTTAAAAGAAAAAGTGTCATGTTATTCTGGCTTCAAATCACGTTAAGGCAAAATGCAAGTGAGTTTTCACTGAGAATACCTGAAAGGATAATAAAATTATCAAAGACCTAAATATATATATGTGTGTGTATACATACACATATATACACACACATATATAAATAAAGCCACACTTTTATTTGGATTAAATTGGAGAGGTCTCTCTCCCTTTAACTCCTTTTCGACTTTGGATTTAATCCTTATCTTTGTGTGTATAGCAGATTTTTTTTTAAATGAGAGAACTGTAACCCTCTGTCTGATGTGAAAGTTTTCCTGAAAGTTTACCCTACCTGTCTCCCAAAACCTGTTATGATGACAAATTCCAGAAATGCTTTGCCTGCTCTGTAGAGAAGTACTTTCTTTGCTCCGTTTTAAAGGGATTTTCTTGAAGTTTCAATCTCTAGGTGCTCCCTATTTCTATTACTGTGGGGTTTGAATATTTGAAGTCAGTAAAGTTCAAGTAGGAGATAATGAAGAAAGACTAATTGTTCTAAAGAACTAAAATCCCAGTCAGGACAGAAAAATGAAACCACACCAAAACCACATTTGTAAATGCTCCTACAGCAATACTAAAAGAAATATGCTTGAATAGTTAATTTGAAGTGAAGATACTGATACAACATTCATCTCAACTACTTGGTGAAAGGACAGTAATTAGTAGCATACTTAAATCAAGATACCAACAGTAAGACGATAATGAGATGGGCTGCACAGCTGGAGGAGTGGTAGTTTATCTTAAAGCACTTATGAAAAGAAATGTTTACTGTCACAGATGTTCAATGAAATACATATGAATTTAAATCCTTTGGCTAATATGAGGGTGTGTAATGTTAGGGCAATATTACTGATCACTTGATGACAATGATGGCAGTGGTTGTCATTGTGGGTGTTGAAATGGGCTGTGAAGGCTGAGAACTGTATGATAATGGACTCTTCTGTGAGTGTCCTCTGGCCTTGATAAATGCCATGTTAGATAATTGTTGCTGACAGGTTCTTGGAACACCTACTCAACAAATGCATCTAAAAGGAGTACCTGTTGACTTATTTTCGAGCAATGCAAATATAGCTTCTCAGAACTAGTGACTGCAGTGTGCTCAAATCCTGCAATTTCTACAAGTGTAGAAGAATCTTTACGCATATGAATCCTTTCTCCAGAAAATCCATCAGTGATGTATTTAAGAGGGGGATCTACCTAAAAATCCAAAGCCTGCTTAAAAAGAAATGAAGAGAAGGACCAAAAATTCAAAAATGGCATTAATGGAGTGTGTTTAAAGACTGATAGTGTGTATATCACTGATCTGTGATATATGTTGATAAATGCTATCAGTGCAAATAAAGATGCTAAAAGGACCCTATGAAGTCCAAATAACTAACATGTTTAAACGGCAGAATAAAGCAGGTTATTAGGAGTAGAAAAAAGCAGCTCAGCTTTCACCTAGTGACAACAGAAAGAAAAAGTCTAGAAACTAATATTAAGAATGGTTTTAAATACGTCAGTCAAATTTTGTTTCAGAGTTTGTGAGACCAATAGGTGATGAAAGCATGTTAAGAACATTTGAAGGTCATGAAGTATAGATGGTCTGTTTTTACTATGGACACAGCAGGGGTTACCAGTACTGATCCCTCTGGGAAAGGAAGGTGAATAGGCAATAAAGTTAACTGATACTTAAAATACAGAGGAGTGTCTGATAAAATCCATTTTGCATATATTTTGCTGAAAACTTTTGGAATTATTTATATATGTTTTCATATGCTTTTGTTTTGTCTTTCAGCTTGTGATGAATGGAAGATCTTACCAAAACCTAATCTGCATCGAGACGTCAACAGATTTGGTCACACTGCTGTTGTCAGTAATGGGTAAATGAAACGTATTTTAAGTTTTCCTGACTCTTTTTCTGAATGATAAAAACTGTGGCAGAAATTATGCTTATGTGAAGTATGGTTCAATGATATACAGCTGATGTAATTTATTGACATGAAAAGTAGTGCTCATCAGGGACTTGTCTTAGGTAATCAGTACAGCTAATTATCAATTTGACATGCTGTGGAATCTATGCAATGACATTTTATATGAACCTTCTAGTGTACTCCGGTGTTTCCTCAGTATTGTGGACTACACTGAATTTGAAATTCAGTACCAACTATAATCTTCACTTAGATGTAACAGGAGAAATCTTTTTCTCTTTGCAGCATGCTATAATTCCTTGTTCTTCTACAGTCATAAAATCAAAAACATGTAATTAAAATTTGCTCAGAAAAAGCAAGATTTTGAAGATACTGATACAGTGATCATCATTAACCACTTGCAGGAAGAAAAGCCTGCCAGCATCTAGACTATATTAAGTATATTGCTTATCCTCTATAAAATGTAGCATACTTTCATGTCACTTGTTGAGCTCAGTAAAACTTCATCATCTAGAAACAAGAGATGGAGCGGATCTGGAGTTTGCTGGATTTGATGGCTGAACTCTGCTTCCTCCCGCCCCAACCCCCAAAGATAAAATTGTAGGACAAACGTCTCCTTTTTAGTGGAAAAGTTGTAGAAAACTGTAGTGGGGTTAAAGAAATTTCTACTGTTTGCTTGTGTCAGTTTTACTATTGCTGGTTGCCAAATAGCCTAACGTCTGACAGTTGCAGTACTACAGATTATTGTACTACTGATCATTCCTCCTCTACGTTATTCATCGTGCTAATAAACTCAGTATTTAAGTAGATGTGGGCAACTTGCAGATCCTCTACATATGGATATTGTATAGGTCAGAAATAATGGTGGTGATAAGTAATACTACAAATAAGAGTTTGACTGATTTTAACAAAAATAGCAGTAAGTTGTAACTGTACACACAGCGCTTGAAATTAATCAATGAACAGATTACTTCATTAAGAGAAAATTGTTTGGAATTAATGAATTCAGCAACTGGTGATTTGTGTTGTTTTAAGCATCTAAGCTATGTCTGATACTTTGAGAATTGTCACTTTCAGTGAATTAGATTCAAGGTGAAAATGCCCATGTTTTTTTTTCCTGAACTTAATGGTATTTTTAGTAGGGTTTTATGTACAAAAAAGTGTAATACGAGATACTCTCCAAAGGTTTCTGCTATTGGTAACTGTATGATTAATTCTGTTTTAAGAGTATATGATACAAGAGATATACAGGTTCTTTATTATTATCTTTTACCTGAGGCTGTTCTTAATTTTAAATGAGAAAGGTAAGGTCTCAAGTCTAGTCTTCTGGTTCTGATGTCAGCAGCTACTGCACCGGAAATGTTACCAAAAAGAAATATCCATCTGCCAATTATTACTGGCTGCCTTTGAAAACTTCTTGAAGAAAAATGTTCTTATTTCCTGCAGCCCATTATTTCACACTCTGTTCTCATTATCTAACTCCAGAAATGAGTAGTTTCCTCCATAGTTCTTTCTTCTTTCCAGACATTTGGTATATGTCACTCACTAATCCATATAGCACAGTGCACTTTGAACAATTGTTTTATTAGTCTAAACTTCCATGGAGAAATACATTGAAAAACTTACCAATCTTTGTAATGGAACCACTGACAGAGTCTTTATTAGAGAGAGGTGAAGAATGTTTTTTATAATATTATGTGTTGGTTTTTTATTGTGTATCAAGATAGCTAAAGAAATCAAGAAAATGTATCTATAGCTACAATAACAGTTATATTTGCTTGCTTTTTCCTAATAGGTCCATGTATATATTTGGGGGTTTTTCAAGTGTTCTTTTGAATGACATCCTTGTGTACAAGCCTCCAAACTGTGAAGCATTCAGAGATGAAGAGCTGTGTAAAAACGCTCGTCCAGGGATAAGGTGTCTGTGGAACAAGAAACACTGTGAATCCTGGGAATCTGGACATGCTAATAACATCCTTAGAGCAAAGTGTCCTAAGAAAACAGGTAAGTGAATTATAGTCTTACAGTGTCAAATTTGCCATGCGATGTAGGAGATGGGGGGGGGGGGGGGAAACGTAAAATGCCCCTCAAAAGACCAACCAGGTGGAACTAGTGATTGGACTGTTAAGACTGTTCCTCGCTGAGAATATCCAATGCAAGAGATTTATGGATTAATTTTTAAAATCATTCAATTCTGGATTTTTTTTTTTTTATTTCAAATACAGGGAAGTAGGTGCAAAAAAGCACACGTTTAAGATGTTAAGGGATACAAAACATAAGAGGGTTCAAAGAGAAGAATTTACTTCATTGGGGACCTAAAGCATAAAATGACTTTAGATTGGAGTTTGAGGCATTTATAAAAGGGTGAGCTTTGAATTATTGTAACTGAATTAATTTTCCTCTTTCTCCACCTTCTCCTATTTCAGGATATATACACACATACATCTCTCTCTCTCTACATATAAAAAAGCCTTAATATTTTTCTGATTTCAAGAAAGCATAACAGCAATCAGAGCACAGATGGGCACTGCGAGTGATATCTGGCATGACAGGCATATGGCACTCTCATGTCTCTCTGTACCAGTAAGAGAGAGGGAAAGCATTGCTGCTTCAAGTAGATTACTTATCAAACAGGGGTATTTGTGTAGAAGGATATAGTTCAGTCACAGCTGGAAACAAACTTGAGGCAAACAAGCCTTTGCTGCAGTATGTCAAAATGGATTCAAGTTTGTCATGTGAATTTCTATGCGGCATTGTGATAGCTGTTTGAAACAGCAATTTAGCATTATGAATAACTGTTGCACCCTATTCCTAAGTATTTTGGCTTGTCACAAATAAAGTGCTTATGAAAGTGTTGTTCTTATACTTCACATGAATAGAATATGCATCCGTGCTACGTATACCTGCTATTTTTTCTGTGCATCTTTCCTTTCAGCACAGTATAAAATTGCTAACCAGACTTTGGCTGTGTGCTACATGTACAAGCTACCATACAATTAAACTGCCAGTCTACTTTTAATGTTTGTTAAAAAAATATTAGCTCTGCTATTAATCAATGCTTCAAGACAGTTTATTTTTCTGTTAGCTTTTACTTGTTTCTGAACTGGATATAAAGTTGCAAACTTGGAAAAAAGGTGCATTATATAACAAAAAGTTTATCCAGGTAAAGCTTTCTGAAGAACTGCTTTTGTACAGTTTCATAACATTTAGAGATCTAGAGTCTAGAAAGTTTCAGCTCTTTATAAAAAGAAACATTTTGAGGTACTAAATTAAAAAGTAATACAGATGAAAGTGGATCTTACAAAAAGCTGATCATATCAACAGGTGTTTAAAAAAACAAAGCACAGAGAGGCTGAAGGAAAATAAAAAAGTTAGAGCAGTTTCTAAAGTACAGCTGCTGCAGTGGGAATAAACTACAACTAAACTTGCAAGAGGTGAGGTGTGTAGAATTCCAGTTCCGAAGAAGTTGTGTGGACAGCACTGCTTCATTGCTGCCAAATCCTTCCAGCTTCAGGTGCTAATATTCTGCCAAAAGCCAATTTTTCATATATTCTTTTATACCACTTGGCTCAATTGTTATCTGGTTGAGAGTGTCATCTGAGAAACTGCTGATAGTCAATATTAAAGGATAAGCAGAAATTTTAGTGGGTTTTCAAAAGATCAATTCTTGCATAGCAAGGCTTCCCTGGCAAGAGAATCTTATACTTGCATGATCCTGGGACTAAAGAAGCCAAACCGCACAGGAGTTAAACACGGTAATCGGTGTAGGAGATGGTAGGAATTCTATTTTGGGTCATGGTGATTTTTCAAATTTTTGCCGCCTTTAAGCAGAAAAAATCATTTGTGTCCCAAACCGTTTTAAATAACATAAATTTTAGTCCGAGTCCTGAAGGCTTGTATTAAGGATTTAACATGTACTCTTCCTCAAATATGTTTTGTAGAGAAAGGGCAGAACTATAACTTACCAATCATTATTAGGTTTATAAATTAATTTATAAAGACTTCAAATGTCCGTGTGTTGCTAATATCTGTCTCAGATTTTTTTCATTTACTACTTTTACCATTGTCTTCTTGCATAGCAATCTAATATTTTTATCAGAAACCTGCATCTGAAGAAAATCTTTCTTCTGTGTTAAAGGAGTGAAGAATGAGTAGTTTAAGAAACTTTCTGATACTCTTAATTTATGCACTGTGCTAAGAGAGTTTATATGCTGCAAATCAGTGAATGTTCCTTTAGTTGATATGAGACTTACGAACCTTCAACTACAGTTGTTACTAAAAGAATTTTTAAAGGAGTAAATCTTATTAACTGAATAGAATTAATTTCCTACAGTAACTTAAACCTTTATGAATGGCTAGAGTTCAAATGAAAGATGTAACAGAAAATACTCACAGCAAGTGTTGAAAATGTGGTATTATTCTCCTTCTGTGTGATGCTTCTTTTTGACTTTCATGTGTATTACAGCTGCTGCAGATGACAGATGTTACCGATACGCGGACTGTGCGAGCTGTACTGCCAATACAAACGGGTGCCAGTGGTGTGATGACAAGAAGTGCATTTCAGCAAATAGTAACTGTAGCATGGTGAGTCTTTGCAAATCTATGATCATGTTATTAATACTTTTCTAGCTAAACCAGAGGCCTGTTGCAGCAAATGAAAGGGGTATAGTAGACTAATAGTGGCTTGTTTTGAACACAAACATAAACATGTTTGCCTGGCTTTTGCAGTAAAAATGTTGCAGAGAGCAGAGTTGGACTGCAGCAAAGATACCTATTCCAGGGAAAAAAAATAATGTATTCTTTAGGATTCTGTTAGTCCACTGTATATCTCTCAGGACAAATACTATTATCTCTTAATTAATGAAATTTGGAATGTCCCAGAGTCATTATCAACTTGGGTTTTGTGCATATGCAGTGTATAGTACACAGGCAGAAACCGTGGAATCCCATGAAGGGTGGCTGTTTGGTTTTTTTCACTTTCAGACAGGACCAGGTCGGTCTCATTAGTCTTGGTATTCTGTTCATTGATCATCATAGAAAAGTTTTTCTTTAAGTCATGGAGTTACTTGTCATCTCATTAAAGGAATATGAGTTTCTGTCACCGTGAGATTAACTAGTTTGTGATTATTTGGTAAGATTGTTCTGATCTTTGTATAGACAAGCAATAAAAACATACAAGTTTATATTTTTCTATTTTTAATATCGCTTAGTGCCATGTTTTATACTTTACGTTGTTGTCCACCAGCTGCTGCATCTCTTGCTTGTGCATTTGATTTTTGACAAGCTTATAATAGTATTTTAGCTTTATAAATTTTGCTTCCTTATATTTTTCAGCTAGCTCCAGACACCTGGCTGTACTTGACTTCAAAATCCTTTCTTTACACACGCCATTAGTAAAAGTAGCTTGCTTTCTGGTCTGAACCTGGTGCAAATCAATCTTGTTCTCCAGACAGACAAATTAAGGTGTGAGTTGGATTGACTCTGACTCAAATCTTGTCCATTCAAAGTGAGCAGAGCCGGCTCTAATCACTGGCATTCGTAGCTAGTCACTACTAATAAAAGCAATGCAGACACAAATTCATCAGCAGCCATGTTATAAGTCTGTCAGGAGTGATTTCACATTCCAGGCACTAATGGTTAGTTTCCTTTGTGATCTTCAAGGACTCTTCTTTTCCTAACACATTGTACTATATTAGGTGCCAATTTTCTAACTGTGGTTTTCAACTCTTAAGCAAGGAACGGTTGCTAAGGACAGCAGACCATCTTCATCCCTAATAAATGTGGAGCACCGGGTATTTTAGTACAAGCTTCTCAGTTCGGTATCTTTCTTTGTTAACCTTTCCACAACCAAGATTGTCAGCATAATTAGCAACTGATGCATCAGTCTTCTCTATATCATTTCCTGTCTTTCATTCAGGATTTCAAGTGGATAGCAAAGGCTGTTAGTGGAGTTACTAAAGAATGGGATAGTGAAAATTTATGAAAAGAGTTACTATCATAAGTTGAAGATGGCTATTGCAAAATGAGTGTATTGGCTGGGAAACGATGGAGACAGAATTTTGCAGCTTTCAACATAAAGCCACCAAAACAGCATCAACAGAATGGTACCGTGTGGAGAAATGGAATGGATCAGGCTGATTATCCATTTTTATAGACTGCTACTTCTGGACTAGGCCCACAAAATGAAAATGTAGTGACGGTACTGTGATGGTAATATGGGATAACAAGCTGTAGACTCAGATCATAAGGAGAAGGCCCCATTTTTGCAGCTGTACAAAGACCTTGATTTATTACTTTGTCTCGTCTGGATGTTCTATGATCTGACGATAATGTTTTAGAATCTGTTGCTTTTGCTTCATGGAAAAGTATGGCCAGCATACTAAAGATATGTTGGCAATCGGTTCGGCATTGGCCTTGTGGTCATGGATATTTGCAAAGCAGTGACTGTTCTGCTGATTGGAAGGGCTCTAAAAAAGGGAAATTTCCCTGAAATAACTCTGGACAGGTGGACAGTGGAGTTCAAGATCCATAGGACACCGAGGAGGGCGCACAGCAAGCTTGCTAACCTGGAATTCAGGAGAGCAGACTTTGGCCTCTTCAGGGATCTGCTTGGTAGAGTGCCATGGGACAAAGCCCTGGAGGGAAGAGGGGCCCAAGAAAGCTGGGTAATATTCAAGGATCACCTCCTCCAAGCTCAGGAGCGATGCATCCCAACAAAGAGGAAGTCAGGCAAAAACGCCAGGAGGCCTGCCTGGATGAACAAGGAGCTCCTGGACAAACTCCAACACAAAAAGGAAGCCTACAGAGGGTGGAAGCAAGGACAGGTAGCCTGGGAGGAGTACAGAGAAATTGTCCGAGCAGCCAGGGATCGGGTTAGGAAAGCTAAAGCCCTGATAGAATTAAATCTGGCCAGGGACGTCAAGGGCAACAAGAAAAAAATTCTATAGGTACGTTAGGGATAAAAGGAGGACAAGGGAAAATGTGGGCCGTCTCCAGAACGAAATGGGAGACCTGGTTACCCGGGACACGGAGAAGGCAGAGATACTCGATGACTTTTTTGCCTCAGTCTTCACCAGCAAGTGCTCGAGCCTCACCGCCCAACCCGCAGAAGGCAAAGGCAGGGACTGGGAGAATGAAGAGCTGCCTGCTGTGGGAGAACATCAGGTCTGAGACCATCTAAGGCACCCGAAGGTGCACAAGTCCATGGGACCCGATGAGATCCATCTGTGGGTCCTGAAGGAACTGGCGGATGAAGTTGCTAAGCCACTCTCCATCGTATTTGAGAAGTCATGGCAGTCCAGTGAAGTTCCCACTGACTGGAAAAGGGGAAACAGAACCCCCATGTTTTAAAAAGGGGAAAAAGGAAGACCCGGGGAACTACAGGCCAGTCAGTCTCACCTCTGTGCCTGGGAAGATCATGGAACGGATCCTCCTGGAAGCTATGCTAAGGCACATGGAGGACAGGGAGGTGCTTTGAGACAGCCAGCATGGCTTCACCAAGGGCAAGTCCTGCCTGACTAACCTAGTGGCCTTCTGTGATGGAGTGACTACATCAGTGGACATGGGAAGGGCTACAGATGTCATCTATCTGGACCTCTGTAAGGCCTTTGACGTGGTCGCCCACAACATCCTTCTCTCTAAACTGGAGAGGTATGGATTTGATGGGTGGACTGTCCGGTGGGTGAGGAATTGGTTAGATGGTCGCATCCAGAGGGTAGTGGTCAATGGCTCAATGTCCAGATGGAGACTGGTGACAAGTGGTGTCCCGCAGGGGTCTGTATTGGGACCAGTACTGTTTAATATCTTCATCAATGACATAGACAGTGGGATCGAGTGTACCCTCAGCAAGTTTGCAGATGACACCAAGCTGAGTGGTGCGGTTGACGCACCAGAGGGACGGGATGCCATCCAGAGGGACCTGGACAAGCTTGAGAAGTGGGCCCCTGTGAACCTCATGAGGTTCAACAAGGCCAAGTGCAAGGTCCTGCACCTGGGTCGGGGCAACCCCCAGTATCAATACAGGCTGGGGGATGAAGGGATTGAGAGCAGCCCTGCCGAGAAGGACTTGGGGGTACTGGTGGATGAAAAGCTGGACATGAGCCAGCAAGGTGCGCTCGCAGCCCAGAAGGCCAATCGTATCCTGGGCTGCATCAAAAGAAGCGTGGCCAGCAGGTCGAGGGAGGTGATTCTGCCCCTCTACTCTGCTCTGGTGAGACCCCACCTGGAGTACTGCGTCCAGCTTTGGGGCCCTCAGCATAAGAAAGACACGGACCTGTTGGAGCAGGTCCAGAAGAGGGCCACAAAAATGATCAGGGGGATGGAACACCTCTCCTATGAAGAAAGGCTGAGAGAGTTGGGGTTGTTCTGCCTGGAGAAGAGAAGGCTTCGGGGAGACCTTATTGCAACCTATCAGTAAGTGGCAAACTTTTTAGCAGGGCCTGTTGCGACAGGACAAGGGGGAATGGCTTTCAACTAAAGGGGGGTAGATTTAGACTAGATATAAGGAAGACATTTTTTACGCTGAGGGTGGTGAAACACTGGCACAGGTTGCCCAGAGAGGTGGTGGATGCCCCATCCCTGGAAACAGTCAAGGTCAGGCTGGACGGGGCTCTGAGCAACCTGATCTAGTTGAAGATGTCCCTGCTTATTGCAGGGGGGTTGGACTAGGTGACCTTTAGAGGTCCCTTCCAACCCAAACTATTCTATGATGCTATGACTTCATAAGTAGTACTAATGCACTGATGATACACATATACCTGCCTATGTTCACCATCTGATGTGGGTCAGCACATTAACAGGACACTGTATTCCACTACTGTGCAGACTCATCGATCATCAAGGTATATGTCATTACACTCATATCTGATGTAATTGCAAACAGAAGCTTGTAATGCCAGGTCGTTCTGGAGGTCTGGCTCACTTCAGCACTAGCAAGCTGGTTTTTTTTTTTTCCCATAAAAACTCACATAAGTGGGATACTTCTGCATACTATAGTTTTAGTTGACCCCATCATCTCTGAATATTGAGGGTTGAATGCTTATTCTGTCTTGCCCAACTGGGAAACAGTTTACTTAATATATGTGGAGCGGTTCAAGATTATACTGAAATTTGGCTCCTGAGTAGATTGAACAGCATGCTAGCAGTAGTGCCTTGTCTGTTTTCTACCATTAAATATATCTATTAGAAATTTGTCTGTTATAATAAAGATTTTGAAGGTTGCCTTGAGAAATTACACCATTGAAATTCCCCAGACTGCTTACAGTGGTTTTACATAATTGTTGTGGTTTAACCTCAGTCGGCAACTGGGTACCGCACAGCCGCTCGCTCACTCCTCCCCCCCCCGCCCCCAGTGGGATGGGGGAGAGAATTGGAAGAGCACAAGTGAGAAAAACTTGTGGGTTGAGATAAAAACAGTTTAATAATTGAAATAAAATAATAATAATAATAATGTAGTAATAATAATAATAATAATAATAATAATAAACGAAGCAAGTGATGCACAGTGCAATTGCTCACCACCCGCCAACCGATGCCCAGCCAGTCCCCCAGCAGCGGCCCCCCCGGCCAGCTTTCCCCAGTTTCTGTACTGAGCATGACGTCACATGGTATGGAATGTCCCTTGGGCCAGTTTGGCTGTGCCCCCTCCCAGCTTCTTGTGCACCTCCAGCCTTCTCAGTCGGTAGAGCATGGGAAGCTGAAAAGTCCTTGGCTAGTGTAAGCACTACCTAGCAACAACTAAAACATCAGTGCCTTATCAACTTTGTTCTCATCCTAAATCCAAAACACAGCACTGTACCAGCTACTAGGAAGGAAATTAACTCTATCCCTGCCGAAACCAGGACAATATCCACCCCTCATTCTATACCATCTACGTCATGCTCAAGTCTCATATTTTCCAGTACATTTCCATTAATCACCACCCCTTTTCCCGGGTTTCTTTCTGTATATATATATATATACACACACACAGATATCATTCCCTTAGTCTATGGGCCATCCCTCTAAAATGTTCGGTGAGTTCATTTAGTCCATGCATTCGGGCTCCATCTGTCGCAATAATCTTCCAGGGCAGGAAAGATGGAGATGGTATGTGGTGTTGGATTGTTTCATGTTGAAGTCAGTTCTGGTACCATCATCACTGTGCTTTGCTTGGTTTCATTGAAGTTATTCTTCATTAGCCTGGGTGATTCTTATTGTAATATCATTAGTATGGCATATAATATTATGTACCACTTAACATCACATAATTCAGATCATTGGCTATTCTCACCCAAAATCAAATTCCCTTGAGGTACACATCGGAATTCCCCATCCTTCCGCATTATCCACCAAGTGCACCCAGGTCCTTGAGCAAAAGCAATCCCACGGATGGGTTTGCCTTTGCCCGAGGCAGGAATAACCCAAACTGTTTTCCCCAACATATTTTTTATGTGCACCACAGGGACTTTATTCCCATCTACAGTACGTAAAAGTTCTGACTGGGCAGGGCCAGCTCGATTGGCAGATCCCCGAGTGTTGACTAAGCAGGTAGCCTTTGCTAAGTGTGTATCCCAATGTTTGAATGTCCCGCCACCCATTGCTCTCAGCGTAGTCTTTAACAGTCCATTGTATCGTTCAATTTTCCCAGAGGCTGGTGCATGATAGGGGATGTGATACACCCACTCGATGCCGTGCTCTTTGGCCCAGGTGTCTATGAGGTTGTTTCGGAAATGAGTCCCGTTGTCTGACTCAATTCTTTCTGGGGTGCCATGTCGCCATAGGACTTGCTTTATCAAGGCCCAGGATAGTGTTCCGGGCGGTGGCATGGGGCACGGGATATGTTTCCAGCCATCCGGTGGTTGCCTCCACCATTGTAAGCACGTGGCGCTTGCCTTGGCGGGTTTGTGGGAGTGTGATATAATCGATCTGCCAGGCCTCCCCATATTTATATTTCAGCCATCGTCCTCCATGCCAAAGAGGCTTTAACCGCTTGGCTTGCTTGATCGCAGCGCATGTTTCACATTCATGGATAACCTGCGCAATAGTGTCCATGGTCAAGTCCACCCCTTGATCACGAGCCCATCTGTATGTTGCATCTCTTCCTTGGTGACCTGAGGTGCCATGGGCCCACCGAGCTAGAAATAATTCACCCTTATGTTGCCAGTCCAGATCCACCTGAGCCACTTCAATCTTAGCAGCCTGATCCACCTGTATTATTTTACATAATACACAGAAGTTATTCCATAATAAAATGTAGCGCTTAAAAATTAAATAACTTTTTTTATTTTATATCTTTGTTGAGATTGATGGATGCTAAAAATGGTGAGATCGCATACTCTACCTTTTTTCAAAAATGTGCAAATACAGATACTGGTTTGCCTTAGGGGCAGTCTTTAATACTGTCTTATGCCAAGTACAGACTTAATGAAATATGACATATCTGTATAACTTCCTCTTTCAAGGTCTTTCATGGAGCCTCTTGCATGTATTCCAGGGCTGTTTTCAGCTTTGAAACATAGAATATTGTATAAGACTTTGTCACAAAGAAGGAAACGACGTCATTGATGTACCTATTCTTTTTCTCCCATTCATTGGATGTCTGCATCAAAGATGGAAATTTAAACATGAATATTTTGGTTGACTTGTAAAACCTAGTAGTGTTGCATATGTGTCCCTCTAAGCACTACATATCACTCTTTCCTCTTCTAAAATTGGGAGAAACAGCTTTCTGTCATGCTCGTATCTGCCTTTTTTCCTTAGCTTCTCTGTCTCGCATCCTCTTTCCTCTTGCTTTTTCAAAAAAAGTTCTGTGTCCTGCTTGTGGTGTATTTCTGATTTTTGTGGAGTAGATTGTATTGACTTTTACTAGCAGTTCACTGCCCTTAAGTCTATTACACTGATCTTGCACTTTGACACTTTCATTTGTACGCTATAATATCCTAAGTGTCTTCCTGGTCCTCGCTGATTCTGATGTATTTTGCCTGTTTCTTGATAGACGAAAACCACCAGACCTGGATCTGCTTAGTATGTTAATGAAACTGTATTCACTTTGTGCATCTGCACATAAAAAGCTTTATGTCTCATCCTGTGAGAATGATACCCCCTTGCTGATTGTGTTGTTCATAAAATTGACTATTAATATTTTGTAATGGAAATATTTTCAGTAAAAGCTGTTAATTTTATAATTTTACCTTCCAGTTCTTACAAAAAGAAAAAAAAAAGAAAAAGCTTTGGGGGAGAGATTAATTTCTTTTTAAATTGCTGCACTTTTACAAGGTGTCATTTTTCTTTAGATGGTAGCATGGAAGAGTAAGCAAAGAATTGGTCTTGCTCCTCAGGGAGGAGCCATCCATGAAAGCAAAATCTTTTTGTCCCTTGTGGCAAATAAAATGGTAAATGACTGAAGAGGGCCCATGAGTTGCAACAAAAAGCAAAGCTTCCTTTAATGAGGAAGACCAGAGAGCACCTGAATTTTAATGTAAAAAAATTTACTTTATCAATTTTTGCTCTTCAGAAATGGAGCAAAATATTGGTTGATAAAGTGGCAGAGAGCCTTTATGTATTAAGAGAGTAATCGTTTTTAAGGATAGCAATATATAGCAAGTCGATGTTATGATGATAAAGCTGTTTTATTTTTGCAGGCACATGCAGGTACATTCAAAAAGTGTGATTGCATTGAAACCCTGAAACCCTGCCTCCTGCTTGCCAGCCTTCTTTAAGCAATGCGCTTGAGAAAGAGGAGGGTGAGCTGGCTCTGGACAAGTACCATGCTCTTATATTTGTGATTGGCTCAAGTGCTGATAGACTTATAGGCTGAAAAATGTAAAAATATTTATGTGCACGTGAAGGTTGTTACTGGACAGTATGTTGACTTCTTTTTGATATTTATAATGCGAAAGAATTTTGAAGGTTCTCCCTTCTCTGTCTTTTTTTACCATTTTTTTTCAACCCACTTCTTTGTTTCCTCCCTCACCCTGTTCTTTGGGAAACAATGGGAAATGCTTGCACTAGTTATCAAAACAAATTGGCTTTGATTCTTTATATCCTCAGAATAACTCTTCCCATTTCCTGGCTCCACACCAAATTCCACTTCAGATCCAAACAGCAGTCCTGAAAGGCAAGCTTCAGTAATTAACAAGAAATGGCTTCCTTCTCCCCTTCTGTTGTCTTACTCCTCTACAGTAAAAATTGAAGTAATCACTGCAGACAGGGTAGCTTTACTAATGTGCTCCACTGGTTGTCTACAGTGCTGGCCTATAATCCTTCAGTTTATAGAAATGTTAACTGCCCACACTAAAAGTTTGCAAATGAAGTAACTTGTTTCGTATTAGTTAAGGAAAGTATTTTGAAGGCTTGAAATGCAGCAGTAATATAATACTAAACTTTACTTGAAGAAAGTTGATTGAGAGAAAATGTTTTCTTTTCAAAACCATACAGGTGCTTGGAAAAAAATTGAAAAAAACCACTTTCCTTATAAAATTTCAGCTCTTGTGCTGACTCTTCACATTAAGCTTGTTAAAATACCTACTCTTTTACTGTAACAAACAGCAGACATATGGAGGGCAGAATAAATTGATAACAGTTAATCAATTGGGATCAAGAACACCAGGCAATAGCACATGAATGTAATACTCTTTGGTCAGAGTATGGTCTCTGATGTGTCTTTTCAAGTGGAGTGCATGTGATTTTCTTGTTTGGAGAGTCTGGGGTGGGAAGAGGCACAGCTGAAGTATTCCTGCATTCAGTGTTGCATTTTTGAAAGCCTCATTGCTTTCAAAAGCTACGAGGGGGACGTGTTCCTACAAGGGGGATGTGTTCCTTCTGTAACTGTGACCAACCACACCCTTACCTCCAGTAGCAGTCTCTGAGTTTCTTGTGTGTCAGTCTCCACACATGCAATACAATAAAGCCCCAATTGATGTAAGTAACCTAAATACAGCCCAAATTGGTATGTGATTTAGAAGTATTTTACATCTGAGTGTGGCAACATAAACTAAATGTTGTAGAACCCATGAAGGGCATGATAAAGAGCATCTTGCTGAGGGATATAGGATGCTAGAGGATGCTTCAAAGAGAGCTATAGTCCTACACTGTTAAATATTTTTACACAGTGCCTTAAAGACAAGAATCATTGTCTTTTTGTAATGCTTGCACTGCTTCCAGAAAGTTAATGTCCTCTTTCATGATGGGAGTCCTTGGATGCTACGCTAATACCAATAATAATAATAATAATAATAATAATAATAATCATAGCAGTCTGCCTATATTTAAGGAATTCAAAGAATAGTCAAGTGGAAATGTATAAAGTAGTAGAAGGAATTATGAATAGAATCAAATTTATCTTGGAGGAAAAAAAGAAAATTTAAGACTAAGGAGTACCCAGTAGTAAGATTTGGGAGTAGCTTCAGAGAAATAGTAGCAAATCTATTAGATTAATAATTTACAGTTAGACTAGGCAAACTAGACAAAATTATACTGTTAACCTGAAAAATCCAGGAGGAGGAGAGAGGTACATTATTTAATAGCAATTTCTGAAATTCTACGATAAACTACTGTAATATTTTCATTCTACAGTGGACATGCAGAAAATCACTGCAGTTCATGTCTGTCTATATACCACTGTATCAAGATCAGTACTAAAAAAATCTAAGTAAATCAGACATAAGTGGGAAACTTTATATATAACATGATTTACTCGTACTTTGGTGTGTAAACATTATAAATATCCTACAGCAATATAGAACTTCAGTAACAGATGGGCTGTCATATTTCTGAATTTCATTGGGTTTGGTAGCTTAAGTTATAACCTTAATATTGTGTTAATATGAATTACGTATTGGATTCACATCTACATTGAACTAATGAGATTTTCAGGCAAGCAATGTTTAAATTGGATTTAAGGGAAATAAGTGCTGGGAATAAGGGAATACAACAGAGAACATTATTACAGAATAGTCACTAGTACTTTGAATTTTATTTTAAACATTAAATAACCAGTGCACTCAAGCTTCATGATTAGAAAGTAATAGAACAAATATCTTGGTTTAGTTGGAAAATTGTAATCTGTATGTAACATCACTGAAGAGTATATAATTTTCAAAACCAATCTGAATGCTTAAGGATTTTGACTGTCATCATGAAGTGTTAAAAGTGAGTATTGAGGTATTGTAAATGAGCAGATGGTGGTTACTTGTGCTCTAAAATTCACTTTGAAGCATCTCTCAAGCAGTTTTGTGAATATGCATCATGACTGAGTGAAACTAAATGTGGATTTGTACCAAAGGTTTTATGGTGCTTTACTGTTTGTATGCATTTATTGGCCTAGATAGACAGTCTATTACTTTATGGTATTGCCTTTGGCTCTGTTTCATACTGTGGTGTAGGTGCCTTCTCCTAGAACCGCTGCTTTGGTTCTTTTTGCTTCACAGTAGCCTTTCTTATAGACCAGAAAAATAGCGAGTACCTTTTATAATAAGCTCACTGATGGGCATCTGATCCAGTAAAGGCAACAAACAAATCCCTAAACAGCAGTGTTCTTCATCAGGAATGAACTGGTGCTGTGTGAGATTGAAAATTCATTTTAAGAATTGCATTATTTCAGGACTTTAAAAAAAAAAAGAAAAAGAAAAAAAAAAACCTCCTCTCAAGGAGGCTTGTTGTGTTCCCTCCTGACTGAAGTAAGTTGATGCCCTATCATCATCATTATTCCAGTGCCAACAACTGTGTAACTTATTGTCATATTGCCCCTTTAGATGTGCTTTATTGTACTCCAGGAGACTATTAGAAAGGAAAGCAACCAAAATTGTCATGTAAACCATACATTTGCTATCTAGGTGCAATCCATTTTTGCTACTATGCATGAATGAATCTTTTAGATTGTTGTTAGAGAGAGACAAGGGTTGTTAGGGTTGGACAAGATGACCTCTAGAGGTCCCTTCCAACCTCAACCATTCTGTGATTCTGTGAGGATAAAGCTGTCTTGTATTAGGACTTATTTTTAATTATTACCTTGAAATGAAGTTAGTAAAGACAGCCTTATGGATAAGCTGATGAATTGACTGAGGATTTTGGGTAGTTTATTAAATAAGATATCAATATTATGTCTTAATGAAAAGTACTATGCAGGGGGAAAAAAGACGGCTTGTATTCAAAATGCCTATCTTGGAAAGGAAGACCTCAGTTTTCAAGAAAAAAACAAACCAAACCTAACAAAAAAAACAAGTAAAAATTCTTTCAGTGTTTAGCCCTTTTCTTGTATACTAAAGTACCAAAGGAATAATGTTATTCCTGGTTTTATGTCACTGTTTGACAAAATGGTTTCCTGTAGATTCTGTAAATTTGATATTAGCTATGCTGCATACAGATTTGCATTTAAATTTGTAAAATAACAGTTGAAATTTTTGACAAATCCTTCTTGTGTTTTGTGACTACTAGTTTATAGCTCATCTTTTTGTTTCATTTAATCCAGATAAAACAAAGTAGAGCGTATTCTTGCACCTTCAGTCAATGATGTGTAATTATTTTACACCTGTATCTTGCGCCATTTTTTATATTTGATTATTTTGCTTGCTTTAACCTGCATAGGATGAAATAATTTAGTGAGAGCATATCCCTGAACTCCCTAAGAAATGGAGATTTAGTTTAGTTATTTAAGCACTTCCTGGGCTCTGTACAGGGAAGTGACATCAAAGTACTGTTTGACCCACTCAAAGTTAGTTGTGTTAGGACAGGTGGGGTGATTTGTGCTCTAGAGGTGCGTTTCGTACTCTCTGCGACTGATAAGGCAATCTAGACAAAGAGCTTAAATGCAACCTAGCTTTTAGGTGGCTGTGGTTTTCTGGGACGTATCCACCTGCTGTGTATTTCAGTTTTGACTTCTGGTTTGTTGATAGTTTGGCATATATTTGAGATGCTGTTTTGTCTGTTTTGTTTTTATAGTCAGTTAAAAACTACACCAAATGTCATGTGAGGAATGAACAGATCTGCAATAAACTGACCAGCTGCAAAAGCTGCTCGCTACACCTGAACTGCCAGTGGGACCAGCGGCAGCAGGAGTGCCAGGCACTACCTGGTAAGGGCTGTGGGGCGGTGATGCTGCTTTTTATAGTTCTTTTCAAAACGGAGTAAATCTCCTCCATTATTGACAAAGAACATTTGTTCAATGAGTAGACCTGGATTTGTTTTACTTGTGCTGACTCTCCCCACCTGACCATACCTGTGCAGGTGAACACACATGTAATTACATCACTGATTGATGTATCTGCTACCTTTAATCTTGTTAGGAGAGATAATATTATTAGTGAAGTCATAATGGCATGTACCTCTGCACAAGCCAGTGACGAGTTCTAGCCTGTGGGGATCACTGAGTGCAGAGCTGAATTGCCATACTGAGTCCTTTACTGTTACATATTCACTGACACTGTTACTTTTGCTAGCTGGGGTTTTATCTTATAAATTATACTGCAATTATACCTCAATTTTCCTGTGCAGATAGGGCCGAAGATCTAGTTTCTTGATTGTCTAATGTTGGTAATACTATGAAAGCAGTGAGTATTAAAATGCTGATATAAAATATTCTCCAAAGGTGACTGTTAACATTCTGAAATAGTATTTATTCTGTAATTCATATTCATAACTACAGATATGCAGTTAGATATCAGAACCTTTTCCATTTGATCTTTATGTCCAGATGAAATTAATGAACATAGGTTTTTTTTCACAGAGGTTATTCATTAAATAACTTTAATAAATTTATTCTGTGCAGTTTAAAACTGCATTTGTGTAATCTTTGTAAAGATCAACTATAACAGTTGCTCTGAATTGCTTACTCATCTTTTGATAGTTATCTCAATCTGAGTCATGCTGAAATATGTTGAAGAGGAAATATTTTCTAAGATGTTATCTGATTTTCCTATGATTCTGATTGCATTTGTATTTAGGCAAATCTAAATGCAAAGATAGTTCTATAAAGCAAAGAGAGGGTAAAGTTGTGATCTCTTAATTCTAGGACAGTTGTTTTCAGATTTTGAAATTTACATAACATTTAGGTAAAGTGATTGGTTAAAGCGCTATTAATTATGTGCATAATCTAATCTTTAATATTTAGTTGTGCTCAAATCTGAATACAGGGAATAAATAGTGTCATAACGATTTTGTTACGCTGAAACTTAGCATATATCTTATAAATATTTTATAAGTTGTTAAAAGTTTCTTTTCATAAAAGGACACTATTCAATATGATACTACTTGGTGTTTTAGAATTTACGTGACATGAAAAGGGAAATTGAGTGTGGGATGTATTTTGAATTATGATCTCAGGAAGATAAAATTCAGACTCCCTTAGGTTTTTTAGAAGTTTTTTCAAATCAGCTTTAATCGTATGCTTTTTACACTAGCTCATCTGTGTGGGGAAGGATGGAGTCATATTGGAGATGCCTGCCTCCGCATAAATTCTAGTCGTGAAAGCTATGACAATGCCAAACTGTATTGCTACAATTTAAGTGGGAATCTTGCTTCATTAACAACCTCAAAAGAAGTTGAATTTGTTCTGGATGAAATACAGAAGTATACACTTCAGGTAACTTGAGTAACTGTAATTGATGCTTATGTGAATTAAATTGGCTTTGAGAAATCTATTTTAGGGATTTGTCCAAAGAGAGGAAAGTTTATGCCTTCAAAGAAATGTAGCGTGGTGCTAAAGACTGGTATAAGTGGTGTGTAGGATATTAAGGAACTCTCACGTTTAAAGCTAATGACACAGCAGTTCCCAGGTGTTTCTCCTTACCAGATTTAACTGTTATATGTTACTGTTTACTTTCAAGATATGACTCGAGAATGGCTGGAACACTAATCTGGGAAATCCCAGCCCTTTTCAATACACTGTGACAGCAGGAATCAAAACAAGACAAAATAATTTTCACTCTAACAGAGAAAAAATCCCGACTTTCACATCAGTATCCATAAAGCTGCTTGCAGGATTGGTTTTGGGTGGTGAATAGCTAGGCTGCAAGCAGTTGAGGACAGGGAGGTACTAAAGATGTGTACTTCTCTTCTCCGGAAAACCCTAGCTTTCTATATAACTGGTATGAGGGATCAAAGGGTCACAGAGAAGCTATACTAGTATGTGAAGTGTGTGGAAATTCCCTGCACGGCAGCACCAGAATGAGCCAGGAACCAATTAGCTTTCTGTGATAATGGTGTGGGAGGGAGAGGGCTGAAAACTCTTACATGCCTCTGGCAAATACAGGAAGCTGCCATCAGAATATTCTTTAGGAAAGTGATCCATATTAACTTGTTAACTGTGGGACAAGAGAAGGGAAATTGAAGATTAATTACCTGTCCATGGGTGGTAAGGTTCAGATTTTTAGCAGTTAAAAGTTCAAATACTTACTGCTGTGTTGTTTAAACTGTTGGAAAGCCTACCCACATCATTGATACACATATGTGAAATACACGTATGCTCAGAAGATACCAAACCCCACAGCGTACACTCAGATGGGATGTCTTAGCAGAATAAGATTCCATTACAAGCAAATCAGTTCATCTTAGCAAAGGACGTTTTTAAAAGTGTGTATTTTCGTTTGCAAGTGCAGCATTTCTTTGTCTGTATAAAAACCCCTAATTTTTAAGTAGCTTAGGATTTTACAGTTACAGGAAAATGAAAGATAATTATGAATAATAATTAAAGCTTATATCAAGCTAGTATGTGATTTGCAAAGTTGTTATGTTGCAGATGAATTGAGATACATACAAAGGAAACTGCAGTTAAGAATTGCCTTTGTGTTATACTAAATCTGAATGCAAGAGTTTAGGGACATACACTGTGAATCAAAATATTCTATATTATCCTTTTTAGTGTTCCATTTCAAGAAGGAGATGCAAACATAGGTTATGTACGTAAGTTTTTTGGTTTTTTTCCCAATAAATGTAGGGCCTGGACGGAGCAAAATTTTTTTACTAGAAAGACATGTATTTTCTATTATTTGCTAATAAAGGAGAGAGAGAAGTAATTCTTCTATGTCAGAAGATCTCGCCTGATATTGTGCTTACTGCAGCCTTGAAACACATTCTGTCTGTCCACTCTTTGATATGAGAGAACTTTGAAAATGTAATTGAAACCAAAATAAAAAAATTGGAAATGGCAATGATTTCTCTAGTTATTTATTTTGCTGCCCCCCCCCCCCCCCCCCCTTAAAATACCGCACAGGAGGCCTTCAAATCTAATATTGTGTGATAGAGTGTTTATGTGACTGATATTACCTGACTGGCTTGAGGTGTAGATGAGAAATAGCTTTTTTTTTTTAGTGTTTGGAAGCTAGTTTTTTATTACATTTCAGAACTTAGAACTTCTACAAGGTGACATCTTGCTGAGCATATCCTTATTTAAATGAAGTATGTCCTGAGCCAATGTGGTGATGTAAATTTGAGATACCTCACATACAGTTTATGCAATTGTAGACAAACGTATGCACTTTAAAAGTATATATTGGGTTAAACAATCATTTAGTTATCGGAATCTCTGATGAAATGCTACCATGACTTATCTTGGTGTTTTCATTGGCATTTAGAAAAAAAAATTTGTTTTTTTCATTTGTATCTGTCTGTCCAGTTACATTTATTCTGTGTGAGACAACCTAGATGTCTTGTCAGGTGTCACAGAGGCTCTCTAAAGCTTCTTGATTTTCTTTTGTCTGCCTTTTCCTCTCAAACAGCAATCATAATGATTTAAGGAGTGAGATTTCATTTTAGATGGCTTGTTTTTGTAACAGGTGGTGGTTGTGGAGTTCACAAATGTAGTCAGAGCAACTGTAAGGTGAACACTATGCCTTTAATCTGTATTATCTGTGGTGGAGTTTGACTTGTGTGGTTAATATCAAAGGCTTTAAAATCTTTCGCCTATGTGAAACAAAAACTTTCAGGATTAGTGAATGTGTCAGAGCAACACTTGGAAATAAGAATATGGATCTGTTTTTATCTCTGCTTTATTTGATTTTCTTATACTGAGAAAAGAAAAAAAACTTTGTTAACTGTTGTGTATTTTACAAGCTGTTAAAATAGTGTCAGTAAATATTACAGCCTGGAAGGACTTAAGAATTCTTTATTGTTCATAGAAACAATGTGGGACGTTGTAGATTGTTTTCTAATACACAAAGTCTTTGCTCTAGGACAAATTCAGGACAATTTTTTCATCATGTTTAGAATAATACAAAATGGATGCTTTGGAAAGATTCAGAGGGAGGAGGCTGCCATTGTCTCCATGCCCTGTCCAGACCTCATTGTGTATCAATAATTTCTCTTAATTCCAATACTAAATTGGAAATCAATACATTGCCTCCTTTTAAAGCAGAAGGTTCATTTGGTACTAAAGAAAGGGACAAAACAAAGACCTTTGTAGTATGAAGTCAAAACACTGTTGAATTTGCAGATGTATTCTAAAACTATCACCAATAATTTGAAGTAATTTGCATTTTTCATTGAAAATAAATAAAATTCTTTAAGAAAATGCCAAAATAAACATAATGGATAGACTGCAGATTCCCATACTAAAGCAAAACGACACTTCATATTTTTTCTTATATGCTGTTTTATTGACCTAGTAAGCAAAATATTATGAAAGGGAAGATTTGAGTTTTTTTGCAAAATAGATTAAACACCAATATGAGGTTAATTAATTGTTTCTGCTAATACTCAAATGTTGTATACTCATTTAAAAGTGCAATTAGTTCTCTTGGGAGTTTGCTCGCAACTGTGGGATTTAACTAAAAATAATCATTTTCTTGTTAGCATGCAATAACTTCTGAGAAGATTTAGTTTTGGTGTAGTAAGCATAAACAAAGATGAGAACAGTTTTAAACAATGCCTTTCATTATATAAACTGCTTGCAACTTTTCCTTTAACTCACTGTTCTCAGGGCTAAGCATCCTTTATAAATTACACTTGAGCGTAGGTTGCAGTTAATTAGTGAGCTTTGCATGGCGGTGTTATTCCTTGTTAGCTCAAAGTATTCTCAGTGGGCTGTATGTTTTTATGGTTTTATCATAAGTTTGGCTGTAGAGTAGCTGACATCTACATTTTTCTGAATTAGTCCCACTTTACTACAGTTTCTAGCAGTCCCACTTTACTATTGTCGTTTTGGAAGTCTAATAAATTATTTCAGCACTGTGTCTCCATATTGGAGTTGTTGCATTGACTGCCCGTTCATTCACCTCTAGTTTAACTGTCTTCCTACTTCCAGGAAGTGGGGAGCTCAAGTCACTTTGGATGCCTGAGAAGAGAACCTGAATTTCCAAAAAAATTGTCCCTTATAAAGAAGAAAACTCAAGGGTTTCTAAATCAAAGTCACACCGGAATGCTAGCTATAGTCCCTGTAGGTGGAAATTGGGGAAGTTGGAGTCTTTTCAGTTTGCCAGATCTTACATGGTTTTTTAACCTATGCCATAACAGCAACATTTGAAAAGACTAGGAGAAATAAGTGTTCTTATGACCTAATACATGACTCCTACTACTAATTACATCTGGATTTCATCATTTGTGTCTAATAGATACTGAGACACTTAAACCATGAAGCTTGCTTCCACTGCTTATAATGTGTCATTCACTGGGTAAATATTTACAAAATATGAAATGTGTAGGTATCTAGCATAGTTAGAATCGATACATAGTTAAAGAATAGAAACGAAGCAATGAGGTAGTAAATAGAATGAATGGTTTCTCTTCATATAGCTCTTATTTTCAGTAAGCAGTTTTGTTCATAATGATGGAGAAAAGAGGCAAACTAACTGCAAGCCCTTATCAAAACTGTGAATGTTGTGGAAATGTGAGCGCTAAGGGTCCACTGTATTTTCAAAGTTTAATTGTATGTTTCTTCCTAGGGCAACTATTTTCCTAGAAATCAAGGAGTTCAAACGATTCTTGAAAAGTTTATTGAAGTTTGGTAATAACGTATTGTGATGCACATATTAGAAAATGAGTCAGAAGTGTATCGTACACTTCCAGGACAATTTAATATCCAAAATGAAAGGCACTTAAATAAAGGTGGGGATAAATTCTGAAAGAGATAATTCCTCAGCAATTTGCATAATTAAGAAACAGAAGCAAATTTTGAGCCTCAATAGTAATTGGCTATTCAGTAAAGGTAGACCCGCTCGCTTCATTCATCTGCAAATTACTGAGCCCTCAATTAAATCAGTGCTGAGGCAGCAGTAGTGCCTGAAAAATATGTCATGACTATAAATGATCACATTCACTGTAGATCTCAAAGCATTAGTCTGACTTAAATTTTCTGAGTAAGCAGTGGATTTAACATGAGCTATCAGCTGTCTAGTTAAAGTTACACAATTTTCCTTTCTAACATAGTTCCGTAACTGCTACTTAAACGAAAATTAAAATGGGGTAGTTTAGAATAAGAGAAGAGCACATTTTTGAAGTTATTAGTGAATAAATTCCTGTAATGGCTAAAAACTTGCCCTATGTTCAATTAAATAGGACTGTAGTTGTGAGTACAGAATGACATTCTATTGGTATGCATCATATGATTGTAATTTTGCTCTTCTGTCAGATGAAAATACAGCCCCGTCCAGCAATTTGTCTCAGAATTTAATAATTCGTAAATCTTTTCTAACTTAACATAAAGGTTGATTTCTCACTTAAAAGGGTTTTTGGCAACTTGTTATCAGTGTTATAAAAGATTGTTCTATAAAAACAGATAAACCGTGACTAGCTGCCTTTCAAGCACAAGTATATGGCTTCTAAGATGGGCTGGGAATTCTAAAAACTGTCCCAGAAAGAAATAGATGAGAGGAGAAACATATTCTAGAGAATGGTTCTAAATTTTAAGTAGTGTAGTGCGATAAAGTTATGGAATAGTTCTCAAGATATATTTGATTGCATTCTCCAGTGCAATGTTAGTAAAGCCCATTACAAGCTTTCCCAAGATGGATTTGGCCACCTGCTCTGTATTGTATTGCTTTGTCTCGCTGTAAAATTTATTTTGATAATTTCTGGGTATTTTTTTTTTAACTGATAACTTACCTAGAATGCTATTGAGTAAGCTTGGTTGTTGTTGATGTTGTTTTAAAATTAATTGTATATAATGTATAATGGGTGTTTTTATAGATATACTTTGGAGCCTGATTTTTTTTTTTAAATTTCGCCACTGAAACATTTGAAAGTATACATAATTTTTCAGAATGTGGTGAGTGATAGTATTCCAGAAAAAATTGTATCAATTTGAACAGCCAGAATATGAGCAGTGGTATTCAGTAATCATGCTTGAACAAATTCTAGCCTATACATGTTGAATAAAAATAGAAAAATAGTAGATTGGAATTCATATTTGCTCCTGTGAGCCACTGTTTCCTCCCTATCTTTTCCTCTTTCCACACGAAGGAAAAATTATTAAGGCGAAGTTTTATGAACTTCGCCATTTCACGTAGAAATCTATAATGTAATTGAAACAATTCCTAAATCTTAAAAAGTATAATTACCTGTATTATTTAGTCAAAAAGCTATCATTTGTTTTGGTGACTTTTTGTGGATGTATCATGATGTGGATGAAATGCAGCTTTTAGCTCTTAACGATTTTAAATGGGAGATGTCCAAAGTAATGATAAATCATTATTTAAAAAGATAATGGTATTTAAAAGTTAAAAAATTTTAGAGGCACAAATAGATGATCATTCCCTAGATACAGTTGAGAATCTTGTTTAAGAGATTCAAAGTTAAGATTATGATTCAAAGCACATGGTTAGTCTCATGTCTACGCAAAACAGAAGTTTTTCCATTACTTATTAATAGCAGTGGTAGCAGGTAATAAGGCTCAAGTATTAGGGAAGTGAAGACATCAAATAAAGAAGTATTTTGATAGCTAATGTCTAAAAATATGAAGTGCTGTTATTTTAATTATTAAATTTTTCCAACTGTTAAGATGCTTTATGTTGCTTGATTAAAATAATACTTTATTAAAACAAACATGACAATTAACTTCTGCTAGCTAGAAAATAATTTCAGTTGAAATAATTTTAGGTTTTATAATGTCGACAAAGAACTAGGAGATATTGCCTGTCTTATTGTTCCATATTCATGGAAGAGTGGTAGATCTGAGTATAAATAGAACATGAGTCATACATTTTCCTCGTGACCTTTTTGTATGCACGGTATCACTGAAAATTCACTGGTCCGTCTTTGTATGTTTGTGCATATGTGCATGTAACATCTGAACGGACATCCCTTTTACACTACCTCTCTGTGAGACTGAAATCTTTATGAATAGCAATGTCTGCTTACCTGCTAGTGCTTTGTTAATCAAGAGATGGGAGGGCAGAATGACCACAATTTTTACCAAGTTTCTAGGTACTCGCGGCTGTAAAATGGAGCTGTACCATTTGTTTGGCTTCTAAATGAATGAAGGCAGATACAGTCCCAAGTTGGACTAGATTGTCCATTCTTTTCTTGAAAGCTAGAGCATTGCAGAGCGTACTTTGCATTAAGGAATTCTTATGCCTTCTCTAGAGATGACAAATGCTCCCTTTTCTATTTCGGAGCAATGAAGGAGGAGGTAGCTATGATGAAATCTTTAGCTTCTAGCAAAAGATGTCAGCCTTGCTGAAATCAGATTCTGCTAGGAGGCAAGAGCTGGAAAGGGTCTGGCTGAGCTCAGACAGTGAAGGTCTCCAGATTACTTTGTTGCCTCCTTACCAGTGCAACACACGATGATCATGCATTTGGCATTAAAGGAAAAATCTAGTAATGGTAGGAGCCACATGCTTTTGGAGTTCCCATTCACTTCTGTCCCCAGTGGACTGGCAACTCCAGCAAGTGTGAACAACTGTAAAGCACCCAGGAAAATTGTGACATACATGGGATACTATAATAGTCAGCTTGAAGAACTGAGGTAGGCACAGTCAAATCACTTAGAAAAAGTTTCAGTACATTTCATAGAATCATAGAATCATTAAGGTTGGAAAAGACCTCTAAGATCATCGAGTCCAACCGTCAACCCAACACCACCATGTCCACTAAACCATGTCCCTAAGCGCCTCATCTACACGTCTTTTAATACTTCCAGGGATGGTGACTCAACCACTTCCCTGGGCAGCCTGGTCCAATGTTTAACCACTCTTTCAGTAAAGAAATTTTTCCTCACGTCCAATCTAAACCTCCCCTGGTGCAATTTGAGGCCATTTCCTCTCGTCCTATCGCTCGTTACTTGGGAGAAGAGACCGACACCCACCTGGCTACAACCTCCTTTCAGGGAGTTGTAGAGAGCGATGAGGTCTCCCCTCAGCCTCCTTTTCTCCAGGCTGAACAACCCCAGTTCTCTCAGCTGCTCCTCATCAGACTTGTTCTCCAGACCCTTCACCAGCTTCGTTGCCCTTCTCTGGACACGCTCCAGCACCTCAATGTCCTTCTTGTAGTGAGGGGCCCAAAACTGAACACAGTATTTGAGATGCAGCCTCACCAGTGCTGAGTACAGGGGCACAATCACTTCCTTACTCCCGCTGGCCACACTATTTCTGATCCACTCACCTGTTGCCTGGCTCCATAGTAGGAAGCTAAGCAGCACGACAGCGCCGGTGTGGTGAGACAATGTGGTCTTGAGTAAGAATAATTTCATGAACTAGGTCATGTCATTGTTTACTGACAAGTTCTTGCATGTGTACATGTTCACGTGTACTCATTCACATGTGTGTTGGAGCTTTTTCTCCTTCCTCAAATAGAAAAGGAACTGATTCTGATTGAGTTGCAGGTTCCTCTTCAACTCTGAATCTGAACAACTTACTAAGTGCCAAATACAGTGAGGATAGGGTGGATTTCTTGATTGTGGTTTTTGGACATTTTGAAAGTATACATTCATCAGGCCTTGAGGAAGAAAGAAGTCATCTTCAGAACTCTCTAAGGAGTAACTTTCTTCCCACTTACATGTTGAGCAAAGATCGTCTGACCTTCCAGTAAAGAAGCTGGTATTCCTGAGAAAAAAAATTTAGACATATTTGGGGCTGATTTCATGTCAGCAAGTGTTTTTCTGAAGTGAAGAGTTGATTTGTCCTGTATTTTTCACCCACCTGGTTTGATAACAATGTTTTTCAAGAGGCCTGGAAACTAGAATCTTACATCAGTGAGTTCTGGGTCCAGAGAAACAGGCAGTCTGGTTTCCTTCCTGTCTGGTCCTCGAGAAGAATCTTTGGCAAGATATTTGAAGCAAAGGAATCAGTTTCCTACATTCATTTTGCATTAAATGACACAACCATAGAATTCAAATGAAGGATGTTTAACTCTTGTTATTTCTTAAGCCTGAAGAAGAAACTGGATTGGCATTCTTATTTGGCACCTTTGAAGTCCCTCAGTTGCTTCAAATACTTTGAGACTCCCAGCTATTATGACTGAACCTTTCATCAGTTTGAGAGATAAGGATTAGATTTATGCTTTTTTTGTGAAGAAATTAGTTTGATAGTCACAGCACACTGGTGGCGGCAGGTGTCACAGGTGGAACTTCCTGAATTCACTATTTGTTTTTTCCTGTTGGCTTTCGTGCAGTGCAGCAGCAGTCATTTTTGCTGATAAGCTTTGGTGATACCAACATGCAATCTCTGCTATCACCAGCAGTCTTCAGCTGTAGTCCACCACATCATGGAATTAATGCCACATAGTTGAATATGTGCTTTAAGCATGTCCTCGGAGCATTTTGGTGGCCTACTTCTCAGCTATTTACCATATTTTAATCAGACATTAAAAAAAATATTTTGAATAATCTGTTTTTGGCATCTTAACAACATGCCCCGAGCAGCACAAGTGAGCCTGCAAGGCGGTAGCTTTGATGGTGTGTATTTGACAGCATGATAATCAGTGTTCAGGTCTGTATTTTGATGTGTTACACTAGCAAAGAGCCAAAGATGGTACATATGGAATTTGAGATATCTGACACGATGACTATAAGTTGTCCAGATATTACAGCTATTAAGAATGATGATGACTACGATATGTGTTGCTTTTGCTAGAAGTCATTCACTTCAGGGGTGCTGCTTTTATTTCCTAAGGCTGCTCTGGCTTTCATGATCCTCCCTGGGACTTTGTCATCATTAAAGGGGTTCTGAGACACTCTCCTACTCAAATAGAAGACTTTATCTCCAAATGTCACTGCTGCACTGTTTTCATTATTGGCCTGACATGCTTTTCACTATAGCTGGAGTAAGATCTCTGTTTTCTATATACTGATGCTGAGGCCAAATTATTTGGCAGTGCAATTGAAAGAGTCAGTAACATGTTGAAGGTTCTCTTGGCTAGAATTCCTCAGCCCCAAAGTAGGCATTTAGGGTTGTTTTAGGTCTGTGTTTGTCAGCCATTTATCCTGCCTAAGCCCCTGACATTTTTTTGTATGTGCCTGGTGTACACGCTTAGCGTTCTACAGAGAGATGTCTAGACGCATGCATAAATATCTAAGGTTTTCTGATGCATGTGGACCACGTACATATACAGCAATCTAGGCAACTAAATAACAAATGAGACAACAGATGTATCATCTACCACTTTCCAGATGCCCAAGTTCCACTTTTACTGCTTGCATCATGTCCTTTCTAGTATCCAGAACGTGGGAGCTCTCACACACACCTGGAAAGTTGGTCACCTGGGGTAGCAATGAATTTATGTAGTAAATACAGAAGATGCAAGAGTGGGCAGTGGCATTCTTGCTGGATGTTCTTGTTGCTGTTCAAGAGTCTTCCAGAGTGCATCACTGCTTATGGAATGGAACATTTCTTAGTCGTTTTCTGGTTTATTTAAGTCTGTTCTTGCATCTGTAAGTCTGTTAGTTGCCATAGCAATTTTTGTTTAATCATGCTCCCAACTGATAGGACCAAAAAAGAAGAGAACATAGGGAGTACATTTTAGGGAGGTCAGGAATACTGGTTATCTACCTGCTGATTTTTTTTTAAAAAGTAATTACCACTGGTATTTCTGAAGCAAAATTAATAGTCCTTCATATTTCAGTTTGGTCTATGAGGAATGCTCTGATCAGATGTAGATTTAAGAGCTCTGAAAGATTTTTCAGCCATGGATTAGACCTGAGTGGCCAAAGAAAGACGTGAAGTCAAAGATGAAAGGTCTCTCTGAGATGATGGCAGTGACTCCTGGCTCACTTGTGAAATACCACATAGATCTTGAACTGTGGCAGGTTCCCTTTAGGTATATTACAGTGTTTTATGTACCTTGGCTTGTAAGTTAAATCAGTTGAGAACCTAATGCACAATCAGATAAACATCTCTGCTTTGGAGCTGACAACATCTGTCCTTTGCCTTGTGCAGATAGCTGTGGTGTTTGGCTCTCTGGTATTCACCTACCAACCACATACCTGTCACAGCCCATAGTCCCTCTATAACTCTGTTCCTTATGTTTAAATGGGTTAATGAAAACTGCCTGCACAGAGATTGCATGAGGAAATGTGTTTGGTTTTGGTATCTTGAGATTTTTACAGTGATGGGAACAAGAAATGTATGTAGGTTTATCCTGGAACAGGCAAAGGCCTTTATTCCTCAAAATCTGCTTTTTCTCTTGGTAATTGTATAAAGACAAAATGATAAAAATGAGTAGAATTTGTGTGATGTAATGTTACTGATACATCCTAAATAATTCTTGAAAATTAATGCTTTTTATGTTTGCTAGTCTAGTTGTTTTATAGCTTAGAAATCAATAATAAAAGTGTATTCAGTGTGTATTTAATGGCATTGGAGTTGTGGATGTGCCACTTTCATCTCTGTCTCTGAATTGCCTAAAGATATTGATCAGTGTCAGCAATACAGATTTTAGAGGATGGAATATTTATCCTGTTTTTTCCTGAACTTTGATTTCTGTGAATTGCTGCTAACTTACGTGTATTTTATTACCCACATTGGCCTAGCAATTAGTAACCAGTATAGTAGTCACTGGAAAAAAAACCAATAATTTTATTACAACCATTTGACCTGGTTTCTGTCTCTGTATCAAATAATAGTAATCAGAATTCACTTTGAACAGAACAAACACAGATTTTTAGTAGAACAGAAGCTTATAGTGTTGGGTGGGGTTTTTTTGGGGGGGAGATTCAGCAAGGTAGATCAATTAAGATAAAAACTGTATGGACAATGACTGATGAGATGATAAAGTGAGAAAAGAACATGGTGAATTCTCTCAAAGTGTGAAATTGTTGCTGCTGAGCTATTCTTTGAAATGTTTTAACAAAAAAACCCACCCCAAACCCCAAAGAACTAACTATCTCACATTTGTTTCATTCTGATTCATAGAAAATTTCACCTTGGGTAGGTTTACGCAAGATCAACATCTCCTACTGGGGATGGGATGACATGTCTCCTTTTACAAATACAACTCTGCAGTGGCTTCCTGGAGAGCCAAATGACTCTGGCTTCTGTGCATATCTAGAAAGAGCAGAGGTGGCAGGTCTGAAAGCGAATCCGTGCACTGCAATGGCAGATGGTCTTGTGTGTGAAAAACCTGTCGGTAAGCAATCTCTTGTACTCAGTTACTGTTACTGTCATGATTAGCAAGCTGTTTGGGTTTTCATTTGGCTAAGAGGGACTTTTGGACAATTTGGATTAAATAATTTCAAAAAATAAAAAAGTAAATTTTTCTTTGTAAAATAGGGAGCTTTAATCTAGAAAACAAATAATATTCCTAAAGCAGCAAATATTAATTTGTGATTTAGTTTACATAGCTTAGTTTGCATTACACCAGAAGTCTTATGTTGTCTCTAAATCAGTAGTAGTCAGTGACAACAGTGATTGTAGCATGAAAGTGTCTGTGGAGGCATTCAACAAAGCTGATGTTTTCTTTCTGAATCTTGCTGAACTTCAATGAATATTTTAATGGTCTAAAAGGCTGACAAAACCAAAATTCTTGTTTCCATCTTTTGGCTTTGTTTGTGTGTAAAGATTATTGTGGCAAGTAGCCACATGAGAGTTCAAATTAGCATTTTCATGCTCCAGTTGTCCTATGTTTCTCTTCATAGCTGTGAGGTTGAGCACATGAAGTTCTTTAAATTTCCCGTTCAGATTTATTTTGTGCATTGTCTGTGCAAAACTGGAAAATAGCTGCATTGTTGGTGTGTTGGGAGCACGGCCTATCAATCTAATGGTTTTGCTGTGAAATTGTCAGAGTTGTTAACCTGCAAAACCAAAGCATGATCTTACCGATCCTTTATTTTCTTATAAGCAATTCCAAATAGTAATATAATTGCAAAGTATATATTGTACACTTGTTGCTATTGCCATCTATATTTCCTAAAAAATTAATCTTTCACAGTGTTCTTAATTTTGAGTTAATAGTTAATTATTTACCAGATGTTTCTCAGAATAGTAAAAGATATAGTCACAACGGAAGAAACATCTCAAAATGTAAAGCATACACTAGGTGGAACACAAATGACGTTATTAAGATGCAGTATTTTACAATTAGATCAACATATGCATCTGTGACTAGTGTCTTGTTTTAGTTTTTTTTGATCTTGAGGTGCTTCAAAACTGTAGAAGTCAAAGTACTTCGGCCTTATGAGAATACTTTTATAGTTCAGCTGATTTTTGTTAGTTTTTTCTTTGTATTTTTTACTAATTGCAAACCACAGCTTGAATACGTACATAGTAGGTCAAATCCAGGAACAGCCTTGGTTAGGTGATTTGGCGTACTATATTAGCAGATGAAGAATGGCTTGAAAACTTCGCTTGTATTGAATATGAGTCAATAATATACAAAAACATGGCAATACATAGGAAGGCTTAATCCCAGTGTTTCACAAGGTGCTTCTGTATGGAAAATATAATGCTATCTATACTTTTGTGTTCCTACCAAAGAATTACTATACTCTTGTTCTTGTACACTTTACAGTTTTATTTGAAATCAAAGCAAAAATCAGGAGTTAGGGTATACAAGCTCTTTTTGTGTGTTACAACTTTTTGAGATGGCATACACCACTAACCTAGTCAAAATGTCATCTCTAGTAGAGAAAAACAAATAAAACCCAAAAACCAACCAACAAAAAACCCCCCAACCAAATCTGTTTTGCATTGAACGATGTTTCTTTTGTTACTTTCCCTTTGGATTCTAGTGACTTTCATATGGACACTATAAGGCAAAATTTTAGGGGATCAGTCGTAAGTAGAATATTTGTTGCTTGTACACTGTTAAACTAATGAGAACAATAGACCCAGAACTCTACTGTACTTGCTATAGAAGCTTGAGACTTACTTTATGTCATGTATGTGGTAGTAACTAAGCTGATGTTACCAGGCAATGAATATTAAACTTACTATTTTGGTATATAGATAAAATTGCTGTGAAAATTTTTAAATGGACTCTTTTAGAGCTCTAGTATGACTTATGCTGAGTATTAATAATTTTTGTAAAATATTATTGTATTTATATACTGCACTGTAAGTGTGGACTAAATTGTTTATAGCTAGTTAAGGAAGCAACCACATTCACTTTAACAAGGATTTTTCTAATGGAACATATGATTAAAGAAAAAGGAGATTGCACTTATGTTCAAAATTATAAATGTTTGTGGTTCTTTTCCAGTTAGTCCCAACCAGAATGCCAGACCCTGCAAAAAGCCATGCTCCCTGCGAACAACATGTTCTAACTGCACGAGTAATGGTATGGAATGTATGTGGTGTAGCAGTACAAAACGATGCGTTGACTCAAACGCTTATATAATCTCCTTCCCATATGGACAGTGTCTAGAATGGCAAACTGCCACATGCTCCCGTGAGTATCTTAATGAACGTTCATTCTATTAAATATACCACTGTATTTTTTCCACTCAAAAGAGCATCTGTATGAATAGGATTCAGCACGTTCACTAAAGATAAAAATAATTTCAGATGAATCAACTTATATAGCTACTAATGTGAGCTGTCAGTACTGTGTATTTTCTAGATACAGATAAAATATTGGTAATTTTTTTATGATGAAACATATTTAGTCTGTTAAAACAGATAGTAAAAAGTGTTTATTATTTTCAGATAAAGAAAAAATACCATGGTTATTTGTGCGACCAGCATTAGTGTGTCAAATAATGGCCATGAGTTGGAACAACATACTGTTAAAATTAGAGAAATAATATGCAGACTTTAGACTTATACCACATCTAGTTAGTAAAAAAAGGAGATGAGCTGAATTCAGAGTTTTTAAGATTCTGGTTTATTTTGTCAGTAGATTCAAAGAAGAACATTTTCCTAGCATGCAAAGTTAAAAACAAGGCAGGTGAGTTCTGTGTCAAGCAGCGAAAGTACTCCCCAGATGTTCCCCTTTGGAAGCACATTTCATCAGAAATTGATACAATGCCTCTCTAGGTGAATAAGAAACCTACTCAGTGTACCTTTCAGTATAGCATTCAGCAGAAGCTAGTTCTTCCCAAGTCCGTAGTGACTGGACCTTGTTGAGTTCAGCACCATGCAGTTCCAGTGTATATTGGTGCCATAATTCACATAGATGCTGCCTGGTGCCTTAGATTCTTGTCTCAGTCATGGTTTACTTAGAAAAATTCCTCGGTTGCCATCCTACAGAAGACTGGTTCTTAGTATTTTTACTGTCCTTCAAGATTTGATTACAATATTTCCTACCTGTAAAGGACTCCAATCCAAACAATATATAGGGCTTCTAAAGGGTACCGTTGAACTCTCATTATTGCTCTTCTCTGCGAGAGTGTTTTTCTAGTTACTTGCGACTTCCTTTCCCTCTCTAAGGGTCTTTTGGTATCAGCATCTCTGGAACATTCTATTTCTGGATATGTTGTGGCAGGATTGATGATGATGTCCAACAAGAAGCAACTTGCTTTAGGGTCATAATTAGGTCATGATTCCATTTAATAGATTATTTAAAAAAAACCCCAAACAAACCACCAACTAAAACGCAAAACAAAAAACCTCCTTGCATTAATATTGTATTCCATGTAATAAAGCTCAAAACTGCTCTGGACTGAGGACCTGCGGACAGTGTTTGGAACAGCCTGGGTGTGGATGGTGTAACGATCCCAGTAACACTGGAAAAGGGCAATGTTTGGAAGGATCATCAAGAGGCCCAATGAAGCCTGCTGGCATGCACTCTAATGAAATGGTGCTTGATGCTAGTCTTTGTCCAAAAGAGAAAAATTATGAGTGGTCTTTTATCCAGTGTCCAGGTAAGGTCTGCTTCCATTCTTTCTTATGTATGAAATAAGAGATGTTTCTCTGTTAAAGCATGCCAAATTAACATAATTATTTTGAGTAATAGAAATAACACTTGCACAAGAGATTTGTTTTTCTAAAATATTTCCTAAATACATAGTTTGTTAGTCTCTGTCTACTGAATACAAATGTGCTCACTGTCATGCAGGTTCACATGAGAAATTTAATGCAAATAGTTTAACCGAAATTACCATTTATTTTCACCCATCCCATCCTTCTACTTTTTCAAATCCAATTACGTGGATTTTGCTTCAGCTTCAGCTTTTGCTTTCTTCTGGCTTCTGTATCCATCAAAGACAAGTGGGGAGAAATTATCTATAGGCAACTGCTGATGGCCAGGAGCAGGGACTTCCTGCGTCCCTGCTGTTCATGCAAAAGTCTCCTGGCTGTGAGAATGGAGGGGCTACCAAATATCTGAGCTGTGCCTCCAGTCTACCTTTTAGACATTTTGAGTAAATAGAATGTATGCTTTTATAATCTTCAAGAGAATCTCTGAAGTCTAAATTTAAGCCATACCAATCTGATTATAGTATTTTAATTTTTAAGTTCATTGGAAAAGTAAGGAAGACATCAGGTACTTTAAGACAGTGGAAGCTGAGCTGGTACAGCCTCCTGTATGGAAATACTCAAATCCTGAAAGCTGTGTCGTTGCAGTGGTGTAGTAATGCAGGAAAATGAAAAGCACACTGGGGAGTTGGACAGACCTCCATTGGTAATTTATAATAAATAGTACATTTCAAGACAGCTTGAAAACTTTTTGTAGAATAAATGGTGTAATTGTGCTAAAGTTATTTTTCCAGCAATTGTTCCTATTGCTGATAAATTTGGAAGCTGGAGCTTCTCTAGGATCAAAACTTTTATGGGTACATGCAGCTATGTTTGTTTTCTCTCCTGGGTACTTTTTTTTATCAGTGTATTCTGTGTGTGTGTATGCACATAAATGTGAGTTTTTATATATATTTATATGTAAGTGTGTGTATCATTGTATTATTTAGCAGGCAGAATCTCTGAAGACAATTTTGTTTTGGTAACTTTTTAAAAATACATAGGTAAAGAGTAGATTTTTTTTTTAAGTTTTAGAATAATAAAGTGAAATGTAAAACCAAGTGAACACTGTCAAATGTTCTAAGTTAAAACCAAAAAAACTCCAAACCATCTAATACCATTTCCTGAGCAAAGAAGCCTGTAGTAAATTTCTGGAAACAATAGAATGACATTACATTGTATGGAAACTTCAGTACTTAGTCTGTATGTTAAAATACAGACTATGCTGATAAATGCATTGTTAGACTTTCACTGCAATACATAGTATCTACCACTGGTGAAACTGTAATGGATATATATATATTGCTTGTCTAAAATGTTTGAGTTTGAAGTTTTCATCACCTTATTTGTTTAATATTTATTCTTCATGGATAAAATTCTGTATTTACTGTATGTTCTGACCAAGAATTCACTGAAGTTCCACTTTATTTTAAAAACCCACTAGTTTTACGAGTTTGGGGCAAATCCTACAGAAGTCATAGAATTAAAATTTCAATTGATGTGAAATTTCATTTTGATTGCTATCGGATGTAGGTTTTGTTCCTAAGCTTTTGTTTTCGTTTTCTTAAAATAGTATCTGTAATGGATTATACTAACACAGTTTATTATTCTTAGCACAGCAATCATTTGATGTACTTGAAATAAGATAGAATTGATACTAAATGTATATAAACTTACTGAACAGTTTGTTGTTTGGATGAAAATAAAAATAAATAGGTTATAACATATACTTTGAAGATTGTTCTGCCACATTGATGAGTAGTTGGCTAAACCATTCATGTATGCACTTAGTTTTTCTTGTAGTTCATATCCATGCTCTTTAGTGTGCCTCTGGGCAATTATGTTGTTGATAAGTATTGTAAACTCATTCTCATTTTCTGTTTGTTCAAATTTTTAAAACTAGTATTCAACAGGTAGGATAAAAAATTGTTTCTTTTTGTTACTGGTCATTTTGAAATCAATATTCCTCAAAACAGCTGTCATAATATTTCTTTTGATATGAATACATTTTTATTTTTTCATCAGATTTGTATTTGTAACAACTAATATTATAAATAAAATTGCAAATATCTTATATTAAAAAAAAAGAAGGAAAATAAATAGTACTGGGATTTACTCTCACAAGAAGAGCAGTTTAGGTAGAATGCAAGCCCAAGTTTGTCTTTAAAGCCTAAATTTCTCCTCTGAAAAACGGTGTGAATCGATTCTAACTAGTTTGTTTAAAACTGTTTGAAGTATCTTTACACTAGATCCAGACTGTAATGCAGACATGCTTTTTATATATTTTTCCTAGTATTAAGTATTTCTCAAAACTATAATTATCAACATTTGTCAGCATCACCAACCATTTCAACACAGAGGTCAAAAGCAAATTAGACATATTAATTGCTTATCTTCAGGGCAGCCCCACTGAAGATTCAGCTAAATTACATTTGTATATGTGAGGAAAATTACTCTGTTGCTGCCAGTGATGTACATTAAAATCACTTAAGGAAAAAATGACTACTTAAAATTTAACTCCTAGTTCTTATTTAAATGATCGTTACAGCATCTCATGATTTTAACTTTTTTTAATTATTTAATACTGCTGTCTCCAGTTTGATTGCACTCATCTGCATCACAGAAAGTTCTTGAATTGTGCAGTTCTGGCTTTTCACTTTTCTCAATGAGATACATATTAGGAAAATCAGCAAATATATAATATCATTTTTAAATGGTGTGTCATGTCAATTGTAGATTGTATTGGTTCTTATATATATATTTTTGAATTTGATTTAAAATCCCTTCCGTTTCTTTGCTTTAACAAAATGTAAGAATTAAGAGCTATTATATGTGACCAGATAATATTATGACTTGCAGCAAACTAAAATTCACAATAAAAAACCTCATTAATTAAGGTTGCTTTCATTTATCCTTTAAATAACACCAAAATTAAGAAATAGAAAGACTAGAAAATTTATAAATCAGTGACCTACTATTGGAGAATGTCAGAATGAAACATTTTCCCTACCTTATGATACAGTCTTAATTAGGCAATCTTACTTTACTTTAATAGAACACCTATTTAATGGGCTATCTGTTTTTACTTTTGGTTTATTGGGTTGCATTTTTTTTATTAACATTTGCTTTAAGTCATTTAATGTGTAAGACATACAAACGAAACCCAAAATGGGGCTGCAATTCATGGCATTTTCGTGTAGCTTTTTCTGAGAAAGGCAACAGTGCAGAACAGCAAACTGCCTGGAGGAAGACACTACAAAGTTGTCTAAAAAGCAAGTATTCTTAGGAAGAAGAAAACTTGTAATTTCTAACGAGATTTATTCAAGACAGTGAGAAAACTTCTTGTTTAGTAGTACAGAAATGGTTGATACTTGTTTACAAGATTCTGTAGGCATAGCTACAGAAAAAGGAAGAGATTGTAAACTTGGGAGGTTTAATGGTTTATGAGCCAAGCCTGGCAATGACTGTAAATGTATTAAGTTACTAAATTCTAAAACAGCTCTGAAAACTTTTAAGTCATGCAGTGAGAATCTCTTCCCCCCCCCCCCCCAACAAAGACACCCATCACTGTGACATTTAGATTAAGAATCCAAATAAAAAATAAGCAGAATGATGTTACTGAGATAGCTGTCCTCTGCTGAGTCTTACTCACCCTTTGCCAGTAAGGGATCGACAGGTTTGACGTAGTTTGACATTTGACAAGCTGCTGTAATGACAGATTGCTAATCTGCTGAGCACTATGAGCTCTGAGGTGCCACTCTATAGAGCGGTCATCCTTCAAAACCTCTTGGTCGTTCAGCCAAGTCCTGGCAGCAGGATCAACAATTCTGGCAGAATTCACATTGTGATTTTGCTGCAATAGTGATCAGTACTTTCTGAGTTTCTCCAAAACATGGAGCACTGGAGAGGAGGTGTAGTACAAGATCAGTGGTTTGTAGCGTTGTTGTTTGACAAAAAGAAATGTTATGCTTTTAGGGTCAGATGTAAAAAATTTATGTCAATAGGAGTCCAGTTTTTTTACTTTCACCAAAGTCAACCGTAGTGAGGAGGGACTGGAGATGTTTGATGTGGTCCTGATGTCCTTAAATCCCCTTAGTGTGTCAAAGCTAATGGGGGGATCAGAACTGTTAAAAATAAGATGATATTTTGGTTTTCTTTTTTTTGTAAGTTCTCTCTCCCCAGTAGATTTGAGTTTGAGTATGTTGTTCATGTTCTCCATCACAGTAGCCGTTCAAATGCTTCACAACAGATTGCATGTAGGTATGAAGGTTTTCATTTGGTCTCAGTTGGTGACTTGCTGCCTCTTGACCGGTTTATTAAGTGACTGGGCAGCATTTTAAAGCTATGAGGACTGGAATCAGTCATTCACAATGGCAAAAAAGATTTTCTCACACACCTTAAACTCACATGTCACTCCATAGTCAACTTCTGTGGTCTTCTGTGTGAATTTATGTCTTGTCACTATGCTATTTTGAAGAGGTTGTGTCAAACTACAAATATACATGCTGGTCATTAGTCAGGATTACATTCTACTGCAATTTTGTAATCATGTAGGAATGATTTTGTTCCCAAGAGCAATTTAGTAATGGCTTTTTAAATGTTATATTCTAGCTTGCCAGTGTAATGGCCACAGCACCTGCATCAACAGTAATGTCTGTGATCAATGTAGAAACTTAACAACAGGAAAACAATGTGAAACGTGCATGCCAGGATATTATGGGGATCCCACAAATGGAGGACAGTGTACAGGTAAGTCATCCTGCTGGGAGGAAAAAAAAAAATTGAAACGACATTTTATGTAATATGAATTTAACTTTTTAAATGTAACATGAAATTAACTCTTCCTTAAAGGTTAAATGTTTATTTGGTAATACGGATGAGTTGATCAGCTAAGTTAATGATTCAAAATCAGATTAATATTTTTAAGAGAAACTTTGCATTCAGAATCCTAATTTTGCAGTTGTCTGGATTCTCTAAGAACAAGATGGTAATTTAAAGATGCTCTCCCAGTTAGGGAAAGGAGGAGAAAGAAACTGTCTTGTGGGAGCAACACCTTAAATCCTGGTATTTCAGAGAGGCATCACTTCATTCCACGTAAACAATCCTCTTAAAAGCAGTGAGAAGGTACTTATAAATGAAGTTCAGTACCTACCATAATGTCTGATAGCACTGATTTGTATAAGTGTGTGATGCTAGTGGAAAAGTTCGTCTGCATTTAACAGACCAACAAGTCTTATTCATGTATAGTTTAAACAGAAAAGCCTGGTACACTGAGGATTGTAAGGTACCCTAACCTATTCAATCTGTTTATTATGTAATTGCTGCATTGGAGGATTCTCGTTGAAGTGAAAGAGAGAATGAAGTCTAATAATCCAGATGGTTTTTGTATATTGCTGTAGGGCTGCTTTTTTCCTTGCATGGGTTATTTTAAAGTTGACAGTAACTCCTTCCCTTAAAATTAAATGGGGGAAAGGGGGATATATTCAATATGAAAAGTCATTAAGGTAGTTGAGATTGAATCTAGGAGGGTGCTAGAAAGTTTTGTCCCATGACTTTTTCTTCTCTATTACTGATGTTTCTTTAACTGGACCTTTGTTTCTCAAGGAATATTTATTCATTTAAAGGGTTCACTTGTTCCTCAGCACTTTAATATGCAGTAGTCAATGCATAAAGCTCCACATCTGGTAAACGCAAGCATAATATGTAGAAAGTGTGTTCAAGGGGATGGAAAGATTAATGTCTACCCCTATTGACAATTGTACATTTTGCTGGTGCTTTATGATCCTTTAAATAATTCTTAATAGTTCTCTTATTTCATGAAGTTGACAAAATATTCTTTTGCTGTCTATATCACCTTTATGGCAAAATGATGTATTAATATAGTTTTTATTTTTCAGGGATACATTAGCTATCAACCAAATAAGCGTTCCATCACCTTTAGTGAATTATGTGTAGTGCAATAATGGCTAAAATCAATTTATAAGACCAGTAAAATTATAAATTTTATGACTTGTTTTTTCAGTCCTAGTCTGTAAGAGTACATATTTTTATTGGTAGACATGATTTTAACAGGAGCTATTTAGAGTAAGGAATGCTTTAAAAAATAAAGATGATAATTATTTTGAGGCTTTATCTGCATTGGTGTATTATATTTTGTAATACAGAGCCCATAAATCTGTTTAAGTCCTTAAGACATTTTGATGAATGTAGTCATTATGAACTGTTAGATTTTCTTCAGTATCATGATTTTTGTTCCTGTGGTAGAGGTGCCCAAATTGTGGGCCAGGGATTTCTGCAGGAAAAAAAACCACAGCGATCCATAGATAAGTCAAATCAATTTTACTTGGATTTAAGAGGATTTTGGAACCATAGTTGAGATCAGGCAGTGTACAAATATAAAGTAAGAAAGAGATGGTTCTATTTTTAATTTTTTTTCTCCTTCATTCTGGTAATGCTTTTGGTAACACAGAAAAAAACCGAAACTAGCTGCAAATTAAAACTATAATTAAAGTAAAAGCATAAGGAAAAAATATGAGTGGAAGAAAGGGCAACCCGGTCAGAAGCTGAACTTAAGTTTGACTGAAATAATTAGAAAATGAGCCAGGAAATGGCATGGAATAGCCATCAAAGAAAAAAAAAATCATGAAGAACTGAAAAAAAAAATCAGTCATCCTCATAGTCCTTTCCTGTGTCACTTCGCTGCTGTCAGCCGAGTTTCTGGCTGGACCCTACCAACGTTTCTTTTCTACTAACACTCATCCTTCTGTACGAGGTTTGAGACTGCCTGAGCACACGGTGCATTTTTTTCCTCAGAGCTCCTGAGTTATTTATTTGAGGATCCAGACTGAAAATTTTTTTTAAAGGAATGAGAAGATAATGATGTAACTCTTAAAGTACATCTGTAATACTCCAATATTCGTTATATAACAAGTTGCTATAGTTACAAGGGTGTAACTTGGTTATGAATTGGAGCGCAGTTGAAGCTGGGAAAAGAGGTTGTACTCGATCTCTACCGCTGGGAGGCAAAGTGGTGTACACTAGGAGAAAAAGTAAGAATTATCCTCTTAACATACTCATGACATATTACATAAAATAATTTTTTTCCCAGTGTCCTGACAAAAGTACTTATGTATTCAGTACATATATTATCTGTTCTGCTGCTGTGATACATATAGGTAAAATCTGACCTCCCAACTTAGTTAGACTATTGGTGATACAGATTACAAAGATTTGCAAGAAAAACTTCCTTTTCTTTTATAGGCTGGATTAGCCTTTGTTGTTCCTTAGATCCCTGATGATCTTGAAAGAAAGGAGAAGGAGATGCATAGCAAGTCTTTCAGTCCTTGGAAAACTTTATTTTTTCCCTAACTATGCCAATCCTTTCCTAAATCATTTCTGTTTATACTTCTAGGAGGTCATTCAAAAAGTTCAGAAAGAAGCTGACTGTCCACCCTGAGTGATCAATTCTGTTCTGACCTTTGTCTGGGGATGGAAAACTCTGTACAAATATAACTATTTTCCTTATTCTACTCTGGGAATAATGATGCCTTTACACTATCAGATAACTGATACATTCATAGTGGTATTGCATAGTGTTATGCTATGAAATTACTACGGGATGAGTAACAGTTGTTATAGGAAAAAGATATAATTCATGTTTCAGAAGGTTTTGAATAGTTGTGATTGAAGAATGGATAAAAAAAATTGACTTTTCTGGATTTTCACTACTATGATTGCTGACATTTCAATAGCTTTAAAACAAACCTAAGGACTCACTTTGCATCCTGATATGGTGCAGGCTTAGTAGATGTGACAAAGCTAAAAAGAAGGACAAAGAAAAGATGGAGGCATAATAACAGACTTTAAATTTGCGAAAGGAAACAGAAAAGAGAGAATGATGATAAAGTGCCTTCCCCCAAGCCCTCACTTTGGCTGAGGAAGAAGTAATGGGATTAGGTTGCAACAAGAAAGATTAAGGTGGAATACAAGGAAAACCTTCTACTGGTTAAACTGTGAAATAGATTGCCTAAAGACATTATGAAATCTGCATTATCACCTACACTATATTTTTAAAATTTTCAAACTTCTCTAACTTTGGAAAAGGGCAGCGGACTAGCTGATTCCACATGTTCTTCTCCAGTCCTAATTTTCAAAAAATTCTTGGAGTCAGAGATGTAGAATGCAGGGAGGTATAAAGTATTCTGATTATATAAGAAAATGATCTATGTATAGCAAAATGACTATGGATATTTGCCATAGTATAAGTGCTTAATAAAGATGTTCCTACGTCTTACATATTACTTATTTTGGAATCTGTTGCGTTTTTGTTATTGTGGCATTAAAAAGATTTCCATCTAATGCAGATTTACTCTGTGATTGACCCTCGCTCTAGTTTATTTTTGTGTCCGAAGTGTGGTATGTCGGTTGTTGATGGGCAATAGTTTGACAATGATCATATTTTTTTATAATTAATTATTGTACTTTTTCTTCTTAAAAAAACATTCCTAATACCAATTATTCATTTAAATTTTGTCACTTGAAGTCTTTTTTCGATACCGACAATGAGAGTTAGAGTCTGTATTCTTGGTGTGTACATGATCTTTATATTCAGTAGTCCTAACGTGGCTTGCAGTAAAGATGTATGTACCCCTTCAATTCTTTATGACATTTCATTGTACAAATACCTAGTTTGAATTATTTTTATATTTGATTCATTGCTGCTTTCTATTAAAAAAATCAGTAATAAATTGCAAAAATCTTTTATTTTACGTTAATGAAAGTTCTGTGACTGTAATTTATTACAGTTACCTGTTCTTATACTAAAAAATGGTTTCAGGTGGTTCTTAGGTGTCTGATGTGAAACAGGTAGCCAAAATAGAAAATGAAATTAATTTGTTACCCTACATTATGATATATTTTCAGTTACACAAAAAGATTGGCATTATTTGTTGGAAATAAATGATACACAGTGCACAAATTAGTAAGTCCAGACACGGTGCGCATGCTTAAGATTTGTAAGCTAAAGCCCCTGTATGGCAAAGAAAAGTGTAAAGCGATAGTACCATCGAAGTTACCACGTAAAGTTACAGCATCCTTTTTAAGAGTTGGCACAATGTACAAGAAAATAAGAGGGAAGCCAGAGATAAATTCTGAATGTGAGGGAATAGAGCGCTCTAGCAAGCGACAGGTTTTGGGTTCCAGACCAAGCTCCGGTTCTGTTTACCCCTTTTACCTGACCGGTCTTGAGTGCAAATGCATGAGCAGCCCTGGAGTGCTAAATGCAGTGCTGTCAGTCTGTGCCAGAAATATTTAAGGAATCAAACCCTCTAGTGATCTGACAGAATAAGGCACACTCACACTCTGTATCGTGGTGAAGCTTAGATGAGAGAGATGCACAGCTCAGCCACCTTTGCTTCTGAAGCAGGTAAAGCTATCCAGATGTAGGAAACCTAGGAAGCCTTATAGTCTGAAATGTTGAAGAGCTGGAGGATATTCCAAATCACTTTGATTCATTTTTTAAATTCTGCTCAAGTCTTGAGGTACAATTTTGAAGGCATGAATATCAAAATTCAGTAATAGGAAATTCATCATTAAATATTGATGGATTTTGGAAATAAAGCAGCTCTAACTGTAGATGGGAACAGATACTGTCTTGCTGTCTTGGTGGTTTCTCTTAGTGTTATATTTTCTTCAAGGTCTTGTTCTGTCATGTACAGCGTGTCTGGGAAATATGCAACTGTTTTGTAGAAATTCTAGAAAAAGTAGAGTAAGTTGTGTACTACAGACTGCAGCATAAAGCACCAGGAGAAAACAGTATGGGAGATTGCTTGGAACAATTTTGCATCATCTTGGCAACATTTTTAGCATTATTTTCAGACTTACTAATCATCTACTTAGTTGTCAATGTTAAAAAAAAATTACTCTAGCTGCTTATCATCTTGTCATTTTCTTTATGCATGGTATTTTTTTTAAATTATTCTTAAAATGTATGAGATGCCAGGAGAGAGTTCTTTACAGTAACTTATGACACACACTGTGAAAGTATAATACATTTAATAATAAGATAACATAAGCACTTTACTGTATTGCCTTTTTTTCATAAAGTGATAACATCCCAAACAGCATTCAGTTTTCCCGTAATTGTACTCCCATTGCTGTTGCTTTTGCAGTAGGACTAAAACTGTGAGTACCAGCACAGCAGGAAAATTGTGCTTTAACATGCACTGCTCTCTTTCTGAACAGCCTTAAAAGGCATGGTGTTTAAGACACTGATGACCATTCTGTAAAAGCCTCCTACCAGATAGACTGTATGGGTGAAGTTTTTTAAAGCAAGTCTGTAGCATTTCTATTGCCATTCTCTATCATACAGTTGGATATTTTCAGTGCTAAAGGCAACAGCTTCCCCCCCCATTTGATTTGTAATCATTCTGTTTGAAAATGTGAAGTTAATTGTTTACTGGAAACATGTAATTTTTTACCAGATCTTCGAACTATTAGCAAAAGCAAACATTTCCAGTGACTGTACACCACGTGCACATCAAGTCAGTAGCATCTGCTGCAGCAAGGTCAGAGGTCTGGGTGCCTTTTTTGTTCCTCCAGTACGCAGAGTGTGAAGGACAGAATAAATCTGAGCTTTTCTGCTATTCTTCTAAAGCATCTGTGGCTGTAAGAGCATGCCTTGTGCAATGTCTGCTTCTTTTGCACATTGCGTAACTCAGTACTTTTCACATATATTTAGGTATGTGTGTGTATGTGCAAACATCTACACATACTACTCTCTGAATTTGTTCCACATGAATTTGGGCATCTACGCATTAGCCATCCAACTTACATCTACAGTAAGTGCCTCGAGATTAAAAAAAAAAAAAAAGTTAGGCATCAATAAAAGACTTAAGTTGTTAGACTAGATTTAAGGTACCTTGACTTAGGTGAAGTTGACCCCAGCAATAAAATAGTTGCCTAGATATATTTGTGATTATTTCTGTTGCTTGAAAGAAGAAAAAATAAAACTTATTAGTGACTTGTTGATACTTAAGATATATTTTCAGTAACAGGAGGAAAATCCATGATGTTCAAATCTTGCTGCTCAAAGTATGTGGTTATTCTGCTGAGTAACTGACACCTGAGATGTGGGGGTTTTGACAGAAAAGGCTGAGGATGGCAGAAGTCATTACTTCTGGTGTCTGTGAAAGAGAGACAATAGAAAGATGTTAAACTCATCATGGCAGCTAATTGAAAATGGTCTCCTTGGTTTTTACGTTTTATCTAACTTTGAAAGATGTCTACTGGGTAGATTTACTGATCGTTTTTCTCTGGCACTGTTTCTAACATTTTTACCTGTTCAGCAGTAGCAACCTTTGCAACACATTTTTGTCATGACAGTCCATGGAGGAACTGATACTGATTTCCTTCCTTCCCTGTCTCTCCAAAAGAAATACTGTTAAAAGCTACCATGGGCAATCAGTGTGTTACATATTTAAAAAAAAAAACAGTTTCATTTACAAGGAGCACATGTGCATTAGAGTGTGGTTTTTTTTTTTTGTAGACAGCACATTTAAGAAACCCCACAATTACTTTCAAGTAATCTGTAGTCTGATTTATTAGAACACAAACACCAACTTGAACAAGATTATCTATGGAAAACTAGGGGAGGTGTACTAAAGAAAGCCAATTGGAAACAGATCTACCTTTTGCTACCAAATAATTTCAAGGTGCGTGTCTGTCTTTCCCAGTTTTCTTGCTGTGTCCAAGCTGAATCAGACTCCATACAATCCACACTAGATCTTAGGAAAGTCTCTTTTTTTCCTCTCCTCCAGTTTTTTTTTTGATTCTGCTCTTTGATATAGATAGGTCTCTTCCTTTCTGAAACATCTCCTAGTTTCTACTCCTGCTTCAGGTTTTCTGCTTCTCGTCATCTTCTCTCTCAACTCTGACTACTGTTCCCAATAGTTTTTGCAAAGATTGTAATTTTCATTTGCATCCAAGGAAGAAGCAATTTCCTCTCCCATCTAAAGAGTACAAAGTAACCCATAGCACCCAGGACAATGTAAACAGGCAGTCTTTCTGCTCGCTTCCCAGCCATACTCTTAGAATATATATACAGGCATGTATATGTGTGTGTGTGTGTACACATACACAGTGCACAGTATTTGTATATTAAATGGTAATACAGCAAATTATGTAATTTCACATGTTACAGAAAGCAACCTGTCTTTTCATAACGGAAAAAGTTGATAGTGTGACAAGGAAAACAATTCAATGTTCAGTTTCTTTTTTGAACTAAAATATGCTGTTGTCTACTTAGTTGATAGAAAAGTACCTGCTAATTTCCCTTTAGACTTATTTTTCTGGGTTTCAAAAAGTTATACAAGCAATGAGGGAACAGAAAGAAGCAGTCTTAATTTTTCACTTCAACACTATCACTACGTAGCTTTTAAATTACCTGTAGTTTCGGGTGGCATAGGGCAGGTGTAGAGAAGCATCAACCTAAATATTCTGAATATAAACATTTTATGACTGTGTTTATGGCAATAAACTTAAAAGTGGAAAAAATTATTTCCCTTTATTTATTTATTTAGTAAATAACATAGCATAATGACATTATATTTGAGTTTTAGTCTCAAAACACCCGTAGGCTAATATATCATAATATTAGGAACGGTATGATGCAAACTAGGCAGATGCTGTTGGCCTGAAAAATAGTTTTTGGAAGGAGAAATAAAATCTTACATTTAAAACTTCATCAAGGGATTTTTTTCAGTAGCCTGAAATAATTTTGTTCTCTTGTGATTCAGAACTTTACAGATTCTGCAACAATCCTGGCCTTTGTAAATATTTTCAGCTAAAATGTGAATTGAAGATTCTGTCTGTCAGGGAAGTCCCACTGCTGACGGGTGTCCAAGAGACATGTTGGTTACTTTTCGGGTTGTCCCAAAATGGCTGTACAATTGAGGGATTTGTTCTGTTTAACAACACACCTAAGTATTCTAGTCATTTCTAGTTGTTGGAGGGAGTTCGTGCCAGCAGTCTGAGCAGTAGGAAAGTGATAATTGTTTGTTTTAGATGCAATTTATAGTCTGCTTTTGAAAAGGCCATTTTAGTGTGCTAATTTTTTTTTTTTTTTTTTTTTTACTGTGAGTGTGACTGAGCACTGGAACAGATTGTCCAGAGAGGTTGTGGAGCCTCCCTCCTTGGAGATATTAAAAAGCCTTCTGGATATGGTCCTGGGCAACCGGCTCTAGGTGGCCCTACCTGGGCAGGGGAGTTGGGCCAGATGATCTCCAGGGGTCCCTTCCAACCTCAGCCATTCTGTGATTTGAAAATTGTGCCATATACTGAGGCATTAAAGACCAGGCATTTAAAAACTTCTGTTCTTCCTGTCCTGTTATTTTACAGGAATATAGCATCTGTAATAGATTTGTGTAGTAGCTTTAGGCCCATCACATTTTGGTTTCACACCAGTCCTAAGGGAGGATAATGCCTATCTCTGAAAACCCTGGAAGAATTCAAATTTATATTTAAGTTACCACTAAGCTTCTGTCTTGTCAAGTGTTTAAACTGATTTACAAGGAATCTCTCTGTTGCCTTCATATTCATTGGCTGGTTGAAGATCTTCAGTATGCAAAGTTGGAATAGTGTCTCATAATCCCTTGATCCAAGCAATTTTTTTTTGCAGGGTTGATTGAGTTGACCTCAGCTGGTATGAGTATTCATGCTAGATTTTTCTATCTCTAACTTTTCTTTGGCTCCTTTCACTATCATGATTTATGATTGTATCTATGTTTCCTTAGAAATGCAAGCAAAAACTGCATGTGTTGTACAAGTAGCCTGGGGAGCTTCGTACAATAATTACTTCTCTGCTTCAGTAAGATGCTCTTTATGTTGTTTCACCCACTTCTGTTTAATTCTGCCTCCTTTGCAAAGTGGAATTAACACAGTTGGACGGGGAGGAGACATGCTGCTATCTGTAAGAGGCTCTGCAACTCCATAAGTTTTGCCCTGACTTGTATTGTGGAAGGGTTGATCCAGTGTTTGGATTCCCCATACCTTTCTTGCTACATTACAGTTATCCATGCTTTTTCCCTGGGTTGTAGCATGAAGCACTCTAGCACTAAGGCCATTCAAAATCCAAATCTAACACAAGTGCACTCTCATTTACATGACATGCTTCTAAGGATGTTATTTACACCATTATTTTGAAGCCTGGCAACCAGTGCATTTCTGTGTAGAGTTCAAGTTTCCTTCGTCCTCTCTTCACTTGGAAGGTGTTTTTTTTCTTGTTTACTGGAAAAAAACAAACAAAGCTTTTCTCCCCTAAACACATTCAGTGGACTGAAAAGTTCTAAATGCTAGATGGACTATCAACTTATAGCTGTTAGAGGATCACAGTATTGACTTCATACTGTGAGATCCAAAAGAGCATTTGATGACTGATGTGCAGCTCTGTCAAACATTGTGGCCAAATCAAAGAGACAAGAATAGCAAAAAAAACCCCACCGAGCCCCCAAACAAAAAATAAAAAAACCCAACAAACCAAAACCCCAACCCACAACAGAAAGCCCTTGCCTGATTGTTTATTACAATTCTTACTTAGCATAAATGCTTGTGCTGATTTTTATAGCCCTGTAATCTTTCTTTTGTTCCTTTATTATAAGGCTTTATGGTTGTATCCCTGTTATGTTGCACATGATTTTAGATCTAACTTGAGTGAGCTGAATGCTCGCTTTTGAATCAATGAGTAAATAAGCTTTTTCCAGAAGATGGAGGCACCTAGTAGTTTTTACCGGCATGTATCTAGCTACTGTTCTTGCTGAATTAACCATCAAAGCACCTATTGCCTAAACTGATTTTGTACTCTGAAATGGGGCATTTTGTGCACATTGCCTGAATTCTGTGCATAGTACGCTTAGACTATCCATATGTAAGGCCAGCACTAAAATCAGCTAAGAGCACATGAAGTACCGTTAATTTTGTTTAATTATTGTTAATTAATTAATGTTCGCATAAGAATTTCATGATTAATGCAGCCAGGGTCATTTCCATTCTGACAATCAGTTGATTCAAAACTGCACTTCCTTAGTCAGCGTAGACTAAACCTTCAGTAGTCAGAGGAGATGAAATAATTTGCTCTTTGGAGAATTTAGGTGTCAAACTTCCAAAGCTGAAAGCCTAATGCCTTAGTACTGAAATCTGCTTTGGTAACCTGCCCTTGAAGCTTTCCCAGCCTCGGATATCCATCACTGGTATCACTTCCAACATCTGTTAATAGCAGTTCTCTGTGGGGAACAGTCATAAAGACTGTCATTTTGATGAAAATATGTAGGAATTATTATAAGCTGTGATAACCAAGGAAACAAAAAATACCTGAGCTCCATAAAGCTACATGTTAAAGAGAATTAATTGATCATATTTTCTAACGTCTAGAAAATTATATGCTTGTAGTTGGAACAAAATTTTAAAAATAGAGCTAGTTTAACTAGTGTATTCATTTCTTTATTTTATTTGCATTAACTTTTTCTGCTGCTATGACCATGAAGTGGTGACACGTGTCCAGAAGCATGTTTTTTATTACCCTGTAGTAATACTTCCTTTTAATAGCACAAAAGCTGCTGTTCTTAGCTATTAATCTTCAGTGAGCAGTGACCTGATGTTTTGCTCATATCATGTATTATTTAGAAACAAAAGACAGATGTTCACAGTTCAAATTAATGTAACAAAATGCATTTCTATATAAAATGATTATGTGAAGAAGGTAGAAATTTAAAGTAGAATACCTAAATTTTGGCTTTCAAGCAATCATCAGTCTTTCCTCCCATTGAGTCTGGCAGTCACATAAAATTGCTTATTGAAGTCAGGTAAATTAAAAACAAGCTGGGGTACAACATTTAGTTTTGTAATAAATGGTGTATGGATTATTTCTAAGAGACTTCAGAAAACCACAATTTTCTGTGTTTTTTAAAATGATTCCTCTCTTGCATCTAAATTTTCAAAGTGGGGAATGTGATGCGTTCAGCCGCATGAGTCCGGTTAGTACTAATAGAAGTCTCATAGTTTTTGATCAAGTTTAAGCTGTCTTGTAATCATTGATGTCTCTCATGCGTTTCAGCTGGTGGTGATATCAGCAGCAATTTTTGCAGTAGGTGGGTGTGTGCACACATGTCCACAGAACGCGGCACAGTCCCAAGAGGAAAATATCATACAGAAGTAGTAAAAGATATTCATTATCAAGATAACACTAACAAGCCAAGAATACTTAGTTGCTAGTAGTTGGAACACAGGACTCTCTAGCTTTCTTACACCTGGTGTTTTTAGCACTTAGCCGAAGCTAACCTCCTTCTCTGGTGTCACGTGGATACGGGCTTGGTGCTGCATTTAGCACAAGCAGGATACTGAGAGCTAGAAAGTTCTGGTGGGGATCAACTACCTGGAAGGCAATTTCTGCCCCTGTTTGCAATGCTATTTTACTCTTCGAAATGTTCATTCCTGTACATTTCATCTTGACTCTGCCTGTGCCACAATGCCTGGAGTTTGGATGATTTTGTCCAGTGTTGTCCATAGAGGACAGCACCCGCACTGTTGTGAAACTAATGAGAAGGGCAAAAGAATAAGCTCTATCACTATGTAGAGTTTAGTTTATTAGTTTATAACAGAAATATTAGAGTGATATTCAGTGTTTAACTTGATATCAGAAAAGAGGTAAGTAGGTGAATTCTACTGCTGTTGTAGACAGCTGTAAATTTGGTCTTTCATCTTCTACAGGGGAATTCTGTTTTGAAATGGCTTCTGGTCCAAAATCTTACATTCAGGGGCCTCGAGTCCTACATAAGGTAGGACTAAGAATGGGGACAAAGCTTTTAACCGTCATCTGCAGGAAAAACGAGCAGAACTGTAGAAAGCATAAAGGAACACAGTATCCTTGACTAGCAGTATAAACAGCAGCAAAAGCATTTTCTTCTGCATCTTCCTAAAGCAGAATTAGGAACAAACATGAATTGATGGGAATTTTTACTCTCTTAGAGAATGACATGGCAATTTGGGATACAGAGTTTTTATACGGTTTTTCTGTTTAGCCATTTTAATGTCTAGCATGTAGAGAATTGCATTTATGGAATTCACTGATGCATTAAAGATTGTGGGTTTGGGCATTCCATCATTAGATGTCTAAAATTTTAGAGGAAATTTTATATTGGGTTAAATATTATGTTCTAGAAGACTTCTTTTCAGAGTCACTAAGTCTGTGTAGTTAAAAATCAAAACCATCTTTTAGTTCCAGGCACATTGTGGTTATTCCATAAATAACAGATATTCAGTGGATTGGAGGCTTATGATAGACTCCAGGAGTCTATGTGAATAAAGGCATTTTATATAAAAATGATAAATGTTGGAGATCAGTGAAAAAGAGAGTATGGTGTGCTTCATACTGTCTTCAGGTACTAGAATATGGAACTAAATTTTAAAAAAATCCACTTCCACTGTTTGTCTTGTACCTTGGTTTCTAAGAAACAGTGGGTCACAAGTTCATAGGACAATAGAAAGCAGGACAATAGTAAAACTCTGTGTTAAGAAGCTATAATTTAAGATTATTCAGAAAAAGAAAAGCTCCCATGTGGTGCTGAATTCCAACAGAAAACATGGTTTTGTTTATCCTATACAAACAAAATAACCAAAGGTTTTGACAAAGGAGGGGGCTGTCAAGAAATCCCATTTTGCAGTAGTCGTGGTGGTTTCCTGTTGTTTTTTTTTCTTTAAAATGACACCAATTGCTCATTTTCATACAATACCTTATTATAGAATAAAAAAACTTAATATTAACTAAAATGCTGGAATTTGTTTTTAGTAGTAGGTAGAGGGCTTCTTAGTACATATGAAATATAAAGAAAAGAGATCATAGCACAAGAAGGTATTCAAGAGAAGCTTCATATTGCTTTTTGCAGAGAGATTGTTAGAATAGTTAGAATAAGCACTTTTTTTTTTTAAGGTGACCTTTTCCCTAAAGGTGATTTGAAGATTTATTTTCCTTCCTTTAGTGAATGCTGTTTATTGAACAGTGTTCAAGATAGTCTGAATACTGAGTGAATAAAATGCCTGTACTTTGGCTTAGTTCTGAACTTAAATTAAATTCACCCCAATGAGAATGTATTCCAAATAAGTCCCGTGCTACTAAAGCAGAAGAAATGTGGATTGCCATAAGAAACAGTTAGTTGAGAAACTTGGAAAAAGATGTCTTTAACAAATTACTGTTCCAGTTATTGTTTTAGACTGCCAAGCAAAATGTGCTAAGCAAACTTTTCAGTATGCTATTAATTGCTGTGTATACAAATCATTTTCTTTCTGCTTTGTTGTAGATTAGACCTGTATTATAAAGTATGATTTCTAGCATAATTAACTGTAAATTAAAAGTGAAAACTCAACTAAAACCAGGAAACTTTTTATAGATACATCTGTATTCCATAACCCACTTATGCTCAGAATAATCTTAGGTGAAGGACCTGGAGTTATACTTCAAGGAAAGTGTCATTGTCAAGCTGTGTTTAGATGTCTATAATTTTATAGGAGAAAAAAAGAAGAAACTGTTGAATGTAACATTCCTCATGATTAACCTCCAGAGAGAGATTATTTGGGTGGCTGTGGGATTTCATAAGGTTTTGACAGGATGTCTGTTCGGCATATTTAATCTTTTTGATGATTTTCCTTGATTGCATACAGAAGACTTTTATAAACCTCCTGTCAAGCACAACTTTTTTAAGCTAATGCTTGATTCTCTAAATTCGATTTTACTTACTAAATTAGGATATGTGTGTTCATTGCAGAGTGGTCTGATTTTAGGAACAGCAAGCATGGGAAAGTACTGGTTCAAGCATCAGCTTAGGATTGCTATTGAAAAAGTTGGTGTTTGTGCAGAACTGCTAACTGACGGTGTGGTGGGTTGACCCCGGCCAGCAGCTAAGCATCACTCAGCCACTTGCTCACTCCCTGCCCCCTCCCCCGCAGTGGGATGGGGAAAGAATAGGAAGAGCAAAAGCGAGAAAACTTGTGGGTTGAGATAAAAACAGTTTAACAGGTGAAGGAAAAAGGGGAGAAAAAACAAACCAAGTGAAGGCAGTCACTCACCACCTTCCCACAAGTGGACTGATGCCCAGCCAGTCTCCAAGTGATGACTATCTCCCAGACAGCCCCCCTCCCCAATTTTTATTGCTGAGCATGATGTTATATAGCATGAAATATCCTTTTGGTCAATTTGGGTCAGCTGTCCGGGTGGCATAACCTCCCCTCCAAATTATACTTTTTTTTTTTTTGATTAGCACCATAATCAGAAGGTAGTAAGTTAAATTCAACCCAGGCTTGCAGTTCCTGACCATCAAAATTCCTTTTACTTGTCTTAAAGATCAGTAAAATAAATTAGTTGAAGATTCTTTTTGACTCCTTTGAAGAAGATATTTTCTTTCCACCCTGCACAAATACAATGCAATTGTGCAGCTATATGTCTAGTAACCAATTTTATAAATTATAAATAGTTCTGTTCCTTATGCCTGATTGCTATAGTATGTTGCTTTGTATAAATGTAACTTCACCATTCAACAAAGTTGATTCCGAGTTACGCAAGTGAAGTAAGAACAAGATAGCTTTTTTTAAAAAAGAGAAATAAAAGGTGACAAACTTATTTCTGAAATTTTACAAATATGTAATCAATACTGTGTATTTATTAAACTTAATCTAAACTTTTTTTAGGTCTATGATGCAATAAAAATATCTGAAATAGTAAAAAGAATAGCAACAACTTGTGCTATCTTAATCTGCTTAAGAAGCAGGCATTTTGTGCTTATTCAGCATTTTAGCATGAGAACTAAGAATTCGGGCATCCTTTAATTGATCACCACTTATTACTTTTATAGATATTGTAGAGATACAGCAGTTTGATTTATACTATATTCCTTTATCTCTGTGCTTATTTTATCTTTTCACAAAGATTAATGACAATTCTATTGCTTTCACTGATGTTGGTGAACAAGTCCTCCTGCATGTTATCGTGTAACATAGTTTTTGGCAATGATGAATGAGTTGCTGTGCATTCTTATTTTTGTGTTTTTCAGGTTTACATGCTGTAATTTATTTTATGGAATAAAGAATATCTATAAAATGTATTCCTGATGTGCTGTCTGAGCTGTGTATCAGTATGTTCACCTTCCTAATGAAATTTGTAAAGTCATTGGTTTCCAAAAGATGTTCCCAGAGGAGATAGGGCACGATTTAGAAACTCTCAGCTGTCTAGAAATATAATGATTTTGTCTGCCACTTATAAGCAAACACATTTTACCTTGTGTTGAAAGAGATGTCAAGAGCTCATGTAGCAACTGTGTCTAGGCTGAGAAGATGCAACCCTCCCATTGAGGGTTGGCAATTGTAAGTTGAAGATGACATTTTCTTAAATTATTGTTACTTGATCCTCAGATAAGTATTTGACTACAGCGAGAGTCTTTTTGTCCCAAATACAATAGAGATTAAAAAAAAAAAAAAGTAGGCTTTTTGTTCTTTTGTAAGTTCTGGATCTAACCTTCTAGATGTTTCTAGGTGCTGAGAAGCTCTCATTCTCTCTCTTGTTACTGCAACCACTCACAGCTTCCCTATTATTCTCATAGTTTTAAATGCAGACACCTCTGCAGTTAGTCAGAAATTTCAGCATCTCTGTTTGTAATCCTTCCCCAGGAAAATCCCACAAATATTTCTGCTGACAGCTGGTCAGTCTGATGTGTAACACGCAGCATGGTATCTTCCCTCATTGACTGCAATTTGACAGCCTAAAAGAATTTAATTTCTTCTTTTTTTTCTTTTTTTTTTTTAAATTTGGTTATGTACGCATCAGTTTAAATTAGATCAGAGTCTGCACATAGATCAGAGGGGTATGACAGAACCTCCCAGTGTAACAGGAGACCATGGAGTTACCTGTTTGAATCCCTGCACATGAATACGCCACCAGGACAGAAGAGTCAAGAAGTAGTCATTTTGCATTGAAATGGTCATCCCTCTCCCTAAGGGGTCTTGGAAACCCCCTACAGCTGTTGAGAAAATAGCTTTTGAGGCATCATGCAACTCATTTCCCAACTGGTAGAATGAAGATTCTCAAAAAAACTCTTGTAATGGCATTTCTGTTTGATTGCAGTTGATTCTGCCTTCATTTTCTGAGTGGTAAATGCAATACATTACAATGGCAGATCGTATTAGTTATTTAAGGGAAAAAAGCTTCACTCACAGTTGAATGCATTAAAAATCAGTCGTATTTTGTACCTCCTAATGGCTAACACAGGGAAATGATTTGCTGACTTCTTTACATTTTGTGGCGTTTTTGTCTGATAAATTGTGTAAGGCATTTCTCTTCTTTGGGCTTTTACTCTGAATGACCAAATACACACAAATAGTTGCAATCACCAGTTGTTGATTTCAGTTGTTTTTCACCTTAGATTGGAATTTTTTTTTACATTTAAAGCCGCTGTGAATAACTACTGAGTGGTCTTAAATTGTTTTGCTTTTAATACTTCCTTATAATAATCTTTGATTTTTTTTTTTCTGTTATAATTTAGGAAGTTACACATTCTCTTTAGAGAGAGGGGAAAAAAATAGCAGTCTTTTGACAAAAGGAGGTTTTTGGCCAAAATTTTCAAAATAGCCAGTAGAGAAGCTGCTGTCTTTTTCAAGAAAATTTAAAAAGACACAATTTAAAAAATGTACTAAGCCTTTGGGGTCTGAAAAAATCTTCTTAAACACATCTGATATTGGTCATGAAAAGATGAAGGCATCCAAAATCATCAGTTTGTCGTTTTCCTTTAAAAATCTCAGTAAAACTCACTGTTTTAGTTTTTACTAAACCTAGTAAAAGTTTTAGTCTGCCAGATTAGTTTTTAAGTAGTTCTAATTTTATCTTATGTTTTCGTATGAGAAGCCTCTTCACAAACAAGAATAACTAAAAGTCATTTAAGGAATAATATTTTTAATCTTATAAGCATGGGGAAGAAACATCACTTTAAATGCTTGCATGCTTAAAGAACTATACTACACGTCAGATACAGAGTTTAGTTTTTGATCTGTACTCACAAAACCTGCAGCTTAACCCATAGTAAAATTTGAATTTGAAGGCTGTTTATTTCCTAATAATGTATAATATTTTATTTAAAATGAAAAGATAAGTGGCAAGAATGAAAAGGAAACTATTAAGTAGGACATATTAAACTTATCTCCAAATAAAGTGCTCTTAATAATGTTTTCACCTGGAATTTTTCAGTTTTACATGTTCAAAGTAAGTCTAAAAGTTTCAGTTCTTCACACAGGTTAACATGGAGAAAAAGAAATTGGTGATACTTAGTTCATGAGTTCCCATGGAAATCTTTTGGTTTGGCATGGTTTTTCAGTAGAAAATACTGTCCACTTTATTCCTGAATGAGCCCAAGAAGAAGCTATAAAAATTCTGTACTATAGTTCAGTATTGGCATGAAAGTCAGGCACAGCAAGACTCCTGTTAATTGTTTAAGATTCTGTTCAGTTCATAACAAGAAAAAATATCCTGTCTTTCAGTGTTAATCTTCTGTGTTGCATTTTCATTATCTACTTCTATAAGACAAAATTATGCGTTTCCAAGCTGCCTTTATAATGTTAGTTGCTGATGATTAATGACAGATTTAGTATGATTGCTTGAGAGGTATTTATTACAAACAACAAAAAAAACCCAAACCAGTGCAGTTTTCAGGATGAATACTTTAAACAGAAGAAATAATGAAATACAAACTGCAGAGCTATTTTGCCAAAGTGTAAAAACAGCTTAAGAATAAATACAAGCCTTTAAATGGGGAAGGTTGCCATAGGATTGTGTTGATACAACCAAACTAATTTTTTTTTCTGCAGCAGAAAATCAGCCTGTTTGTTGTTTCCCAGATTTGCTTTGGGTTTTTTAGAATAAATATCCTACTTCTGAAATGTATGTATCAGTCCAAAAAGCCAAGGAAACCTCACTTGTGATTTCCAGACTGTTTGACTGTGTGACACAGTATTGCTTTTCAGAAAAAAAGTAAGTGCCTTACTAGTAGTCAAATGATCTCAGTAGGCTTAGGTCACGGTCAAGTGAAATTGTCTGTGTTTTGCTGTGACTATAAATTCCAGAAAAAAGTTAAAATCACATTCCGGCTTGGGTGAATTGCTCTTTTGAAATGGGAAGTGGCTAAGGACAAGAGCATTTCTGTAACCACCGGGTTAGCCTCTAAAATGGCAAGGAAGAGCAGAGGGCAGGCTGCACTGCAGTTTAAGAGAACAAATTTGGTGCCTATTGAAAAAATTGAGATGATGTGAGGAGTCTCTAATTTTAAAAAAATGGCTCTCTGGGTCATTTGGCATATTTGCCTTTTTTCCCCGAACAAATTTATATCCAGTATTGACCTGGTAAAATGATTATCTATTTTTTATGAATATTGGGAATAGCTGACCTGGCTTTAAATGATACATACATGATATATATATATATATATGAGTTGGGTAACTGCAGAATTACTGTATATCCTGCATATACATATTCCATATCCTACCTGTATAAATCCTAAAACTATATTCCTTTTACCTTTTCTTCCTCTGGCAAGTAAAGTGTCTCACAGTCCTTAGTACTGTGTCAATACACATAGATATGAGTTTTTGTCTTTTATGTGCTGTTACTGTACTATAAAAAATACATTTGTTGAAACCAAAGAAAGATAAATCACAAGATAAATGAAAATAAAATTAGTCATATATGTGCTAATTAGTCTAATAAGACTGACTTACCATGAAGGTTAATTGTCCCACTATAAAATGACAGTTGCATTTGAGCTGCATGTACTTTTTGGAGTGCTTGTTAGAAGACAGTAGTCCTTTCTAATACCGACTTTTTTTTTTTTAACACTTATTTTTATTGCTCGTTGCTTCACAGAAGTTCTTTAGCTTAATTTTAATGCTACTCAATTAGTGATACTGCTTAAGTGTTGTTGGGCACATCTGTTTGCTTTTACATTGTCTCAAAGGTTGAATGGATGTATTTCCTATAAAAGTAATTGTTGAATGCTAAAAGTGTATCAGGGGCTTCCAGCTGAATATACATTTCTAGAAAAATAAGTGACTAGACAGTTTTGTAATATTACTAATGTAGAAAATTGTCTCAGAAGGGCAGTTCTCATATGAGTAGACTAATGGATTACATAAGTGAACATTTACAGTGAAACTGAGCATTGCAATGTTATATCTAATATGTGTTTATATTTGCTATTACTTAGGCTAGCTGCATGAGAGGGCCTGCATCTCCTTTTTAAAAAAGATATACAACATACATGGTTTTTATACAATACATATGTGTTTTGATATGTTTGGCTTTTTTGATACATGTGTATTTTTTTGATACAACGTGTATGGTTTTTTGATACAACTTATGCCTTGCACATTACCAAATTAAAGTTGTGCACCTCAGTATTTAATAGCATTGTCATAGCTTTCCTTTTAAAAAAAATCAGCAAGGTGTCTTAAAGGAATTATCTGTGTGCAGCTACTGATTTAGTAATCTTTGAAGTAAGTAAACATATTAAGTTAAAGTACCATTTGTAGTGAGCTCCGTTTGAGAGAAAAATTGCTCTTGCAGCTATATGTTGGAGATGGGGGCTAAGCAATAAGTGTTTTTAAATTCAATTGTCTAAAATGCATACTTCATGGAAATAGTGATGGGTATTCTTTTGTTGTTGGCATCAGCAAGAACATTTATATGCTGAGCTAGCAACTCAGATTCAATCATGCTCTGGATTTATTATTTAATAAGTTCTATAGGGTTGTGATTTTACAGCATGGACTTACTCTACTGGATTATATTGTTTTCATATAATCTTTCTGTTCCACTTAGAATCTGCATTGTACAAAAGAGTAGTGTGAACTGCTATTTCCCTAAAAATAGAGTAGAAATCGCCAGGGTGGTGTGGTTTGGGGTTTTTTGTGTTTAAAGTTCTAATGTCATTGTTTCAGTTTATGTAAAAATAACATGACAAAAACAGATTAAAAATTATATTTTAAGCAGGTTTATTATTGTAAGCCATAGATTATTTATTTATTTAAAATATTTAATGATTGATAAAATGTTTGCATGATAGTTAAGTATTTAAAATAACTGTTTAAACAAAAGCGTGTGTGCATGACGTAAACCCAAGTTGGAGAAGAGAGCTTACAGTAGTATGGGAAGACTCTTGAAGTTGGGCTGAACTCACTGTTTCTATCCACATGTGCAGCACAGTACATGTGCACCTACAGCAGTGCAATAGGTCACTCACAGTAAAAAAGTGTTTTCCTGTGTTTTGATGGAATTTCCTGTTTTTTAATTTGTGGCCATTGCCTCTTGTTCTGTCAGTGGGCACTATGAAGTGTCTGGTTCCCTCCCATCACGTATTTATACATGTTGGTAAGATCCCCCTGAGACTTCTCTTCTCCAGGCTGAATCCCAGCTCTCTCAGCCTCTCCTAATGTGAAAGATGCTCCAGTCCCTTAATCACCTTTGTGATCCTGTGGCCATCTTCTGTTTTGATTTAATTCCTCTGAAATTGAGTTCATGGACATGGAGTATGATACAAACCAAAGTGTGGTAGGAGGGGGATGACTGGGAGATTTGTTACAAAAGTCCACTCGTTATCTGCGCTACAATACTTTATATTAATGAGACGTTAACTTTAAATCTTGCCAGTCAATCTGGGGGATTATTTCCAGCATCTACAGAGGATTGAATTTCTAAGGTGTATCTATACCTAGAACATAAAAGTGATTAGAACTCATTATTAAAGCTCAACCTGGAGGCAGATGATACAATTTTGTGTACTTAACTCATGTCTCTCAGTCATGATGGGGGTGAATGAATGGTCCCAAAATACTGCATCTAAAGTTTCCGGTCTTACTTGCAAGAAGAAATTTTGTAGCTGATATGATTTTTTTTTAAATATACAAATAATTTAATTTATATAAATTTTGAAAGTTGATTTAAAGAACATACACATGTTTGGGCAGGAATTTGCAACATGAAGTAAAGTCTCCATCAGAGTTGTACAGTATATTTTGAATTAAAATATATCTCTATGTCTATATTCTATGCCTGGGTTTTTCATACACAAAATTGTGACAATTCTAATTCCTGTCTTTTCTTGTATCTTTAAGTGAAATATGAGCATTAGTAACAAGTTTTTCTGTGTTTCATGTACTGCAATTTATTTTGGAAGATGTAAGGCTAATGATAATTCTTGCCTAATAGAAGGTTCTGAAATCCAGCAGAAGCTGGCATTTATTTTGAGTCTTAAGCTTGTCCTTATAAGTAAAAACTGTTAGCACTGTGTGAATTATGAAATAGAGAATGACAGATGTACTTCTTTCCCATGAGGGAAAAGGAGCCATGATATACTATCGATCCCTGTTGTATCCTAGAGGTGTGATTGAAAATACATCTCCTGGAATTAACTTACTGTTATTATTTAAAGTCAGTAGTGTTTCGGGATGCAGATTATGCAGATTTTTACTTTTTTTTTTTAAAGAGAAGAAAATTCTGTATATTTCATTTTAATCAGTTGGTTTGCAAAGATTAATTTCTGAATTTTGAATACTGAATATCAGTACTTAGGAGGAAATAGAGAACGTGAACAGAATTTAATAAGACTGTTAGAATGTTACTGTATATTAAACTTGCTATAAAGTTAAAACAGGATTTCAAGGTATTCTCTGCATTGATGATTGTCAGGGAAGATTTGAGAGAGGATTAGTGTCATCGTAACCCCCTGAAAGTGTTTGAGTATGAGTGCTGGAATATGTCGTACAGCCGTAGAATCTGAATGTGATGTACCCTGTAGATAATCATGTCTCTTCTCTAACATTCTTGTACTACTGTTCATATGGTGGTACTCAGCAAAAGCTATAATGGCATTGGTGAAGCTAGTTTTCTGTGTTGGTGGTGTGGTTTTTTTGAGGATAGGGCCAAAAGTTGACTCTAGATTTCTTTAAAAAAAAGAGTATATTTAAAATAAATAAATAAATAAAAAAGAGGTTTAGAGAATCTTTCCCTACTGGGCTTGTAAGTGTTGTTAACTTTCTATTTGTTTCTCTCTTTCTGTTAGGGATGCAATATCCCTATCCAAAAGCATAAAGATTGTTTCTGCTTATATTTAATTTCTCATAACCCAGCAAATATGTGTAGGCATGCTTCATCCTCTAATTTTAAGCCCACTGTCAGTGTCCCAAATAAAATATTTCATGTTAAGAATTGGATATTATTTAAAGCATAATCATGACAGAGAATGTGTTGCTGTCAACCTAACATCACTTGAGAGATGTGACAATGCAAAAGATTCACACTGTGCCTAACTGGATGTGTGAAAGAATAGCGGCTATCAAAAATCCACGCTGAAGGACATGGGAACTAAATGGGAGAAAGGAAATCAGTTAAAAGATGCTGAAACTTGGTAAAATGCTCGAGTGTGGCAGAAGCTGAAACTGTCCTTATTGGCTGAGAATCTCAGTGGGATGGCTTAGCTAACTTCATACACAGCCACAGAAAATACGATGTTGTAGGAGAATACTAAGGCGCAAAAATGGGATCTCAGAAATTTTCCTTGACAGTGTCTTAGATATGTTAATTAAGATGGCGCAGACAGGCCCAGAAAATCAAAAGCGATAATGTGGTCCTCCCACCATCTAGCATTCAGTAGTCTGAGCCTGGGATTTTCAGTCAGAAATCTGAGTTTACCACATGCAGTTATACTCAAACTCTTAAACCTTTTATTAAATACATGGGGGGGGGGGAAGACAAGCATTTGAAATGTGAAGTATTAAGTATAGCTTTCATTTTAACTCTCAACTCTTATTTCCTTTTCCTTCAGCTTTAGGGAGTTCTTACAAAGAAAAATCATGTTAAGCATTTCTTTAGATCAACGTTAAAGATGATAACTGTCCTTTTTTGGAAGAAAAGAAAAAGTTACTTAATACAGGCTTTAGCTGCAGCTGCTGCTGCTGGAACTTAAGCCTTGTTCCTTGAATACAAATGCATGGGGGTGGAGAGGGGTGGGACCTCAAAAAAAAAAAAGAAAAATATAAATTGCATCTCTTGTGCTGACTTCTACCAGCTGTGAATGATTGGTACAAAATATACTTTTAAAACTGATTCCAAGATTTGGCATATTTATACTAGCATTAGACTGCAAAAGATACTACTGTAGCTACAGTTTTACCTGTTGACTTACAGTACTATCAGAAGAGAAACCATTCACTGAGAATGGTTAAGCAGAGAAAAACAAGTAAAAAATATTAAAGAAAATATGGAAAAAGGAGTACAGAAATATTGAGGCAATGGAAGAATGTAAATCTTCTGTTACTTTGCAATCAAATGTAGCTTTAGGTTGCAGTATATTAATTAGCAAACATACTTCATATTCAAAGCTCATAATTTCTTTTGTGTTATTCGGAAGTAGGCCAATGAAAAAAACCTGCAGTGAGGCACAAAGATAATGGTATCTAGAATTTTTTCCACTGAATGTACTATAATATCGTCCTGCTTCTGCTGTTGCATTTGTTTGATAACACATATTCAGTTTGCTTCAGTAACAGCAGGGATGGCTTATATGTGTTCTGTTTTTTGAGTTACTCCCCACACAGAGGTCCACAGATTGGTAGGAATCCATTTTTCATCACAGACTTGCAAGCCTGAGATTAATTAAAATATGCATTCACTGCTGTTAAATAAAATTTGTCCAGATGAGATTTTTAAAATAAATTGAAAGTGATTAGCTCCTGATGTCCTTTTTCAAGGTATTATCCAGGGAACAGTTAAATTACTAGGAACTTGATCAATGAGAGTAATTTCTCTTCATCTTTTAATAGAAGAAAATTAGCTGCTGGGCTTGTCAGAACCAGCTTTTTCATTGATGAGGAATTCAGAATAGAAGGTTCTGAGTCTTCTGAAATCCTCCTTTCTTTTCTTCTCTTTTTCCAACCATACTGATCTTTGCACTATAGAAGCTTCATATGTGTCATGAAAATGCAGGTGAGGTAGAGCAGCCATGTTGGTGTTTTTGGTGAGAGAGACCAAACTATGAACTTACCCTTTATTTGTGTGCGCTATGAATACACACAGGTCAAAATTTAGACATGAGTCCATGGGAAAATAAATTCCGTCAGATGTTTATGTTATTTAATGATTCTCCAATATAAATCCAGGAAACTCCAAAGACAGAGCGCAGTGACTAAAACATGATGCAGTTTAAATGGAAGGAGATAGCTGGCTGATAGGAGAGTTCATCTGTGGATTGCTGTGTGAGTGAGCGCATAGTACACTAAAGTGTACTATACAGGTGCTGATTTGATTTAGATGTCCCTGGGGATAAATGGTGCTGAAAAGTTTGATTTATCAGTAATTCCATGGGCTGGGTATACAAGTCATGTCTGAGCTGCCAAAGGAAACAGTTTTGCCCTTCCACAAAGTCTCATATGGCTACATCTCTTACTTCTACTGTATAATCCATTTTACCTCTTTTTTTTCAAGGTGATAAAGATGCATAGTGTCCAAAGGCTTTTATATCTTAGTGTTTAAATACTTTTCCTAAATAAAAGCCACTCAAGTAAAGGAAGTTCTACTTTCACATTTGTGATCTACTTCCTATTAAGTGAGCAATAACTAGGGGAGTAATCAATTAAGGTTGGTTGGTAATAGCTTCTGTATTTGTCAATATATTGACAGCTTTTGGAATATGATTTGGAATTCAGCCTTTTAGCTCCTTTATAACTTTTGTGTTATCTCGTAATGTTGCATCAATGTTAAGAGCAATTAACCATAAGCAGAATAAGCTGTTAAGAATATATTCCTTTGCTTTTCATTGAAAATATAGCAAAGATTTACACAATTAAAGTTAACGTCTGAGCAGAGGCTTTTCCAGCTTAAAGTGCCTAAATAATCATTGCATAAATGTAGAGGGGAAAACATGAATGGATTTAGGAAAACATAACTGATTATATAGTAGCAGCACTTCAATGAACATTTATTGTAGAGTGTCAAGATCACAGCAAAATTACAAAATTCAGCACTGTGGTAACTGTAGGTGTTTCAGAAATGTCATTACAAGCTGTATTATGAAAGGGAGAAAAACGTCACGTATCACTATATGCTGCATAGAAATTTATGGTATGTGTTTCTTGCAGACGGTTTGAATCTCTAGTACCTCTTTAGTAAGAATCGCTCCTTCAGTTTCAGCTGGCTATTTAACAAGTTCTGAAGGCTGAACAAACCACAGAATTCCTGACATTGAAATATTCTGTCAATAATATGTTTAATTGTGGTTCTAGTCTGGCTGTTACTTTTTTCCCTATTTGTCTTAGGCTGGGGCAGAGAGATTAGAGTGTATCCGTTGTGTGTTATTCCTTATCAGTGGAATAGGAACATTAAAACTCAATCCCTCTGATAGAAATTCAATATTAGGATTATAAAGTGGAAAATAAACTTTTATTATATACAGGTCACCACTTAGTATCATGTCTGTTCCCAAACAGGAGCCCACATATTAAATCTTTTATCTTAGTCGTAATTAAAACTTTAGTGAAAGCATAATATGATCATCAAGGTAGGTTCAGAGTTACTTTGTATTAAAGAAAGACTTTAAATGTAGGGTGAATATTAGCAGGTAATTATTGCAGTATAATGTGGGAACTTACTGACACATTTACCAGAGGGATGTTATTAAGTTTTGTATGCTTGGTTAAAAAGAGGGAGGACTGCCTAAACAAGATAGTAATTCCTGTAAACATGGGAAGGAAAAGCAAAAAGAAAGCTCAAGAATTGGGAACGTGAAGGTTTGTTTTGAGGTGAGAATCAGTCAGGCAGCAAGAGTGGGAGTGAGCAGACCGCTGTGGAGAGATTTACTTTAGCCACTGAATTTAAAAAGGAGTGGAGTGATGATGTTGTTTCTGTGATTCTCCTCCAGTTCAAATTTCAGCTTTTAAAGGTGCCTGTTTTTTTGCTTCTAGAATATTCTTGTTGTCGACCATAATTGTAGTATTAACTCCACCTTTGTTCAAATGGTTTCAAAGCTTTCTTTTCGCTTTAGTCAAAAGCAAGAGTTCCAATATATTATTTTACCAAACATCTGCAATAATACTTTCTTTAATTAGACATTTGAAACTAATGGGATTTTGCCATTGTTTTTACCATTGGTCAGGATTTCACCTTGTATAGAAAAGATGTATTGTTAATAATTTTCTGTATTGCGCAGTGAAATGCTAGACTTTAATGCCTATTCTCAAACTGCTATTATTCAAGGTGTGGAGGAGAGCCCCTAATGACACATGCATAGTTCTTAACTCTACAGAAAGTAAACTAAATGATGTGCTAGTGAAATGTTCTTCAAAGAAGCTTATAATTGAAGTAGTAATTTTTTTTTTTTAATAAAGCTTGCAGGAAACGTGTTTAGGATGAAGTATTAAAATCCATGAAAATTCCTTCAGTTATAAAATATAGGTGAAGAAATCTCACTTTTCCTTTTTGATTTTATAGCTTGCACGTGCAGTGGACATGCAAATATTTGTCACATGCAAACAGGAAAATGTTTCTGCACAACTAAGGGAATCAAAGGAGACCAATGTCAACTGTGAGTACAATTAAATGTAGCCCAAACTTACTGCAATTCATGCCTAGTGTATAATCACTTTTTTCCTGTTTTTGTTTTGCTTTTGTTTTTGGATTTTGTGATTGACCTGACAATGTTTTAGTGATGAATCTAGTGTTCCCTACATTTCTTAGGAAATTTCAATATTACTGAGTCTTTTGTTAAAGAATTACATCACAAATATTAGTAGTATTTTACAGACTCTACAGATTTTAAAAATATCCTGTAAAAAGAAGTAACTGGAGAATTATCTGTAGCTGTCTTCCTTTTTTTAGGATTTTTTTTTTTTAATTATTCTAAGTAAAAGATATCTGCAAAATTGGTAATTATATTCAGTACATTTGTCGCATATCTTGATCAGAATCTACAGTGATTAGATTTTTAGAGTTTTGGAAACATATTAAGGTGCATGGTTTTTTAGACTTTTTTCCATATCAATAAATACAGAACAGAGGAATGGTTAGACCTGCCATGGAAAGTACAATTAGTGCATCTTGTTTTGTATTGGAATAGCTTATTGTGCAACTTAAGATAGAGCATAACAAATAGAAGGACTAAGAACAAGGAACTACTGGAGGAATTTGTCAAGTAGGAGAAATAACACATTAAAGTTAACTATGAATAGCCTTATATTTAAAGACGTTTCTTTCAGTTCATTCTATCCTGTACATTGCATTATCCAATAGGAACCTTATTCCTTTCACGATTATAGTTATTTCAAATAGTATCTGGCCCCAAAATTGTCTTGGCAATGTAGGCTGGAACTGGGGAAAAGGCATAAATACAGTTTATTCCTCTCCAGCAGGGAGAGGTGCCAGAAGGCTATGTTCTGCCTGCCGTGAGGCCTGTTCTTTCACTGGATTTGTGGATTCATCTTTGATACACTTAATGAACTGGCTTGAATCCTACCCTTAACGCTTTGCTTGATAAATAGTCAAGAAACTGATGCAGAGGCTATGTGTATATTCGTGAGAAAGGGCTGTGCTGGCAAGTATACTGTTTCAGTGTTACCTCTGAGACTTTTTGTCTAGCTAATTGGAGACTCTCAGGATGAGATGGGAAACCAAGATTAGGACTAAATGATGAATTTTTATCATGACAAAAGCAGAAGAGTGGTAATATCTTTAAACTCTGAATTAAGTCTTTACTGAGAAGTTATTTTTTCCTCTTTTTGTGTCCAAACACTTAATCCATTCCAGATGTTAATGAGTGGTTTGATTACCAGCGTACTGTGGACATATGTTGATGCCATTCTACCTATTTACAAAGAATGGGGAAAAAAATAAAAATCACCTACTCCTCTGTACATTGTAACACTCGAACTACAGGAAACAGTTTCTTTGCTCATAACTCCAGTCTTCTACTAACTACCATTCAGCCTAAGGCACTCTTTGTAGACCTTTGCCCCAGTCTGTATTTCACATACCTATTTTACTACCACTTTCCCTTTGTCTTGCGTCCATTTCATCATCGTTTTCTCCGCTCTGATTTGGAACTTTTGTCTCATACAGTCGGTTGTGCTGCTCAGCCATATCAGTCTGCTGTCCTGAGTTTGTCTGTCATAAAAGGGTCTTTTATCCCATTTACTGAACTAGAAGACAAAAGGTTGTCCTGGTGGTGGATTTTCCTGTCCTGGTCAAGAGTTACAGAAATTCCACAAAATGGAGGAAACGGAGATTTGAATTTTGACTTTTCCAGAGTAAACTTAAAATTGCAATTTCAGACTGAAAATCCCTGGTTTTATCACATGCAATACATTCCCCTTCCTAGATTCTTACAGAGACTGAAGACTTATCCACGGCAAGCTGTGGTGTTAAAGTGTTTGGTATTCCAAATGCTTTCTTTTGGATGAAATAAACTCTGCAGAGCAGCCATTTTCAAATTGTTTTTGGCTGTGATTACATTTCAGATTGTGAGCTTCACATCTGTTGTGTTCATAGACACAAATATTAGCATAAGAATTGAATTTTTGCTCTTAAGTCCTTACCCAACTCTTTTCTTTAAAAAGATAATTTTAAAAAAGGCTATGTAAACTGTCTAGTTTATGACAGCACATGTAGAAAGAGACCAGTTACAGTCATAGACACTTTGAACGTATTAGTAGACTATGTAGGATAAAATTTCAGTACTGGAGGCTCATTGTGAAGATCACTGGATATCCTGAGGAAAGCCGATAACCACAGATTTAGAGTTTTAGTACATGTCATCAGATGATACTCTTAGGATTTGTCATTTTACTCTGATGCTTGGTTTGGGATAGTGATCCATTCGTGTATGGAAGTTTCAGTCAAATGTTGTTTTTTAATTATTTCCCTTAGAACATCAGGAGATGAAGAACATAAAAAAATAGGTCACTCCTGAATCACTGAATCCAGTCCTGTACTGCCATCTAATTTGTAAACTTCTTATGAAGAATGTGAAATTGATCAGATTCATATTATTTAAAAAAAAATAGAAAACTATTTTCCTTGTAAAAGTTACCTTTACACTTGAAACCTGTTTTGAAAGTATCATATTATATTGTCAAAATACATACACAGTAGTTATCTAGAAGATAAGGTTTATTTTAATGACTAATCATTTAAATGCTTTATATGTATTTATTACTTTATTATATTCTGCATAAATCATCTGGAACTTGATTCAAAGTGTGAATACTGCTCTCCATAGCTCTGGATAAAAATTGTTTTTTTGCCACTTGTTAGATAGGCTGTTGTGCAATCTCAGCAGCAACCTATAACCTTGTGATTGCTAAAATAAGGATTTCTGTGAAAATTCCAAACTCTAATTGTTCGGTGTCAAAGTTAGATTTATATTCCTGCTGAGAATCCTGTTGATTAGAAAGTCATAGCTGCAGGGTTGTATGTTATCTCTCTCTCTTCCTCCTTCCCTCTGATGCTTTTCTATCTGCTCATCATGTGCAGTACACACCATGCCTTGGGGGCAGAGTTTTTAGGAAATCAAGGAAACTTTACAACACTTGTTTTTTTTCCTTTTTCCCTCCCTAGCTTAATAACAGCTAGTTATTTGTGTTTTTATGGAGGTGGTTCTTCATTTTTTTCTTATTTTTTATTTATCTTTTTTTTTAGTGTAACCATCTCAGTTATATTAATTTCTGAATTGTGCTGTTGGATAGCACGAAGCAGAGTGGCATTTTTGTTTGCCTGTCAGAAAAGGACCTGGGGGTGCTGGTCGACAGCCGGCTGAACATGAGCCGGCAGTGTGCCCAGGCGGCCAAGAAGGCCAATGGCATCCTGGCCTGTATCAGAAACAGTGTGGCCAGCAGGAGCAGGGAAGTGATCGTGCCCCTGGACTCGGCACTGGTGAGGCCGCACCTCGAATACTGTGTTCAGTTTTGGGCCCCTCACTACAAGAAGGACGTCGAGGTGCTGGAGCGTGTCCAGAGAAGGGCAACGAGGCTGGTGAAGGGTCTGGAGAACAAGTCTTATGAGGAGCGGCTGAGGGAACTGGGGTTGTTTAGCCTAGAGAAAAGGAGGCTGAGGGGAGACCTCATCGCGCTCTACAGCTCCCTGAAAGGAGGTTGTAGCGAGGTGGGTGTCGGTCTCTTCTCCCAAGTAACAAGTGATAGGACGAGAGGAAATGGCCTCAAGTTGTGCCAGGGGAGGTTTAGATTGGACATGAGGAAAAATTTCTTTGCTGAAAGAGTGGTTAAACATTGGACCAGGCTGCCCAGGGAAGTGGTGGAGTCCCCATCCCTGGAGGTATTTAAAAGACGTGTAGATGAGGCGCTTAGGGACATGGTTTAGTGGGCATGGTGGTGTTGGGTTGATGGTTGGACTGGATGATCTTAGAGGTCTTTTCCAACCTTAATGATTTTATGATTCTATGATTTTAAATCAAAATTAGTGTTCTAAAGCACCTTTGAGCATAGTTACATTCTATCTTACAATGTTTCTTTAATGACACATGGTAACATTTTTTCCAAAAAGAACTATTTTTGTTTCCTTTAAGTAGGTAGTTTCAGTTGGTAAAAACTTGTAATACTCTCCTAATCAGGAAGAACTGATTAGAATGGTTTGATTCTTCAAAGTAACTAGACTGTAAAACAATAAAAACAGATAGAAATAAAAATACTTAGATTCTCCCCCCCTTAATTTTAATAATGAAATGTGCCATTGATAGTTACGGGAAAATCATATTGACTTAGAACATATTTTTAAGTGAAAACTATTACTTTATTTAGTTTTCTGTAATATTTGATTTGCTAGCTGCTCATTTTATTCCCTCATAGAATTTTGTCTACAGAGGTTTTAACATTTCCATAGGTTTCAGTGTATCCATATGCAGGATTATATACACAGATAACTTTTCAGGAATAGGCCTATGGAAATGTAAGGGATATGCTAAGGGGATGTTTCAAAGTTTAACTTTTGATATTAAATGAGAGAACTTTTACTGGATGCAAGGAAGACAAATATGACAATTATAGAATTAGCTGAGGAGTTAAATCATTCTTTGAGAAGTTTCAGTATGTCTGGACTCTTCCAAGAGACAGCCTTCACCTGGAGATGTGTCTGTAGCTTTTGTCATCCCTTATAAATCTGTGTAAATCTGGACATATTATGAGCATCTGGAAAGGTTACAGGGTTACAAATGCTTGATGGAAATAGGGTTTCATAGTGAATTTTTCAAATTGTCAGTTTTTACTGGATGTACTGTAACATTTATCGCACTGTACATCCCAGTTACAGCCATTGCTGTGGTTTTGGGGGCAGGAAATCAATCTCTCTTGTTCAGTACTTTCTGCCGTGGCAGATTTTAGGCTACAGGACCTGTCCTGTTGGTATTGAAACTGTATCTTTCAATGATGGACAGGTTAGATACTGTTTTAGTGTATCTAAGTTACCAGGCATAAATCAGAATAATAATTATTTTACCTAACTGGGAAACATTAAAATGTTGAGAACATCTGCTGTGGTGTGTAAAAAAAGAACTACCAGAAAACCATGTAAGAACTGGGCAAAACCTCAGCTTTAAGACTTCTGTAATGAAGAACTGCTAGGTGGAAATAAAATACTCAGAAAAAAAATCCTTATTTTCAATATCATATTTCATAGTCTATTTTATGTAGTTGTAAGAGGGATAAATTTAAGAGTTTAAAATGTATAGATTCAGGGCATTCTGGAATGAAAAAGTAATATTTTGCTCATTTTAATTCTAATAAATATTCAGACTATTCATTTCTTAGTCATACTGTTATTTGTTTTGAAGAGATGAAAGAAATACTATTTTATTTATAAAAGTATACCCTGTTTATTTGGTAAAATCTTCACTGTATGCAAGCTTTAAAAAGGTATTTAATAATGTAAGGATCTGTGCATAAATAATAAGCACTTATTGATAGTCTGATTTGCATAAGAATAAGATTTAAAAATATCCAGCTGTCCTTGTCTGTATAATTCCCCGTCACAGAATGGTGTAATTCCTCTTACCAGATGGAAAGGCAGGTAAAAATATACTGGGTTATGAGTCAAATTCACCATTCTATTGATATCACTGCAGCTTTATTTGCTGATAGCAGAGTAAATCTGTTCCCCATTGTTTCCTCTCAGAGCTCTGCTTTCTGGTAGGTGAAAAATTGACAGCAATCACATAATAAATCCATTTTATTAGACCTTCCTTTATCAGACACACACACACCAACCCCAAACAAACAGACAAACACAACCCAGGGAGATTCTAGTTGCTGGAAGCTTAATAAAAAAGCTTCTTCTATTGAAGAACTTACTTTTACTGATGGAGGGTAGAATCCATTTAATACTAGTTACTATGGTAATCTGTGCTTTTCTAAAGTGAAGTTAAAAGTATAATATTTAATGTTTTAAAATACTAGAGGAAACTATTTTAGTTTTTTTCTTTTTTTCAAGATTTTTTCCTTTTTCTGTCATTTTGTCATATTGCACCGTTAGTTTTACATATTTGGTTGTGTTTGACATGAGGTGTTTTCTCCTTGTTCATGCTCAGTGCAGTCCTTGAGTGTTCCATTTAACAGAAAACTTTGATGTACCTATGCATGTTACTCCATTAGCTATGATGTTTCAAGAATTCCAGCAAAATCTGGCATGTAGATCTAGGTGGATTTAGTGACTGCCTCTGTTCTTATTTAACTGCCTGAAAATTTTAGCTTGCTTCTGTAAGGATAGATTTAAGCCCTCAGCTAGTTCTCCAAGAGCTAGATCGTTAGGTTGCTAAGGAGAATAAAATAAAACTCCCACTTCAGCCTTAAATATATGTTTTAAATGTACTAATTTTCTGCTCTACATGTAGTAATTATTGCCAGATCTATCAAGGACTTGAGATACTTCTTTTTTTCTTTAATTCATGTTTCTGGCATCAATCATTTTTGCTTAAATTGCAGCTTTCATTTAAACAATGTGTCTAATATCAAAGCTTCAGAACATGACCCAAATCCACTCTAATGGCTTAAACACTCAGAAGGCAAATATCAGGAACTTAAAACATTTGAGATTAGTTTTTAATCTAAAATTTGAAGAAAAATAAAGTTTGTGATTTGGAACAGGCCTTGTGCAGTATTTTTTTAAATGGGTTTTGGCAGTATTGTATGTCACTATCAGCCTTTTTGTTGATTTTTTTTTTTTGGTGTTGCGGTAGGCTCACTTTCTCTTCTTCGGCATGTTCAGTATGTGATATATAAAGTTCATGAGGCTCTCTGGGATCTTTCAGAGTTGCAGGCTCTCTGTAAATGTGAAACAACAGTTTTCATAAGCATTGTTACATTGCAAACATTACATTTTATTCAGGAAATTTCCTGACTTTGTAACAATAGAGAACTGGAATTTGAATGTCCTGTATTGTTCCTGGAAGGCAGTGTTCTCAGTGAAGAAATGAGAAGGAGCTAGTGGCTAAGGGAGCAGCTGCAAACACTTAGCCAAGAGCTTTGTATATTGGTATTTTATTGTTGGTCAGTTGTGAATGTGTTAAATCTGGAGAACACTGCAATATTGATATTGCAATGTAAAACTAGTTATGTTAGCAAGATGTCTCTTGCCAAGAGCGGAATTAAAAATGGTACATATAATTTTCTTAGGTGTTCCGTTCTGATGAAATATGCCTTTTATCTTTCTGAGTTCAGTACTAATTGTCTGGAAAATGGGAATAGTTTGGGCGTGAGGGTTTCTCTTTCATGAGAATAAACTAATTTTGCTCTTGGCTTCTAAGTTAGGCTCTTCCACAGCTGACTGTATGCACATATATATGTATGTCTTTCGGTCTGGCAAGCTCAACAGAGCAGAACCTACTCACCACTGGGCTTTGGTTATTCTCTAAGGTTTTTTATATTCATTATTTCCTCTCCAGGCTATCTCCAAAAATACAAACTGCAGAGCAAAACAGACGTTCTTTACAACTTTCCAGACACTCCTGGCTGTAAAATAGGAATGCAAGCAGTGTACCTGTCTCTTGTGTCCAACTGGTTTATGTTAGTATTCGTGCTGGATATAGATTTAATTAAGTAATATCTTTTTTTGTTTCCCATTTGAAAAATATATGGTGCTGGATTTTCTTTCAAAATATCTTGTTTTTAAAAATTGTTCCTCCTGTGTCAGGGCCATGCCATTCAGTGATTGGCATTTGAATAATCTGTCTTGCTTAGTGCAGGATATATCAGTGAAGCAGTGGAACAGGGCAGGCTGCCTAAGTCTTTCACAGATGACATGCCAGTGAGACCTGTTTTGAATTCCAGTGCTCAGGATGCATCTGTTATAAAGCAAACACCTTTTATAAGAAGTGCTAGTAATTTTTAGTGCTAAGTGTTGCTATAGTCCCGATTGTCTAAGGATGTATAGGTAAGGTAATGCTTCTGTGTATTATTTTTATTATAATAGAGTAGCACAGCTGACAAGAATAGACAGGTTGCAATTTCTTTAGGTCTGAAATAGACCCATAAAGATTTAAAGCTAAATATAAGCTGAAGACAATTCTGCCTTTAATTAGGTATGTGTTGAGTCTGGAGTGGGATGAATTTAGGAGTGGGAGTGATGCTAATGGTTACTCTCATACAGGAAAAAGAGAAACACGGGTAGCCTGTGCCACATGGAAGAGTTACTGGGGAGAGGAGAGGAAGGGAGGTTATGACTGCCATAAAACTGCTTACTATTGAGTCTGATTTCTTGTTATCCAGCAAAATTGTGACCTTAGCTTCTGTGCTTGTTTTTAGAAAGCGTTTGAGAGGTTCTGAGGCTGTTCCTATACAGCTAAGGAGGGGGTGAAGGGCCTTGTGGGTTGGGCTGGCTTTACATCTTGCCTAGGGCTAACTTTGAAGCAGAATTGCACATATCTGCATAGCACAATGCTTCGCCTTAGTCTCAGACAGGGTCACAATAGATTGTAAAGACTTACAATTGGAGGGGTTTTTTTTCCCCAGTTCAAGTTGTTGAAAATTATGTCGAGGCTGTGCTGCGTTGCATCCTTTAGGGTATGCAATGAAGGCACCTGGGAATGCTTCTCTTTGACCAGGACTAGAACTGCATTTAAGAGCTAGCAAGGCCAAGGCTTGTGAAAAGTAACATAAGCCAAAAATCAGTATGAACAACTCTTCTTATAAAGCAACCAGCCCAGTGGGAGAGGTGCATGCAGTTACACCATTTCTTGGCACTGCTTCTTTGAGAAGATGTAAAAGGAGACTGGAGCATTTCTTGTAAGACAGCCAACATAAAGCGTGGTTCAGATTCCAGAAAAAACTTGTAGGAGGTTGCTGACAGTGGAGACCAGCTTCTTTTCAACATGCAATTCTACCAGTCAGTTGTGTCTCCTAATCTGCATGAACCAAACACCCCCATAGTCTATTCTTTCTGTCCAGATAATATGCTGGTGTCCCCACAAACCATAAATACATCTAGTTTGAGTATCATAGTCACTAACTGTTAACCATTAATATAATTATTCTGTACTTTCCATGCTGCTGTGGTTGGATTATAAACTGTCATTGTTCACAGGAGCCATAAGAAATCTCACAGATCATAAATTGTCATGTCTAGGATAATATCTGTGAATTACTCTAGTAGAGTACCTTTTACTACTCCTTACGAATGAACTTCTGTGCCTTAATGTAGCCAGGCACTGTGTGTCTGACCTAACCATTTTACATCTTCAATATTCACTATTTACTATACCTGCTGTCAGATTCCAGCTCTTTTTCAGATAGTAATAGCTTGTCCACCTGATGTCCTGTATGTCTCACACCTGCCTGGTGAATATTCTGATCCAGCTATTTCTGTCCAGAGAAACTGTATACATGCCTAAGTCCAGTAAATAGTTTTGATCTGTAACTCCCAGTCATACAAAACACATCTAGGTGAGGTAGCTAAGAAACTCTCCAACTGTGTTGTCCCTAGGCACGTAACTGCAAGCTGTTTGCTGTGTGGGCAGTTGTGGTAGTTGTTCTAGGTTTGGGAATTCTACTCGAGCAACTGGGCAGCTAACAGTTTGGTGGTGCGATAAGAAGCATTACAGTACGTATGTCTCTTTGTGGATTTGGGTTCTGATCCATTCAGTTTTGATGCTTTTTTTTTGTTCCATTACGTCCCTCTTAAGGAGACGGTGAAGTTGGAGTCTTCTCCCTAGGTAGTTGTCCCTCTTTGAAGTCTGTTAAGTCTTTCTTTACAGACTTTATGCCATAAAATTAACTCCTGCAGATTGTTTTTTAAGAGTTAAAAAGATAGCTTATTTTTTCCTAAATCTCAAAGATGACAATGCTTAATCCTCCATCTCTTCCTAACCCAAAACTCCACTTCAATTTTTAAAAGTTAGAATATTTGCTGCAGGCAGGGGAGAAAAAATAACACAGATTTCCAGTGGAGCATGAAGTTGTTTGGGCCTTCCTACTGCTTTGGTTAAAGATAAGGGGTTCTCTTTATAGAAGGAAGAGAAAGTAATTGATGGCTTTTCTGGCGACTCTCCTGCTGTCATCAGAAAAAAACCCTTCAGCTGAGTTGTGACTGACAAAACGAGATATTTGAGGGAGCTCTTTTTAAAAATTCTAGTATATACTGCCATATCATAACTGATTAAATTCAACGTATGCTATGTTATAGTAACAACCATCTGCATCACTATTACTATTGCTGACTGCTGCTACCAGAGTCAGCTTTGGACAATTAACTATGGAGCAGAAGGGAGGAAGGTGATATTTCCTTTGTGGAAGGGGAACATTTAAGAATTTTTTTCAAAGATTTAAGAGTAAACACTCCTACAAAACTTTATGGAGGATGAAAAATTTTCAAGGTGAGCATCTTCCAGAAAACAAATGTTGCTAGTAGAGTTTTTCATGGACCCTTTCTCTAGAACAAAGAATTTGACATACGTTATTTTTGCCTTCATGAAACACAAACACTGGTCAGCTTTAGTATATGTACACGTTTGAGAAATCAATGCTATCAGAGTGATTTTAATATTTTGGTCTTCCTAAGGCGATCTTGGCTAGTATATGAGATACAGATCAGCCTTAAAAATGGTTTATCAAATTTTTATGTATCGTTATTGGTCCTTTGTGCTGGAAAAGAGCCTAGGAGGAGAGCCAAAGAGTTTCCTGATACGCCGCCATCCTTGCTGTTGCTCAGAGTCCATATCAGCATCTTAGACAAAGGCACTTTGTCAGTTGTAGGGAGAGGAGAGAAGAAGGGAAATAAGGCAAAAGAAGGGCTTACAGCAATATTGTTGTCACCTTAATCAAAACTGTATTTAAAAAAAAAATACACAGTTTTGGATGTGTAAAGCCATCAGTTTTCAGGTGTTTCATAAACAAGCAGGATATTTTTATTAGTTTTCAATTTAGGGTAAGATAAATCAATCAAAATTTTCAAAATTGTGACTGAAAAAAATACTTAGAATGATACTGGATGGTGACAATGATGACAGCAACAAGAAGCAGCCAGTCAGGAGACAAGGCAGAATGTCCGTCAGATTCTAGGAGCCGCACACCCAAATATTCATGTGGCAAAGAGTCGTAAGCACATACTGCTCGCCAGACAGGGAGTGAAAGCTTTGTGAATGTTTCCAAGAAACCTTCCCCCGCCCTTGACTCCCCAGGTATCCCACCTCTCCATTGTGAGATGAGATGTTGTGCTGGGCGTGCAGCTCGGTCCCAAGATGTCCTGCTGTTGTTGGCCTTGTTGGCTTGCTGCCCCCGGCAAGTGCTTTGGATTAACCAGCTGCTTCTTGCCCCAGTGCAATGCAACTGCTCATTACTTACAAATGGGCACCAACATGAGATCAGCAGATGCTGATAGGCTATCTTGATTACTACATCTGGAGATACATTAATTGTTTATGATCTTCTTTGTACAGCTTCACTTTTCTCCTGTGGTTTCTACCAAGGATAAAACAGATACTTAACATTTTCTGGTAGAAGGGCTTAAAAATATTCTAGTAAAAAACTTTTATGAAATTCTTTCCCCTGAATCATTCATGGTAGCACTGTACTGGGGAGCTAGCAAGATTTTTTACAGTATTTTATTAGAGAGAAAGGAGGATTGATCCATTTTCATTGAATGATTATCAACAGAAATGAGGTTTGGAGGTTTAAAGAGAGTAGAGTTATATTGTAAAAAGCATTACGATTTAAATACAGACATTGATTTCAATATGCAGAACTGGTATTTCATTATGTACTGTTAGACTTCAAATACTCTGTAACAGAAAGTCCAGTTGTGAGCAAAACAAGTATAAATTGTTGTGGGCCACGGGTATATTGAGTTTTGATACAGATGACATGGTTTCTTCTCATTTGAAACTGATCTGTAAAAATGAGATGATTTCAAAGGAATCCCAGCTGTTTCTGCACATAGTTAATTTTGCACGTTCATGTAAATTCTGGCTTTTTGGAGGTTTGTGACAGGGAAGATTCTATGGTGAGCTCATTAAATAGTATTGAATGTCCCCCCAAACTCCTTTTGTTTTGTTTTTTTTTTAAAATAAGGCCGTTAATTTCTGAAGTGACAACATTCACCGAGGAACAAAGGATCGGTTCTCAGTAAATGACGAGTAGCTTTTATGCTTTTTAAATGACTGAAAATAGGGCTTTTTTCTTTTTTAATTTAAAGAAAAATCCTTTTAAATAGAAATGAGTAAGCAATTATTTGACCTGTTCTATACTTAGTATGTCTGTATATTGTTAATATCCATCATTTTCTATCTGAGATACTTGAATAAATGTAGTCTGAACTTTATTAAAATGGATTTAGTTCTAACTATAAAATAGCTTTGTAATTAAATCCAGTAGGAAGTATATATAGGAATTGCCTCAGTAGAGTTGTCTCTTGAACTATCAGGCCATTTTACAAATAAAATAAAACCATTAGGATATTGCCTGTCAAAATAACTGTTTCCCTTACTATTTCAGTATGTGGAAAATTCAAAATATATACCTAATGGGAGGTGAGTTGGAATTTAAACATCACAACATGTATTTCTTTACTAAGTGTAACTGATGTAACACACACCTCTCATGCTCCAGGTTTTCCTTTTTAAGCTGGGCAGAGACCGTGTTCAAGGAGCATTTACAATTAAAATAATATTTTTCAATAGAATCTGTATTAAGTTTGCCATTTTAAAAGAACATCAGGTTGAATGATTTGAAGGTGATACTGATTTTATTAATTGACAGGTAACTGAAAATATTAGCTATTATAGAGTTGTTCTCTGTTGAAAACATTTTTGTAATACTAGAGTAAGCGTTTGGTAGCTTTAAAGTGGTTGTGTTGCTGATGCTGCTTAATCCAGCAAATTGATCACATAATTTTGACCAGGATTGAGCAAAGGCTCAAGGGACTACTTTTGTGCATCTGTTGTTAGGGCTTGTGCTATCCAAGTCAATACATTGCAGTGTATATACTTCTATACCTAGTTCAATCATGATTTGCATTAATTAATTTGTATTGAACGTAGAAATATTTAAAGCAGGAAGAATATATTGATGATAAATATTTGCTCAGGCCTACTGTTTGGTCTTATGAAATGAGAAGGATCTGCATGAAAGTGTTTATTTCAAGGGAAAGCAGTTTTCTAAGGTAGACCTGTCCTGAACATCCACGTTTTCCTTATTTTCAGTGTATAAGTTTAATCTATATAGTAATCCAAACATTTGATTATTTTTAATGAAATGAATTGCGAATTTAATGAAATAGATTCTGTGAATCTTGATTTCTTCTTAATAGATCTACAGTGCTTGTGACTTTTCAAAGCTCTTGAAAATTGCTTCAATATTCAAAGATCTTAACCCTCAGATAAAATATTATCCATTGTGCTGTGTAGGTCTGGGCTTATTTACATCTGATAGGCCATTAGTATGGTAATTAGTAATTGGTACAAGAGTTGTTAGAGTTGAAATAAACATCTGGTTTAATCAATTTGTCATTAAGCTAGTACCAGTATATAGGTAGCGGTGGGAAAAGAAAATACCAGTGTGATAGCACATAAGCTATCAACACATAGCTAAGTTTGAAATTAAAATAGTGCCTCTTTACGTTGCTTGACATGGATTGCTCAGTACTCAACATGCACAAAATACCGTGTCCTATTTTTAGTTTTAAATCTATTTTCAAAATCTTATAAATAAGTAAAAGAAATGAAGCTACGTTGTGATGAAAACCCTGTTGATAGAGATATCTATCAGCTTTGGCTTGTTATATTGATTCATTTTATTCACTAAGAAAGGGGAAAAAAACCACCAGTTTTTATACAGCAATAAGGAAATGCTAGGTTAGATGGGTACTGGTGACACTATTTGTTAGAAATCTCCTGGTGATGGAAAGATTGCTTTTCTTCTCCTCTTATGGTTTCTAATAGAAGTAATATGCATCTTCCTACTGCTGTTTTCATTTTCTGTTTTCTCTTTCAGTCAATTGTATGCCTTTACATACAGATGAAAATTTAGACGTAATAGTTATATTTCTGGTTTTAAAGTTAAAACATTTTGTTTCATTTTGTTGCCAGTTATTAGTTTTAAATTGCTTTAGTAGTTGCTGAGAGTGTTGAAAGAAGTTTGCAAATAAAGGATTAAAATTATGCATAGATAGAACTAAGAAATTTGGTATTAAGACATGGGAATGAGAAATGCATTACTTCTCATTTCTTTTTTCTTGAAGCTGCTGATAATTATATAGACTAAGCACATCAATTACGCAGTGCTAAATCATGCTTAGAGAGTCCTCAATTTGGGGAGCCTTCCAGTTACAACAAACTTGCATTCTTCTGCAGTTGTATGTGCAGGCATCTAGAAGTCATGCAGGTTTTCTTATATATTGTATCTTCTTTCCACCTCAACTCTATATCTGCAATTGTTGCAGAAGGGCCCATGTTCTCATGCTTCCCCATGTCCCAAATACAGGCAGTGCTAGAAAAGCTTTCGGTAACAGTAGCTTCTGTATCAATGATGGGCTAACTAAAAGAGTATATTCTTTTTATTCTGTTATGAACATAATAGTACTGCATGCAACATTTTAAAGAGCTGCTTAGAAAACAGTAGATATTTGAATTGTAGTTTAACAATTAACATAAAGAAAAATGGGGCTATAAAAACTATGCTGTTTCAGAAATGGGGTTAAAATCCTATTCGGTAGTTGATCAGTGAAATCTGATGTGATTACCTATATTGTTATTCTTCCTTGTGCAGATTTGTCTATTTAAGAGGAATATTTGTTTCACTTCCGTTTGAAAGTCTGGAGATAGACTACCTGAGATAATGAATTCTGCAGGCTGACCATATGTAAGCACGTATGCTTACATAAACATCCTTTTTTCTTTGCCTTTTCATTCTTAGCCTGGATTATCATGGCGGATGACATAAAATAAACAAAATATGAAAAAGCAGTAAGTTAAAAGAAACAGTATTACTGAAAAGTATCTGTAATTTTTTACCTTTTATAATATAAACTAACAAAATTTGACACCAAAAGCAAGTTCTCCATCCTATGCAAGGTATTTTCAGGGAATGATAACTGATAGGGCAACGACAAATCGCATAGGGCCAATCCTATCTGTACTCACCAGCTGAAAGATAATAATGTCTTAATATTAGAAATGCTCCCTTATTCTTTTCTTCTTTTGTACTGAAGAATCACCTTTATAGAGTATAAAATATAAATTAAGCTGCATAACCTTTGCATGCTTTGAGCTCTCTATTTTTGTTTTCTTTTTTTATTGTGGATGTATTGAAAAGTAAGTGGTATTCTTTATCTAGCTTACTAGATAATGGGGTTGGGGAGTTTGATTACAGAGGCATAAATGAATCCAGACAGGAGTCTGATTCAGAATCAGAGCAAACTTACAATCAATCTGAAAATGTGACCTGCCACAACACTCTTCTTTCACTCACTGTTACACAGAGCAATGATAAATTTAGGGATACTAAATTACAGCAGGAGGCCAAAGGGAGAGCAGCGAGATTGCCAAATGTAAGAAATGTGTCCAAAGTGGCACACTGTCCTGGAAGAAAAGTTGTTGGGCTGCTCACAGGGAAGTGATAAGAATTAAAGGGTAAAGGAACAGTCGGATATGCTAAAAGAGATGTAATAAATCAGATTTAATAAAGAAGGTTTAACTTCAAAAAAGAAAAAAAAGGCCTGGAAATGAGTTCTTACAAGATGCAGAAGGAGATGAGGGCAGCAATTACTTTTTAACAGATGCTTCAAAATGTCTTTCTAATCCTGTTCTTGTTTGGGCCATTTTATCCTTTCTTACGTATAGTCTTGATTTAATCACAGATTTGGGCCCTGATTCAGGTAAATATTTAAATACACAACACCACCATGTTACTTAAGTTTAAGAGGGGATATTTCCCTGATTTGGTGCGAATTGGGGAACATATGTTTTACTTTCATTTCCTCTTGCTCTTGGGAGGCTAATTGTAGATTGTCATGTACAGAATAGCAGCAAAAGTTTCATAAAACTAGTTCATAAAGTTCTTCCCATCCACTCTCGATTCTTTGCTTCTCTTCATTCATTCATTTTCCTTCTCTTTATTATTATTTGTTGTTTTCCGGACTTGGTAAAGGTAAGGTTTTTTGAGGTAAGGTAACGTTGAAGGTGACAAATGTTGACTGTAAGAAATGAAAAAATATATAAATCAATCCTAATGTTGAACAGAAAGATTGCCTCCTCTATATTTATGAACAAAAGGAGATGTTAACAGCACATCTAAACAGATCAACAACTTTACTGCTGCTCAGTGCCATCCGCACAAAAGTGAAATACCTCTAAGATTCAGAAGTGGGAATTCTGTAACTCCATTCTTTGGGGAAGATATGCATTATTATTTTTAATTTTTTTTTTAAAGAAAATGCATTTATTGATGAATTGTACTTAAGAATCTTTCACCTTTTTCTGTTGTATTTAAACCACCCTGACATGTATAAAATCAAACGCATTTTCCAACCCTGCTTTTAGGGTAGAAAAAGGATAAAACTTCATTATGGTTTTTTTCTTAATGCTCTTGTCTTTTTGTCATTGACTTTCATGAAAACTTTCCTATACCATTAGTTTGTTGCTTTTGTTCTTGCTTTTTTTTTGAAAATAGTTAACTACATGATTTAATAAATGGTTTTACATTTACCCTTCGGAAGCTTTGATTAGCTCTTTCTCTGTGCTCAGTTTTGTAGAATTGTATCTGCCTGTTTTTCATCGTCTACTTGGTGTTCTTAAGTATGTCTATGCAGTTAAAGTTATGACAACATTGCAGGTTGTTTTGAGACTTAGTTGTTATGCCACAGGATGTTGATTCTTTTAATTGAAATATTTGAACCCATGCATACTCTATACCTGTCCTCAGCTTTACCTTTGACACTTAATTTCTGCAACCTAGAAATCTCATCTTTATTATGTTTGTATCATATGAAATTTTCTGCAGCACAGGTGTCATTTAAGTACTGACCTTAAAATAAATTACAGTGAATGTTCAGCAAACAGTAGTTCTTTCATTGGGGGGAAAAAAGAATGAAAGAAATGGTGACTAATGTAGCTTTGTTATAAACATGATAGAAGTTCAATTTAAATTATTCCAGTTAAATGTGAAAAAGAAGCATTGAATAGTACAACGCAAATATTAGTCTGATATATCTTCTTCCTCCATAGTGGATATATCGAACTATACACCAGATATATCCAACTTTGTGTTTCTAAATAGTATATTGTATCCAATTTTCTGCCTGCTCATAATGTAGTAGATTGTCATACATTCTATTAACACACCATAATGAAAACTACCAGGTAACATTTTATGTATTTTCTTCTGCAAATTCCAGTCATAGCTCGAAGTCATGAATATTCCTTAATATTCTTACAGGAAACTATACTTCTTTCTTCCAGAATCCAAGCCCAATTACCAAAATTTCCTTCTCTTACGGCAGTAGGTCATGTGGTGCACTCTTTTTCTTACTTATCAACTGGAGTTGACAAAAACTAAGTTGGTTTTTTTTTTTCCTGGTTTTGGAAATCTTTTTTTTTTTTCCCCCTCTCCCCAAAATGACATGGAAAACATGTCTTTCCTGGGGAAAAAAATCAGGAACACCTGCACTTTTTGTTTTTAAAACAGAACATTTCACTATAGTTCTTGTATATTTTTTATGAGTAGTTTATTTGAATTTGACATTGTCTTTTGCATGTGTGCTCATTCTTCTTGATAGTAAACAAATAAACAAATCCAAGATAGCTTATAAAATACTCTGCCATTTCAAAAATGGTGTGGTGCTTAAGACACTTCTCCAAAGCCACTTTTGAAGTAGAACTTTGAAATCACAGGGTCGTTTCAGTTATATTTTCTTTAAAAATAAAAATCCAAAAGGGAACAAAAAAAAAAAGTGTGAGAGAGAAGATGGAAGGCTTAAAATTGTAGTACAGAAGATGCCAATTTTTTTAAGCCTGTCTCACGACGGTCACTGGAGAATTTCAAAATTAAACCTTCAGATTTGATCCGAGTGAAATGTTTGCTGTAATGCATTAGGATGCTCTGCAAACATAAAATAGTTGTAGAGTGAATTCTTTGGATTTTTTCCAATGCTCTTTCCAAAAGAGCATTCACCTCAGAGTGCATTTCTCCACTGTGCTCTTACTTGATTTCTCTCTCTCATTTATGGAAAATGTGACAAGTACTTTGTTTTTCTGACATGATGGACCATTTCAGGCAGCAGAATTGTGTTTCAAGTGACATTAAAATATTTTGCATTTCTAATTCGTGGGTAATGTTACAAATTACAGCATTACTTTTGCATAAATTAGAAACCTGATCTGAAAACAAGTGAGAAAAGACCTTAGGAACATGAGAACAATTGAGGATAGGATTGTATTTTAAATCATTTTAAAATCACTGTCATAATGCAGAGAATATATATATATTTTACTGACAAATATTGTAACTGAATTTTTCCTCTTAAGTATTAATTTTGATATTATCTCTCAGTTTAAAAAAAATCTGAATATTTCACAATATTAAAAACCATTGGCTAAATTATTGGACTGAGGGAGTTTATTATTCTTTGACTTAAGCAAAATGACTTGGGACAGATTTTCATGCTGGCACACAGAACAAATTTAATTCAAACTGAGATGAAAGGCGGTTAATGTAATTGTAGCCTATTATCCTATGCAGGCTTGAGTTAAGAAGCAAGCCAACAGACAGTCAGAAAATGATGGATAGAAAATAGAAACGCTCAAGGCTGGTGAAATAGAGACTTGTGAAGGGATTATGCCGTAACTGTTCCCACACAATCTCTGCCTCAGTAATATCCCACCCCTACCGTATGTTTAGATTACTAAACAGGATTTTTGTATGCCTTCTGGGCTCTCTTTATTTCTTTCTGACGTCAAAAAAGGTCCTCGTTTAGTAAATTTCAGTACTCTGTAATCCTGACTTTTTTGCCCTTAATCTACCACTTTCATCAGTCCTAGGGATGCGGTAAAGCATTCTGTTAGAGCACTTTTAAGTTTCCCTTTTTTTTTTTTTTTTTTTTTAAATTTGCTATCACACAGAGGCAAGTGGTTGGTCACATAAATAGTTAAAGTCTTTGATCTTAAGCATGTCTGTGGGGCTCATTGCTAGGAAGAAACTATTATTTTTACTAGAGTAGTTAATAATAATCAGCTCAGGCTGTAAGTGTGGCTATTTCAGGTGATCAGGTCAGGTTTGTTTTTTTTTTAGGACTGCATTCTGACAGTTTACCTATTTTTTATTATTCCATTTCATTTTTCAGTAGCCAGTATTTGGTTTTTTTGGAATATATAAAAAATTTTGCACTGAAAGCTTTTAAAAATCAAAAAGACATGTCTCAGTCTCCTCAGAATACCTACAAAAAGGTGATAAGTTTTGGAATACTCTGAAACATGTTAATTACAAAAGCTTTTGAACAGGTTTGTCGCCCTTGGCATAGCCCAGGAAGCAAAGCAAGCACCTCTTTCCCATAAAATAGCTGATCATACCTAGTATAATACATACATCTCAGGTAATTCTAACAATAACTAGTTCAAGCATCTAGTGTGATGCCTACAAAATATAAGAGATCAATTACTAATCAGAATTCCAACTAAAGCTGCTGTTTTATAGCCTCTTTGTAGAGGGATTGAGTCTTTGAGGTACACAGACTAGGATGATAAAATAACTTTTTGAGGAGTGTAATCTTTAGCTTTCTCAGTTACTTCCAGCTGGGATGCAAGAATTTTCTCATCCATTGCAAGTTATATCACCAGAGGTCTTTTAGTAGCTAAACTATTTTTTTTTTTTTCCTCATTCTGTCATTGTTTAGGGTGAGGTTTTGTGCCCGTTATTTTGAAAAATGTTTTCTTCTGTGAATTGCCCTTTGGGAAGTCGTTGGGATTACTTACACAGTTAAAGGCTCTGTTCTGCACTGTACTCACACAGGAGCAAGCATTGCTTTTCACGGTAGTACTCTGCAGCCTGCCTATCAAAACCAACATAAACATAGTTTGAACAGATCAAAACTGACAGATCAGGACTCCCATTATGAAATACTTCACAGTACCCTGCCATGAGGCTATAGTGTCATTTTAGTCAACTTTTCTTTCCTTTTTTACAGCCATTCCTTTTAAGTTTTCTTCTTAGGGGGCAGTTAACTTTTCGAGGAGAGTCAGCCAAGACTGGAAGTGTTGGCAGATACAGTATTGTTGTTGCAACATAAACAGTAACATTTATTTCCACTTATTTGGCACTTCATAAAGAAGTATCAGTGTCACCTCTGCTCCAGGAAATTCACGAGATTATGTGCTATAATGGACTAATGGAGATTGGGGCTCTTCATAGGAAAGGGACCAGAGAAAAGCGAATATGTGTATTTATCTTCATACTTTCTCCAACCACCCATACTCTTTTATGTCTTCTGTTCTTAATAGACATTTCTGTATCTCTCGGATTGGTATCTTTTTTAATAAAGTCAAATAAAAGATGGTGCAGGTTAGATGGGGTTAATATCCTGGATATTAAAAAGGACTTAAAAAGAGGCCAGACATGGTTATGATGGAACAATGGTGGGCAATAAGGCATGGCTTTGATGGACTTTGCCATGTGGGGGGGTAAAGAAAATTCTTTTAGGCAGGAAAAGAACTTGTCAGAACAACATATTGGATAGCTTTATAGATATTGAAATGGTCTGATGGACAAAAATGTGGTTTTAAACACCAGAAGGACAAGATAGAAACTAGGAGTCTGGAAGCTGCCATGCCTCCATATTTGGTTTCTAATGATCACTCTCCCATGGGTCACTTGTGGTATTTTTTTGAAGGGTCACCATTCATCGTTGTTCAAGGAGGAGGTTTGATTCTCTGACAATTTCTGTCAATGCCACAGGAAACAAGTATGATAAGTAAATAGTCTGAATATACTTTCTGAATATCTAGGTAGAAACTCCTCGGTCATCTAGGAATATTGAAAGTAATTTGAAAATATCATGCAGTAGCTAGAGTTTTGGACTCCTAAACATAAGAATGATAGCTTGTTAGTTGCACTGTATATTATACTGAAACCTCTGTAATATTTATGCTTCATGTTCATATTATAATGTCATTAATACTGTAGAAGTTGTTGCAGGTAGAGGAATAATTTAGATAACATCACTATTTTCTAAAATTCCCTAGTACTGTATAGCTGACAGCCTAGAGAAAACCATGACATTCTGATTTATTCATACCTTTGTCTTCAATTTGCATTTAATATTCTTGAATGTTCAATATATAAGCAGAATTTGGGCATGGCTAAGCTGCAGTCTCCACTCCTGAATAGGTGATGTGCTTTGCTTCTGAATCATCATTTTTGTCTTGGCTTAGTCAGAATTTATCATCTTCATGAAAGCATTAATTGCCATATTGTGATAAATTGTAGACTTAAATGACAAGAAAATTATCAAAGTTACCTTACATAATTTGAAGTAGAAAGAGAAAAAGTAACTTGCCTGTTTTCATACCATCTTCTGGAAATTATAGTGTATGTATGGCATCCTCAAATACATATTTCTTAAATTGCCTTTTCCTTAAATTGCCTCAAAAATAAAGAAACCTTGATAGTCTTATATAAACAGTGGTTTTGTTTAAAAAACAGAAAAAAACAAACAAAAAACTACCCCAAAATGTTGAAAGCAAAGTAAAATGAATGCAAGGAAGATCAATGAAAACAGATGAGAACTCTATAGCACTCTATAATACTATAGCATTGAACTTTCTGCATGAAGATTTTAATTGAGTATTTCTTTGCAATCATTTCCCTTAGTGACTGATGACAAATTAAATTCAACAATAATAAAAATAGACATATTAATGCACATTTTTTAAAAACAAGATATAAGCTGTTTAATAGTTAAATATTTTCTACAAATACAGTTATTAATAGTGTATTTTTACAATTCAGTGATGACTAATAAAAATGCAGTAAAACACTTGGGATTTAGTAATATTTTTTTGTTGTTGTTTTTTTGATCTGGTCTAATTGCTCTAGACATTTACAATACATTCACTCTGACTGTCAGGGCCTGTCAGAATATTTAACGTTGCTGAAGTGCTACCGCTCCTGCTCTTCTTGACAACTGGTTTCTAAATAACAAAAATATACAAATACCCTTGGAAACTCCCAGAACATCACCGGCAGCAAATAGCATGAGAGATAATCAAATGAAAGGAATTTTTTTTGTATGTCCTTTGTATTTGTTTTTAGTACACATCTTTCATTTTGAAATTACTGGCAGAAGAGTTCATACTTAGGAACATGAATTTTTAAATGCAGTTAACAGTGCTATTTGAACAGGGAGGTTTTGAAATACGAAGAAATTTAGTCATTTTAACCAAAGAATTATTATTCTTGTTTTCATGATTATATGAATATTCTTTCCATGAAATCTTAGTGAAAATAAAATCAGTGTTCCACCGAGAACTTTATATTAAAAATGATTGCAAAAGAAACTGTTTGCAAACTGCTTATGCTTAGGGATGCAGATGCATGAATATTCTGTTGTTGATATTAAGTTAACATTTAACACATTTCATCGATATTTATCTTTTAAAAGAATGAAACATCTGTAAATTTTGTGAACTGTTCACTGATTTTTGCAAAGTAAAAATTTAGGAGGAGCTGCATTTCAGTTTAAGCAGTAATAAGTATTCATAAACTGTAGATGATTAATTTACCATTGCTTCTAATTCTTCTAGCTAAAAGGAAATAGTTGAGAAAACTGTGCTAATATTTCTTGGAGATGCGGTTCAGATCAGTGTAAACATAGCGTCTTATTTTGAGCTGTCTGGGGTGTATCTAACATTTGCTTTCTAAGGGCTGGAGAAATGTCTGAAAAGGGTCAAAATGTGAGAGAAGAAATGTGCATATTTCTCCTCCCCCAGTTTGAAAGAACAGTTTCTGATAGGTGGGAATTCTGCTTTTCCAAGTTCACCATTTTATATATATATAAAAGTTTGTGTGCATCACTGCCAAAAACATGGTCAATCATAGAGAAAGGAGAGTGCCGGAGGTAAAGGGTAAGGCCATGGACATGAGATTCTCTGGTTCAGAGTAAGCAGCATCAAATCATTGGCATGTGAAATCCATTTGGTCTCCGATTCATGTCCAGATAGTTCCAAATGATGGCTATAGGTTACTTAACTCTTGTATAGAAGATGAGATGAAAATATAATCTAGAGTTTATTAGAAAATCTTATTTTATCTCTTAACCAATTTGTCTTAATTATATAATTGTGATAAGTTTGTCACCTCTTTGAAAGTTTATTTTCTCCTGTAGTGCAATGTATTAGTGATTTGAAATATCATTACTTCGAAGTGTATATAAACCCCCTATAATACTTACTCTTGATTTTGCAGGGAAGAAGGATTTGAATAGCATGAGAGAAGTCTGGAAATGGAAAATTTGCTTATGAAGCCAGAATGTTTTAGTATTTCTTTTGGTGAGATCAGCCTAGATTTAAAAAAAAAAAAAAAAAAAAAGAGTATTGCTGGCCTAGGCCTTTTTCATGAATTATATGAAGAAGAGACAAACTAATCTGCAGAAAAAAAATTGTCTTAAGACATCATTATATGCACTTACAAGAAGAAACAAATAAATCATTTCCCCACATTATTAAAAAGTCCTAACTGGAAACATAAATCCTAGTACCTTTTACCCTTTTAGGTTATCATTATCTTAAGAGGTAGGCTGAAAATTCTTTATATCTAAAGCAGAAAGCTTGCTCATGACTGGAAGGATCTTGGCACTGAGACAAGTGAAAGTGTCCAATTTTTACATTAGAACCAAAGATCCTTTATTGTAGCTCAAAAAATTGAGAACTATTCACATACTTCAATATTAACGGAGAACATTGGGACAATATAGTGCAATGTCAATACAGTCAAGAAGCAGACCCTTAACTATAAGAGGAATATATTTGCATTTATAGATTACTAGTTTGTGTATTTCACTGCAACAAAATGAAGATTATAGTAGCAGGATAAAAATACAGTAATAATTAGCAATTAAACAAACCTGTTCTCTGAAAACCACAAAGCACTCATTAACATTGCTGACAATACCTATTTTTCATTAAATATATCATCTGGGCTCAATTATTGCATCTGAATCTTAGCACTTCTGCAGAAGAATGATGCTGCTTCTGAATCTTTTAAACATGCTTGAACTCCCAATACATGAGACAGGCTGGTGTAGCATAACTTTGGTTGTGAGGTCACTCACTTCCATTGCTGTTGACCATGTCTGTTTAACTGTTGTTGATGGTTAGAAGATGTGGCTGTTCTTTGGCAGTTCTGTGTAAAAGGTATTGAAACCAAGCAAGCCTAAGTCAAGACCTGGGATTTTTGTTCTCTTGCATCCATGTAGAAGTGTGAATTGGGATTCCAGGTATCTGTCACTCATTGTTCTGGACCAGTTAATAACCCGAGAACGGCTGACATTGGTGCTTTCATCCATGAGTCACCACTCTTGAGCTGGAAATCTGCAGTTTCTATGGCATCACTCCCAAATTTTTATGAATTACAGCCAATTACAGTTATTGACTATAGTTAATCATATACCTCAGCTAATTTTCTCATTGCTGGAAAGTATTTAGAATAGGAAGTCTTGCATGACTTTCAAGAAGGGGTAACCAACAAGCAGGGTAAATACCTGTGTGTGAATCTGGGCTGAGCTCTGTGTTACTACATTGTTATTACTAAAGATTCATCAGCTATCTTGTAAGTATCTGCAAAAGCTGCAGTCAGAGCACCATGGGCATATTTTTAATGCTGAGTATGTAGTAATATATAGTAGTGTGTAGGAATGCTTCATAGTCCACTTATGATGCCACAGGCCTAACCGTGTGACTAGAGAAGTCTTAAGTTTAGTTTTACAAACACTGTTTGAACTTTGGTTATGAGGTGTCCCAAGTAACCAAATTATGTTATGTTAAATAGTATTCTACTGTTCAAAAACCCCATAGCATCATACCACTGTGGTACCAGGAAAGTAGAATGAAAACAGGAGCCTGTTGTGCAAGATCAGGAACTGGGAGAAGGAGATCAGAAGCAGGAATCGGTGATGGAGGACAGCAGGAACAAGACCACTGGCTAGATAGGGGACAGAACGAGAAGTAAAGGCTAGAAGAGAGTTGAGCAGAAGTTGAACAGTAGTCCTAGAAGATGTTCTTATTCATCTAAAAGCTGGGGCAAGCCACCAGTCAGGGCTCAGTAATAGTCTGCTATGTCCATTAGTCTTTATTTTTCAGGAACCTCTTGTAGATGCAATGCTGAGAACTTAGGCAAATTCCCAGACCTGTCTATGACCAGCTGTAGATCAGAAAGATGACTGCTTTTCCCCAGACTCTGTGGAAGTGGTCTGTGTTAATTTGCAAGGACAAAATAGGAGGTAAGGGTCATAAATATCTGCTCATTATAGTTGACAAGCCTGCATCTAGGCCAGAACAAGATACAACTGCCTCAGCAGGGAATCAGTTGAATAAAGAATATTTTCTTTTAGAGTGGTCTTCCCTGAGAGTTTGACATTAGAAACAAACTCAGCTAGAGGAAAGACGAGCCGTACTTAGGTTACTCTTCCCCTGTTCCTCTTTTTTTGCTTCACTTTCAATTGAAAGGAAAGGTTTACCAATTAGTGGTGGCAGCAGAACTGCAGTAAATCCTGCCTTCGTTATCAAAGGTTAGATGAACTGTTATAAGAAGGTTTCTACCCGATCAAATCACTAGTCTAGAAAGCTGTAGATCTAGGTTGGTGTTACATTCTGACAGTTTTCTTTAGGTGAGAAGCTTGAAGGGAGATACCCGTAAACACAATAAAATTAGACATATATACTCCTCTACTGCCAGTTCCTTAGCTTTCTTAAGATTGGAAGATGTGGATATCGTGCACAAGATCATATACATTGCTAAGCTTCACAGACGGTCATTTGTAAACTCTCAGTCTTACAAAAAAGCCTTTCATTCATTAAAACAAAAAAACCCAGATCTGTGAATATTAATGTAAACATATACTCTTGGATACATTTATGGTATTTAAAGAGAATTATCATTCACTTGGTCATAAACATGGGAAAAGTTATTTTTTTAATGCATTTGTCCATAACACTTATTTTGAACTCCCAGGAAATACAGGGAGAATAAAAGAAAGTAAAAGAAAATGGTTCAGTTTTGAAAGGGTAATTGAGGGAGAGGTTGGGGAATAACTGCTAATAGCAGGCCATCAGAAGGTCAGTGAGCTTGATGAATTGAATACTTTTGTATTGGAACAAACCGTAGAACTTGTACGTAACCTGGAGCATTCCTCCATTTGCCCTCGTAAATGGGAGCTGTATCTTTGGAGGCGTGCCAGAGTGGAACTGCTCATTCATTATTACCACTTAAAGCAAATGATCATAGCCCTATGGCACATAAAGTAACGAGTGTAGCTCCCATTTCACAGATACGAGGCATATATTATGCTTCACATATGGTCAAGTGTGTGCTGGCTTTTGGAAAAGGTACAAAGATTACTACAATGAGTAAAGCTCATAAGGAAATAATTCAGCGAACAGGAAATTTTGTAATTGGAAACATAATTAGTGTCTGTGCTGGTTTTGGCTGGGGTAGAGTTAATTTTCTTCATGGTAGCTAGTATGGGGCTATGTTTTGGATTTGTGCTGGAAGCAGTGTTGATAATACAGGGATGTTTTAGTTCCTGCTGAGCAGTGCTTACACAGAGTCAAGGCCTTTTCTGCTTCTCACCCCACCCCACCAGCGAGCAGGCTGGGGGTGCACAAGAAGTTGGGAGGGGACACGGCTGGGACAGCTGACCCCAACTGACCAAAGGGATATTCCATACCATATGACGTCATGCTCAGCATATAAAGTTGGGGGAAGAAGAAAGAAGGGGGGGACATTCGGAGTTACGGCATTTTGTCTTCCTAAGTAACCATTACGCATGATGGAGCCCTGCGTTCCTGGAGATGGCTGAACACCTGCCTGCCGATGGGACATAGCGAATGAATTCCTTGTTTTGCTTTGCTTGTGTGCGCAGCTTTTGCTTTACTTATTAAACTGTCTTTATCTCAACCCATGAGTTTTCTTGCTTTTACTCTTCTGATTCTCTCCCCCATCCCACCGGGGGGAGTGAGCAAGCGGCTGTTTGGTGTGTAGCTGCCTGCCAGGTTAAACCACGACAGTGACTAATGCAGAGCAATATATATGCTTAATGAAATAGGATAGGATTAAAAGACAAAACTAAATTTATTCAGAACCTAGCCGACATACTCACGTGAACAATTTTAGATGTATTCCTAATCCTATTAGTTTCATTTTTTCACTCTGCTGAAAAGCAAGTGTTTAAATAGCATCTTTCATTTGAGTTAAAGCAAGCTTCCCTAACTAGTAAGAACTCTACCTCATGCTATTCCTAATATACATTATGAAAGTGTTCTGCACCAGGGGACAGAGGAGGAAGCATAAGAGAGGCAGTGCAGGGTTCTTTCTGTATCTCAATAAGGCTTGGTAACAAATGGCATAACAAACTAGCTGTTTTATTAAGATGGAACAAAAAGAGGAATACAGATAGCAAGTAAATCTTATGCCCCTTCAGTTACTGGGAACCCTATGTGCATGCCGCACTGGATGAACCCAGCATGGATTTTCCCCCAGTGTGCTGCACAGATCCTGGCTGTGGCAAGGTTCCTCCTCCCTCCCATACCATGGCGCCTTTTATCTTGTGTAAAAACAAAACAGTGTATCTCCTCCTGACAAGCTGGAAGGTTCTCTTTGATAACACCCGCCAGCGCACAGCACAGGCTGGCACGGGACCTTCCAGCACCTTCCCTTACAGCGGCTACTCATGCTCACAGACGGGCTTCTCAAGCCTGACGAACAAGGGCCAGTAGATCAGACATGCCTTGCCCAAGATCACTAGCTCCTTGAGTACAATGTCTTCCGTGAGGAGGCTCTCAATACAGAAAGTATAATATATATGATAATATATCAAAATACTTTGCTGTGGTGTAATTCACTGTTCTTCTTTTATTATGCGTATTTTATCATTTCATCATGCATTATGCTGAAACAACTGAAACGGCTGGCTGTAAAATTGCATTGCCATTTTCTCTTCAAGATGCTTGAAGGTCACTTCTATAATTGTCAGGGAATTAGTAATTATTTGGGTTTGAATGAATACTTACGAATACTTGCATATTGCAAAGTATTCTGTGCCTAGTAATTTTCGTATTAAGCATTCTGTTGTGTGTTCGTTAAGTAGTGAAACATGTGGTGCGTTAGACAGATTTTTATAGATATTTTTATTTTATGTATTTTTTTGTTTTTTCTGTAATATAAATAGAAATAAAAATACTGAAAGGTATATGTGATGCTGGAAATCCCTGGGTTCTGGTAATTATTGATCCACAGGAGATGGTTTCGTCTGATTAGAAGGGTAGCTGAATGGAGAAGGGAAGCTGTATGGAAACAGCTTTCCCTTTCATAAAGATTTTCAAGATTTTTAAAAAAAAAAAAGTAGTCCTGTTTTGTGTCAGGAGCAAACTAAGCTTCTTTTAGACCCTGGGTCAAATCGCCACAGGTGAGTGCTGTGGCTGGCAAGAGTTCACAGCAGAATTTGTTTAGTCTCTCCTGATGGAAAGTACAGCTTATTGTTACTGGTGGTCAGGCATTGCTCTTCCATGTCATACATAAATCAGTGCCATTATCAGTGAGCAGCAGGGTAAGTTTCTTGCCTTCTGAGAAAGCTGCTTGTCTTGTCTGCGAAAAGACTCTGAATACACAGTTATTTATATAAAATACATTTTTGTGTTCTGGTATAAAACCTCGGCATGTTCTGAATACTGCCTATATTTAATATTCCACTTTGCCTTTGAAACAATTCAGAAGAAAACAAAAAATTCCTCTTAAAATAATCCCTATCATGTTGTTATAATTTGTTGCATGATACACTGTCTCATTTATGTGACAATCTTACATACAAGAAAAGGAAATTATTTTAAAATCTTAATTCAAAAATGATCCTTTTCGCTTAGCTTTTTCTTTCAAAATTGCCAATGTAAAGACACTTTCAGACACGAGTCTATTTTTACAAGCCTAATCTGTTTAAGTAGTGAGCTGTTCTTTGAAGAATTTAGTTAGTGTTTTGTGATGTTTAGAAAAAAGTGTGTCAGGCAGACCAATATTATTACTTGAGATTATTTTCTCCTTTCCTTTATAAGTACATACAAGAGAGATACTTCAACATCAATTCCTCTTCTAAATTCTGTGGAAAGGACTGTAGGGCCAGAGTGTCTGTGTGGACAAGACCACAAATTGTGTGCTGCAGTTAGAGTTGAAGTGTATGGTTTTTGCTTTCTTGGTGTTTAAGCAAAAGTTTTCCTATATAAAAAAAGTTGAATTTCCGTAGAGTTGAACCTGCAAAGAGTTCTCACACTGACATGAGACCAGGAGTGGGCAAGGACAGAGTCCAGAACATCTTTTTTTCTGCTTTTTCTATTTTAATGCTACTGTTGATTATTTTCTTTATGATATTGTAACAAAGAGTCAAGGAGATTCTCTGCCTATTTTTTAATAAAAATGAGCATGTTAAGAATCACCAGTTGGAAACTAATGAAGAGACCAACAGAAATACAAACATTATTCTACAGTCTGCAACTTGTTAAATGATGTGACATCCAAGTTAGAAAGTTTTTTAATATTACTCACAAATCAAATAAGACAAAAGATTTCCTTGCAATTTAAGTTTCTTAGAAAAAAGTAATGAAAAGGTAGTCCAAGCTATTAAATGATCCAGATTTCCTCTGGGAAAATGTTTATATGGAATTTAGCGATAAGCTTTCTCTTTGTTTTATGAATCATTCTGTGTATTTAATGGAAAATTATAATCTTGCTGGAGATTTCTGTGGAATAGCCAAGAAAACCAGAAGCAGGATAATCATTTTTATTAAGGTGCTTGGCATTTTTAGAGAAATGCTGTATAACTCAATTTGATCACTGGGAAATTCTGTAGGATATTTCACGTCTCTCAAAATAACTATATATCTTATCAATAAGAAAGATATTTCTCCAGCTCTTATCATGTACACGTCTTGTCAGCAGCATCAATACATTGTATTCAGTCTAAATTTCACCTAGTTCCCTAGGTGGTCAATGAAGAGAAGCGATTGCCTCTGAAGTTCAGAGAAGCTAAGTAGCTGAGGTACTGCTGTGCTTATAGTGCTACCTGTATGGCTACAGTTTCTGGACCCAGAGCCAGCTGGCATTGTCTAGTTGCAGCTACATACCTTAGGACTAGCCTCTCTAGAGCAGACAGCATAGCTTTGGTCCTCTGTAGTGCTGTGAATATGTAATCACTATTTTATGCTTAGGGGTATTTTGGGGTTTGGGGTTTTTTTGTTGTTGTTTTTTCATTTAAAGAGTTGGAAATAATATGAAAGATGTATTGCAGCCCACCAGTGTGGTGTTTGTATGGTTGGAAATGGAGAGAGTATGTTCCGTCCCTGAAGGGATGGCATGAAGAGGCGTGGAAAGTGTCTGAGGGTGCAAAGTCTGGTCTGGTAGTATTTCAGGACTGTGTATGTTAGAGGAAGACATACTTAGGAACATTTTCTGTAGTGAATGATCCCCCTGATTGATGCTCGGCTATTGTCTTGGAGAGGGCCAGTGGAGGCATCAAAACCAGCCAAGGGAGTAAGCTATCACTGAAGCGGCATGGATAATAAAAGATCCAGTGCTCAGCCTCCCTGCCTGGCTCTCTTTTGTTCATTAGCGGAGACATACCACCTGTGGTAAGTCCTACGATAGGCACCGACCTTAAGCACGTGACTGAAGTGCCTTATTCAAGAGCCTAGTCACTCTGGGTTTCTTTTATAAGGAGAGAGAGGTGCCTCCAGAAGGTAGCACGCCCTATTTAAGAACTATATGCAATACTTTTTATTTTCATGTATTTGTGCAACTAGTAATGAAACTCGTGCTATTTGGAATAAATATTCTAGCTGCATTTTTATTAAAACTACAGTGTGTTTAATGGGAATGTTTGGTTTTGTCTTTTTTTCCCCCTGCAGCTGTGACTCTGAAAATAGGTATCTTGGAAATCCGCTTAGGGGAACATGCTACTGTGAGTACTTATATTTTTAATGTTCGGTACTTAAATGCTGTTTACATATTACATGATCATTTCATTTCCTCAGAAAAACAAAATATTTTTCTTAAGATTTTCTGAAGTTGGGCACGTTGATATTTTGACTGAAAAATAAAATGCCCCCTGGGCTTCTCTGTTACTTTGTCCACAAGAACACAAATTAAAGTCTACTAAAAATTGATTCCTTATGCCTAGGTTAGAGGGACTGACCAAGCCATTGGGTTATTCTCTGTATCTCAACATATGTGAACAAAAGGAATAAGTAACTGTGTCATTGTTTAAAAGACAGAATTTGTGGTGGGGAAATGCAGATAGGCTAAACAGCAGTATTTCCTGGGGACATTCTGAATGGTTTAGCCAGTCTGCCTCCCAGGGACACGATACACAGCTGCTCTCCAGAGTATCATAAAATGATACTGTGTGTTGTCTCCATGTTCTTACTGTTGTAGAAAAGGTGCCTCTGGCAAATTTACTTTAAAGCATTACATTTCTGATAGTCATAGTGAAAGGCCTGAAGGGATGGGAATGCTTATTACCCATGTGCAGAAATCCCTTAGTGAGCTGTGCCAATATCGATGTTAAATAGTAATTTTAATCATCTTAAAAACGTATGTGAAGTTGGAGAAGACTGTTTCACTTTTTGTGACTTGCACATACCTGCTCAATGTCAGACAATTGGATCCATTTGTCTGTTGTTTCCTAACACCATCCCTACCTCAAACTTAAATTTACATAAAGACATATCTCTGAATATATTCATGGCATTCATTCTGATCTTTGGCCTTGTTTTTTAGCATTTCATTTTAGAATGTACACAAAAGCTTCATTTTAGAATCTCTTTAAGGCATCATTTACCTAATAAACGAATGTTTCTTTTCTTTACTAATCTTTCTTTTCTACCTTAAATGGTTTGCATCTGCAAGGTATATTTTACAGAACAAAATTGACATATACTGTATTACAGATGCTGACATATCCCTAGGTCCAAAACATTTATTCCTCTTGCCAGGTATTAAAGAAATCTGCTGTGCGTTGTTTTTGTTTTGTTTTTTTTCCTCACAGACAAGTTAAGTTGAAATGTAATACTTTAGACTGGAAGATAATTTTTAAATATTGTATTTTGAAGATACTGTTGACGTTGACAGTTTACATAAAATAGACCAAGTTGAAAATACTCCTTAAAACTGTGTTCTAAAGATGCTGTTGATCAAATAAATTCAATTAAATCTGTTGTTTGTTGCATAAGAAATTTTTCTTATTTCAAAACAGAAATTTCAGTATTTAGAAGAATGAATTTTTGTACCTATGAATTTTATAAATTTTGTAGATTTAAAGCTAGATAATAAGTACGTGAGAAGCTCATACTATGAAGAGAGTGCTATATAGGCTATTTTGGAGATGTGTTTCAACGTTTGTTTTGTCCTTTAAAAATAAACATTATTAAATTTAAGAGATGGAAAAGAAATGACAGTAATGAGATTTGTAGACCTCAGGCACCTCCATGAAAAACCTTATTTTTTTGCTATCATGTTGCAGGTTGGGTCTATAAATCATGTTGGAGATGAATTGTACTATATTCAAGATACCCTTTTCACCTTTAACTCACTACTATTATTTGTCTTCTGTCAGATTTCAAAATATTTTAAAGATCTTGTTGTTCTGGAATGATAAATCTTCTTTTAATACTTTCAGTCATTTAAAATATTACATATAAATGATTTTCAGAGTTATTTTATCTGGAGGTAATAAGGAGGCTGTGCTAATTTAAAATAATGGAATTTGTATTTCTTGCATTGTGGCTGATGCATCATAATGGGAAATAATTTGTTAATTTGTGGATAACTGACTGACCTAAGATTTCAGTGACAATTGCTTATCAGCACCATCCATTACCTGCTAAATCATGTATTAAAATATGTATATGTCATAAAGCGATGCTCCAATTTCTTATCTATATAAGTATTTTAAAATATGGCCTTACCATGGACTATAATTTGTGTAAGAAAATGTTTCACTTTTGTACAAGACAGACATTTGGATGGTATTTTTTTGTGCTTGTTTCACTACTCCGTAAGAACTTTCTCTTTAGACACTTATATTGCTGCTTTGCTTCTCGTTGAAGTGAAGAATATTCTTATTTTTTACAGCACAGTAATAGTTATTGCTCAGGAGGGAGGAAAATACTGAGGAAAACCAAATTGTATATACTTATAAGCAGCATAAGTTTATGAGAAATAAAAATTCTAGGCACATTTGTTTCTACCACTTAGACTCAAAATCAGTGAATGGTACAAAAATAAGAATACAACTAGCAATTTGCTGTATGGTTGGGATCTTCTTCAGGAAAGCTTTTAGTCACATGCTTGAGTTTAGCCATCTTCAAAATGACCAGTTTTAAGTGTTCAAATTTTATCTTTTTTTCACTTGTGTGAACACTGCCCTTAAATTGGAATGCTTTTCTAAGCCAAAACCTTAGAATTCAATCCTGAGTGTATGGCTAACTTTTGTATGATATCGGATGACCTCAATTTCTCTTTAACAGCAGGATGTGGATTGAGAAATGTTGTTGCCTGTTGCCTTAGAGGAACTTTCTGCAACTTGTGATATTGTGAATACCCCCTGCCCTATAAAAGTTCAGCTGTTTCCATCTCTTGCTCTCTGCCTACCTTACCTAGTATCTTACCTGTCACTGCTATCCTCAAGCCTACGAAGGGGGAACAGACTGGTGTTGATGTAGGCCCCGGTATTAACATCAATAGACTGTTGAAGATAGTAAGTAAGCTCTAAACTTAATAGAGTTAGCCAGTGGGATAGCACAGATTGTTTTAGTTTCTTCCTTATTTGTTTCCTTTAGTAGTGATGTAGAAGAGTAAGCAGAATATTAATGCTATACATGGATCGTGTTGTGATTAGAGAAGTGATCTGAGCACAAATGAAAACACAGGAAAATTACAGATAGGTCTAGCATGATCAAAAAGAATGAGATTTATGTAGGAAGTAACATGCCGAAACATTGCAGGGACTTAATCTAAATACAGATACTATGCCAAAAGGATAAACACAGATAGCAGCAAAGCCATCAAATCCTAGAGATAACAGGAGCAGTTGGTTAAACATCAGATTTCATTCTAATATGGCATTTCAAAACATGGCAGCACTGGACAAGTAGTTTTTCTACTTTGAATTATCAAAACTTAATAAAAGTAGAGTAGGAAATGCATAACAGACAGGGCATGCAATACCGTATTATCCAGATTGTGTGAAAATCGTTGCCCATTGCTTCTATTAAAATTATTTTCATTTCATTCTTCATGACTTCACTGTATGATTGAAAAAGCCCAACAGAGGGAACAAACTGAGAGTAAGAGAATGAGAACAAGCCTCACGCATATAAAAATTAGAAAAATATTGAATGTATAAGAATGCATGAGCAGCTGCATGATGGTCTATCTATTCTAGTACCCTGTTGTCAGTAGTGGCTGAATATGAATGCCAGGGGAAGAGTATAGCAAATGGACAAACGTACAGTGATATTTCTCTCTTTACATCCAACAATTTGCAGCTCAGAAACTTCATGAAAGGAAGGATCTCTTGAGCCAGAAGTGTTTGATATGCCATTGTTTAGGAATATCAGAGAAAATCTTATTAAAGATTTCTTATACATAATAAAAAGAAGAATATGAATAAAAAAGAAAGCTTCATGAATTTAAAAGCCACGGTTTTGTTTGTCCATGTAAATATTCTTGTAGGTTGAGTACAAGTCTGCTTCTGGATTGTCTCTCATGTTTCTGGTAGGGAGGCTCTGTATCCCTAGGCCTTTCTGTTAGAAGCCAATCTTTCTGCGAATGATCGGAACCTGGTTCAATCCATATAAATGAATTCTGAGTGGAGGCCAGAAATGCTTGTGCAGCTGACTTATGCATGTACACAAACCATAAATATAACATTTTGTCATGATGCATTTGTATTTGTTGTTGTTGTTGTTCTTTGGTATCTCAGCCAGTGTGATGTATAGCAGTGACACCTAGATAGCGAAGTATGCATCCAAATGGCTGGATTAGTTCTTCGCACGTCAGCATTAGAAATACATTGCTGTCAGAATCAGTGCTCCTGGGTGCAAAGAAACATGCAGCAAAACCAGATGGTTTTGGACTGATTGGGAGGAATCGCTGGGACAAATGCCACTTCTGTGATTCTGACCTGGGTTATATACAGACACAAAGCTTTAAATCATAAATGGAGAAATAGTTAAACCAGTGTTCTAGAGAAAATGAGAGTTTAAATTTGTAATTCATGATATGTTACTATACAGAGGATGAATTATAGGTTTGCTAAGTTACTTGTTTTGAAAAGATGTGATACTCTTCTTCATAAGCCTCTTTTAGATATCCATATTTCTAAGGTCAAAAACTTTCCAAAATGTCTGTTTTATGTACATTACTTTGAATGTCACGGTTCCAATGCTACATATCAAACAAGAAGTACAACTGATGGATTCTAATACTACTGCATGCAGAAGCATAAAAGCTTACAACAAATTAGTACTGTGAGTGCAAATTGTATTGTTTGCCCACATAGTTGTTGGAATTTCCAGAAGAGTTGAGCACTCAAGAGTTGCCTATTCCACTAGGAGAATTCCTAGCTAAGACCGGTCTAGTAGCCAGCTAAGAAAATGTAGTTGAAAAATGTATGTGGATTTACATACCTTAGTTTCTTATTCCTTTTTACCCTTTAAAAAAATTAATTTTTAGAAGCATTTTTTATTATTTCTAGGCACTACCATCAACAATGAAGAGAGGGAACAAGTAGCTTCTTCGTTTGCTTCTGCAGATTGGTTGCTCTTCTAAAATAGGCAGCAGCAGTGGGTTACAGGGTAGCACAGTGTAGCATACGAAACTTCCAGACATTTGAGAAGATTTTCTCAGCAATGCACAGCAAGAATGTAGTCACAATGCAATAAAATTGCAATAAATTAACAATTTTGATTAATCTTGTGCTTATCTTTGGGCTGGACAGACATGTGTCCATGGGTCTGGGACTATCTGTGAACTCAAAAAGAAGTGGAAGCTTGCTTTTTGCATTCAGAAGTGCATTATATATCCAGAGTAACACTATAGAGTTTACTGTGCTGCAGAGCAGGCCCACTTTTAAGTTTGTTAGAGATTAGAATATGACCTTTGAGAAGGATTAGAGAATCCAGGAATGAATAGAGGTCAGGAGGGATGAATAGGGGTCAGGGTCACTTATGAAGAGAATTAAAACGGAGTGGAGCTGAATGATTCACGGCTTTTTGTGGAATTAAAACCCATATATTGATCATTTATTCCACATCTTCATAAGAATATATGCCTCTGATGGAGATATTTGTTGGATTTACAGCCTTTAAAAAAGAGGAAGCACGAATATCTGTACATAAAAGAGGCTGAAAGAACGTACAGATTTTATTTTCACTCTTTTCCTAGGTTCATTGTGTTTCCTTCCACAGCTCTTTCTAATCTTTCTCTCACCTCAGTGTTTTTTGAAGTGTCATTTGTGGATGGCTTCACACAGTGACTCATCAGCCACTATTTCGAATGTTCTTCTGGGATGAAGCATGCAAAAAAGGAAGATGGTAGGCCGATCTGCAGAAGCCTTAAGGGTCAGGTGTGCTACAGAGCACTGGCACCACTGAGCTTTTCTAGTCAACCTTGTGGATGTGGAGGGAGGAAATGGAAAGCCAGAGAAAACATTGCTGAGTTCTCAGATGTTTATCACAAAAAACATCCAACATAATGACTAGCAGGAAAATAATATTAATAGATTTTTTTTTTTTTTTTTTTTAGAAAATTCTCTTCAGATAAATTTTATTAGCTGTTTTTTTTTTCTACTTAAAGTACACCGCAGGAAAAATATGCGCTCGTATGTGAGCTACTAAATATTTTGCAACAACTTTTTTGGGAGTGACCTGAATAATTGGTTTATGGCTTTACCATGCCATTCTAAATTCTGAGCCATAAAATCATTATAGCTTGTAACACTATTGCTTATTTCCTTGGTATACATACAGAAAGGATAACAATAAGCAATTCTCTCAGTATGTCAGCAACTCACAAAGATGAAGAATGATATTTTCATGTCCAAAATTGGTGAGGAAGCATGAAATGTACATTCAGTGAAAGCTCTCAAGATAATATCTGGTATCTGTGCAGGGAGCTGGGGAAGAAGAAGGAAATCTTGCTTCTGGCTGTAGAACCTCGTAAGGATTCTAGTCCAGTCCTGGAGCTGCATTAGCCCCATTACTGCTGACACACCAGGACTTCAAAAAGGGCAAAGTAAAGGAAAGTGCTAGTCCTTCTAGCACTATAGTCCTTATAGTCCTATAGTCCTTACCATTTCTTATAGTAAATTTTTATTGTAATTTAAAACTTTTAAATTATATTGTTATACAATATGTATGGTGCCTGAAACAAAAACAAACACTCATTTCTTGTATCCCATTTATTGAAACTTCATCTCACTTGATAAAAATTAAGAAAAGAAGTCTTACTTACTTTTTGATATCTGGGCTTTGGAGTAAAGGCCCAGGTACTCCTTTGGAGGTGTTACTTTTTATTTTTCCTTTCTGACTTGTTGTTTGTTTACAGTAGTAGTAACTAGAAAGATGGTTTGATAGAAGACAGATTATTAAAAGTAGACAATTTATGACAACATAGTACCTCTAATGACTTTTTAGAAACATTGGTTCAATACTGTCTCAGAGCAAAAGGGTCAGATAATACATCCCTATTTAAGTTGTCAAAATACAGTTTAGGCTTAATCTCACCTATTGGTGTGGTCTGATAGTTCATCCCACCTGGCGTTTCCCTATTATTTGAACATTTTTTTTTTCTTTTCTCTGGGATTATTCATAGTCCAAGTTCTGATACAAGCCAATTTTCAGTAACAGTTATTACAAATGTTACAATTTGATAAAAAAGGGGGAATTAAAACCATTAAAAGAAACCTCTCTAAATACTATGCCAAATTTTCTCCTGTGGTCTAGCTGCCTTGCAATAATCTGGCAGAATGAAGGGGCAGAAACCTAGTTCATCATCTTCACAGAAGAGTGGACATAAGCAGACATAAGCAACCTCTGTGAAGGGAGTTGTTCTAGGGGCTGATGGGTGCTGGATCTGGAATGACACTTTGCTCTGGTTGCTCTCAGTTTGTGAGCGGCACACTGGGATCTACCATAAATTGCTCCTTGGGCTGCGCCAGCCCTGCTGCTAGGAGTTTTTTTTGTGAATGGAATCTGTTTATGCTTCCTTTTCCTCATCGCTCCCCAGCATTTGTCTTCCATGTAGGGTGCCACTACTATTTTGCTCTTTCCAAAGAGTTGTTGCCCCTGGATCCCAAGCAGGTAGTCTCAGCAGGATTTCATTCGGAGCCCATTCCAATGTGTGCCTGTCTTCAATGTTGGGGGTGCCACACTGCAGTGGCACTCCTCACCGAATAAGAGACTGTGTATAGAGCTGCCCTGGACCAAAGAAACATTGGCTTCCCTCATACTTCTCATACTGTACTGACATGGTATCTTTTTTTTTCTTTTTAATAAAATAAATTACAGGTTTTACCTTTTCCACTTGCACCAATCAGATCTCACAGCAAAAGAACACAGTTGTAAGATAGTTGTATGCTCGTCAAGAAATGCACATATGGTCTAATAGCTGTTGAAACATGTAAAGCAACCTGTCAGCAAGAAGATACAATGTGGTTTTTAAGCACTCTGTGTGTAGGCAAACATGCATGTATATGCACTCATGGATGTAGAGCATGACACCTTTTATTAAAAAAAAAAAAAAAAAAAAAAAAAGAAATAAACCATGTACTAGAGGTGACCATAAAGCACTAGGTGGCAGACTTGCTATACTTAGAGAAAAATTAAACTCAAGAACATTCCAAGGAGAGTATTTTAGGAGATAAATAGCAAGTAGCACTTTTAATAAAACTGTTAGCAGAGGTTTTCCAGATACTTAAAAATTACATTGAAACTTAAAGGGCATAAACAATAAATTTTGGCTATTGAAAAGGTGTGTGTTTTAGTTGAGTTGTGAGATGTATAGCAGCAGTTAGATGCTTCGCTACTGATTTGTAGAATTCATGTTTCCTTCTGGGACAGCATTACTTTAAACTAAATACGTACTGTAATTGTAAAACTGTCATGCTTGACTTAAAATAATGAGTTCCACCAATTATATCTAACACTGATTGACTTTGATACAGACTGAAACAATTTTTATTACATATAAACACAGTAACAATAATGACTCACATTGTCTTTTGAATATACGGACTTATACAAATAAATTGTATTTAAAAAGAAATCTTCTTAGTGTTTAAAGAGTCTAGTGGAACAGATTGTAGTTTAAATCAGACAAATCTAGGACGGTCTGAGAAAAGATTAGCCTCAACAAACCTACCAACTCAGAACATATAAAGAGCAACAGGCAAACAGAGTCTTTGCCCTGAGCTAAAATAACAACACAAACCAACTGTCGCCTTCCAGAGAATTAAAACAGTAACCACACCAAGAATCTGAAGCTCCTAATAAAGTATTATGATCTCACCCCAGGCTCTGCATACTCATTTGCCAAATGCTAGGTTGGCTTGCAGCTTTTTTGGGCAGGCTAAAGAAACAGTTTTGCTGCCAATCATTTTCAGACTTTATGGTGAATTGGAGAATCTTGCCATGTATGTACTTACTTTTTTTTTTTTTATATTGGGCATTTTCTTTGTTTAAAAAAAACACACTTTATTTTTGAAATTAAGATTATTTGCTTTCTCTGATAGCTTTTGCTGATGTATCAGTGAATTTACTGACTGTCATCCCCTTACAGATACTATTTAATAACTTTTGCCAAAGTAGACAAAGTCGTTTTAGTGACTATTCATTTAGATATACTACCCTAAGTCAAAAGAAGACGGCCACTACCCTGGACAAACTAGCTTTCTAACTCCTAAGGAGAAGAAAGTAATAGATAAACATACATTATAATGTATGCAAATGACGGTCTGAATTAGAGGCCTTCACCACCTGATAGACTGTTCCACAGGTCCCATAATTATTTTTTATATTATTTTTTATCTTGCAAATATGTAGTATTACAGTAAAATACCTATTAGTATAAAATTTAAAATGGTATAAATTATGATTATTTATAGAACTATAAATTTTTAAAAGCTTGGTGAGGCAAGAGTGAGAGAGACTCGATGGCTTGGAGAACTCATTCAGAAGAAATACTTTGCTTGTAGGGGACTCTAGCCCATACATGGAGCATTTTTTTTTAAATGAGAAGGAAACCGATGCAAATATCTACATACATACAATATTTTATTTTGTCTGTATATTGAGCTGGGGTTCATAGGGATGAATACTTTTTGAATCCTTGTGCTGTGTATACAATGTGCTGTGTATGTGTTTGTTTCCCTAACATGTCCACAAAGACAGGAGCTGTCACTCCTCAAACACCTGGGAGGCCTGATGTTGTAAGAAGCAAATGGAATAGGAAAGGATCCATCAGTGTCCCTTTACTTTACCTTCTGACAGTGAAGGGAAAACCTCTGTGGTGGTTTTACAGTTGCATTGGTTCCTGTGCTGACTTCCCAGGGAAAAGAGAGAATTCTTGATCAGTGGGACTTCAAGGAAAGATCAGTAGTGAAATGTTGAACCAACTGAAATAGAAACACCCCTCCCCCCTCCCCCCCCCCCCCCCGACTTCAATAGTTAAGTGGCTTATGGTTTATGGGAGAATTCGTGTTGGTTCCTTTGGGAGTTCTTGGACAAACTAGTGTATTATTCCATGTCAGCTGGGGTGCTTTTCTCCACTGGCAAATATGAAGCACTTGAGGATAGTTTAGCCTCTTCCATTATTGCAGGCTAAACGACTAATGCAACTGCCTAGTTGTCGTGAGGTACGCTATTCAGTTGTCTTGGGTCCTGAAGCACCTAATGTTAGCACACACATTTGTAAAAGTCAAGAGAGCGGTCAGTAATGTTTTCAGCTTTAGAATTAGTGTTGTGAAGCCCTTGCAGGATATTTGAGTAAGGGTCTCTGTAGGATCATTTAAATAAATTAAGGGTCATTTCTATTTCAAGATGACGACAAAACCTTGGATTATATAAACTTTAAGAAATCATATATTAGGTTAAATGTGGACATTGTCAAGTTGAACTTTCTGATTGGCTAATAGCTCGATTTCAGCATATTGTAAAGTAGCCTATGGGTCCTTGATATTAATTTATTGTCACTTTTTCTTAGCTTGAATTGTGAATATTGTTTTAAAATATGTTCCAGAAATATAACCCATTGACAGCACAAGTATAATTTGCTAGTCACTTGATATAAAGAGTAATGCTGACATAAAACGGAAGAGTAAACTGTGTGAGGTCAAAAAGCGGCAGTATACATTAGCAAAATAGATACAATAGCAAACAAGATATTAAGGGAAAGTTGAAAAATGTATCTGTCAAGGAGTATGAATATACACTGGTAGAGAAGTAATATATATGTATTTGATTTGTCTTTTTATGTTACGAGTAAATAAATATGCTTTACTGTGTTACCCCCTTAAGGAAATGCCACGGCCATCAGAATAATTTTGGAAAAATGACAAGCTATGCAAAATGTGGTCAGAAAAATCTTAAAAGGGCAAAAATCTCACATTTTTCATATCAATGAAATAAGAATTTTAGAATTCTACTCTTGTTGAGTAGAAATAGGTAGCACTTCTGTAGGGGTTTTTGAAAATATGGCTAGACACATTTTAATGTGTTAGAGCCTTTCATGGCACTAGGAATGGCTAATGAAAGAGAAGATTCATCGAGGTCATTATTAGAATGAACAGTAGACTAAATGGTGGAAAGAGAAAAATGAAATTAATCCAGGGAAGAAAATGTACAACTACATCATGCAAATATGTCACTATCTTCATTGTCAAGGATTGCCTACCACAATATATGGTCTATGAAGGTCAGGTATAGCGGATATGAACAATCAGTGTTTTTCAAATACCAAGAACAAACAGACTGTCAATATTCGCTACAGTTTGCTGTTCCTTTTTACATGATAATCCAGTTCCTAGAAGAGCGGTGTCAAAAAGTTTGTGCCTGGTATCTATCAAAAAGTAGTGATATCTATCAATTGTACTGTATTAAGCTAATTGTCTGAAAAAAACAATAAATGAGGAAGAGGTTTATTCTGTTTCTGCATTTCAGTTAACCGTACTTTATTTTCATGGCCAGAAAAGTCATGAATTAATGAAAGCACAGCTGAACCCAGTTCTCAGTTTATAGAAAAAATAGTGCTAGGAAAATAGAATATTTCTTTTAATCTCTGGCAGCTGTTTGAAGTGGAAATTGAGTATTCCAAGTCAATTTCAGAAAGGAGTCAGTGGTGGCCGTGGTGGCCAACGTTCCCTCTCAGGCAAAGAATAAATCTCCTCTGAAGAGTGGGTGACTGCTTTGGGGTGAGAAAAACAGCCTTTTGGGCTCCATTTTTCCTTCCTCTGTTAATTCCATTTGCTTAGTTTAACCAAACAGTTTATTTTGTTTAACTGCCAGCGTTACAAGCTAAACTTGTAGGAAGTGGGGAAAAGAATTTGGGTTTATTTTTTCTCAAGTTTGTCACTCTGTACTTTACTAAGGATTGAGGTGTTTACTTCTATCTGTTTAAAGGCTGTGTAGGCTGGATTAGGCAATATTACACATATGTAATCTCATTTGTAAATGTTTGGAATTCTAATATTCCATCAATGTTTTTTGCTGAATTGGCACTTAATTCTTAGCATGAGCAAAAAGCAGTGAGAATGTTATCATTTAAATTAACAGATTTTACTTTAAATATACCTGATGGTATTTTAAATGAAAAGGTGCTTGTGTTACATCTTCTTGTCAAATCATAGAATCATAGAATAGTTTGGGTTGGAAGGGACCTCTAAAGGTCATCTAGTCCAACCCCCCTACCATGGGCAGGGACATCTTCAACTAAATCAGGCTGCTCAGAGCCCCGTCCAACCTGACCTTGAATGTTTCCAGGGATCATAGAATCATAGAATCATAGAATCACTGAGGTTGGAAAAGACCTCTAAGATCATCGAGTCCAACCGTCAACCCAACACCACCATGTCCACAAAACCATGTCCCTAAGCGCCTCATCTACACGTCTTTTAAATACCTCCAGGGATGGGGACTCCACCACTTCCCTGGGCAGCCTGTTCCAATGTTTAACCACTCTTTCAGTAAAGAAATTTTTCCTCATGTCCAACCTAAACCTCCCCTGGCGCAACTTGAGGCCATTTCCTCTTGTCCTATCGCTTGTTACTTGGGAGAAGAGACCGACACCCACCTCGCTACAACCTCCTTTCAGGGAGCTGTAGAGAGCGATGAGGTCTCCCCTCAGCCTCCTTTTCTCCAGGCTAAACAACCCCAGTTCCCTCAGCCGCTCCTCAGAAGACTTGTTCTCCAGACCCCTCACCAGCCTCGTTGCCCTTCTCTGGACACGCTCCAGCACCTCAACGTCCTTCTTGTAGTGAGGGGCCCAAAACTGAACACAGTATTCGAGGTGCGGCCTCACCAGTGCCGAGTACAGGGGCACGATCACTTCCCTGCTCCTGCTGGCCACACTGTTTCTGATACAGGCCAGGATGCCATTGGCCTTCTTGGCCGCCTGGGCACACTGCCGGCTCATGTTCAGCCGGCTGTCGACCAGCACCCCCAGGTCCTTTTCCAACAGGCAGCTTTCCAGCCACTCTTCCCCAAGCCTGTAGCGCTGCATGGGGTTGTTGTGGCCGAAGTGCAGGACCCGGCACTTGGCCTTGTTGAACATCATACAATTGGTATGGGCCCATCGATCCAGCCTGTCCAGGTCCCTCTGCAGAGCCTTCCTACCCTCGAGCAGATCAACGCTCCCGCCTAACTTGGTGTCGTCTGCAAACTTACTGAGGGTGCACTCGATCCCCTCATCCAGATCATCGATAAAGATATTAAGCAAGACCGGCCCCAAAACTGAGCCCTGGGGAACACCGCTCGTGACTGGCCGCCAACTGGATTTGACTCCATTCACCACAACTCTCTGGGCCCGGCCGTGCAGCCAGTTTTTGACCCAGCACAGAGTACACCTGTCTAAGCCATGAGCCGCCAGCTTCTCTAGGAGAATGCTGTGGGAGACAGTGTCAAAGGCCTTACTGAAGTCCAGGTAGACCACATCCACAGCCTTTCCCTCATCCACTAGGCGGGTCACCTGGTCATAGAAGGAGATCGGGTTGGTCAGGCAGGACCTGCCTCTCATGAATCCGTGCTGGCTAGGCCGGATCCCCTGGTTGTCCCACACATGCCTTGTGAGCGCCCTCAAGATGAACCGCTCCATAATCTTCCCCGGCACCGAGGTCAGGCTGACAGGCCTGTAGTTCCCCGGATCCTCCTTCCGGCCCTTCTTGTAGGTGGGCGTCACATTGGCAAGCCTCCAGTCGTCCGGGACCTCCCCCGTTAACCAGGACCGCTGATAAATGATGGAGAGTGGCTTGGTGAGCACCTCCGCCAGCTCCCTCAGCACTCTTGGGTGGATCCCATCCGGCCCCATAGACTTGTGAGCATCCAGGTGGCGTAGCAGGTCATTGACTGCTTCCTCTTGGATTATGGGGGGTTCATCCTGCTCGCTGTCCCTGTCTTCCAGCTCGGGGGGCCGAGTACCCTGAGGATAACTGGTCTGCCTGTTAAAGACTGAGGCAAAGAAGGCATTGAGTACCTCAGCCTTTTCCTCATCCTTGGTGACAATATTCCCCTCCGCATCCAATAAAGGATGGAGATTTTCCTTGGCTCTCTTCTTGTCATTAATATATTTGTAAAAACTTTTTTTGTTGTCTTTAACGACAGCAGCCAGATTGCGTTCTAGCTGGGCTTTTGCCTTTCTCATTTCTTCTCTGCACGACCTAACGAGATCCCTGTACTCTTCTTGAGTCGCCTGCCCCTTCTTCCACAAGCGGTAAACTCTCCTTTTTTTCCTGAGTCCCAGCAAGAGCTCCCCGTTCAGCCAGGCTGGTTGTCTTGCCCGCCCGTTCTTCTTACGGCGTACAGGGACAGCCTGCTCCTGCGCCTTTAAGACTTCCTTCTTGAAGATCGTCCAGCCTTCCTGGACCCCTTTGCCCTTCAGGACTGTCTCCCACGGGACTCTCTCAACCAACGTCCTGAACAGGCCAAAGTTTGCCCTCCGGAAGTCCATGGTTGTGGTTTTGCTGCCCCCCCTCCTTACTTCACCAAGAATCGAGAATTCTATCATTTCATGGTCGCTAAGCCCAAGACGGCCTACGACCACCACATCTGGATGGGGCATCCACCACCTCTCTGGGCAACCTGTTCCAGTGTACAGGAACAGTGAGGCTACACCACCCTCAGTGTAAAAAAATTTCTTCCTTGTATCTAGTCTAAATATACCCCCCTTTAGTTTAAAGCCATTCCCCCTTGTCCTGTCGCAACAGGCCCTGCTAAAAAGTTTGCCACCATCTTTTTTATAAGCCCCCTTTAAGTACTGATAGGCTGCAATAAGGTCTCCCCGAAGCCTTCTCTTCTCCAGGCAGAACAACCCCAGCTCTCTCAGCCTTTCTTCATAGGAGAGGTGTTCCATCCCCCTGATCATTTTTGTGGCCCTCTTCTGGACCCGCTCCAACAGGTCCGTGTCTTTCTTCTGCTGAGGGCTCCAGAGCTGGACGCAGTACTCCAGGTCGGGTCTCACCAGAGCAGAGTAGAGGGGCAGCATCACCTCCCTCGACCTGCTGGCCACGCTTCTTTGGATGCAGCCCAGGATACTCTTTGCCTTCTGGGCTGCGAGCGCGCCTTGCTGGCTCATGTCCAGCTTTTCATCCACCAGTACCCCCAAGTCCTTCTCAGCAGGGCTGCTCTCAATCCCTTCATGCCCCAGCCTGTATTGATACTGGGGGTTGCCCCAACCCAGGTGCAGGACCTTGCACTTGGCCTTGTTAAACCTCATGAGGTTCACAGGGGCCCACTTCTCAAGCTTGTCCAGGTCCCTCTGGATGGCATCCTGTCCCTCTGGCGTGTCAACCGCACCACTCAGCTTGGTGTCATCTGCAAACGTGCTGAGGGTGCACTCGATCCCACTGTCTATGTCATTGATGAAGATATTAAACAGTACTGGTCCCAATACAGACCCCTGCGGGATGCCACTCGTCACCAGTCTCCATCTGGACATTGAGCCGTTGACCACTACCCTCTGGATGTGACCATCTAACCAATTCCTCACCCACCGGACAGTCCACCCATCAAATCCATCCCTCTCCAGTTTAGAGAGAAGGATGTTGTGGGGGACCGTGTCAAAGGCCTCATAGAGGTCCAGATAGATGACATCTGTAGCCCTTCCCATGTCCACTGATGTAGTCACTCCATCACAGAAGGCCACTAGGTTAGTCAGGCAGGACTTGCCCTTGGTGAAGCCATGCTGGCTGTCTCAAAGCACCTCCCTGTCCTCCATGTGCCTTAGCATAGCTTCCAGGAGGATCCGTTCCATGATCTTCCCAGGCACAGACGTGAGACTGACTGGCCTGTAGTTCCCCAGGTCTTCCTTTTTTCCCTTTTGAAAAATGGGGGTTCTGTTTCCCCTTTTCCAGTCAGTGGGAACTTCACCGGACTGCCATGACTTCTCAAATACGATGGAGAGTGGCTTAGCAACTTCATCCGCCAGTTCCTTCAGGACCCACAGATGGATCTCATCAGGTCCCATGGGCTTGTGCACCTTCGGGTGCCTTAGATGGTCTCGAAGCTGATGTTCTCCTACAGTGGGCGGTTCTTCATTCTCCCAGTCCCTGCCTTTGCCTTCTGCAGCTTCGGCAGTGAGGCTCGAGCACTTGCTGGTGAAGACCAAAGCAAAAAAGTCATTGAGTACCTCTGCCTTCTCCATGTCCTGAGTAACCAGGTCTCCCATTTCGTTCTGGAGACGGCCCACATTTTCCCTTGTCTTCCTTTTATCCCCAACGTACCTATAGAATTTTTTCTTGTTGCCCTTGACGTCCCTGGCCAGATTTAATTCTATCAGGGCTTTAGCTTTCCTAACCCGATCCTTGGCTGCTCGGACAACTTCTCTGTACTCCTCCCAGGCTACCTGTCCTTGCTTCCACCCTCTGTAGGCTTCCTTTTTGTGTTGGAGTTTGTCCAGGAGCTCCTTGTTCATCCAGGCAGGCCTCCTGGCGTTTTTGCCTGACTTCCTCTTTGTTGGGATGCATCGCTCCTGAGCTTGGAGGAGGTGACCCTTGAATATTACCCAGCTTTCTTGGGCCCCTCTTCCCTCCAGGGCTTTGTCCCATGGCACTCTACCAAGCAGTTCCCTGGAGAGGCCAAAGTCAGCTCTCCTGAAGTCCAGGGTAGTGAGCTTGCTGTGCGCCCTCCTCGGTGCCCTAAGGATCTTGAACTCCACCATTTCATGGTCACTGCAGCCCAGGCTGCCCTTGAGCTTCACGTTCCCCACCAAGGTCCAGCATAGCACGTCTCCTCGTTGGCTCCTCTACCACTTGGAGAAGGCAGTTATCATCGACGCATTCCTGGAACCTCCCGGATTGCTTATGCCCTGCCGTGTTGTTTCTCCAACAGGTGTCGGGGTGGTTGAAGTCCCCCACGAGGACCAGGGCTTGTGAGTGTGAGGCTGCTCCTATCTATCTATAGAGGGCCTCATCCGCTTGGTCTTCCTGGTCAGGTGGCCTGTAGCAGACCCCCACTGTAATGTCACCTGTTCCTGCCTTCCCTTTAATTCTGATCCATAAGCTCTCGGTTGGCTCCTCATCGATCCCCAGGCAGAGCTCCATGCACTCCAGCTGGTCATTGACATAGAGGGTGATACCCCCTCCTCGTCTCCCCTGCCTGTCCTTCCTAAAGAGCCTGTATCCCTCCATCCCAACACTCCAATCATAGGAGCCATCCCACCACGTCTCCGTGATGCCAATAAGGTCGTAGCCCTGCAGGTGTGCGTACATGTCTAACTCCTCCTGTTTATTCCCCATGCTAATGTGCGTTTGCATAGAGGCATTTAAGTTGGGCCCCTGATGAAGCTGTCTTACTGGCTGGAGTTCCTTTGTGCTGCTCTTCAGGCGCTCTCCTGCTGACCTGTGATCCTTCTCCAGGCTCTGGGCATCTGTTGCTGGCCCTGGCATCAAACTGGTAGGAGTGGGATGGATTGAGGTTCCCCTCCCCCAGCATCTCTAGTTTTCAAAGTTGTAATGCAAAAGCATTCTACTGTCCATTGTGCAAGTATGGTGATTTAGCATATCATATTTTTTACAATACAAGTATCTGTTGCGATTCATGACTTTAAAATACAGGAGACAGCACAGTGAGGTATACGGCATGCATCATTTCTGTACAGTATGAAGTGCAGTTTTGCTGAAAGTGGTCTGGATTTATTTGCTGTAAGAGATTTTAGTTCTCAGAACTAACATGTTAAAGTTGTTTGAGAAACAGCAAAGAATATCAGTAAAGTTGAAACATCTCAACTTCAATTTATATTGTGTATTTTGTACAAATCACGTGGAGTCAAGCAACATGGGGTAAGATCTGACATTTGGACTGTAGATTTAAGGTTTCTTAAGCAAAGTTCAACTAAACAATGAGAAAAAGGAAGGAAGAGAATTTTGAAAATGTTGAGATATTACAGGCTCACCTACTTATCTGTGTATATTTATTGCCACTTTACGAAGTGCATGTTCTGTCTCCTTGTAAGGACTGATCAACCAGAGGTTGCTTCTTTAATTGCTGAGGTTGGTGTTCAATTATTTGAGAACTAGGACAAAAATTCTGCTAATAATCCACATAGAAGTTATTGTGTGAATAACTTCCCGATATTCTGAATTTATATGAAAACTTGAGCATACAGGCATAAACATACATAAACATGTATAAAAGCATAAACAATTTTTAAAATAGTATTTATATTTTTGCCATGTCCAGAGTAATTGTATGGGCTTTGATCCATTTTAGAAATAAAAATCAATTTATTTAGTTGTGAAAGGGAAAAAAGTACCTTATTTGTAGGGATTATACAATAAACTGAACGTTTTAAGAGCAAGATTTAAAACAACATTAAAATTCGACTGATCTCATTAACATGACAAGAAACATCCCTCTTTGGCAATAATATATGAACTCAAACAATAAATTAATGTTGTTTCTTAGATGTACCATTTCAGTTGTCAGAACAAGCAAATCAAAGATCTCTTCATTTCATATAGAATCAGGTTAGAGAGTATTGATGCTAGTATATTGCAAAATGATGTTGCATGTTAGAGTGTAATATTAATTCGAGCGTTGTAAAGCAGATGAAGCATCTAGATAACTATGAAGAAAGTTTCCTGTAGAGATAAATTTGAATTTCTTCCATAATATTTTTGAGATACTTTTTTTTCTTGATTTTGTTTGTACTTTTCTCCCATTTTTCTAGCACTTCAAGAATATTACAAGAATTAAGATATTAACACTGTCTATTTGACAAAACAAAAGTTCATTTACTGAGCAGTCCTTACTATCGAGTAATAACACATATTTTTGACTAATCATAATGCCTGTGCTATGAGCTTTGAAATGCTCCATCACCAGAGAAATCTAGACCTTTTTTCTAAAACTGATGTTTAAATAACTGCCAATTGATGCATTCACTTTTCTTTGTTGTTGCTTCTTTTACTAATATTTTGTTCATAATTCTCTAGTTCATTGGTTTCCAAACTCTGTTTATGGACCATGGTCCTGGGCAGAACTTGTAAAGGGTCTGCAGCTGTTCACACAAACCCCATCAGTTGCTGCAGTGTTTTCAGTTAAGAGTTTGGTGAAGAATCTATGAAAAAAATGAGATCTGGCTGTGGTCAATGGTTTAAATACTTCAGGAACATCATCTTTAGACTGTATTCTTAAAAGAACCCAGGTAATTATATATGTTCCTCAGTTTTTAGATCTCAGCAACAAGTCTTCTCTTGCTTATCATAACATTTACATACCTACATATTTACTTCTATGACAGATACAGCCTTAATTAATTAATTGTAGGTCTCTCTGTAGTCAGTAGAGAGAATCAAGGGTTACTCATCTGACCTCTGTGCATATCTGTCTTAGAAAGAGATCAGTCATCTTCAGAAAGTTTTAGTCAATATAGAGAAAGCCTAGACTATTAGTAACATTTAGCTGAATAAAATTTTAATACGGGTCAGATTTTTCTGTATCTGGCCCTCCCTTAGGATCAAAATTGACAACTTATTAGACCTTTCCAAGTAGCAGCTGAAAATTTCAGAAGAGAGAAGATTTCTGTTTAAGATAAAATTTAGTTACCCAATTTGCTGATTATGACACTAATCCCTATGTCTTTTTGTGGGCTTTTTAGCCGAGTACATTTTTTTAAAGTACAGTAAAAGAAACAGTGAATTATTGCTGTATGTTTTTTAAAAACTTTGAACTTCTGTGAAATTCATTCTCGCGTGCTCTTTCTCTACATGGAAAAAGGCATATAAATAGTAAGTGCTGGAGTATTTTGAAGCTCATTCTGCTCTCATTACATTTAGCAAAAATGGAAGTTTTGCTAGTTTATAGTAAAGACTTCACAGTAAATGACTTTTTGTTTTGTCACAATGGACAAGTAATGTTGGACACCAACATATTTCAATGTAACAATGCAAATGAGGCAGTGGATGACTGTTAGATACAGACAACAGAGGAATGAATCAGGCAGCTGCTCTGAAAGTTCAAAATAATTATCCTGACTGAAAATAGGTCTGGTGCTAACCCACTAACTTTGATGTAATGCAAGCAGAATTTATTTTGGTCACAAATGAATATGATTTATAGCATTTGATAATGGAACTTGGTTTCAAAAGAGACATTTTTGCTGATAGAGAGGTCTGTTCTCAACAAACTCTTACTGGAAATAGAGAACAATTGCTAGAAAGAGCAGGAGAGAGACAAACTGCCTGTGCAATGAAGAGGTGAGAGTATGAATTTTAGAATCAGCATGAATAGAGAGTTCCCCAAATAGGAAAACGTGGGAAGACTGACTGTGGTGGGTCTGATGTTGCAGTCGTGAGGGAGGTTCCTACTCTAACTTTAAAAGTTATTTCAACAAGTAAAAATAGAACAGCGCTATTTAATGAGGTTTCTATTCACAAAATTAGTTATTGTAGTTCAGTAATACAGAATTATGATGAAAATGGACCAACTCAGGCACATAATTGTCTGTTTGCCTTTTAGTGTAATGAAGATATTGAAATAATGTTATTGGTGGAAGTGAATGGTTGAAATATAATTTCTTAACTGTAGTCTTAAAAGTTCTTGTTAATATGTACATGGTTGTACATAAGGCCAGCCATTTATTCGGTGAATGAAGAAGCTTTCCATCTTTTTGTTACTCATCCTTTGCTATTAAACATTCTAATTTTCTGTTTCATGGCTAGTACTCTCAATAGTGTACCATCTCTTCCTTCAGATTTAGTGACTATCCATCCATCATGATTTCAAGTTGGCCATAAGGATTCTCTTTGAGGAAGCACATGTTGACATCTTTTAATGTCCATTACACTAGTTTTCAGCATAATTTAATTATTATTAGTTATCAGAAAAAAAAATGGGAAAAAACCACTTTGTTAATTGATCAGGTAAAGATCATGTGATCCTCACCTAACATTTATAAAATGTGATAATTAGGTTGTAGTTGGGAACGAGGCTTTGTTGTGAGTGGGTCTGGTTGCATGCTCTGTTCATGTGCCTGTCTGACATACATTGCAGTACTTTTGGCTTAGAACTTTTGCTAAACTTTAACTTTTGTAGCCAAATACTGGACATATTTCTCAGAAATTTTGTATATATATGAAAATCTTTTGCCGTGTTGTTCAGTTTTAGGAATGTGTATTAAGAAACTATGTGACAGGAGCCATGGGAGAATGACCAGTAGCCGGGGTAGAAAACCCAGGAATGTGTCCAGTTATGTACGTTCTTGCTCCATTTCTGGGAACTTAGGTTCATTCTTCCCTCTCTGCTGAGAGAAGAAGTGAACTGGGATGCTCTACTGGAAAGATTTGGGGAAAGGGAGAAGCCATCTCAAAGGTAAAGCAGTTCTCTAGAATTTACTCCAGCCTGATTCTTAAAATTACTTAATAAAACCCCTTTATTGCAATATGCTATTTAGGCAGTGGGTGCCAGGAAAGTGGAAGAATTAAGGTTGCTGGCACAATCATTTTTTATTTGCTTCTTTATTAGGGCATGGTTGTACAATTTTTAATAACACGGGTACATACTATTTCCCAAGGAGCTTTCCCTCTACAATGTGTGGAATGAATTAATTTGTGGGGGATGAATCAGTGATCATGGAAATATGAATCTATGTTCCTTTCCTGTTTTGTTTTAAAAGTGGAAAGAATTACAGTGAATGATGGAAGGAGCTGCAAAATAAGAATGATCACATGTAGTATTATATAATTCAAAATACTATGAAAAATCAAACTCTAGGTATTTCAGATTGGCTACTCATGATTAATGGATGTTTTTGTCCTTCATCTCTTTGTTTCGTTTCCTGTCCTATAAAATGGGACTAATAATGCCTGCTCATCTCACAGTAATGTTGTAACAAATTCATTAACTTTTCTGAAGAACTTAGAAAATGATAGTGATGAATACTATAGAAAGCCACATTAGAAATTAATTTTGTCTTTAGAAAAGGGTTTGTGTAGTATGTAGTAAATGAGGCATGGGCCCAACACTGAGTACTGAACGTAGAACAAAGTGTTGAATAGCTGCCCATTAAGTGAGCACTCACGCAAAAATAATTCACAGGCACCCTTGATTGTAGTGGTTCATTTTACAGTGTTAATACTCCTCTTTAACATACCTTTTTGTATATAACTTTATCATTTATACTAAACGTATCCAATTTTTAAAAATATGTTTTACAAATAATTACCAATGTAATTATATATTCTTAGAGAGTTGTAGTGGCACTCAGAAATACTGAAGTAGAATTTCAAATCAAGACTTCTGTCTGGCCTTTGTTCTTTTGGGAACATTCTGGCGTTTTAGAAAACACAAAGTTTTCTTTTAATGCAAAAACTTGAGTATGGGAATAGGTCTGTTCCTTGTTGGATATGAGTATAAACCTCCCATATTACGCCATATTAACCATATTAAAAGTCATGGGCTTTCATTAAAGAAAGAGAACAGTTTCTTGAAAATTAACAGCAATACTAGGATTAAACAATTGCTTTGAAATTTATTTTCCTCATTTAATTAAATGGCTTTCTTTGCCTAATTATTGTTGTGTTCTCACATGCGCTCATTACTGACATTTTGAATTGATTTTAATGACTCCTTTTGACTGTGAAAGCAGTCAAGGGTTTTGAAAAAAATCAAAATAAAGAGGTGAAAAGACTCAATAACCCTAAGTCCTTGTTATATTTGACCGTTGATGATGTAAGGATGGTATTGTGGTCTTATCTCCCAATATTCTTTTTCTACTTTATTCAATGATTTTTAATACAAAATGAAGCAACATGCCTGGGAACAAAAATTAGACTGTAGGACTCCCCTTTCCCTGCTGAGTGCCTGTGTCATTTGACTTCCTCTGGTCTCTGTCTCTCTGTGTGCAAATTGAATCTTTTTTCCCTGCTGGTGTGAATCCTTCTCCTGCTTCTCCCTTGCCCACACTAAGGCGACAGGAGCACACACCCTGCTAGGCAAAAATAGGAGGAGTTGCGTTTAATACTATCAAAAAGAAGGCAGCCTACAACGTGTTTTCCTGGTGAGAGCTCTGAAGAGGAGGCCATGCCATAGTGTTGTGGCCGCTGATGTTTGTGCTGAACTCTGTAGTAGCTGTGCTTAGGATGCACTGGGCTGACTCCTGGAGAAACTTTGACTCAAAAATACCCAGCTTGTGGATTCCAAATACTGTGTGTGGTGGGGAATTAAGATCTGAGCTGTGGGCTCTGAGTTTGTGTAGGAGATTGCTATGTCCTCAAGAACTTTTCCTGTGGAACTTTAGACATAAAAGTTCAGGGAGATTATAGATTACACTCTAGTGTGTGGCTGTTTAAATTCTGTCTGGCTGTCACTTGAGTCACCTGTTTCTTATATCAGGTTTGAGATGAAGGTCTGGGCTGCATATCTGAGCCAATAACAAACTAGACATTTTACAGTCACTTGTAGTAGCACAAAGTAGGAGGGAATTATTGCTGTTGTAATGTGATAGTGGTTCTGTCTCTTTCCCTTGCCCATTGGTGTAGGGAAACTCTGAACATCAGTTTTTTAAAAAATATTTATTTCAAACATATTAAGTGGGAAAATGTAAACATGGAGGATATTGATGGCATAAAAAAAATGAAATGCTGGATATTAGGATTTTACTGAAACAATCCAAAACTAAGATGAAACTGTCTTCTGCATATTTCCAAAAGATTGGGGATATGTAGAAGAGCAAGTAATTGTTAAAAAAATGGTGTGTTTCAGGTAAATTCTTTTTCAGTTAACTTTTTTAAAAATAAAAGAACGCAACAGTGATTCTGTAATGTCATTAACATTTTTTCCATAGTTAAGAGAAGAGTCTATGCAGTGCTCAAGATAGTTAACTACTTAGTCTCTTAGGAAAATCATTATAGCTAATTGACACCTTGTGAATTTAGAATGTGTTGAGAATTAAGTTTAGATTGAGGAAATATGTTTTGAAGGAAGGTGGGATTCATATTCTAGATTTTTTTAATTCTTACAGAAAAATGAAAGTCACCAAAATGAACCACAGAGTGCATCAATGGTACTTCTAGAGAATCAAGCATTTTCTTCTACAATTCACTGAAATAATTCTATAAGTTTGTATATTTAATTTTTGGATGTTAATGGCCATTGATAATATTTTGATTGCTACCTGTTATGGAAATGTTGTTGTTTGAATTTGTTTATTTTGTTTTCAAAGTTCACCAGATTTTGAAAACAGTTTTAAAATCTTGTTTCTGTAGGTCACCCAGATGAAAATTATAAGATTGCTTTTATCAGGTGTTGCTCATGATGATTGATGTTCATCATATTTGATGATTATGTTTAGTATTTGTTATCTTTGTGCTTTCATTGTCATCCTATGTTACAATATAAATGCAGTGAGTTTTTTTAGTTTCTGTTTATGTGATCCAAATTTCTTTCCTAATTGAAGCAATCTGTTCTCTGTGTGTCTTTATAAACAGAAGCACTTATAAAAAGTCTCATGTGTTCATGTAAAGGGTAAAAATACATATGGTGGCTTTTTAAAGGTTTAAAGTAGAAACAAAAATACATGGAGTAAAATCTCAGTCTTCTCTAAATTCCTGATTGTAAATATACACAGCAATATATATCAACAGGATATACTGAATGTACTTTAAATAGCTATTTCTACATTTAGCTATTATACATTTGGCTATTTATACATTTAACTATTCAGAACAGGTCGTACTCTTACAACTAAATTTTACTTTAAATTTTGTATTTATTTCCAGGCTAAGCTGTCTGGGCCGAATGGCACTATGAATTGGGAAATACGATGTAATGTGCTGTGTAACTGCTTAGTTTGTTAATGTGCACTTAAGATGTATTGGCACAGACTGTGTTTCAGGGTTACGTTTAGGGTGGGGCTTGGCAATGGGAGGGAAAGCTGTTCTGCCTGCTTCAGTCTGTAGAAGGTGAAGCCATCTGGAGGAGAGGGAGGTGATACTTTCCCTGAGAGCTGCTGAATACATGTGGGGGAAGTCTCTCCTATTGTATAGGATGAAACAAATGGAAAGAGGGAGGAAGGGGAGAGAGACAGACAGCAGCAGGATGCAATAGATGGAGGAGAGACTTCTGTTTAATTTCTGCTCTCACTTTGAATTTCCTCTTAAGTTAGTTCTACTAATTTATTTTCTAATTAAATCTAGCTTTAGAGCCTTCCAGAGATTTGGGATGTTTCATTTAAGAATAGGTCCAGGCAAATCTTTCTCAAAGTTTTGGCCAACCAGAAGTATCCTCACTATGAAAATAAACCTTCCTCCAAACTGTGAAACTTCTTCAGCATACTTTTGCAGTCCTCAGAAAGATGGGAAGGAGTGTTTGCTCTGTGTCAGCTCTTTCATTTGCACCCAACTTCATTTGCACTGTTGAATCATATAACTGCATTAGGCACTGCTGTCTGCTTCATTCAAGTTGTACGCACTTCAGGTATCTTCCCTGAATTAGAATCGTCTATGAAGAGATATGTATTTCTGCTTTGCAGCATCCACTCTGTGGCCAAGACAGGTTTAATGATTTGTCCCTCTCTACTGCAGGTCTCTCTGGAATAAAAACTTCTGAATAGTTCAGTGAAGATCTTTGCTTCCCATTTTGTAGGGCTGGCTTGGCATAAGTTAAAGGTCCTTTGGCACCTTGAAGATTGCCAGGGCGAGTTCCATGTGTTGGCTCTCGGAACTCTTCTTGAATAACACAAGCTGCGTTGTTTAAGGCTCTTTGACTACTGCAGAGGAGATAATGGCCACTGTGTGGGATATATAACTATCTTTGAAACTATTAATGGAACTCCATAAAATACTTCGGGATATCTTGAGTATAAAAGGTGCCATACATAACCAACTGTTACTGGTTTTGATGATTAGTGTTTCAACTCTATTGTGGGTAAAAATGCAGTTTTTAAAAAAAAAAAAGTGGCAGTATTTTTCTGATTTGTTACAGATGATAAAGTTATGAGGATCTGTATAGTTTAACACCTTTTATGAATGTAAGGACTTTTCCTGCCTTCCTTGAAAAACAAGTTCCTATTTTCTTGGCTTTTAGCAAGTAAAACATAAATTAAAAAGCAAACAAACAAACAAAACAACAACAAAACAACAGCAACAACAACAAACCCCAGAAAAAAAGTAGTCATATTGTTTTAAGAGTAAATGACTTTGAAATTTTTTAAACTTGTGTGCAGAAAAGCTGTTCATTCATATATGATTGGGAGACAAGTCCTGTGTCTTTTCTCAGTTTTGCCTTATGATGAGATCTTTAAGTATGTATCACTGCTGGTCTTTTGCTGATACTCTGCATCTCTGAGAGGGCACAATCTGGGCTTAGAAGAACACTAAGGCATTTTTAAATGGTCATTTTCCCTCTATTGTGAGCAAATCAACATTATCTTGTCCAGAAGGCCTGCCTACACTGCTTCTTGCATCTTGTAGCCTTTGCAGTAGCCAGAATTTCCGTAGGAGTTCATGCTGTAGTGCTTGTCCACCATACATTTACAATAACTCTGTTTGCAAAGATTCATGCTAAAGCAGTCATTTGTATTTCATGGGACCCCAAGTTGACCAGATCAGGAGATTTAGCATATCTATACATTATTCCTAGCCTTTTGGCCTTGCTACTCATGATTATTAAAGAGTTTATTAATCCCTTTAATAGGGGTCAGTCTCTACTTGCCATCTTTTGCTGTCCTGCTACCTTTAAATGTGTTCTGGTGCAATGGTAATCTTACTGTTAAATATGTAGATATGGCACACTGTTACTAATAGAGTCAATGAGACTTTATTAATTAGATTTGCATAGCTATAGAAGTGTAGAGTAGTATTAATAAATAAATGGGGTCTTTTAATTTAATATTTGTTCATCTTTTGCCTTCATAAGCTTGCAAATACCTGATCAAAACTCATTATCTAAGACATCTAGATCAACTTATTATTCAAATAATGGAACTATAGTGACTCATAATAGAGAAAGTGGACGTTTCAGCTTCGAAGGTCATGGTAATTCCTTTCATGTAACTCCTTTATTTTCTAATTTTCTTTGCACACTCTATAAAAAAAAAACAAACCAAACCCCCCTCCCCAAAACATTTTCTTTAACTATTAAGACAATACAGGGAGCTACATTCATGCTTCATTGACCAGTAAGCTTTTTTTCTCCTATGTCAAGCTTCCCATGGGATACAATAGAGTGTATTTTTTCAGATGATGTGTTGCTGCAGAGAAGGTGATTGTCAGCATTAAGCAAACTATTGAGTCCAACAAAAGGCTGACACAGCTTTTTCCTGCTTTGATTTAATCTTTTACTCTCTTTGTATTTACTTACTTTGTTTTTATGATCACATATTTTTTATTTGTAACACACTGCTCGTGTGGTGTTGGTGACTAGTAGAATGTCGTCAAGAGAGGGATCAAAACAGGGCTTCAAAGTTATTCACTAGGATGTAGCGTCAAAGACGACTTGCATCTAACCATATTTTAACATGCACAAAATAATAATCTGAATCATGTACACTTACAAGGCACCTCCTTATTTCTTGGGACAGAGGTAAAAACAGAATCTTTTGATCTCTGTAGAACCATAATGGTCAAAGAGTTAGAAGATGTATTCTGTTAGATCTGAAGATACTTGCCCCTGTAACAGAGCATTTAAGGTCCATCCACCGCACCCACCTCTGGTTCACAGCTGACTGTTGCACAAGGATTATTAATCTGCTGACACAATTTATGTCTCTGAGGGCTCTGCTGATTCTTGACTACCTGACTGCACTGAACACTGCCTGCTGGGATTCTACATGGCACCCTCTATGAATTGTAGCAACAGTCATCCCTGGTGACTGGCTCTTTTTCTTACATTACGAAGGTGCTGGAAACCTGCTTCACCTTGACAAATCCACACCCCACCCACCGCTACCCACCACCGCCTGCAGAAAAGTTACTTCTCAGTCATTCCTAGTGCTATGACCCAACTAAAGGTTAATCTCATTCCTCCAACTTCAGGAACACAATGGGTTGGCTCAAAAGTTATGTCTTCTGACTTGTCCCAATCATTTTATGCTCCTTCCAGGAAGGGTTAAGCATGGTTTGGGTCATCTGAGTATGGCCCCTTCTCCCTTCTGCACCTATGCCAACTGTAGCTGGCCATCAGGGGAGTGCTGTTAGTGTGCAGTGACAGAAATGGCATGAATAGGAACTGCCTGGCAGACTCCATTCCTTTCATGGGTTGAAAGAAAAATGTGTAGAACAAATGTCATTTGGAAGTGAAATATAATCTTTTTGAGTCAATACTAAACTGCCACTTGTTTCTCTTGTATGAAAAGTTTATATATCACTTGCCACTTACAAAATCTCTTCGAATTCTGGCAATTTAGAAAGGATGTGCTTGGTAGTCAAATAATTTCTATTAAAAATTCCATTGTGCCACTTTATTATTAGCAATCTTATTTACTATAGTATCATGCCTTCATACTGTATAATTTTACTATAGATGCAACTGTTTTCCCCAAACTTTAAAACTAATAATTCTAAAATGTGTTATAGTAATGTAACTATGTAAACCATTTCTATAACGCAGTAAAATGTATGACTGTGAAATTAAAATATTTAAATGCATTTTGAACAGAGTATTTGAATAATTATTTCAGAGTAAAATTAGGGAACTAAAAACACTCTAACAATACTTGATACTGTATTTTGGAATAGTTACTTAACAAAGAATGACTATTTCAAGTTATGTGGAATAGACGCTCTGACTCCATGATAGAATCTCTTTCTTAATTTAGTTATTTTTCTTAATTTTTTTTTGTTACTGCTTCACTTTGGTTTTTTTTTTTTATTGCTTCAAGACATTATAGTGCAAATACTTAAACAGTGAAGTACATGTGAATAATTCTGACTTGTAGATTACTCCATGCTTTTTAAAATAAAAGTGAATAGTACATTTTTAGGTGCTTGCATAACATTAATATGTATACACTTGAATCTATTTTATTTTTACTTTCTGTTTTGCCCACAGACAGTCTTTTGATTGATTACCAGTTCACCTTCAGCTTATTACAAGAGGATGATCGCCATCACACTGCCATAAACTTTATAGCAAATCCAGAACAGGTAAGAAAATGTTATTAACTTTAGACAAGTTTTGGAGAGTCATGATTAAGATTTCCATTGTATTTGACCATGATTAAAGGTTTGCCAGGTGCCTATAAGGTATTAGAGATATGTCAAATCTTTTTTAAAACTGTAAATTGCATTCATTGGGAAAACTTTCTAAATGGTAGATGTACTTCAGATCAATGAATATTCCAAGAAATTATCAGCTGGTTTATTTTATTGTTGTTCCCATGGATAACAAGATTTAGTATCTTCCTGAGAGTATACCATTCAGTTAAGAAATCTTTATTAGCAGATGAGAAAAGTAATTTCTGAATTATAATTAAAATGCAGCCATTTGCCATCTATTTTTTCTTTAATTTTATGAAGAAAATAATGAAATCAGTTTTATCACAATCTGAAAAGATAACTGGTGTGGTTATATGCTTACTCATACCCTGTTCTTACAGAAGCAAAAGAGAGGATTGCCTTTGGCTCTGAATTACTACCACTTCTATTTATGTTTAAAATGAAAAACAGAAGACAATTAAAAGGCTATATTCAGTTATGTGCAATAGATATATATTCAATACATTCTGATATATTTTGTTAACTTCAATATATTTTCTTTTTTTTTATCCAGTCAAATAAAAATTTGGATATATCAATTAATGCATCAAACAACTTCAACCTCAATATTACATGGTCTATTGGTTCTACAGGTGAGGGTGAATTTTGGTACGACGACTTTTTCCCATATGATTTCATGATCCTTTAAGCTATTTTAACCTGATTGTCTCTTTGTTGCTAATTTTGATAATAGAACTTTACCAAATGTGTTCTTTTGCCATTATCATTATGCCATTGTTAATTATATTATTTAAACCTCAGATGATAATTTGCAATCTGAACAAAGCTTCATTAACATGTTAACTTCCTCTCCTATTCAATTAAAATTACTTTGGTAGGAAAAGCTTGTAGTCTATTTAAATTTTTAAAATGGCAGTGTTATGAAATGCTGTGATTTTAATTAAGATAAATTGCTTCCTTAACTACTGAAGAGACTGAGAATTTATTTCTTTGTTTCAGTGTTCAAGCTAAGAATTTAATTATTAACCTTAACATTGATATCAAACAATAAAGTTCTTCTGTGTATGCTGATAAAGGAGCTGCTTATCTATTTTTCTCCAACTTTGAACCCCATTACTCTTCTTTGTTTTAAGAAGAAGGAAAAAGGCTTTATTTAGACAGTTTCTCTGAATTGGTTTTATTGACTTTCTGAAAAAGCATCCAAGGAGAAGTATGATGCTTAAAATGAAAACGTACTAAAATAAAAAAAAAAATCTTTTTAAAGAAGGTTCAGAGTTTGTCTTACATGAACTCATGAATTTCCTCATCAATGTAATTCTGAAGTATTTTAACATACCATAGTTAGTAAATGCTATTTATTCCTTTATTTTAACTTGGCACAGACACCCATATAGTTGCAAAAAATGATACATGTTTATTAGTAGGTATGTTAATAAAGTTTTCATGAACAATTAAAACTCTACAGCAATAATGTAAGATGTAGACAAATTCACTTTCAAGTTTTATTAACCTGTGAGGGTTTTTTTGAAGTAGAATGTAAATAGAGGAAAGCATATTATCTGTTTAGCTGACCATAACAACTTTCTTCTAAAATTCGTGTAACTTCTATCAATTTTATGATTCATTCATAATCGTTTGAAACCAGAGTAGGAGTTTCTGTGAATTCTTTGTATGTATATGTAATATACCTGATGTGCCATGTAAACCATAATAAAGGGTTACTAAAGTTGTACAATGAAGACACCAAAAGTAATTCAAGAATTTAAGTTTCCTGTGCAAATTTACTTTGGCACCTTTAACAATCATTAATATTTGTCATAAATATATCTACATATGGGTTTTTTTAGCTGGAACAATATCTGGAGAAGAGATTCCTGTTGTTTCTAAGGCTAATATTAAGGAATACAGAGATAGCTTTTCCTGTGAAAAATTTAACTTTCGGAGCAACCCAAACATCACTTTCTACGTCTATGTCAGCAATTTCTCCTGGCCAATCAAAATACAGGTTAGTATGACTGTTTTGTGCTTATAAAGATGTTGACATCTTAGCTTTACATTGAATTCCATGTTTTCACTCATACAGAAAGTATACAAATAGTATTATTTGCATGCTGTATTTTCTGTGTATAAGAATTGTGCTTTCAGTAGTGAATCAGACTTCAGACTGTAGATTTTCAAATCTGAAATTAAAATTATTGAATATAAATGTTTATTTGTAATATATCTTGTGCATTTAGATGTATACATAAAGGAAGGCATACAAATATGTATGTGTGTACCTAGATATTTGTGTGTAATCTTTCATTAATCATTAGCTTTCTTAGCCTCTGATTTTCTTAAAGGTTGAATGTTTACATCATATTGCAATATTCCAAACTTCAGTTAACACTAAGTGTGTTTGGTTAGAATGTATATTCTTCTTTGACTCACTGGAATCAATTTCACTGAGTATTTTCTGGAATAATGAGATACTGTGCAGTGGCAGACTCAAAAAAATCAGTGCAACGATGGTTGGTTCCCCAACCCCCCAGAAGTTTCAGCAATATTTATAGTTACCATTACTATAGCTGCATTTGTAAAATCTGTGTCCCCTGCACCAGTCAAGGAGCTTTTTATGTGGATGACCAGCTTTTGGCTATAGCTCCCTTACGGAAATAATTCCTAAAAATTAAATTGTTAAAATGATAGTAAAATTTCATAATTCCTAGTGATTTGCTCAGGAAACTGGAACAAGCTCAAAATACTTGCCAGTTAACCATAATTACAAATATTCCACAGATTTCCATTTTGGTGAACACCCCCTGCCTGTTTTTATAAAATACAGAGCCTGTTTCATATATATATGATAAATCATAGACTCATAGAATGGTTTGGGTTGGAAGGGACCTTAAAGATGATCTAGTTCCAACCCCCCCTGCCATGGGCAGGGACACCTTCCACTAGACCAGGTTGCTCAAAGCCCCATCCAACCTGGCCTTGAAGTCATGTGCTGGGGAGCCTCCTGGATTAAAGCAGTCATCTTCTAAGTAAACTGACAGAGAAATATTATTCCTGTGTTGTGTTAAGTAAAGCTAGACTTTTTCTTAACATGGATGTTAACTGTAAATATGTGTTACGCAGTGTCAAAGGATGAATTTGTGCAACTTACTGACATTTATGCATGTACTATTTTATATAAAAAAACCTGAAGGTTAACTGCTTTCTTTTCCTCTTCATATTAGGGGTATTTTTTACACTCACCAGTCCCACTTTCTAAGGGTAGAACAACTTCAATTGCCAAATAGCCTTCCTAAACAAACCCATGAAACAATTTAAGCTGTAAATACATTACACGCTCCTTTCACCTTTAAGGTTGGAAGGTGCCTATATCATCATTGTAAGACAAATGTTATTAAGGTGATGTATTCCTAAGATGTGCAACTCTTTGTCAGATGTTGGCAGATTGCAGCTCCTTCCTGTGCTGTTTCCACTGCAGCATAACACCTTAATGGCAACATGTTTTAATGCTTGATAAAGGGAATCCCTGATGATTGGTTACATCCCTTCTTTTGTTTGGGGTTTTTTTAATCAGACTTTTCCTTATCTGCCACAGTTGCACAGATTTTTTTGTATTTATTTTTGAGGCACATTGAAATTCATCAGTCTAGACAGTTCTGTCTCAGAGATGATGATGCTTGAGTATTCCTTTCCTGTCCTGCTAATTTTTCATAAAAAACTTCTTCCATATAGAAATGAAGTCCCTCTAATTTTATGCAGCAGAAAAGGAATGCTAAGGTCCAATTATGGAAACTGTTTCAGGATGTTAATAGTATCCTCTGTATTTGCCTTCCTAAATCAACAAGGTGATTATTTAGCTCTCAACTTTTTTATGCTGTGATTTGTTCTTTTCCAAGGAAATATCTGAAGTTCACATTACCCATATAGATTTCTTATGTTTGGTGCTCTAGCAGTAGATAAGATCTTCAAATGCTAAATGGAGTAGGGAGCTTTTCAGAGAAAACAAGTTTCGTTTTATATGTTAACTTTACAATTCTGTATACAACAGAAATTTAAAAAATATATGAGCCTTCCTAGGACTTAGGGTTAAGAAAGGGAAGTCATGGTTCATCCCTATCCAAAGGCTGAAGTTTCCAAGGCCAGTACTAAATGGGCTCACAGTTCTAATATTTATGATCTTCTACATCTGCATCTCTTAGCATACCAGATTTCACCTTCACAATATGCAAAAGTGGTTGATACCAGTCTATTACTGTATTAGAGTGTCGTGGTTTAACCTCAGCTGGCAACTAAGCACTGTACAGCCGCTCGCTCACTCCCCCCTGGTGGGATGGGGGAGAGAATCGGAAGGGTAAAAGTGAGAAAACTCGTGGGTTGAGATAAAGACAGTTTAATAGGTAAAGCAAAAGCCGTGCACGCAAGCAAAGCAAAACAAGGAATTCATTCACTATTTCCCATCGGCAGGCAGGTGTTCAGCCATCTCCAGGAAAGCAGGACTCCATCACGCATAATGGTTACTTGGGAAGACAAACGCCATCACTCCGAACATCCCCCCCTTCCTTCTTCTTCCCCCAGCTTTATATGCTGAGCATGACGTCACATGGTATGGAATATCCCTTTGGCCAGTTGGGGTCAGCTGTCCCGGCTGTGCCCCCTCCCAGCTTCTTGTGCACCTCCAGCCTTCTCAGTCGGTAGAGCATGGGAAGCTGAAAAGTCCTTGACTAGTGTAAGCACTGCTTAGCAACTACTAAAACATCGGTGTGTTATCAACATTATTCTCATCCTAAATCCAAAACACAGCACTGTACCAGCTACTAGGAAGGAGATTACCTCTATCCCTGCTGAAACCAGGACATAGAGAGCATCCATTTAAAGGATGATAATTCTTACAAAAATGATGTTACTGTTATACTGATGAAAGGACTCTTTGGGAGAGTCGAGATACTGATGATGGATTCGAGTTCTGGTTCGGAATGGAGAACTCTTCTAGATGGTCTCTGAATTAATTTTCAAATGGTCTAGAAATTAGTTTCCTGAATTAACCACTTTTGCCTTTTTGTGGTGATTAGAGAGTTAGCTCTGTGTTCTAGTGCAGGGCTTTGGATGTCACAGAAGCTAGCCTATGCATAAATGGTCTTAGACACCGAACTATTTGCACTGTAGTCCTTTCCACTAATGCAGTCATGCTGCATTGGTTAGATTGTGTTGGTTAAAAACGTAGTGATATTTTATATCAACTCAGTACTGAAGGTTTCATTTAATCCTGTTAGAGCTAAGGAAATTACTGTGGCTTCCTTGAGAAGCCTACTCTGTTTGTAGGAATAAGTAAGATAGCAACATGAAATTTGGCACATGCCTTTTACACAATACTTTTGTAGAGGACTAAATACTTCAGCACATCTAGCATTTTTCAAATACAATCTGAGTACCAGTCTCCTGTGTTTACATTGTTCATTGAGACTTGTCAAAAATAGATTATATAAAGAATGAGTTCCTAAGGAAGCAGAAATAGTGACCTTACTTCCCTTGTAACTGATATTTCAAGTTGTGTTGTTGATTTACATTTCACCACTCTCCTTTTATGCCTCCTGTTATGCTGGCGCTGGAGCCAAGATTACTTGTGTCTTTCATCGGGAAGGTTTGGCTGTTGGTGTTGGAGTTACTGCTCTTACCATTTCATTTTCGGTAGGAGAAGGAACAGTACTCCTCATTATACAAGACACTTAGTTTCGTTTTCTGTCAAAGTCACCTATCTTATCTCTATTTTTGCATTCAGTTCTCTTCAAGGTTTTCATAAATACAAGGAAAAACTGTACATCCCAGCAGGTGATTGTTTATTTGGATCAGTGGCTCACAGTTGCTTCCTCAAGTACTTTTATTATGCATGTTACCTATTCAGCAAGCTTGGAGTTTTTTTCCTAAATCTTAATAAATCCCTGATGGTTCTAACACAAAATATCCTCTTTTGAAATATGATTTCCTGACTTTGAGAAAAGGATATGTGATGGTTGTGTCCATACAACAATTTCCTGAAGATGTGCTGGTCTCTGATAACTCTTTGCCAGCAACTACCCAGTGACCTGTTTTGTTTTTTTTGTCACTGGTGAGCCTAATGACCTCAGAATACAAGTTCTTCAGCACTGGATAGCAGTGAATTACTTGCCAATCATAGGAACTATGTAGGAAATTTTCAGTTTCAGATGAAGTCCCGCTCTCCGTATAAAGTTGTACTCCAGGTTCCCATTAGTCAGCACCCTTCTTCTGTCCATAATGGCTACAGGCACACAGCTGGGTGCTCAGTCGGGAAGAGAGCTCTGCAACCCTCAGGGGAAAACGCTGCATTTGAATTCCTAATGCTAAATGCATTTTATTTAGCTATGTGATCTCTTCTTCCTTGACATCAAAGGAGAAGCAGAAATGTGACATGGTTGCATAAGGGACCAGTAGAAAGATGGTGATACAGGACATCTGCAGCTTAGAGCTCTTTCCACAAATAGACCTGTTATTGGGTGTAACATGGACAGCTACCAGTTTTTCTCAGAAGTATGTAGTAGTTATACGCTGGCACACAAATGTTGGATATTTTCCTGTTGAATTATTGGAAGGGTTTATACCACACTTTTTTCTCCATTTCCTGTAATGCAGAGTTGACTGGAAAGTAAGGATGAATACAGAGCCATAAGCTTAGCTGTTCCAGACTTTCATAGGCAACAGTAGTTTATGCATCTTTTCAGAGGAAGTCTGTATAAAGTATCTTTATTATTAGAGGGTTCAAGTGTCCAAGTAATAGGACATGATTTATCATCCAGACTTACCATCCCTATGTTTGACTGAGTGTCTGTGACAGTCCCAGCCCTTTAGGTGTACCATGTCTTATGTATCTGTTAAATAGGACTCCATGAGAAAATGCTGTTGTCTTAAATAGGCTAGATTTCTGAGCAGAATTTGTGGCAATGCCCCATAACTTGTTTCTGCTCATTTTTATTTTATTTTGAGAGCAGCTGTAATTCAGACTCCACTAGTAATGGAATTTGAAGGCTGTAACATTTATTGAAAAGCTGTAACTCAGACTGTAACCAGCACCTCAAATAATGGCCAGTGGTCCCTGAAGTAGTAAGCGGTCATAAAGCTTGGGCTTCTGACAGCTATGCAAATATTAATAACAGCAGTAACAACATGTTCTTCACTCTCAGGAAACTAATTTTATGGCAAGGGACTTTTGTCATTGAACCTGGTAACAGATGTCTTGTCTTTTTTTTCATCAGTTGCTCCCATATTCTGAAAAGTAGCAAGTGCATATGAAACAAGCAAATACCCTTAAAACGCTGTCCTGGCTATCCGGTTGATGTACTCTGTCTCTAAGGACAGCAATAGCATTACTGCTTCCGGATCAGCTGCTTTCATGCACCTATATCTCTTTATAACCATCAGACTTGTAAGTCTGATCTCAACTTGTGCCTGAGCAGCAAAATTTTCTACCAGTTTTAAAGCCATATCAGGAGATAATAACTGTTCTACTAGTTATTTCCTTTCCTCCCTAAAGTGTAAATGAAGGATTCACAAGTGTCTGAGTTTTAATTGGGAGGGTCAATTTAAATTATAAGGTTCAACCTCAGCAGAAAAGCACTGCCTGGCAAAATTAGGTTTGTATTTAATGAAAAAAAAATCTTGTGATTCAGTTTTGATCATAAAATAGTTAATCCCTTACATGTTTCCGTAGCATAGAACAATTATTGTTACAGCGAAGTTAGATGATGTTAGTGTACATGTAGAATGCCCAAATGTGTTGGAAAGAAGGAATTTAATTCTTCTTAAACAAGCCTACTGCAAGCTTTAGTAGCATATTGTTGGGTTCTTTTTTTTCCTGCACTGTTGTTTCTGAGGAAGACTATCTTTGGCACCCTGTATTAGTTTTTATGCCAGAATAGAATAATGAATTATGGTGAAGATTTACATTTTATTTGTATGTAGCACAACAAATAATCAAAACTACTTCATCTATAAATTTTCAAGGGATTTTTTCTTTTTTAAAGGGGAAACTAGTGTTCTTTCAGCTTACTGGCTCCTGGTTCAGAATTGATTTTCTTTCCCCTGCTAATAGCCTGCTGTAGCAACTGAAGGAGGATTTTAATGTAAATCAAGAAGCATATCTACCCTTGTAATAAAATTTATTGCGTATCATAATTTATTTCAGCTTTTTTTGTTTGGCATTCGTTTTGAATTATTAACATTCACAAATGACTTACACTGTTGTAAAAGCTCCAAGAAGTAAAACTTGTCAGTCACTGTCATTAAAAGTTACAACAGCAGCACAAACCTAATCACTAAATTAACAGATAAAAATCAGAGCTTTTTGGTTTTTAAAACCTTTCCGAATTTTACAAAGGTCATGATTCTGGAATCTTTGCTTGGAAAATATGTGTTTATCCACATGTAGCTGTGCTTGTACAGAACCTCCTCCTGTCAGTGATTGCATACCTGAATCTAATTTCTATGATTTATGGTGAACGATTCAATTTCTAAGTGCCTTAATGGTTTTCATAGAGGCTGCTGAGTAACTACGTATAGCTATGTGTAAAGACACTGTAATTCTTGAAACACTAAACAGGTATTGATAATGAAGTGGATATATTAGCTTCCAAAATGACTTTGAGGTTTTCTTACAGTAAATATAAAATCCCTCTTAAAAAGAGGTTTGAAGGTAGTATACTGAGGACAAAAACCTGGGAAATCCACCAAATCATCATTTAGTTGCAATTCTGCAAGGAGCAGGAAATTCTTTTGGAACAGAAAAAAAAAAAACCAGGAAAAGAAGGCATTTAGTAGTACAGGGTTGGGTTAGTTTATAGATGACTGAAGTATAACCTAAAATGTAAATATATACTTAGCTTCAGTTTTCAATAGGGATGATGATATTGATCATAGTGTAAAGTCAGGATTGATAATAATTAACATGTATTTATGAAAATTATCCTCAACAGAGTTGGTCACAAAACTCGAGCTTAATGTGTTCAGATTAGGCACCAGCTAATATCCATCCTAGAATCTGAAGGAAGTGATGTGTGAAATTGCAGGGCCAAAAGCAGGAGGGTAGGACCATGAGACTGGAGAAAAGCAAATGCAAGTTTGTTTTCTGAACATAGCAAAGTAGTGATTCAGGTACCAACAGATTTAGTAATATATAGTGCTTTGGAAAAGATTTTGGAGTTTATAGTATAATATTTAGTATTTTGTCAGGCTTTATGCATTGGCTGTAGGCACTAAGTTGGACAATAAGGGAATTAGCTGACGATTGTAAAGTAGGAGAATGTAGACCTAAAGCAACAGAGATTTTGGGTAACAGATCACGTGGCTGCTCATGATACATTTGCACTTCGATATCCTGCCAAAGTGGCTCATCTAGTTACCTTTCTGGACATGGCAGAGTGGCAACATTTAGTTTGTTTGACAGAAAGAAATCTGGAGATTCAGATTTATGTCTTGCATAGGATTGTTTCTTATATCTGATTAAAATATATGAAAATATGTTTTCATTGTTTCTCAATTCAATGTAAATGAGAGTTTTTGCTCTAGAGTTATTTTTTAGAAAAAACAACTCCACTAAGTGAAGGAATTCAAAATTATTCTAAAATTGAAATCAGTGGGACAGCAGCGTGGAGGTAGAGATTCATTTCTTTCAGTACTAGATTCTAAAACTAAACTCCATTCTGTTTTTCAACACATTAAATACCATTATTAAAAATTCTGTGTCATAGTTGCATTATTACAGGTATATCTGTTACATGTGTAATTATTGCATTATATAAAGTAGTTGAAAATTACTACCCAAATATGGACTGTTACAGTAATTATGATTACCTTTTTTCTTCCTGAGGTAATCAGATATAATACCAGAAACCCACTGGTTCTTGCCATGGAAAATTGACTCTCTCTAATATCTATAATTTATTTCCTTGTAGTTGCAAGGCCAATTGTGTGGAGAATAAATCATAAGGCTGCATAATATTCCCAAAAAACTTAATCTGCCCAAATCCAATATAGCATTTTTCAAAATGCTTCCTGTGAATCCTGAAGTATTGCTAAAATGAGGAGGTGTTTTTTGATGATTAGATTATACCTTTTTTCTTTAACAAATAATGATAGAGCTGTTAACGTTTGTCTTAAAATATACCAGAACAAGGTTGCCAACCATATTGTGCCAACTTCTACACCACTCCAATAAATGTAAATCTTAATTTCATGACTCCCCCTGGTACATTTCTTTTTCCAATCACCTTAGAAAAGGTTTAATATGAGCCAACAGAATATCTGTAAATATTTAACATAGTTGATATATTTCTCAGAAAGCAGAACCACTGCTAATAGTTCAGCTGATGATTTCAGGGAACCAAAATGCCTAATTAAGCGACAATTAGTCCTCAATGATGCATAGTTTTAATTGATGTATAATTTGAATGTCTGAGATAAGAACTCCTGTAACTGATGTGCCAATTGTGTAGGGTTTCCTTTTCCAGGCAGACCAAGGCACCACCTACTGGTAGCTGTATAACACAATAGAGATGTATAGATATGGTATTTGCTAATAAAAATTATCTCCCTGTGATATTTAGCAAGTAGATATTGAGATTTTTTCTGTAATTTCCATTTCCCTTATCTACTTAATTAAGTAAATTGTAGTTAGAACATTTAGAATGAAATAGAAAATATTGCTCAAAGATAGCTTTTATTTGTTCAGGACTTTTGATTAGCTATAGGAAAATAAATCAATTATTCCTCTTGGGAACATATGACAGGGTATAGAAACCTGGTTTTTTAATAATAAGAAAAAACTCTTCAAAGATTAAGATTCTCTCTGAAGAAAACATCCATGCCTTGTTGAACCACAGAAGCATATAAAGGTCATACACAGTGGCTCCCACAGTCAGAATAATGTGAAAGTAAATGTTTGGCTCATAGGGAATCAGAACGGAAATAGGAAGATGGTGGTAGGGAATAGATATTTTCATCCTATTTATCATGACTGTCAGTTCTAGAAACTTTAGTTACCCTCTCTAATCAGGATTTTACAGATAAATGTGAACAGCATACAGGATTTCTGTTTCTCATATTTTTGTTTAAATTTGATTTGTGCCAAACTGGATCAAATCCATGTTTTTCAACATTTCTTAATAAACAAGAAGTCAGTAGTCCAAAATCAACTTAAAAATTCCAACGTAAGGTGTTTGTGAAGTAGGCTCCTCAGGAACCCCCCATCTGCTGAGTAGCGATGACAATATTGTCAGTCTCACCAACATGATCGTGGTCCTGACACTGACAGGAATTTCAGGTTTTCAAGTTAGGATAGCTTTTGGGTTTCCTAAGGTCTTCTGGTTACAGGTGGTTTTGCTGATCAGGCTGCTCTGAATTGTCACTCAGAGCTGCAAGATATCTGGAATAACTGGATCCCCTTGTCTAAAAACACAAACCAGAGCTCATTTATGTCATATGATTGTCCTTCAGCAGCAGCACATGGTCACTTGTCCCATGAACTGAAGGCTCCAAATCTGACCTCTGAGCACTGAACCAACAAGGTATGTCACAGTGAACTGTCTCTGAGCCAGCAACCCCAGAAAAAGTAGTTTTCAGCTCTAGGTAAACTTGTCAGCAATGACTGGAAATATAGCTCTGGGGTGTTTTTTAGGACTTCAGAGCTTAATTCCTCAGGCTGTGGCAAGCTAGCTAGAAACTGTAGGGGTGCTTACAGCTGAGTTTGCAGAGCTCTCTAACTCCCAGCTTTCCAAAAGCACTGAAACTTCAAAAGTTGAGGCTGTTTATCTGCAGGACCATTCTCAGGAGTGGGCTAAGGTGCCATCAGCATCCTTAGCATGAGGAGTCCTACCTTAGATTAAGCAGACATTCATGCTTAAGAACGTTTCTTCTAGTGAATCAGTATTTTTGATGGCACTCTAATGTGTAGGAGTTATTGCAGTCACAGATGCAAGGAGTTAAACTTTATATATGCTGCTAGAAGACAATCCTTGAGAATGGAAAATAGTTGCCTTATATTGATCTTTGGGACCTCTTCTAAGGTATTTTTGTTGTGATGAGCTAATTCACGTAGACCTCAATCTTTTGCAAAGCTAGGTATTAATTTTTTAACCATATAGTCAATGTATTAATTTCTATGATGAAATAACAAAATGAAAATATTAGTCAGTGAGACTCCAGGATTTTCAAATCCAGAGCCATTCCATGGTTCCTCATGGATTAACTAATGCTTATATGGTTTGAGCAGAGCTAACCAATGTGAAGATGTGAGGAAGTCAAAGTCCATAAATGGCATTCCTGAGAAACAAGGAAAGAATAGCACAAAGTTGGGCAGAATCACAAGCTCTTTCTTTAGCAAGATGACCAGCTCGGACCTGCAAACTTGGCTGTTAATTGGGCAGATATTGGGGAGCTACTGTGCGCTTTGTTAGATTGTAGTGTGAACGCTCACTTCTTTAGACTGTGCAAAAGAATGCTAGGGATGTGATTCTGTTTGTTTTCATTATGAAATGTTGATTGTTAGTTTTTATTTTGGAATGCTTTAAGGACCTTTAAATTGTGGTAATGGTGTCATTTTAGAAATCTCCTGAATTCTTTATTATGTGGAAGCTAATTGTGTATATTTTGAAGGAACAGAAAAAAAGCCCAAAACTGCTTGGTCTGTATTAGGCAAACATATTCTGTGCCTTCAGGGGGGCAGTACAAACAACTCTCAGGCACAGATAGCCAGATAAACGTATTAAACAAGAGGGTGGAGAGCTTGCAGGTCATCTGCTTTTTTTAAAATCTGGCTTTAAGTACATTAGTTACTTGTCATTACTTTTTCATGTAAGCACTTGATTTCATTGCTACCTTGGTGTTATATCTCATAGATGATAAATCCAGAAGGGGCTGCTGTGATCATATAATCTGAAATGAGACATAAAGTAAAGCATAGGGTTTCACAAATTAATTGCTGTTTGAACTAGACCATATATTTCAAAAAAAAAGATCCAGTCTTGGCTTAAGCATTTCTAGAAATGGGATACGCACTAGACTCCTACTGAATAGTTCTGACTGTTAATTATTGCCACTGTTTAAAAACATGTGATTCATGGTAAGTGTAGCTTTCCACGGGCTAGTCTTGAAATATAGTTTTATGCTAGAAAGAAGAGCTTCCTCCTATAAAGGATGCACTGTTGTAAATACTTACCATGTACTCCATCACCTGTTCTTCAGGTTTTCTCCAAACTGTCATTCTTGTGGCTTTTCTCTGAACCCTCCAGTATTTCAGTATCCCTTGAGAATTATGGATGCCAGAACTGGATATGCTTTTCCAAGCGTGATTACATCTGTTTCAGATACAGAGTTAATGATGTGCTTGAGGGGGCAGAAAAAAGCTGCTTTTCAGCAGCTCCCCCATGGGCCACGCTGTGCTGCTGAAGGAAGCAGAGCAACCTTAGCACCACCTTTCCTGCTCTTTCTTCTTGTGACTCCAGTCCACCCTTTTTGCTACATTCAGTATTTTCCTCTATATATCCAGGATTACCATAGCCCTTTCATCACAGCATTGGGAATTTAATGGTTATCTATCATAACCCCAAATGTTTTTCAGTGTCACTGAGTCCAGAATAGCATCCTTGAGAATGATCTTCATTCTTTGATTCCATGTTTATACTACTAAAGGCAGTTTTTATTACTTTTACCTTCCCCTTATCCTCCTGTACAAATGGCTTGGTAAAAATGACCTATTATTTTCACTTTCTTCCCTCAGCATGCCAAATAAAAATATATTAATAAAGATACTGTTTTCTTCCTAGTTATTGACAAAAGCTTTAAATAACACTAGAAAACAAAGATCCAAGGATTTCACTGTGCCTTGCATTAGAAACACATTTGTACAAATGCAAACCTCTATTTGCAATTACATTTCACATTAGTTAAAGTTTAATACCTGCCATGTTAAATTCATATTATTCTAGTTTCTCAAAGTGGTGCTTTTGCCAGAAGCATTAATACAATCTCTTTGTATTTATAAACAGTAAAATATCCAGGAGTAGAAGTTCTGTTACTTGTATTGTATTGCTATGTATGTTGTAGGGAATGGGTTAGGAGATGGTCTATGTAGGCATGAATTGGAGAGTAGTGATCTCCTGTGAAAACGTGTAAGAACTGCTGGTTATAGATTACTTGTTTTGAACACATATATTCTTGAAGTTGATAAAATGAATTTTTAGACCAATATGCTCTACAAGTTTTGCTATTCTATTCCTACATTATTATTTGTCTTACTTGAACTTTATTCATAGTTCTAATCTTTCATTCTCTTACCCCTTGATGAACATACCTCACACAAAACTGGGGGAAGGTGAATCTTCTGCCTTTCTTTCCTTCCTTTTTTCTTCTTGTTTCCTGCTGTCCTCATTTTACTTTCTCGTCTTTTCCTTTTATTATTATTCTTTACTGTGACAAGAAAAATATGCAAGACTGACATTGTTACAGATTGCAGTCTTGCTAAAATTGCCATATTAACTAGCAGTCCAGGTAGTGAAAAAACATTCAAGCTGTCAGATATTCTCAAATGAGTGAAATAAAAGCTGTTTGTGTGTATATAGAATCATCATTACTCCTTTGTCTCATAATACCATCTTTGTGCAGGCTTTGAATTGTTTTTATTGAAGATAATTTTATTTTTGTTTTATTCCCAGTGGTAGTCTGAGAAATTGTCTGCTGTGTACATATGAGAGTTTTACAGAAATGACTAATTTTCACTGATAACAAAGTTTTTGTATTAATTATCTCTAACGGAAGTGTTTCATATTGGGTTTCTTCATCAAATTAATATAGATACAGCACATAATTCACTTGCTGCGGATACAGAAGTTCTGAGTCTGGGAAACAGAAGAGTTTATGTTGGAAGAACCTCTGAATGTCTTCAGTCCAACCCTCTGCTCAGAGCAGGGCCAACTTCAAAGTTAGATCTGATTGCTCAGATCCTTGTCCAGTCAATTTTTTTCCTTGTATATCATGTTGCAGTTTATGTCCATTGTATCTAATCCTCTTTCTGTGCACCTCTGAGAAGACTCTGACTCTTTTTTCTCTGCAACCTACCCATTAGGTGGTTGGAGACAGTGATAAGATCCCTTCTTTGCCCTCTCCTTAAGACATTCAAAGTTAATGACTTATTACTATGTGGTAAACTGTGAGCTCAATGAATTTACAGAAGACATTAAGATCAATCCCGGGAACTCAGTGCAATTCAGTGCATTCTCCTTGAAAGTCCCCCTAACCCCAAGGGTTTAAAAATAATGAAAATGGTTATAAATCCTGAGGTCATTATTTAAAATAATAAGTTGTATAATATAAATACAAGGTAAGTTTATTTTGGTATTTATCCAGCCGTTAGGCCTTTTGCGTTCCATATTTATATCTGCCTTCTTGAAGAAAAAAATGTTACTTAAATGGCATCTGGATAGTCTCTTAAGACAGAATGAGATGTGGCTTTTGTAGACACTAATTCTAATAATCATAAAAACAAAATGTGTGAACAGTATTTTCTGAGATAAATGTAGTTTTAAATTTTATCCTGTCAGATCTTATTTTTTCCCTTTTGGAGTTGCTGTCCCAGTGAGTGGCTACTTTCAAGACCATAAGTTACTTACTATGCCTGCATAGGAGAATTAACATGTAATGCTAGAAAGTGGTATGATCAGATGTTTCTCTCCAAAAACCACCTGAGAAACTTGTAACTCTTACCATGGAGGGGACTTTGTACTACTTGTAGTTGCAAGCCACATCCATCCAGAGCATAACATATGAAGTGCCTTTTCAGTTTAATCTTTCTTTTCAAGTGATGCCTTTCCTTTGTAGCATAATCATTGTCCTTACTAAACTCTGGGTCTTTTTTTTCCTCTTTCTGGCATATGATTATTTAAATATACATTCCTGTATTGAAAATTTGACAGTGCTTTTGTGTACATGCTAGAGATTGGAAAGAACAAGGATGAAGTGCATCTCTTCAGTAGCAGCAAGGGTAAAAAAGGGGAAATAGCGTAAAGCAGCATTTAAACTGAAATATAAGGGTGGAAGCTTTACAGTTTTTTATTGTTACTGTTAGAAATTGCAGCATTGGTGGTGAGATGTCAGTGGAGGAAGTTTTCATAACGTATATTCAAAAGGTTTAAAAGGAACTTTTTGACTCTGCTTTCTCATTGGGGATGAACATCACTCATTAACATGAGTGTGGTGTAAGTGTATCACTGCATCTGTGCCAAAGTTGAAGGCATTCAGTGGCATTCTTTGAAGTGCTTATGTCAGCTCTTCAGTGAGAATATAACAAAAGATGTGTTCTGCCCTAAATAACAGATATATTAGCACTTTTGTGGTTAAGTCCCATGTGCATCAGTAAGAACAGATTTTTCTTTAGCTGCTGCCTTCTCTTTAGACATTAGAAAAGGCGAAAAGCTATTTAATTCACATCTTACCTGTATTAACTACTGTAAGCTGATAATGCTTTTTTTGTAAAATGATTACACTGTGGGTTTTTTGTTGTGTTTTTTTTTTTTTCTAAACTAATAACACTTCATTTATATTCTATGGGCATTAACCACAGAACTTCATTTGTTTTGAAAATCCTTTTTAAAGCTGTATTCATCTATGGTAAGGCTAGTGGTGGTAAAAATCAGTTGCAGAGGTATTATTTGCAAAGTAATCAATTCAATTCTCCATTCTAACTAGAAGAGATATCCCGAGGAGGTGGAAAAATTACACTAATCTGATATGCTTGGATCTTGTCTTTGTATCATTGTAAAGATTGATTTACGTCCACTTCCTTTGAATTTTATTTAGAGTTCATATAAATAAGGGCTACTTGAAAACATATTGAACATGGTTATAATCACCCTGTTCTTTTGACAATCCTTTGTCTTATTTGGTCTTATTTTGGCTCTTCTTAGGAACTGGGCATATTTAAATGATGTGTTCATCTTCTGTGTTAATTATTTTGACCTGAACAGTGTCTCAAATTATGTGTTTAAAGTAAGTTTGGAAGGGAAGCATACAGTAACTTTTCAGTCCTTGGTTTTCATGCATGCTAAGTATTATTCTATTCAAGATTTGTATTCCATTATTAATCTTTTCATTAAAATAAATTTAACTTATCTTTTACTAACTGCTGATGTATATAGTAATTTACAAAAAGTGAAGGGCTACAAGTTTTATATGCTGGGCTCCAAGTCTTGCAAATATACATGGAACATTGAAGTGGTCTTCTGACATCTTAGTAATATAGGCTTAGGGCCAGCAGGGACCTTTTCCATCATCAAGATGATGTTACCTGATGTTGCAAGCAAACATTTTCATAAATTCATCCATCTGTTTTAAAAAGCATATTTCATCACTATTTGGACTTTAAAATATTTTCACAGAGCTCCTTTATTTCCACAAATGTAATCATTCAGTTTATACATATTTGTTATTGTGCAGCCATTTTCTATGACATCAGTAGCTCTTAATTCTTCCTGGTGTTTAACCCCTTTCGTGTATTTATACATGGCAATCATATTCTGTATCAGCCTTTGATTTACCCAGCTAAGGAAGCTCTATTCTTTGCTTTTGATAAGATTCATTTTCTGTTCCCCTCCTGGCCACCCTAATGGTTCCTCACCTTCAGTTTGAATCCATCTTTGAACAGAGTGACAATGCAGTGTACAGTTATTAGTCTGTCAAGACATCGTTTTGCAGTTAGAAGATTAAATTGCACAGTACCATTGTTACCATTACAATTTCGGTTACTCCATTAAGATGCGTCACATTCCGTTTGTGTTTTTCTTTATGCTTGGCTGGTGTAGTTTGAGGAAGTTGCTATAGTGGTGATTATTCTACACCTGTTGTAGTAGCCAAATGTAAAAGAGCCAGGACTTCCGATTTTTGAAAAAAGAAAAAAAAAAAGGCATAATAATTTAACATAAAATAATGAACTGATTTCATTTGAGGTGACAAGTTCGAATGATATTCAAGTATGACAGAACTTAATCTTTTAAAGCAGTCAGTGAAAATCTGTGTACGTAATTGCAATGTGTAGACTCCTTATCATACTACTACCAATGTGAATTGATGCTCCCGAATTTAGAAATGCTCAATCAGATCATTAAATGGAGTTTAATCTGTGGGATGCTTTCACAGAGTTTATCATTCACAGTGATAAACTGCATGATACTATGATATTAAACCATCAGTTTCTGTTCAGGTCCACTTATACGGTCTCTCCATTAGCATGACTACTCAGTTACTGGGGTTGCACTCACTATGGATGAATTGCTTTGTGTGTGAATTTTTATTTTTATGAAATGCCCTACTGCTTAAATTCTTGCTCATATTTTTTAAACTGATTTTCATGCTATTTAAACATTACCTTTGTTTAACCTCAGTCAGTATGGTGAAATGAAGCAAATTATGGAGGAAGGCATTTTTTTATTTTGGTATTTTCAATTCAAATTGACAAATATACAAGATACACTAGTGACAATTTACTAACAATATGATAGCAGGTGTTCTAAGGTTAATTGTGTTTTCTATCAGAATAAACTTAATGGTAAATGGTAGATCATTGCAATAACATTTCTAGAGTTTGCAGAGGGAAAGAAATTCAATTTTTATTAATGATACATAATATTAATAAGGTTTTTAAAGTCTTTTTAAACTTACAGTGTAGCAAAAGCAAGTTGTTATTTAAATGATCATACTAAGTAATATTATACTTTTAAAATTCTATTGCTAAGCTGACACTTCTTGTGTTAATATTGTTCAAACAGTAACTCAGGATACAAAGGGAACAAAATGAAAATGAATACAAAGACATAAACCTGGATTAGTTAGCTTGAAGAACAGTGTTTTTCAGTGAAACTTGTAAAGCAGTCCTTTTGCTCTACTCAACTTTTTCTGTTTTCAACTTGAGAGTTCACTGGATAGTAAGAATTGCAAAGAGGTCTAGAAAAAATGACCTGAAATACTGAAATGATTCCACTTGTTAATCTCATGAAGGGAAGATTTAAAGGGTGATACTGCAGTCAAGCACCTACAGTTGTCTGATGATGCGGGAAGGAGATGGAGAAAGAGGGCTAGAATAAGAAATGGGCCTAAATATCAGTAAGAGATATTTAGTTTAGACATGCTAAAAGGAAAGGTGGCACAGGTAGTTTCTGAAATCTCTAAAATTAGAAGTTTTAAAAAGAAATGATAGAACCATCTATCTGGATAAGTTTGATTCTCCTTTGGGGAAGCAGATATGTCCCATCTGCTGTACTTGCTGTGCTTTTATTATGTTTTCTGTCATATAATTTTCTTTTTTCAGTATTCCATGTTTCTTCCTTTTTGATGTGAATAATTTGTAACAACAAAAGTGAAGTGACTCCATTGGTGTCATCTTAATAAAGGAATGAAATCATCCTTCTCATGATGTGACAGGCAGGTGTCCTACTAGTCATTCTTTGGAATTGTAGAGGGAAAACAGTAGTGGGGATGGAGTGTTTACAATTGTCTCTGAAGTTAAGAAGGATCAATAATTCACAATTTAAAAAAAGTATTTCATAGAACTAAGCAGTGATTACTGAAAAGTAGTTAATGGGCTTCAGAAAAGGAGGATTAAACCCGTCCATTTTTCAGCTTTGTAAGTTTTGTGGGAACATTTTAAAAACAAATGAAATTGGTCTTTTACCAATTGACTCTTCTTTCACTGCCAGTTTGTTGACACTTAGAGCCCTTTGCTCCACAAGGAACGATAATACAATTGGTCTAGTACATACTCTTTAATTGAATTGACTATTTTGCCCTGCTGCTCAGCGAATTGATAAATTGCTACAGCCTTCTGTTCTGAAAGTTGGTGGGGTTTTTTGTCTTTTGTTTTAGGAATAGAAAGAAAGTATGAAAAATAGCATTCAGAATTGGTTAAAGACATCATTGGATTTGTTTTGACTAATGATATTGCGGTCTTAGTTCTGTGAAATATTTTAGGAATTAATCAGTGTTTACTGTCATTTCTGATTTAATCATGTAGGTAAAATAAACTTTCATATTTAATATGCCACTACTGGTAGAATATAACTGAGTGTTTTGAACTTTCAACAGCAGAGTTATTTCTTTGACCTGAAAACATTGTTAAGGAGAATGTTTTTCTTGACCTCATAAGGTGAACATTAATATTGTTTTTGTAAAAGGCAGTTGACCTGCAGACACAATTTGAATGACATTTTATTATTAAGCAGGTTAACAGAAGTTCCCAAAGTTATTATTTAATCAAGAAAATATGACAGGGAACATACAGTTTTTTTCAGCCAGATCAGTGTTTTTATTGATAATTGCTAGTGTCCTGCCCCCGTCTTCACAAATACATTTCCCACTTCTTAAATTCTGTAAGTCACAGATCATAGCTAAGTAGCATTTTTTAAGTCATCTAGATGTTTGGATGCTCATTTTCTGGAAAGGTTGGGGCATCTGGGTACTGTGGATGACTTTAGAAATATCAGCCATTATTTATCTTTGATTTTATTTCATATCCTGTAACGAATAGGTTCTCTCCAGTTATTATGAAAGAATGGAGGAAATTAAAGGGGTTGCTTTGCCTGAAGACATACCTTGGGGTTTAATGTCAGACTACAAAACTTACGTACAAACCTATCTTTACGATTTTTTTAACCTACTTTAATCCCAATATGTCAATAATTTATCAGTTGCTAGTCAAAAACATGTCTAAGTCAATATGAAAACATGATTTAGTAAGTGATGGAAACAAGTCTTTTCTCAAAGAAGAGGAAGGTATGTTATGCTGCTGAAACTTAAAAAATAGCTTTCATTCCTTTTCTCAGTTTCTCCTGGTATTTTTTGTTTTGGTGGTGTGGTTTTTTTCCCCCCAATTATGAAGTCTGTGTAAGTGCACTTTACTCTGCCTTTGTATGAAATAAACATGCTTTCAGCAAATGTTAAAATGGATATTTGATCTGAGGAAAAGCTTAAACCTACCTTGTTTTACCCAAGACAGACTATAGTTCTCACTAATACAGAAAGCAAAGTGCATCGTTATGCCATAGTTTGGAAGTTTGTGGGTGTGTTTGGCATGCTTTCTCATTTGATTCATGCTTGACATTATTCATTATTATAATTCATTTAGGAAATGCACTAAAAATGTATTTTTATACCTTCCATTTGAAACTGTGTAAAACACTCACGTGACCTTTAGCAGATGCAGTGTACTATGTATTTCCTGGAAGGGTGTCCATTTTATTTTTTTGAAACAGTTGTACTGCCCTTGTGCTTTTATAAGGCCCCAGACATTTTGGGGAGTTAACTGCCAAATATCCCACTGCTGCAAGAGATAGTATTTGATTAACACCTGACTAAAGATAACTGTGTCTATCAGGATATACAGAAGCTTAGTTAAACTATTTCTTTTCAGTAAAGGTTCCAGGAGTCTGAGAAGACACTCAACAAATGCTTATTAATCAGATAAGCATAAGGGTTTTTTTACCCTTCCATCAGTGAAATAAAATTAATCATAGCCCAAAAGTCAATCAAAATTGCTACTAGGATTTTAAGGCATGACTCCATTAACTTAATATAGTTTGCATTACTCATGCAAGAGGTGAGTTTTCCATTTATTTTTATAAGCTATATTAGTTCCTCAGAGGTTTTTCTCCTTTTTCTTCAAGTAATACTGAAGCTCAGCTTTTGGTCATCATGGCAAAATCAGATAATGTTCCATATGGTTTTACTTCAGTTCTGTGAATTTTATTAGTTAAGCGCACACTTTGGTCTAAACTGAGTATAAAAGGTTCTGAAGGATGCCAGGGTATCGTAAATAACAATACAGAGCATCTCTAGCTGTGATTGAGGAGCTGCTAGTTAATGGGTTATTTTCTGTAAGCCAAAACATTCCTTAGATATTCACCGTGCTTAAGTGTATGCTGAATTACCCTGTTCCAGGAGACATACTAGAAGTATTTCCTATGTCTTTCTCATGAAGGTGATCATCTATCTCTTATTAAAGGAGATCGTCCCTCATTTCATTCATCATGTGAGTAAAGGAGAAGATTAAATCAATCTATTGAATATTATTCAGTCAAACAATGTGTGATATATTTTTAATTATCGCCCTGTTTTTATAGTTTAATCACAAAGCTTTTTTATTTAGTCCTATTACTACATTGAATTATATGCCTGAAACAAGTAATGTGGATGTTGCTTAATGTTTGATGCTGTTGAGACAGTCCTTGGGTTTTTTTGTACTTGTACCCCAAATAGTAATAAGTAACATACAAGAAAGATTGCTGTCCTTTAAAATATGGCTTGGACATTTCCAGGTAGAAAGGTCATTAAAGCTCTGAAGCAGCTCTCTCTGTTTACAGAACCTGGTAGTCTGTAAGTGCAGGAGGACATCGTACCTTGAAAACCTTTACTGCACTGGGCTATTACTGTGCTCTGAGACGATAAAACCTTGTTGAAGGAGACTCAGAACTGCATGCTAGAACTCAAAAGAGAAACAAAAACTCGTGCTGAGGTTAGAGCTAAGAGGTTTCAAGAGGAGACTCCTTCAGGTCGTACACTGAGATTACTTTTGTACTGAAGAAACTAATGGAAGTGAAGGAAAGACATGGAAATATCAAAAAGAAGTATTATGAGGATTGATATGAAGTATTATGATTTGATTGCAATTTTTTATTGAAATATGTAGAAATCAATTTCATTTTAACTATTAAACTATGTAATGGTGGAATTAAATTTTTGAGGTTAGTAAAACTGCAGCTTAGAAGAAAGTGCTTGATAAGTTAAGCAGTATGGTGTTTCTACCAAATATGACTTTCAAACAAAACATTCTTCTTATGTCCTTGTCTACTTTGGTTTTCATGTATGTTGACAGTTTTGCTGCATGACGGTGTAAACTGTTGGTCTGTTTCATCCTTCTTTCTCCTGGGTTAGCTGATATGAAATGCATATAAAATACCTTGTGAAGAGCCTTCAACTGGACCAAAATTCTTTGAGATCAAGCACATAGATAATATTATTTTTTATCTAATTGAGGGTGATACATTAAAAAAATGTAATTTAGGATTTTAAGTCTAATCAGGGCTGTACTTTAATTTTGTTTCAGATATTCCAAGTATCAAGACATTTGTACCATTTTGTTCCATCTTGCAAAGTAGTCAGAAAGATCTCTTGGCACCTCATAGTCATCAAGGAAATTTTCAAAGCCAAGTTTAACCGATTTAAATTCTATGTTCTAATTCCAGGTTTCTGTAATAATACAGTCCTATATTTCTGTACACATTATTTCCCTCAGTGAAACATTCCATTATTCAGAAGCAGAAAGAACAAAAGAATTTTCTGTCTTCATCAGTCATTTCGTCTTCCAAAACAAAGGTCTCTTTAATCTTCTGGGTAGAAGTTGGTAGAAGTTTAGTGTAAAAAATATCCTTTTTGATTATTTTGTTTTCCTTTGAATCATCCCTTGTTTCTACAAACACAATATTGGTAATTGCTCTGTTTTGAGCATCATTATGGTGCTTGTAGTTACATATCTACTTTTTCTAATCTGATGGTTATCATATGCTAAACTCTTCTGAAGAAATCAAGTAGTGTTTGTGTGTGTTGTGGTTCAACCCCAGCCGGGAACTGAGCACCACACAGCCACTCGCTCACTCTCCCTCCTCCAGTGGGATGGGGGAGAGAATCGGAAGACTAAAAGTGAGAAAACTCACGGGTTGAGATAAGAACAGTTTAATAATTGAAATAATAATAATAATAATAATAGAATATACAAAATAAGTGATGCAGGATGCAATTGCTCACCACCCACCAACCGATGCCCAGCCAGTCCCTGAGCAGCGGCCCCCCCGGCCAGCTTTCCCCAGTTGATGTACTGAGCATGACGTCACATGGTATGGAATATCCCTTGGGCCAGTTTGGGTCAGCTATCCTGGCTGTGCCCCCTCCCAGCTTCTTGTGCACCTCCAGCCTTCTCGTCAGCAGAGCATGGGAAGCTGAAAAGTCCTTGACCAGGGTAAGCACTACTTAGCAACAACTAAAACATCGGTGCGTTATCAACATTATTCTAATCCTAAATCCAAAACACAGTACTGTACCAGCTACTAGGAAGAAAACTAACTCTATCCCAGCCAAAACCAGGACAGTGTGCATACTAGGAGGGTAGTTTTTTTCCTGTTTCTCGATGTCTGTGGTCTGAACCTATTTTATCACATAACATCTGTCTTTATTGTTTTCCTGCTGTCAAATAAGCCTTTTTCTGTTCCCATTCTATCAATAGTCTTGCCTTCTTTCTATCCATTTTCTTTAAAAAGTTTCCCTTTCACACAAGCAATGAGGGTTAAACACAGGCATTTATTGGTATTATTCTATTAATAAGAATAATTTTGATGTAGTGCCAGTCCTGAATCAAAAACTCATTGTGGTGGGCTGTGTAAACAGACAACAAAAGGAAATTATTCCCTCATTCTCAGATATCTTCTATGTCAGGAATCCAAAATGTCTTTCACCACCTGCTGTCCTGGGTGGTGGCTGTCACGTCAGCAGCATCACTCTTCATGGTGGTAGCAGGTACATCATTGACAGTAGCTATGCAACAGCATCTTCTGTTTTGGCTTGTGTTGAAATGTCATTGGATCCCTGGGTTTTCCATTTCTCCCCCTTCACTTTTGAAGAGTTATTTTAATCATCCTCTTTAATTTGTGTAGAAACTTCTTCATTTAAGAAATGTGTAATGCAAACCTTCTAATCAGCTTTAAAAAACATTATTGTATGTATTAAGCTCAGCTTTTGTAGAAAATTTAGCTTTAGAATTAGTCAGAGGTCTTCTTTTGTTAGTTTAAAGTACTTGCTTTTCAAACCCCTATCATTAAGTCAGTATTCATGTCTCAATGAAAACAAATTCTTCCTGTGGTTGGGGGCTGTGATGAATAGCCTGAATATTGCATGTTGATTGCTCACAAATTGCTTTATATATGAACTCCTTATTTTTGCTTTGTGATCAGCTAAACAAGATATATTATCTTTTATAAAGGAATGAGTGTAGTTAATAGAAAAAATGGTATAAGGAATTACTGGTCCTTTTATTCTCTCAGGAAAAAAGATAGGAAGTGTTTGTTCAGTTAGGAAAAGCTAAACTGTATGGATTATGAAGCTTATAGGACCTTCCGAGGCATTTTCAGAAGATGCTTTTTTTCTGACCTTGTATGAGACATGACTGCCAGAAAAATTAGGTTCATATGACATTAAAACTTAATTTCAGGTGTAAAGCCATTTTTCCTCATCATACAACCATAACAATTTGCTGCAAAGCAGCATCAGTTCTCTGCAGTAGGAATTTACTAATCCATCTTTCACCAGAAAAAGTTTTCATTTAGTTACAAAACAGATTTTAACTGTAAGCCTGAAACTAATTTTTCACAAGAACTGCATCAATATTCAAATAAACTTGTTCAACAATATTAACTCGATTTTATTTAATACCTTCCCCTCGCCTCTTCTGTTGTACTAGAAATAAAGTATGTCAGGGAATTGGTGATAGGCCTAAGATACTAAATTGAGAAGAGAGAAACTGAATGGGAGATACAGATATCTAAAGCTGAATGTGGCCTGGTGGGTACATTTTCCTGATGCCATTTACTTCTCATTTATATATGTATATAAAAAAAAGTATATCTATAAGGAATATATAAGTATGTTCCTTGACTTAACTCTTTTCCATACATTTCCATATTCATTTCTATATACAAGTCAGAATTATTTCAGTGTCACAACTGTATATTGTTACAATCCTATTTGTCCTGAGGTTAAATTAAAATCTGTCTATTTAGGCTGTTCATTATGGTACACTTTGTTAGTGAAATCATCATTTGTGGAATAATGTTTTGGGTTTTAATGTATTCATCTGGATGATGGGGCAGAGTGTACCCTCAGCAAGTTTGCCATTGACACAAAACTGGAAGGAGTGGCTGATATGCCAGGGGGTTGTGCTGCCATTCAGTAGGACCTGGAGAGGCTGGAGAAATGGGCTGACAGGAACCTCATGAAGTTCCACAAAGTGAAGTGCAAAGTCCTGCACCTGGGGAAGAACAACCCCATGTACATGCTGGGGGGCTGCCCAGCTGGAAAGCCGCTTTGCAGAAAAGGCCGTGGGGACACCAAGCTGACCGTAAGCCAGCAACGTGCTCCTGTGACAAAGGCGGCGAATGATAGCCTGGGCTGAATTAGGAGGAGTGTTGCCAGCAGGTCGAGGGAGGTGATCCTTCCCCTCCACTCAGCACTGGTGAGGCCACATGTGGAGTACTGTGTCCAGTTCTGGGTTCTCCAGTACAAGAACTACAGGAGAGAGTCCAGCAAAGGGTCTCTAAGATGATGAAGGGACTGGAGCATCTCTCCTGTGAGGGAAGGCTGAGAGAGCTGGGGTGGTTCAGCCTGGAGAAGAGAAGAAAGGTCAGGGGGATCTCATCCATATGTATATAAATACCTGAAGGGAGAGTGCAAAGATGGAGCCAGATTCTTTTCAGTGGTGACCAGAGGCAATGGGCACAAACTGACACACAGGAGGTTCCATCTGAACGTTGGGAAACAGTCTTTTACTGTGAGGGCTGATCACTGGCACAGGTTGCCCAAGGAGGTTGTAGAGTCTCCCACCTTGGAGATATTAAAAACTCGTCTGGACATGGTCCTGGGCAACATGCTCTAGGCGGCCCTGCTTGAGCAGGGGCAGTTGGACAATTCCAGAGGTCCCTTCCAACCACAACCACTCTGTGAAACTCTGATATATATAAAAAGATTTGAGCAGGTTAAAATTTGAATACAGTAAAAATATGTTAACAGTAGATGCACAGATTTTGTCCTGCCATATTGCCACTAAAACATCCAGCTATCTTATTGTATTATCCAATAACAATGAAGTGGTAAGAGGGGAAAAAAGAATCACCCCATTACAGCCTCTTTACCTGTCCCTGACACCTCTGCTGCTTTTCTAATAGAATCCTTCACGCTTTTTTTTTTTTTAAATATATATCAACAAGTAAAGCAGCTATTTTGAAAGTGCTACAAATATATTGCAGACAAATGTATCATTGCTTGAGGGCAAAATACTTTGTCAAACAGCGAGCAAATCAACGAAAGGAATTATATCCCTAAGCATCAAATATTTAATATACTTAGTGTAGAAACTGAAAAAAACTTTAAATTGTACAATATGTATTTGTGTAGATACATTTTGTGATTATTTTGTATCCCAGCGGCAGAGCTTCTTATCATGTATCTTGAGTGTTATCATGGCAGTTTTTAATTTTTTAGTGAATATTGCAAAATAAAATTCTAACTAAATTGCCAGATTAAGTATTTTAATTGTCCTTTATAGCTTTAGCATAAATACAGCTATGTAAATAGCAAATGACAGTTACCGATGGGTTTATCTTGGTTTTTAATATACTTCTATTTGTGAAAATGTGTTAGATACAGCTTGTCACAGCTTAGTTTTTCCTGATGTTCACCTGTCTTGAAGTAAAGACCAGAAAGTCTGGTGGGGGGAAAAAAAGCTGACAATTTGGCATATATCCGTATTGTTCTTTAAAGTGTCCTTTCATTGTACTTTCGCTTGATAGTATTAGAAGATCTCAAAAGTGAAAGATCACAGAACTCTGTAAGGTCACTGTGAGTAACTCCCTGCAGATCTCAAAGTTCAAGCATATTCTTACTGTCCAGAGGGAGGGCTGGTATCATGGATCTGGGAGGAACAAGAGGCTCTTTCATTGTCTCTGGATAACCAGAAGGCCCTCTGGCAAGCAGCAAGCCTGGGAGAGCACGCTTGATTGTGGAGAGTTCCCAAGGGGGTGGTTTCAGTGGCAAGCCTCTGAGAATATCTTCTCTCTTAAAATATCTTAGTTATCTGTTTCTGAATAGGCACGGCTAAGTTGTTCCTGTCCATTTCCTTCAAACTGTTTTGAGAAAATAACTGGTTAGCAACAGAAGTCAGTCACAAATAAAAACATCTATTCTGAATAAACTGGAAGTTGCATCTTGTGCATATACCAATAAGTTGTCATCAGTACAAATTAGCAAAATGGTTATATACCATGATGTTAAACCTATTATTATTCAGTGACATTACAGTTGCTGTGGCTGGCATCAAAGATGCACATTGTGTTGTGTTGGTGTTTTCAAGCAGATTAAGTATGAAAAATCTGGGTACAAGTTGGGCTGTGCATTTTTATACTTGTAGATTTATAAAAAAATCTGTTGGTGAGAGGTCATTGGGTCACTATTCTGAAGTCTACGCAGAACTATAATGTACCATTATACCTTGGTACCTAATGGTATTATTGCAGGATAAGGAGTGCAACTCATTTTTTCAGAGACTGTTGAACAGAACTGCTCAGGGCTGAAATAGTATTTTGTTTGTGTTCAATTTTTTTGTGTGGAGTAAATGAAAGAGTAGACAGTGAGGGTATGTTACTTACATTGCAACCCTGTGTATTCAAAGTTTGTGATGAGATTCGGCAAAGGATAGTGATCCAGAAGGTCCTATTGATTTCCTAATGTGATAAGGTCTTTGAAGCCTTTGGTTTCCATTGTCTTTGCTTCTCAAGATAATACATAGTTGTGAGATCCATGCTTTTCTTATTTTTTTTGAATTCCAGGCAGCAGAGAACAGAAGTTGTTCAGGCTTTCTATGACAAGGCCTCCAGACTATAAAGGCAGCAAACATCATTGCAATAGCCAGATATTTACAGAGTACTAAGGATATTACCATAATGGAAACAAGGGGATTTTTGCTGTTGATTTCATTCAGCTAAGATGCTCGGCTACTGATGAATAGCTTAATCTCATTCTTTTCTAACTACAGTGGAGCATTATTGAGTGTTTGAATTAACTTTATTTTTTAACTATTTTTCAGCCAAAGGTGGGCATCTGAAAACTTGTCCTAGTAAGATGAATCTGAATATTTGCTGATAGTTCTAAGAGATAAATTTAGAGCTGAGACTAATTTTTATTTATTCATCATTGTAGTGAAAAGGGTTTTGAAAAAGCTTTTGCAAGTTAATCTTCCCAGGAGGTAGGCTACAAAAACTGGGTTGTGACTTTGGACCACTGGTCTATTTTATTTCAAAAATCTCCTCTATTTTCTAATCATTTGAAAGATTTGTTTATTCTTTTAAAATTTTCTTTTGAGAAAAAAGTAAAATACATTAAATATTTAGTTTGAATTAAGTTTGAAAGTATTTTTTATGGCCATGTGATAAAAAATCTAAATTTCAAACATTAGTATACTGCATTTTTGTAGAGCAGTGGTTGTAGCTGTATCTTTCACACGGATAAGTCCATGTCAGTGTGGCCTGTTGTATAAAATATGGAGTGCATTTGTAGCTCTGTTTGAAAAGGAAGATATTTTTTCTGCATGCTAGAAAATTATGCTGTAGAGTTAATTGGCATGGATTCCAGATTTAATTTTATTAACATTTGTTTTTATGGTTCCTAATACCATTCAGTTCTGTCTTTGAAAGAACAAAAAAAAAGAAAACTACTGTAGCTTAAACAGTAGTAACTTAAGAAACTTAAGTACTTTATATTCTTATGCAATAGTCTACTAATCAACATTTATATATCGCAGCTAAAATTGAATTAAATTAGATTGAAACTAAATTACAAGGTCCTGAGTAAATTGGATTTGGTAATTTACTATTGAGTCAATCTGCAACTGATGTCATAATTTAGATTTGCTTCTTATGTGAGAACGATACCAAGAGTTATTCTTCCCTTTGCAGTTTCAATTTGTGAGCGTGAAGAGGAATGTACTTTTGCTAATGATCATGCTTGAAGTACAAAACTAGTAACTGACCTGATGTTAATAATGGATGTGTTAAGATGCATTACAGGTCTTTCAGCTCATCTTTTCTTGAACTTGAGAGACAAAGCTGCGACTCAATGACTCTCAAGAATGCTCAAAGTAAGAGGTGTGTTATGGTTTGTGTATGTAAAACAGACAAGATTCAAGATGTAGGAGAAATGTTGCAGATGTCATATTTAGCTGTATTTATAATCGTTGTTTTTATATGCATTAAACTCTGTCTTGTGAGCTTCAAGGAATTTTTAGCTTTTGACCACTGACCTGTATATGGTTTATCACCCTAAATTCTGACAGCTGGCTTACTTGCAGAATGTGTGGGAAATTATTTTTATAACAGGTAATTTGAAGATGAGGTCCATATCAAATTTTGTCCATTTTAGTTAGTTTTCAAAATATAGATTTCATTTTTTGGAATCTTAGGAAGGGATGGTTTCACAGGATTTCCTACTCAGATATAAATCAGGAGACTTTTATTACATAATAGCATGGCTTGCATAAATACACTCCATTTATGAAACCTCTTACGTATTTAGGAAAATTTCATAATATGCCATATTACTGTGAGTTGTTCTTCCCAGCTGGAACAACGGCCTTGGGCATGAAGCCACACAGTTGGGCAAAATAATGGCATCATTTTATAGCTTGATAATGGCACCATTAGCACAAGACATTATCATATCACCTTTTTATGGATACTTATATTTTAAACCAAGCTCTGTTATATGACATATAAGTGCAGCATTGGAACAGACTTCAAAAAATAAAAGTGTAATTTCTCTTTCAACAAGTTAAATGTTGTAACATTTATGTAGCTATTATCTTTATTCTTTATAAAACAGTGAGCTTCTTTAGAAGTTTAATGAAAAATGTATATAAACCCAGCAATTTTGCATCTGAAATAGGTACTGAGGTATAAGGTGTTTCTTGAGCCATCAAGTGTGACCTTTACTCCCAAACAAAAGGATGAAAAGTCTGCTCTTGGCCAGTCTGATGCAGTTTCTGATTCTTCCAGTCTGAGAGAGCTGCTGGTGCTTTGGAGATTATACAAACCGCAGGTTCAAAAAGACAATTTCTGACTGTTCTGGAACTCAAGTTTTTAACTCTAGCCTCAGTTTCTAATTGTTGATCTGTTACAGACTGCGGCTTCATTTTTTAACTCAGGCTTTGCCTCTGATAGCACATCTCCGATTGCAATTCAAATGTGGAAGCTCTGCTCCCTCAGGCAATCAGCTTTTTTAGGACAGTCAAAACCACAGAAGTAAAGGTTTCTGAGAGATTTTCTATTCTTTAGTAGATCAGTCTTGACTGTGGATGGAATTACAAGTACTGAGGTCTGTGGACAAATGAACACTCATACCACAGACCCTAAAAACCTGGCTTTCTCAACACTAGCAAATTTTGGTAAGTCCATTTAGCATCATAGCTTGTCCTTTCTTAGTACAGAATCATGTCTTCTGGTTCTCATCTTCTGAAGCTGCCAGCGAATGTCCATTCCACAGCGTTCAACTCTCATCATCTTCAAGTTGCCACCACTCCCTGAGTTTTTTTCTGTCTCCTATCTGGTGATGCAGAGCTTATTCTCCCTCCTCTTGAAAGTGCAGTGTGAGTGTACTAGTTTACTCTTTCTCTGATACTCAGACAACAAATTGGAATTTGGAGGTTCATATGAAGACACACGCAGATTAACAGTAATCGGTCACAATCCACAGTTGAATATCAGGTTTTACAAATTCAAGATATAACATAAAATGCAAGCAAATAAGCTCAGGTTAATAGGGTAAAAATATGAAATTGGAAATACCACTTATTTCATAAGATAACACATTAGGTTTTGGTTTTTCAAGGAGTGTGTTGTGCAATTTTATTACAACTCCTTTGAATAAAATTTAAGATCATCTTCTTATCTGTTTGAAGTTACTTATCCCAAAGAATAGATGAATTGTTGCTTAAATATTTGATCTTGACATTTGTTGTGCAGTTCGGAGTTTAAAATAAAAAACACAGTTGTGATAAATTGTGTTGAAAGAGTTATGGAAAATTATTAAGATTTTGGTTTGATTTGAGAGCTGTAACTTGCCTTTCACTTTAGTCAGAATTCTTACATTCCAGAAACAACATCTTTAACAGATGTGTCAGATGGAATATTGCTATAATGACTTCACCTAGGAAACAGATCAAAACCTATCAATGTTCAGTAAAAAAGGAGTTGACCTGAAATTGCACTTGAGTTCTGGTATTTTTGATTCCTGTCAGGCTTTTAAATTATAGCACAATGAATATTTGGAGACCTTGAAGAGTCACTAAAATTTAGTGAATAGATATTTGTGATAGAATTTTAGTAGGTAAGGTGCAAAGGAAAATAAAGAGAAATTCTTCCTTTAATAAGAAGGCGGCATCAGAAATTTTTATGGTAGAGATGTGATTCAATATTGAGATGTGTTCATCCTTGGCATTAAGATTTTTTTTCATAATAAAGAAAAAGTTAATAAATTATTGAAAAATAAACAAGCAAAGAACATAAAGATTACAGCAGAGCAGCAGTTTGTATTTTATATAGTTTTGACTGGAAAGATACGCAAAGATTTATTGGTAATAATCCATTAATCTTTAATTTCAGAACACTTAAAATCTCTCATTTGAGTTGGTTAATTTTGGAAGGGTATTAAGCAGAATAATTTAATTATATTTTTCTGTTTTTTTTAAGACTAAGATTGGAAATGTATCACTTAAGAATGAATAAGCTTCTTTCTTTTTTTTTTTTTCTTTTTTTTTAAGATAATTTTTAAGAGTTTTAAAGCTTTAATACCTATGGCTTATTATTGTATATTAGCATTGTTGGAAATTGAAAGTCAGTACATATTTAAAACACCAGAGTACCAAAAGGCAAGATCCTGAACCGCCACGGAAGGATAAGGCAATCCTGGTTCAGATAATTTACAATATAAATAAAAAAAAAAAAGGAAAAAAGAACACAAGCAAATTACATTTTTTAGAATTTCTCATTTCTAGTGTTCATTCTGAGAAATAAAACATAGTTCTAGACGCTTTGCCTTCTAGACATTTCATTATTTAAGCTATGTGAGACTTTCTTACCATAAAAATGAAATTCTAGGTCTGGTCTGAAACTAATTATGCTTCTGGTATACTGATACACTGTATACAAATTTCCCTTCAATTTTAATTTGTCTATAATTCATAAATATTTTTTTCTTTGAAAGGAGAATATGTGTTTGTGTGTGTATGTATGAAGACTGTCAATAGAAAGCAGACCTAGTGTGTTATCTCTTCTGCTTTTTTCTGTAGTCGTTCTTTATTTTAATTGGTACATTCTCTATCCTATTTTTTTAATCCAGTCTTTGAACTGGCACAAGACATTTTCAGATACTGATGATGATGAAATCAAGACTTCTGTTTTCAGTAAAGGGAAATTTTAGCTATGTCTGGTACGGTACAAATGCAGACATGTGAAGGGTTTTTTTTCCCTGTGTTTTATTAAACTTCTAAATTTGATTGAATGTAAGAACTATAGATCACCAGGGATTAGTTGTGCAATTCAGATGGTTTAAAGTTTCATGGTTGTGACTCACATGAAGAACATGCTGGTGACTGCCATTGCATTTTATCTTCAACTCCTTTTTTTTTTTTATTCTAGTGTAGTAGCTTTATGAAAGTTTATGCTGGCCACAGCCTTATTAATAGATTTTTCTGGTAGATCCAGCTGTAGAGATATTGATATCTGGGACATTTCAAGCAACCCATGTGTGTATGTGCATAGCATATCTCAATCTGTATTATTTTTCATTACCATTCTGTATTGAATTTTGCAGTTATTGAGTTTCTAAATTAAGTGCAAAGAATTTTAATACTGTAAAGATTTTATGCATACCAAGATTCAGGATAGGGAAAGATAGTCTTGCTACAGCAATTTCAGCTCTTGTCTCTTAATTTTATTGGTATCTCAGAATCACACATTGGTTGAGGTGGGAAGGGACCTCTGGAGGTTGTCTTGTCCAACCCCCTGCTCAAGCAGGGTCAGCTAGAGCAGGTTGCCCAGGACCATGTCCAGATGGATTTTTAATATCTCCAAGGATATCTATCAGGTGTCTTCCCTCCCTCGATCCCTCCCTCTTTGCCTCCTTAATTGCTGGGGTTTTTTTATTCCCATGTCAGATTTTATTTTGAATACCAGGAAATGCTTGTGTCCGAGTTACAGCATGAGTCTTGAGTGTTCTGTAGACCCCTTGGTAAACTAGCCATCATGATGGAATGCCTTTCACTGTGCGAGACTAGATCTGATCACCCTGTTCTGTTCTTCACGTTCCTATTTTCCTATATCACATAAATTTGAACATTCTAACTTTTCTCTATGTAAAATTAGACCTGCCATCACGTTCACCTAATTCATGTAAAGGACATGTTTAACATTCAATTACCGCACACAGTTGTTATAAATGTTCTAAAATGACAACAGTTTAATAATAAACAGTTTAATAAATCCCTAATCAAGGAGCAGCAAAAGGGGCCAAAAGGGTGCCATCAGGTTTGTGGGCTCAATTAATTTTCATAAAATGTGATCAGCTTTCCAGCTTGTCTATTAGAAAAAACAATTTTAATTCTTTAGGTAGCTGTGGTGGGTTGACCTTGGCTGGATGCCAGGTGCCCACCAAAGCCACTCTATCACTCCCCTCCTCAACTGGACTGGGGAGAGAAAATATAATGAAGGGCTCGTGGGTCGAGATAAGGACAGGGAGAGATCACTCACCAAATACCGTCACGGGCAAAACAGACTCGACTTGGGGAAATTAGTTTAATTTATTACCAATCAAATCAGAGTAGGGTAATGAGAAATAAAACCAAATCTTAAAAACACCTTCCCCCCCACCCCTCTCTTCGTCCCGGGCTTTACTTTACTCCCGATTTTCTCTACCACCTCCCCCCCAGTGGTGATGGGGGACAGGGAATGGGGGTTGTGGTCAGTTCATCACATGTTGTCTCTGCTGCTCCTTCCTCCTCAGGGGGAGGACTCCTCACATTCTTCCCCTGCTCCAGCATGGGGTCCCTCCCACGGGAGACAGTCCTCCATGAACTTCTCCAATGTGAGCCCTTCCCATGTGCTACAGTTCTTCACGAACTGCTCCAGCGTGGGTCCTTTCCACGGGGTACAGTCCTTCAGGAACAGACTGCTCCAGCGTGGGTCCCCCACAGGTCCACAGGTCCTGCCAGGAGCCTGCTCCAGCGCGGGCTTCCCACAGGGTCACAGCCTCCTTCAGGCATCCACCTGCTCTGGCGTGGGGTCCTCCACGGGCTGCAGGTGGATATCTGCTCCACCGTGGACCTCCATGGGCTGCAGGGGGACAGCCTGCCTTACCATGGTCTTCACCACAGGCTGCAGGGGAATCTCTGCCCCGGTGCCTGGAGCACCTCCTCCCCCTCCTTCTTCACTGACCTTGGTGTCTGCAGAGTTGTTTCTCACTCCTCTCTCTGGCTGCAATTGCTGCTGCACAGGTTTTTTTTCCCCCCTTCTCAAATATGTTATCACAGAGGCGCCACCACTGTTGCTGATGGGCTCGGCCTCGGCCAGCGGCGGGTCCATCTTGGAGCCGGCTGGCATTGGCTCTATCGGACATGGGGGAAGCTTCTAGCAGCTTCTCAGAGAAGGGGCCCCTGTGGCCCCCCTGCTACGAAGACCTTGCCACGCAAACCCAATACAGTAGGTTAAAATTAAATGAATGGTATTGTACAAAGATTGAATCACTGAGTAGATAATCACTTCACAATGCAATTCTTCAGACTAACAATGAAAAAGCACGGAAGTGCTCTTTACCAACTATAAACATTATATTGGTGCTTCTGCAATAGAATGTTGCAGTAAACATATATTAGATTACATCGTAGTGTTAAACATTTGTTGTCATTACCAGAATCAGGGCATTTTTTTCAGGAACTTTGAATGATCACTCTGTTTCTAGCAAAATATCAGTTGGTACAGGGTTTTTTTGTGTGATATCAGTAGACATTCGCAAGATGTCCCTTATTTTATGAAACTGCTTTGAAATTAATTAAAAGCATAGGTGTCTTTGCTAAAATACATGGAAAAAGTTAAGTTTGGTTTGGATTAGACAGTATTTGTTGTTTTAAATTAACACTTTTAATGTGGATGTCTCTGCACTTGTCAGCTTTGGAAGAATGGAGAGAAAATTAAATCTCTCAGAAATCCTTTTTCTGTCTTGTCTCCTGTTACTGGCACAGGGGCCTAATAACCCGTACTAACAACCTGTGCGAAGGAGAATAATCATGCCTAATCATAGAATCACAGAATGATTGTGGTTGGAAAAGACCGTCTGGAGATTGTCTGACCCCTCAAAGCAGGGTCACCTAAAGCAAGTTGTCCAGGGCTTTGTCCAGTCAGATTTTGAACATCTCCAAGGGTGGAGAGTCAATACCCAACCTATCTGAGCAGCCTGTTCCAGCCTTCGATCATCACTGCAGGAAAAAAATTTCATATGTTTAAATGGAATTTCCTGTATTTCAGTTTGATCTGATTTAGGTTCAGGTTTAAAAAGGCAATTGGTACATAAAAAACTTTACCTTACCATTTTTTAAAAATGATTATTGAGACTGTGTTTGTACTGAAAGAATGTTGCTGTATAGAACATCTCATTTGTGAAAATCCCCTGTAACCTTTGAATAGGGTCACATGGTTTATTTTTGTCAAACCGTTTCCCAACAGGCTAAGTCAAGATTTCAGTAAAAAACATAAATCAGCATTAAGCCATCTACAGATGCATAAAATAGTTACAAAACAAACTCACTTGCAGCTAGAAAGCAATTAAGCATTAGTTCTCAGAAATAATAAATATACAAAATCTTCTCTATTTTTTTATAAGTATGTTCTTGTCTCAGTGAAAGCCATGAGTAAGTTCTTAGTTGGACAAAAGGGTGTAGGGTACAATGGAATGACCTTGGGAATTTCTGTAACCACTGGGGCGAAAAAACAACCCTTCTTTTTGAGTGTAGTCAGTGCATTTAGTTGAAGATATCTTTCTGCAGTATTCTTGTCCCTGAAAACACACTGAAAAATCTTTCCTGGAATACTGTGAGGATATATGTTACATATGGCTGTTGGCAAGAAAGGTACCTTTAAAATCTGTACATGAGACAGTTCACCCTGCAGGGAGTAAACAGTATGATTTTAATTTCTTAACTTTATTTTTCAATACCTTCCTGCACTTGAAACCAGAGAATCCGGATTGCCTTTTAAGGTATTAATCTCTTTGGGGATGACATTGTTAATATTTGTTCCTCTGTGCCCTGCTCAATGCCACTCTTACAAAAGCCTGCTCCGGCTTATAGCGTGCAATAATTGGAGTTTGTCAAATATGATGATTTTGTAGGAAAATTTTTTTGGAAAATGGCTTTTTTATTTCTAAAACATTCCAGGAAAATATTTCACGGTTAAACCAAGTTTTCACTTCAGTTTTTTTTAAGCAAAACCTTTTTCCATTTTCACATTTAAGAAAAGTAATTTTTCCCTAAAAAGGCTGTTCAAAAGTGTTTCATGGTTTTTTTGGCCAGCTCAGACAATAACAACCTTGTCAAAACTAGTGGCTATGGGAGCAAGCAGCAACCTCAAATTTCCTAGGTTTCTGCAGAAAACCTGATATTTGTCCTGACATTCTGTCTAAAATTAATGTGAATAATTGATGCTTTTATAAGTATTTTCTTCCATTTGCTTCTGTGATGTCTGATAATGTGTGCACTTGTATAGGAGTCTTTCCTTCAGTTGGTATATTTAAGGCCGTCTCTCTTGTACTCTTGTTACAAATCTTGTAGGCACTGAATTTTTAAGAGCCATTAATCTTCCATGCAGTGTGTTTAAAATCAGTCTTTGAGTCCAAAGCTGTTCATGCAGGACAGGCAGAGCTATATTCTGTATCTTTGATTCTTAGGAAACAAAGCTTTGTTAAAGGATTTCCTAGAAATTACCATATTGCACTTTAGAAACATGTCCCTAGTTAAAAGTAGAAATTATTTTACTGAGGCATAGAGGAATGCTGGAAGATACCCAATCTTTACTTGACTTACTCTTCCAAATAGGTTTCTTACTCATTGCCTAACTCCCCTGCCATATAGATTCAATACAGCAAATGAGGTGTTTCAGAATTTCAAAGTATACGTCTGTGTAACAGAAACTGAATTCATTATCTTTCGGAATGTTTTTATCATGCAGGATCTTTGCCCTGACTTATATACTTGTTTTGTCAGAAGACGTTATTCATTATTTTGGGATCAGATTCTGCTCTGCAGACACCCTCTCTGCTCCTACTCAAATGAAAAGAATCTAGACAGCTGAACAAGTACCCCCAAAAGCAGATCTTAATATTTCTGCCTTAAGTTGGTATGAAATATTCAACATGAGAAAGGAAAAGGCACTACCTATGTTTCAACAGAGTTCAGGCCAGCATTATAATTATGTAGGGCTCTTGAAAAGTATTTTCCTTTGCTCTCTGAAAGCATAAAGTGCTCTAGCAGAAAAAGTGTGTTTATTTTCTTTGGATTTGGATTTTGTTAAAGCTGTTCAACACCCAAATGGTTACTGTTCATTTGCACATGCCTAATTAAACAATTAGAGCTTCTGGAAAATATACTTGGAAATACAGATTTTAAAAAGTGAGAATAAAAAGTACTCTCAGTGCTGACAACCTTGAATAATTTTTTTTTTCTTCTAAACAACTAAGGCCTTTATGAATTAAAGTGAATGTGAATGAAGTGCCTTGCCATTTGTCCATGAGGTGGGAACAGATCATTCTGAACTTTGCAGGTAGCCTTCAAGATCACAGTTCTAGGTGATACGTCTCATATATTACACTGTCATTTCTATACTTCATTTATAGAGCTTTTGTTACAAACATTGTTGTTTCATGGAAATCACTGTTGCCAGTACCTATCAGTGTAGTTCATTGTGTCATTGCCAAAATGCTAGCATGGCTAGCCTGATTTCTTGGAAATCAGTTTCAGTTGAGCAGGTCCTGCTCTTCTCTTTGGTTTACATCATTCTGAATCTGCCTGAAAACCAGTTATTCATCCACCTTTCCCCACCTAATTACTGCAAGTTACTAAAAAATGTCAAAGGTTCCTGCTTACTAGCATTACACATTTCTCAGCATCTTTTACAAATATGTTCCTGGATCTGACAGCGTATCAGTCGATGATGTGATGTATGATGTATCAATGATATATCACCCTGACTCTACAGAATGTGTCACGAGGTTGAGTAAAATCTAGAGCTGTTGGTTTTCTCTTCTTTTTTTCAAATTTATTACAGCTTGCAATATAATAGGAGTTTCAAATGAGGGATAAATGTTAAATGAAAAAGAGTAAAATTAATGTAACAAAATTGGATCACAATGTGTTCTGATAATCCTCATAATTTAATTTTCATTTTATCTTGTAAAAGTCTCAGTTGTCACTTTCTAGATTTTGATCATCTCTTCAAGGAAGAACATTAAACTCATTTTCTTCCTTACGTGTTACATATTTTCCTTCTTAGTATGCTGAGGGTTTTTTAGGTCAGTTAACCACTTCCACTTTATTTGAAGCCATTAATATTTTCACATCAGTGCGATCTGTTGTTCTTTCAGCAGCAGATCTGTTAGAATAGTCTTGTCCTTTGTATAGATAAGTGGACATCATCCCCTACATGCAAAACCCCACGCTTTTCCTTCAGTGGAATATACATACAATACAGAACGCTTAATCCATTTTATTTTTTCCTCATATCTTTTTAGGTTGGATATTCTAAATTATATAGGCTATCACATGTCCTCTTATCTTCACTCTCATGCACACACATGTAACTGACTCCCATACCCTTCTTTGCGTACCTCTGTTTCTCTTACTATTAGATGTGGATCTTCAGTAAAAAACTGAAATAATGATAAAGCTGATGGACATTTTCTCTGTACAGTTTAATGAGGTTTCTGTGTCTTCATTTGTCATCATTTCACAATGATGATAAAATAGTTTCACTTGGGTAGCCATAGTCTTGAAAAAGCCATTCTGCATGAGCTACCTTCCTGACTTATCTTTTGGCTAGTTATAGTCTTTCATGAGAGGCAGGACTAAGAGTTTCAATTTCTTGTCTTAGCGTTCTGCTCTGAAGTCCTGCTCTTTCTGAAGCCAAAAGGAAGTCAGTAGGTATTTACCATTAATAGTAATGTAGTCAGCATTCACCTCTGGAGAAAAAAGTGAGACTATTTATTTAATTCTAGGTTTATTCTGTGATAGTGCTGTTTATGAGATGAACAAAATTCAAGTATTTGTTCTCTGGACAGCTGCTGGAATACAGATTCCTTCCTCTTTTCAGGAGTTTAATTGCATCAGATATGCTCACAATGACTTCTAGTCTCATTGTAGTAGTGCTATTTACATCAAGGAATTAAAGCCTCTGTCGTTCGTGGTTTTTTCAATAGGTGAGAAGGGGAACGAGAAGATACATCACTGAATTTCTGTCCTGAATGGGAATGCTGCTTTTTGGTTGTTTTACACATTAGAGAGGGGAATCACCAAGCACCACGCAAAAGATCAGAAAATGTAATTTCTACAAAGTGGTATTATATACATAAATCTTCTGAAAGACAGATACCTTTGGGATATCGTAGGCCGTAGACTTCCGTGTAATCCATTACCCATGCTGATATAAACCTTTGATTTGTGGGTTTAAACCTGAGGCTGAGTAACCTCATAAATATGCTAATCCACAGTAATCAAGAAAAGTGCTATTGCAAATACAAAATTTTTATTCCACAGTTCCAACAGCTTTATGGCATGCTCTACATTTATAACAATAAACTTTGGGAAATTACTCTATTCATGTTTTAAGAAAATGCTTTGCCCTTTTCTTGGCATCTCACCAATGAGTTTTACATACATTATTTTGAATGGCATGATCTTTATGCAAAATTCAGTGCATGTTTTACCTTTTCTAACCAAGTATTTGATTTCTAAAATGAACAAAACATCACATAAATTTTAAAAATTCAGCTTTTGCAGCCCTATAAAAATTTTATTATCATTTTTATTAGGCTGGAGACCAACCAGTGGGTTAACTAGTAGATTGTCTGGTAAAACCAGCTCTACTGTATATTTAAGAAGATAAAGACTTAGCGGATTTTGAAAAAAATCTTATACTTTTTAGCAGCACATTTTCCGTGTCTGTTAGATGTATTTCTACACATACACATAGGCAGGAACTTTAAATGCCATAGCCATCATATTAAGTTCTACAGTCATTCAAATAGTTCAGTGTAGATTTATTTATTTATGTATTTATTTTAAGGAAAGGTGAAAAATATCTTCCATGGAGGAAAGAAAATAGACATTTTTCATGTTTATAAACTTCAGAATACAAGAATTCTGCTTTTTTTGAGGGGTGCAATTTCTGTGTACTAAGAAATCCTCACTGAATGCTGTATATAAAACCAGGTGTGTTTAAAAATCAGTCTTTTCAAGAAATAAACAACATTTTTCTTCAGCTGATATTTCAGTTCCCAGATACTGCAATGCTAATATGTACTTGGCTTGTTTTGAGTAATCCCATTTCTAATCCATGTCTAAAGAAAACTGAGTTACTTTAAAAATGGAGGAAAAAATAATCAGTCAGTTCTGAAAGAATTTCTTCCTTAGTTCATATGAAATACCTGTCAAAAATGATTATTTTGTAGTTTCTGTAATCAGTAATTATGATTTTGTATTAGGTGCCTGAAGGATTGAAATCTAAACACTGGTAATTTGAGCAATATAGTGTTTTCCGGGGTGTTAGGTTTGCGCTTGCCAGATTAACTGTATAATGTAGATGTATCTCCTTGCGTGTGTATCTGATTTTTTTTTTATTAATATAAAATCAGGGTCCATTTTTTGGTGAGCTGACACATGCACAAACAACTAATTCACTCTTCACAAAATAAGATTGTGTTTTGGTTTTAGGTTTAAATGTGGCATTTTGTAGAAACAAGACTGCTATTAGCCTCTTTAAAAACAGAAAATAGTTCAATACATACTCACTTTGAATTTCTTCAGACATTTTAACTTGAATCTCAGATACTCTTCAAAAACATTGGGTGTGGTACAGTACCACTGTTTAGATTTCTATACAGAGTAACATTGCTGTTACTGAACTCCAGTAACTGAACTCCAGTCTACTTACTTCACAGTAAAACTGAAATCCGGTCGTTAAAGATGAAAAGCTAGAATCAGTTGCTCTATGACCACTCTTAAGGGAGCTCCCCGACCCTGAAAAGCTGCTCGTTTCTAATTTGATCTGATTACTTTTGAATTTTATTTTGTTTAATAGTCCACAACAGTAAACAAATTACATATTGATAAATAATAAAAGGCCAATTATGCTAAGTGGTCTGGATAGCTTTGTAAGTTAAACTCATTTGAACAGCATGCATTTTAGTAGAGCCAAGTACAAGGTTATTAACTGCCTGCAAGTTTAAATAAGTATAACATTTTGACACTTGTGTATCCTTCCACAACATCCAATACCCCTTGCTTAGACCAGAAGAGCAGGATATACAGACTTAAGACTTAAGAAGTCTGCAGCCTTATCCCCAAACTGTTAATTTTCTCCTGTGGGCTGTAAGAAGCAAGTGGGGGGGGGTTAATGTAATCATATTTCCAGCAGAGGCGCATTGTAACAGACGTGGGAATGACTACCTAAGCATGCCATTTTAGGACACATTTTGTGTTCTGCAGAATTATGTTTCCCCTTTCATTTGCATGCACTTTCCACGGGTTGCTTCTGCCCAGTCTGTGAGCATTTCCATTCAAAAAATGTAGATTGTTTGCTTCAATGCTAATTTTTGTGCACCGTGCAAACTAAGGAACACAACAGCCTATTCTTGTTGTAGAATTTTGAGTCCACATGTGCTGTATGGCAGGACAGTGGTAGGTGCACATGATGCTGCAGAAGGATTCCCCGAGTCAAGGGTCGGCAAATAGGTGGTTTCAAGTTGGCATGTCAAGTGTAGGTGAAGTGGCTTAGTGCAAGTCCAGCATTACAGACATTTGTTTTAGCTGCCCTAACAGAAACTTTTGCCCAACTTAAGAAGATACAGCTTGGTGGCTTTTCTAGCTGTGCCTGCAGTGCTCTCTCTGAGGTTCAGTAGAGAGAGCTGAGATCTTGCAGTGCTGACTGGTGTGTACTGGAACTTTGTATTTCTTGAATTTCAGAGATTTATTTTTTTTCAACTCTTCATGTGGAAAAGAGTTCTGAGCCACACTCTGCACTTTACAGTAACTGCTGTGAAGTAACCCTTTCACCTCAGTGAGATGTTCTCTGATTCGTCAGACAACTTTATGAAGTTAAATATACCCTGACACAGTAGCATTGACTCTGTGATTCTGACTTCATCCTCCAGGAAATTTTTCTTTTAACAATCTATGTGGATTCTATAAAATATATATTTCAAATAGCCATCCCATCGTGTCAATAATTACAGAAATGTGCCTTAAAAATAGCTCTTTAGTGGTAGTGGCTAGGCATTTTCCTGGATATAAGAACCTTGGAAGAAATCCAAATTGCTTTGTCAACTTAGCCACGGTTTGGCAGAGCAATATGACAGTAGTGTGCCATCACCAGCAGATTTAAACTTGTACCACTAATTCCATTTTGACATTGATGAAAACATCATATGGGTCTTTTGCATTTGAGGAGGTATCTTTTAGGGTCTCTTTTGAGAAGAGAAGAGATAGCACTTCAGTTCTGCTGTGTTAAATGAGAGTCGTTACTATTTTTTTAATGCAATATTTTTTATTGAACCATTTTTTCTCAGAAATATATAGCGCTTTAAGGAGTGAAATTAATCTGTGTGGGCAAGTGGTTTGTGTAGAATCATAAACAATGTATAAAGTTGGAGATTTCCTATATTTATTTTTGAATAAATATAATTTACAGTTTTGACTTATTATGGTATCCTAGAGCCACAGTAGTCTGCCAGTTGTTTGAATAGGATTCACTTATTATGGGCAAGGATTCCTGATGTTTTGCAAGCCTATCAATCATGCTGCACTAAATGAGAATGAAGGTATTGCTGCGCAGCACCCAGGTAGTTTCTCACACTCTTTAGATGCAATATCACCAGCCTGTGCTTGAGCTAATTTAGGTTTGACAGGAAGAAATCTAAATTACGCTGTCAGAATGGAGATTGGTTTTTGAATAGGAGTGAATCAGAAAGAGACTTGAACACACACTTGTTTGAACATGAATTGTAAGGGTAGCACTGTAGGTCAGAGGACTGTGGAATTTTTTTAAGAGGGTTGAAGACAAACGTGCAGTTGTCATTGGTTTATCCTTAGTGTGACTGTTATTGGTACCAGCTTCTACAGATAAAAAAACAAAAACAGATGCATCAAGGATCTGAAAAGGATCAAGAGTCTGTTTTACTTTGAAAAATGTCAACATTAACCATGTTTTGTTTATCAGAAGACCAAGATGGCTTGATGTTGAAAGGGAGAGGGTTTGATATGTCAAACAGTAGAGCTTTGATTCAGGACGACCTTAGGAAATGTGAGGATTGGGCCAACAGAAACCTCATGAAGTCTGACAAATGCAAAGCCCTAACCAGGGTGGAATTACCTAACGTCAACTTGAATATTAGCCAACAGTATGCTCTCATTCCAGTTCAGGCAATACCTATGTGTGGGGCCTCATTAAGAGAAAATGATCCCCTTTTACTCATCTCTGGTGAGGCTGCATGTGGAATGAGACTCCAATTTTTGATGTCCGAGTTCAGAAAGGGTATTGAGAAGCTGAGGGGGTCCAGGAGAAGTGCCACAAAGATTTTTAAGGTCCTGTAGCTCACAAGCTAAGTTGAAGCTGTGGAGCTTGGGCTTGTTTAGTCTGGCAAAGAGCCTCCAATAGTAGGCTACAATTACTTCTGGAGGAGTTACAGAGATAATGAAGCTAAATTCATCTCTGTAGTAGCAGGTGGTAAAACAAAAGGAAGTGCTCACAAGCTGCACGTTGGGAGATTCAGATTGAACATTAGAAAAAAATTCATTATGTTAGCAATGCTGCATTGAGACAAGTTTCACCGAGTGGCTGTGGAATATCCATCTCTGGAGGTTTTCAAAACTTATCTGCAAAAAGACACTGTTGACCTGGTTTAGTGTTGACAGTGGCCTGGCTTTGAGTGGGAAGTTGAACAACATGAGCATGCGATGTTTCTTCCAGTCCACATTTCTATGACTCTGTGATGCTAACATATAAGAGCACACTCCATAACAGGTGCAGCTTTCCTAGTGGGAGACTCTTTAATTCATCAAGTCATAATAAGATGTCATAAAAAGTCATAATAAGAAAGCTGAAGAGAGAGAGAAATCCGATTCTAGCAAGTGACAGCAATGGCTTTTCCTTAATGTAGTTTGACAAACAAAAACATATCATCATGCAGTGCTTCTCTTTGTAGTAGAATTTAGTCATTCAACTCTGCCTGACAAATTCCGTGACTCCATTCCCTTCACTTCTGTGTTTAATTTTCCTGCCTGTCCATTTAATCTAGCCAGGCTTTTAAAAACCAGTTTTGGAAGATGTTGTCTAGAAATCTGCTGTTTCACACTCAGTTCGTAGGAGAACTCAATCCTGCAAAGATTTATGTCTAAAATAACTTTTCGGTACTATAGGTCTTTGCGTCAATTACTTTTCATCTTTTTTTTTAATTTAATTTTAAAACATGTCCTTTCTCCCTTGTCTATGCCTTTTAATTTTCTTTCGTTCTCTCATTGACTTTAATACTCAATATTTCAATTTCTTAATAATGTCTGTATTAACCATTACGAAGATATTTTGCATACTGAATTAAACTGTAAGTTAGGTAAGAGTTCCACTCCCCCAGATTTTCTCCTTCACTTCTTGGAGGTTATTAACTGAGGGTTTCTCTGTGTGGTATGCATTTGTTCATGTGTACACAAACACAAAATTAAATGAAGCAGTGAAATAGCGGTGTATGCATATTGAATTTAATAGGCAAAGTGCAAGGTAGGAAAAAATGCAGCTGTAAAAACCTTCTTTAAGAATGTCATTCATCTCACTTGAATACAAACCTAGACTGTCTTTCAGCCTCTCATGACTCTGAATAGTGGAAATAATATCCTGTAATTATTACATTGTTTGAGAAAGAAAGGGGTGGGTATTTGGATAATCTAGTGTATGCCATCATGAGAGACAGGACTTCAGCATGCAGAGAATAATCTGTGGAAGCTGTTTATCAAATCTTGATGTGAAGCCTGTGATTCTGAGTCTGATTTTCTTTATGTTATCTTTCATTTTCTATTTATATTATCAGTATGAAAGTTTTTCTATCACTAATTCTCATCATCTGGGAGGACTGTTTGTCAACATTAGACTAAATTCTTTACTGGCATCAACACAGTAGAAAGCAGTAGGATTCTGCCACCAGGCACCTAGCTCCATATTGCTTCTCTGATCATTTCATCCCAGCAAGAAGAAATATTTCCTTTTCCTACTTTAGCATTACGTTATTTTGCAGAAATACCCAATCAGGACTTAAAAACTATGGGAGAAATTTATCTCACCTAACATTATTTATATTCTAAGTTTGACATTAGATCTGTAGTCTAAACTAATCATAGATTCCCTGTATTGTTAGCAGAGAGAAATGGCAGCTCCATAGGGTAATTCATTCCACATTATGAGAGTCCCACATCTATTTCAGAGTCATTCACCTATGAAGTGCCTTCCTATCTCTGCTGATTATTATAAACTGTCTGACTAATTTTGACTAGATTCACACATGTAACTAGATTTGACATGTTCTGCATGGCAAAATTCAGATAAACTTTCTTTAAAATTTCTTTTTCAAGTTCTAGGAAAGCCAATATATAGAATAAATGTGTGGCATTTTTAGCCTCTGTGTGAAAGTGTTTGATGTTTCTCTAATTTAGACAGAAGTAATTTGGATTCCTTGTTGGTACATTTGCCCTTTTCTTACCATGTTCTCCTGGAATTTTTGTTTTCCAAAAGAAAAGAAAATACATTCTGTGCTTTGCCTGTTAAATATTTCCATTAAGAAAATGACATAGTTTCCTACCATCTACCTTTCACTGGTGCAGGTCACTCTTCATATTCAAAGTCCAATGTGAAAGAACAGTCATTACCTTTTTTACCCTCTTTAAGCCCCCCCCACATAATTGTAGTTATATTTAAACAAAAAATCAGAGTAACTGATCTTTTGTTATGTAATTACCGATTATTCAGTAATTGTGTATTTACTAAGTTTGATATCCATAGGGTTTTTTCCACCCAATTATTATATAGTACATAATAATGTCTTTAAAATAGCTTATACTTGGGTCTCTGCAGTCATGTTTCTGCACAGTATATATCTAAACTTCACTTCATACAAAGAATAGTAAATGTGAATATCTATTATGTATCTAAATTTTCCGACATCCTGTTTCCAAATTATCACAGTATTTGATCTTTCCCATTTTCCTGATAAAAATGTTATACACAAAAATGTGTCCATCTACACAAATATTTTCCTCAACTGTCTTTATATTTGTTGTCTAAAGTTGCCTCAGTCAAAAAGTGTTCCTCAAGAAAGTGTAAAAGAGGATGGACAACAAAATGAGTTAGTCTTCATGTCCAGTTAGTATCATGTCTTTTGCTTCAGAACATACATAGTACCAGTGTGGGAGTGTATAATAGTTTTATCCAAGAAGAAATTCAATTACAGTTTTGATGATACCAAAGGAAGTAATAATTCTGTAGGGTTTAAGTATGCATAATCAACATAGTCCAGGGAGTTTAGTTTGGGTTATGTCTGGCCTTATTGTATTATGTTTCCAGGTTTAATAATTAGAACATCTACCAAAGTTTTACCATGTATTTATTTTAGTTTGTCCTGTTTGTTCATTCTTAATTTATTAACAGTGGAAGATGAAAGAGTTGTATTAATGGAAGTATTTGTTCATTGTCTGAGAGCCTGAGCAGATAGAAATTTACATTAGTGGATAATGTCATGAAATGAAGCATAGATTAAAATTGCTCTTTGTGTACATTATTTGAATATGTGAACCATTTCATGGATTAGGTTCATGTTTACTGCAAGTGTGGAATTTTGATTTAGTGCACTTCTGTTGTGCCTAATTTTCACTTTCTTCTTCCTTTTGCTATATTGGTTTTGTTAGAATTGCAGTGACAACTTATCAACACCTATATTTTTCAAACTGAAACACAAAATTCTGAGGCCAGACTTACTATTTCCATATGAAAGATGTCCCTAAGTTAGACTTTCAAGATTGTCTCATTTTGTGGTGGAACAGATCTTGACCTATTGTTCTGTAGGACTGTATTATTGCTGCATGTGATAGTCAAGGTGAAAACGAAATGAAGTATCTAGAGCAGTGGAAAAAAAATACGTTCCTGCAGACACTAACTTTTGAAGGTTGGAAAAATTCCTGTGTTCAACAGTCGTTCCTGTTTCAACAGACCTATTCCATCCATCATTGTTCAGTGTAAAGTATATTTCCTACATCATGCATGTAACCAAAACATCAAAAATCAAGAAATACCATACATTGAAGTTTTGGTTGCAATGCATCCTTGTATGCAGTGCACTCTGGCATATTCTGCTGGATATTTGGCTTTTGAATCCTCAATTGCTATAAAAGATTTGTCAGCAGTCACAATGCCTTGTCTTCCAATTAGGTCACATGATTTAAAGAACTTAAGTGCTTTCTCAGGGTTTTATGTTTGTTTTTTTTTTTTAAAAATAACCCAACATATATTTTTCAAAGGCTTGAACATGGTAGGGAAAAAAGATAGACACATCAGTAATGCTTGTTGGAGCAATCACCACAGCTCAGTTATCACCCATGAGCTTTTTCTTCATGTACCTTTCTCTTTTAAGACTGTGAGCTGGAACATATATATAACACATTTTGATTTGGAATCTTTTCATTCTCTCTTTGAGTTTTTGTGACTGTAGATTTCAAAATGTATCTACATTTATTCTGTGTATTGGTATTGCTTTGATCTAATAGAATACAAATGTAGTGCACTATAGGATTGTACATGAAAATTAATTTTTTAATATTTTAGTTCATCCAGATAAAAATCCAGGCAGAAATATTGATAGAAAAAGCACCTCTGATAACACTATTCCTAAAGTTAAAATGGCAAGATGGGTTTTGTAGATAGAAGTTTGTATCATTTATTAAGGCAGCCGGTTACCTGGAAAAGTTAGACAAACTTTCAGACACACAAGTCCTTCTTCATGTCTGATACAGAAGCATCAGACTTCAAAGTTAAATCCAGGTTGAAAGCAATTGCTCAGAGTTTAATTATAGAGCATTTTTCATAAAACAGTCACTGCAGTTCTTACCTCTAGGTCCTGATCCTCACAACTCCTTCACACGATGAACCTTGAGACTAGGATACAAAAAGCTTTGGCTTTGGTAGAAGTATCAGTTTTATGGCACGTTATAGTTTCCTTGCACATGCTTATCTCTTCATATTTCACAGGTTATAAACTATCCATCTCTCTGTTTTGTTACAACTTGCCTACCTTTTCAACTCTTCTTCCTCCCTGACATATCCCCTCTGCTCCACACAAGAAAGATATTATATGATCTAATATACTAAAATGAGCAATCTTCCCAACTTCTATTTTGATTTGAAGTCCTCTATTCTGGGCATCAAAAGGAACTTGACTCATTTTTGCCTTGTGGAAAAAAACGTTGATGCATACAACTCTTTCTTGTTATCATAGATCCTCATAGCTGGAGTTTTACCACCATTAGAACGTTCTAAACTACCCCACAAAAATTCATCTGTTGTTACATTGTTCAAGGTAGAGATCCTCTAATCATAGGACAGCTGTCATTGTTGATGGTGCTTGTATCAATTTTTTCTTTTTTAATGCACAAAAAGCTCAAACAACTTCTAGGTTGTTCTGTGAACCAGGTGTTGAGATTAGACTTTGCCCCACTGGAGTACAAAGCTAGGAATTTCTATGTCCTGTAATGTTTTTGTTTTAGCAAATTCATTCTAGCTTGATAATCTAATAATCATCTGCTAGTAGTTTTTTAGCAGCAAATGACAAAACTTTAGGTTAGCTACAAATCAAATGGCATTGGTTGCATTCAAGGGATATTCCAATACTGTAACCAATTTCTACGGAAAATAAAATTGGGTAGTGTTAGGAAATCAGACTAATTATTTTGTTGCATATCTTGAAGCCCTCAGAATATAGTTCTTTTTTGTTTGGGGTACAGTTTTGGATGTCTTTATTGTGAAAATGATAAATTCTGATTCACCTTAAATTTTCTAATTAATTTATTTGTTGTCTATAGCAGAGTATTTAAGAAAAATAAACATCCATTTTGTAGTTTTTTGCAAAACCTGTCATTATTCATGTTGCAAAGCAACAATTTGTCTGTAACAGTATTGGTTCATAAACCCACTGAAAGCTTTTAATGCTAGCCAAACAGGGAAAAGAACTTCAATTGTTGCGGTTGATGAGAAGTTTTCTAGTGGTTTCTGTGAAGGTGAGAAAGCTGTTTGATGACATTTATGACAGATAGCTGTCTATAAGCTTGCCTTTGAAGAGAAGCATAGATCATGGACAGTTACTGAAATGATCTGCTTCTATAGCCATATCTGTAGCTGCCATACTGATGTCAGTCCTAACTTCTCTTTTAGAAATCTCATGCTAGTGAATGAAAGAATTAGCATCTGCACCTGAAATTGTATTTCAAGTAATGTTTTATAGTACTATAAGTAATCCTAGTTCCATTTTTCAGTGTTAATCTGTGTAAAGCAGAGGTGTTATTGTTCCTCTTTCTTCAAGGGAAATAGTTTTATGCTGGAAATACTGTGTTCACTCATAGAGGCTGTCCTTTGCCATAGAAAACTATTTTCCACATGGCACTTGGTGATTCTATTCCATAGGAAATGAAGGAGATGATATTTATCTTGATCTTCATTTGTAAGAGAAGGTAGAGATAATATTTGTGGGATCCATAGGCTTATTAGACATTTTGGTGAAACTGAGGGCTACTTAGGCATGATACAGATTAACAAAAGAGATACTCATCTCCAGTATCTTTAAGTCCAAAGTGAAAACCTGGGGTTGAAAGAATTTTCCTTGTCTTGTCCCTTGTCTATGTAGGCACAAGAAAAAAGACATTAACATTCATTTCTAGATGAAAATCCCATGGAAATAAATCTTTTTAATTGTATTATGGTTCTTTGTGTCAGGCTTAGATTCACGACATTTACTTGCTCCTTCGTGATCTACTTATAATTAAAATATGTATTCTTTTTGTTAATATTCTGTGTTGAAATTAGTCTAAGATGCATGGTACTGTTTCTTCAGAAAATACTGTAGTTCATCTTTTAAACATGAACTCTAATGTAATCATTAGAAGATAATGTTTGATTAAAATCTGAAATTACTTCTGGGGTGGAACTTTTTATTGTGGTTTTGCTCTAAGTATGAGTACTTTTAAGAATATCCCATACAACCAAACAAGTAAGTTTTACTCTGAAAACATTTGTAGATTAAACTTGAGCAGTGAGTCAGAGAGTTCTTTCTCTCTCCTGCTTCGTTCCCATGTGGTCTTCAGCTTCTTGTCTTTCCACAGGCTCCCAGGCCAGAATATAGGTTTTGCCCTGATCCATACACAGCAATCTACTTAAGCTAGGCACATTTAGATTTACTCTCTCAAAAAATTATTGAGTATCATGAGTTATAATTTCAAAAGTTCACAAGTCAGCTGTGAAAGGGAATCAGACTAATTTGGTGGTAAACACAACAATTATTTGAACAGGCTGGAAATAGAGTTAGATAAACACTTTGTGCAATTCAAAGTAGAAGATTCTGTATATCTTCAGTTTGATAATTATACACTATGAAAAACTGAACAAGACGGGGACTTAAGGATATTTGTAGATATAACTTAAGTACTGTTCTTAACATTAGCAAAAAGTAATTATAATAATAATTATAGGCTCTATTGCATGCAAGTGTGAATGTGCATCTGTGTGTATATGCTGTCTTAGAGATAATTATTAAATCTTTGTGAAAAATTACAGTAAGGAGTTGAACTAATGCATGTTCTGGTGAAGCTGTAAAAATGTAGCCTAAAAGAATATTTGTTACTTTGTCTTTAAAGTAATTTGCTTTGAAACAGTTTGTTTTATTATGCACCAGATTTATCTGGTTTTTTTAAATTAACATATGCATTAATTTTAATATGATGCAATTAAAATATTTTAAATTTATTAATTTTAAGCACAAGATGGTTTTTGTCATTTCTAAAACCTTGTTTCAGAGTTGTTATTAAAATGGAAAATGGTGATAGTTAAAACAGTTGACTACAAAGAAGGCAATTTATATCAATATGATTTATTAATATTTTGCATGTTGTTTTCATTGTTTATATCAAGCAAGTTTTACATGGATATTTCTATTAACTTTACTTCAATAGAAAGACTATACTCCATTGTTTGTATTTTGACACAGGCAAAGACATGGAAGTTAGTTGCTCATCTCACTTTGTGGTAAATGCAGGTGTGTGCACACTAGACTGAAATTACACTTGAAACTAATCATCCTGGAGCCATAAAGCCCTAGCCTAAAAAGAGCTGTTGACTTTGAAAATGTTGTAATTTACTTCTATTTTATTTACAGATTGCCTTCTCACAGCACAATACTATCATGGATCTGGTGCAGTTCTTTGTCACCTTCTTCAGGTAAATTGTTTTTTCTGTCTTCTGACTGAAATCATGCCGATTCTTTTTCATCAAACCAGTATCTTAACCAGCTTCTTAATCTTAAGAAATGCCTGCAAGGAAGCCTTTAAACTGTGTTCTCTAATTTGCACCAGTGGAGGATCCAGGCCATTGCCCTGTAACTACAGGCAGCTGCTGGCATCTTTCACATATTTCATATTCAGTGGTACAGTCTTCACACTTACTTCATAAAGATTAGCTAGATATGTTCTGTACATTACAGTGATTAAAAGAAGCCAGCTATACTGACTTAAACTAGTAATTTGTGTGTGACTTTTTTGTAAACTCTTTGAAAGAATTATTAAAAATGATGGTTCTGTTCAATAGCTTGTTATTTTTAATAAAGCACCCCACATCACTGCTAATACTTTCATGTATTAGAGATTAATTGTGAAAGGCAATAGGTGATGCATGAGATTTGGTTGTGGCAGCAATGCAGGAATTGGCTTCAACTGCAAATGGACAACTACTCTAGGATCTGAACATAACTCCACTGAAAGACTTCTTAAAAGTTCAGCTGTCTTATAAAATGTCACAAACTTGAATATACAGGGATTAGTTATGGCGCTTTGAAATCTTGCTGGGAAGATATTCCACAATAACCATGAAGTGTATGCAAAATGTGAACAGTGACAGACAAGTATGTTCATCAGACTTTCTGTATTTCTAGAACTGCCATGCATTTATTTCACAAGTTCACAGTACAGCTTTTCTGTTTGCTTTAATCACTGTTCAACTGTACCTGAAGAATCAGACCCTTAAATGCTGTGAACAGACCAACTTACGTTAATTGCTGTCACCAAAAAGGGGGCAGAAATGAGCAGACCCTGAAGTCTTCTGTACCCAATGCATTGGCTAATGGAGAGTGGTTTAGTAGCTGATGGAAAGCATCCCGTTTCTCCTCATTCACCACAAACAGAGCAATAAAATGCTGGTTGCCTAAAGGTCAGTCTAGTAGTGTTTTGGGTTTTTGGTGTTCCCTGGAACAGAGGGACCCTCTGACAAATAGCAGAGGTAGACTAAAAGCAATTTGTTTCTGCTGTGTGCCCTAATGCAGGCTTAGAAAAGGTGAACTGTAGGCTCTTTGATGGTGAAGCCATCTCTATAGATATATTGCATTAGGTGTCCTGGTGTGATTGTCTGTCTGATACGGTTTATTCTGGGTAAAGGCAAACTCACTGTGATCCTGATGAAAGAAGGGATCTCTCTGCCTGAACAGTAAGCTAATTTGAAACCAAGGCCAATGTAATCCTCCTTACGAAAAGAAAGGTTGTAGGATAGCTGGCAGCTGTCCTACCGCGGCCTTTGACCCAGCCCCAGTCTAATTGTATAACCAAGGCTTTCAGCTGGCACTCAGTTCAACAGGGGCTTGCAGCTGTCTGCAGCATAATGTTAATAATCACCTTTAGGAACCTGGTTGCAGAAATACGTAAAGGAATCAGGAAATGCGGTGAGTAGTTCATTGCAGTAATCCAAGCAAAGTACAAAACTTAATGACAGGGCACCCCCCAAAGGCACATACAAATCAGGCTAAGGTGCGATGGTTATGATGAGAAATAGAGTATTTATCAAAATATATTTTAAAATCTTGATGTAAGGTTGTATGGTGCTCTTCTACAACTGAATTGGTATTAAGTTGTCTGTAGACAAAGGTAGTATGTCTAGGAGCTGGAGGTCTCATACTGTGTTTCTAAGAAAAAAATAGAAACAGAAAGAATAGCACACAGTAGATTCATGCTTTGCAAAGCAGCACCTGAGAGGAAAAGGGAAGGGAGAGGAGAGGAGAAGCTTGAGTTGGTTCTGAATGAAATGACTGTATGAAAAAAGTTATTTAATGGTATTGTGTTCCCAAGTCGATTAACTCTGCTGGGAAGATTAGCCCAGGCTTATTGCTTGGCTAACTGACTCTTTCCAAGACACGAACCAGTACCTTCTGTGTGGTTTTTTTCAGTGTTATGCCCAGAGGTGTGGGGTTTTCATAGGTGTTAGAAGTCCATTTATTTTCTTATCACAGAACCAAAACAATCATGTATAATGTCACAGTGACACTCCCAACTCGTAACTGCTGCAAGCGTAGCATCCTCACTGACATCAGAGCTAGCAAATGGTCAGTCCATGTAAACGATCCAAAGAAGAAACTGTCAGGTTGTTTGTCACTGGACTAGTAGTTGCAATGTGTTGTAAATAAATGTAGGAAAAATACTTAGTGTGTCTTTTATAGAAAACTGGACTGAGAAATTTAGAATGAAAGTTTCCAGTTTAGACATGATTAAAACTTTCAGTAGATATTAAATTGGATGTTGTTTCTACAGGATCACTGTAAGTCTAAATGAGCTGCAGAATATTTCTGATAGGAAAACGTAGCAATAACTAATTTTTTTTTTTCACACTAGTGGACAGAGTTAGTCATACCCAAAGACAGCATCAATACGTCCTCTCCAAAGTGGTTGATAGTGTTCAAGCCTTTGTCTGAAAATTTGGTTTCAACAGTTTCTAGCCTAACAGAATTATTTTAATAAGGGTTGGTTTATTTGTTTGTTTCTTGGGGGGTTTTTTGTTTGGTTTTTTTTGTTTGTTTTTTACTGGATGGGAATGCGGTATATTAAAACAGTGCAAATTATGTTGGTAACAGTAATAACCCAGGTCATATTTGCTAGGATTATTGACAGAGAAAATAATTGTGTTTAAAGACAACTGGAATGTGCTTGATAACAAAATATGTTTCAACCTACTTTGATAAACATGCATTTGCATTTCTCTCAGCTAGTAGTATATTTTTTGTATTTTTGAGCACGTGGCATAACCCTGTTCACCCTGGCTGCCTAGCCAAACCAGCAAATAGATTTGACCATAACAGTTTTTTTAACAACCATTCAAAACTATAGTTTAAAACTGTTCCTCTATAGGGTGTGTGTTCCAAAGTAAAAGATGAAACACACATTTTACTGCCTGAATCAGAAACATCAAAATAACAAGCGTTTTTAGAATTTTCCCTATGTATCAAGATCAACTATTTTAAAAATATTGTTCTGTAAGGAATTTATTTAAAACTATACATAATAAAGTGCAAAAGCTGTGATTAGATCTGCAATTAATGCTTGATCTACCAAGATAGTGTTATTGTATGTCCTAGAACAGAAAAGTTATAGAAATAAAAGTTATTTTGAAAAAATAAGCAGAATATTACAGAAAAGGTAGTGCTCCAGACCATGAAAATTCATAGTGAAAAAACCCCCTATTTAATTTCATTCTTTTTATACTGAAAGGTTTCATTGTATCTACTGGTTCAGTGACCTTTTCTCTAAGAGTAGAAATGCAATCAGATATGTAAGAGTACTAACAGTTTCCTAACAGTGTTATAGAAACTGTGGCATCTGTGTTGCTTTAGTCAATGCCTTGAAGACTTTTAGCCATCACACAAATTGAGAAGTGTGTGACTTTTTTTTTTCCACCTGCTTTGAAGCAGTACAGATCTCATTAGAAAATTTCACAGGCAGCAAATGTGAATGATTCTTTCTTCTTATAGTGAAGAAATGCAGTCCCCCCAGTTAAAGAAAGTCTATTCCTGTGTTACCCTGGCCAGTAAAACACTCAATAAGCTAAAGCCTGGCTTTTTTTCCTAAACTAAAAGTGATAAAGAAGTTTTCAGTGTTTTCAGTTCTCACATGAATGTGTTATTTTAGGCCAGGACATTTTAGGCATTTCATAATGGTATATGAGGTATCTTTAATTTCTGAAAACATTATTTACTTTTTCTTTGGATTATATTTTATATGCATAAAAATTTACAATGTTCAATATTTGTTAGTTTTTATTATACATGATTTGAGTAAATCCAGAATTGAGAGCCAAGAAACTCTTGATTTCTAAACTTGCTTTTAAATAAAATTATAGTTAAGAATTTATAACAGTACTCAAACATTTCTTGGAAAATTATTTGTATCAAGAATCTGAAGCAGGAGTTCTGGTAAGAAATGCGGTTTTGTCTCATAATCAAAAACCAGGCAAACATGAAATCGATACAGGTGACAAAGGTTAGCTATTAGTATTTTTGTGATAGGTAATGATATGCAACTGCTACTGTCATAACTTTTTTTGAAGTCTGTTTCAAATACATACTACCAACCACTAACTAATCAGGCACTTTCTCTGAGCATACATCTTCTTTATGCTCTCAGAATAATTCCTTCCGTTGCCTCTGGTTCAGCTCTTGGGGTGGAGCTGCCAACTGATGGATTTTATGACTGGCTGGAGTTGTGCACTTTAGTCACTTTTCTAATGTGTCTCCTTACTATTATGAGTTACAGAATTTCCAATTTGTAGTAAGTAGAGTAATATTAAGAAATATGGATGCTTTGAAAATCCTTCTTTTGTGTGTCGTTTAAGAAATTCTATGAAAAATTATAGTCATTTAGGATCAGGGGTACATTCTTTCTGACAAATCTTTCTGTGAGCACTATGAGTGAGAGAAAACAATATACAAAATATACCCAGTGTTTATTGCAGGAGGAAGGGATGGACAGTTAGGTTAGGACGAGGACTAGTAGCATGAGCTGCATTAGGAAATGCAGCAGTTACTGAAGAACCAGATTTATTACCCCCATCTGTATGACTGTGTGCCAAAATCTGACAACAGTCATTTCGGTTGCGTTTCACACAGTGGGAGTGGATGGCTGCGTTTCAGTGGGTTGTATCAGAGCTCCTGAGAGCTTCAGTACCTGAATCTGCCATTCTGGGTGTAAACAATGGGTGAACTCCATCTCTTCACTGGCATCCTTTGGTGTGTCTGCCTGGCTTCGTGTTTTCTTTTTGTTAAAATAAAGGATGATAAATCAATGCTAGATTTTGGCATGCCTATCTTTATGAGATCGAATATTGATCTTCATAGGAAAGACAAAATGCAGTGTGTCAGGATCAGATCATGTCCACCATGGCTGGGTTCTCAGAAAATGCAGAAGTCTTATAAATCTAAATTAGAATATTTTCTGGTAACATGAAAATCAAGTTATCTTAGGAAAATGGATTTTACATTTGGGGCTAGAATAAAATTGATTTTTACTTAGTGATGCATCAAGCAGTTTTCACCTCACTTAGAAGCAAATAGTTGTTTGACTTCCACTGGGACAATGCAGTGGGCAATCTGAGTTGTTTTTCTTTTTTGTTTAAAATGATTGTTTTGAGTTGTGGAATGTAGCTTTGTGTCTTCCACTCTCTGAATCACCCGGAAACTTCGTCATCACTGTAGAGTTATTTGATTTATTCATATTTCCTGAGAAGGCACCCACTTGTTATTGGCCTGCAAGCGAAAGAGATTCCTCAGTACCACTGGATCAGTTGGTCTTCAAAACAAGGGATGAGTCATTTAATCCCTTGGTGAACCGGGCTGTTTTCCATTATTTCGTTCTTGTTTTTCTTCTTTCTGTGTTCATCCTTTGAGTCATTTGGAAGTGCATGTGAGTGCATGTGAGTGCATGTGAGTGCACTAGTGCTTGCCATATTTTGATTTCAACATACACTGTTCCTTGAAGTACAAAATAGTTCCTCAGCTTGATATCTGAAGGTGGCCTATGTACTTGCTTGATACACAGCAGATATGGGCTTTTCCTTCCTTCAAGTAGGTGCATTTAAAATTTTGCATTTCTCACTTCCTGTGCGTATCAAATACAGTAAGTGAGAGCTGTTCGTTGTGCCTGGTGAAGTGCTTAATCCCAATTTCTGCTCAGTTCATAATAACTAGAAATAAGTTCTGGGGTTGTTAAGTGCGGAGGGGAGTTGTGAGGTGAAGGTTTGGGTGACAGTAACAGGATTTGAAAGATTTCTTTTTTTTCTAGTCTTTTTTTGGGGAAAAAAAAAGAAAATCTTAAATTGCACTCTTCGTTGTGTATGGTGCTGTAGTCTAGCACTCCAAAAAACATTTTGTCACTTCTTCTGCTTTTATAAAATCTCATTGGAATCAAAGCTGCCACTTCTGTAGTAGTGTTCACCCCAGAGGTCCCTGAAGGTGGCACCTGAAATATGCTTCCCAAGACTCCTGAAGAAAGTATGTCTTTTTTGAAGACTCAGAACTTTGCAGGCTCCCTTACTTTGAGACAGTTCTGTAATATTCTCCTTTCAGGGATGCGTCTTTTTACAGCTGTGTTGTATTTTGTTTCCTAAGAAACTTCACAGATAACTCATATTGTGTTTGTGTTTTGATTCCCTCCATTTTATATTGTATTTTCTTAAATCCGATTAGTCAATTGTTTTCTTAGACTAAAACAACATTGGCACTCACGGCTATTTGTCTTCTAGAGTGCTTAATCCTGGTCACTTTTTTATGAAACTCCAGTCCACTGTACTTTAAACAAAAGAACTAGAACAGGTTTTCATCTGTGATAAATGGACTTGAAAGTTTGCTTTTGTCATTTTAATCCAAAAGAGGAGCAATTCTGCCTTCTTATGACAGGGTATATGTACCAGTTGCAAAGTTAACTTCAGAAGTTTGTTTTCGGATGTTAGTATATAGTGAAGTGGGGCAAAAGCTGATGAAGAAAAATAATAATTAAAAAAAGGAAGTAAAAAATATTAGGGTTTTCCTTTAAGCAATAATGTCATTGTCCGTTATTGCAAGTGACAAGCAGCTTTCTCAAGCACTCTGCCAGTCTGTCTTTGCAGACGCAGTTGGTATGGCATGCTGTGAAGTGAGTGACATTGAAGAAATGAGCAATCTGTTTATGGCAGTAGAGAAATTCAGAGTCCTTGTGTTCAGTTGTAATAAATCACAGAAAGAGAGAAAAGTAATAGACCGTGTGTTATTATTACTTTTGAGAAGAGACATCGGAATTCAAAGGAATTCATCTAATGAGCTTTTTTAATGGAATATTAATAAAAATATTGTCAATAAGAAGGAAAATTATGGAAACTCTGCTGTGGACTCCAAAAGCCGCACTAATAATTACACATTAAAAAGTAGTTACATCATCTATTTATATTTTTAATTCTGAATTTAATCTGCATATGTGGCCCAATTATGTTTTATATCATAATTGTTTTTCTTTGTTTTCAATTTTTTGTGATATTTTAAGAAAACCCTCTACAGTTTCAAAATTGTATTTCTTTCATTATGTGTCTTGAGTCTTTTCAGTCGAAATTATAAATACCAGGTTGAGGGGTATCAGAGGTTTTATATTCTTTATATAGTGCAATTACAGAACAATAATGATGCTTCTTTGGCTTGGAAATCTAAAAATCCTTACTCTGTCTTCGGGAAATTGTCATGTTAATAGGGCATTCAATAAGGAGATTTATGACTTTTTTACACCTACCACTTCAAATATATTCGCCTCTTTGGAAAAGGTATTGGAAATGTTAAATAATGAAAGGAAAAATCCTTTAGCAATTTATTAAATTTCTTGATTATATTTGAGTCTAATATGCCAAACAATGCTGACATGGCTTGGTGGCTCTCTTAAGTGTATTTTATATCTCTGTGATTTATTACCAAAGGATAGCATCTGCACTAGAGAAACAGTACAGTGAAAAAAAAGAATGAGGGGAAAGCATAAAAAAAATTTCTTAAAATAATGTGAATCTTTTGGTTTGGAAGGCTGCTGAAATGTGGCATTGGTTGGCAGTCCTCCATCCCCAAATTCACTAATTGACCATAATTAGAATAAATGAGTCTTTCCCCCCCCTTAAATTAAAATCTTAAATGATTATTATGAATCAGCAAAATCGTTGCAAAAAAGCTGAATTGACAGCACATCTATTTTTAAATAGAAACAATATATTAAATTTCTAATTCTTCTTGAAAGTTACTGCAGAAAATATTAAATTCTGTATTTCATAATTTGTCTGCAAATTTAATGGACACTCTTTTTTTTCCTTTTTGGGTCTGGATTTTTTATGTACAACATCACTTGTTGAGAGAAATATAGAGTATTTCACCCATGAAGGGCAAAACCATAAAATTATATGAAATATGAATGTCTTTTCCATGAGTAAAAGAAACATAGTCACACTTTATGGGTGTGATGTTCTATTTATTCTATGGAGATTAATTTCAGTTTATGTTAGATTAAGCCCCTTTGATTGTAAATCTTCTTTATTTGCTGCTTCAAAGGGGTGAAAGGAAGAACTGCTGAGAGTTAAAGTTCACATCTAGAGCTTTATTGTGTAATATATTTCAGAGTCCTTTTAAATGGTTCACTTTTGTTTGATACTGTATTGGCAGAATGAAATGTGAATGTTGGTCTTCCAAATAGCGTCCTGATGTACACTACATCCATTTTCCCTTTTTAGTTGTATATAAAGGCTGTTCGCATAATTGATCATTCATTCATATGTTACTATAGTAGCTCCTGGTATGGCTCGTGGTATATTTAATATGAAAAGACAGCTTTATGTATATATACATGAATTATTTATGCATGTAGGAAAATATACATATAAAATATGTATGTGTGCATTTATACATTATATAGTTACTTTTTACTAATTATTTTATTTAATAAAGTTATTTACCCCCACACACATTCTTTATAACATTTCAGCACATGTACATAATGAAAAAATCAATAATTTTTCTTCATAATCATTTTCCTGCAAATAAATTCCCCACTCGAACACATTTCATTCTTCCTTACCTTCAAGAAGTATTTTGATGTTTCATTGCACAGCAAGGACCAATAAACCCAGGCTTTGTGTAGGGGCAGTTGTCAGAGATGATTTTAAACTGTTATAGTATGTTATGCCTCAGGAGATGAAGGATTAAGTTGGTTTTCTACATTCAATATATATTAATAAACGATTTTACACGGATGTGGTAGCTGTTCTTACTAATAAACTAATATGTTTTATATTGATAATTCATTGATGCTGCTTACTTTAAACTGTAATTTATATAAAATGCAGTAGATACTGTAGATACTTTAATCTCCCTGTTTTCAGTTATGCATTCAGAGCTTAAATTGCGAAGCTTTATTAATACCATTATTGAAGTTTTGGTTTATTATTTTACATAATTTTGCTCTTCTTCCTCAACAAAATTATTTTGGTTACATTTTTAATAGTAATTTTAAACGTGCTCTTCTAGAGACTTCTTACAGTGTGCTTTTGGCAGTATACTGGTTTTGTTAAGGCTCATTTCCCTTTCATGTATTTCTCTTAACTTTGATAGAGCAGTCCAAATGTTCTGTGCCACAACATCCAGTGGTCCTGTGGAAACCAGTCAGAAAGCTCCATGGCACAGGGGTACCGTTTTAATTTGCCCGTGACCTTTATTTTGGCTCCTCTGCAATGCTACAGATCTCCACTGCCAAAACCAGTCTCAAAACAGAAAAGCTGCTACCATCAAAAACATTTACCAGCCAATGAGCCACCTAAAGGCAACAAGCATCTTTTACTACAATAAATCTTCATTACTTCCAAAACAAGTTACACTCTACATGCAAAACAGCTGGAGCATCTCAGCCTGTGCATCTAATCCTTTGGTTATAATTTGCTGTATACACAGGCATGCATTGTGCTACTAAGTGTCAGTGTTTGGGTGAATCAGTCCATGAATACCTACCACCAATACTGTGCTGCCCCATTCAGTATAGGTGTTCTGGGTAGAAGTACTTGAGTAAAGGCAGCTCATACACTTTGATTTTTGTTGTTGTTATTTATATTGCTATTTATCTAAGCAGTAAAACAATCACATTCTATAACTCCATTCTTCTCCCATAATAGCTACATAATTTTATTTTATTTTTATATAGAAATAAAATATATATTCACATATATTTTGCACATGTACACTTATTTTTTTTTTGAGTGGAGTCGCAGTGTACATATATAAGTGGTCCGGGTGGCTGTGGTGCAAACTTCTTGGATATTTTAGAAAATAGTGTCATTGGGATAATTCAGACTTACCTTGTGGAAGTAATAGTGAGCTTGGATCACACATGTCCTTCCTTACTTTTTGGTTGTTGTTTGGCTGGGCAGCTAGAGGTGGCCTGAGGGTTAGTTAATGGGAATTCCTCAAAAAAGAAAAAAGATACGAACTATGCCACAGAATCCAGCTGCAGCGGATCGACAGTATCATCTCATGATCACAGTCGGGTTAGAGTTGTACAGGAAGCACCTAAAAGCTAGTGCTAACTTTGTGGAGTTGGAATAAATTGGAAGATTGAGCGTGTAGCCATATAGGAGGTGATTTCTTAAAGGGGCTTTACTTTGAATACTTGTTAAGATGTAGCTGTAACACAGGTCATATGCTAAAAGAAATGATGCTTGGATCAGATACTGTTAGATGATATGAAATTCCACACCCACCTGAGTACTACTGATTCAAAAATGTTTTGTCAAGTTCTGAGATTTAAGCACTTCTGCCATTTAAAAAAAAATCACTTAAGAATTTTTGCTCATGTCTGAGTGTGCCTCCTGTAGTGACCAGTGCAGTGATGCAGTTATGTGATATCTTTAAAGCTAGGCTGTGTCTGAGATTTTATTATGGCTCTTTTCTTTAAAAAAAGTTACAATATCCTTGTGTTTTCCAGGTATTTTTCTTCATACGGCAAGGGAATAAGATCTTTTTCTGAGGAATTCCTTTACAATCTTCCTGCTATAGTCAATAATAGTCCTCCAGGATAGAAATAAATTTTCATCTTCATATCCATCTACCCTGTGGGAGATGAAATTCTGTAGAAAGGTCTGTTACACTGATCTGCCAAACTTCTCTTTGCTTCATAAAAACATCTAATCTCTCTGATTCTAACGTACAGAAAAACAGGAATTATTACATGGGAGCAGAGTCCCCCCCTAGCCCATTGTCTCTGAAAATATTTCATTTACAAAGCTTGGGATCAGCAATGATCAATGTCTCACCTGCCAGGGAAGGATAATGTGTTGACATACTTTCTGAACTGAATTTTTACTCAACAGCCCGATTACTCTGTCCGTGGCTCCATCTCAGCCTTCCTTCTTCCTTTTATTTTATTCTAAGTGAGATAAGTACCAGTTACATCTGTTTCCAAGCAGAAGTATTCAGTTTCTGTATGACGCTAAGACACAGATGTTATGAAAAGAAGAACTGTAGTATTTTCCTGCACCAGGAGTAGGAAATTCTTTAGATGTGGTCTCCTACTCTCCTCAGTTAAAAGGACTGCTCTGATACTAGGTGGAAATCTTCGCAAAGGTTTGATGTTTCCTTGGGGTATAACTTGAGTCTGCACTGACGATAGTTGATAGACATTAGGCTGGTATTGAAGAGCACTATGTTGAAATGCAGGAATCTGAAATCATTGAAACCTATTCTTTTCGGTTTCCTTTTCTTTTTTTTTTTTTTTTAAATACATGTTGAATACTCAATAGAAAAGCTTATACCATTTAACAGTTGAGTTTATTCTAAATTCTGATCCCTATTGTATACACTGTCAGCCTTTTCTCACCTTCGAATAACCATGTATTAGTGTTTTCTATACCTGCAGAGCTGTTCATGGCAATTACTTTGCTGTGTGAACTGCAGAAAAGGGTATACAGATTTTCTATTGCCATCTTTAAGAAGTTTTGCATATATTAAATAAAAATGCTTTCAGTTGACTCTCCATATATGAATGTATTTTTTAATCCATGAGCTAGGGTATTTCCATTATGCCCTTGTAATGTTTGTAAATCTTCATTTAAAACCTCGGTCAGTAATTTTATGAACTGCATCTCTATGCAGATGCCATTCCTGTTAATCAGCCATGACACAGTTAAAAAAAACTAGTGTGGATATCCTTTACCTTGCATTCTTACCAAACATAGAGTTCTGCCTGGGAGGACCAGACTAGTAGCAGGCCATATATATTTCGTTTTAACTGTTATTCTTCTTTTTATAAGGTTGGTAGTTGTGAACATGTGAGAAGTGAATTTTAGGGGCAATTATGTGACTTTCATAAGACACTTCATGCAAGATTTATTTATGGGAATATATGGGTTTTCAGGACTGCATCCAAAAATAGCATTTTAATCACTGTTGTCTGGATAAGAAGAATTATCCATGTAATTAGTTTCAAATTAACTTGAAAGGTGTTGCTTAACTTGTCTAAATTCCATCTGAGAGACAAATAAATAAATACAAATTTGCATTTAAATGATTTTTAGAAATACTTGAAGTTTTAAATACCGTCGTAGATAATTTACTTCATATTCACACATTTATTTCACTTTCCAGTTTGGAAAGCGTGAACTGAAGGCTTGAACCCTTTATATGGCTTTAAGATTAGAAGGTTCACAGTTGAATTAAAGTTTCCTTGGGCTCCTTCATTTCATGCAGAAACTGGGAGGGGAAAGTTGGAGCTCAGGAGCTATTGGTTTATTAAAACAACAGGGGCAGGAAAAACCTGACTCAGAATGGGACATAGATCTAGGCTGATGGAAAAAAGCCCTGCCATATTTAAGTAGGTACAACAATAAAATATGTGTAGCTGAAGAGGGAAAGGTTGGCCAGCTATTAGTTGATTGGTTCCAGAAAATGGAGTGTGAGGTGCAGCCAGCGCATGGAACTGCTGATACTGGTAGTATTTCTCACGATTAGCAAGAATAAGAGAAGGGCATTCCTGATCACCTAGACAGTAATGCTGGCTTAGTAGGCAGTGTCTTTCACTGGCTGTGGCAGCCAGAGCTCTCTTAGACCAGGAAATAAGCACTACTGGCTGATAGGTCTTGGCTCCGCAGGGTCAACCAAGATTTATTTCCCTGACCCCACACACTGCATTACCATGGACTGGAAGCTGCATATCCTACTCCATTGCTAGCCAAGACTACTTTCCTCTAAGTCTTCACACATTTTAATTTGGAACCGTAACACTTCATTCCCAGAATCATTCAGAATTGCTAATTATTGAAATATTCCTACTTACAACAGTGTTTGTATAACTGTGATTCAGAGCAATTTAATTAATCATTAAAAACATAAAAAATTTTATACTACTCTCATACATATCAGACTCCTAATAGTATGTTTACAGTGCTTTGTACTTCAGATAATCCTGTTGAAATCTTTGGAGCTGCTTGTCATGTGTATATTAGTTAACGCAAGTAAGGATGGCTGAGCCTAGCACATAATCATAATAATAAACAAAATGTTCTTGTCAAGTACAATGAGAGAAATCAATTGCTGTGCAATAATTGCTATTCAAAGTCATGGTTTTAGAAAAATAATTGTTCAATTATTTTTATTTTAGAATTGTGCTTGCTTTATAACATATCAATTAAAATGTGCTCTATTTGCCAATAAAAAGATAGTAAATAATATGTCAGAAAAACAGTTCTTAGAAAAACAGTATATGTGATCTCTTAGGAAACTTTTACAATACTAATTTAAAAACATTAACTTGGATAAGAGACTCATTTTCTTTGCATGTGTCTACATTAAAAAGCTTTTTGTCATCTTTTTTTTTCCTGAATACTATTATTTTTTGTTCATGCTTAAAAAACCCCATAGTTAATATGAAAGAGAAACATAAATGCAGTGTAGGTTCACAGTTAAGATTGCCGTTTAGTGAAGTGTACATTTTTGTGCTCTTGGCAAAGGTAGTGAGATTAAGGGGCATGAGGTTTGTGGATCTAGAGGGATATTTAACTATTGTCACACTCAGCACAGCGGGGTTCAAGTAATTAAGCAATAGTTGCCTTGATGGCCCCACTCCTATTTTCAGAGAAAGACTTGGGAGGGGCTTTTAAAGTATGTGTAAGTATACGCATGTGGGCAGTCAGTGAGACCTATGCACCTAAGCAACTTTATGAAAGTAATCTTTGGGTGTTTAGGTCTCTATTAGTAAGCAGTATGGACTAATAAGAGATCATCTGTTGAGTAAAATGGTGCTGAGGACCTGACATCCACACTATATGCATCTTGTCATTTTTTTGCTTTGGACTAGCTCTAGTTTAGTTCCATGGACTGAAAGCCCATTTGTGTCTGGAATGTACATTGCACATCTTCCAGTTCAGTTTCTACATCATGAGCTCCAAGATTGCTCCACAGTATGAGCCAAAGCACAACAGTGGTGACAATCGGGGGATTTGTTCCAAAGCCCACTCCAGATCCAGAGTAAATCAGCAACGCAGGCATACCCCTAGGAGTCTAAGGACCTGTCTACCGCATGTGTTTGAGCATGGTGACAGTATAACGATGGTAGTGTGACGCTGCAGCCGAGCTAACAGACCATCGGTTTTCTTGTGAGCTGTTAGAATAGTCTTGGCAAACTGTGCTGGCACAGATATGTTGATCCAAAGGTGAGCTTAACCGGGGATAGCTTAAGAGACTGCACTATGCTCAGCTGTGTGGAGCCGCTGTACTTTGTCCCCTGTTGTAAGATGAGTAAATGTGATGGGTGCTTGAAGTAGAATCCCACACAGTTTTTAATTTTAATAGGATTAAAAGTATACTAGATTTAAAGTAAAGTTTGAAAAAGTGTTTGCTTTCATCCAATATGGAAATTTATGCTGAATTATTATGCAAATTAGTGGCTTAAGTAAAATCATAGAAACAACAATTATTCATGCATGAATGTTTACATACATTTTTGGACATTTTAATTTCTCTTTGCATGTTAAATAATAAGAGAATGAGAAAAGACATAGAGAAGGATGGAACATTTTGTTTTGTTCTATTTACCTTCCATTTACAATATTGGTCCTTAAAATACTTATATTTGATTCATGAAATAGTTCCTTTTACATCACTGCAAAAATAAGTACAGTATTTCATTTTAACGCAAGTACTCTTTTGATACAGTATGTAACTTACAGGCATTAATATGTAATGAAAAAAAAGGAATTCTGTACTGTATTTATAATGCAGTCATAGAGCTTAAGGCACAAATGTGTCATCAATTCATCTAGTCCAACCACACTGACCATTACATTTCACAGATTTTCCCCTGTATTTATCCCTGTAATTTGAGATTGTTTAAAGACGATCTACAGGTTTCGTTTTAATTTACAGATACCAAGCAGCAACGTATCCACTAATTCCCTTTACGGTTTGTGCTAGTGATTAATGTTAGTTTTTAGTCTGCCTCCGAATCACACACAGAGAAAATCGTTTCTCAGTTGTGGAAAACGCTGCCCTCTTACTCCTCAGCCAGGTCTGTGAACTCCACTAAGTACGTCTAAATATGAGCTCTGTAAGTTAAAAATGTACTCTGTACATTGCAAAAATAGTTACACAGGCAGCAATTATTCCTTGCAGTTTTCCTTTTCTGTGTTCTATTAAATGAGTATTTCTTTTTGCATAGTACCTAGAGCCCTTCTGGGAAGATCATCTGTCTGGCCTAGACCTTTTTTACTGCTAGACCCTGTTGTTCTCTTGCAGCCCTTCCTTGGCCACTTCCCTCTGCTGCATTGGACATAATCTACTTATATTCAGGCTTCCTCTTCAGTTCATCCGTTCTCTTAATTGTTTATTGTCTCCTACTTAATCCTAAGATGATAACTGTCAAACAGCCTGTAATACACACCACCTATGACGAACTGCTCATTTTCAAGGATGCTTTTTTAGTGTTTCCCCCTATTTTGTTCCACATGGTTTGAAGGGGCAACTGTGGAAAGCTATGTCATTATCTTCTGGCAGATCATTTCTTTGTTCTAGAGGCTACAAAATCCTGATAATGCTTGGGCTGCTGTGGTTTTAAGTGTGTCTTAGCATGATAATTGTCTTACTGGGAGGATTTACATTCATAAGTGCAGAAAGTCATTCACTCTGTACTCTGGGTCAGCGTTTCATAAGCCATCTGCATTGCAAAGGCATTTATCTGTTTATTCGATGTCATTCAGAGTCTCAGCTAGAGAGTCAGAAATGGTGGACCAACCATGTGGACGAGTCTGTGTAAGCACATTTATTTTTTGTACTCCCTGTTTACCATCTATCTGTTTTCTGTATCTTACATTATCTGTTCATTGCAGCATAGTCAAATCTTTTTTTCGGTATATGTAACATTATTTTATGATACAGAAAATCAGTCATAATAATGTCTGAGTTTAGTTCAAATGTGTCTGCTTCCAGCCATTGTCTCTTACCATGCGTTTCTGTGCCAGATGAATGACAGCCTTGGTATTTTCTCCCCATGGAAACTCGTATGCACTGTAGGCAAGTCACCACTTGATCTTTTTGAAAAGTGAAATGATTAAGCTTGTTAAATCACTGTCAGTAAAAGATTTTCTCCAACCGTTGAATATTTTTTGTGATTCTTCTCTCTATTCTCTCCATGTTTCCAACCTCCTTTAAAAAAATGCAAATACCAGAATTTCAAGAACAAGTCTGATAGTATCTGTTTTGGTGATACCTTGTAGAGTGATAAATTAATCTCCCAAGTGCTGCTTACTGCTGCGCACCTGAGTGTCTAAGGTTGTTTTAATCCTTTTTATTTCAGTGTCTCAGGAGCAATTCAAACTGAGTTGATCATTCACACTGATCTCTAAATTATTTTGGGAATTGCTTCATTCCAAGGGGAATGCATATCCTTTGCTTTCTAAATGAGGCCTGGATTCCTTGTCCTTGTAAATACAACTTAGCAGTCATTGTGTTTAAAAAAAAAAAAATTAAAAAATTGCTGAAATAGGTCCAGTTGACCAATTGGCACACTGTATGAGTTCTTTGTCCTCATGACCATTAACCATTTTTTTCCAGTCTTTGTGTCATGCATAGACCTCCCAGCTATTATATATCAGTCTCATCAAAACTAACTGGATCTGACACTCTGGGAACCTTGCAAACCCATCTAGAAATTTCCTTTTCTCATGTTGGTCCCCTTCTGACAATTTCTTTTTTAGCTGTCACCTGGGCAATTTTTAATTAATTTATTTTGCACTGCACTGATCTCTATTTTGCCACACTATTTGTGATTGTGCTTTCTTCTCTTATATCTCTGTCTCAAGAAAAGAGCTAAGAAGTATACTGGGGGGTTGGAGAGCATCCATCTATACTTGTCCTGCTGTTATACTGTTTCCCTATGATGTTAATGTCTTTATTACGTCTTCTTTCAACTCCCTAATGTTTCAAAACCAAAATGAGCTTATTTCTACTACCATTCCATTCCCCTAGCCAAGTGGACTGCACTCCTTCATATGTTTTTAGTTCAACCTTGTGTTTTTGAGATGAGGTGGTGGTTGCTTCAAGATATAGACATACTATAGATTTATGCACTGGCATCCCAATGCTTTCTGTTTTGTTCTTTGTTCCTTTCCTGATCTCTCCTAACATCCTATTTGCTGTTTGGACTGCCACTAAACATTCAGTTGATATGTTCAAAGAACTATCTGCAATGACTTCAAGACCATTTTCTTGCGTGGTAATTGCTAATTTAGAACCTATCATTGTGTATTTCTAGCTAGAGACTTTTTTTTTTTCTTGTGCACATTGCCTTCAGTTCATTGGCACTGAATTTAATTCTCTTATTTTATTGCCAAGTCACTCAATATTGTCAGATCCTTTGCAGTCAGCTTTAATTTTTATTGCCCTAAATAAACGAAGGCTATTATCTCACCACAGTCTGGAACCAGGTTAGTTTGACAAAATCTGTTTTCCATGTCTGTCTTCTCTTCGTTAACATGAATTTTGATATTTTTTTTCTTTCTGATTATTTATATTTAAAAAAAAAACAGAGAAGAAACTCAAATATTTCATGTTTACTTGCCAAGAAAAGATCATACAAAAGTGTTAAGTAAACATTTCACATTATCAATGCTATAATTTCCAATTATTTATATTATTTTATGGGTATGTCTTTGAAACACTTGTTTCTGATTTTGACTTTGCGTGTAAACTAAACAATGTTTTGACTGATGACAGAAAAGTACAATGCGTGACCCAACTCCATTGATGTACAGAGCACAGAAGCAATTTGGCTGCAGTTTTTCAGCCAGAACTCTCAAGTTTTTTTCTTCTACTAGCTTAAGAGAATTGTTCAAGAAATTAATAAAGGTGAAGGACAGAATTTTCTAAGGAAAGAGATTCTGTTCCTGTTCATAATGAAGCAGTCACACAGTGCAAGGCTCTCTTAGTTTCTTGTGTCCGGTTCTCTTGAATACATTAATCTTTTTCAAATTCCAGGAGCTTTGAGTTCATCATTCTAAACAGAGCTGCTGATGTTTCCCTAATTTATTTTTTTGGAAGGACTATAGAGGAGGAGTAGAGTAAGTGAGATGGCTTACCCTTACTTCAAGCACAGCATGCTAATTTATAGCAACATGTCAGTACTCTGATGTTGCCCCTAAGCATCTGTTGCAGTTACTAGCTAGACAGTACAGTAGGGAAAACATTTCTGGGAAATGGTATTTGTAAGCAGCTATTGGTTTAAAAAGCTTAAAAGATATTGCTGCGAAAGTGGATTCATTCTGTTGGTCAGTGGGGTTTTTTTGTTCTGCTTTTTCCTAGACACCACATATAAATTCACAGTCAACTTATGCTTGCTTTCAAAGGAGACTGGAGAAAGGGAGACAGCCAAAGACAAATTTTAAAAAATGAAATCAGTGCATCAACTGGAGTGATGCATTAAATAAAAAGGTGAACATTCTGTGATGACCAGTTTCTGTCATAACATTCCTTGTGCTACTTAGATATTTTGTTATAAAAAACTCTTAAGAGAAATTCTTCTAGTAAGAAATACTGTGTTAATAAAATGGTGTAGCAATTAAAATGTTCTTATTGCATTAGTTCCTTTCAGCGAAGACCCAGGTAGAAAGATGATTTACACTGAGATTCATTAAAGTATAAGGTTGAGATTTCTCTTCTGAATTCCCTAGGGTTCTTGAACCAGCACTTACCCTATCACATCCTTTTATTACAGATTGTTGACTCTTCCAACAATTTTCTATTGGCAGAATGGTTCTTAGATATGCTGAACTGTTCTGATCCATTGATCAGAACCAATCAAAATTCCAAATACCTTCATTTTTTAAAGGATCTGTGCCAAGAACCAATAAAAGCTCAACGTCGTATTTAAAATGGCCCTACAAGGAGAGAGGGAGAATATATCTTCCTTTCCATAAAAATCCCTAAGTCCCAAAGAGCATTAAAAAACTGCTAAAAAAATGCTGGTGGTTGACATTGGCTGTTAAGAGGAAAGTCAAACTTTACATCTAGAAACAGATCCTTTAACAATTTTTTCCTTTCAGGTTCAGAACAATCAGCCTTCTTGGAGCTAAACAGACAGAATTAAGTGTCATAAGTAAAAAATCAAGCTGTTAATTTTAATTGAGCATTCTATGTCCAAACCACTTTATATATTTGGTACTTTTTTCTTTCAAACTGGGTCTCACTCTGGCAGGCTTTCTCAAGGGTGTTCAAAGAAGAAACTGATAAAAAAGGATTTTGAAAGCTCGTGGTGAAAAGAGTTTTAAGTGAATAAGACACTGATAGGAAGGCATATTGATTTGTATTACTTCAACCATCAAGGATAGCTTGTGTTATGGAGAGTGAGTTTTGAACATACTCAGAGAAATGGTACTTTTTGTTGTTAAATATTCAGTGGTACAGCTGATTCTGTTGCTTGCAGACCAAGGAATGATTGGGTGCTTTCATTCCATTACCTTAATAGTGACATTAAACTACAGTTGCCATAAACTGGTTTCTAATAGTCTCCACATTACGGATAAATATTGAATGCCATGGGCTGTTATTTCTGGAGATGTGTCTTCTAGGTCATAATTACAGTTCTGTTTACAGCATGATACAGGGGAACATCGGTGTTACTGCATGGATAATAATTATATTTTGCATTTATGCACCGCACTCCACTGAACTATACTACTTCAGGGAGTTCTTGATAGTTCCCATATTAGTTAAAGAATTCATTTTGAAGCTTTTTGGTAAAAAAAATTAAGGATGACTAGTATAATTCAATAGTTACAGGTTTGTAATAATTGCAAATGCACAGCAGATGTGCTAACATGACTGAAAGTTCTTCACACAAGTAAAAAATCCAGATATTTTTATAAAAAACTGTCTAAATAAATTATAAGATGTTCTGACTGCTTACATTAGGTGTCAACTTTAGAAGCCTTTTGTCAGTATCCAGAGATTCACTAAAAGAGGTTGAGAATTCAATGATCTTTCTACAAAAATCCTCTATGGACTAAATGTTACAAATACAAAACTATTGGAGCAAGAGAGAAGGCATATGCTCCGATTGTGAACTGCAGAAGTTTAATAATTTTGATATGTTTTTTTTCTTCTTCTGTTGTGTCTTTGGGACTGTAACGTGGTAATGTTCTTTGGGACGTTTTCCCTGGGCGATTCGCTATAGAAATACTCAATTTGATAAAACAGACCTATTGTCATGTGCAAACCTGGTTCCTCAAACTAATTATACTCCCTGCATAGTTATCATTCCTGCATCCCAGGAAATTATTCAGAATTCACAAACTGAGAGAAGTATAAATCGGTATCATTTTTTTGCTATAGTTCATCCTCTTTTTCCATCTGCTGAATGTGGAACGTGCGGTGCATATTTGTTGAGACTGTTGTGGGTATGTGGATAGTTGTAATGGAGCTTATCCCATGCCAATGGAGACAGTAATAGCATTTTATGGAGACAACCACAGCATCAGAGGTGTGCATTCTCTTTTGAGTTTGAACTTGGATGGTTGACTGTTGTTTGTCATCCTGGTAGAGTTTAGTTTTCCTCTATTTTTGTGGGTTTTTTTCCACGCTTAAATGTATTTTCGTTACCTTTGATACCCTAAAAACATAAGCTTTTTCAGACCATTATGTTACAATTACCTTTTTTTTTTTTTTGTAATTGCAGTTGTTTCTTATCCTTACTGCTGGTAGCTGCTGTCGTTTGGAAAATCAAACAAACCTGTTGGGCTTCTCGACGGAGAGAGGTATCAATAACTTTAAGATTACTGTTGTAGTTTTATATTTCAGAATAAATTGAGAGCTTTGATGGACAATCGCATCTCCACTTTTCTCCTGTATACACAATTTAAATATCCCTCTAAACATTTTTTTTTTTACCTTGGACTTTTTATGCTAAAGAAAACTTTGTTTCTTCCTCCTGTCAAAAATTAAAGAAATTGCAGCACTAGGTTGCAGAAAGCTATATTTTCTTTATGGTGGAATATTTAGAATAGAATAGAATAGAATAGAATAGAATAGATTAGATTAAATTAGAATCGAATCGAATAGAATAGAATAGAATAGAATATTTCAGTTGGAAGGATCATCTAGCCTGACCACTTCAGGGCTGACCAAAAGTTAAAGCATTTTAATAAGGGCATTGTCTAAATGCCTCTTAAACACTGGCAGGCTTGGGGCACTGACCACCTCTCTGGGAAGCCTGTTCTAGCATTTGACCACCCACTCAGTAAAGAAATGTTTCTTAATACCTAGTCTGAACCTCCCCTGACGCAGCTTTGAACCATTCCCACGCATCCTGTCACCGAGTACCAAGGAGAAGAGATCAGCACCTCCCTCTCCACTTCCCCTCCTCAGGAAGCTGTGGAGAGCAATGAGGTCGCCCCCCAGCCTCCTTTTCTCCAAACTAGACAACGCCATAGTCCTTAGCCACTCCTTATAGGATATTCCTTCCAGCCCCTTCACCAGCTTTGTTGCCCTCCTCTGGACGCATTCAAGTACCTTAACATCCTTTTTAAATTGTGGGGCACAGAGCTGCACACGATACTCAAGGTGAGGCTGCACCAATGCTAAATACAGAGGGATAATCACCTCTTTTGACCAGCTGGTTATACTGTGTTTAACGCATCCCGGTATTCTCAATAGTCTCAAAATAGCAGTGCAAAAACATTGGTAAGTTGAGTGAACACGGAGGATCATAGTGTAACATCTCCAACTTTCTAGGCAGCTATTTGATGCTGTCACTTAGGCCGTGTTGTTATCAACAGTCATTGGAACATATAGTAGGAGACAAACCTCTCTGCAAAGACCTTATACTTTTTTGGTTTTTTTCTCTTTTTTGTTTGTCAATTTTTTGTTGTTGTAAGCAAAATTCTGTCTCTATTAAGATCAGTAGTTCTGTCCCTAAAACCATGGCACAATTGAAGCTCTTCAATAAATACTCGTACATAAGGTCACCCTATTCTTTTGTTGTCTAAATCGTTATACCTGTGTTGGAAAATTTGGCCCAAATATTTGTTCTTACCTGTTTAACAAATGATTAAACTTATATGAGATTAAACTTAGGTTATGTATACTGCTACATGTATATAGCTTGATTCAGATGATGTATACTGATAGTTGCATATTTAATTTTGTTCTCATAAATAAGATGTGTAATTTTTAGACAGTGATTTTTTCCCCTTGAAGCTTCTAATCTTGATAATTTTTGGAAACAGCACTTGCTTAATGGTACTGTAATCTAGATTTAAAATAAAAAGCCGAGTATTTCTAATTAATTAATTTTTCTTAGTATACTGGCATCATGAATGTTTAAATAACTTTTTTTTTTTTAACTGTAGCTCTACAGGGAATTTATATATGCTTTAAAAGTGCCAGGTAACTAGCACTTACAATTTTCCTTCACTGAAATTATAGCGTACTAATGCCCAGGTTTAGCTTTGAACTGGTGCTACAAAGAAAAATGTGTATTATTGTAGTTATTTCATTTAGGTGTTTTTTTATTCAGGTGAATATTATAAAGCATATTCTCTCTCTAAGGGCAACTGCTCATATATTTGTTATTACTTGCAAAATACAGATGAAAGTTACTTTAAACTACAGTATTCTATTCAACTTATTTCGTTTGAATGTCTCAATACTTAACTTGTTAACAGTTCTGTGCAAAATTGTGTTGTGATGGAATGTAGCAATTCTTTGATTTAATTTCTCACGTTAATAAGGTTGTTTTATTGACATGTTTAAGAACAAATATGAACACATGAGTTTACAGATCTAGGGGGTCTAATCTGTTTTCCATGGTTACTCCCCTAGATGTTTGAAATATAGTATTTTTAATGTAGTCTGTAGGCATCATCCTAAAAAGAACACATTCTCATATAAAAAGTTTTTGAAGTTTTCCAAGTTTCATTTTCCTAATGTCACCAAAAACATTTCTAAGACTGTATGAAACCTCATATAAGCTGACTGATAAATACAACATAAACATAAATCAGTTTCTTTGGAAGAGCAAAATAGAAAGAAATACTTGGCAACTGGATTAAATCTCTCAGAGGTCCATGCTTCAGTTCTGATCCTTGGTTTTCCTTGAATATAACTAGAGAAACTTAGTTGTCTCTCATTCAGAAATATTCCTTGATTAATTTCAAAATTGCATGAGTATGTATTTCTTCCTATTTTAAATGAGGTGTGAAACAGTACCTAAAGTGTGGTAGCATTATGAATTGTAAATGTTTAAGCAAATCTCCTTTATTTTCATTGCTATTGCACATCAGCAGCAGTTCATGTAAAAGTTTTCGGTAATGCTCCGCTTAATATTTTCCTTTAATCTAGATCAGAGAACTTGTTTTTATAGGTAGCATTTTTTGTAAAGTTTTGGAATTAAGTGTTACAAATAAATTGTATGAATAACATACAAGTAGAAGGCAACCTAGTGTTGAAAAGAATTCTGAACTACCTACTTTTAAAGCCCACCCATTTAGGTAAGTGAGCTTTCCATCTCTTTCATCATTCTTGAAAGACAGGCATGTTTTACTCTTTAGATGTTACTTTCAATATGGACACAAACTACAGTAAGAAGTGAAATTTAACAAGAACACAAACAAATATGAAAAAGCATGCTGCTAATAGCTATTCATCCATTTATTGTTTGTCCCAGTCTGTTTTCCCCTAGAGGAGGAGAAACTTTACTATCCAGTTCTTGTGATCTTTTAGTAATGAATTTTATCAGGCTGTTGAGGTAAGCAAATAGTTTTTTGAAGTTTTGGTAGACTTCTATGTGTAGCTGAAAATTCAGAACTTTGTCCTCTCTTGCCTTCTGACTTTAATGCTTGGCTAAATTGGGTCATTATTGATTCCAAATGGAATGTAGCATGGCCTTAATCCAATACAGAGCAAGAGCAAGTTGTTTGCATTGTGTAGTGGGAATGTCTCGATTTTCCCATGAATTTAGAAATTTTCTCTCCAGTTTCTTTCCTAATTCATTGCTCATTGAGCAAATATTTGCTTTCCACTGCTCAGAGCACTGCCCAAATCTTACTGAGCAGTTCATTTGAATTTAGGCTCTATTATATGTACATTTAAGAAACTATTATACGTATATGAAAATAAATAAATAAATTGTGTCTTCCAAAAGACTTTAACTGATGTTTGTCAACACTGAATTTAACTCCTCTTTTCCCATATCTATTGGTCTTTCTATTTAACTAGTTGAAATCATTTTTCCCTAAGCCAAGTCCTTGAGTTTTGGTAAATTTTTTTACTCATAACAAAATTTTGGTTCTCAACTTTTTCCTACTTACATTACTGTCTCTTAAGATATACTTTATCTAAGGCTTTTTGAACATCTATGTTTATACTTTAACTCCTGGCTGAGCTTCTCTTCTTTCCTGCTTTCTGAAAGAGCAAGAAACACTAGATAGACTCTCTCTCACCTTATACCATCAAAGTTACTCACCTTCTGCATTGAAAGAAAATGGGAAGTATCATTCTTTTATTTCATATTTCCAAGAAGATCAATGAAACTTTGAGCAGGAGAACATGAACAACCTCCTGCCTGGCATCCCTTGACACCTTCCCCCACCCATCCCTCCCATGGATCTGTGACATTTAAAACAAGGTTTTTAAGAAAGGCTGAAGTAAGATAGTGAAATATTGCTTATCTGAGAGAGCTTGATCCTTGAAAGGAATAATGCAGAATGTTATGAGATTATTTCCAAAGCATTATTCTTATGGCATTATCTTTCTGGAGAAACAAACCAGAGGGAACTGGGAACATTCTCATGGGTACCAAACCTCAAATTCCTACTTACAGAGCAGGATAACGTTTGCAGGCAAGCATGGAAATTCATGTAAGAGTAGACAAAAGGCAAGATATATTTGTTTGTCAAATAAGTTAAAGAAGTTCCTAAGTATTGCAAAGTTTAGGAGCAGCAAAGCATTTTTTAGAAGAGTCTTATACTACATAAAAAGATCAGATACATACTCTAGGTTTTAATGTCTCATCCTTCTTTTTCCTCCAAAGATTCACAAATCTTTCTACCAGTACCTTTCTCGGTGAAATTTCACTTGTTAGTTCACTGGGTGAAAAACAGAGAGCTGTCGTTTTCTGCCAGAAGATTTGTTAGGCCTCTTGCATTTTATACCCAGAATTCACCCAAGAACCCATCCATGAAGTTTCAATCTGACTCTGTTTTCCTTCTTTATACAAAAAACTGATACATCACTCAGATTTACTAAATAAGAAAATTGAAGAGAATATTATTTGTTGTCTCTGCATGTTTCATATCTAAAGTATTCATTCAATCTTCTGTTGAGAATGGGTAGAAGAGAATCTGTTCATAGATCATTTTACTGAAAAGCTTGATAGGTTGCTTGACAGTTTTGTAGTGGCTCAAACATTTTGTTTCATGAACTTCTTCCGACTGAAAGGCACCACACTGCACATAAAATTTGCATCGAAATGATTTCTTATTAATAGTGTGTCGAACTTTTCTTTTTGCTGACAAGATTACACTGAGGTCACTAACAAAGCTCATACAGATGGGATTATAAACCACACAGCTTCTAGTTGAGGTATTTTAGCAAAGTATTTGTCCTTCATAAGGTAAAGCATTTGTTGCTCAGATACCCTTCGTACTATTCATTCAGCCAGATGTTTTAAAGAATTGTTACCTTTAATCCAGAATCATGCAATCACTGATGTCCATACAGACATACTCTTCCTCCCCTCTACCAGACACACACAAAATACATTCATGTGCCAATGTGTCGTGTGTCATTACATACATTTGTGTATATAGGATCAGTCAGTTAGTTAAAATGCAGTTTTACATCTTTTCTTATGAAAACCTCTTTTTTACGTATTATTATAATTACACACTAGAAAGAGCTTACATATCTTAAAAAGATGACTTAGAATCTTATTTCCTCATGTAATACACTATAAGTGTCTTGAGAAATGAGGAAGTAATGCATGATTGCACATTCATGTAAAAATGTTTGAAAGCATGGTATTATATCTGTAAAGTGCTTGCCTGACTTTAAAGGTTAATATCATTCCTTTATTGGAATTTTCATGTTTATATATAGCATTTCATTATACAGTCAGCTGTGCACCATTTGCCTGTCTGAAAGAATAGCATATACAAGCATAAAAACATGGAATAATAGAGAATGCTTGCTTTATACAGTGTGTGGGTGCCACACAAATTATTGGTTCATTTTATTAAATAAGCTTATTTTGTTTAAACACCCCCCCCCCCACCTTTCTAGCCTTAATTTTAATATCAAGGTAGTTTTATTCTCTTGGATATTCAAAGATTCTTAAAAACACACAAATGAAACTGAAATAGACTACTTCTTAATAACAGTAACAATTCATGTAATAGCTCTAGGCTCATTTCTATGGTAACCCTAAATAAGAACAAGAAAGTTCGGTTATGTTGATAGTACTAATGAATGTAGACAATATGTGAATTTCAGCTAGAGCTTTTTTACTTTATATTCTAATGACACTTGCATTTTTAAAGTATTCCTTTTAGAAAAGGCAATAATGGCTTTTGGTGTATGTAATAGTGTTTATGGAATGCAACATGTTTAGTTTAGGAATATTAATACACATAGAATGTGGTGTGTTCTTGAACAACAAATGAAGGAGCAAAAGGAATACTTTGGTTCATCTATATGTTTTAATGTGGGCAAGGGACCACGATTAGCAGATGTAAGGAAACCAAGAAATGTTAATAAATATCAGTAAAGTACCCCAATGTGTAATATTATTCACGTGTGTAGGTGTCTACAGGATTATATGCTTTACATTTAAAAGTTGTTAACCTCACAGATCGCTTTTCTGGTAGCTTCTTGTCTGTTGCTTAGCAAATATCTTACACAACTATATGTACTTACTCATAGACTGTGTGAGTAATCCTACTGAAGTCAAAGTAGGTATTCATAGGACCAGAATCTCAACTTGTTATATTGCTCAAGCTCTTCTAAAATCAATAGACCTATGACTGCTTATTTCAACTGTGGATCTAGTTTTATTGAGGATAACTGGGGCATTTATTTTAGGCTGATGTTTTCTGCATTCTCTCCAACCTAAAATTTAGGTTCCTCTCTGAATGAACCTTTCAAGTGATATGCCTTATATGTGATATGATAAGTTGACACTAGATCTTGTCTCAGGACTCCCTCTGCAGTCAGTATTAAGAGACACCTCCAAATGACAACTCATCCCACCCAATTTTCGCAGTGTTCACTTTATACTCTGATATTTGTGGGGGGCTGGCTTGTTGTTAATGATATAAATAACCCAATGAGTCAAATCTCCTATACTGAGAGTTTATCTTTGCTTTAATTTTGTAAAATTCAAGTTGTATTTATAATACTATCACTTCATAAAAATAAGCATCTGATTGATGCCTGTATTAGCACTGCTCACATGATGCTTATTCTCTGTAAAGAACAGTATTAAATGGTACCAGTGACAGACTCAATATTATATCGGAAAGATTTATTTTGGGGGGTGAGTTAAACAAAGTTGATCTAATGCAGATATCTCAAAACATCATACAGTGTTAAGAGGCTTCCATGAACAACTATCGTAAGACTAGGGGTGTAAGATTGAAGAGCCCGTCTTAGTTATTGATGGCTGTGTATCTCCTGCCAGAGGCGTTTATCCCAGGAGGTAATCCTAGCTGTCCTGTGTCAACTCAGCTTACGAAGTGACATCTTCAGTAGGAATTCACCATGACCTGACTGCATAGAGTTGACCCAAGTTTTGTTTGGGCCCCACACAGTTCTAAAGCTCTGTGCTTTAGAATAGTGTTAATAGCATTAAAGTAGTATGTAGACTGGAGGAAATTAACTGTACTAAGAAGATCACCGGGGAGGTAGAGATAAAAACAGAAGCCAAATTATGCATAAAGTGAAAATATTCCTTTGAAAACACAACGGGTAGACAATGGAAACCTTGAAGCATGGGATGAATATGTTGTAAGGCAAAAAGTAGTGTTCTGGTTTCCTTTGCAGACCTTCCCTTCCACAAGTTTATCAGTTTCATCTAAAAATCATCCTGTCCAAAGGAGAACTGAAGAACATTATATTATACTATACTTATCTTGTCTCTTGAAGTTGTCTTTCTTTAGAACTCATATAGATATATAATTTTCTTATATATTGTACTACAATATTCTTTGGCAGGATAATTGGCAGGATAATTTTTTTTTTCTTGCTTTTTTTTTAATTAATGCTGAAAAAAATCTGTAAGTTGGAAACAGAGAGCTGGCTTTTGGCTTTACCTTTTCTGGTGACCAAGTTTGGAACAGAAACAGATAAAGCCAAATCAGCTATTCAAGGATGTACACCTGAGCTATGAAAATTCGTTCCTATCTCTAGTACCTCTAGTCCTTTTTTTCTTAAAGTAAGTACATGTAAACATGTTTTTTTGAACAAGTACACGTAAAAGACACTGGAAATCGGGGTGTGTGTGCAGATAAAACACCCGCTTTTAGCTTACACAAGGCATTTATGAAAACTTTCTGACAGTTTGTGTTTAGAAACAGTTTGTTTCTTCATTCCACAAATATTCAGAAGGTAAAGATAACGGATGACAATAGATTTTGCAAGGGAAATTGTGGGCTGCTTCTCTTTATTAAAAAAAAATAAAAATTAGGGAAACCATAAACTAAGTAGGTGTTTTAATTATATCTACAAATGACCAGGAGAAGAAAATTGTTTGCTTTTCTTAACATAATAACCAAAGTTCCTTCTTACATTTGCATAGTGTAGTTAGTCTGAAGAATCCTAAAAGGCAATGTCCTGGTTTTGGCAGGGATAGAGTTAATTTCCTTCCTAGTAGCTGGTACAGTGCTGTGTTTTGGATTTAGGATGAGAACAAAGTTGATAACACACCGATGTTTTAGTTGTTACTAGGTAATGCTTACACTAGCCAAGGACTTTTCAGCTTCCCATGCTCTACCGACTGAGAAGGCTGGAGGTGCACAAGAAGCTGGGAGGGGGCACAGCCAAACTGGCCCAAGGGACATTCCATACCATGTGACGTCATGCTCAGTACATAAACTGGGGAAAGCTGGCCGGGGGGGCCGCTGCTGGGGGACTGGCTGGGCATCGGTCGGCAGGTGGTGAGCAATTGCACTGTGCATCACTTGCTTTGTGTATTATTATTATTATTATTATTATTATTATTATTACATTATTACATCATTATTATTATTGTTATTATTATTTTATTTCAATTACTAAACTGTTTTAATCTCAACTCACGAGTTTTTCTCACTTCTACTCTTCCAATTCTCTCCCCCATCCCACTGGGGGGGACGGGAGAGGAGTGAGCGAACGGCTGTGTGGTACTCAGTTGCCAACTGAGGTTAAACCACAGCAGGCAATAATCAAAACAAATTAATTTCATTATACGTGACTCCTGGGTGAACGCATAGAAGGAAGCTTGGATGTAGTTATTTGTGCTGATAACAGTACTTTAAAATTAATAGTTGTGGTATTCTGTTCAGTAGAATTTATTATCAAAGTTGAGATTTCTAACAATTAGTATAAGATACTGCTGGAGATAATATTGATGTTATAATGGGCTATATTAATTCCTGCTGTCTGTCACAGACCTGGTTAAATCTTGCAAGGTTAAGCTTTCAAGCTAACAGGAAGGTAAAATTAAAGTTTTTTAAGAGGAAGAGGGAACTGGCCAAGATGAAAAAGACTGCCTGAGGCAACTGACCACTTGGCAGAGCCTGAGGAGCCTTTAAGCTGTATGGTCTGAGAGGTTTCCATGGGACTAGTTGTAAACATAAGAGCATTAGGAGAATTTTTAGCAAACTACCTGTCAGGAAAAAGCAGCAGGCAGTGAGAAAGGCAATCCTTAGTGGGGCCCTGGGAAGAAGCCAGATAACTTCTTTTGAATTTCCGAGAAGAAAAGTCGTCTGGATTTGTTTCCACAGTGTTAAAGGAATCAGGAGAGTGAATATGTTCTTTGTAAATAAAGAGGATTGCACCAAAATAGATGATTCATTTTTGTCTCTTAACAAAAACAAAAGAGCAGGTGTTGAATATTGGCCCAAAGTGGTAAGACTCTACTTCATCTGTATTTCCTCAGTGTTTGCAGTATAGTGTCAATTTTTTGTCCACTATTAAAACACAAACAAACCTGCCATTCCCCAAAGCCCTGTAAGAAAGAAGTGAGTGGATTTAGGTGCAAACAACAAAAACGCTTAGAAACTTGGAAGAACTCTGCTATGAAGAGAGAGTGAAAAGGTTTGAGAGTTTACAGTAAGAGCTCTTTGAGAGAAATGCAAATACTCTTCTTTAGTTCCTCCTTAGCTTTTCTCAGAGTTGGGAGCAATTTTAGTGGCACCGGGTAGACAACTTTGGCTCAGGTGAGTCACCTGCAACACAAGAAGCATAAAGGAAACTAAGTCAGAATTGTCCTTCCTCCAAAGAGCAGGGAAGCAACTCAAAGTCCAAGCCTAGAAGACATATATAGTTCCTCTCTCTTATTCTGCTCCTCCTTTCTACCTAAAGTTCTGTTTATTTACAGTTGAATGTTAATCATGTCTTCTAAAAATTATATCAAATCATGGTAACAATAATTTTGATTGCTTGTAATGTATGGAACATTTGCTACTGGTGTGTAGACAGCTGATGTCAATATTATTGATGTTCTTTCACAAATATATCTGCTTCCACAAACATCCAACTTCTTGCAAATATATAAAATATATATATTTTTTCAGAGCTGATTTTTAGGTACATTTCTGTAAGCGTGCAATTGAGTAGCAGTAAAGAGGGATTAATATCATGCCTGAATCTATTCCAAAGTGTTTGCATTTCACTTTGCCCAGCATGGATAGTACATGCCTTCTAAAATAACGACATTGACTTTTTTCTCTCTTAAAGTTAGTATTGGTAATATACACAATTATTCTTTCTTTCTTTCAAAAAAGTTCTTTGAAGGCACTGAAGTTTCTTATGTGTGGACAACTCCCTGCTAAGGTCAGAGCTTCAATAATTTTCAGTGCAAAGAGAATGCAATGATCAATGCAACTGGAAATTAGTTAACTTCACCAACTTATTTTTTCAGTGCCTGCACTATTAATTGGTTTACTGTCTCAGCAGAATGTGTTCAGTGCCGTGAATGTCAGTATTGTTGCTATCAACAAACTCTACGGGGAACTTCTCAACTTTCTGTAGATATTTGTACATACAAACATTCCTTGGTGTCATCCCTCTGAGCAAACGGTGGCTGTGCAGTTCATCTGGGCACCTTCTAGGCTTCTCCTCCTTCTCTCGGTAGAAGGAAATAATAGTAGGTTCATGGGGACAAAATTGGCATATGTATGCTTATTTCTTGAGGAACCTGCGAATACTAAGTAACAGTGGGACCTTAGGCTGGGAAAAAACCCAAAAACCCTTTAGAAGAAAGCACGGGTGTACAACACAGTCTACAAAAAGGTAGGGTAGTTATTCTTTCTCAAGGATGTTACGATCAATGTTTATCCTTCCTGGAGCTATAGCTTTTATTGCTCCAACAGTTCACAAAAAATAGTTGGGACTTAGTGTGACCTGATATAAACTAAGCTCATTACATTCATTTTCAACAGATAATTAATAATTAACATATAACCTTTGGCTTTCCTTTTATCTTCAAGTATTGACGGAAGTCACATAAAAACATACTATGTGTGGAAAAAATGCTTTGAAATGCAAAACATAATTAAAATTAATGTTATTTTAGGACAGTTGTATAGTAGCAAAAGTACTATAGGGAATATGAATATTTGAATAGACCATTATTTTTATTCATACTGTTCAATTTATACACAAGTAATTTCTGGAAAACAGAACAACATTTGATATTTTGGTTGGTATTTATTGGATTGAGTGCACCATGGCAGTTGAATTGTAACATCAGTAAATTACTCTAGACTTCTTTAACAGTCAGTTGACCCACATGTAATTAACAAAAATGAAACAAAAATGAAATCACAACGAACCCTGTAGCTTGAGCTTTTTTTGGATTTCTGTGCTCCACGTACATTTTGAAAATCCCAGTTAGACTTATCATATCTAAATAGCTGTAGTTTCTTAGTCTTTTATATTTGTGCAGCCACGGTCAGAAATACTACTGGAGGAGTCATGCAGGGAATAGCATGTCCTGGTCAGGAGAATTTTGGGTTTGGAAGACTGTTATTTGCTTACTGGTATTATAGGTACCCTTGTGCAAATCGCTTAGCTGCCTGGGCCATCAGTTTCCCCATCTGTAGAATGGACTCAGTTGTATAATGTTTATATGCTTTTCATTAACGACGCTGTTGCTATTATTTGGGGAGCCTATTCTCCTGACTGTTTTGCTTTATTCCCCAACAATCCTGTTTGTCCCTAGGCAATTTATTTAGGCATCTGTCCATTTAGGAAATGGACATGGATTCCTCTCTTAATTGTTGTCTGGGTGCATTGCTACTAATCAAACATGTTGTGAAACACAGTCTATTATTTTAATGTGTTCTATTTAATTCATATTTCAATATTTGATAAAATACATTGTGAAAGTATCTCATATGTGTTTCATTTTCAGCTTAATTAAAGCCAATCACCCATTTCTTAGGGTTTTATGCTTTCTGAGTATGTTGATGATGTACAATACTGATTCTGCACTATTTTTTACCTACCATAATAATTTAGGCCTTGAGAAAGTTAAGGAAAAATATTTCTGGAACACTGGGAGCATGTTACAAAAACACCATACCGATGCGTATGTGACCCAAATGCAAGTATCAGACACGCCACATTTTGACTTAATACCTTAACAGTGTCCGTTAGTACTATTCCTGAACTTGTCCTCTTCCCCGTTCACATGGAAAGCAAGTCCACATTGTTAATGTTAATGACTAAATCAACCATGCATGAAATGTCCAAGTTTCACCTCTGGTTAGAGCATCCAGTATACTGTGAGCTCATAGAAAACAATGAACATAAATCATTTCAGTAGAAAGGGAGGAAAAGAGGAGCCAGAGAATTATGGTCAGTAAATTCCCAGAAACATCCTTAAACAAAAACTAAGCTGTTTGTAGGCACCTATGAAAAAAAGATTAAAAGCCTAAATTCTTTTTCAGGAACCGAATCATACGAAAAGATTATGCTTTTCTTCCAAGGTAGGATAAAAGTCCTTCTGAATGGAGGGGAAAGCATCTGATGCTTGTACAGTTTGGCATTATAAAGGCTTTAAAAAGTCTATCACATGATACTTTAGTAAGTAAGGCAAGGAAGCATTGTCATGACTACATAGCTGTGGAGTAGGTGCAAAATGGGTCAGAAAAGCATACTTAGATGTTCATTATCAGTAAAATGAGGTATTAACTACATGTTGACTCTAGTTAACTGCATTAAATTTTAAAATCTACATGAATTTGATATTTATACTTTCATTGCAAAACTGTGTCCCAAATGACGATAAAGGCAAGTAATTATCCAGAAGTTCAGTTGTTTTTTCCATTGAAAAGGCTTTTAAGTGGCAGCTTTCTTCTTTATAAATCTCGTATGCATAAATGTAGCCTTTGATGTTACTGATGTTGTGTACCATGGTTAAAACTTGCAAAATCTCAGATACTAGAAAATTAGGGTCAAAACTAACCCCTTACATTTTATGCCATTTAAGTTCATATCCATAATGTCCATCTAACTGACTGATTGAGCCACCCTGTGACTTTTTTTTTTCACTTTATCTACTATTTGTATTTTTTGATTTCGTGATTTGAGCTGGATTAATTGTTCTGGACCTGACATCCCTTTCATTGTGCAATTCTACTGGCTTCTATGTGAGAGGGGCAAGCAAGGCAAGATAGGCTTATTTGAGATTAAAATTGAAAACCATACACAGATCAGAAATTGAGCAAGTTTTTTGTTGTTTGGGTTTTTTTCTTTCTGTAATACATATTTTTTGCATTTATTCTGGTTCTTCTGTAGCTGAACCAGTTTGACCAGTATTTTAAAATACACATACACATTTTTTACAAGAGCACTGTTTAGCACGTGTACAGAATTCTTATCAAAGGTAGAATGCTGGATCTTTGTGAGTCATTCTCCTTGCTTTCCTGTATCCTATGACAGATGATTTATCTATCCTGCAGATGGACAATATATTACTATATTTCCACTACTTTCAGAATGGCTTGTTGTTTGCTAACGTGAAGCTAACACAATTTAAGCATACCTTCTTCCTTTATATAACTAATAATTGGCTTTCCTTTTATCTGGAATCATTGATAAAAATTACGTAAAATCATACACTTTGAGCAAAAATGCTTTGAAATGCAAATTCTAATTAAAATTAATATAGTGTTAATTTAGGACATTTGTGTTGTTGAAATATAGTGTTTGGGACATCATCAGTATTTGAATATGCTATTAGTTTTTCCATGTTGTTTGAGCCTAAAAAGTGGGTGTGGGTAAAAAATTTAAATCAAGCGCAGTGTGACACGAGCTAAATTATAGCTTTATTAAATTGCTTTAAATTGTTTTACCAATTGAAATTGTATGCAAATAGCAAATGAATAAGACACCTACAATTTGCCTTTTATTTTGGTTTTTGTATGTCTACTTACAAGGCTGTTATTAATTGGAAATAATACTATGGCATAGAAGCTATTACCAAAGACCTTTTTTGACAAAGATACTTATCTACAGGCTGAAAATCTCACTTTTAGTGGAAGGTAAGCAGCGTCATATAGATTAAACTTTTTTGATGGAAGAGGCAAGTAAGTATATATTTCTAACATAAGGAAATAAGGTGATTTAGCTGGCTTGCTAGCAAAATAGGATATTAAGAAATATAGTCTAGCATCCCGGCAGTAAATAGTTTTTTCTAATAGTTGATACAGTCAAAAATTCACTGTCAACCCGTATAAAATTCTCATTCATAGCTAAGACTTACGAAGAAGAGTTTATATCCCTCTATTTTGCTAGAATCTCGCTCAGGTCAGTCTGATATCATAATTTTGAAAAGTTTCCACTATCTTTGAAGGATCTTTCTCTAATCCAAATATTTTACGGGATGTTATTTCTGCTACCAGCTTGAGCATTGGCTTCACTTTTTCATTGCATCCGAATTCTTAAGGTCTGTAAGTGTGTGCCCATTTACTGCTCAATCCTGCAGCATTCTTACATCCAGTACAGATATTCATAGTTTATGGGACTTCTCACTCGAAGAGTAAGGGAAGTATTGTCTGTTTGTGGATTTTTTAATTCCTTTCTTCTCTTGTTTGTTTCTTTCCAACATGAGCGGCAGGATATATCTGTCTGAAAATACTAGCTTTGTTTTTTTCTCCATAACGGAGGGAGGCCTCAGGCAACCAGTTGTCATGCAGCACTTTCATACTATTTTGCTCAGTGTCCTCCAGGTGGGAAAGTAGTCTAAATGTTTACAAAATGTTTCTCTGATCAGAGATTCAGCTCCTTGTAGGCTTAGTCCCTCAGTGGGACTTGGCCCTCTGTTAGCAGTTTGGGATCCAATTAATTTCAAAAGCAGTATTTACTGGACTGCTACACACCAGTTGTGTTACCGTAAGTAGGCAGATGTCTCCTTAGTATTTCGGTATCAGTTGAAGAACCTACTTGAAGCTGAAGTCTGTCAAAGATATGTTAGTGGTATTTGTAGGAAATCAATTGCATTTTTTACATTTCATATGAAAAACATTGACTTGGCTCACACATTTGTTCCTGTATGAAAACTCTTCCCAGTTTTACTCCGGGCAGTTTTCCCTAGAGTTCATGTTAAGAGCTAACTTTATCTGCTCATCAGTGCCCTCATATTACTGTCATAAAGAAATCAGATACAATAAAGATTTTCAAACTACAGGTAAACAGTCTTCTGCATAAAGTATTAGTTATTGCCAGTTAGTTCTGCCTTGTGGGATGAGGTAGCCTATAATATCATGAACAGAAAGTATCTGTTTTTCTCTGGTTTACCGTAATAACATGGCACAAATGGGTAATGAGCAAATAAGGAATATGCAGGCATAACTCCGCCTACATTCAATGCTTTTTCTAGACATGCTAGGAGGCAGACTAAAATTTTGAACAGATAAAATAGCTAGAAGGGAAATCCTATAGAAGCTATTATCAGATTTCCTATTGATTTAGTGGGGTTGAAACTTTGCCCTTTAAAATTATTTGACTGGCTGTAATCTAGATGGTGTTATGCCCCATCATGATATTGTATACAAGCCTTCTAGCCTTTGAAAAAGTTGAGGTACGCAAGTGCTGCAATATGGTAAAATGTGCATGGTGACTTCATATTGTAGCTGTTCTGTACCTACCTTGGCTATGCTTTCCATAGGTGGGCGTGATTGCTTTGAAGAATCCAATACAGTTTGTAGTTCACACTATTCCCAAACATTAATTTTATTTTAAGCAGGGAAAAACCATATTCTAAAAATAAAACTTTTATTTTTGGAGGGCAAAAAGCTGTATTTTTTAATCATCTTTTATTTACAATTGTCTTTGATTTTCACACCTCAAAGTGCCATAAAATCAGCTTTTGATCTTCATACGTTCTTAAAACAATCCAGTAATTAAGTGAACAAAGGGAAAAGGTAAGAAAGTAAAATTGTTTATGAAAGACAGTGAATCAAATGATAAGTGGGTTTTTTTGTCTGATTAAATTAGAATAATGTTTTGGCTCAAAAAAATTACACTGTGACACTGCCCCCCCATGCTCACATAAAAGTTTGTCAAGTGGTGCTTATGTGCTTTTGATAATAAAGACCAAAGTTCTGAAGTTCTGGAGAGTTTCATTCCCATTTTAGCTGTTGAGCATATTTAATATGTCTCATTAATGTACTTACAGAGTTTCTTTTTCAAGATAAATGTTTGTTGAATCCTAACTGAAGGTGCCTTTGATGTTGAATGGCTGGCGCTTGTGATAACAATGAAGTAGTAGCTTGTGCAAATTCAAGTACAATCATGTCTTGCAGCAGGTCATTGTTATATGTGTGTGAGGCCAGCATACTTAGTACAAGTCTCTGAAGAGATTGTGTAGCTATATACATTGGGACCCACTGCTTAGATAAGGAAAAAAATACATCTTCCTGGTGTCTTAGGGGTTTATAATCATACTTTTATTCAAAATGGAAACTCATCCTTGATGGAGTGGTGTTCTGTTTGGATTTAATCTTTTAATAAACAGAAAATAATATTAAAAAACAGTTTTTAAAAAATTCCACATTTATTGTCTTTCCATGATATTGGTATCAAATGTCATTCTCCCAGAAAGAAAAAGCTGTGTTGCTGCCTTAATGTTCATACTTAAATATACACCATTAATTGTATTACCTTTGTGTGAATAAAGGGATGTGCTTTACTGCCCAACTGCTGGAAAGCATGGCCAAGCTTTGGCACGTACAAGTTCTCCTGGAACAGAAATGGCAACCTTGAAGGTAAAAACAGGCTGAGGATGGTTATTTTGAGTTTTGTGTGGATAATCAGTTAGACGTTCAAGGGAAAAGGTTAGAGGTATCTTGGGACATTTATTATGGTGATTGTGTTAGTAATATTTACACCTGTAGATTATTCTGGCACTATCTGTTCAGTGTTTGTTGCTCATGGGAGATGCCTTTGATGGCTAGTTAGGCACGGCTGGGGCATATCTGAAGGCTGGGACGAAGAGGAGTGTTCCTGAAAAAACAAATTGGCACAATCAAACTAAGAACAGTTGGCCACTGTCTTACTTCCAGGGAGCCACAAATGCCCTATGGGAAGGGGAGTTGGGGGTCACCCCAGTGTGGGAAGTGCCCTCACCCACCTGGCACCATCTCACAGGGGCAGAGCCTTGTGGGGTAGAGCTGGCTGGTGGAAACGGGGTCCATCGCTGGCCCTGGCAATGAGCCAGATCCAAGGGCCATCCATGATGTCCAGACAGGTGAAAAATGGTGCAGCGCCAGACACAGGGCTGGAGACAAGGCTAAAGATTGAGTCCAAATCCATCCAGTCAGCAGGTCCATGGCAATTAAGACGTCTTAGTGCCCTCAGGGTCCTGACACTTACCCTGAAAGTTGTTGCCGTGATTTTAGACAAGAGGAATAATGTAAGTTTTCAACTATATATTTTTTTTTTCCCAAAAATAATGTTAGCATTCTCTAGAAATATTGCTTTATTTGTATCATCATGCTATAATACTTCTTTCACGTTTAGCTGTAATTCAGTTATACCTAGTATTTTGTTATATAAATATACAAATGCACACTCTATCTGCCACTTATTCAGAGAGCTTGCAGAAGAAAAAATTAGCTATGAGAAGCCTCTCCAAGTAAGTGACAAACTTGTTCACTTATATTCATTTTCTTATAATATTAGTCTGCCAGAAAATATGGGAAGAGGTTGTAATAAGTATATTAATTCATCTTATATCTTTCTTCCCTTGTCCTCCTGATTTTGATTATATAGCTGTTATCTTTGATTTTTCCCCTGTTCTCATTCCCTCTCATATCACATACATCAGTTTCTTCTTTCTGTTATTCGTTATTAGTTGTCTTTTCTATTTTGCTAGTACTTGAATATGCTTTTATGAAACACATCTCAGTTGTGTTGTGTTTTTGTTAAAATTGGCACTTGTAAAAGGTTAGGTCTCTGCCTTTTGGCTGTTGTACTTGAACTCAATTGTCAAAATGATTTCTCTAGATGGATGACTCTTTAGAGAAAGCACTGCTTTTGCCCGAGTGCATTGCTGGTCCATAATAATCATTAAAGATTAAACTACCTCTTGACTGTCAAAATCACCATACAAAAGGTTTAAGAGGACAGAAGGGACAGTGCAACTTGGTGTAGCAAAGAAGAGGGAATGCAGCAGCGTAATATTATTGTCTTGTGCTAGGAGAGCCCTTGCCTCACTACCCAGGGCCAATGCAGGAAGGGAAATGGGAAACTGAGGGCTCTTAACCTCTCTAAATTTGGACATGAACATTTAGGGCTCTCCTCATCCACAGGGATCAACCTAAGGGTTGAGTATGACCACAAGGAATGATATTTCCAAGTTTCACTTACGCTAAGCAGTTGGGCAAGCCATGGTTTAGTATCCACTCAAAGGGTGGGCGTAAAAGGAAATACAAACAAGTCCCAACAGGAAGAAATTTACATTAGGTGGGTGTGATTATGTTATTTTCTAACAGGGGTATGAATGGCTTAAAAGCATATACTAGCAAAAAAGGTATCAGGTATCAATATAGCACAGACATCATAAAGTATCTGTCAGTGCATTAGTAAAGGATTATGCTTTTAATTCTCCAGAAATATTATTTTATTTGCTGGAAGCTTTCTGAAATAAAAAGAATAACTATTTGGATCCCCAGATGGTTATTTACATTTGACATATTTTTAATTTAAAAATATCTACAAGAAGCATTTTATTAATGCTTTTAATTTAAAAAGTTGTCTCCTCATTAGTGGTACGTGTACAGCAGAATATGAAGCGATGCAGAAATTGAAAAAGCAAACTGTAATACATGGCTTAAATAAGAAAAAACAAGTTGCAATCTATTAACATGAATTTCAGACACAGCTGGCAAGTTAAGATTGTTTCTTTCAAGTCAATGCATTTTTTTGAGGAGTACAGGTGAAGGAGAAAATGCAGAAAGCTCGCATCCCATCGTTTTGTTTGATGTTAGGGATGAATTTATAGGTCGTTACCTACATATTTTTCCCACAGTTACTTGCTTCAGCAGCTTAAGCCACTTGGATGTATAGATGTATCTGCCATCGCGATGTCCCAGTGACTGTCCTCCGCATAGAAAGAGTGCATTTGCAAAAGTAAAGGGCCAGCTGGGGCTGGCCAGGAGACTTGCATTGCCCTCTGGAGTAGCATGCCTCTTTCCACTGAGGTCTGAAACTTGATTCAGATTCCTAAAATTACAGCATAGGAATTCCCCTGTATTATAGGAAGAAACATAAACTGAGAGTAATGTGTGATGCAAGTTTCTCATCATAACTGCTTACCATTGTATCTCTGTCTGTATATTCATATATGGGTATTTCATATGTTAAAAAAACCTCTGCAAAATAAGCCCTTCACCCCCCACAAAAGGCACTACAAAAGGAGTGGACTGAAGGGCTGCAAAAATACCAATAAATACTCATACAACTTTCAGCTTGTGCCTCTGCTGTAGGAACTACTGAAAGAGTTTGGTTCTTGGGGATATTACTTGGCTATGTTAGATGACATAGTAAATGGAGAACTGCAATGTTCACTCTTTTACACCCTTACCCTTAGAACTTCCTCTCTTCCATATGCTCATTTCTCATTTGTTTTTCTTGGAAGAGGGTATTAATATCCAAAATCAGGTTGTATTCTGAATTTAGTTATCAAGGCTGATTCCATTTCACTGCATACTGTATCCAATAAATGTTCAATAGCTTGGGAGAGAAGCAGCTCCCCCTTCGTATTAGATTTTAAAGTTGCCATTTGCTGCTTTATTAATATTCTTTTAATCTTTTTTGTGTGTTCTTATCCTTTTTTTAATGAATTTTGGGAGTACAGGTCTGAAACACAACTTTATGTCAGGGCACTAAGTTCTGTGGCAAATTCTGCCACTGTAGAACAATTTTATTCATCAGTATAACAAAAAAAATCTGAAAAGTCTTCATAGTTAAATTGTTTCATTTTACAACTATAACTATGCATACCCTATATATTTTATGTAATTGGCATGATTCCCACTCTGTTGAATTTTATTGTAGGTTACACAAAGAAAACAGGCAATAATGATCACTGGTTTTGCTTTAAGTTGTTAGGGTTTTTTGGTATCTGTGATTGAGAACTTCTGTCCGGTGATGCAGAGGTTCAGAATGTTCCTACAGTGCACGTTGGAGATCTCTTCTTGTTTTTCCATAACGCGGCATTTTTAAAAGAGTGCAAATGAAAGTTACCAGTGCAGCAAGCATTTTAATATCTGAAGCAATATTTTGTGCTGTTCTGTATTACTTTTGCCATGTCTTTGTTCTGATTTTAAACCTTTAGAATGAAATCTATGCATATTTGTCACATACTTCACAACTTTCAGATATTTTGAGGTGCTTAACATTTTATGTTTAGTACTAATTGACATTTTTCTTTTAGTACAGAGAAACAGACTTAAGCTGTGTCAGATAATATTTTGGGTTGTGTCTCTTAAAAAGGAATAGTTTTGGATACGCAATCTTTAAACGTTCAAAGCTTGACATCACTGAAAACTAAAGACTTGTTTACCTTTAAAATGGGATGTATCAAAGGCAGCAGAGATATTTAGCCACAGTTCCCAGTGAATTTGCTTTGCAATCAGTGTTCAAGGCCCTTTATTCAGTTTCTCTTATCAGTTGCCCACAACTGTACCAAGTTTGTTTGAGTTTTTTGTAGCGCAGAGAATTATGTATAATACTTCTGGTCCAAAATTAATTAAAATCAATTTATGAGGTCCTGGTGACTTCAGTGAGAGTTGGATTCTGCCCCATTATCTGGACTGATGTCCTCATCACCTTTCACATCAATACCAGACATACTTTAGGTAACAACAGTATAAAAACAGAACACTGACATCATTGAAAATGATCACATTATTCATTGTTAGGCAGGACAATAACTTACAGTATTCTTCATACCTTTATTGTAGCTGAATGAAATGTCATCATCTAAGTTTCATAAAAGGTACCTTAATAAGAGGTGTGTGAATAACAACAATTCTACCCAGCAGATGAGCACTGATATACAAATAGCTCATAGATTTTGGGTTTGTGGGGGAGGGTTGTTCTTTTCAGGTGATTAGAAAGGCAAAAACATTTTGTGCTCTTGCTACAAAGTTAACAAAGCATTATATTGCCACCTGGCCATCTGTTAGGATAAAATGGTTGTTATTTTCAATGATGTTGCTTTGATTTTTTTTTTTCCCAAACCCATGATTCACATTTCATATATTATACAAAGAGGCATTTTTTCCAATGTGTTTTAGTTGAAAACTTGCTGATAAATTCTGCTTGCTCATAGCTAAATACCCGCTTTCACTATTTGCTCATGGAGGGTGACAGTTATATTTTACACATTGTTTGAATTCTTATGGTAGGCAGCTACCATTTTTTGCTCAATGTTAGGTAAAGCAAACCTACGCAGTTATATTTTCCAGGAATCAGATTATGTTCGCTTGCAGCCAAGATGCCTTGCCAATTCTTTCATGCTCACACAGGTGCACTCTCACCTTTCCTGTGTCCCTCCCCAACTGGCATATGCTAATGTGGCTGTCTCTAATGTTGCTGCTGTTCTTTTAGTGGCCGTAGCATATACTCAGGTAACCTTAATTACACCAGAATGATTCTGCAATTTATTTACTTTTAATTAGTAATGTCATAAACGTAAATAATTGCCTTTCATTTACGTATAGCACATTTCATGTGTTTTGAGACAGAAGAACTTGTAGTACCTCTTGTTTTTACAGACAGATACACAGTATAGAGATTTAGATACACAGTATGTCAGCTTACCCTTGAATATAATTCTATTGTCTCAGGTCGAGAAAAACTGAGGATTAATATATCACTGCAAATCTGTATATCTTGTGCTGGGAATATTGCTTTTGCTATTTTCTATAGTTGTGATGACCAAAAACATGCTTTAAATATACAAAAAGTATAAGATTATGATTAAGATTTTACTGAAGATTGTAAAAATTCTGTAAGCAAAGCCAGCGTTTCCTCCTCCTACCCACAAAGAGGAAATACTGCAAATGGTCTATGCAAGAATTACATTCACTTTGTTTGCAGATCTGAGCTCCTTTGTTTTTTGAGGATTATACAAAGTGAACATATGTGGAATGTTGCTACCAGCTTGCATTCTTTGATAAATCCAGACAGACAGAAGAATGCTGGTGGCAGAAAGTCTAGGATACTGGTGTTCCTTATGGTTAAAGCAAAATCTGGAAATTCTACCTCTTTTGAGCAACGAATGCCAGTGAGATTAGAACACAACTTGTTGGATGAATGTGTTTCACGTGTTAAACTTCAAATGTTAATATCAAATGTATTTGGCAATAAATTAAAGGCTTCCATTCTGTGATTTCTATAGATCTTCTGTAGTATACGCATGTAGCAGAGATACAAGCAGAGATATAAGCAGAGAGATTTCCATTCATAATTAGAGCCAAAAAGTGGTCTTTTTGCACAAAACATCTGATTTGTACTGAGAGGCTTTTATATGCCAGTAGACTGTTCCAGCTGTCTTGTAGCTTCCAGCAGCACAGCGGTGGTAGGGGTCAGGGTCTGTCAGTTCAGACCTTTGCTGTTCAGCAGATGTCAGCTGGTATCATTACGCAGGCTGTCGGTGCCAGTCTCAAACTTCATGGGGTTTCCTGTCACTCTGAATGACCAACTCTGGAATATCGCTGCTGAACTGTGAGAGGAACTATGAGTACTTCAAGGAATATTGTCTAATGTATGACTTCAGAGAAACTTCTCACAAATTTTTGCCTAAGGAAATAGAGACTATGTGATCTTTCTCTGTCCTCTGTATCCTCCCAAAATTTGTAATCCATTGGTGAAAGTCACACTTGCTGGACAAATCATAAAGAGAGATGTTGAGATATGTTGCAGTAAGTAGAGAGGACTTGGAATGGGATAGAATCTTTTGTGTTTTAACTGAGGTACTTTCCATTAGTATAAACAAAAATTCTTAATCTGTTTTTAATGGAAAAGTAAAGCTAAAAATTTTATCTCATCATAATAGAGACATTATAATCTGGTTTACTTCGGGGCTTCAAATGCTGTGAATTGGTCTTAGCCTGTATTTCCTTGGTGGTCTTGATAGTCTTCTGCTGAAAGGCATGGTCAGCATCAAAGCCATCACAGTTTAACTTGCTGCTGTGATTTCCTTGCATACATCAAGGTTCTAGGACATCCTCTTGCTTATTCATCTAGGACATCCCTTATTTCTCGGAAAGATCAGAAGGAATCTGGAATTAAATCAAACTGCTGAGCAAACTGGCATAATATATTTTGGAAACATTTATATTGCTATGTAAATTCATCAGGGTCTATTATTGAAATATTGTACAGTGCTTTTCATTAATTTCATCTGTTTTTTTATATTAGTCATCTGATTTAACAGCTTTGCCTTTTCTGTGAAACTTTTTTGACTATAAGTTCTATTGAATTTTGCTTCCATAAAACATTATAATGATGATTCTATAGATTCATTTTCTTTTCTAGCTAAAACACATTATAACGTACACAAGAAATATTTTGAAAGAGAGATCTAAAATGAAATACAAGCCTTGTAAATAATATATACTTTTTATAATATGAAGTATGTAAATACAAAATTATGCCACATTCAACTCAATTTTGCCTTCAGGAATAAATACTTGTGAGGAAACGTCCAATTTTAACTTAGCTAACTTTCTATGTCACTAGCAAAATACTGTAGGAAAACTCACAGTATTCAAATCTCTATTAGCAAATATTATTTGCTAAAAAGAGAATAGTAACAACCTTCAGCCCAAAGTAGAGCTGAACATCAAAGCGTGAGCATATTCTTGCATTTGTTATCTGACGTCTGAGGCTTAGTGTTGCTGACATCTGGAATATTTCTCAATGTGTTTGTATAATGTGTTTCTCTCTCTCTCTCTCTCTCTGTGTTATTGATCATACATCCATTTGCCATGCAGTCAGATTTTCATAAATGTTTGGAGCCTCAGTTTTCTTCTCTCTTCCTCTCTCACCGTAGCAATTTTACATTTGTTAAAATTTTCCTCAACAAACAGTGGAAAAGAGTCAAAAGTTCAAGAGCACACTGAAGACAACTACCAAATGGAACTGTTGCACATGGAAAATGTAGCTGTGGTGGTTCATTTGGATTTAAGGGAGATTAAGTTTGTGTTACTTCTTTCTGATCAGATCTTTAAGATAGTAGTTGAGCAGTATTGGCACAGTTTGACAAAGATGCTTCATATCTGCCTACACAAGTGGGGTAGAGGATAAAGAAGCACGGTTCAGGACAGTGGGGGTAGACGAAGGAAGTGTAGATACTCAGTGAACAATTCATATCTTTCTGTTGTGTTGGAATATTGACCTCTTTCACTGATTCACTGAGGAATCCTTCCATCGACTTCTGTGGATGTAGATTGTCCTGGGTTTCCACTGTGGTCAGTGTTGTGAGAGACACCCGTCTGACCCTCTTTTTGGTTTTTTAATAAAGAAATTGTATATCAGTTTAGAAAATTTTATCCCTTTGAAACATTAGTGAGAATTTACATTGTATTAACCTGCTCCTTTCAATTAGTAGCAACATTAACCTGCGTATCCTAATTATCTGTATCTTAGTATCCATGGTGAGTATACAAAAGAGCGCTTATAACACTTAGAGTAATACAGATTTCTATTTATAATTTGTTTTATTCCTGTTAGGAAATACTCTCTGTTCTAATGGCGAGTATAATTTACTTCATATCTTGCAAGCATGCGAAGTAACCTAGTTTAATAAAAATTGGCAAGGTTTTAGTTTGTTTCACTATGGTTAGTTTTAAGTTTCTCTGAAAGCTTAAGGTAGATTTTTGCTTACTCAGCTACTTACTTTTTTCCTATCCCATTGCTGAAATCTCATGGGTCAGATAATCTACAAAAGCCCAGCAGCATAGCTACTGTGATAATAAACACTTAAATTTCCCAGTCAGATTTTATTTTAAGTTACTGTGACACACTCTGCTCTGGAATAAATGTTTTTATTTAAAATGTGTAATTTGTACTGAAGTCTTTTATAACCGAATCATTCAATAATCATAAGACAAGGGCCTGAACTAGCAATAGAAAGGTCAAGAGAACGTGGTCAATAATTATGTGATCATGTTGCGACTTCACGCAGCAGGCTTTCTACATTGCCACAGTTTATCAGGCTTTTTTATGCGATGGACAGAATCGCAGCTGACACAGCGTGTGTGTTAGATCTCTGTCAGGAAGCTTTAACAGAGAAATGTATTCCAATAACGCAAAACATAGCACACGGAGTCAAAACAAATGAGTTCAGTTTGACCATTGTTGGGTTAGAAGTGTGGACTGCAGCAGCTTTAAGAACAGGTCTGAACTGCAAAGAGTCTGATTGTTAAATGATTACAATCGTTTACTGCCATAGGCTATAAAAATTAAAAAGGTCTAAGTGCTTCTTTCAGACAGAGATGCAGAGACTAATTTTACATGAATGCATATCCTAACAAGATTAGCTGGCTTATTCAGGCGTATGAATTGCACTTCTGTTCTTCGTGTTAAACAAGCTTGTATCATCAGAGCCACTCGGAGCTTATCATGGTCTCAATCAGGCCTGTACTTTCACTCGTGCTTTTCCTCTGTCTCACTATTCTAACACTAGATCTCTGAGGTTTTGCCTGTTTTCATGCTGACCTTTGCTATTTGTCCTCAGTTTGAATTCTTCATTTTCTGTGCTTATGTTTCTTTACACAGCTCCTAACAACCCTGTGTATAATACAGAATGATGCCATAGATTAGTAACACTGTGCTAATGAAAGAATGGAAATGATCCATTTTTAACAGCATTTTCTTTGTTTCAGTATATGCTATATTCCTACAACGTCAGTGGTGCTATTAGCATAGCCTCTGTTTCTACAGCAATTATGCAAGCCATAAAGAATTCTTTTCCTGTCATGGAATTAAAGATTGATTTTATATGTTGGCTAATCTATTGATGGTGAAACATTAAAAATGACTAGATTACTGCAAATATAAAAAAATCAATTCTTCTGAAATTTCTTCAGCTTCTAAGATCAAACACAATGTGCTTCTTTATGTTTTATGAAGCAGTCTGGCTGAAAAACCATTAAAAGCATTAATACTTTTGCCATTTTAGATGGATTAAAAATTCTGTAATATATGCATCAATATATTCTTAAGGGAGCCCAACAGAATTTTGTTTTGGACAAATTTGGTTTTCTTTTTTCCATGTTTTCAACTTTTGCAGTTTATACCTCACCTTTAAATTCAAGGCTAGTACATGTCAAGCATCACCGCACAGGAGCTGGAAAGTTCATGTTTTTAATATATCTTGAAAACACCTATTCATTTAATAACTTGATTTTTTAATAATCCCAGATCAGTAAGTATATGGGTAACTAGTGTTTTTAACATCCTTTTATGTCATTTTGTGTTCTTATCAGCTTGCATATGCTTACTTTTACTAGTAGCAATAGCTGTCTTGAATGTGAACTTTAGTATCTAGAACCTAAGCAAGGCTTCACTGAGATAGTTGCTTTGCATAGGGCATGCCATTTTCCAAGCCACTTGTATAAACCTGTGCGTGTGGTTGTATGTGAGCCCACATGTGCATTTTTCTACTGTTATAAAATTGTTTGGGTGCTAAACTATGCTGATTTCTCATTTCCTTTCCACTAGAAAAGTGACAATTTGCTTACATTATTTAAAATTTCATGGACTTTAGCTACAAAGGAAAGAATAGTAAAGCTTACTAACCACAATTTTTATAAAGAAGTTCATATGTGAGGAGGTTTCTATGTTGCGTGTTCATATTACAGCAATAACTTGATAATAGATATTAATAATATTTATAATGCATAATATAATATTAATTTTGCATTAGTTTAATCTGATTAAATTTAATTGTATTCTTTTGAATACAATTTGAAATCTTGAATGCCTTGCAAACCTCCTGTTCTTTTGCCCTGTTTTTATTATTACTCTTGACTCAGTTCCTCCTTTGTCATTTGGCCAAACTGTGAAAGTTTAAATCTTACATCTTGTGCCTTAAAGAAACATAAAGGAAGAAGCAAGCTAGCTAGATAATACAAGAGAAGATATAGAGGGAAATAAGTAAGGTAAAAAATCATACATAAGTATTGGAAACAGCATTAAAAATACTAATAAAAAACAGAGCACAATAATATCTAACAGTCAATGTTAGATCCGCTTCAGAAAAATTGCTTCAGTTTTGACTCTCAGATACTTTTTTAAGTCTAGAAAGGACAAATTAATGAAGAGTCTGACACACATACCTGTTTTATGTGAACGTGGTTTAACATGACATTGGACATCTTTTTCTGGACCTAGATAGAGAACATTTTATGTTCATCAACTTTCTTGAGAAGTTAGTTCTCAACTAGTAACCCTCTCTATCAATTGGATCTTTGACAGTCAAGAAGTAGACTGGTTTATTAGTTGTATGGTGAGGTCTTCTGTGATACCTGCCATGTTCCACTGCTCATGAACCATGAAAAGAAGCAAATTGTGAGTACAGATTTTTTGAGATAGCAGGTGCCTGGTAGACCATCTGAGAACAGCTTTAGAAACTGGCGAATGCAGCATCCCATCTCCTCACAGCTACTCTGACAGGTCTAAGAAGAGGCCAAATGCTTATGCATATTGTCTATACATAATATGACTATACATATTATAACCAACACCAGCATCCTAGAGTATGGGGTAGTATTGCCCTCACTCTTCTGAGGTGAGCTTTATGTATTAGGAAAAAGTTGCTCCATTCTGCATTTATATGAGTCTTCCGAAGGGTCTTCAAAAGCAACCAAAACCAAAATACAGATAAGCCAGATTTTGAGATGAGGTGCTGAGTAAAGGATAGCAGTTGAGATCAAGTTTACTTTATGATTTTTTTTTTTATCCATGATCAGCAAAGCACAGCTTTTATTGACTTCATTGTTGAGGTTTTTATATACAAATATCAGCATATCCAAGCAATAAAACTTGTCTCCTGTGAAGAGGCAGCTGGTAAAACAGACTTATGAGTAGTTCCACATCCCTGTTAGCCATAGCAGCACTTCAGTCTCAGTATCACAAAGCCACACGCCAGGCCTTCTGATGTAATATTTGAACCCAGGTATTCAAATTTCAGATTAGGCCAGAAACCTGGCCCCTTGCAGAATTCTTGCCTTTAGAAAGTGAAGTCGTCTTCTGTGCAGGTGAATGGGCTTTCAAATATGGTGTCAGGGACAAAGCGATCGCAGAAATCTGTTCCTGTCTTGACTAGAATGAAGGTGCTGTTTGTCCTTGGACTATGGGAGAGAGATTGGGTAACTCGGAGAAGAATGGGAGACACTGCAAGCCAAATGCTATGCAAAAGATGAAAAATAAGTGCAAGGGTAGGTTTAAAAACCTGTACTTTCTTCAAATTTCTCTATATTATTCTGATTGAGATCCTACATACCATTTGTCTTGTTGAAAAATGTATGGGTACATAAGTGACTGAAGGTGAAACTCCAAGGGATTCAAAGCCAGCCTGGAATAGCCCTCAGACATAGCGCTGCTGTTTGATGCACCTGGTGGTCAAAGCCTGGGTCAGTTACAATGAATGAAGAGCAGCAAGAACAGAGATAGCATTCTAGTAGACCTTAGGACTGTTTTTCTTTCCCTCATATTGTGTGCCTGCTTGCTCCCTGGCAGCATCCTCACCCACTTGGGATTTTCCAAGAGGGGGGAAAAAAAAAAGAAAAAAACCCAATCTGCATTATTCAGAGCTGGCAGTAAACAAGTTACCATGAAAGCTGGAGATCAGACAGCTGCAGTAAGAGACACATCTTATTTGTTTTCGTGTAGCCCCATGCTGACATGGGTCTACTGATTTGAGGCTGAATTGTTTTCTTTTCATGAAGTTGCACTGTACCATAAGTATGTCATGAAGAATAAAACATGTCTCTGAATCTTTTGCCAGGCTTTAGCAAATGCCTTATTACAGCATCTGAAAGAAAATAAGCATTTTGTTGCCTTATGTTGCCCATCGTGACACATTTAGATAGCCATCTGAAAGCCAGATTTTCAACAAACAAATATGTTAAAAGGGTACAGAAATATGTAGACTTTTTAGGAAAGAAGTATCATGAAGAGGGTCTGTTGAGGGGAGTAGTATCCAACTATGTGGAAATAATTTTTGTTTAGCAGGACAATGGCATTTGCTAATTAACTGCTGTAAATTCCCTTTATGTTCAGTTGTCTATCTACTTGCTTGGTAACATAAAGGCAACCACATTCAAAGTTCTGAATAGCCAGCTGGCTGCTTTTCAAATGTACAGCCTGTGAAATTGATTTGAAACTCCTTTGTGCAGTAAAACAAATGTAAATTGTTGACGTACTGATGACACTGCACATACTGCATTTCTGTGAAAGCACAGAATCAATTATTTTTCCTTCCACAAAATGAATCACCAAGATGTAAACCTAAGCAGGATCTTTTCTGGCTTGAGTAGAAACTTTAGATTAGTCAGTGTTTTTCCAGAGGTGACATTTATGATTCACATTTTCTGTGAGCTGATTCATCTTGTTTCTCATACATTAAATTATTTCAACAATTTAGTGATAGATTTCTAATTCACATAATTAATGTAGAACACAGTTATCTCAAAGTGTATTGCTTGTATTGAGATGCTTGGGTGGATGAAGAACTGTCTTGGTTTTGGAAGCTTGAATGCATGTGTGTGCATTCTCAGGTGGCTCAGACGAGGAAGTGCAGTGATGTGATTAAGCACTGTCCTGTGTGGCCACCTAAGACCAGATTTTCTTATCATGACAAGTAAAAAAAAATCCGTCAGCATGAGTTAGTCAGTAGTTCATTAAACTGTTGGATTTTTTTTTCTTTTATTCCTGTCCTGAGGTTATATCCTTAGATATAACCTACCATTTTTCTAGTTCTGACACTCCGAGTTATTAGTAAGGTAGAAAATGGGAGTGAAATCTTCCTTTGTGCAGAATGTTGTTTTAGCCTGATCTGTGTCTTTTTCCTTCTCAAATCCTGTGCAGGGTGGTTTTGGTATGCTAAGTTAGATGAGTTAATCCAAGTCTTCAAAACGTAGAGCTGCTGTCTTGTGATGCTCATTAAGGATAGCTACCAAAATATTTAACTAAATACCAGCTAGCTATTTCAGCTCACTTAATTTCCATACTGCTGACCTATAGTGTTGTGAAAAACTTGATTATTAACTTCAAAGCTAACTGAGGTATGTCTGTATTAGTTGGATGAGCTGTACCCTCAATTGTTCTTTCAAACTATTCTATAATGCTTGCATAGGTGATTTACCCATCTTCATTTCTGAAGTAAATCTGATGAAATCACATGTGATCAAATGTATTACTAGTTTTTATTTCTGTTTTTTTTTCGTTTGGTTTGGTTTGGTTTATTTGTCTATATGTATCCCTTTAGACTTATAGGAAAGGATGAACACTGAGAAAAGCAAAACATCTTCCCTTTAAAAAATTAATCTAATGGGCCAGTGAACATGTATTAATAGTACTATTTGGCACAGGCATGTTATGTTCTTGTTAAGAAAGACTCATTTTAAATTGTGGTCTCCAAAGTTAAATATTTGGAAGATTCAGAAAGCTAAAGAATTTTTTAGAAATTGACTTTAAACATCTTTAACGTAGAGATCTACATCTGAGCTAGCAATCAGCTGCATGGCAGAATTCCTGCTGCTTACTGTACCTGTTCAGAGCCTTGGGAAGCCTGGGGGTACCTGCTGCCAAATGAGGGGTGAGGGTGTGTGAGGCAACCATCAGTAGATTTGGTACCAGACTCTGCCCCAGTGGCAGTAAGCTTGACTCTCTGAGGACACCTCCAGCTCTTCATAGAATAGAATCATAGAATCATAGAATCATTAAGGTTGGAAAAGACCTCTAAGATCATGCAGTCCAACCATCAACCCAACACCACCATGCCCACTAAACCATGTCCCTAAGTGCCTCATCTACACGTCTTTTAAATACCTCCAGGGATGGGGACTCAACCACTTCCCTGGGCAGCCTGGTCCAATGTTTAACCACTCTTTCAGTAAAGAAATTTTTCCTCATGTCCAATCTAAACCTCCCCTGGCGCAACTTGAGGCCATTTCCTCTCGTCCTATCGCTCGTTACTTGGGAGAAGAGACCGACACCCACCTGGCTACAACCTCCTTTCAGGGAGTTGTAGAGAGCGATGAGGTCTCCCCTCAGCCTCCTTTTCTCCAGGCTAAACAACCCCAGTTCCCTCAGCCGCTCCTCATAAGACTTGCTCTCCAGACCCCTCACCAGCTTCGTTGCCCTTCTCTGGACACGCTCCAGTGCCTCGATGTCCTTGTAGTGAGGGGCCCAAAACTGAACACAGTATTCGAGGTGCGGCCTCACCAGTGCCGAGTCCAGGGGCACGATCACTTCCCTGTTCCTGCTGGCCACACTATTTCTGATACAGGCCAGGATGCCATTGGCCTTCTTGGCCGCCTGGGCACACTGCTGGCTCATATTCAGCCGGCTGTTGACCAACACCCCCAGGTCCTTTTCCGACAGGCAGCTTTCCAGCCACTCTTCCCCAAGCCTGTAGCGCTGCATGGGGTTGTTGTGGCCGAAGTGCAGGACCCGGCCCTTGGCCTTGTTGAATCTCATACAGTTGGCCTGGGCCCATCGATCCAGCCTGTCCAGGTCCCTCTGCAGAGCCTTCCTACCCTCAAGCAGATCAACACTCCTGCCCAACTTGGTGTCGTCTGCAAACTTACTGAGGGTGCACTCGATCCCCTCATCCAGATCATTGATAAAGATATTGAACAAGACCGGCCCCAAAACTGAGCCCTGGGGAACACCGCTCGTGACCGGCCGCCAACTGGATGTAACTCCATTCACCACAACTCTCTGGGCCCGGCCGTCCAGCCAGTTTTTGACCCAGCGCAGAGTACATCTGTCTAAGCCGTGAGCCGCCAGCTTCTCTAGGAGAATGCTGTGGGAGACAGTGTCAAAGGCCTTGCTGAAGTCCAGGTAGACCACATCCACAGCCTTTCCCTCATCCACTAGGCAGGTCACCTGGTCACAGAAGGAGATCAGGTTGGTCAAGCAGGACCTGCCCTTCATGAACCCATGCTGCCTGGCACATTCGCACCAGATGATTTTATTTGGATAGACAACTTCATCCCAGCACGGAGTCTTTCTCCTCCTTTTTTTAAAGAACAGGGCAGCAAAAGGCTAATTTGACGTTGACCCTCTCATCCTTAGAGTAGCAAAATGTAGTTCTTCTTACCCTGCTCAGTTTTGGCATTGAGATAACACAGAAGATGATGTTTTCCTCTAACACAAACCTGTAAAGCTTTTGAACATGCAGCAATATCGTGTATGAAATATGAGGCATCACTTTTAAGCTACCTCCAGCTGACATATATTACAGCCACCATACTGCCTAATGGAAATGGTAATAGAACAAATTCCCGCAAAAGTGCAATATAGTAGACAGTCAAATACAGATCTCAGCTCTCTGTTTAGCATCAGCTCTCTCTGAATCATTGAATTGAGTTAAGAGAACCTCACAGTCCTGTACAGTTTCCTGGCTGTCAGTCAGGTGGGTAGATGAGAAAGAATCCACTAAGTCTACATTTCTCCCTGTCTGCTAGCAATCAGGAGGACACAGCAAAGAAAGAACCCTCTGAGAGATCTCGTAATCCTGCAGTGCCATATGCTGCCTTTTGTCTCTCCTCATTTAAACACATTCCTGTCATCTACATCCTAGGAAAAGATATATAGAGCTGAGGAGGCTGGAAGAAGTATTTATGTTAACTATCACTCGTAAAAACAATGGAGATCTTGACCTCACTGGACTAGATGTTATTGTTTCTTATCATGTATAAGCACGTAGTTGAGAAACAGTTTTTACTTCCAAGTATGTTTAAGGTCAACTTGCAAAGGAAGAAAGAAAGTTTGGAGGAGAGAAAGTAGAAGTTTGTTTAGCATAAGCCTCCTGCTATTTATTTACATACCATATGCTTCCTCATGCACATTCGCACCGGATGATTTTATTTGGATAGACAACTGAAACATCAAAAAAGTAACAACAGTTTTTGCACAGTGTGAGGCTTCTATTACAGCAGCTTGCCATCCACTGCTAAGTTCACTTCTCAGCTGAACAGTTTTGAATGCAATACAAAGAGAGAAAGCTGGCACTTAGTTTCATTGTCACAATATTGAAAACCACCACGATTCATAACAATGCTCATTTTCCTTCCTTTAAAACAGTTCCACAGCTTCCAATATCACATTTTAGCTTAGTGACCTGAAAAATACACTTGTGCAAATACACTGTCTGCTGACTGTCAGTAATAATTTCTGAACCCAGTCGCCAACTGCAACTGGATTACTTCGATACAATGTCCAAAAGTGCTCAGTTTCTACCAAGTCTTGTGAAAACTGGCAACAGCTTAGAGGAAGGAAGCACAGATTTGTGAGAGCAAAGCCAAGAGAGCTGAGCATTTAGCTGTTCTGTGCCCTAACCAGCCCCCCAGTTAGGGGACATGTGTTACCCAAACCATCAGCGTAACCCCAACACCAGCCACACAACACAACCACACACTGGCTGCAGTACATGCCATTTGCCCAGCTAAAGTGGTAGGGAACACAGGAGGGAAGAGGAGGAGTTATCCTGGGAGGTATTAGGGGCATACAGTGGAGCTGAGGGTTATGTGGGAGGCCTTATAGGGTGGGCATCTAGAGATTTTAGAAGGCCTGTGGATTTGAGGAAGGCTTAAGGGTAATGAAGCTATAGGGGTTATGGAAGAATTTAAAAAATATATATTGGCATATCTTTGCTCTCTCCTGCTTCCACTTCTGTTTCTCTGGGAACTGCGAGCAAGAGATGTTTTTGTATCTGTGCCTAAGAATGGTGGGACTTTATGATACAGGAGTAAAGGCATTTGAATCCAAAAGCTTTATGTTGTACGCAAAAGCATTCAGATTTACATTGTATCTGTAGAAATGGATAATTTCATAGTTTCCAAATGTGCTTTCTACTTCTTTGAAAATACTTGAAAGCAATGTTCAGTTGAGCATAACAAACAATATGTTTATTAACAAGAAAGTATTTAAAAATCTTTGTGAGGGGAAGAAAAAAACTACAGGTTAGTTGAGTTTTTTGTGTGAAGAAGGACAAACTAGAGGGATGGATTGAAGTGAAAGGGAAAGAAGGGAAGCTTTATACAGTAGCATAATTAAACCATTAACAGCTTATGCTAAGGTCTAAATGGATACATGATTAATTTCATTTTCCCGAAGTGAGGCTCAGTTCTCCAAAAGATGTCAAAACAAAGCTTTAGGTACCCATTAAACCTACACAAAGAAATACTGCTTTGCAAATGTTTGCCACTCCAAGTTTCAATGCTGCTTGTCAGCTGAAAATTAACGATGTGGGCAAAACTAGTTGCTAAATCAGCATCTCTGGGACTTCCTAAACTCACATTTAACTGAACAACCTGATTTTTTTTTTCTTTTGCATATACGTTAATATGTTTTTCCTTGCATCATGTAGGAAGACTCTGACAAAAAGTCAGAGTATAAAAAGGAACTATCTGTACTGCGATCCAAGTGCCTTAAATACAATTTCATCAATGAGGAATGTTTGTTCTGAGCGGCTAAGTGAACAAAACTTGGACCTGCTGTACTGGAAATTGAGGTTGTAATCCTAGCATTGCCAGCAGTGAACACTGTGCAACCAAAACTTTCTGTTTTGTAAGGTGAGAGAAATCAGATCTCTTCGATATGAAGGGCTCTAAGTGGACAGAGTAATCAATACCAGTTAGTGGCAGAGCTGAGAGGACAATCCTGTCCTCCCGCTGGAGGACTCCCATCTTCCAAGCCACAGGGATGACAGCAATAGCTGCTGTTATTGTTTCTGGAAATGTAGTTCTGTGTCTCTGATGAAAAAAAATTTACCAGAGGCTTGGAGCATTCTTAGATTTCAATTCAACAAAATATTGACAAATATATTTTAGACTCATCATTCTGCAACAACACAAAAAAAGAAATCCTTGTGTCCCACTGAAACTTATGTTCAGAAGACCAGCCTGTGCCCACTCTGTCACCTTAGGGAGCACTAAATTCCATCCAACTGAAATAAACACTCTTTGAAATAATGATGATAATTATGGATACATCGACTAGCTGATTATGTAGGTTGAACTCTGTAAATGTCATTAATGTGCACACTTGCATTATGTGACTCAAAAGATCAGGATGTTTCATAAATATTTCTTACTTCAGACACATTAAAAAAATTACACTTTCCAGCATGACATAGAGGTTTGACATCCTCTATATCGAAGAGATCTGACATCCAGCATTTGAGTCAAATGACCTGTTATCTAACAATGCATTGTTTTATTTTGCAGGAAGTTAGAGTGCTTTTGAGACATTTACATCCTTACGGTAAAATCAGCATGCTGAGAAATGCTTTATATATTGGTTCAATGTTGATGATCAGATTAAGGTTTTTTTAATATTTCTTTGGGAAGATTAACATATATATTTCCTTTAGCAAGAACTAGCGATAGCAATGCTATATTAAGGTAACAATATACATTCTACTGGTATAAGTAGAAATTCAGTTTATGTTGTAGAAAAGTTTTGTAATTTGTCCTAAGAATATATTTCTTGGTCATGCAGACACATGTAAACATACATAACATTACTAACATGGGCAATTCCACTGTTTTCGATAGCTCTGGTTAGGTATTTGCTTTCATGTTTTAGGATTGCTGGCTTAAAGAGGAAACTTTATTGAAGTCTGAGTAATGTGGATTAAATTAGTATTATTTTCAAGCCGAAATGTCTTTTCATCTTGAAATAGTAAATCTGTTGAGGTATCAGGGAGCAGCAGGAGGAGTGGGCTGCCCAGCAGGGGAAGATGAGCTGGGAGCTGAGGATGACATACATGGTACTGGTACCGGCGCAAGAGCACCGGAGTAGGGCTGGTGACCACCATCAGGCTCAGCTACTCACAAAGTGAGTGCCAGACAAGCCTGCAGTGACAGGTGTCAAGCCACGAAGCTGAGTCAGCAGAGCAGGGTCAGGCTGTGCAAGGTACAAGGCCAGGCACAGACATACCTACAGCCTAGCTCAGGAAGGACCAGATCTTGGCCTTATGTGCAGCTGCCAAAGCAGGGGCAGATGCCCGAGGCTAGCACAGCTCTCTTCCAGGCCTGGTCCCAGGTCACACAGCTGCCCCGGGACAGGGCTGACCTTGAGCATGGGCAGCTGAACTGCTCGGAGCAGGGCAGAAGTCACAAGGCTCAACACTACGGTTGGCGCAGCAACTAATTTACTGCAACAGCCGGTAGCTCTCAAAGCATGCAGATTGCATACCTCGGTTATAGCATGCAAATATATTGCCTGTTAATCTTTTTTAAATAAGGCTGAGTATTACAGGCTATGTCTATGTTAGAAAGTAACTCAACACCTGGGGTATACCAGTAGAAGGAGCTGAGGCTCCTACATATCCTTTGTATGGAGTTCTGGAGATTTCCAACCAGATTTGGGCTGCTTTCCCATACTGCACATTCCTACCATCTGTACGGTTCAGTTTGCCAAAGGACCACTCATACATAGCTCAGGACACTCGCACACCCATTGGGATTGTAGCATTTATGGCACACACATGAAACAGAGTTTCTTGTTTGGTTTGGTTTCCTCCAAAAAGAGCTTAGTTCAGCAAAACTTCTCTGTGAACCTAGCCAAAGACAGAAAGAGGGAATGATGGGCAATTAGCTTCAAAACCACACTACTGTATTTGACCAAAACGCTAATGGTACTTTCTTTATATGTTCCTGTCATGCTTTAACCTCAGCCGGCAACTGAGCACCACACAGCTGCTTGCTCACTCTCCCCTCCCCCCGGTGGGATGGGGGAGAGAATCGGAAGAGTAAAAGTGAGAAAACTCGTGGGTTGAGATAAGAACAGTTTACTAATTGAAATAAAATAAAATAGTAATAATAACAACAATAAAAGAATATACAAAGCAAGTGATGCAGGATGCAATTGCTCACCACCTGCCGACCGATGCCCAGCCAGTCCCCGAGCAGCGGCCCCCCCGGCCAGCTTTCCCCAGTTGATGTACTGAGCATGACGTCACATGGTATGGAATATCCCTTGGGCCAGTTTGGCTGTGCCCCCTCCCAGCTTCTTGTGCCCCTCCAGCCTTCTCAGTCGGCAGAGCATGGGAAGCTGAAAAGTCCTTGACCAGGGTAAGCACTACTTAGCAACAACTAAAACATCGGTGTGTTATCAACATTATTCCCATCCTAAATCCAAAACACAGCACTGTGCCAGCTACTAGGAAGGAAATTAACTCTATCCCAGCTGAAACCAGGACAGTTCCCCTCTCTCTTTCTGTCTTGCCGACTCCTTTCTGCTCAGCTCCTGTAGGCAGCTCTGCAACACTTCCATCCAAGATATTTACTCATACTTGGACCTACAGTAAAAAATCTTGAACGTGATATCTGTGCCTCTTTTGAGTTAGAGATTATTTGGGACATAAACTGTATTTCTGTTTTGTAGTTTTCACCACTGCTGTAACATTTAATTAAATGGTAATAATAAAGATCAATACATACTGAGTTCTTTGTAGCAAAAATGGTACGTTTCTTTTTTTTTCTGCAGTGTCATTTTTTATATTAAAAATCATTTTACTGTTATAGAAAAATTGTTATAGATAGGTGCCAAAAAAGTTCTTTTTCATCTTTGCTTTTAGCTAAGAGCACAACAAGAAGTTTTTATTTAAAATCTGTTTTATAGAAGGTTTGAGTATTTGCCTAATAGAATTCTTTCTGGTCTGCTATCCTATATGCTTAGTTTCAGATTGCAAAAAATTTTGTCCTGAAGTTATAAACCCTCTGAAATAAGAACATAAAAGAGTATCTAACAGACCATTAACTATAGGGGTAGTATCAAGCGTAGCTTTAATGTCATACAGATCTCACCTTTTAGAAAGTTTCAGTACACAGTGATGTGAATTTTAAGTGCGGTAGTCAAATATTTCTAATGCATATATAGTCAGACTTAAACAAAAGAAAGATCTCGTTGTTTTTTCCCCCTACTTTGAGTGAAATACAACCCCAAAATGCAAGAAAAATACTTTGAAAATTTGCATTACATCTTTATTGGATGTAAAAGCTGAAAACTGAAATAAGGAAGGAAATTATCAGAAAGCTACTGTTAAGTATTTCTAGTTCTAAACAATTTAAATTAGGATGTTGCATTTTTAGAAACCTCAGAAGAAAATAAAGCCATCTTATTTTTGTCTTTGCCATAATAGAATGCTAAACTCATTTAGGACCCAGAGTCTTCTCCCTCTCTGAAGACCTCTTGTCTGGAAGAAGCACTCAGAAGTGAAAACCAAGAACACAATACTAACTGCAGCTTTCAAATGAAGCTCAGATCAGCTGTCATCTCTGTCAAACTCCATTTTCCACTGCACTAAGTGAAGAAAAAAAATGGTCACCGTAAAAATGCCTTTAATATTGCAGTTTCAAGTATTATTAAGCTCTGTTCCATCTGCTTAAAGGGAATGTGGCCATCTAATTGCTAAGAGCGTTGTTACAGACCAAGCAGCCAAGCACATAGATTTATCACATGAGTCTGAAAAAAATTCAGCTGTGTTCATGTTCTACTGCTGTTTGTTGAATTATTATGAATTCACTCAACAAGTTTGTAACTTCCTCATTCAGTGTTTAATCCATAAAAAGAAGATAAATAAGCAATTGAAAATCAGGGGGTTTTAACTTTCTGGTATATAGTTCATCATCTCTTGTTGACTCAATAATTAACGTTCCTTTAGGACCTTTTAAACCATAAGACTCAAAGCACTTTACAGCAGTAGGTGGGTTATCATATCATTTTACAGATGAAGACAGAGGTGTAACAGTAATAAGTCGTAGATGAAATGGCATATACAGTGAGCAAGTTTAGGTGAAGATCTGAGTGCTGTCTACTGAACCTCGTTGTTTCCTTGTATGGTCTCTGTACTACGTGTTTTTACCTCCTCCTATCCTTCTCCACTCTTTTACTGTTCTACTCTTCACTTCTCTTTCTCTTTAAGCTACCTCTGTTTGTTCAAGTTGATGGATCCTGAACACTTTTGAAACCCCTGTGTTAGGAATTTTAAATTTAGCATTACCAACTTAAAGAAAAGAAAAGGTCTTGGGAAAGATTCAGTATTGACTTTGTCAGCTGCCTCAACTGTACGTTTGATTTATTTGTCTCTCTGTTACTTTATTATTACTTCCCTCCCCACTTAATTTGCCAAGGAGTAAGGAAGGCTTAGTGGAAAAATGGAAAAGGAGGGAAAAAACAAATGAAATTAAATGGATGTTCAGGAAACTTGAGATGAAGCATTCCTAAAAAATATCCCCTAAGACATTATTTTTGCCAAAAACATCAAATGAACCATCGCATTTTTTCTTTTCCTGCATCCAGATCAGCATTTTAAATAGATATAAGTAAAAGCACCACATACCCCAAGTAGTATGAAATGTACTGTCAACATATCCGGCTGCACTGGCTGGAAATGTTTTTAAGTTAATGACATCGAACTGATTTTCTTCAAAGGTGAGCTGTTTTGCCATTCTTGGCAAGGTCAGTAAGTCAGATTTGAGTTTGAAGTGTTTAGCTTCAATTTCTCTGAGTAAAGAGAGAGCCAAAAAGTTGAATTAGAACATTCAGGAAATGTATCTCCTTTTATATACATAATAAGCAACTGAACAACTGAAGCAGTTAAAATCTTTTATTTTTTTTTCAAAACATGTCACAAAATATAAGGAAAGGTATCCCAAAAGAATTTTTTGGAGAAAGTTCTGAGTAAAACAAACTTGAATGAAGCATCAAGTGTAACATTTTGGCAAAATGTTTAGTATAATATAGTTGTAAATTACAGGAAAACATTTTAGGCAAGATGGAACAGAAATATTTGTAGTCACATACATGCTCCTTGAGATTAGGCTTTTTTATCAAAATAGTTAAAAGCAATAAATCTAATAATATAATAGATTTGATAATATTAAACAACCCAGCTGTTTCTGATGCTGCAAAGGTCAGTTAAAGCAGAGACATACCCATAATTACTATCACTTCTGAATAATGTGTTTATTGGTGTATCTACATACATGCACAAATGTATTTATTAAAAAAAAATAATTAAAAAGCATAAATAGAAGCCTTTTGAGTGCTCATTTCTCACTTAGTAAAGATTAAGAATTTGGTTTGTTCCAGAGTGCTAGTTTATTCCTGGGACTATTTCATATCATATTGCATAGCTGCATTAAAACTCTAGTTTCCTGAATAAAATTGTGGTTTTATAATCCTTTTTAGAAGTAAACATTCTTCTTTATAAAGGTAATGCTCTATATTTTGCCATGCAAGAAAAAAACCAGCTTTTAAAAGACTGTTGTGTTAACATGTATATGTAGCACATACCTGATTGGCTGTAAGGAAAGTTATAATGCATAAGATTTTCACGTTATTTTGGCCACAGATTGAAGTATTTGTTTGGGTACCAAGGCAGAACTATCCTTCTGCTAAACTACAGAAGAGTAGGTAGCTGTACGCCTCAAAGCATATATATTTGAACAGAGTGCTTGAATTTGCAACACTATATTCTTTGAATTAAATGCACACTCATCAAAATAATTAAAGAGGAATTGTAAGCTAAAGTTAGCACTGGTGGGAAGATGCAGTCCTCCTTTGTGTACTTGTCATCTATATAAGGTGCAGCACTTGAATGTAACTTTCTGATTTTAAACTGAATATTTAATTAAATTACTTTAGAAATACTTATGGTTAATAAGAAAGCTCAATTTGCAGGAAGTGTACTCTTGGAATACTTTTGTGACATTCCAAGTTTGATTCCTCATATTCAATCATTATGCAAATATTATTGCTTTGGCAAATGACCTTTGCCATGAGTTGTTTTATAATTGAGCAAGGTTATTGAATGCTGTAGATTTTTAGGTTTCTGGTTGATTTTTAGCAATGGTTTCTGTGACAATGTTATACGTAAGGCACAAAGACTAATTGCTGACAGTAAAAGCCTCTGCAATTGCAACTGATGCTTTTCTGCGTTTTAAAATGTCAGGATATGAGACATTTAAAAATATTTAAAATTTATTAGTTAGTGTTTCCTGAAATATGGTTGCTGTGGATGGCAGCTCATCTTTTCCAGTAAATGTGAGAACTGTGATTGTGTCCAGCTTTTCTTTTCCAGCTGTCACTAGCAGAGTGTCATAATATTTAGAGATACGCTTTATACCTGTCAGAGTTTGTTACAGTTCAGTGATGCATGATGAAGTGTGAGGGACATAGTCTTCCTACACTACTAACGGTATAAATGCAGTGATGATACTTCACAATGACTCCTTGTTCAAGGTCAGTACAAAGAAACTCATCTGTATTGTTCAACAACTCACTTATTAATTGTTGAGTTCTAGAATGCAAGGCCAATTTCTTTAATATGTCTGTAATTTTATGGAAGTATTCCTGGGTATCTATGAGAAATACAACTTTTATAATAAGTGTGATTTTTCCCTACAATTTCTCTTTCAAAATGAACTGATTTAATCATCTGAAATTATTTCTTTGTTCAAATCCTTTGAAATTAAATACGATAGCATTAAGCTTTTGCTGTTTTACCTGAGGATTAGTCCTGCTGGTATTTGAAGATATACCTGAAGGGGTACCTCTGATGAATACTTATTCTGGTAATTTTTATAACACCTTGAAAAAAATTAAAACTTGCTAGCTAAGGGATTATTATAAGCATATAAGAATAATATACAACTAACTCATTAGCCTTATTCTTCTGTTTTGCTAAAATATGCAATTTTAGGGCTTTAACACCTCAGGTGCTCTTGGTTTATTTTGTGAATGCCCTTTAAACACATGCTAGTGTGAGTTATTCTATTAGAATATTTACATGTGCTACTTTTCCAGTTGCTAATTATCTAATAAAAATACTTGCTAATTTACAGATGTACTGTTACTGCACTATTGTCCTGAAACCTTTTTTTCTCCTACACTGTTCCCTTGGAATCATAGGGCCATAAAGGAGGTATGACTAATTGCATTATTAATGGCATATTGAGGTACTTAGATCCTTGGAAAGGCTTCTTTTTAGTTATTTTTTAATCTAAATAAATACATACAAATATTTCAATTTTCTATTAAACACCTACAGCTCTGCAAACTTGAGCAACATTTTATTTTTGAAAAAAATGATGTTTAAATCATACAATAGAAAAAATCCTTTACACAAAACCATTTCAGGTAGAAGGTAGTTTTGAAAATCTGAGAGAAAATTGTTATGAAAAACATCTTTAAATCACAATAAGGATGAAAAAGCTTTGTGTGTTTTCTGAAGAGTATGCATGTTTGACAAGACCTGATTAAATCATCTCAGTGGGTTGTGACTCATAACAGAGCAGCAGTAGCAGCATTCACCAAGCTCCTGGGTGGCATCTCTCCAGACCTGCAAATGAACCAGTACAGCACAGACACCGTGGTGCCACCGGGGCTGAGGTGGATGAGATCCTCTGAGTGGGCTGTCTACTACTGTGCGTCCTTCTCGCTTCCAGGTGTTAAACTCCATAACGTTTCTTGAGGCAGTGAGGGGTTGTGACTCTCCTGATGTCTTTATTCATCATCTGTCTTTTGTCTTGTGTTGCAAGATTTGAGAGCAAGACATCATATTTTCTTGCTCTGTTTTGGGGTAGGCTTTTTTTGTTTGTTGTTTTTTTTGAAACTGTACTGAGTATAAAAGGGGAGGAGAAGTGGGGCCAGACTGAAACATGATGTATAGTCTAGTACCTATGCTAGTTTAAAAAGAGTCTGCCTGAGATTCATAAAGTCAGCAGCTTGCTTGGTCAGTTTGTTTTCTGAGCACTCACGTGGGACAAGAACAAGGAAATGTGCTCTTAATTCCTAAGGTTTTGGCTCCTCTTGTATCACTTTAACCTCCAGGGCAATGGTGTATAGGAGATCAGGACTTTAGCTTCCAACAAAGGGTTCCTTCACAGATCTGAGGGAAAAAAATAGCATATATTTCTTGCTTACATCACAGAAGGAAGCATGGATGTCTAGTGAGACCTGAAAAGGTAGTAAGATTGACTGATTTTGGTGTATTTTTGCTTTTGGTCGTAATGTAGGTTAGTTCACCTACACATCAACTGATGTTGACATCAGAAGTTTCTGAATAACTTAAAAGTATGCTATGGAGATTACAAAGATTAGTTTAAGGTATAAATTTTGCTGAAGAACTAAACTGCTTTAAGCCCTGAAAACTTTACCCTTATTCTCAACATTTGTCTTGCTTATTGAAAAGCAACCCATTGTCCATTATGTATTTTGCTATTTGACATGAAAACAGAAAACCCTAAAGAGCTCTGAAGGTGTGTAATATTAGGCCTGAACCCTGAAGGCCTACAGTAAAGCTTACAATCATTTAGAGAGTATAGCAATAGCATCTATGAGCTTAGATTACTTTTATTTTAATCCATTACTCTATTTACCATGTTTGCTCCTTTCCTTAAATATTTATCTGAAATATCTCTGGCTGGATAATTGTAAAGGGATCAACAGAAGAGAGACAAGAATTTGTCTGAGGTTTGAAAAAATGCTTATATAGAGAGACACTGAAGATCTCAATGTAGCTAGCAGAATGAAGGTTAAGAAGTGATCTGATTAGAGTTTATGTCCTCTTTAGGGAGAAAATTACCAGCTTTAAGGTGAGGTCTTTAATGTAGCAGGAAATGGTATAGCAAGATCCTATAAAGAGAAATATAGCTTCTTGAAGGTTTCAGGGATTCTCTATCACTAAATAAATGTTGTATGGTTGATGCATAAACTACTGGGGGCAATTCTTTAAAGTATGTTACGGATCAAGTCAGACTGGATCATCATAATAGCTCCTTGGTGGGCCATTGGTTTGGTCCTTATGTAGACATTAGAATGTCACCTTCTCTGAAAGTATGCATCATTCTTCTTTTATGCACATACTGATCTATTCTTGCATTTTCTTAGTTTATGAGATCTGATGTGTCTTATCATGAGGTAGGACAACTGCTGACAGGTCTGTATTAGTTGTCATAGCTTACTTGAAAATAATTGCAAGTGCCAAATAACTACAATTATTTTGTATGGCTTCTATTATGTTTATAGTCAATACAGGTAAGTATTTTTCTGTTGTTCTGCCTTATTATACCACATTGTAACCTATTCTGCTTTAAACATTGCAAACTTCTGCAGTCATATAACTAAGGAAAATTTTGGAATATATTAACAGTAGATTGTCATTAGCTTCAGTCGATCTCCTTTCGTGAGTGAACTATGTATTGGCTGCCAGGTTATGTGTGGAACAATTTCATTTTCACTGGTGTAACATAAAACACTGCCATGCAATGACAATTACTGAGACCTATATTCCATAAAATGTACTTTAATTTTTTCTCCCTCTGCAGTGTTTAGGAGCAACTTAGACCTCTTGAACATTTGGAGATTTACACTGAAATTATTGCCACCAAATTGTTTTTTTAAGCATAGATTGCAAATCTTTTAAAGCATTTATTAGAATCTGTGTCATATGCTGCAATTAACTTGCCATTACTTGCAGCTGCCCTTTCCAGTGAAAAAGATTAGAAGATAGGAATTTATAATCAGGAAACCTCAACACAGCTGTCAAAAAAGACTTGGGATCAGTACAAGTAGTCTCAAGGGACAACTTGAAAGGCAGATTTGAACTGTGAACTTCTGTGTCAGAATTTTGATTGCCAAGGACCCTTCTAGGTCACACAACAAGGATAATGAGTGCTACAGACTTAAATGCTCTTGGACAAAAGTTTATTATAACCGCACAGAGAAATAGCCCAAATATGTCACAGTAGATTCATGGTTATTACTGAAACAATGCATTAATGTTGGCAGTCACTTGAAATATGGTATGTATATAATAGTTTCATTTAGTATCACTTAAAGGTCTCTACTGCAAAGAGGCATGACCTGTCACTGATGTATGCTGCTATAACAAAGTATGAGAGTTATCCCTTTCCTTTGACAAATTTCAGATCACTCATCTACTGCACAAATCGAGAGGAATGTAGGATAAGTTATAAAGAACTTAATTCACCGTTTTCCTGAGTGGTTCTTATTCTAGAAATTCAGGTGATTGTCCCCAAAATAAGAAACATCAGAAGATCAGGTGTAGTTTTTATTTTAATTTGAACAGGTGACCCTTTACTCATAATGAAAAAAGAAAGTAGCTTTAAAGCTTCTTGGTTGTTTTTTGTTTGTTTTTGTTTTTTTTTTTATGATGGCCAAAGATATTTAATTTGAAATAAAATTCTCAGATGTATATGTAGTTTATTCTGAGAATCTTAATTCAGAAAAGAAAGGTAGTATGCCAAAATAAATACATAATAAGGAAGTGTCTGTGTCTGCCATAGAACTGACACAAACTAAAAGAAGTTACTGCTTTCTGAAGGAAAGCAAAAGTTGCCTTTTCTAGTCTCTGTCTGTCTCTGTTACCTTTGGAAAGAATCAATGTTTATGTTACTGTCGAGCTATTATGACACAGTTTTCAAACTGACTTGCATGTCATGCCATGGTGGTTGGGAAGATAGCGAATGTCACCAGTTTTCAGTAGGAATATGGAAAACAAGATTAGTGCCTCCATAAAGTGCAGTAAATAACTTTGTCATTGTAGCCAATGCTAGGAAGACTGTGAGTTTGTATCTTGCCATAAAAACTGATAGCATCTGAAGTGACAGCAATGATTTCAAGATCTCTAGTGCTGCAAGTGATTTAGAAATCACTGCAGAAATGAAATAAGGAAAGACTGTGGAAGTTCTTGGAAAAAACCCTGCAACTTTTGTTTTACATTTAAAAGAGCAAATGCAATTGATCTGATAGTGAAATCTATCAAGTTTGGGATTTTATTTCTAAAATGTATTCAGAAGTGTAGCCCTATTGAGGAGACTGTATTGACTGTGTAATTCAGGATGCAACAAAACAATGAAAGAAGAGTTTAATAAGGTGGAACTGATTGGGTTGGACATTTGTATACCTCTGTGAGTATTGTTTAATTGTCCATGAGATTGAGTTGTTAAATAAGCAGACTAATATAAACTGAGTAACAGAAGAAAGAGAACTAATAAGAGATCACAAAAATAATTTTGTTTCTAATATGTAGTTCTTAATTATAGTGTTCTACACTCAATGCTGTACGCTTGAAAGCTTACATTTCATGTCTTTGTTGAAGGAAGCAAAATAAATGTTGTTTACCGATACCAGAATTTCTCTCGGGTACATACATTATGTGCTTGACTTTTAAGACATGCAAGAATTCATGGATTAACTGAAACGCTGGTTGACACTGTAGGTACACCTGGGGGGTATAACAGAGAAAAGTTTAGGATGCATTTGTGATCTTATTTCACAAATGCACAGAATGAGTGGCTGACTGATAGATGTCCAGATCAGGAATGCATGCAGTATTGATTTTTCACTCAGGTGTGATGGTCTTTTTCAGATGTAAATGCTTTCTCATCCAGCTGTGCCAGTGGAAAAGGTTATAATCCTGTTTCTAACCCCAGCTGCTCATCACTGCCGTCTGCTGAAGGTTATCATGCTCTCAGCTGTGCTGAATGAATTGCCAGGGCTCACTTAGCCCATTTCAATCAAAATGATCCCGGCTAGTAAAGATATACTGTTTAAATCATTTAAGCTAACCTGGGGCTAATTATCTTTGGCAAAGAGGGTGACAATTGACTGGGTTGGCTGTCGCCACGTCTGGAAAAAGATATGTGTCTACAGCCTTTGATTTCTCATTATTTGGTTACTCCATCCAACTCAGTAACTCCTCAAGCTGATCCTGGACAGCAGCTGGCTGTTGTACCGAGGGGAGACTTTTCTTTAACTATGTTGGCACTGACCAAGCTCACACATACCACTGAGAAGTTTGGCAGTGGGGTGGGGGTACAGGTGGATTCCACAAAGTATTTGTCCAATGGTATACATGTAGTCTGTATGTTGGTGGGGTGCTGGTGGTTGTTGTTCATCTGAAAAGATTGTACAGTAACTGAACAAAAATCTACAATTCTTGGTTTGCTATCATTTGATTACATGTAAATGAGATGAGTTGGGGCGATAGAAATGAAGATATTTCATTTATCTTGCTTCCAAGCCAGCTCCTGTGCTTTCTGCAGTCACCACAGAATTTGAGGTAACAAGCAGGTTAAACATAAAGAGACTAGATCATATTACACGTTAAGAGTTCATGATAGTTCTACTAGTCTGATAGTTCATGACTTGTGCAAGGGGAATCTGAATGAATTGTATATGGTGTGCACTTTAATTTGTCAGAGTCACTGCAGCGTAGTTCAGGAAATACAGGACCACGATACAGGAATGCATGGGTTGTGGCATTCTGATTTTTAACTTGAGATATGTCTCTCGCATAGCACTGTGCCATCACAAGAAATAATGTCCCTAAGGCACCATTGAAAGTTGACATGGCAGATGAAGGCAGCAGTTGGGATCACTGACATGCTTATAACAAACTTAGTCAATGTAAGATTCTATTCTTCATTGTCCGTGATCAGGCATGTATGGAGTACACAGAGAGTGATACTGATTTCAGCCCAAGGTGATTTCTCTTTATTGTGTACACATCCTGAAGAGCAAGGACCGGATACATATCTTCCATGTGTCATACAATGTTTTTCTCTTAGAAGGTGGGGCTTACTTTCACCAAAGCTGTATGCTTCTCTTAAGCCATTGTATTTGACAATAGTTAAATTAAGGCTTCCTTTCTAAAAGGTGAAGTGGGCTTCAGTGCCTCTTTTTTTATGTTTTCAGAAGTCAGGAGGATGTAAGTGACACCACTCAGCATCACATGATCATTTTGCCCTCTCTGAAAATAATTTTATACCAGACTAAAGCTTTTTCTTGATATACTTAGGGTACTGAAGTACTATATAACAGAATGTGTAGCAGCTAAGCAAAGATGTGCTTGAAAAGCAGTGCTTCTTATTTAGAGTGCTAGGCATGACTTGGGCTACACATGGCTTTAAGGCTAGCTTTACCTCAGGGCTGGCTAGACAAGACCTTGGTGAAACAGCTGATATGTGGGGCATGACCTACTGGGCAGTGGAACTTCTAGGCTTTAGATTCATTATATGCTTTTTTAATTACTTGTTACATCATTTGATGATTTGCTTCATCACTTTCAGCTAATAAGCTAAATTATATATGCAGATTGTCTCAAAGTACACATCCTGAGACTCAAAATCTGTCATACTGTGATCTGACATCTGTCTTTTCTTTATTCATGACATCTAGTATTTCACCTCATACTGCTGGTGCTCAGTGTGCATTTCCAAATTGTGTTCCCTTCTTTCTGTTCTGATTCTCAAAGCAGTTGGTGCACTCATGTGCTCATCTCATTTCTTAAAACTTTCTCCTCCTTGTTTAAAGTTTCTCTGTGAGTTGTGAATTCTTCATTCATCTCTCCTCTTGCCTTATCAGTTTGCTGAAAAACAGTTGCCAGCACAATCGTCCTTTCATCACTTCCGATAGGTCTTCAGTTGATATTATCATTTATAAGCATTATATTTGGACCTGACCGTTCCATTTAAGTTAACCTAAATAAAGAAAGCTTGAGAGCACCATTGGAAAAAAGAATAAAAATTGTTTCTCAAAAGGTTGTTTTCATGGTTTGTTTGTTTTGGTTTTTTTTCCAAATAGCAAAGCAATGTAATAAAGCTAGCCCATTTAAGTGGTAATGAAATGGTATTTTCCTAAAGACTTTTTCACACAGGAAATGTATGTAACATTGTGAATGTCTCTTTTTGTAATTTAGGCTGTATTAAGAGCAAACTATTAGATGGTTGTGAGAAAAAATGGCTGAAAAGTTATTCAGCATGAAGTATTTATGTAGTTGTTAGTCCTTCATTGAATAGTGAAGGGAGGCAAGCATAAAAGATAATGAACTTCAGCTGAAGTATCACTTGAGCATTAAAAAAGTATTCCCCTGGGACCAGTGTTGACTAAATTTTAGAAACACAGATTTCTAAATAGCTGATTTGATGAAATGTTCTCTACTGCACTGTTTCATGTTGGACTGGATAAGATGCTTTGAGAAGCTACACAGTATTTTGGATTTTACATGGGATGTCTGCCATAAGAGTGACTTATTTCGTGTGAATTAACACAAAAATTTCTTCACAATTGTCTCTTTGTAGACCAACATACAGTACATGTAATTTGATTTCTGTTAATCATAAAAACAGCTGTTTCATCAAATCATCATATTTTGAAATCTGCCAGCATTAACAAGCATGCAGTAATGAAAATGCTCTCCAAGTAGAAACGCTGCAGGATACTGTTAACAGAAACACATCTATGGTTTACACCAAGGAGGATCTGATTCATTATCATTAGTATTTTATGAATGCCCTGTAAAAGATAAACTGATTCTTCTTAGCGCTAACAGTGGACACAAAATGGTTTAATGTGTTGGCATTGATGTTTGTCAGAATGAAGTTTAAGAGTCAGAATGGGATGGATTTAAATATCTATGGTGTACTAGACCATCTAACGGTGTGAGTTTACTTTGACACAATATGAGACACTGGGGAAGCATCCTATTATGAGGAGTTCTGTCGGTAGCTACTCTTTAGGATTGTTGGATATGACGGCTTGTACTGTAACTCACTCTGAAACCTTGGGATATCTTTGAATTGAATTACAGTGCAAAGTTATAAAATAAAATTCATTGCATTAAAAATAGTTATTTTAAATACATTTCCAAAAAAGAAGTGTAGAACAGCAAAGACCAGGTTTTAGTGTTCACTTTTATATGCCTTTATAGCAGGCAAACACAAATAAGCAAAAAATCAGAACTGATTCCTCATCATAACAGGATTCAAGCAATGTCACTAGGATTCAGTAAAGTCAAATGAAATGACAACAGCTTTTCAGCTATTAGAATGAGTTCATTAACTTATCAAAATCAAGCATATGTATTTTGCATAAATCAGATAAAATTGTGACTTCAAAAACATTCATATGAATATCTGTGACAGAAAGGTATTGTAGAGTATAAATAATTACATTCATAATAAAATGTGGTATTCAGGAAAGCCTTTTAAGAGACAGATTTTTTTTCCCCACTTTAGATGCTATCACACGTTCTCTGTGCTGCCCTACCTGTTTATTCATGTTGACTCTGGCTCTGGCCGAGGGAGGGCAAAATATTCTGCATACACCAGGAGAGCAAGTTGTGTGCTGCACTGAATTTACTCTGCAAGAAAATGCTCTCTTTGTATTTTTCTTGGCAACCATTAATAGACACACTTTAAAATACTGCCAGGGCTCTGGAGGATCCTTGCTGTCGATCTTATCTGAGGGAAACATTGTCTGCTACCCTGGTCTTGATTTTCTCCAAGTATTGTGGGTTCCAAAAGTGCAAATTTCACTCTGCCTCGTGACATGTAGTGTTAATACAAGTCAAAGAAAATAAAAATCTCTTAGTAAGAGAATTTTACAGCAATACAGTAACAAAGTCAACCGGGATATGCATTAAGATTTCTATAAGATTATGTATTATCCCCAGTATACAGATTTGAGAGTCTTTTGGCACACCATTCTGGAAAGAAAGTTGGGTGAAAGAGGAAAGAAAGTACTATTTGTAATAGACAAGTGAAGTAGTCACTATTTTGTTTTGTGGAATAATATCTAATTAGAGAGGAATTGCCATAACCTGAAAGTCATGATACTGTACCACTGTTTTACTGCTAAGCACAGGTGCTAAAAAGCAAGAGTTTAATATAGACCCATGTGTTGGAAGACCTCAAAAGTTTCAAAGAACATTATTCCAAAGTTAAGAAGTCCTGAATGTAGGTTGCTCAAGTTCCTGCATAATTCATGTCCTTCATACTTGTGTTAAAATAATATTTTATTATCTGATCCCAGATTTTGATTTTTTTCTCATGAAAAAGGCAAAAGTCATAATATTAATATCCTGCTTGCCAAATTTCAAGTTTATCTCCAAAGTATTAGAGTGCAAGATCCTCTTTGACTATAAAAAATAGTCAGATTGTTCCTAATGTGGGGGGAAAATGTGTATTTTTAATTCTTAGAAAAAAAGGGTACATTATATCTGAAATTTATGCACTCTTGAAAAAAATTGACTTTGACTAAAGTGTTAAATATGGAGAACTTTTACCTTAACAGTTACAATTTGGTGAAATTATGAGGAATATAAAACTATTTCCTTGCAATAAGAAGAATCGAGTGATCATATACAAGAGATACAAAGTTCAGGAAAAGTAGCTAGAGATTGTTAATGAAAACTCAGACAATATAAGATCATGGCTTTATAGATTATACATGAAAACAGCTGTTTTTACTTTTTAATATATTTTGTTTTAATTTTACTTCCATTTGTGAAAGTAACTTACTAAAAATACTAGAATTAACTAAATTTTTTATTTGCAAATTTACAAAGTTACTTACCTTTGCATACAGTGATTATCCCCATCATTTTAATGAACTACACATATTAGCCTCCTTGGTAATTTTTCTACAAAATTAATGAAATATTTTGTATTTCTGGTTTATGAAACAGTTGCTGATAATGTGTTATGAGAAGAGACAATATCAAATTCTGATGCAGACAAATAATGTAAGAAACCTGAATCAAATTTGTGGATGTTGTGTTACAGTTACTCCACTGATACTTGAAAATAATCAACACAAAGCATTAGAGTAAATGATTTAATCCCAATAGAAACGGAGGTGAGGTAGACAAGAATATGGCTGCTACTCCACTCTGAAAAGTTTCACAAAGGGGATAATGTGAAGACTGAAGAGTGAATTTGAAGTTTTAGTGTGGTTTATGGACTTGCAGCTTTATGTCAGTACAGAATTCTTGGAAAGGTACCACACCATCCGTGTACCTTTGTTAATGTGAGAGAGCCCACCAGCTCTTTCAGCCAGAAGGAATACCCATGCCAAATTACACATTTACAGATCCTCCAATGAGTTTTCTGGTAATGTGCCCACTATTAATTTTTCTTGCTGAATAGTCGTTTTCTTACCTTTTTTCCAGCTCCATATAGAATACTTTATTGTTATTAAAAATACTTTTTAAAAGCTTGTAAAGCATTTTTAAGTTTAATTTGAACACGAGCATGCCGCTAGGACTCAGAAGTAAGAGAGGGCTAAACCCAAGATATTCCAAGATCTCAGGAAATTGTAACTTCTTCAAGAATGGATTCCATTCAAGTTAATGGACTGACAGATGACATTCCAGAATGAGATCATAGCATCTTTGCATGCTAGCCCTGAAAGTGGTTTCTTTCTCTGTCCCTCTTGCTGCTGTTGAAATCTATGGTTATCTTCAGTCTGGTCTCACTGGGAAAAGACAAAGTTAGTGACCATCTATAAGATGTACGTATGTGTAGTTGTTATGCCAGCTCTACTGTTGTGACCAATATTCACCATATTACATATTCATTTATAAGTGAAGTCTGTAATGACTGCCTGCCTGTGGCAGAAGAATGCATTTCCCTGGTGTCCAGAGTTTATGATTTGAGTGGAAATTGCTGGGAATAGTTACTTCTCAGTGTAACTTTAAGTATGTTCTTGTTGATTGTCAAGCAGTTACGTTAATACGGTGTCTGCGGGTGGGGAACATTTTACTGACCAATACTGAAATGGAGAACAATAATGTTTCTGACCAGGAGGAAGAATCCTGCACGTAAAAACACGAGGCATTAAGTAGGAGCAGACTCTGCCCTCTGTGATCAAAAACAGTTGTGCTGGACTGTATGTCTCTATGAGGAACAACCTGGAATCCCAGCTGATCCTCTAAAGTAGGCCATACTATCTACCTGTTGAAAGCAATGTAGCTGTTGTGGTTCCTCATTATGGTAAATTATTTGGCCAGAAAATACAGATCTATTTAAAAAAAAAAAAAAAAAGGTGGGATACAGAGGAGAATAACCTTGCCTTTTGGTCCAAAACTGGAGACAGTGCTCCAGGTACAGTATCACAAGGCATATGCTATGGTTTTTGCAATAGGAATACTTTATATTACTTAATACTTTACATTACTTCTGGTAGAATTTTCCTCAGTGTTCACTGTTTGTTGTAAACATAAAAAGGCATAATAAAATGATACAACATTTAGGAATTGTACCCCAGCCAAAGTGGCTTACATTCATTTGAAACATCATCTGTCTCAGTAATTAGAATACTTACAGTTAACAGGGACCTGGCCCAAGCTATTTGGTTTTGGACTATATTCTGTTTAAGCATCTGCCCTTGAGTTATTTTTTTTAAAATTTCTCAGCATGTTCTAGCTGTGGTCTGCATATTTAATTCCTCTTGAATATTTTTCTGCCATTGGTGGATCCATATCACTTTCAAACTAAAAAATCTTGATATTTTGTGTGTGGATAGAATATAGAACTATATTATTTTCCATTAAGAGCAAGTCTTTCTTATTTATTTTGTTCCACAAAATTTACTTTTTTTCTTTTTAATTTTAAGACCTTTGGGATGTGAGTGAAAGAATCCCCATTTTCACCTCACTGTCTTTCCAGGGTAAAAAAATTCATAGAAAGACTGGAAATTATGTGACACCATAAGCAACAAATATTATGTTAGGGTAGTAGATAATTATATGACTTCTGTTATTTTAGAGTACAATCATTTCAGTTCAGTTACAGTATTTTAAAAGTATATTTGAGGAATAGGTTGATATATTTGCATAATGTTATCCTGTGAGTTACTTTACTGATACTTCCTTTTGACTTATTACTGAAGAAGAGATGCAGAAGTCCTGTTTTAGAATATTAAAATATTTAAAAACATTGAAATATTTGTCATTTGAGAGATTTGTCAGGATATCAATCTCTCAAAATCAAAGTAACATGAAAATATTTACAGATTTTTTTTTAATTCCAGAGGTTCAAAAATCAACATTTTAAATATTAATTAGTAAATAGAGGGAAAATTCCCAGTACCTTTTGGTATCGTTTTGGATCTCCTTTCTTTCTGCAGGGGTAAGAAGGAAAGGCGAAAAACGTTTAAAAAATAGAACATTGCTGATGTATGTTGAGGAACTTTGACAGAAGCAGTAGTGGCAAAAATTGGGTCAAAAATTGACATAAAACACTTCATCTTGTACCATGTATAATTTGTAATGACAGTATAGTGTGTGCCTATATCTGTACCTATGTGTATATATTTGTCATACAAAAGAGGCTCTTCTCTTTTCCCAAGTAAGTTATAAGATCATATAGAGATTAAGAAAAATAAGAATTTTTTATGCATCACTTTTCATTCAAATATCTCAAAGTACTACACAAAAATGAGGAGTATCATTCCAGTTTAACAGCTGGAGAAAATAAGGTCAGGGTTGTTAAATAACACACTGCAGTTCACAGGTTAAATCTGGGCAGAGATGGGAGAACACTGCTTCTCTTCTTTGCAATGCACTGTCAGCTCTGACAAATGCCAGCTTTAGTGTATTCCTGTTACTAGGTCATTGCTAATGACATTTGAAAAGTAGATGTTAAATGAAAGTGTGATAGTTGTTTTGTCAGGAAAAAGTTATACATAAAACTACTGTGTACTTTTTATTGAAACAATTCAGCTGTTAAAGCACATCTAACAAATCCAATTTTTTGATGTGTGGTATGCCTTAATTACCATCAACTTTTATTATCTTTGGCAAATGATCATTGCTGTTCTCTGAATGACTTCACCTAGACAGGTTTTTCCATTTCATGCAACACAAAAAGCAGTTCATTAGTTCCTATAACAGTGCTTGTATTCAGTCAACCATATTAAGCAGTGACCTATTAACAGGATGGTTCAAAGGCTTAGAGATACATGTGTTTGGATTTAGATTGACTTCCACTGTCCTAGAAGTTAAACTCAGTCTTTTATAGCTCCTAGAAATCATCTTGGAACAATGACTTTAATTGACCACTAGTTAGTAAGCAAATAGTATTTAGAAAATCTATATAATTGAGTATCCTTAAACCTAATGGAGTTACTGTCCCCATACTAAGGAATCCTTAGCCGTATCACATTTTAGGTCCAGTCGTCAGGCTTTGCTTTACTAGTTCATATTCTTCTAATAGAACTGAGTGAATGTTGTGAAATGCTTATGTTAGCATTTTCACAAACCATCATCTTTTGCGTAAGCAAAAGGAATTAATGTATGTTTTAATTTTATTGGTATCATGTTAGACTATTCCATTCCCTTTGCCTTCCTTATATAGAGATGACTGCAGAGAAAGACATTTTAGAGTGAATGGACATATTTCTAGGATACTCAAAGAAGTTATAGTTCATCTTTGTGATCAAACTGAAGACGAAAATTGGCTTTATATTTATGCTTGATGTTTATTTTCCAGGGAATAAAGTAAGAAATTTTTTTTATGCTTTTGATTTACATTACGTATTCACTACAATTATATTGACAATATGTTGTAAATTGTCTAGTTACGTGTAGTGTTTCCTGCTGCGTGGCTGCTTTAGAAGCCCCTTGTTTCCTATTGGGTTTATTTAATTTCAATAGATGCAAAATTGTCTGTCTTCTCTATAGAGGATTTATTTTGTCATTCATTGAAAAGCTAAATGTACAGTCTTTCCAGAGTGAGGAGTGTGTTCCTTCTCCTAGGAATGGTGTAGGCTCACAAGGGATCAGAGGTTGAAAGTTTTGCTCTACATCCTCAGTTGTGCTGATGTACTTCCTGTTCCTTGTGAAGTTAGGTCATAATTCTAGCCACAGTGATTATCATGTCTCATAATACTTTTGTTTGATTTTGCTTGCAGAGAATTGTGGCTTCATTTGTATGTGTTTTTCTTGTCTTTTTCAGATACAACCGAATGATAGGTTTATAATAAATGTTTGTTCCAAATATTTCATGTGGCTCAGAATTTAATAACTTTGGATTGTGTTATGAACATACCCCGCCCCCCGATACTAATCATAAGGTTAATAGGCATTTTTTTAATATCGGTAAGATTCTTTTTTAAGTTTCTGTTTTCATAACTGTGTGTTTAAGGATATTAAGATAAATGTGCAACAGAAAACTTAGAACTGTCAATAATTTCTATTTTGTGACAGAGGAAAAAAGCAGTCTGATGGCGTCATTTTCTCTGTAATTCACAATCATAATCATGAAAACCAGAAGTCGTTCACCGTGAGTAGGAAGGAAGAGAAAGAGAAGGATAAACTGAACATGTAAAATGGTGGTTCTGGAGACTAGAAGATAGAAAAAGAGATCTTAAGAGTTCTCTTTCAGTGAAATCTTAAGGTTCTCTTTCAGTGTTGTCTTGGTATGTGTGGCCAAAGGTGTCGTTCCGACAATACCCTTTCTTCCATGACTCAGACAATATAAATTACTATTAGTGAAAATTGTTTTTAATAGTTTTTCATACAAAAGTTCCCTAAGGGAATATTTTTTCTGTTTTATTTTCCTGCATTTTCTTAGCTTTAATTGGAGAGCATAGCTCTCCCAAGTTTCAAGCTGTATCTCCTGCAGAGCTATTATACCTGCTAATGAAGGATATTCAAACTGTTTATTTTGTTTAGGCCAGAGAGATTTGAAAAGCAACCTTTCACTGTACAAGTCCTTATTTCACATGAAAAAAAAAGTAGTTTTGTTAAGCTATCACTTCTAAGAAGGTAATATATGTTCTTTTGTCCTGCCCTTGACAAATCTCTATGAAAAAGTCAGAAGCTTCAAGAGGAGTCTTGCGTTGCCCTTTACAGATTTCTTCCAAGAAAGGGATCTCTCTACCTTTTTCACTAGAAGGGCCATAAAAGTACCAAAACGCCTTCCAAAAAGACTTGCTGAAAATCAGAAAAGGCTCTTTTCATATTCTTGAAATATATTTCACACAAATCCTACTGTATGTTTCATAAAACCCAGTAAGATTTACAATGGAAGTAATACCATCACCAGTTCACCAGAAGTATGCCTTGTGTCTCTATAACAGTACTTCACTACCATGTTACAGTTTATTTTTGAGGTTTTCTTCTTTCCTGGGGAGTGGTACAATAACAGCTAGGGCCATGCAGAGTATCTGATGGATTTCCAGTCTCAATCAGATGCCATACTCTCCCCTCAGTTAGGCAAGAGTGAGATTATCAAGGCACTTTTTGCATTCCTGTCATCTGAGGCTATCATCTGAAAGAAGACTATTGGAATGTGGGCTTCTTTTGCAAATTCTTTGTCTCCTCTGCCCCCATGAGGCTGCAGCATGATCTTTTATTGCTTTATGTAACATCATTCAGTGGGTCAGACTTCCTGATGCAGAGCAGACTTTGTCAGGTCAGTCTTTCGTTTAGTGTTTCTGCAGTCTGAAATTCCTCCATCCACAAAGATGGCTTCAGTAATGTATGTGGAATATGCAAAAGAGAAGGAATGCTTACATGTCTCTGAAGCAATTTGGGGTATTTTTGGGATGTGATGCAGCTACGTCCATTCCATTCGAGGCATACGCATATCTGGTGCACTTGAGTTACAGCATTTTTTGCAGTACTCTTGGGGACTACCGGGGGCCATAATCCTTGTTATTGCAGTCTGAGCTAATGGCGTTGGAAGATACGACTGCCTCAACTCCTGCACAGTTCCTAAGAAATTAAGTACTGTGGAAGGCTTCTCGGGAGATGCAAGGACTAAAGACGATGAGAATAATGAAAAAATATTTATGGTTATGTTGGCCCATCCTGCATTGTTTTTTTTTAATGTAGCTTCAGCTTTTTGTTGGAAAATAAGTATTTTTCTTTCATAAACCTGAATATCATACACCTAACTCTTCTTCTACTCTCCCATAGAAAAAACAATAAAGCGGCCATCTACCTAAAAATGCAGGGCCAGGAACTAGGAACAACAGAGCACCAGTCTCTCTCCTCTTCACTATCCTTTGCTTGATCTTGAAACTTGGACTCATTCAGATCATTGCACAGACTGTCAGACCATCTGCCTTCGCCTACCCATGTGCAGAATCACAGTATCTAAAGCATCCTAACTAGAGATGCACTTCCACAACTAGCACAGGGAGGTGATCAGAGAACTCTGTGGAGATCTCGATGTTAAGTAGGTAGGCTCTCTTACAGAGAAATAGCTCCACTTTCTGGATCTGTATTCCCTGCCTCATTACAAGTTTGTTCCCAGCTCACTAGTCTGCAACTGGTTTATAGCTCATGTTGGTATTGAGTCCAGACCTCCTCCTTTTTTATCTTTGAGTTATTACAGTCTGCCCCATGGCCTTTCACCTTTCTTTTGTTCCCTAGTAATTTCTGCCCTCTGTCCCTTAAGTAATTGTAAGTACTGCCTGCCTATGACCTTCATATTTTTAGATCCTTCTTTGTCCTGTTTTCCCAAATTGCTGAGCTTGCTTCCTTCCTTTCAGCACCTTTCCCTATGGATGGATATTGTCTGTGTTCCACTTCTCCCAGCAAAGTTACTCATCAGCTGTTATTAATTTGTCTCTCTGATGGACATCTGACATAGTTTGGCCAGTAACATAGGGCCAGCTATTTCTCTCTGTGGGTTTTTTTTCCATTCCTATTATGTGGGCCCAAGTTTGCAATAATGTAATTATTTTTTAGACAGAATAACAGCAGGCTCTAGTAGTAATTTACCTCCTAAACAGTCGGTGCAGTGGTGAACTCACATGCTAGTTTATCCCATCGTACTTTCTCAGTCTAAAAAGCAACATCTTCTCATACCAGCAACATATCTGTGATCCTAATAAGGTTTGTGGGGTTAAGCTACTGACTTTAAGAAAGATAAAAGAGCAAACCTGAAATGTATTATATTATATATAATTATTATATTTAATTATCACCTTTATTTATATTTCACTATATTTAAGTATCACCTTTAGAATTGCACTTTCACTGTTTGCATCATTTGGTGGTGTGATCAACATGCTGTGTTAGGCAGAAGTCAATAGTGGCAACAATAGCATATCAGGAAAAATTCATCCAGCTTCCCTTGGCCTTGGGTGCCACTGGGGACTCCTGTAGTTCTTTTGTTACTAATGGATCTTCATAAGTGGATCTGGTCTTCAGATTCCCTAAGGAAGATTTTGTCCCCTGTGCCTGCTTATCCAGATGATGTCTGAGACTTTCAGGAGCTTTGTCATTGTCTGGCTTGTAACTAAAGGACGTGCTATTGGCTGTGGTCCAAGATAATTCATTCAGTTGCTTGATGTCCTGTAGCCTGGGGATAAGGAGAAGGTGACTCCACCAAATAATGAAGACTCTAGTCTTACTGGCTGGATGGCAATTCTGTACAATAATAAAATAAAATAATTAATGTATTCTAATTATAGTCCTCTTTAAAATCCTTTGCCTTAGCATATTTTTCCAATAATGCTCAACTGAAAGAACAAGCCCAGAAAATATACAGATGTAACTTTGTTACTAATTCATACATACATTTTAAATGCAGTTTGGAAAAGGTACAGAAACACAGGAAGTACTGAGCGCTTTTTTTTTTTTCTTTTCCCCTTTTGAACCACCTGGTTATATTATATTTTCAAGGAATCTTTTTCCCATTGTATTGCTTTGAGGGTATTGAAGACATCTGAGACCACCATTACGTATCTGCAGATTACGTTGAAATATGTTGATTTCTTTTAATTGCAACTAACTTAAGAAGATCAGTAAAAGTAGCAAAGATTTTGAAAGATATGAGAAGATATCTTCCTTGAGTTTGTGATGGCAATGTGTGTTTCTGTACAGAAGAGATTTTAAGAAACCTTAGTATTTGGCATTTCATTTCATAGATGAGAAAACAAGTAATTCTAGACCTCCATTCGTTTTCTTCCAAAATTGAGAAAACAAATGTAAATGATTTAAAAGCAATTAGTTGCATGCATATTGTCCTGGCAAACCATTCTATTCCTTTCTAGTATGTAAATTTTGAGGCAAGCTTGATTCATCTTACTCATTGATGTGAAGCAGGGGAAAACCAAGGCTGCCATTCTAAACTGATGTAGGTTGTTTTCCATTCTAATTTTATCGTTATAGAAAAATAAGACAATTTCAAAGTCAGTTTGAGTCAATAACAGTGTAATAGCATCCTAAAATGATATTATTATTTATTCATGCTTAGTTAAATATAACTGTAACATGAAATAAATGATTATCTGTTTTGGATATAATTTCATAATAAGGCCTTTGAAGGTCGTTTGAACTACTGCACTAATTAATGTTTTATTTCCAGCCTTCCTTAATTATTCTTGCCAGATGGTCCTTTATTTATGTTATTGCTTGGAGTTTCCAGCTGAGGTTGTTTGATTGTTGAAGAAAAATATGTGATGGCACCATAAGATAACTGTAATTGAATTGTTAGGTATGTTAGAACATTCAAGCCTTCTGTCCCTGCTCTAGCCACATCTGGGAAATAAGTTTGTTAACAAAGTGCTTTGGCACCTCATCGAATACTTGATGTGATATATGAAAATGTTTAGAGCAAACTCAATTAACATAAAAGCCTTTAGAAAGGAGAACTCTGTTAGCTTCTCATTCATTTATGAATTACAAAATCTTCTGGGTAATATGCACAAATGGGTAAATTACCAGGTGCTTGGTTTTGTTTTGGCTTTTGTTTGGTGTTGTTTGTTAGCATCTGACTTACTTTCCTCATATCTAGACAGTATTGCTTTTGTGTTTGTAACAGGGTGTCTTTACACTAGACAAAATAAAGTGATAAAAGCATAGTAACACTCATATTATTTGGCTATTTTGTGGCTAGCTTTTGGTAAATACTACCTCAGGAGTGCTAGTCTCTAAGAGTTAAGTTCAACACTGGGAGATACCAGATTTGGGAACAGGGATGTAAAGACAGCATGTACAGAAAACCAGCTGGTTTTTTTTAATCATCATTGTTTGTATTATGCTAGTAAGTAAGTATCTCACTTGTTCTTTGAAAGTTCCATGGTGCCAGGTTCTATATAGCAACACATAAACATGCATGTTCTAAAAAATAAGAGGAAAATAAGAGGAAATAAGGGGGAAAATGGTATATGATGGTTCACAAATGCATAATGAAAAATACTTGTTGTATCTCTTCTCTCTCTTTTCAAACCATTGTTTTCATCATTTTTCTATAATCATTGCAAGAAGCAGTTTTGGGAAATGGAGACGAGTTTATAGCCCTGAAACCAATATGGAAAAAGATGTTGAATCTGTTTTGCCGATATGTGTGTCAGGGGTAGCTGGGAAGAAAGAACTAAGATATTTGTGTAGGAAATTGGTTAATGGATGAACAAGAAAGGTATTGACACAAAGGTTCAAAATCAGAAAGAAAAAATTGTCTTATCTAGAAAATGAAAAGTGAGACGTATTTTTGTCTCACTAATAGCTGTGTACTGCAAGAGACTTAGGTAAAATGTACTATAAAAAAAAGTTAGATCAACTACAAATTAGAAATTATAAGAAAAAGCTACTGTAACAATGGATAATAAGAGCTTGTTGAATGAGAATAATCTTAGAGAAGATGACTTTTCTCTGTTTTTCTTGTGTTTTGATTTTATTAGCACAATAGAAAAGTCTTTGGAAGAAAACTATCATTCCAGTTGTGGAAATTGGCTCCCAGTGTTGAAAAATATGGATGTGCTATACAAAGTTTCACAAATCTATCACAACATTTAAAAATATTGGTAAAGCTTTGTGTTGTCTTTTTTCTATTGGAGTACATGTTTAACAACTCAACATATTTCCTTGGCAAATCCTCCTTTGTTTGCCATATGTAGTTTTCTTAAGTAGCAGATAGAGTCTGGGTACCCAGAGAAATACTCTCTCCCTCAGCCTGTATCAGAGATGTTTGTTCTTGGCTTGTGAGTACTCTGAATGTGAAACTCTCTTTAGATGTTATGGAAGATGGGAAGCAGCTGCTGTCTTTCAGAGCACAAATGTAGGGCTTTCAATGCACGCTCTATCTGCCATGGAGCAGGATGGCGTCCGTACAATGGAGCCCATCACACAATACAGATGTATCAAATTAAGGCTCTACCCGATTGGTTTTTGCTACTTCCTGTGTAATTCAAGCGCTTTGTGATTTGTTAACTCATTCGGCTGTAAAAACGTTGTAAATATGCAATATCTGAATTGCTGCTCTGAAAAATGGGACCCTCGAGCTGGTGGTAACATCTCTGCAGCAGTGGTGGAATGAGCGAGCACTTCTGTCAGCTGCAGGAGATCTCCCCATTCATATTTAAATCGAGTCCTTGTGCCAAAACAGAAATGCAGGCTGTTCACGTGCTCATCTTCTATAGTGTTAAGCATGCATGTCTCTGAACCGCAGACAATAGAGAGCAGTGAATTTCTTTAACGACCAGTTAAACTGACCAGAAACTGCTTTTAGCAACTGCTTACCCAAATAAGCAAAATAGGTAAAAGAAGCCAGAATACCAGGGTGGTTTCACCGTAGTAATTTTTAAACTCTTTTCACTTTTAGCTTTCTTCTTTATCTCAATTCATCATTTGTCTGCCTTCCACTTCCCTCCCTCACTATACAAACCAAATTTCCCCAACAATGTTGCCTGGTATTTTTAAATAAAAATTTAGGACTTCCTTCTCTCCTCTTCCCTCTTCCTACCTAGTGCTGCAAAATAACAAATCAAGGCCAATGCCCCCAAGTTCCATAGCTGCCTTGTCATCAGTGTACTTAATGCTGCTGCTTTGTAGACAGCATCTTTTCCAAAGTCTCACAAGAGGTTCTGCATTTTTCTGTTTCCACTCGGTGCAGCAGGAAGGAGGGTGGCCAGCTGGGAAGAGAGACAAATCGTAACAGAAGTGAGCTGACCTCTGACTTCAGTATCTATGTGAATGGGAGGTTGGTCCCGGACAGTCTCTTACCGCAGCAGGATATCCCAGTGTGAAATGCCAGCATGAAATTACTAATTATCATGCTTTTTAACTTCAGGATATGCTGCTAACTTTGTATTTTCGTTAAGTCGCCATAATATTACAGAGGTACGTGCAGAAGGAGGTATTATCTTGCCATTGTGACATTAAATTGTATCAGAGTAATTTAGCAGTCTTTTGTAACACTTATTTTAATACTCCTGCCTTTTATAGGGATTTATAAAATTCCCGTGCAGAAAAAAAAAATCCCCAAGTAAAAGATTGAGTGGTTTTTTTAACCTTATTGTGTAAACCTCTAAATTATTTGACATTACATATGGTTTTTCATGGCGTAGAAGATCAATATTAGTGTTTCTTCTTGCCCACAATGCAAGATGTGTTACCCGAGGTACATGACATACTACCCAATCAAAGCACCCACTGAGATTTGTAGGTGGTGTTGGGTTACAACTGTTTTTTCCTGGAGGCTAAAATTGCCTAAAACTTGGCTCTCACTGTGCTGTTTTTTCCCTCATTATATATTTAAAAGGGTCAAATCATTCATCATTCTCAATTACTGGGATATAATTCACTGCATGCAATGTGAGCTACAGACCAGATGCCTGGAAAATTCCTGCACTGACCAATGATCTTAGGTCCCAGTACACATTCTGTTTTTAATACAATAGTAACATGTTTGTTTCCTATTGAATTATTTGCAGAAGACGCATACCAGTCAAAGCTTCCTCAGACAGGTGGTTATCAGAATGGGACACAATCAGGGAGACTCAGAGCAATATAAACATTCTGAGCTCTGTTCCTTTTAACAGCCTATAAAATGCCAATAACATTTAAAAGGAATAACTTGATTTTATTAAAGGGCAGGATCTGTTGTGGGAACTTGTGTCTGCAAGGCGTTTAAATGAATGTCTCTTATTGGACTGGAAGTCCTGCCCTCTAGTACAACTACTAGTACTAGCAAATAAGTGCTTTCATTTTATAAGTGTTTCAGCTTGCTTATAGTCTCTTCTACTATTGTTGCATAAAATCGTTTATTCTTCATGGCGTCACCCGGTAAATTCATTAGAGCTAAGGTACAGACATCACACTAAAATAAAAGCAAAATTCAAAACAATTTCTGTGTAAACAACCCATTCTAGTTTTGAATTTTTTGTTTTAACTTACTGCAGCGTACCAACCTTCATACATTTCGTGTCAATTCTTGAATCATGCCAGCGAATATAAGGTACTAAAGGAATTTAAAGACTGGGGATTTCCTGAGTCAATGAAGTCTCAGTATCTGGGATTCCCGAGTGGTCAACATTCCCAGCGTTTGGTTCTTTTAAATATGAATCTGCAGCATTAACTTGGTTTGTGTCTGACAGAGCGTTTAAACTGAATAGTTTTTGGAAAGCTAAGAAGTCAAAAAAAGAACAGGAGGAAACACTGGAAAGTGGTCTATCGAGTAAGATTGTGACGGTGTGGAAGCCCATACTACTCATTCAGCTCAGTACACCAGTGGCCTAGTTTAGCCCAGTTTTCTGGAGACTAGTGTCAGAGCTGAATTTTAAGGACTGATGGGAAGGCTGACAATGGCCTGAGGGCCATTGGGTAGCCTCAGGGAGAGTACAGGGGAAGGTACAAATGGTCTTCTAATTTCAGAAGGCAGCGTTAATGATTCAGGAGCCATAATGACAGCATATGAGAAGTGCTAGATGGGAGAGAATAAATGGCAAAGGACTTTGAAATTGAAGACAAGTAAAAGGTATTTGATATGATAGGGAAACCAAGGAGCCAGTGAAAGGATGTTAAGCAAGGGATGGTATGATCAAAGTGATGACAAGATAACGCTCTCTCTAGAAATGCTGTGAATAGACGTAAGTGGGCCAGGATTGCATTTGTCAAGGCTAATGAGAGGGCTGCAGTGGTCGAGGTAAAAGCTGATGACCACATGGGTGAGAAATAGAATTGTGAGAGTTATTAAATATGCTCACACTGTTCTGTGGTTGCATTTTAATCTGTGTTGTTGGTATTTGCAAAGCCAGAGCTCAGATGAACTAATCCTTCCAGTCCTTTTTAACTACAGTTTTGTGAAATACTGAAATTGTCAATTTTGTTGTTGTTGTTCATTGGCAGTCCTAGAAATGGAGAAGAAATTTATTTGGGTCAACCCAAGTGATTTTTTTCTCTAGGATTCTCACTTTTATAAAATATCAGGGGAAATGAAATGCCAAGTTTAACATGACATGTACTTTTAATAAAAGCAAAGAAAACTTGGAAATGAAAAATTAGAATTGTAGACTTTGATGCCATTCACAGTCCAGAGGAGGAGGAGCTTTCATCCAAATTATGTGCCTTGTTTAATTGTTAAGGCACTTATGTATGTGGAAGATAGGAAACCACAATTAGAATTATTCCTTTGTCTTATCTGGAGCAGAGAGCTGGAAATAAAACTTTCCATTTCTTAAGAGTGCCCTGATCGCTAAGTTAGAACATTCTGGAGCATCACACCCTCTAAGCCTGTCTTGTTAACGTTTCTCACTGGGGGGAAATAGTAATTGGACCAAATAGCAGGAAGCATCTCCCCCCCTCATCAGCTGGGGGAGATGCTAGGTTCCATTTTTTTGCTCCAAAGAATAATTTAATTATCGATATGAATTGGAATGACTTAAAGAGGAGAGACTTAGGGAAATCTCAGGCTAGCCCAAATATAAACCAAAGACTTTTCAAAAAGTAACTGGGAAAGTAGGAGGTCATTGTATTAGCAGGTTTTTTTGTGTTGTGGGGTTTTTTTTAACTTTTTAGTTGGTGATGACTGAGAGGCTCCTCTAGAAGTTCATGTAGAACAGGAGCTGGATTCAAGTGTTTTGACTTGCCCTGTATAGAAGCTTGCCTTTTTCTGTAGAGCACAAAGGAAACTCAGCCTTAGCTATCCAAAGCTATATGGTAGGAGTGCCTACATTGTTTCCCATTCTTACATGGAATCAGCTGTAAATGACTCACCAATTCTTTATGGCCTGTTTTGTTCCTGACTACCTCTAGCATATAATCAATATAAATTGTCTCAACCTCCCTCCTTCTATGCAGAAACCACGTGGGAGAAATGAGCCCAGAATTTCCTACAGAAAATCCCATGTTAACTCAGATGTTTCTTCCTTGTTTCTCAGACAGCATTGACATTTTCCATGACTACAGGTATTCTCTTAACCAGAATGGTCACTGGGCACCTAAAAACTAAAAACAGTGTTTCAGGATGTATGTTAATATAATTATAATAAAAGGGAGTATTTGGAATATTTGAAAAATACATGTTTTTTAAAAGAAGGTTCTATGATAAATTCATTAACATGAATAAGCTTGATGTAGCTAGCTGCCATATGTGAAGAAAATTCAGTTAAACAGAAATTGAAGAACTTGAGTTACTTTTGAACATGACAGTATGTCATGTGACATTTTGGCTCAATATCTAGTTTCCAGTTGTCAGATAAAGATGATTATTTGCAGACAGCCCTTGTTCCCTCTGGCCTATATCACTTCTGTCATACGAGTGTGGTACTTTGACTTCATTTAGTTTAAGTAAACTATTTATGGAACAGCACAGCCTTTCCCCTGTCCTCTTACTGCAGAGTCTCCACAAGTTTTTCTGTCACAGCTACACTAGAACTTAGGTATTCCCAAATGTCTGTAGGAAATATGATGATGTAAATGCTATCAGGACTGAATGGTGATGACTTAGGAAAAATTAAGTCATATTCAATTCAAATAGTGAAGCATGATATTAAAAAACAGCCAAACCCTCAGTTTTTGGTTACTTAGTCCACACCTCTCCCAACAGTCATTCTACATTTTCTCCCCCCCTTAATGACAGATTGTATGGTTTACAAAAAGCATAAATTCTTTTATAGTAGCTACTTGTTTTCAAATAGAAATTGAAACCCTGAGATTGCAGTGGGCTACACTGGGAGATTTACAAGAATAAGGATTAATCAAATTGAATAAGGACTTCAGGTTTTCTTTGGGAAAGCTATGTCGTTGCATGTAATTGCAACATTCCCTGAATCTAGTTCACCTGTGGTTTTTTTTTCAATAGCGCATAATGAAAACCAAACTGGTTTATGTTAATAGCTGTAATACTGAAATGAACTTTGAAGATTACCCTGCTCTAATGTTTAGGCAAACTGTTACATTTAACCTGAGATCTGATTGACAAAATAAAGAAATATTAAAGCAAATGTAAATTCAATTTCCGAACCTTTCCTAGTCTTCAGTATCAGGGATTTCTGATTAATCTTAAATAGCGATGGAAGTGCCATCACTTGATTAAAATCATATCATACCATACATAAAATACTTCTGCACTATTATTTCAAAGGTTTGGCAGCATGGATTAAGTACTGACACTTGTAAAAATAATTTCCTTTAAAAAAGAATAGCATAAGTTTTCCATTTAAACAAGAATGAGGAATGGTACAATTACATTTGCTATGAATAAAAGAAGAGTTTTGCTGCTCAATTTGAAAATGAATTATGTGGATTTTTAATGCTACTTATATTTGTTTGAAGACTTATGAGGAAATTTATGATGATAACTATAATAATGAATAATCACTTTTTAGAAATATACATAAAATTCCTTCAAGTATTGTAATTAAGCATTTAAAGATACATACTTTTCACTCCGTCTTTAACATATGACATAAATAGATTAATTCATGAATAAGGAAGTTGATAATTGGACCATGTGATCCTTATCTGAACCTTTTATATTATGCTTTAAAAGTTGTAGCCGTAGGCACTGGAGACCCCAAACATTCTCTTCATAAAGCAGAATTTTATCATTAATATGAGGGCTTCAGCAAAAACTTTCCATCTCCCATCACTGGCAATGATATATATGCCATTTGGTTGTGAGCTAGCCTCGTCATCCATTTTCTTCAGATTTAATTCAATGTCACCTGAAGCTGCAGAGAGCACTCGGGTATTGCTGCAAAGGCAGAGTGCTACCGTGTGGCTGTTACGCAGGTTAAGGATGTCGTCTGACATTGAGTCTTTGGGCAGTCCCTTGGCTTTTCAGTTATTTTTTGTAGAAGTGCAGGGGCCGCAGTGGATCCTTAATAGGCTTACATGATTTAGGTCCTGTTACCTGCACAGATCTTTGTAGACTGCTGATCCAACTGGCTGTACTTTAAATGTCTTTGTTGTGGCAAGTGAGTGTTCTCAGCAGAAGAACAATGATCTTCTAAGACATAAATCAGAATCTGTCTCTCCTCTCATGAAGATAAAGCTAGTTCTTTTCCTTTAATTCTTAAATAAGCATAAAAGGCTGTTCTTTCTTACATATTTTGTGTGTATCCCCTCAGGAAAAAAGTTTGCAGCAGACCTGGTTGTCGTGGGTTTTTTGCTGTGGTTTAGTTTATTTTTGTTTGTTTTGTTTTGCTTTGTTTGTTTTGTTTTCTGAAGGGTCTTTGTTGTCTTATCTTTTACTACAATATTTTTTTTTTACAAAGATTTTAAGATTTTTTTTTTGCTTTGCCCTGGCAGCAGACTATCTGGGAGGCATCCAGATTTACAGTCTGTAGTTCTAGCCAACACCTCATAGAAAGTAAAGAGCATCCAAAACTATACAGGTAATCTGTTCTATCGTTTTTAATGATTTTCCAAGTTACATGGAATAAACATTTCCCAACTGGAAATCACAACCTTTTTTCTTTAGAGCATATTCTGTGTGAATGAGCAGAATATCTCTAAATATATGCTTCTGTTACAGTAGCACCAGGCCCAGATCTGTCACATAGTTATGGCCAAATTACTCATCTCATTTTACAAAGTCAGCAATGAGAGCAAATTACTGGATCATATTATGTTGTTATTTTTTTCTTCCAGGTAGTGTCTTTTGCTCTTCCTTTCCATAATCCACCTGGGCTGCAGGTGGCTGGTTGCCACTATTAAAAATGGACTTTTTTTTTTTTTTTTTTTAATTTTACTTTTAAAGTACACATCCCAGTTCAGGATGGGATGAAGATGGTATTATCAAACACAGAACATTAAGTTTCAGGCTTAAAATGCATATAAGTTAAACTTGCATGGACTTAAACACTTCAATACAAGTTCTTTACTGCACTGAGGGTGTGCTCTGCAGCATGGAAACCAGCTACTGTGAGGATAATCACTTTCATTCCCAGTTCATGCAAACCTGTGTTCACATCAATGTATCATGCATATATGTGGCAAACAGCAAAGCGACAAGATAGTAGCTGAGCTATTTATTTTAACAGCTACCACCTAATTCCTTCCTGCTTTGTATAATATACAGATATTTGAAGAGAGGTTTTAAGTAGCTGTATATTCAGGAGTGGTTTTATTTTATTATAGGGTCGTTAACTCATGAAATTTGTCAGAAAAGGAGAAGATCTGTTTTGCTCCGATCCACACTATATTTTGGAAGGAATAGGCACTATAAAGAATGTATACAAAGCAGAGATTGAACTGTGGACAAATAATTGTTTGCTTTCACTATGATGAAATACACAGCTTTAAGATAGACAAATATAATGGTAAGAAGATCTGTGAGTGCATTATCATCCTGCAATTTAATTTAGTGTAGTCAAATATTAACTGTTGAATGAAAACTGACACAGCACAGATTTATCAGGTCAGGCAGCAAAGTACATCAGAAATTACTTCATTGGAGCTAATGGAATTTTCGTCATGCATACTTTTGTATTAAAATCTTTCATTTTAAGTAACCTGCATTTCTGTACTGGTCTTGCTGTTCAGCCACCTGGTTTGAAAGATGTCATTAACATTTTCTTTAGAATTAGTCAACAATTAGTTTTATCCAGGTAAATATTTACAAATGATTTACTTTATAAAATTATTAAACTTTATTTTCAAGTATGTATGATTTTTAATGTTTATTTTAATGCTTAATTTTGTAAATTATCTTGTAGACATGTAAATACTATTTGATAAAAGGACTTGGTAGCACCTAATACCATTACAACACATCACATAATGTGCCGCTACTTGCTGGTATGGCATACTGTGAGATAATGTGCTTCTTGAAATATGTTTTAACTTATATTCATGTTAATTACTATTTTTTTGTTGTTTTAGTCTTAGAATCTTTAGTATTGATTGCAATTATCTCAGGGCCAGCACTGTAGTACCTTGGCTTCTGCCTAAATTAGGCAACATGACATCACAGATGATGTACCAACCTCTAACAGTATGATCCTAATTTTCTGAAGTTAGGCACCTAGACTCCTCATGCAGCTAATCTGAGAGATTGATATGTGTGTCTTTGAAAGGCAATCTGTAAAGCCCCCATGACAAGTAGATGAGTAGGGAGTAAGGTTTAGCTGTGATTAGAGATAGCCAAAAGGAAGTACTAGGCAGAGTTTAAACCTATTGCTGCTACACCTGTTTACCAGACAATTTTAAAACAGTAAGAAAATATGAGCTGCAGTAAAAGCCTTTTTTTTAAATATGATACAATTCATTTGTTTAATAAACAGAATGACTTTAATCTGAAATCATTTCTCTCTTGGCATCGCAATCATTAATTACAGAAATCTTTGTGGTTTTATACAAATATCAGAAATAGTTCAAAATTAGTCCTTAAAATATCTGATATGATCTGTAAGGTTGCTTTTGTCATTAAAATGACTTCCATTTAAATCATGCATTGGAGAAATTCCTCTACAAGGTTTCTAGCTTAATTAACTAGTTGAGAAAATCTCTGGCTTTTTGTTTTGGAAGCTAGAGTGTGTATTTTTATTTCAGCACTCTGTAACTAGGAAAAGAAATTATGCAGATGGGCTAAGTTTCTGGAATTTTACCAAACAAAATACCTACTGCTACAAAAGACAGCATGCTCAGGACGAATTTTCTGTCATTTTTCATGAACTGATTTTCAAGAAAGTCCTACATTTTTTTGACCCATCAGTAAGGTATGTTTTGGTTTTTTAAGGCAGTGAAGCTAAGAGCCTGATGGCTATTATTACACATTTATCCATGAAAATGAAATTTAACACACACATTTGCCCTATACGTAACACGGCATAAAAAGATGATTCTAAAGTGCAAAAATGCAGTCAGCTGTTTTTCTTCTCCATTTTGTTTACCGATACAAGTGCTAAGTGGTAGTTAGTCTTGCTGGTTTAAATTGTTATTCTGTGTATGTATAAGACTGGGGACATTTGATGCCACAAATGATCACTGCATTTGAGCAAAGAGCAGGAAATTTTGAGTAGAAGAAGAATTCCCAATATATATGTACATTTATATGCACATTTATTACGTTTTCATAATCTCTACAATTACCCTACCATAAGAAAAAGCAGGAGGAGTTTCTTCTGAACAACTCCTCAGTCACATTGTTGTTCTACGTTAAATATACTTCTTCAGCTCCACTTTACTTTGATGCCTTCATACTCAATTCTGACAACACTGCCAACCTACTGTCCATTTACCAACCATGACTGACCTACTTTTGATCCTGTGATATTCACCTATTGTCTTTGATTTATGTCTATATTGCAAGCTCTTTGAGACAGGACTTTTTTTTTAATTCTGTGTCTGTAAGACACCTCGTGTTGAGGAAACAAAGTTGGGGCTTGTAAATGGAAGTTGAAGGTGCTACTGTTAGCTGGGTGCTTTCATTTACAACGCAGTGCCTCACTAGGGCTGTTTTCATTTGTGGACATTTTATATTCAGAGTTACAGTCCAACTTGTATATTTCCATTGTTTTCATTCACAAAATGATTCCTAAAAGTTTGGGTTGCTAATCAGTCATCATTTTGTAACAATTGTCCAGAAGCACTGCCAAGAAAAACATCTCCTGTATATTCATTGGATCGCAAACCCCAATTATTTTGATTCAATTGGTAGTGATTTTGTGTGATTGTATTTGAACACCTTTTCTTCATTTCTTGATACAACTTCATTTCTGCTTTTTTCTCATGTATTCTAAAGTATTGTGTATGGGTGTGGATATGGTGTGGGTATGAGTATTCCTTTGTAAAGATAGTCAGTTATGTTTCTTGAAAGAAGAAAAAAAAATCAAATTAAAAAATTTACAACCATGATGTTATGGGGTTAGTTATAGCAAGCATATGCATAGAATTGGTGAATACTTCTGTTAAGTAAAAGCTTAACTGATTCTCTTCTTTCCACATACTATAGAGAATTTGATTTCCTAGCTCTTTGTTCACGCACCCTTCAACTCCTAAAGAAAGGCAAAGCATTGTTTGGAATGATTCTAGGAGAAAATAACTATAAGTAATTCCTATATGTTAGTTTAAGGGAAATTGACTAAATAGTATGAGAATGTCCTTGAAGCAAGGTCTGTTTGATTTTTTTGTGATTCAAGATTTTATTCTTGACTATGAAATGTGAATGCCTTGTTATATTTTAATTGAAAAGAAGGTGGGACAAAGTATTTAGAAATAAGTCATGCTTATACTGTCCCTGCAAAAATATTTGACAGCTGTATATAACCAAATACACATTTGGGTAGTCAATGCAACCGTCAAATATTTTGCAGGAGTGGTGAAAGAATGGGTTATTTCAGTCTTTCTTCGTAGCATTATTCGCATACAACAGTGTCATTGGCAGGCATAACATTTTTGTAATTCCATGAACTTGATCTCTTGAGAGAGTATGACTTGGCCCTAGGACACAGTACTCATTTGTTTTGCTTGTCTTAACTCTACCAAATGATCTTACCAGCTATCTGATGATCAACTGAGACAGTAAAATATTTTGGATTTTTGTACCATCAGTGTGTATATTTCAAAGGAAAGCAACTGGCTCACAATCTCCTCTGCCTCATTCAAGTGAGAAATGCTGCTGCATGTGATTCTTAGTAATTGAGGATAACACAGTACTGCCTTGTTCAGGGTAAGAATGCTTAGCTCATGTAAATGCGTAAATCAAACCATAAGCTGATTGTTTAGTAAAACATAGGCATACAGAAATAATTATATGACTCCAAAATGCATCACAGACATTTGCCTATATGATATTTTTCATCTTTACTCATGATTATCAAATATGTATAAAACTGTTTCTTGCTTTCGACAGACTTCTGTTTGCTTCTGAAAGAAATGTAATAGTCTGCTGTTCCACTGGTGCATGGAAGTGCATACTGTAGCTTCTTCTGAACTTAAGGATGGATTTCCTTAAAACTCATTTATTATATTAAAATATTAGAAAACTGTCAGGTACATACAGCTGGAGGATATTCCAGATGGTAAATAAAACCAAAGCACATGGTAGAAAAGGGAGTCGGTCAAATTATGTGTTAAAAAGGTTTTTTCTTTTCATTTTGCGTTTCCAGGTAAAACCTCAGACTGACAATCAATTCAAAAGTCCATGGAATAGTTTCACTAGAGGTTATAGCTTATCTCTGTTGATATATCCTGGCATTGTTATTCCCATCACATCAATGTCTCTTATTGAGCAGAATCCCAAGAATTACTGGTTGGCAGTACATGCTTTTAGAACTAGAACCTTTAAACTGTGACTAGTGTTGGTTTTAATTAGAAGCGCTGAAGCAAGTTACAGATATTACTTTTGTAGCTGCATTTCACCTGTTGGCATGTTACATTTTAAAACTGTGGGTTTTTTTAAGTAATAACTTTTTAAAATCTACTACACAGCTTAGAAAAGATTCCTTTTCCTTTTTTTGGATAGGTATTGGCTTCACATTGCTGTCAGTCTTCAAATAAGATCATGTAAAATTTTTTTAATCTGAGATTTAATAGGAGTACAAATGTGATTTTAAAAGTCTTCATGCTAGGGAAGACATTTTACATTTCCTTAAAACTTGTTTATTATATTAAAATATTAGAAAACTGTCAGGATTTTTATCGACACTGAACTGTTTAGAGTCTGTACATGGTAATGAAGAGTAGTGACTTATCTTTACAGGATTTTTTTTTTAAATAAAGTGTACCGTCCCTCTGTCAGAATTTCATGTAGTAATTCAACAGCTAAATTTAAATTAATTGTTCTGCCACGGAAGTGAAATATTAAAATAATTCTATCTATATTAAATAAGGTCTGCTATTTATCATGTTCTATGTATCATAAAGTAAATCCTGTGCATAGTTGTGTTTCATTCTTCTTAGGGCTTTATTTCATGCATTTTTCATGAAATCATCAAGACTTTAATGTTTTCCTCTAAGCTGGTTGCTATAGTAATATTTATATAGTCCTATAGTGTTATTTTAGCTCACTAAATAACTTTCCCTCAGGCAAGTAGAATCAAAGTGCTTTGTGCCTTTAGTTATTGTCAGTAACCAGGCCAGTTGCTATTTGAATCTTTGCTAAACAATGATTTATGATGTTTTGCTTGAAGTCACACAGGATATCTTTGTCTCTTGAGACACGGGGAACTCCCTCATCACTTAAGACAATCTCTAAGTATTGTACTTTATAATTATTAGCATCTGCATACATTCACTCGGTATCAGTATCTGGAGTTAAGTATCATGATGAAAGCTCTTTGTGTTTTTCTATTTTGCCATAATTGTTTGTTCTAATAAACTAACTTTTGGTGGATAAAATGAACAACAAGATTCACAAGTTAATGAGTCTAAAGGAACATCTGTTAGAAGGACCTTCATTACCATACATTTCCAGGGAAATGAGAACATAAGGCAAGACAGAAGCTGATGAAGAGCCTGTTTGGCTTAAGCAAATGAATAATGTGGCCCAGGACAGAGGATGAGCTTTTGGTTGGATACTAATAAGCATTGCATTGTTTTTGGCAGTTAACCCCAGATGTTAATCTGGTGTCAACTGCATTGTTCTGTCCTTTTTTCATGCCAGTGTAACTTATTCGTCCTGGCAGGATCCACTTTTCCCTTTATTTTTCCACGGCACCAATCCCAATATATTTTATCTAGTAGGCTTAAAAAATATCTGTCCCTTCATTTAGAATGTAAAATGGTTACCAGTCTAAAATTAAGTGTCTTAAATCAACTTTATGCCATGCTGTAGAGTCCAGTGAATGAGCAAAGAAACATCAGTGTCTTTTGTATTAAGAAAAAGAAATTTCAAGGTTGTTTGCATAATGTATCTTTTTATTTCTCCTTCTTTCCCTTTATGATCAACTATGGTAGTTAAAAATGCATTTTGTATAAGTGGTTCTAGACACACAAAACCAGCTTTCACACAACAGGCACTCTGAGATGAAAAAACAATTCCAACAATACTTTTCACACAGTGAAACCTAAAGCACATTTATTAATCATTCAGTCCCAGATTTACTGTTTTGCAGCTAACACTTTTATTCTGACATGGCAAACAACACATAATGAAATAAAATTATGTCTCTAGACAGATCTGGTATTTATAATGAAAAGACAAGAGTCACTCTTGAAGTTCTCATTGATGATAGTTCTCCATTATAAAACTGATTGACTTAAACATCTCTTTATTACCCCAGAGATACTAAGCTTCTGAAAATTGGCCAAGTACTTCTTTTCCACAGACTAGACATTTTATGAGAAGTTTGATAGAACTAATGTGAAGAATTTTAAAACCTAAATACTCTGAAGTGAGGTTGTGGTGTATTTTTAAATCAGTCTGATCCTGGGGTAGGTGGGAAATAATGGTATCTACAAAATTACAGCTGTAAAAAAGATAAAAATATTTTTTTCCATAGCTTAGACTAAGGAGACGCTTAAAAATGTATCTTGGAAAGTTCACAGGATGTTTTTAAGAACATAAAATAAAATCTGTCTGTATGTAAATTGTCTTTGCATCTTTTGACTGTAGCTGGTTTTCTAAGGTGGAAAGTTGATTGGAGATGGGGGAAAATGTGGCAAAGAAGGGGATACTAGGAAAGATGCGTCTATGTATAGCAACACATTCGGTTATCTGTAGTCACTCCTGTGGCTTAGAAGGCAGCAGAATACTGATCGTTTTCTGTGTAGACTAAAAGCCTCCAGTCTCTTCTGGTATTTCTCACCACCAGCTGTTTTCCCCAGATTTCATGGCTATCCTGATTTACTCCAGCCTTCAATTCCAACCTTGAACAACTTCCCCATATCCAGCTCCTGAGTCTAAATATTCTTTTAATGCTAAACAAGCCTATGTGAGCTGTTTCTTTTGTTGTCATTTGATAGAGTAAAATTGTTCCCATTTGTTTTGAAGGTGGTTTAGCGTACCCTGGCTCAGTGTTTATAATTTCTTTATGACCAGCCTGATCCATTTTGCTTCATTTTCAGAACTGGATATGTTCCTTGATATTAGAAACATCAAACTTGCTTTCCAGGGCTGTGCAGAGCAATTAAAATGAAAGTTTTCAGGCCAATTATTTCTTGGTATTTCACTGCTCTGCTGAATAATAGACTCATGATATCACCCAGTGGTGGCATTATCACAGCACGCTGCACGTTCATTTTCACTTACATACCATTATTAAATCTTAAAGTAATTTTAAAGATGAATTTTAAAACTATTGTATGCACATGCTGAAAGAATAGTTGCTTTATTATTAAAATCATTTTTTTTTACTAGATCCAATTCTATCTTCCATAGTTTTAACAATTTCTATTACTTTTGTAATTATTGAAAATAGGATGTTTTCCTATTTTCCTCAAAGGAAATTACTTAATGGGAACAATGACCATGTAAGCAATTTACTACCTCTTACAATTCATCTGGAGAATATATTTTAATCAGTTTAAAGAAATATTGTTATTTACCATGAGGGATCAGAATCAGACTCACAATGTTTTCATTTAATAGTGGAGTTACTTTTAAAACTGTTCCAGTTTCAAAAATATTTCATCAGATTTTGAAATTTTGACAATTTCACTAGTCACAAGGTTTCTGTAGTGGTTGCAATTCCCTGCCTGGGATAGTTATTCATTTGGGAATCTGATTATTGTCTTATAAGAGAGTTCAAGTCTAGTATTACATATAAAATTCAATATTGATGATTACTTGTTTAGCTCTATTATTACAATAAATTCATGTGGGTAATGGCTACTATCAAGAGCAAAGTTTTAATATAAATAACATCTACCCTATTATCAGTGTTTTCAAGAAATGATATAAATGTAGCATGTCAGGATATGGAACTTGTGACAACATATTTTACCTGATAAAGTGCTTAGTAACTTAGAAAATTACTGATATATGGATAGGTTATTGTGTTTTGAATTTAGAGATATCCTTTAAAGACAGTAGATGAAGATTTTGGGAGGGCAAAGGGACATGACTCAGTGTTTGTACTCTTAAATAATGTTCTGATTTGCAACTTAAAACATTTCCAGTTGTTCTAAATCTTTATAGTAAGTGTACATGAGCATATATTTTATGTGGAAAAAAGTATTTTATTAATTTATAGTAGTCAAATACCTTTATTTGTGTTTCTTTAGTTTCACAGAGGACATAAAACCATACCTCCTTAGCTCTGAGCAGGTTTTTCTTAGAGTGCCCCAATGTTCACTACAGATGGAAAAGTACAGTAAGCACCACTAGATTTCTTTTTTACCAACCCAGTAAGAGAGTCTCCAGTGAGACTTTGGGTCCAGAAAAGAGCAGTTGAACAGTAATTGTAATTACTACTTCTGTTTTATTTTGAAGTAAAATTAGTTTTGCAGTTATAGGAAAAACGATTCTTTTAATGCATATTAGTAATTTACAGTCTGTTGGGTTTTTGTGTGTTTTTTGTTTGTTTGGCTGTATTTTTTTCCTGCTGCCACCTTTTTTTGATAGTGGATCGCAATTCTCGTGTAAATAGGCATGATTCCTTTGACGTTAGTAGTAGTTCAGGCATTTATACCTAAAAAGAATTTTATCCTCTTTACTGGCAGTTTATAGCAATGTTCAATGTATCTGGTAATGGTGTTTTCTGAATGCAGACTGAGAATTTAATAGGAGCTGCATTATATAGCTAAATGCTTTCTGTTTTTGAATGCCTGAATGCCTCATTCAGATTATCTTTTACTCTTCATCAAAAATTAACAAATTATAATATAAACTCTCTGGACCATAAACCCCCTCTTTCCTTTGTTTGCACAGCAGCTAATGCAGAGAAGTCCTGGCTCATGGCTTTTAGGCAATATACTGTATATAAAAAGAATAATACAATCAAATTCAACTTTAAAGTGATAGAGTATATGCAGTCAACATCCGTGACGAGGGACTTTGCCTCTATTAACAGACGTGTTAGGTGAAATGGTAGTTACATTTATTTTATTAGAAGTATTGCATTTCTCTTTCTTGAAATTTGCCTTCACACATTGCTTCCCATTTTGCTACTGCTGTTGAGGCAAAGCTAATGAAAGAGAACAAATGTTAATATACAATGGAGATCAACAGAAATTTTAATCATTTGGCTTTGCCAAAATAAGAAGTACTGACCTATTACTGGAGTCTTAGTCTACTCCTTTTTCTGATGCCTGCCATTGTATTAGTACTCTAGCTTTTCAAACTAAGAAGGCCCTGATGCTGATTTTTATGCTAGTTTTACACATATTCATATGGTTATTTTTTTTATTTACAAAGATGTGAGTGTGGAATGCCTCTGTGGATTGTTATTTGTCCTTTATCGGTCTCATTTCTTTAGAATTACTACATTTCACACAAATTACTCTAGAGACTGCAAGTCTTTCCAAATAAATATTGATTGTCCCACAAATTGGATGGTACAAGGACACACTATCCATGTTACTGCCATTTAAGTTCTTTACACACCAGGATGTGAATGTAATTCCAGTATTTCTCCCTTCTTTTCAACTTATTCCTCCTTAACATGGGGGCCATCCACACCTTCTTCATGGCAGAGTTCATGCACATTCCCAAAGTGAAGACAGATGAAAATTAATCTTTTTCTCAAACTCAGGGTTTTAACCAGTCCCTTGCTTTTGCATAACACATGCCGAAATAAGGAGGCATTCAATTTGATTCCATCACCTTTGTCTAGTAATACTCCACATAGCACAGTCACTCAGTAAGTACACATAGACTGTGTTTAATTCTGTGGCTAAAAGCACTGGTGGAAATTAGAAGATTCTTATTTCTTGCTTGCATGTAAAAACAAAGTCATTTTTCCATCCCTGCAAGCAGTGAATTCTGACATAACAGCCTTCATTTGTTGTGTTACTGTAGCAGCCTTGGTCTCGCTAAAAAAATGCAGGATGGTGTTAGAAGATGGGATCATCCACTGAGACCTCTCTCCTTTAAGGAATTTGCTGATGGTAAGATGCAGGATGGAAAAACTAAGATTCTGAATCACTGGCTCAGAGATAATCAGCAGGCAGATCAAAAACTTGAAGAATAAATTGGAGAACAGCAGCAGTACGCTGAGCTGTTATCAAAAGCCATGGACCCTGAGTATATGTTTCACGGGATAATGTCAGAGGCAAGTATCGTGTCACATTTAAGAACATGTCCCAGTTGGTTTCTCTGTAGCATAAGTGGTAGATTTTAAATGCTTGTAGTTTTTTAAAACATTACAGTATAAAAATCGGTGAGTAGATTTTTACTCATCCCATGATATTATGTTTGCCTTTTATTGAACGTGTCCAGGGAAAATAGGACTAGCTTGTCTTGCCTATTTGCATAGGAAATGTTCTGTGCTTGTGCTAGTTGTAGACTCATATCTGTGGCAGTAAATTAATACCTGAAATCTTTGTTCATCAGCTAAATTGCTTTTTAGCCTCTTTTTTGGTTTCACACTTTATGTGCTACTTTAATAAGAGCCATCTACCTGTACATATATTTATTGTAGTCTTAATTTATCTCAGCATTCTATTAAAATGCACATAATTTTTGCCCCACAGCTACAAAGAAACCAGATTAAATTTTCTAAAATATCATTTTCTTTGGAGAGATACTGCTCTGTTTGTGTATCTGTATGCATTGAGCAATATTTACTGCTGTGGTATGGCCTGTGTATGGGTCCTGGGAAAAGCTTGTCATTCCAGAAATCATCTGTATATTTGCAGTGTATTTATTTCCTATTTGAGCATTATCCATGAGGAGGAAAAGATTATTATTAATTTATTCTTTTTTATAATTCTTTTTTTTCTCACAATAGTTGCAGGAGAAGAATGGTAAATTTCAGCTTTTCTCTTTTTGCTAGTCAAGCCATTCTTATGTTGGTGACTAAATCTCCTACTTTTTGTTTCGTTTTGTTGATTTTTTCTCTCTGAGTACACTGCCAGCACGGTCCAACAGGCAGCTCCCAAGTGAGGTCAAACAAAGGATGCTCTTCTTCTTGTCTCTATTCCTAAACTGAGGGAATAGTTGGTGAACCAACCCAAATAGCTTACCACCACTGAGTTCACAGCTTGGTCTCCTTGTACCACTGCTGCCTCTGCATCATGGCCATGGGAGGCCATCAGGGAGGAGGAGGAGGTATGAAGGGGAGCAGAAAGAGGTGTTCCTCACACCCATCCTTGGCTGTCAAAAACTCAGAACAACTGATCTCCGAGGAAGCAGGGCAAAGAAAGCCTGCCCTGAGCAGGTTCTCCTATTTCTGAAGAGAAGAGCAAAACCATCCCAAATCTGCCCTGTCTGAGGGAGGAGAGAAAGGGAAGGGGCATCATGGCAGAAAACCAAGTTACTGTATTATCTGCATGAAAGGTAGGACAGGAGGGACAGCACGGGCTCCTGAAGGGAGAGGAGGGATGGCTCCTGCACCCCCTGAGCTCCCCATGGCTGCAGCGCTGCACCCAGGTGGCAGAGCAAGGGCTGCAAAGCTGGCACCTCGCCCCAGCGGGGTGGAAACTGCTCACTCCTAAAATCTGTTTTGTAAGGGTGATTAGCTGAAAGCCGTGTTGCGACTTAGGAATTCTGTTACATACAATATTAAATACATTTTAAAGCAAGAGACATTTTAAAACAAGAGAGCTGGGCAGCTGAGAATCTTGTAAACGTTTTCTATTCGGTTTTTATTTGTTATTGCTTTTGTTTTGCACAAACATTCTTGTGGTTGTAATCTCTTTCTTGATAACATTCCCCAATGATCTTATTCACAGTAGTGCATTATAATAAGAAAATGGACAGTCTTGTACAGATCAGTATGTGCTGGTTAATTGACAATAATAATGAATGCTAATTCTTCTATTTCTCTAGCTCCCTCGATTTTAAATATTTTAAAGTATTTTAAATATATGTGTGTTTCTTTTGGAATATATTTTTTTTAATGTAGCATGAAACACTTCCATAACAGATTCAGACATTTTCTAGTTTAATATTAAAATGGAAATAATAATAAGCCACACGGAACTATACAACAGAACTGAGTTAAATCCCCAAAGTCAGCATGATCACAAAGAAGGGTGAAATGTCAGACCTGGCGTAACCCACTTCATTATGCCTCGTTTTCACAGTGCTCACACAACAGTGGATGATCTTAAACATCATAATTGAATAATTATGACTTGGGATGTTTTGCCTTAGGGCATAGATTCAGCTTTTCCTGATGTGGCAAATAATGTTCTATGTCATTTTGCATTAAGAAACACAGTAGCCAAGCTCTGTGTTATGCACTGGTGGTTTTAGACTGCTGCACACAATTGTCTGCAGTATCAAGTTAAAACACAACTGTCCTAAACCACCTCTGTGGAAAACAGGCAGATATTCAAGGAGACTTTCCCATATCCTAAGTCTGGTTGATGTCTGCAAACGTTTGCATCAAAGCCTTGTATATTTTCAGCAGAAATAGCGATATGCCCACAAGTAATGCCCAGCTGTTTGAGGTGTTTGTGTCAACTTGCTATGCAGGTGGGTTTGTTAATACAGCTAAAAATTGGACCTTTTATTAGAAATTGTATGAAAGTGTTAAAAAACCATTCTGTATTGAGCCATGTACCGCTGCTGATGGTGTTTCTTTTAAACAAGTAAATTTACTTTGAGAAATGCAGCTGACACCACAGACTGCACGGCACACAGTAAGGTTTTGCCCAGAGGTTTACTCTTTGAAAAGTAAATGTAATTTATGTCCAGGTGAAGTGGCGTTAGATGTCCTTTTCACATATAGTAAACTGTAGGTCCAGCCTCTATTTTTACTTCATCACAAAAACAAATGACGTGCTCAGGGAGTGCTAGATCTCATCACATCACAGCTTGATTCTTCTGCACTGCTGGTGAGTTTGCCAGTGGCAGCTGAGGTGACATTAAATGAGTTTGTTTCTGGAAAAGAAGTGCCCCAGGAGAGGAAAATATGAGAGCTGTTTTGTACAGCTGAGTCACAGCTGCCAATCTGCAGTTTGTATGAAAAAGGGCCAAAACTTTGTCTGGAAATACAAGATTAGCAAAAAAATCTCAGAGTAAATTCAGTAGAGTGGGTGTCGCCTCTCATCTTAGCTATGTCTTACTCCACACAGTTCAGTTTCATTTATTTTATGCATAACAGTTCATGTTATTCTGTGATGTACATTAGGATCAGAAACATTTCCAAATGACTTCAAAATATATATAGAATGAGTAAAATCCTGGAAATGATGGCAGTGCTCCCTATGCTAAATGTTTCTCATCATTTGTTACTAAGGCTAAATAGCTTATTTTTCTTTTAAAAAATACTACTTCATCTAAATGTCAGCTTTGTGTGAGAAGAGAGATATTTCAGGGAAAATTTCTAATGAGTGGATGAAAAATTGAATGATTTTGGTTTGGGTCAGGTGAACATTGATCTCTGAAATATTCAGAAGGCTGCTATACCTTCTGAAAGCTGTAACTCCAGGTAGTGTGAAGTGCTGTCCTCCATCATCTGTGTCCAGCTCCAAACCTGGGTTACATCCAGGTGCAATCTCTTCCTGCGGTTCAGATGCCACAGTTCTGTACTGTGTAGAGCAAGCACGATCGATTCCCTCCATCTGAAAGAGTGCATTTCCATCACACACTAGCTGGCTGGAGAGCTTGACGTTACTACCCACTGTCATGCACCACACGAGAATGTGTTATATGGCTCAGCTCTAGCTTTCCCCCATCTTTGCCCTCCATTGTGTATTACTGACTGACTTGACACTTCTTTTACCAGAAAACTGGCTTACACAGAAACTTAGACATCTTGGCTTGTCTAGCAGACTGTAGCCAACATGATTCTTCAGTTGACTTTCCAGCTGTATTACAAAGTCCTGTTCACTCAGCAGTGAAAGCCTAAAATGCATTGGAATTAAATAGAATACGTGGAATTTGGGACATCTATATGTATGTAAATTGTTTGCATTCATTCTGTGTAAGCCTTACTTTGACTTACGAAAAAAAGTCATGTTAAATAAGTTAGACCTAACTCAGTGTTTGAAAAAAGTCATGTTAAATAAGTTAGACCTAACTCAGTGTTTGAAACAACCCATTTTACACTGTGGGAAAAAATAATGCCAATATCCTGCCATTCTTTCCTACTTGTAGTTGCAGTAAATGCTCGTATAATAATTACATGTGCTGGGGTGACCACGTAAATAACTGTATATAATAATAAGTTCCTACATATTGCGAGTATTCAATGTATGTTTTACATTAAAATCAATATGAAGGATTTTTAAATTTTCTAATTAAACCAAATAAAAACTATTTAGATGCACAATATAGGTACTGGATGAAAACATAAAGGCAACATTTTTATTCCATGAGACTTAACCGTGTTTTATTTACTTCTAAATACTAGAGAGTGTTCCTTTATACAGATCCCTGTAACTACTTAATAGCATTTTATTGTGTTAATACTCAGGACAAAGTGAATCAAACTGTAAAATAATATCTACAGGTCCCCATGTTGTCTATGCATGATTGAATGCAAAAATATTTGCAGAAACAGAACTTAAAATTTATCAGAAAAAGCAAACCAGAATTTATCATTGAGAACTAAAAAATGGGTATTTTTCATTGATAAGATGGGGAATGCCATCGCATTTTTTTTTACCACATTGGTGACATAGGAGGTAAACATCTGAGAAAAATAAATATGAGATTTTCACAGCTTGTGCTGAGCATTTTCTTTGATTCTGCTTTTCATCATTAACTTTATTTCTGGTGTACATGATTCAGGTTTAGCGTATCTTGGGCCTTGTCAGTCTGAGTGACACCAATTCTTACTATCAGTGTAGTTCACATTATATGTTTCATGTTTCGTTTTCTGAAAATTGGGCAGGACATGATTAGAGAAGGACCTGATCTCTGCTGTGTACATAACGTGGTTAGAATGCAGGGACTTAAAAAAAAATAACTGAGATACTCAGCTGCAGTAAGCCTTGACTCATTGAATATAAATGAAGAAAAGAGGACTAAGTAGCTGAAGTGTTTAGTGTATATGAATCTGTGCTCCTGCATCTGTGAATTCCAATGATTTTTTTCCTCTGGACTAATTCAGATACAAACACCATTCATTTCCGAGTTGAGCACTAAATTGTACAACCTGTACTTTTGCAATCAAAGAATCCGGAGTTTTTAAAATAAAACCGTATTTTTATATCTGTGCTGAAGCATACATAAACTGATTGTCAGAAATATTGGGTGCTCAACAGGTCAACGGGACCTATTTTATTTTCAGCATAGGAAGAGAGACTACAGCTGAGAATACATTTAAGTTACATATTTTAGAAAATTTTGCCTTTCTCGGAAAAAAACATGAGGACTCTGGTACCACCTTATATAATACAGAAAAACAGATATACTCTCAAATTGTTTTAATTGGTGTAGTAACTATGTATCTAAAATGTTGGTACACTAAATGGAAGATTACATTTATGGGATGCGACTGGTTCCACTTTCAAAGACAATAATCTACCACAATTTTAATTTATTTATTTTTAGGTTTATTGTTTATTTATTTTTATTGGAGCACCTTTTATGGCACTTGCATTTAAAAAGTCATGTTTAAAAATCGTTGACATCTTTTGCCTCTAAAGCTGCAGAGAATTAGGTCAAAATTTCCGTCCATCAGAGACTGAGAAATTCAAAAATGACTTTTGCCTGTAGGACAGGCATGAATGCACGTTAGTTTAAAGGCCAGTGAAATATAACTGCAAGCAAATCTTTACTGTTGAAATCGTAAGATTCATTCATCAGAATTGAAATGGAAAAGAATCAAAATGCTGATAAATTATAAAGCAAGGCAAATATTCAAATACTTTTTCAAAATTATTCATTTTTCTTTTCTAATAAGGCTGTAGTCTCACAATCAATGATTTGCAGGTACAAGAGTATCCCTGTATGAAACTAAATTTGCTAATGTTATGTTTGCCCACCTTTTGTGTTGGAGCATGGCCAAGGCAGTAAATGTTAAACAGCCATTTTGGAGTACTTATTATAAGGTAGATTTTTGTATTTGATTCACAGATATTGGCAATTGTAATTTGATTCTAAATATATATATTGTCAGAAAACAAAAACATTAAAACTTTTCTTACTTCATTTGAGTATTCATAACACATTAAAGAAATAACCTGTGGGGATAATATAATTCTTTGCATTTTGAACCATGTATAAATTTGAAAAAATAATGTAATCGCCAAATATAACCAAATTATTTGTTAGGACCTCTTTGGAGCTACAACTGATGCTAGTCTTTCAGATCCATATCCCAACAATGCCGAGCTGCCTGTATTGATTTCTTGTCTCTGATTCCAAACTGGGCTTTCCAAATTAGTACTCCATTCCTCCTGCAGTTGGGGCATAAGGAATAATTGTATTGAGCAACCAAAGCAAGATCTCTCAGTGGTTGAGAAGCTGCAAAAATCCCCCTATATTACATGATTCAATATAACCAGGTAAGGAAAAGCATCTTTCTTATCTCCTGATGGCATTAGCTGAGGCCACAGGGACCTATCAGCAGTGTACCCAATTCCCACTGCCAAATCTGAATAGTTTTTCTTGAGCACTGTCAAAAGTATTGAACACTGATGGATAGAGTTCTCCACCAATGCAGGGAAGCTGGAATGGAGGCATTATCCAGAAGTTTTTCCTGTAGTACCTTTAGTGACTTCTGTACTCCACCTCTATTTACTTGTGGCAGGGAAGGATCAGAGAATCCCTTCAGATCATTACACCCCTTGCTCTTGCACTTCACATGTTTGTGGTCATTCAGCTCACCTTTACTGAGAGGAGTCTAATCTTTGCTTCACAGAGAGGAATTGGCCTCCTCTGCAGTGTGCTAGACTTACCTGCTATTATTTGGCATATTGAAACTGTGCTAGATCTAATGTTGAGAGTGTTCCTTACCCAGATAAAAGGATAGAAGGTTTGTTGATTCCCATTTAGATGGGAGAGAGAATGTAAATGAATCTCTGCATAGGTGAATATCATCCTTAATTCATGCGTGTTTTTAAAACACACCTATTTAAATAACAATAGTTCATGTAATCAAGAAATAACTTTTTCCATGTTAATAATCAAGCAACCACCATGGCCCCAAGTAAGAAAATAACAACTTATGTTGGGTTTGAGAATTATATACTAGAATATTTCCCTCAATTCCAAATAAGTAGGGAAAATTAATTAGCCAAATCATAGTTGTCATGCTCTTTTTAAGAAGCCCCTGAGGGCGAGTCCTTGCTTTGCATGCACTGTGATAAATATAGGTCTGTTGAGGAAAATCATTGAGATGTGTGGCACCTTTGACTCATAGATCATATCTTTGTTTTCTTTTGTCTCCCAATTAAGGATGTTGTTGTTTTTTTCTTGGTAAATAAATTTCAATTAATGAAATTCCAGCTGTCTTGTACATTATGGTGGTGTAAATTTGAAAGCATTTAGCAGATGCCCATATAAAAATCCATTAACACGTAGCAGGTTCCCTGACATTTTAAACCAATATGTCTCCAGCTGGAACAAATAACAGAAAACAAGTCTGCATTCTTGAAAAATTTATGGCACTCTCTTATGCAGGTAAAAGATTCCTAGGGTCATATTGTGGAAAAATATGAAAATGTCTTTATGTTTTCAGTTTTGCAAGAGGAAAGTCATGAATACATTTTGTTGTACTCATTTGCTCTTTATACAAACTATATAAGACTGCTTATAAAAAAAAGGAGCCAATTAAGATTCCAGGTAAAAGACAGTACTGTCTCTAAGTTTTTACTTAGTATTTATCCCTCCTGAAATCATGTGAGGGTCTCTAATTCCGATAATTTACTTGTCCTTAAGCATTTTAATCTGCTACAATTATTAAAACAACTTCAAGACTGCTATAAAAAGCCTTTTAGTAGTTCACTACTTAAAATCCTACCAGCAAAGTCAAGCTTGGGGAGGATGTAAAGGAACGGGAAGGATGACCTTGACTTGCCTAAAGCTTGCGATATTTAATTTGGAAACAGTTCATATTAGAAGAAAGCAGATAAAAGAGTTATGCACATAATGCCAATATACACAGAAACTGTGATGAAAGAGTATGGAAATATACTTTGGAAGCTTGCTCATTCTGGTGAAGTAATCATTGCAATATGTGCATTTTTAAATGCCTATTTTCATTTACCTGTATTAAAAAGTGTTTTCTTTAGGAGAAGAGGGAAACTGGATGCTATGTGGAAAATAGTTTTTCTGTTCTTTTGGTTTCTTTCTTAGTACTTACTGTGGTAGAAGCAGTAAAGCTGGCTTTTCATCTCTGTTGTGCAAATTCACTGCTATGCAGAAGGCCAGCACAAGGCCCGTTTTCCATTTGAATCCACCTAAGCTTCTAGACTGCAATTTAAATGATGCACAATGCTTGTGATCACATCCATAGCAAAAGGATGAATTCTTAATATAAAGTATTTTTTAAAGTGATATCTGTGTAAGGTTCTTCAATGCTTTTCTGTGTTTCACTGTGATTTAAGTTACTGCACTGTCAGTGTCTTCAAATAACCGTGGCAAATTCAAATTTAAAGTCTGTCAGTTGCAAGGCAAATTCTAACGATTTACTGATAGTGATTTTCCTTTAAAATAGCTAACGTATGTCCTAACAACATACAGTTACAATGGCATTCCAGTAGCGTACTCATCTATTTTAAGGATTTAACTGCAAAGGTGAATCGCCATGTAAGGTAGATGTATACAGAACAGTGTCTGTAGAAAGGCAGTGACTGCAGGACTGCTAAAAAGATGTTTAGCACATTGCTTCCTTAAATGAGGTTGAGGGTTGTCAGATCAAAGCAAATGAAAGAAACTAAACGTGGCTGGAGATTTTGATCCAGCTGAAGTGGCTGCCTAGAAAAGCCTACCAGTCTTGCGAAGCAAAAGTGCTGTGCTTCCCTTTGACTGTGTCATTGCCACAATCCTGTACTTGGCTGTCCTCTCTGTTGTAAATTAGAATAGATGAAAGCTGTCGAGCCAATCCAGTGATGGAGGCTAATTTGATGTGATATAATTGATGAACTCTAAATCGTCCCGCTTCTCTCTCTTGAAACAGTCTGACTGGAGCTCAAAATGCCAGAGTACTTTGATTTACACTCTGTCACTTTTATATTGAAAGTCTCAGTGTGGCTGCAGTGAGGGATTAACTTCTTCACAGTATTTTTTTCTAATCTGTAGAGTATATACACACACAGACTGGTGCAACTCCTTGTAGGAACACTACTGGGAAAGTTGGATTTCCTTGTTTGCAGCTGGATTGTGCGCAAAATTATTTTCAAGATAAAAGAGAGTAACGACCTGACTTCTGCTGCTACAGATATTGCCTAGATGGTCTCTTGGAATTAGTGTTGTGCTTCTTATTTCAGAACTGAATTTTAGATTGTGGGATTAGGGTATTTAATGTTTGGAAGCCCTCTATTTCTGAAATTCTGATGTAGCTTAAATATTTTAGGAAATTAGACAGGTTCTAGTCCCTTCAATAGCTGTAGCTTACTAGGTAACAGTTCAACTCTTAAAATAATTCTTCATTAAAATATTGCAAGCTTCAGACTTACTTATCTCAGCAGTTTCCTGTTATTGATACTCTCCTGTTCAAGATACTTGAACTCAGAGCAAACTGCCTCGGTTTCTTGGTTTCTTTCAAAGGTAAGGGATGGTCAGTGGCCTTGCTTTCTTAGGTCTATAGCAGGAGTGGAAAGCTTTGCAATCAACTTATTGTTCAAGTATTCTTGAGCAACCACCATTAAAAGGCATAACGTCTCACGTCTGCTAAATCAGTTGTTTCAAACTTAGAAATTACATGAACAAAGGAGAGCTGCTTTAATTCACATTATTACAGTGTGTGCCAAATTCTTGCTGACCTGAATGTATTAGGTATGGTGAGCAAATCTGTGAAGTTTGGAATATTTCTTTGGACAAGCACCCAGATTTCAGATTGGTATCCTAGTTTTATGTTGATTAGCTAAACCCCTTCTCTCTGAAAATGCCACGTGGACAGGATTTGTTATAAGGATTTTCTGTACATTCTGAGTGACCAGACTTTTTTTTCACACTTCCTGATCCTGGGTATAACTTAAAACTATGGCTTTACTAATGATTCTTAATTATGTTGTTGATATGAAAAATACTGGGTTTTAGAGCTTCTCCTGGATGGGGCAATTGAAATTAAAAAAGCTATCAGTGGCAGGATGAGCCTCATTTTTTAATGAAAAGGGAGGCAGGTACCCAAGTAACGTGGGCTCAACTTTTGTAAGGATTGCCTAGAAGAGCTTTACTCATCCAACACAGTAGCACAAGGTAGTGTGGCATGCCCATTCAGCTTGTAATAGCAAGGCTATTCAGCTCCTTGCACTGAGGATCCATGTAGATCAGGGCATTTCCATCCCGAGACAGGCAGGACTACTGGTAAGCATACCTCTTTTTGGTCCCCTTTGCAGGGCAGTGAAAATGATGGTTATTTTGCTTAATACTTTAAGAATTAAAACTTGAAAGCATTTAAAGGCATCAGTCAGTCATGGTACATCACCAGTTTACCTTCCTTAATGGTAATGTCATTTGTGCTTTAAGTAGCTGCTAAAGTACCGCTTTAGAATAGTTGTATAATTGGCAATGATGCTGCACTTAAAATGTTTCATTTACATTGTCACTTTATCAGCGTACTAGTAATCTCAAATAATAGATGGTTTTAAAGAATTAGAGGTAATAATAAAGGCAAACTTCACCTTTGTTGGAGTACAGCCCAGTTTTCCTGCTCAGTATTCTTGATTTCTCTTCTTTCATCATTTTTTATTTTATATGTTACAATTCAATTAAAAAAAAAGTAGAAAGAAAATAGTGAAGAAAAATAAATATAAAACTTGGATTCAATGTAATCTGAAAAAAATTCTTAAGATTTTGAGCATCTGAAGTCACTATGGGGTCTAGGGTCCAGGTATGTTTCAGAAACTTCAGATTTTTCTCAATTGGCATAGCTTCAATTCAGTCATTATAATGTGGACCGTATGTTTTCACATCAGTTCACATAGGAATCAAATCCAACACCTACCCTTTTTCTTGTCTTGCAGGTTAAAAAATGCATTGACATTATTTGCAAATTAAAATATACTTGTCCTGCACTTGAACCTCTCCTTAAAGTAATAGTGTGTACACCCCATCTTTCCGACTTTGTCTGTGCTACGAAAAGAGTCTGTTTTAAGAAGCCCTTTAATTAAGGCCTCTTTAAAAGTCTGTTAGTACCTACAGTGAAAAAGGGATACAATGTCAAGCAGTAATGTGGAAAGATGGGTTATAGAATACTTGCTAAATATTTTCAGATTGGATAACCTGATTAAATTCTAGAATATTTAGGGAATTGGCTAAGCATGCATGTGATCCCAGAGCCTGTAAGGGTTATCTCTGAGACTTCAGCTAGGACAAGTGAAGTTCAAGAAAGGGATGATTGTAATTCCTATCTTAGAAAAGAAGGGGAAAAAGGAAGGGCAAGTAGACACCAGCCAATTTATCATTAATTCTTAGGAAATTACTGGAATAAACAAGTTTTTTAAATACTCTATAAGAATTTAGAAGAAAGTGAAGATGTGAGTGGCATTCAATGTTGTTTTTTCAAGCACAAATCATGTCAAGCCAAACTGATTTCATGATACAACAGACTAGCAGACCTTTTAGATAAAAAGGAAGTGAATGTAAAACAGTATTCTTGGAGTAGTTATAAGTTGTTCATTGTGAAAAGGGAAAGGTATATCAAGTGGGCTTCTGCTGGGATCTGATTCAGGTGTTGATTTAAGAGATGAACCGTGGTTATTGCATGTGTAACTGCCATTGAAGTAAGAGAGACTGCAAACATACTATAGGACAGAATTATAATCTGTACAAAAGAACATGGGAGAATCTGAAATAATTGGCTGGAAAGCTGCAATTCCACAATTCTGTAATTGGCAAATACATGATTCTGCACTAAGAAGTAACCATCTGCAAAAAAATGGTAGGGGGAAATGGGCAATGAGCTTGGTAAGAATATTCAAAAATGAAATGGAACAATCATGAATCAGAAGTGAATATGTCACGATACTTGTGTTGTAGCAAGGATGCTGGCATATTATTATCAACAAAAAGATCTGTAAGGCCCATGAAATGACCCTTCTATTCTGCTATGTAAGGTTTGGGGCCCCACTATTTGACAAGAGCGTCTGGCACTTGGAGAGTACAGAGGGGAGCACTGAAAATGGGAGCAGGAGTGGTGACGTAATACATACCCACGTTTGTTTACAGTTGAGAAGGTTAAAGGGAAACTTCAAATTTATAAAGAACTGTAAAGGAGAAGGGAGTTTTGTTGGGTTTTTTTTTTCTCAGTTCTAGACAAGGAATGTTCTCCACTGTAGACAGGACAAGAAGCAATTGGCTTAAATGTCAGCATGGAGATTCAATTTAGATTTTAGAAAAGACCTTTCCAGCATGGGGATCATCAGGCACTCCAGACTTCTGGAATGACTGTGGAACCTCCATCACTGGGGTCTTTTTAAGAAACGTATACATCTGTGAGAATGATCATAACCACACTGCAACCTGCCTTTGTGTAGGACCAATGCACAGAGGTGGACAAACTGATCTCATGAGGTACAACTTATTCCCAGTTTCTTTTATTAGACCATATTTACTATCTTTAAAGCAATCTGAATTGCTATAGGAACAGCCTAAAACTTTATTTCAGAGCTGGGAATTATCAGCTTGACATCTGTTGTCTAAGGTAAGTAACTAAAGCAGTTTTTAACAGTTGTGATAATAATGGATAATATCCATGATGCCTCATTTCAAAAGCAGTAGCTTAATAATGCGGATGGGATGCACTGAGATTTTGTTAATATAAGGTAGTTTCATACTGTCTATTCCACTTATAAAGATGGCACTTACGTTTAAAGTACTACACTATCAGTGTTAGTAATTCTTTAGAAGACATTTTGAAAAGCATTATTTATGTGACACCATTGTAAATGAAAGAGTTCCAAGGAGTAGTTTGCATAATATGATACTTGAATCTCTCTTTCATATTCTGAAAGAATTAATTTTAATACATATTTTAATATATTCTTTTATAAATAACTGTCCTTGGGCAACTACAGCAGAATGTCTTATGTGGAAACATTTTAAAATATATAATTAGTGGATCTGGCTCTCTTTTTCTCTGTACACAGAATTAGTTTACAGAATAAGTATTTTTAGAAATTTTCTGTGAATTTACAATGGCTCTGCTAGCTAACAGAAAAATAATCAACCGTTTGCTGAAAGGATTTTTTAAACCCACTTGATTAGGAAGAAGAGTGCAATTCTGGGGTTAGCAAGGCCTACAGAAAGACATAAGTACATCTAGAGGAACCTTTAAAATTATTATGGTTGCAGAACTGTGTAAATGTGCAACATGGATTCATAGTGATCTAAGTGAAAGAGATAATAGGATTAAGTCTTGTTTAGCACTTCTTAAATTTGAAAGCAGTGAATTGAATTTTGAGCTTATTATTGGTTCTTAACACCCAACAAATCTTCCTATGCTAAATTAATCTCTAGGGAAAAATTCTGAAGGATTGATCACAACTTCATTGTAACCTGAGGCTCCATAAATTACTGGCAAATAAGCATAAACCAGGGTGCCATTTCCATTGTAATAAGCAGCTTTTCATACTCTTAAGTGTTTTAGAGATGGGAATTCTATTCCAGAATCAAAAAGGTCCAAAACCTGAAGTCACAGTAGATTCACATTTTGGTCTTCGCTTGCTAATGTGTAATACATTAAATGTCTGTTCCTTGGATCTAGCAACAAAATGACCTTTTCAAGGCTCATCTTTTTTTCTCATTTTTGATTTGTTCAAGGGAAATTACAGATGACTGGTATTTGGTTTCCAAAAGGGATACATAAAAACTTGACCTTTTGGAACTGTTATTTTTTGGGATATGTACACTGTACTTTAAGTATGTCTTAGCTGTTGTTTGCTGGACTATGTCTAGTTTAAATAACCCTTCATTTTATTCGGTATAAAGCTAGGACAAGAAGTATAACTCCTCTCATTTTTTCCCATGACAGACCTTTGCACACACCTGAGAGCACTTTTTTTTCAGGCAATTTTAAAAGAAAGTGGCATGGAATAGGCCCTGATATCTTAGGAAGTTTCCATAGAGTCTGTTTTGCAGTGCAAATAGCATGTTATACTCTGTCCGTCATTGTAATATCTCATTGCCTACCCAAGTGCACTCTTGTGTCAGGGCACTTTCCACTTATCAGAGTGGGAAATGAGGCACAGGGAAAGCAAGTGACCAGGATTATGTAGGAAGTTCATGATGGAGAGAATGAATGAATCCAGATTGACAGACTACTGTCATATGTATGGTTATTCCTGCTGCTTGGTTTCCTAAGCCAGCTTTTGTCCATCTCTTAAAGTCACTATAGCTCCTGCAATCATGGAATGGTGAGCTTATTTCACTTAAGAACCAACAAAATAATTTAATGACTATGATATGCCTTTCCAGTGAAATCAGCTGAATTGGAAAATAACCAAGTCAAATAGGTTATTCAACATGTAAATGAGAAATTGCTCTCCTTTCCAGCTATGTAAATAACTAATTTAATTTGAAGAGATTTGTAACACCAAGTTACAATGAGAAAAGTTGCAGAGAAGGCAATCTTTGTCTTGTGCAAATTAAAGCAAATAATCAGAGCTTCATTGAAATATCACGATGTATAATTCAGTTTGAGAATGAGAATTTAAGATTTTTGAAGAGAATTAGATTGTGTTTCTAACTAAAATGCCTGTGGTCCACTCAGATCTGTGTAGTCATTTAAACCCATTTAAGTTACTTCTGTTGATTAGATATGGCAATAAGAAACCTCAAGAATATGCGATGAATGACTGAATTGCACTGCTGATAGAGACTCTGTTTTTGCAGGGCAGTCCATTTACATACATTTTTAATTTTTTTAACCCTTGGAGTCTGTCAAATGCAATGTGATCAGAAATTAGTCAATGCAGCTCTCCATGAGGTTTTGACATTTTTCCTTATTGCAAACACTTTTCCTATAAAACTCAGATTTAATGCATGGCATTGTTAATGCTTTTGTTGTAGCCTTTTGATGTTATTCACATCAGCAGTTGACAGCACAGAAACAGGAGACAGAGAGAAACAGAGACCAAGTTGTAACTGCAGGCAAGTCAGAGCTGGGTGATGAATAAGCAGAATAGGAATTTCAGATTAGACATTTGGAAGATCTTTGTCACTAGGAGGGTAGTGCAGCAGTGGACTGGACAGCAGTTGCCAGAGAGATTGCAGAATTACCATTCTTCTCAGTTTTGAATACTCACCTTGACAAAGTCATGGATGTCCTGGTACAATGTTGGTAGTGATCTGATCTAGGAAAAAAAAAAAAAAAAAGAAAATCTAAGATGTGAGGGAAGAAAACCTAGAAAACCTAGGCAGTTGTTGCTGTTGTTAAAATAATAGGCAACATTTCAACTGCCGTATCCTTCCTTATTTCTGAAATAGGGTACTGAGACTGCCTGGCTCTAAACAGCCAAAAGGAAGACTTTTTTGGACTGGCTGTGAGAAGTCTTCCTAACATTTTTACAAGCGTTTGCCACCTGCTTAATTTACCCTAGCTGTCAATCTGCCCCATGAACTTGGGCAGGCACACTTGTCTGTGCATGCTTTATGGCACTCTCTAACATGTACCTTGCTTGCCAATGGGCTAAACTAGCCCATAAATGTGCCAAACAGCAACAGAAAGATCTTTGAAAGGATTTTTCTATTCACCCTATTATGGCACTAAAATGGTCTTATCCTTTTCAGCTATCCTAATCTATCAGTCTCTCAAGAATGTCTGTTACTATGTAACAAAGAGAAAGTACACCTGTCCTAGTTCCTAACATCTCATGTACTTTATTAGGTTTTTTTCAGTTAGGGCTTTTCTAGGACAGTTATGCTGGAAGGTGAAGAGAATAGCATAGAAAAAGCAGTGCTAGTCAGAAGAACAGTATCCTATTCCACATGAGAGACCAAGTCTTAAAAAAAAAAAAGAGAAAAAAAAAGAAAAAGAAAAAAAATCTTCTAAATATGAAAAAGAAGCAAAATGGCAATGCTTCCTAAAATACAAAAGATTTGAAACATGTCAGCCTGGGATTGCTGAAATGTATCCTGTTAGTGTTAAATCATTGTAACATGTATTTTGCATTGACTGTTTTATTGTACATGAATACAATATGGCCATTAAAATATTTTGAAAGTAAGCCTAAATGTTATCAACCAAAATAAAACCAATGAAATGCAACATTTCTACTTAAATAAGAACTTTGCAACAAATACATTTTCTCATAGAAGATTATACAAGATGCTATGGAACATCTATGATTTTAATTCACTCCAAACTGCATTGATCAGAGGAGAAGTATCCCCCATGAGAATTTTTTTGATCAATGGTAAAATTGAATTGTATAGCCAGGCAAACGCTTTCCTGTGATATACTTCTAGATGGGGAAGCAGGTCCTGTGTCAAAGGTACTTATTTGACTGGCACACCAAAACTCAAAATTAACGTAATCTATGGGAGAAGATGTCTACATGTCCATGGAGAATCAGGTGAAATGTGTATTTCCATGACAAGGGACTAATTATGCCAAAATGGTTGCTTCTTAAGAAATGTTCTCAGATGGATTTTGAGTGAGAAATTGGTGAACTAATTTATAGTATCCTAACATCTTACTGTTCTTCACTGATGACAAATATAATTCTATACTTAACAAGAAAAACTCTTGAATAAGATATAAATTGATACTTTAAAATTGTTGCAAAGTAATAGAGATGCCTAAAAAATTAATCTTGTCAATACCCTTGGACTAAAAAATATGGGTTTAAAATTATGGTAGACCTTGAAATTGATTGTCTGCTCAGTCAGATAAATGCTCATTGAATTTCTCAGTCCTATGCTAAGAAAGGAACGTTTTGAATTTCCCACAGTTCTAAGTGAATATTTAGGCATGTGCTTAATTCTGAATATTATAAATTAAATGTGTGATAAGATATTCAAGTATTACATGTCAATAATGTCCATCTATTCTTTGTCTCCAAATAAATATCCCTAATTACTGAAGAAGTATGTATTTATTTTTTGTTTGTATGATTTTTAAATGCAGTAATTTTTTTGGATATGAGTATATAAGTAACACCAGCATAGTTCCACTTTCCACTATCCTATGTGTATTTCTACCTGAGCTATGATGAAATCTGTGTGGGTTTTTTAATCTCTTTGACTGATAAGAAAAAGGTAGGGAAGAGTTTTTTCACTCTTCTTACAATACCCGTCTTTGGAAAGTTTCCCTGTTTCTTGGCCTATGGCTGAACGATGGGAATTTCCCCATACCCATATGGGCTACATGAAAACAGCGTGTGACTGGAGCACAGGGTGTCACACCTGAATGCCACCTGCCATGCCATAATCTAACTCACAAGGTTTTCTATAACTGGAACTTTACCTTTGTCCCATGCTTGATACATGGACAGTTGCAGATGGTGGGAGTTAGTGACCTTTTCCAGCCACAAAACTGATTTTAAACATCATAATATCTTCCTGTATTTCTTCTCATTGCATCTTATTTTTCCTGTTCTGCACCTTACAGGGAGCTTTAAAATGCTGAACAGAAAGAAGCAGTATTTTGAAAAGAGCACTTTTCTTTGACATGCAAGTGCTCAGCCACCAAACTCAGCAGCGCTTCATGGGCAGCCAAACAGTTTAAAGTTTTCATTCTTGTTTACAGAGCTAATTAAGAATCTTCGTAGTACTCTTCTCAAATGACAGAGTATCAAAATTACAGTAACGACCTTGTGAATGAAAAGGTTTTCCTGAACGCATGACCAGGAGCAGAGGTGAAGAAAACTGCTAGCCTTAAAAAACAGAGAGCATATCAAATACACATGCCTTTATAGTCTGTATTATGTAAATCTTTTAAATAATTGTTTGTGCATTTGGAGCGTAGGTTTTTCTGCTCATTTAAATACTTCCCCCAAGCAATTCTATTTGTTTAAAACAATGTTTGGTTTCCCATTAAAAAGTAAGCATTTGCCAGTAGCTCTGTAGACTTACAATACTGTAATGAGTTCCATATGGCAGGGCTGCTCTAATAACATTGTTTTCTTAAATTTTTGTTATTTTAGGAAGAAAAGGAGCTAGATATAGTAATTTTAGCATGTAGTGACTCAGTATTTTATGCTTTAAATTTTTGTGGTCTTTGTCAAGTTGTTGGTAAGACTGGAGGGTCATAGTTGTTCTTTCTGGCTGTAAAATCTATGAATATATTGCATTGATGCAAATCAGTGCTGCTGTAAATCAGTATACAGAGACTACCAGTTTCATTTTTAAAAGAAGGGTTAAACCCCTAATTTTTAACCATCTAGATATTCAAAATAAGCTTTTATTTATTCTAAATATAAAACGTAGTTTCACCCAAAGACATATCAATTGTCCTCTTGGTATGATATACTGGGAGCCCATTTGCGCAGGTGCTTACTGACAAATATACTGCATGTTTATAAAAACCAGGTCTTAGGAATGTACTGGGTATGCATTAGGAGACTACTTTACTGTTTTGATTTTAACGTTACGAGTGCTTCTTTAGATTTCTATAGACTATCTTAAAATGCAAGTCAAGAAAAAATGCATGAGAAGTATTACAAAATGAGCTTGTTGCTTTGTAACAGACCTTAAATCAAGTGTTTATTAGTAAGCTGCCAGCAAATATTTGCTTGCATACCTTTTATCATTTCAAAGGCTTTTATGAACAGTACGTCACAGTGCTAGTTCAAATTACGTTCAAATACCAGTTTCTAATGTTTTAAGCTTTCCAGAGAAGTAATAGGGAGAAAAATGCTAAGAAAATGAAACTTAGCTCTTTTCTAATAAAATATTTTTGCAAGCATTTTGTCTCTTCAAGATGCTGTGACATCCTATTCAGTTGAAGGAGCACACAACTTTAATTGCACGACTCATTCACTTTAAATATTTAATAATGCTATTATTAGTTGCGCTGAACCAGTGAAGTAAGATCTGCAATATCTAGTGCTGGTCATCATTTTTATTCATCATGGTTTAATAAGCATTCTAATTACAGATTGAGGAAGAAATATGAGTTAGCTTTGTGGCTTTGCTTGGGACTTCTATGCACACTGGTATGATTGGAAGGGATTATACAAGCTCTGTGAGCATAGCTGATTGTATTCAAATACACTGATGCAGGCTTCCCAGTCCTGACACATTATTCTTCATATATAAGTAACTGCGGAAAAGATAGTGCATAAAATTATGAGTCCTGACACTATTAACTCCATCTGGCTTAGTTGTGAAGTATGAAAATTTGGAGGCCAAGTGGACTTGTTCTTGGCAAGTGTTCTAATGCATGTATTATCAGTGGAATTAGGCTTCAACTATTTTTACCAACCATTTCCCATATTTGCTTGCAACTTGCACAAGTAGCAAAGTTATTTAGAGTGAACAGTCAGTTAGGGAAGCTTTCATTTGGAGATTTCATCAGAGTTCAAGCTGAAAGACCATTTGTAGACAACATAAGCCCTCCGGGCTCAGTTCTCGAGTAAATATAGATGATGATAATTTAGTATAACTTTCTCCCTTTAATATTACAAATATTGCTATTTGCATGCTATTTGCATTCTTATGTTTTAATGGGAGGTATAGTAGGGCAGACTAATATCTGGTGCATTTTTTAATGTTTTGTTAAAACATCATTTTTTCCTCATCAGCAACTTATGCGGGAGCGACAGCAGATGGCCAGCCGCCCCTTTGCTTCTGTCGATGTAGCACTGGAAGTAGGAGCTGAGCAAACAGACTTTCTACGAGGTCCATTAGAGGTAGGAACAGTGGTGCTGACAAGGGACCATTGTGATTTGCATACTTATATTGCTAGTCTCATCTGCATCTGCTTCTGAAACCAAGCAGCGTCTGATTACCTGGAGCTGACAAGTCTCAGCTACATATGTTATGCCATTTTCAAGGCGCAGAGTTTTAATAGCATGACACGAGCTGTAACAAAAGCCACTGGAGAATCTATTAGCCTGGGCTGGAGTGACAGCCAGCTCACCTGGCAGTCCTTTCGTGATGGATGTGAGCTGAAGGAACGCAAGACACAGGTATTAAGAAGGGAGCAAACCTCATGCTCGGTCCTTCACGTACACAGTGCCCCCTAGTTAACATCTATCTTAATTAACAAAGATTACAGCAAACAAACAAACAAATAAATAAATAAAGCAGCTGTGAGTCGAATTTCAATGTTGTGTTTTATATGTACAGGTTTAAAGAATACAGAGTATACTGCATATTTTTGTTTGTAGATAATGGCTACATTACTGCATTCTTTCATTGTAATTGCAGTACATTGGAAAAGAAATAATAATATGCAAGGCAATGTGATGTTGGAATAGTGTAATAATGCATGAAATGGATTCTGGAAGTTTCACCTGAGAATAGAGGGAGAATTACAATATGTGGATAATAATGAATATCTAATCTAGGCTGGGTTTTTGGTAGATCGTAATCCTCTATTCCTTTACTTTTATTTACAATATTGTGTTTACAGTTATTACTTTATCTTATTTATGGTGAGACCTGGGAATGAGGTGTGATAGCTCTGAAATCTTTCAAGATTGTACTTTTCTTTTCATTGCTGCCAATTCCTCTTAAATTCAAAGCTTCTCTTACTTTTCTCAATAGCCTCTTTCAATGGAAGATTAAATGCACTCTATCAAATCTCTAAGGTTCATGGAGAAGTGAGCAATGTGAAAAAGAGATTCATAGCAGAAAGAAAAAGAATCAGCTCTTGAGTGCTTATCAAATTGAGGTGCTCTGTCCTGCTACTGTATAGGAAGCAATCACAATTGTTCTTGCTGGCATAATTTAAATACTTGAATAGACAGTGAATAAAGATGCCATATCTCTTTGAAGAAGCTTTGTTGTTTTCTGACCAAATACTAGAACCCCCACATTCTTCACCAATATCACCATATTTCTGTCTCCTTTTATCTTGGAACAGAAGACCTCTCCAGCTCCCCAGGCTGAGGACACATTACACTGTAGTTAAAAGTTAACTTTTTTGAATGTGATTTCATTGTTTCTACACTGGTATCTGGGAACATTTTCTCTGTTGTCTTTTCAGAGGGAAGCAATGAGTGGGAGCTGAGGCATCCGAACTCTAATTCTGTACATACTGATTATTTAATTAAACTTTAGAAGTAAACTTCACAAGTTAATTGCCACATTTTCTTTTCTCATATCTTTTATTTAGCACTAAAAGAGGTAAATGCTAAAATATTTTAATTATATTTTACAGTTTTTATTAGCTTTTTCTTCCTAGCCTAGCATTTTCTAGTAATTTTTTAGTATTCAGTATCCATAGTGTTTTTTCCTAATTAATACGTAGTTGTACACAGAATGGAGTCCATTCAAAGTTTCCTTGGAATTACAATATACTGATCTATATCAAAACAAAGCATTGTGCTGAGGATTAAATGAATGTGATTCAGGGTATTGATTGTCCTTTGATGTATGTTCTGTAAGAAAGAGCTATATTAAGCTTCTGTTCCCTGTCTATCCTCAATTTGCGAAAGGACACTAGAAGTTGTAATGCCATTCTGTTCTTCATTCTCAGCTCTCTTTCGGACTGAAGGGAATTTGGATCACACATGTACTTCCAGGATGCAGTGCTTAAACAATAGGATAGTATGAAGTAGCTGTAACTTCATTTTGTTGTATTAAGTTAGAATCATTAAACTATTTGAATAATTCTGTGATATCTGATGCCCATTGGGATCTTTTAAAGTTAGAGATCTTTTGGTAGAAATGAGGAATATACAGTAACTCTCTTCAAAATGTTCCACCGGCATTGCGGAGATCTTGCACAGATATACCAGGGGTTCCAATTTTAATGGTGGTGCATTGCATCCCCTCACCTCATACTTTTATTGAGATTGTGTGTTACTCACTGATACTTTGGATATTGTTGGTATACTTTTATTGACGTTGTAATAACTCCGGCACTTCCAATGACATTGTATTGATCCATGGGTCCCTGGGGCACAGTGTAATGTCATTGAACTGTTCCAGACATTACTGCAAGTCTCCCATTCAACTGCATAGTAAGACTGCTGTTCATTAATGTCATCTGGCTTACATGATGGTGGTTTTGTACAGCTGGTGTTCTATATTAATACTGATGGTCTGGTACATGTCAGTATTCATATGACTATCTACATGGTAATTCCAGTATGCCATTTGGTTAGCTTTTCTTTTATTATTTGTATTTATTTGTAAATATCCAGAGCAACTGTTTCACTGTAGAGTTTTAGTTTGCAGTAGTAAGGCATTTTTTGCACAGTGTTTGGAAAGCATATCTAAAAAAATAACAGTATGAATACTGTACTTAAAATGATTGCCTAGTTTAGATACTTACAATACAACTGATAATATTTGGGTCTATTTTCAGTTAGCAGCAATTTGCAACAGATTAAAATAAAATCCTGAAAACATTACAGAAGAGAGTTGGATCTCTGTTATTTTGGGCTCTCTTTCTGCTTTGGAGTCTTTACCAGCCAGTCTATCTTAATGTTTTCCCAACAAAATGACAGTATCTTGATATTAACTCCTTCAAAAAACTTTAATCTGCATCATATTCCTCCTGTTTCCTGCTGTCTGAGGGGGTTCAGACATTGGCAATAACCTTTGCTCTTCCCAATTTAAACCATATTATTCATCAATCTTTACCTCTTCAGACTGCCTTTCTGTGTAACTGAATCACAACATGACATTAACAAGGCTCATCTTGTCATCCATTCTGTCATGTTGGCCTTATATCAACTATTAAATATATTATTGTCAGTTTAAACTTAACATAAAGGAAATCAAACTTAGTTTTTCCCTCTTGGTATCACGTCAACCACTACCTTGCTAATGATAACATGGTAGCATCCTAATTCTAAATCTATGAAGCAATATGTACTCCTGCTGTGGCATGATATTCATGATACTAATCTTGTGCACAATTATCCTATTTAACCCATGCCAGCCCTAATCTGCATCTTCATCTGTTTCCATTATGATTGCCATTTCCCTACTTAGAAGTGATGAAATCTGCATGAGCTCTTACAAGGGAAGGTGAGGCTGGAGGCAGGCCATGCCTCACTCTTCCTCCTTCCTCTTGGGAAGAACAAGAGCAGCCTAAAGTTACTCCGGTGGAGGAGCGGAAGGGAAGTCTGGAAGGCAGTGAACCTCTGTGTCCCAAGAGGGGAACAGTCAAGGGGGGCTACAGTGAAGTGGCTGGTGTCCCAGGGGCAGGTAAAAGAAGAGAAAGAATTCCTAAGGTCCCCTTGTTAGGAGTTTCACATAGCACAGGCTGTTAAGGAGCAGAGTAAGAAAACACCAGAAGCACCCTGTCCAGAGAGTTTGAGAATATGGCGATATTTTGTGATACCACCGTAATTTTTTCAATACCAGAATCATGAAAAATTAAAGTAGCATCATAGATCAATAGCTACAATGCTTCCTGACACTCAGTGCCCTCAGTGTTAAAGGATTTTTTATTCCTTTCATTTCTCTTTCTAGACATCTAAGCCGTTTCCAGACCTGGTTGCTTTTTGCTGCTCAGTATATGCTAAAAGCTAAATAATTTAGGCTATCTTCATATTCTAAGCCTCCTTTAGGCAACATTTTTTTCCCCAAAATATAAACCACTTTTGAAGAGTCACTTCCACTGTGCTGCTGACAGTCATTTTAGTTAAATTGTATGTTAAGTGAAAAGTAATGAAAATGTTTTTTCTGTCCTGCTTTGCCTAACTTCTGGGTATTTTTCAGTTCATTCAGAGCCCGTGATTTTTTTGAAATAGGGACAGATTCTTTCTTTAGGCCTGTGAGATAAGGTGGGCACTACTGTAAACTCTAATGTATGGTCATGCTAAGTCTCTGGACAGCAGCATCTACTGTGCTACATCTGCTGGAGTAAAGACAGATGTGTTATTGCCTGCATAAGAACCAAGTGCAAATTTGCTCTTATGATGATCATCCATTTGATATCTTTACAGTATTACTTGGATATCTATTTTTTTTTGCAAATTGACGTTCTGTAATAATTATTTCTGCAGAAAAACATGCAGTAAATCTTTCAATCATTTTTCCATCAAGTTACTGCATTTCCTGTAAAATTGTCACAGATGTTAGATGGTTCTCTACTTCTGACAAGGTAAGATGATCTCAAGAATTTTGAATTTCAAGTAAAATCTAGCTTTGTTTCTCTAGCAAGCAGTAAGTAATATTTATGGTACATTAAATAAGATTTGAATTTCAGGCACTTCTGATAAGTATGAAGCCATTATATCTCATTTATTTGAGTAAAAGAATTGGAAAGTATGCACCAACACCAGTAGCTATCATTATATCAAGAATGGTTATTGGAAATCCCAGTGACTTATTAAAACACATTAAAATCCTGTAGCAGAGATTTGTGGGGTTTAGGTAATCGAAGTTTATACTAATAAGCTGTGTTGCTGGTTTCTCCTGTGTTGCCAATAAGATGTCAGGACTTTTTAGCTTGCTTTACAAATAAATCCAGTTAAGTTGGGTTCATTTTCTTGTTTAATTTGAATAATTCAGTGAGTAATTTTTGAAACTGCAACCTAAGCATACTTCATTATTTTGTACAAAATGAAACTAGTTGTATGCTTCATCAGCATTACACCTGCATTATTTTGATGACATAATGTCTAGTATCAAGGAACAGATTCTTCCCAACTCGTTGTTACAGGTCATCAGATTGCCCCTTGATAATCTCAGTTCCTAATTTTAGTCTCAGTGTCAGAGGATAAATTCAGTGCCCTTGTAAGAAAGTAACAATTTATTGAAGGGAATGATTAAATTGTCCCTAGAACGGTCATCTCATTTTCAGTGACCATAAAGGCAGTACGTATTTGGCAACAGTAGCTATCAAAGACCATTATACTTACACTTCTTGCTTACTTAAAAAGTCATGCTGCATAATTTGCAAAGTTGCAGGTGTTGCTCATGCAAGCTTATTGGGGAGCTGAACTCTGGGAACTTCAAAGAAGATATTAGTATACTGTATTAATTATTTATTATAAATTTTGTTTAAAATGCAATCAAATCTGATTATTCTTTATTTTTACTATGGGATAACGAGACATTATCCCACACTACTTGTGAGAAAACCAGACATGCTCCTGGATGGGGAAGGATAGTTTCACTGGCTAATCCATGTTTCTATCTTTGTCATGGTTAGTGCTGAGGAACATGTAATGCCAAGTATAGGATACAGCCTGTAAGCCAGTTCAGCCATGATCCCATAGAACAAGTTGCAGGTTGTTCTGAAAGATTCCAGGGACTGCAAAAGCTGTAGCTGCACTCAAGGGAGCAGAAACATAGTTTAGAGCACCTACCCTGTTTGTTCTTTTCAATGTCATTCAGAAACAAAGGTTGCATTGGTTTTTTGTAACCTGCCCCTTAGAAGGCTTTGGATGTGCATATGAGGAGTTGGTGTTTTTAGAACTCTCATCCCTGAGTTTAATTGTCATTTTCCTAACTAATATTTTTCTTTCCTAGCGAAGTTTATTTTTTTTTTTTACCCCTTGCTAATTCCAAGTTTGGATTATCCATATTGTCCGTATGTTATGTCTGTAAGCCAGGCTCTCCTTGGCATTGGAAAGGGCTTCACTAAAACTACTGTGTCTGGTCTGTGGCACGGCAGCTCAAGAAGGACCAGAGGAGAGAGAATCTAGATGAGAACAACGTGAACAATCAGAGTCTTAGAAAATATAACTACAAGGAAAAGTCAAGGAAATTGGAGTAGACTGTTGAAAGGAGTCAAAATAATAACCTTCAAATATGCAAAAGGTTCGTAGCAATCAGGAGGGCGACAATCTTTTCTTTTCATGCACTGTAGGCAGCAAAGGTGTAATGGATTAAATTGTAGTAGAGGAGGTTTAGGCTGGATATCAGGAAAAACTTCTCATAATAAAGCTGAATCACTGGAAGCAATTGCCTGGGGAGGTGATGGAATTTCTTTTATTGGAAGCTTTTTAGAACAGGTTAGACAAACATTTCTCAGGTACCATGTACCCATAGCTCCATTAGCTTCTCTCCTTTCAGCTGTCTTTATTATTATTCTGATTACTGCCTAGCTCTTCCTTGTGCATACTCTCTGAAAATTTTCCATTTTTGTTGTTTGAACACCTTAATTACCTTCATTGCACTATTAGTTTTCTGTTACTGAGTATTTCTGACCCTTCTCTTCACTTTTGCTGTTATCTTCATTGATTTACGTCCTCAGTTTTCTTGCAAGATCAGAAACTGTTAAGTCATCTCTGACCCCCAGTCTCTCCATGACTGTAAGTCTGCCTCATATGATCTCCAATCCATTCTGGAATAGCTTCGATATTCTCCTTGAAGTCTGTATTCATGATGTAATTATTTTTATCTTAACCAGTGCATTACCATTTTACAGCCTTTCAAAATCCATGCATCCTACAGTACTAGATCTCAGAGAAATGTAGTCAGGTGATACACCTGACACTGAAGAGAAGAATCTATATTGGATCACATTTTCTGTTTTTCTGTATTACTCAAAGATCATGCTAAATTTGCTGTCCACTGCCTCAAGAACTCCATTATCTTGTGCTACACTTTGACCTTGATGGCTTACTCCATTCTTCTCAGCCCACTCCCTCAGTCCTGTTCATCTGGAAAACTTTCTCCTAAGCTATTGAGTCACTTTATTTTAAATCCTACCTTCTAATCTATTTTCTTCTTTGCAAGTGATTGATTCACCTTGGGTATCCTTTTGTGATACCATGTGTGAGGGATGTTATATCATACGCAAAATTCACGTTCAGTAGTTCTTCCATTACAGAAAAGCATTTACCTGAAAGCAGCATTGTTTGGTCTCTGTAATAACTCCTTCCTCATATAATGAACTGTTTTTCATGAAATAAGAACTTTAGATTTCACACTATTTAATTCCTCATTCACTGGTCATATACAACAGTGTAGCTCTGCCCAATTAAATATCTTTATATTTGCATAAGATTTTTGTTGCTTCTCTTTAAATTTATGTCTAGCAATGTGTGAATGTTCTGAGCCTGTGATTCAGAACAAATACCTAATCTAGTTGCTCATGCATACTGGTCACAGCTATGATATCTTGTGTGTGTTGTGTATACTAACTCTATTCAATGTAAAGCGTATAGAAGTTCAATTCCTTGCACAGAACCAAATTAACAATATTTTAAGATTTCTAAGCAATATTTTTCTCCTTTGGCATATGGGAAATCTAAAAATAGTCTGAGAAATGCTGCCTGGAATAAGCCACATCATTTTTTCATATAGACCAAATTTTTGTGTGTGTGTTTATTGCTAAAAGATATACTAACACCTCAAAGCTTGTTGATGGTTTGACAGAGTCCTTAGAGAAAGTTTTTAAAATTCTAGATTGGTTCTGGAATGTATCCAGTCTCTAAATTTACAGAAAATCACATTTTTAATCACTACATTCTCTTGTTTGCTTGCTTACTTCTGTTGAGTCAGTTTACCCTCATGGGCAAACAGACATTGTAAGAATGCCTTAAACATGATGTATAGGAGATTTTTCTACGTGCAGGCTGATGTCCTAATATTTCATACTAACAAGAGAGTAAAGCCTCTGCTTATTAGCTTATGAGCTATAGGATCTGTGAATTCACAGTTAGTTCTGAAAACCTGATTTTGTTCAGGTTTTTTGACAAAAATGTATCTTTCCACTTCACAAAATTTATTTGGCACATGTACTGCATAATCAGATGACTATAGAAATTGTTTGGATAGAAATATATGATTTGTGTTGAACAAAATTGCCAACAAATTTCATGCTCAATTGGAACAATTAGCAGGAATTTTGGCTGACTAGCTAAATGTAGGTGTTTCAGCGGTATTGGCGTGCTGTGAATAGAAATTGTGAAATTATTGTATTATGCATAGTTGCAAATTGAATGTATCAAAATAAATATTCTGATTGTTTTCAAGCAGAAGTGTTTAGATGTGTCTGTAAATGTTATGAATAATGACACTGTACATGTCCTATGTTCATTAAAATTAATAAATACAATTTTTCTAACATCTTATCTCATAAAGTAGATAGATACAAAATTCAGTGAATGCAAAACAAAATATGTATGTATTTACCTCTAGGATTGTCTTTGAACAAAGTTTGCTTATGGGAATCTTGCCTTTGGATAGCAAATCCATGACAATGAGAATTTTCCAGAATTGTTTAAACTGAACGTACCAAAACATGGAAATAATTATGCTATCAGGGTAACTAAAAAGCACATAGATTGAATTTTTTCTCAGTTTGATTGACTGGGCTTTTCTGTGCACCTGATTTTCATACGCCGTTCTCTGACAGGCTACTCTTTGTAGCTATATGTATTTTCTTAGTATTTCTTTTGGTTTTAGATCAGAACTTGTTTCTCATCTTTAAAGCAGGACATTTCTCTCCTTTTTTAAAAGGAAAGGAGAAGAAGAAATAGATACAGAAACTATAGTCTTTCATCAGCTATTTCCCATGTTTCCAGGTGGAACTGGCTACTGTACAGCGTTTGATATTTGGCATCTTGTAGTCCTTAGCTTTGCTTCAGAGACTTTACCTGCATGCCGTTTCCTAGCTCTGTCCTTGAGTTTCAGTTCTTCCTGCCAACAACAACACACATAGAAACTGCAGCAGACAGGAGACAAAAGTGCAGTGCCTTTGCTTTTCTTCACAGAACTTGTCAACCTGCATGTCGTCTTGGATAATCCCATAGGTTATGCCAGTTTTCACTGAAGTTTTATCATTCTATAACTTCTATCAAACTAAATTCGAGTCTGAAGTGAATATGAATTCATTGCGTAGAAGGCAGTGCACCTGCCCTCGACAACAGATGCCTAAACCTCACCCAAGCTTCAGAGAGCCATCCAATTTGCTTACTTGCCAAGACTGTTCAACCTGGTAGCACTTTCCTACTTGGTCTACAGACTCAGCTTTCAGAGCGTTATTAGCTAAGCTTTGCCTGAGTCCACTGAAAAGGCTGAAATATTATGTCTGGTCAGGACTACAACTAAAATAATTTTGAAGATGGCAACCTTTTGCACAACAGTATAGTGAGAATAGCATTTGTCCATGAGGTAAGAAAGCACTGAGCCCGAGGGGGACTATACCTACATAGCCCCAGGCATCCTGTGGGAGCACACACTCTTATTTTTACAGCTACAAGAGTGGATTAATCAGGTGGTGAAAGGAGAACAGATTAGAGGGAAACTGACTGCTCGGGTGACCTGGACACCCCTCTGGAAGGGGGCAGATGTAAAATGTTCCCTTTGGGCAGGATCCAGAGTTCCAGAGTATGCTCTTTCCATCTCGGTGTCTAGCTTTAGTTCTGCCTGCTGCGCTTTGGGCATCATGGCTTTTGAATTTCTGTTTGCATTGTGGCTCAATTTCAAGAAAAAGGCTGGAGCATGTTCCTGTTTAGGTAGACCATGAGGCCCCTGGACTGCATAGAGCCTGAAACTCAGCTTTCTCCTTGCCTGGATCAGGATCACTGTTCTGATGTCTGCTTTACTGTGCAAAAGACAAACGTGGGTCCCGCTCTCGTTGTGCGCCCATCATCAGAGCTGGGGGAATTTAATATAAGCGTGCTGTGTAGCATTCCACCTTGTTCCCTATGTTGTCAGTGGAAGAGGAGGAGAGGCCTATTTTTCCCCTTGCATATTGTGAGAGGCGGTTTCCTTTTTCACACTGATTGTTTAGAAAGGTATGGTAGTAATTACAGGCAGACTAGATCACTTCTTTGGTGTGAGGAACCCAAAATTTCAAAGAAGCTATGAGGAGTCTGGGTATGTAAGTTATAGGGCATACATTCCATTCACTGGCTTTAGCAAAGCAGAGGTAGAAACATTGCATGAGGTGTTAGTTTCAGTAATAATCTCAACTTTTTTTTAATTACAGAAAATACCATAATATTAGAACTTGGAAGAATGAGCGGGCTCAATCAGGATTTAGGGCCCAATGGTATGATTCTTTAATGGTCCTGAAGGAGCCTTCTTCTTGTACAATTTCTTTTGGAAATCAAAAGATTATGAATGGCATACTGCAGTAAAGTAGAAGCTGCAGTAAAGTAGAAGTTACAAAGGCAGCTAGACTGCAGTGAAATTGGGAAGATCAGGAAGTTTGTATCAGGGCCATCTCTACAAGAGGAACGCCTTTAAACAGTAAGCAGTATTTGTGATATGTGATCATTTCCACTTATAAATGTAGTGTACTTTACAAATCTATTAGAGCTTCCTATAACAAAGACTGTAAAACATTATTGTCCATTAGTGTGAAGCAGTAAAGTTTTTAACAGATATACATGAAATAAAATTTTCCTTTTTTCATCTTTGGTATATATTCACATTATTGGAATTATATTTAAAGTAGAATTTTGCCTTTCCAAGTGCTATTCCTTACACTATATCCTTGGCAAGGTGACTTTTTTCTTATCTTTATTATCCAGCTTTCAGTAAGAAACTGGGAAGTTTAAAGAGACACTTGCTGTCAGCTTCTTGTCTCAACTGTTTAGGCCTTTGAAAAAGATGTATAAATATTGAACCAGTTGGAGTTAATAAATAAAGTTATTCTGTTCTACAAACAACTTAATGGTTATTAAAGAAAAAGCCACTGGGCTCTTGGAAAAGTAGACAAGCAATTTATTTTATATTGAGAAGTTTTTCAAATTGTAGGAATCAGAAGGAATCAAATGTACCCTTCTGAACACACTTAAATATCAGTTTATATGCAGAAAAGAAAAGCATTATCCAGTGACTCACAAACACAGTTTGTGTTTTGTGACACAAAACACACAAGTGTAGGACACTCTTTAAGATAGCCATTAAATATACTAAGAGGCGCTGACATGACTTTGGCAATGAGATCCAGTGAGATCATTTTCCTCTGGGCATAGGGATGCTGTAAAGTGCACATTTCATTTTTTTGCATGAAGAATATTTTAAAATCATATTAAAAGAAAGAAAATATGTTACCATTTTGTTATAAACAGAGCCAGCCAAACATCATAAATTGAATATGCATTAAAAAAATCTCCAAAACTTACTGTCATGTACTCCTGTGTACCTTCAGGGCTTAATCATGAATGTTATTTGAGTTACATTCTTCCATCACTCACTTGCTGAACTCAAGAAAGGTAGAGTTGCACCAGGTCCAAATCCAGCACAATGTGTATCTGCCAGAGCACCATTAAAACTAGACTAGTGAAATAGTATACCTACTCTGATGGATTTATTGAGGAATAGTGGATTTGTGTATATGGTTAAATGCAGAGTAATTGCAGAAATATATTTTTAAAAATTTGAAAAAAAAATTTACTTTTTCTCACTTCCCAGTATAATTAAGTGGTTAAAGTAGTACTACAATCTGAATATTTAATTTTCTTTTTCTCCAAAACAGTTACAGCATCTGTTTCTGTTCTAGTAGCAAACTTCCACAGACGATATCCATTAAAGTGAGTGAAAGCGCAGTGTGGTTGTGATCTAGCAACAGTTTATAACCAGTTTGCCACTATTTTGCAAAATAAATAGCTAAAGATTTTAAATAAGCTTCTTTAACCCAGATGTGTGTCTTATTAGTGACTTTCTTTTAGTTATATGTAACAGCTCAAGGTGAAAAGGAATTAAGAGGAGAACTGGAAGGGGTGCAAGGACCCTGAAGGAAAGCAATAATTAATGTGGGGCCATACAGGAAGATGCTTTGATGCTTTTGGAGCAACAATTATATATCCATAAAATGCACAAAATACACATCCATAAAATGGCACAAAACTGCTTCTATCTCCCCTAATGTGACCTCTTCACTAAGTAATATGTTGATAAAATTAGCATGCAACCCAAACCATATTTCCCAAAGCCTAGACATAGTGCTACAATTTGCATATGCACTGCATATAGCCATTGATACTCACAACAGGAAGCGGCATAAAACCAGTGCATTTAGTGTAGGAGCCTGTGATGTCATGCTTTGTTTTGTTTGATGTATACGTTTTGCTTTGCATTTATGTGAGAGAGGGCAAAGTCAGAGAAACTTGTCCAGAATTTGGGGTAAATGATAGGGAAGTGTGTGAAAGTCTGCAGACCAAGTAATATTTCAGTAACATTATTGACCTAATCCTAAGGAATTTACGTCTCCTGTGATACTTGGAATTGGTTTTGTTCCAAAAAGTTCTGTTGTGCAAGATGAGGAGGGGGAAAAAAAAGTTTCATCACAGACCTTTAGGCTGTTTTAGATGTGCCATCTTAGCCACTGAGTAGTTTGAGGATAAGGTCTGAAACCTTGAATTTATATTCTTTAGAAAACCAGCACAGAGAGCAAAGGGTAGGTTTGACGTTTTTACTGCAATCTCTGCAATAGCTTTTGCTACTGAGGTATACTCCATTACTCTGTTTCAGATAGTTTTTCAAAGGGCTTAAAATGTCCAAGTATATCATAGAACTGTAGTCGCCCTTAGAGGTGAAAAGAGTACAATCAACTCATTATCTTCCAGAATGTGGGGCAACAACTTTAGATCAACTGGGAAAGGCAGAGAGGATTATTCAGAAATGCTGCTTAATGAGAGCTGGGACTGAATGAGAAATCCAAAAGCTCTTCTATACAATGGGTTATATTGAACATTGTTTGGTACACCTTCTCTGTATTTGTAGGGTCTTCCAAATGCTTTCCTCTGTTCACCTCTGCCTTGCCCAGTTTTAACTCTAACCAGCTTTTCTTCCTCAGTATGCAGATCTTCTCCAAACACCATTCTGTTTCAGCATTATGACCACTAAGATAGTAACATGGCAAGCACTTCTGACAGACAAATGCAGCTATTTGTTAGCTGAGTATTTACAGCACTAGAGACCTCTTCTTCTCATCAGCTGTTTTGGAGACTTTACATTAATGGGACCAAGGAACTGACCCTTGTTAGGAGAGTTCATGTTAAGCTGAAATTTAATATTTTTACTTACTGAATTTGAATTAGGCAGTAAATCTAATCTGTAGAAAACATCATTCATCATGCACAATAGAATCATAGAATAATTTAGGTTGGAAGGAACCTCTCGTAGTCATCTGTCAGTCAAAGAAACGGGATGAGCCAAACCCCTGAGCAAAGCCAGGCACCTTTGGTCAGATTGCTTAGGGTCCTGTCCAATGGTGTTTTGAATATTTCTAAGGATGGTGATTCTGCAACCTCGCTGGCCCCTGTTCAAAGTTTGACTGCCCTCATTGTGAAAAGCCTTCTCCTTATATCTCATCAGAATCTCCCTTCTTGCAACTTCTTTCTGCTGCCCGTTTTCTTATCCCCGTGAGAAAAGCATGGCATAGTCAGAGTCAGCAACAAGATCCCAACTTAGCCTTCTCCCTTTAAGACTGGACAAATCCTGTACTGTCAGGCTTTCCTCCTAACTCCTAGGCCACCTATATCTCACTGTTTTGTCTACAAAGATACTATGGAAGACTGTTTTGAGAGTTGCTAAAGTCAAGGTGATGCCATCCACTGCTGTCTTCCGCTGAGCCCGTCATACCATCACCGAAAGTAACCAGGTTGGTGAAGCAAATTTTGTCTTTCATAAATCCATGCTGGCTATTCCTAATCAAATTCTTGTCCTTCATGTGCCTGGGCATGGCTTTTAGGGGGATTTCCTTCCCAGCAACAGTGGGAAGCCAGTTAGGCTGACCAGTCTGAATTTCCCCAGATCTTCCTTCTTGCCCTTCTTAAAAATGTGTGTAACATTTGCCTTTTTACAGAGATCAGGAACTTCCCCGGATCACCATGACCAGTCAAAGATGATAGCATTTTCTCAGTGACATTGGCCAGTTCCCAGTATCCCATCTGGTCCTGTGGACTTGTCTACATCCAATTTGCTTAAGTGGTGCCCATCTCATTATTCCTCTACTATGGGTACTATGTGTACTCCCTACTAACTCAACCAGATGAAAAACATTAGCAAAAACCAAAATCTATGTTGCTCAGGATTTCAGGCTTTTTTTTGGTGCATGGAAAAAAGTTGGATATAAAGTTCTTGCATAAACTAGAGAAGCTTTGACGTTAACGTAATCAAAGAACTGCTGTAAAGGCACTTCCTTCAGCAGCAGCATGTAAGAGTGGTCAATGTCTGCTTTTCTGCTGATATTTCTTGGTTTGATATATTTTGGGGGTTTTTGTTCTTATGCCACCCCATAAATTCCAGAATTTTTTCTTGAACTTTACATTTTAGTAGTTGCAATGTGTACCTATATATACTATGCACAGTGTTTTTTAAAGATTGTGTTTAAATATTGGCAGTGCATGTGCAGTTACAAAACACAGTTATGAGTTTGTGGCTCATGTATGGTGAGATGAGTTCAGTTTTTTGAGGGTTTTTTTTTTTAGAGGCTTTGTGGTAAACTAGGCACAGTTCACACGGTAACAAACTGGAAAGTGTTAATGAAGACCCCACTCACAGGCTTTTACCTATCCTCAGCTTTGACCAATTAGCCAATTAGAAACAGCACCTCTAAAAGCCTAGATCCAAATAAATAACAAATTTGCAGGCTCTCCTGAAAAGGCTGTAGAGTTGTGCTGAGAGATGTTGAAGGAAGAACTTTGCTTGAAGAGTGATGGTTGACTACAGAAAGCAGCCTGGAAACTTGGTGAGCTATGGAAAGAAAAGTCTCTCTTCTTTCTTGTTTAATGCAGGGTGCCTTGGCTGGAGTTCAGTAAAGTTAAGGTGAACTGTATCAAAGCTGTTTTCTGTGCTGTACAAATTGATAATGCTATTTTAGTTCTTCAAAGAAGAAACAAAAGAAAAAAAATAGATTTCAAGTACCTATTACCAAGAGTAAATAAGAAAGATGTTTTCTCTCTACATCTGATTTTGTTTCCTTGGTTTTTCTTCTTTCTTCTTTTTCTCGGTAACATGTCAATCATAGCTTTCTTATTTGTGTATGCCAGCTGCACTTTAAGAGAGCCTACTATTAAAAATCATCTCTCTTTAGTGTATGTTAGTACTTTTTTGCTAGTGTTCCCTCTGAAGCCTACCAGGTAGTCCAGGCAGATGTAACTTTTCTCCCTAGTATCTATCTTCTTTTTTCCATCTTCAGGAAATAGGCAGGCCACTCTTTAATCATAATAAAGTTTCACTTAAATAGACAGTATCTCCTTTCTGGAATGGGTGTGTTCATCTGGCTAATTAAAAAATCCCTGCCACATCATAAAGGTATCATCATCTTTCAGTGTTTTATTGACACATTTCAGTCGTTAGTGTCTAGACGGTATATTTTAGGTCAACAGGTATGTTAACAAATATAACTGATGCATACAAACATCTGAATAGAAACACTGTATCTTATTACTGGCTCTGGCTGTCAACTAGAGATGAGAGAATTGTGTACTCTTAGGTACTGTAGAGTGAATCATCCCTAATACCTTTCTCCTAAGCATGTTAGATCACTAAGCTTTATGAACAAAAGAGTCAGTGTGTTAAAAGGATGCTCTGATTGCTTTCACAACAGAGGTGGTCATGGAGTCTGAGCCCTTGTTGAGTAGTATCCTTCCAGTCTGTCTTTTGATTAGTCTTAGCAATCACTTTGTGTTTGTTCTCATGTAACTAGTATCTCTTCTTTTTCAACTTTTCCAACAGATAAGTCATATTTAATGACAATCATTGCTATATATTAACTTGTAGCTGTGAATAATGTGGGTCCTAATCTTTCAAACAAATTCACGTGCAGAACTGTCCTTGCAAAAGTACACCATCAAACTTAAAAGCAAGTAGGCAGCTACAGTTAAGTATATTCATAAAACTTAGCAGGATCAATTTTATAGTCAGTTCCACCATGATAGAATTTACAAACAGAACTACTTGTGTGATTGTTGTATCTGTATCTTGGGAGCAAACTCTTGAGTACGTGATATAAAACAGCTTTAGAAAATGGAGAAGTGGTTATCTTGGAAAGTGAATCTTTAGCATTGCATACAAATACTTAACAAAGCAGAAGTAATGAATTTTTTAAGCTACAAATGGAGAAACTGTACTCTGTATGTGGTCTGATGTTACTAATGCAGACCACTGATCTACTTCTATAGATATTTTAATCTACAATGAACGTGATAATGAATTTATTAAGTGTTATTGTTGGTACCCTTTTCCTCAGTTGAAGTTTCAGTGAAGGCAGTGTATTAATAATTATGAGGTACATCATGAATCTTCTAAAATTTGTATTCAGAAACTCACTGTCGCTAATTTCATGGAATCATAAGTAACTTGAAGTCAATGTGACACAAGAAATGATACTCAACTGTCTCATCTCTAACAAATGACAGTAATTAGCCATATTTCAAGCAAAAGATAATACATCACAGATAAGAAAGTTCATATTTCATACGGTGCCCATTACCAGAGATATAGGGTCAAATGAACTCTCATGTTACGCTCCTTTGTAAGCTCTTTTATCACAGAATATAATATTAAAATGATGCTTGTAAAGTAAGTTTTAAGGCAGAGGAAACTTTTGAAAATTGATGGCTTTAGTGAGCAGTCAGCATCAGTATTTACTTTGATAAGGACTAAGGGAATACTTACGGGGAATTAAAGAAAGCCTATGCATCCTTGTTGTGTTGTCTTCCCCACTGCTAATAAGGGAATGGCAGTTTGGTTCATGTCTGGTCAATTCCTTGGTGACTAAAACAGTACCAGCTTTGTCTTTTTAAAAGGCTATGAATAAAACAAATGTTCTCAAGTATCTAAAAATTCTTTGCTGCTTATAAAGCCTAGTATGTATCACTGACCCTGTGATGTGGGGGCCTTGGAAACAATCTATGCAATGGGAATGAGGCTTCCCACATTGAGTGGAGATCCAAATCCTTCCCTTTCAAGATTATAGTGGTCTGAATTCAACAGCAAATAGCTGATTAATACCATAAGGTATTTTGTCTCAGTACCTCTAAAACCAGTGAATAGGTTGAGTAGCTGGTAAATACAATTGATTCCATTTACCTGCCATAAATAAAAGGGTGGAAAGTTCTGCGAGGAGAAATGGTGAGCGATGGAGTGAGTAAAAGCTGTGACCTAAGCCAAGTCCTGCCCATTGCAGTAGCTGCAATAAGTAACATATCTATACAACTATTGCAAAGCAGCAGGAGAAATATAAATGTACCTACCCTTATGCAAAGCATTCCTGTGTGATCACAAAATGCATGTAACACAGGTGAGTGAGAAAGGTGGTGCATTTTGGAGGGGGATGGTGGCAAGAAGGCTATTGTTACAGTGCTGGGAACATGCACACAAGTGAGGTAATACAGGTGCCCTCTACTGCTACAAAGGGCCATCAGGTTGAAAAAGATGGACGTAAACCGGTTTATGCTGCTTTGTGCAGGAGGGAGGCATCCTCTCTGATGTTAAGACACACAATCTAGGCTTATTCATAGGAAAACTATAGTACTACCCTGTTTGATTTCTCATGTGAAAATGTAACTCTCAGTACATGTTTTTATGTTCAACTTCTAGAAACTCAAGATTAAAAAGCAGAGTTAATGCATACCTGGCTATGTTCAATAGCATCTTAATGAAAATAGTCAGTCATGCCTATGACTTTTACATGTGATTCCTAACAGCTGTTTGCTAGGAATTTCACCCTTGCATAGAATAAAACGGGGATAATAGTAATACTTTAAGCATTCTGAAATCCCTTAATCTGTATTCCTAATAAGACTTTGTTACTGATTCTAAGGAGAAAACCCAAGTAACTTTTTTTTAAAAGAGCCCAAAACACTTTTTAAATCTGTTTGCATAAAATTAATCTATAGAGCCTTTTCTAGGATTAAAGTTTTATTATAAAAATGAATGCATGAAATTTAGTATTTTCTTCATAAATTACAATACTGTTTAAGCAGATGTTGTATTTGAAAAGATACATAGCTTTTCTTCCGCAGTACTTGCAATGGCGTCTTAGGTATTTATGCATGTGATGGATTCAGATAATAGTACAAATACGTATGTTACACAGATCAAAATTAAAAGGAGTGATTTCAAAGGAATAAAAGGTATTTGTAGTGGAACAAATATTCCTACTGTATGAACACAATATCTGAAGTGTCCTGTTGATGTTTTTGCATGTTCAGAGAAAATCAGCACTGTTATACTTTGTTTCCTTCCTTATAACACGAAGCTGAGTTATTACTATACTAATGGTGCAGCCCAAAATGTTTTTTAAATGCTGGCAAAGCTCCAGTTTATCTTGTTTTTAAGTGAGGTTATTCCAGTATTATCTAAGAGTCAATGTTACAATCTAAGTGGTATTTGTGGGGTATGGAGTCAGGTTCCCTGAAGTGTGAATGTCCTTTTGCTGATTTATAGTTTTGCATTATTTAAGTAGTAAATTCTGTACAATGCAGATGAGAACCTTTGAGGGAAAAGCAAATATTATAGTAATTCAGTATTTCAGTAGCCTTGTAGCTATTTGAAACAGTCTATTAGTAAATGATGTTTATTTTCATCTTTAGGTACAAAAATGCTTCTTATGTATCAGTAGATATCCATCCCACTTTACACACAGGAAAACTGACAAAGAAAAATTGGAAGCAAGCCCAGGGTTTGTGGTTTGGTTTTTTTTTTCTCCCTATCCAGTGATCTACTCATAAATGACAGTATTTATATTGGCCCTTTCTATCTTCAATCTAGATATGGCTTTCAGTGTAACAGAAGCCATAAAATATAACTCAGTAATTACTACAGCTTTTCCTAAAAATACAAGACTTAACTAGAACTCATTGAGAAATATGTTGTCAATTTAAAAACACCAAATGAAATGTTGGGATAAATTTCTCGCAAAAGATTTTGCTATTGTAATGCCCATTGCTGTAGTAATCCACTTTTAGATGCCTGATTCAGAAGTGAATCCAGAGCCATGTGTGGAGCAGAGCCCACAGGGAATACTGAAAAGGGATGCCTCTTCAAAAGTACCTAAAACAGGTGGCAGAAACCTTCTTGTGTCAAGTCAGGATTCGCATCTAAAAATGGACTCCTGGAGTTAGGTGCTTGTGCTTCTGCTCTTAAAAACAGAGGGAGTGCTGTTGTGTTTATATCTTGCACAGTAGTTCAGTGCCTCAAAGAGCCATTGAAAATACAAGACATGGGTGTTATAGGCCATCATCAGCCAAGAGAGTCAAAGAATCATCACTATGACCTGAATGCAAGGCTATGGGCTGCTCTTGTCATTTATTGTCATAGTTGTGACTCTGCTATTGTAGAGAAAAGGGTTCTTGATCTCAACAAGCCTGGTAGAAAAACAACCTGTGACCTTGACTGCTGTCTTGGGAGATGGAAGATATTGGGTATGGGTTTTCTAATCTCTGCACCAAGTGATGTCCAAGCCTTTAATCCAATTGTACTGTTGTAATGTGTGGTTCATGAATTGCCCTTTGAGGTAGAATCAAAAACTTTGTCTCTCCCTAGTAACCTATTAACAATAGGTTATGCAATTGTACTTTGTTCTGGCCTAATCAATCCTGAATTTTTCATTGTTCTGTAGGAAACCTGAGCAGAGGAATGTTTACTTTACTATCCCTGCATGTGCTTATGTAAGACACAAACATTGAAGCCATTAACTCTGCTGAGACTGCAGTAAATTCGGAATGTGTGAAAGTTTCTCTATGTACCAACAGGATTTTATTTGGTTTTGGACTTTTGGACTTAGGTGCCAGTAAAACTATGCAGAGATTTTTTTTGGGGGGGACAAGCATCTTAGGAATAGGTATCTAAATTCTACACATCTTCAGTCCACTCACAGTTGACCCTTTTGGATCTGGATCTACAAATCTTCCTATGGTTAATACTTTTCACCTGTTTTTATGGGTCTTTTAAAAATAATGCATTAACTTGAGCTGTGATAAATTTAAGAGCCACTTAAGTTTGTTTTGCCTTCATCTATTAAAGTGGTCTCAAAGTCTTGTACTTTTATTGATACTTGTAGATTTTTATTTAATAGTCTTTTAAAAGTTGTTCAGTAAAGCAAATACAATTCTTCACGTTGCAAAGCATGTTTCCCAGGCCACAGGTTGTTCTGGAGCTGTTCTCTGAATGCAATGCAGTTTTCCATCTTTTGTCTTCTTTGTTTGGACTGGAGCCAAAGGATGAAATTTGAGAGTTGATCATAAGCTGGTATGGTTTTGTTAATGATTCATGCTTGGTAAGGCTCTGGTCAAAAATGAACGTAATCTTACAAATGCTGTATAAAAGCATCACTGCACCCATCTGTTACTGTTTCCCAGTTTCCCCCTTAAGGATGAATAACATCCTGTGTCTAGGTAGGACCTTGCATTCAGCTGTATTGTGATGCATACATCTTCCTTAAAGTTGTCTTGCTACATAGTGTCTATCAATGGTAAATAACAATTTCTTACAGATCAATGTTATTTATCATCTGAAAGCTTTATTAGAAAGGCTTTATTACCATGTAATGATTAAAGTAATGGATTGTATGCAGTCAAATATCAGTTGTTAGAGGATGCCAAGAGAAATACTAGTTGATACTTCATCACAAATACAATTTATTATAACCTGCCTGTATTTTAATATATACTATTACTTGGATCAATCAATTCTGGTGTTAAACTGAAAGTAAGATCCACTCATGGTTTTTCAGTTGTGTGGTAATGCCTTGCAACCTTTGGAATACTACCTTTTTTGTTCTGATGTAATTGCAGATTCTTGTAGTTCTAATTTTGTAAGGGTTTAAGGTATGACACAGACTTCAAACTAATGAAGTATGGCCACGTTTCTTTATGGAAAAGTTCTTCCAGCAATTTCTCTTCAAAACTGAAGCATTAATTGTTTTTTGCTAAGTTTACAACATACTGGGAGGAGGGCATAGGGAGTGCTTTTTAAGTCTACTGCACTATTATCTTGATTCAGTGAATATAGATAGTTTTTTGAACCTTCTAAGTGTGATTATAATAAATAGATAAACTCTTAATTGAGAATACTTTCCTTCCCTCCCCCTAAAAGGGAAAACTCAAATGCCGTATTCCCCCCCTGCCATTCAGGTATCAAACACTTGCTGACAGGGTTGGGAATAACCATTTGATTCCTGACAGTATAAGTATGTGAGGTGTTAGCTTTGATAATGAAACTAGATTAAGAAGTTCCCATCTCTGATTGCCTCTTCATTTGTGTCAGTATAGCTGTGGATCAGTACAGTAAAACACTGAAACAATCTGGTTCAAAAGTAATCCTCCAGGCAAAGGGTTATTTCTGTTATTACTGAAGGCTCTTTGAACATGGTCTCAATAACACTCTGACAGGATTTTTGAATTGAATTTTTTAGAAGTTTCAGCTGTACGTCTGCAATGTTAAAGTGCTAAGCCATACCTATTCTGCAGTGGTCTGCTTCTGTAATCTCTTCTTGCTCTGCTGTACGCTGACAGCAGTTTAGGGCGTTCCAAAACAGTCATGGAAAGAACAGAGTGACTTCCTGAAGCTGGTCATCCTAAGCTGTTCCTGGAACAGTAAGAGCAAATGGAAAATCCAGTTAAATGTTCTCAGGGAGGGAAATACCAGACTTGTAGAAAACAAGAATTTTTGAGTTGAAGTAAAATGTTCTGCTATTAGTCTGACTTGAAGCTAAAGCTAAAATACTTCCTCTCTTATGAAAAAGTTTGGTGTGAAATCTAATAAACAGCGATGCTAGTGTAGTGCTGGTTATGTGCTGTTATATTTTTAACTAGGTTGGTCAATATCTGTGTTCAGCCTGCAGCGTTTTCCCAATGCAAGCTCAGTCCATTAGCTCTAGGATAGGCTTAGTCAATGGATTCCTTTTTGCTAACAGAAATGATCCATGGGAACTCCCATAAGGAGAAGAGTCATGAGGCAAAACAGACAGCCTTTCATGCTGTAAGAGAGAAGCTAGGAAGTAAGAATCTGACCTATTTTTGAGGTGGCATTTCAAAGACTTTGCTGTTGAACTTTTTTCTTTATGAAATCCATTCATGTTATTAAAGGAAAGTTGAAAAGGCTTTTGAAACCTTTTAGTTTATTGCTGCTTGTTTGCAACTGTGGTTGATCTTTCTTGAAGTCACAGATTACAGGAGAGTATTAATACAATAGTTATTTTGAAATATATGGTGATCTGCATCAACTAATGAACGTACTGCATACTAGTGTGAGGTAGCTGCGTAAGTCAATGAAACTGGCAGTAAGCTTTATGCTCACTAATGTTTGATAGATATAGAAACGAGTTGGTGGACTTTGTCAGGTACCTATTGCAAGCATGCTGGAACATGATTAGTTTCAATGCCTTGTTTGCAAAGTAAAGAAAAAGGCTGATAGTATATCGATTTCCAGAAACTGCAAACTGTTGCAAGAACATATATTACAGTTGTAGACATGGATTGGCATGGTTCCTAGATGTAAAGCTTTATGCAGATTAATAAACTCTTGGATAATTATGTCATCTTAGTTTATTGTTATAATGTAACTGCATATTTGTACTTGGGCAGTGCTAACTGAAGTTCAGTGGATTTTTGAAATCTGGAAGGGGGAGGTTGTTTCATAAGTGTTAAACAGTTTCTAGATGACAACTTCTTCGGAGCCATTAAGAAACTGATGTTTTGCATTGTTTTTCAAAGGCTCCAAGTAGATTGTGAACAAGGAAAGTTTTTTTTAAGAAAAAACAATTGCCATCAAATAACCTAAAAGACTTCAGAAATAGGATGGAGAAAGTATAGGATGAACTAAACCCCTCCCTTGCCCCATACCAGAGCAACTTTGCGTCCTTTCACTCTGCTTATGAACCTGTGAGCAGAATTCTACTCTCTGCGTTTTCTTCAGCATCTGGGCAGTTTGGTGTCCAGATGTGCTGAAATAAAGTGTAGTAAATGCTCCACGTGTGGTATATTTGCTAGCATGCATCACCTAAGAGACTCCACAAAGTATTTTGGCTGAGTTGTCCAGAAGTAACACTGGACGCTGCATCTTTCTCAATGTTATTAAAAGCACAGAGTCAAATCTAGTACTGCAGCAGTAGGGAAGCATTTGTAATGAAACATGCTGCCAGTGGGATGAATGGGGGCGTCTGGATGTTGAATACAATTGCTAAATATTTTCTAAGTAATCAATGGCAAAATTGAGTTATAGGCTGCTTCAAATTATTTACAGAAAAATTTAAATTTGCAAACTTATTACAACAAGCTGCTGCTTTTAACAACACTCAAGTTCTTGAAAATTCAGTGCTAAAATGAGTTATTACAAGTAAGTTAGCTGTCTGAAATTAAATTAGGTGATAAACAATCCATTTTTCTGCTGTAAATTGGCATTCATGACTAGTTCTAATATGCACCTGAACCCCTTATTCTTGGCACTTCATAAAGTGGCAATTGATAGCAATTTGTATTGACAGACTTATTGAATATAATTTCTCAACAGGAACTAGCTAATCAATTAATTAATAGCGTTACTCAAGTTTGTTTTTATGTTGCTCTATCATTCAGAAAATTAACTGTTAACACTGGTTTTGATTAATATAACTTAAACATTTTAGTTTTCATTGGCTGAATTACCAAGTTTAAACTAATTAAATAAGTGTTAAAGCTTTCTGAATTACTAGCAAAACTAAAAATTATGTATGCTAAGTTGCAAAACACACAACAAATCCTAATTCTCTTCTACTTACCATTATGCAGTATTTCAAAACAGAATGTTTAGTCTTGCATTCCCTCTTGAAAGCTGCTTAGGCGCACGTGGGAAGACCTAGCCACTTCTGAAAAGACTTGAGGTAGTAATCATCAACAATATTATGACGAAAGGCACCATCAAATAATGTTCTTCTAAGGCTATCTAATAAATATTTGCATCTTCCTTTGTATTTAAATAAGGCTTTTTGACTTGTAAAAAGAAGTCAAAATTGCAAAGAGGTAACTCCATCCGACTGCCAGGTTATTCCGGACAGATACTCTAAGTATGTGAACTCCACTGACTACAGTGACTGTGCAGAGAATGCCAAGATTCATCAGTTTCCAGGGAAGCCCTTTTGACTTAAAGGGCACTCCAGAGCAAGGGTCAGCTTGCTTGTCTCTGACTGCAGTAACAGAACCTACATTATGTATTTTGATTTGTGTTGACATAAATTTAATTACATAATATTAAACCTTAAATTCCATTAACTGAACTCTTACCTCAATAAACGTGAGTCCTGGCCCAGAGCCCTACTTTGCCCGTGTAAGCGCAGCATTCCTTTTACAAATTAGGAGAATGGCCCTGGTCACCTTCATTTGAATAAATAGTGGTAACACTGGATGTAGAATATACAAAATGCAAAGTAAGCTGGTAATACTGACAAACTTGTTTGCCAACTCATATACTCAGGGAAATGTTTTGAAATGTAAATTTAGATTGTGTTTTATTTGTCCTTTGAAAAACTTATGTCTTCCTTTTTCTAGCATAGCTTGGGAAATTAAAACCTGCCAGTCATTCTGTGTCTTGGATCTCATTTGCCAAGTGACAGTTTCTTGGAAGTCTAATTTATCCTTATTCTATTAATACCTTAGTTTATCAAGGAAGTGTAATTATTGCTTTGTAAAGATATTAAAATTTTTTTTTACTGAGCTCTTTCTTTTTTTCCTCAAATAGTTAAGACAAAATATTAAATTTTACGAACAAAGCCAATCCCTTCATGGGTATATTCCCAAAGACTGCTGTGATAGGAGACCTTTGGCATGGACTGAACCAGCAGCAATAGCTGTCGTCTTAAAGAATTAATTCCCTGTTTTCCTCTATCACTATCTTGTCCTTCAGGGTTCTTATGGTCACTGAATATATTTTGGATTATTTTTCCTGAAGGATTGGCCTGAAGCTGAAAATATGAAATAAGAAATTAATGTCTGAGTCTTCTATGGATCAAAGTTACAGGGATGTAGAACTGCATTTGTCTGGGTTCTCAGATACCTAAAACCAATAATGGCAAAAAGCATCAGAAGCAAATTAATCTGATGAATCAAATACCTTTTGTCTCTCTTTCTCTGTGCACAGTTTGACTTGATTTCAGACAGCTCTTTCCTCTTTTCAGTAAGATCAAGGCTATGTGCCTGACCACTGCTATCAAAACCCCTTTTTTACTTATTAAAAATTTCCAAGACACAAGGTATACCTAAGCATTTTATCTTCACCTCTTGGTAATCTGAACAGTTGTACTAAAAATAACGTTACCATGGCCAGAAAATTAATAAGAGATGGTAAGTAATTGTATCAACACAATAATAAATAGTCCAAAGAGAAAGTTTAAAATAATGGACACTCCCTTTTTTAAAAGGTCACTATAAATACTGCTATAGTGAAAACAATTTACTTTTCCAGTTGGGAAACCCATGGAGAAATTAACAGGGGAGGATGGGAACAGGACTAACCAGGGTGATGGTGTTCAATCCCTTCTCATTACCCCCTTTTCCAATGAATTGATGGAGTAGAGCACCTAGGAGCCTAGAGGAGTGTGTTGCACTGCTGGATTTTGTAGCTGCTGGTATTTGGAGAGGACTCTCTGGGTCCATGGTTGGCAGAGTGATTCATGGACAAAGCTGGGTGTCATGCAGATTACTCTGGGTTTCACAGTGCAGTAAGCAATGGCTTGCCTGAAGTCAATGGGTTTCATTTAAATTCTTCTCGTTGTTGTGAGGGGGGGTGGGGGCGGGAAATGATGGCAAGTATGTCCTCTCAGAGAAGGCCATGATCTAGTTGCTACTGACAACTTTTGAGGAGATAAAGGTTAGTAACTCTGTCAGAGGCAGCTGAATCTGCATCTCCCACTTCTGTGAATTTTGTGGCAACTAGGCTGTATATAAGGAACTCTGATCCCATCTCCATTTCACATATGTTTTGGAAGGAAAAGGCTGGTATGTCTGTCTGAAAGAACCTGATCCTGAAAACATGACATTGATTGGCACTGAAAGCATCTGCTTAACTTAATTCTTTGGTGGAATAAAAGCCATGGAACTGTAATTTTGCACCTTAACCTATATTAGCATGGGTAGACATACGGCTTTTGCTGTCAAGCCACAGATACCTTTATTCGTGGAAAGAAGTAGAACTTGCTGCTTCCGAGAGAACTCTAGAATTAAAAACTAATACTGGTCTGTCTAGGTGGCAATCAAGAGGATTATATCTTTTATTTAGGTCCCTAAGTAACATTTGGGTACTATTCTGGTTACCTCTGGTTCTCTTCAGCAGTTTGTACTGAGTGGATATTTTTGAAGCCTTTTTCAAAGATTATAATGATATACAAGGTGTGGGAGGTACCTCCTTTATTTGGTCACTAAATAACTGAGTATGGTACAAGAATTTTACCAGTTAAATAAGATCATTTTCATCTTTTGAGTCATTGTTTCAGGGAGGTGTAAGGTACACTGAAGTCATCCAAATGCCTGCTTTCTTCCTGTAGAACTGGCAGGAGTAGAAGCTGGAGGGAAGACTGGGACTCTGGCTATGTATCTGAACAAGAGTTAGTATGGTAGTTGTGCTGTCTTAGAAGGAATCCCCCCCAACATCTTTTTGTTTGTTGCTAGCTTACCTCAGAAACAATCAAGGATTCTCTCAAAATCACCTCCACTGTCTACTAATTACTGTGTACTAGATTGAGCGTGAGAGATATTGGACACATTGATATAGTAATATAATATTGAGGTAGAGGACTTTTATTTTTCTAGTAAATTGTGTAATCTAAATTGAAATCTGACCTGTGGAGATAGGGGAGGCTTAACATGAAACACTACTGCAAAATTTCTGATGCATACTTTTTGTCAGACCTCTTTTAACACAGAAGAGCTAGGATGCAATAAATCAGTTTAGAAACCAGAGAACTTGATTGGGATGCTCAATTTTACTATAATAGCCTCATCTAAAACACTCAGCCCTTTTCAGCTCTTCTGTACTCTTCCAAAATTGTTCCTAACAAGAACAATCTTTAAAAATGGGGCATTTGAGACAAGTTAATGATGCTATAGCTACTCAAGATAACCATTGTCTAAGAGTAGCATTTGCTGCCTAAGCAGAACTCTGGATACAGTGAATAGTATCTAAGTTATTCTCTAGCAGCTTGGAGACACTTGAAAAGAAAGATGCATTAGCCATTAGAAGAGCTGTGCAGTTAGACAAAACCACGTTTAAAAAAAGCCCACAACTTCATTGTAAAAAGGAATGCAAAGTGAAAGAGAGGTTAACCTAGTTTTAAAGTTCACTTCTGCTTACATTTTGCACCAAGTTAAAATCCAGGAATTGGGAGTTTCCTTATTCTGGCTTAATATCACTTTCAACACTTTCTTTTGATATTTTAATCAATGCTTATCCCACTAAGTTTGTTCAAAGACAGTCTCATTACATCACTTCCCTCACACTCTCTCCAAATTTTTCATGCAATTAAATGCTTGCCTTTGAGTTACCAACTGTGGTGGTATAGTGCTGTATTGAAATATGTATCCTGCATAACTTAACTTGCTGTGAATGTTTGATTTGCCCTATTGATAAATCTAACTTAAGTGTTCAGTGTGACCATTAGCAATTTCTCTGTAGTTATGTGAAAAGATAAAATAACATGAGGAAAGGAGACAGTTTCAGGCTTTGAATTTAGTATCTCAAGGGAGGCTTGTGTGTGAAATGGAACTGCTGAAAACAAGACTTCTCTACTGAGCTGGAAAGAAAAATGAAGACTTTTTTTCCCCCAGTCCATTTCTGTTCTTTGTCAACACTCTAATCACTTCGATATTTAACTGAATTTTGTGTTCCTTTTGACAGGGAAAGGGAATATATCTGAGTGAGGAGATAGGGATAAATTCTTTTTTAAAGACCGCCCCCCAAGGCCCCAAACTTTCCCTTGTGGAAAGAGTAGCCTGAACTTGAGGAAGCAAATGCTGTCAACTTAGACCACGATACTCCCCTTCCAGTAGATCACCTAACCCAATTCCAGCCCACCAATGAGAAGGTGCATCCCTGAGATGTTCTCTGGCACAACTTCCCCCATCTCTATCCATTGCCAAGTCTCAGTTCTGCTTTGGGAAAGGAAGCAGCAGTACTGGAATATCTTTGCAAGCCTCTTTCATGCTGGCAAAGAGGCATGGTTGACTCCATTAGTGATAAACATTAGAACACTGTGTGCTTTTTACTTCAGAAGCTTTTGGCCTTCAAGTTTGTGTATGTGTTTCTAATCAACTAAGAAAAATTGAAAGAATCAGAAAAAGCAGTGTATATTGCATGCAGAGATGACATCATGTAAGTTATTGTGCCTTTTATTTACTAGGGTATGTGAAATATACTTACAAAGCCACAAAACTTGCTCCTATTTATCATTCACTGGTAAATTAGTCTGTGTGAATAAAGCAATGGGGGGGGAAGCAATTTGGTGGACAGGGAAGAGTAGCTAAAAGTGACTTCTCAAGGAAAAAACACTATTCACTGCTAACAAAGCTGACATTTCCTTTCCAGCTTTATTTGCAGTGGGGCACAGCATCACAAATGGCAAATCTACCTCCTAGAAGAGTTGGCACTGGGAGCAATCAGATTGGTGACTGGGAGAAGGCATCAAATAAAAATAACACTGAGAGCAGTAGATTATCTTAATAAAAGCATGTGCAGTGATAAGGAAAGCTAGGTCTTCTGCTTTGAATTGTACTACTGCTGGCAAACTGTTACTGACCCCCTACTAAGTGAAAGTGTTACTGCCTGGTGTTATATACCCATTCATGAGCAGACTTGTCTGGCCTGGTTGAAAGTGTGGGCAGTTACATTAAAGTCTGCAACACCTCCTCTATTCCCATCGCCTTGTTTTATTTCATGTTCTTGGTTTTAAGTCAGACCAGAATCTGGCCCCAGATTTTCACCTGATTTAAATGAAGAATGACTTCCTCCCACCCTGAGAGTGCTATATAAGCACTAACGTTTTCTAACAATAACATTGTCAGGGTATAGGACTACTTTCTTCCTCCTTTATATTGTGTTGTCTGACCTTTCATTGACATGACAGTGTAGTTGATGATGCATAATTACATCCCACTGCTGACAAAAAGCTGCAGTGTTGTTTTCTTTTGTTAGTCAGGGCCAATTATCTGTAAAGTCACTCTTTTGAATTCTCTACATTCAATCATCACCTATATATGTAATAATAAAAAAGCTATTTCATCAAAAAGTGGATATCCCCCACCCCACAGTTGTGTGCACACATACAAGGGTGTCCTTTCTGTCATCTGTTTTCCTCAAGTAAGCGTTGATTGACAAACACTCACTAGAGTAGCATATCAAGTCTTCCTACATAAACTTCCCTCTATAAAGTTGAAATTCAAACTTTACCACTAGGTTAGTTCTTGATATTTCTCAATGAGGGGAAAGCACGCAAGTAATGCTATAGTGTTTGGGCTGCATGTGCTGTGATGCTGCTAGAACCTGAAGGTTAGAAGGGACCACTGAAGGTCAGGAGCATGGGGGAAGCAGGGCAATCCCTAGCTGCTCTCTGGACAACAGTCCCCCAGTGACAACCTGTCCCTGTATGCAAGTACTGACTGTCACTTTTGATGGAAACAAAAAAATCTCTTCTGGATGTCAAGATTTAAATTTATCTTTACACTAATACACATCAAACCTCTCTAATCAAGAGATACTTAGCACTTTTCTAAAGAAAGCTTGATGTAAGATGAGGAAAATGTATTCCTTTTATCACATAGTTTACAAGTAAACTGTTATTCTTAACAGACAATCTTGACTTTCTGAGTTGGTTTCATTTTCATCCTAATTTAAAAAAATAATACATCAAAATTTTATTTAAGTGGGTAGATAATTGTAACTCTAATGTTGTTGATAACATTCCTAGCTGTACGCTGTATAAGATTTGGCAGCTTTCTCCCTTTAAAAACAGCATTTCTCTTCAGTCATTACAGTGTTATCTGTTTGAAGATAAAGAGCTGAAAAGAAAAAGCTACAGATAAAGAAAAGCATCGACTTTAGGAAAGTTGGGCATTTTTAGAGGTGGATGCTATGTTATAAGGGGTCTCTTAAAAATAATTCTATGTGCTGTACTTTGTGCAGGGCAAAATATTGAACCCCTTAAAGTACAGCTGCAGAAATGTTAGATCTTAATGAAAGTACTGGAAATCTCTGACTGACACTTGCAAGACTATTGCAGATATGCTAGACTTCTACGGTCAGTGTCAGTCAGTTTGTGACCTGTTCAGATGCTAAGCAGAGTAATGAACACAACATCCATCCTTGAGATGAATACAGTAAATTCAGGAGTGGGATATGATCTAGTGAGTGAAAGTCGTATCTTTGTTCTTCTCAAATAAAACAGTGATATAATCTGACTACAGGTAAGATCTATACCCCTATTCTCACAATAGCAGATGAACTTATAAAACCTTTTTATGGCTAGTATGCTTAATTGGACTATTCTAAAAATCTTTATATCAATCAACAGGCAAGTCTGTCCTTAACTCTAAGTGGTGAAAAACCTAAGTCTGGGTACCTGGTCCTCTGTAAAACATTTGTAGGCTCCTTAACTACTGGAAAAAAAGCTTAATAGAAGTCCATTTAACGAACAGAACACTGGAGTGTTTAAACTACTTGGTGCTCATTGTATGGGAGCAGTAATAGAATTCCCACTATCAGCCTTGGTTGCAAAACTTTAGCTTGCCTGCTTTCCCTCATTTCCTCTTCCTAAACCTTTCTAGCACTTGGACGGATATAGCATAGCACATGTACTTGTGAGTCACTGTGTGAGTGCAGAGACCAGAGTAGTATCTGGAAGTTCAGTAATACAAACTGCAAATAATGTCACTTTCCTTTGTGGTGCTATGACATCTTGCGAAAAAGTAATCGGAGCCTCTTCCTACTGCAGCTCTTAAACAAATATGACAATAGGCAAATGTCCCATTGCAGAAAATGCTAGAGTCAAAGCAGGGCCCTAGAGCAGGTCAATTATTTCAATTATCTGGAGTTCATGATGAAAAACAGCAGCAGCTTTCAGGAAATATGCACGAGTCTGGCAATTGCTTGATCAGTTATGACAGTCACTGCCAAATATCATGTCCCGTCAGGTTTTGCAAAGGGAAAGCTTGGAACAGGTGGATTATTTTAGTTACCTATGCTCCATCACAGGAGTGCAGTGCAGTTCTCAGGAGATCTAACAGGCCACCGATTGCTTGATTAAATATGACATCACTGGCAAATATCACAAGGCAGTAAGTAATCACAGTAGAGGCAGAAAGAGAGTACATAGAGCAGATGGATTGTTTCAATTATTTGGGCCCCTTGATGAATAAGAGCTTCAACTGCCATCAGCAGATCCTGTGGCAGGCAAGTAATAACTGCATTGCTATGACATCACTTTAAAATCTGGTATGGCTTAAGTATTTCAACAGCTGTAAAGCTTAGATTTGTCTTAGCATTGACTCGACCCACAGCTAGTTTCAGCGCTGAGAACTGAACACCGAGAAAATTGTTTCTGAGTGCTTCCAAGCACTTCATGGTATTTCACCACTGCAGGGAAAACATTGAACCAGCACCAAGCTTGCTGTTGGTACATTATTTTTTTTTTGTACTGCATTTTTCAGCAGGGGAAAGCTAAGGACTGCTTACTGTCAGGTGCCAGGACAGAAAGCAACGGCTTAGATCTGTTTATGAATAAATTTGGGAAGGCTTGAGTGTCCAGAAAATGGTCCTTAATTGCATAATATACTAGGTCCAAGATCTGACAGGCCTGAAATTTGTTAGGAAAAATTGACCTAAGAGCACATTCCCTTGTTTTGCCTTCAGTCTTCCTCCAGGCTGCAGCTGACACAATCTACCATAATTTCTCTTTTTACATTTGTCTTGATGTTAAAACAAGTTTATGATGTTTGCTTTTACAAGAAGATACATGGTACTTTATATCACTATCCCCTTTCAGCTAAAAGTTGTTTATTGACTGTGGTGCTCAGAAATCTAGTTTACACATAAAAAGCTGAAGAACAGAGGACACTAAAGAATTAATAAACTTTGAAGCCTAGAGTTGTTGGTTTTTTTACAAATCAAATCCTGTCTGAGTTTTATCAGATTTAAAGTCTGAGATCTGCTTTGGTCAGGCCTTGAAGGCAGAATAGAGAGTCAATAGGAAGCTTCTGTTTGAGCTAATATGTCTTGTTAATGTTTTCAAAAAGTTAATGTTATAAAGGATTTGATTTCTGAATCCTTTAGTGTCTTTAAATTCGCCTCGGCACAGAACTGATAGAGAAATATTTCCTCTAAGTAATTAACCCAGTTATGCAAACATAGCCTAGTCATGGGGGGGGTATCATTTATGTTAGAAGATGGACGTCAAAGAATTTCTAGTCAAAATTTTAATCCTTTCTACTCTTACACTGAAAAACTAGATAGGACCATAAAAGAAGAATCCTGAGGGCAATTTAACTATATTAATTCTAGAAAATATAAAACACAGCAATTAAAGGTTTTCTGGAGGCTGAGTGGAGTAAAAAAAAAAAAACCCAAACAACCCCTTTTCCTTCCCCATCATATTGCTTTGAGATAATTAAGGAGGAGTATTGATTACCTTCCATCCAAGGAAAAAGTAATCCTCATTAGTATCCTTTTATCTGACCTGTCCATTTCCCGTTACAGGGGAAATGGCTTCTAATTCAAGATCAAGAAATGAGTTTTGATAGGAACAAATATCTCAAACTGATGAGGAAAACAGCTTTTCCTCCATTTGCTACTGATCTGAAATCTGCAAATTGCCAAAAACTTGTCACTTCTGGTCATTTCTATCCAAAATTGAATAGAAGTTACTGAGAGAAGATTGCTGCCTGTTTTTACAACTTTAGTATAATGAGTGACGTTTTAATGGTATTCATGTGGTGAATCCTTGAGATTAGCTTTCCTTTTTTTTTCTTTCCCCCTTCCTTTAATATTCTGACCATACAGTATGTAGTGTTAACTCAGAATAGTTCAAAATCAGGTATGGACTTAAGCTGTTGTTATCCAGTCTGCTCATCTATTCAGATCAGGTTTATGTCTGTCTTTGATTCAGAATGCTAATAGTTACACAGCTAGCTTAAAAATTGTAATACTAAAATATTAGGGTTGAATTATACCCTTTCTCACCTGCGATACACTAACTTAAGACAGAAGCATGTTTCATGCTTTTCTTGTAACCATCTGTCATGGTTTAACCTCAGCCAGCAACTGAGCACCACACAGCTGCTCGCTCACTCTCCCCCCACCCCCAGTGGGATGGGGGAGAGAATCGGAAGAGCAAAAGTAAGAAAACTCATGGGTTGAGATAAGAACAGTTTAATAATTGAAATAAAATAGTAATAATAATAACAAAAGAACATACAAAGCAAGTGATGCACGATGCAATTGCTCACCATCCACTGACCGATGCCCAGCCAGTCCCCGAGCAGCGGCCCCCTGGCCAGCTTTCCCCAGTTTATGTACTGAGCATGACGTCACATGGTATGGAATGTCCCTTTGGCCAGTTGGGGTCAGCTGTCCTGGCTGTGCCCCCTCCCAGCTTCTTGTGCACCTCCAGCCTTCTCAGTCGGTAGAGCATGGGAAGCTGAAAAGTCCTTGACCAGTGTAAGCACTACTTAGCAACAACTAAAACATCGGTGCCTTATCAACTTTGTTCTCATCCTAAATCCAAAACACAGCACTGTACCAGCTACTAGGAAGGAAATTAACTCTATCCCTGCCGAAACCAGCACACCATCAAAACTTGAAACTTTCTTTTGAGAGAGGTTTCTTATGGATTTCCTTCGGAAGCTGCAGATCTAGTAGTAATAAACTTATTTCAAGTATTGTAATAAAATTATGAGAACTGACAGCGCTGCTTGCAGAGAGAAGGTTTTGTGTTTTTTAAAATTATGTTGAAGGTCAGCTCTCCTCCAACTTAGTCCTGTTATACTATTAGAGCAAGGCAGGATTGGTCCCTTATTCTAGAAACAGTTTGTGACCTGGTTGTTTGGCAGGATGATGCAATAGCAGAAACTTGGTAGCATGCAAAAAGATAATTGAGAAGATAGGAAATGACTGTTTTTTAGGTGAAAGAAGGGTGTGAAGAAAAGCGAATACTGCAAAATAATAAAGGCAAAGAGGAACTGAAGGTGACTTTGGGGCAACAGGTTTAAAAAGGGGCAGGAAACCCAGAACTGGTAGAGAGACTGTGGAGACCAAAACAGAGTTGTGAATGATGCAGAAGGAGAAAGGCAAAGACTAAAATCATAAAGGGGCTTGTGGACCTGAAGAGAAGGGTAGTAGGGAGTGGCTACCAGAAGAGAAAAAGGAAAGATGATGTTTGGACAGAAGGAAGAAAGGAAGAAGTGAATAGGTAGCTCAGGGAAAATAAAAAAAGCAAAGAAAGGTTTGGAAAACTTCATATTTAAAAAAAAAAAAGAGATGGAGTAAAGTTAAGCAAGCTAGATAATGTAGAATACTGATGTGCAGGTTAGAAAGTGGGATTGGTTTTTGAAACCAAGACTAGCTGACACTTTTTTTTTTAGGCAATTATAAGTTGCAGGGGTGTTTTTTATTTTCTATAGCATTATCACGCACTGTTAAATAACTGTCTTGTTTCCTCACAAAGTAAACTCTGCTTTTCCCTACTCCAGTAAAGCAATTTAAGTGGATATAGGAACCTCCTCATATTTTAGGGTTTTATATTCAATACTACAAAGTGTTTTGTAGTATACAGGTAGGGTCTTCTGTCACAATTTTTATCACTTTAGAAATATTGTCCAGGGAAAGCTAATAGGTATTCTTTTTAAACTACTGTCAGCACAAGGGAAAAATATTGTGTTCATATGTGTGGTTTTCCAGAAAGTATATTTCATCTTGGAAACCTTTATCTAAAGAATTGACCAAAAAGAAAACCCCAAAAACTATAGGAGTGTTTCAATGTGCAGTGGTTTTAATTGAAATATATCTGAATCATTTACCATTTTGCACCTTTGACACAATACACTCATACAGTGGTCCTAGAGATAAAACCATTGAAGATTGTATTTGAAGGAATGAAGATAGTTTTTATTGGTGTTCTTTTAGGATCGACCACAAGGACTGAATAATGCTCCCAAAGAAATACATTTGGATGAAGATGACTGAACATGCAGATCCAAAGGCCTTTTAGGATGTGGTGAACCTTTGGCCTTGGATGAAGAATGTTCTTGGATGAAAGAACTCCAGCTGAAAGACTTTGTCTTTGCCTTTTGCCTTGAGAATTGCAAAGATATGAATGACATAAAGGAAACAGAGTTGCAGCTGAATTCTTGCAGGGTGCAGTTGCAGTGGCTGACACTGACACACAGCCAGCCTGCCTCATTACTGTGGAATGTCACATGCTCGTACCCCTTAAAGTCCCCTACGGCTCCCCAAAAGCCTCTCAAATTTTTACTTTTTTCTGCTTTCTATTTGCAAATTATATTAGCAAACTTTAATTGCATCGTTTCTGTAGTGAAATTAGAACCTCTGGGATTTATGTATATCATGTGTAGCTAAAAAGGTAAATGCAGAAAATACTTATTATGCTTGGTTCATCAGATTATAATACCATGCTTGTACCTGCAGCTGAACAGGTAGTTAAGTAATAATCTTTGTTTTTCTTCATGGTTAATGACTTGCCTAAGTTTAAAAAGGTAAGACTTCACTGAGTCAATGAACTGACATTCAAAATATGGTCATACATGGCTACCTGGGCATTCAAATGGATTTCTTACTCTAACATATTGAACTATGTTAAGTCAATAGGAAGACATCTCGCGACTTTGTAAGGTTCCTTGCTAAATATTCAATATACTTGAAACTTGATTATACATTTCACTATTTCACTTCTTGAAGTGTCCTTATTTTCACTTTATAATAAAATGCAGTTCTGCTAGACCTATTCTGCTTAGTATCTTTGAATATGAATTGAACCACAGATTTCATGTAACAGTGTTTGCTGAGGTTGACCTTCAAAGCGTGTCTGTATACAGACACGTTACCTAACATGTTAGTTACCTAAGTAATTCTGGTAACATGTCAAAAAACAATGACTACATACAGAGAAATGCTGTACCAAAGTTAAAGGGCTTACTTTGCCTTTGTCTCTCCTGGAATCAATCCACATGGAGAGAGGCTTAGTGATTTTTTTTCACTGTCCTGGGTAGAATTCTGTAATTCTTCTGTTTTCATACCAACTCCCACAGCATAGTACGTTTTGTGCCAACTGAGCGTGCTTAGTAGATCTGCCAGAATTCAGGCATTTACAGTATCTCTGTTCTCAAATGTGGCCACTAGCATATGTAGTCACCAGACAGACTTCTCAAAGGACAGACCTGAACAGAAACTATTTAATCAAAAAATGCGTCCTCCACCAGGGTAGCTTAGGTGAGCCTAGCCTTATCAGATGAGGACTTACTAGTTTACTTCTCCTAAATGCCCTCTGCAACTTCTGAAAGTTCTCCTTCAACAGCTATTTCTTCTTGCCCTCCCACCCTGTCTAGCTTTACAAACGCAGTTCTAGAAGGTGGTTTTTAGCCAAAAAGTAGACTTCTCTAAATGGTGATACAGACACTGTCTCTTAACTCTTAGCTTTTGTCCTGAAGAACTGAGAGACAATAGCCTATCTTCAATCAGTGATTTTGCTTGCTCACATCTTCCTGTGTCTCTTCCTCTCTCCCCTCTCTTATCTGGCCTTAACTGATCATAAAAATTGTGCATGACTCTTGGAAGTGTCACTTACTGCAGGGTCTGTATGCTGGGCTGATTAATATAAAATAATTCATATTGAGATATATATGTATGTGTGTGTGCAAGATGTTAATATAACCTGCTACCAACTAGTAAATATGCATTGAGACTATTGGAATGTGTGTATACATAAAGAAAACTATGGCTAGAACTTCAGATATCTAGATGCTGGACAATTAAACTCCATTGTTTACTATGATCATTAATGTACTGATGCTGTTTTGTTACTGCCCTAATAAATGAAACCTTTACCAATGCTTTGCTATTGAGTAGTGTGTATGGCAAAGAGGCCCAGGGTGTTCCTCTAATAGGAGACAAAAAGCCAAAAGACACCTCTGGCTTGACCAAAGCAACATGTTTTTTACAGTGATCATGCCCCAAAAGGGGTCAAGTCAGTCATGGGTTAACTTGGAGTAGCTACGTGACTTAACTTTTCCTCTCCTTTGGCCACCGTTAAAATTGACCAGCGTTTCTGATTTTACATGTTTCTTCCATGTCAGATAAGGTTTTTGTGTGGTTGTGCAGCCCTCCCTAAGATTGCGGCTACATCTGTTTCTGGGTCAGCAGGGGAGTATTTGCTGTTATTACAGAGCCATTTTGTTTTCCATGTGATGGTTCTAGACACTTTACTGAAGATATAAAACAGCAAACTTTTCTGGTTAGGTATGTGGCTTTCAGTCCAGCTTAGTGCTTTGTTCTTCTGTTGCTAGAGCTACCATGCTCTATTAAAGATCTGTTGCTGCTCCCAAGAGGTGAAATAACAGTCAGGATTAGACAACAAGATGTTTTCTTTCTTGTGTCTTCCAGGAATTCCTCTTACCCACTTTTTTCACCTCATGTTAAGCATCAGTACTACTGCTGTGTTGGCAAATCCCCATTGTTCCTCGATGGGGAAAATGTTGTATGTATTCATCTCCTTGGTCACTAGTGTGGCTTTCTCCAACTTTGATAGAAATTCACCATGCTTATTTATTAATAGTCTAACAAATTAAAAGCACTATAAATTTATGATATAATTGTACAGGAATCTTAAGAGGGATAATTCCTAGTTTTAAAGCTGTGTGTGAAGATTTCCCCTTGTATTTCCCCTTTGTGCACGTCCTTAGAAGTTCTTTACTTCAATCACCTCTGATAGACCTATCTTAACATAGAAAAGACATGGGAAACACCTTCTATTAGGTCCTCTTCTTTTTTCTTTCTTTTTTTTGGGTGGTTGGGGAATGGATCTCCCTTTGTCTTCCTTTAAATCTGAACCTCTGCGCTTGACTCTTGATTTGGAGGTGGAAAAATTCTATTTTGTACTTAAGATAAGACCTAAACTCATCTTTTGTTAAAAACATTGAGGCAACCTTAAACAAATTCATATGGGGGCTTTCTTTTCACTTCTGTTTTCTTCTGTTTGCTTTTCTTTGTCAAAGAAAAGCATAAGGGGTGACATATCTACTCCACCCAGAGTAGATGCTTGGTATTGGGGATTCATTTATCATGAAGACAAAACATAACGAGATGCTGAGGCTGAAAGAGAATTTGATCAGGAAAGATGATGTCCATTTTAAGAAGCCAAAGTATTTTATTATTGGAATGCCTCATTCAGGGAATATGATAGTTTTTCCATTAGTGGAAGTCTTTGATCAAAGCTGCATATCTTTCTAAAAGAAGAGCTGCCTCAAGAGCAAGCAGCTGAGCCTGATGCAAGAATTATTGAATGAGGGAGTTTTGCCCTTTTTTATGCAGGATGAGTCAGATATGAGTACCATAATACCAGAAATGGTAGTAGTTATTGTAGAAAAGTGAGATTAGACTTTTGCTACAGAAGTGGCACTTGGAGAAAATTACTAAAATGGAGCCTAAAGTAACTGCATCTCATGCTGCTGGCATCAGGGAACGTGTATGACGAATGTTATAGTTAACTTTGTTATAGGTAACCTTGTGTCTGCGGGATCTCAGAAATGCCTGTTGAGGCAGATGGGTGCTTTCGTGTAGGCAGGAGACTGTTAGAAAAAAAAATATTGCAGCAGCTTTTAGCTTCACAGGCCAGAACTATAAGTTCACAGGGATGATGTTACTGTGGATTTTCTTCTTTAATGGTTAAAACATTTACACAGAAAGATTTGTGTTCTAGGGTTAAACCCTTCAGACTGAAAAGGACCTAAGTGTCAGGAGAGGGCCACAGCTATCATGTCAATATAGATGTTGTATGAGTATGATATATTCCCTTATTTGATGCTGAGCTGCTGTAGTTGCCAGTGGTCAGAAGCACAGCAGCAGAGAACCTCCTGGCAGACTAGAAGTTAGGGCGCTAACCTCTGCTGGCAAGCAGAGTCAGAGTTTTTGCTTCTGGGACCATTTTTGGTTTTTTTTGGTTTTATTCAATGATAGACAAATGAGATTGTAAGATAGTATAACATACATGCATGGAGCATGGTACAAACCCCTAGTTTCCTCTCAGCTGAACCAGGCTGCACCTTGCCTGCACTCCTTCTGGCCCATTTCCACTTGCTGCTGTCTCATGGCCTGGCAGTGGGGTGGAGGGTGCTCCCCAGGCTGGTGCCTGGGACATGCTTCTTGTGAGGTGACAGCTGAGAGCCAGGCCTACAGCAGTGGCACCCCTGCTCAAAAAAAAAAAGCCTAAATTGCCTGGATTTCAACTAGGTACATGAAGCTTGCATTCTAGTGCTTAGTCACTAGAAGGAAGGTATCTAAGTTAGGTGGAATGGATTACCCTCTGCAGCCTTCACAGGTACTTTATTCTCCTGGTTGATTTTATGAAGACTTGAGACGCCTAAAAAGGCTCACCTCTCTCTTCTCTTCCCTTTTCCCCATCCTCCAGCAGCCTTCCCAGTGGCATCTGTGCCCAAATAAGCATGTGGGTTCACAGGACTTCTACTAGGTAGAACTCTACTATCACATGAAGCCTGTTACAGTACTTATTCACAGCATCATCCTCACCACTGCTGGATTACAAACACATTATAACATTGGACCCTGCATAAGCTTAATGCTGGACAGAACAACTCCCTTTGGCAATTCTAGGAATTTTGTTGTAAATTAGCCAAATTACAGAATGAATTTTGCAGACTTAGATGTCTTATGAATGTTTATGTACCATCATAGTATTTCCATTGTAGCATCTTATTCTTCAGAGTTCTTGTTAGTGGACATGGTTAATAAAATCTTCAAGTGCTACAGAGCCCGCTGTCAGAAATGAGGCTATTCTCAAACTGTTGTGTTTTTTACAGGCACCCTCATATCTTCCAGACACAAGGACACACTTTAAGTACATACATTTCCAGTTGTTTTCTACACTTTCAGAGGTGGTCTAGAGGCTTTTTCTCCTCTGGGGAGTAATTCCTTTTCATTCCTGGGACTATGTGATGGTCACTGATCTACCAGATCTTACTAATCTTGCTTTTTTCTATATCTGACTTGTGCACAGACAACTGGAACTGGAAAAGTTCTGCAATGCTCAACCCACTTTTGTCTTTCTGAGAAATCTACGCTTCGGAGACAAAGTCCCCTACAGTATAAGAACTATCAACTTTAGTATATTATAGGCCTTTCCTTTAGCCTCATCCCGTGATTTTGACCTTGTCTAATGAATACCTGTGGGTTGTTCTTCCAAGCAGTGTTATTTCTTATGCCTCATTTCTTTGGCTTCACTTTCACAGCCTCAGTTGTTGGATAGGAGATAGCAGAAATTGCCAGGTGATAATTTTTTTGTAATAATCATTCTTTTCTCCTACTACATCTCTCTCCCTTCCTGAGAAAGTTGAATCCTTTTTTTTTACCTTGTTGTGTATTACTTTATTGTGAAAGTCTGTTACTGTAAATGTGGTCACATTATTAACTTTTATTGATAAATGTCCAGTATTCCTGCTTCTGATAGGTGGAACCATTATGCTTTCATTAACTGCTATTGCTACCTGATGTGGGAGAAAGGAGAGAGAGGGAGAGAGTAAAAAGAATCTGCAGAGGATAATTTTCTTTTGGGAGTTGGGGAATGATTTTCCTTCATTACAGTAACAGGTTTTTTTGAGCACCTTAAAGAGGTGATTTGCTCCTAGATACTTTCTACAGGGAAAGCATGAACCCTAAAACAATCTTGATGCCAGTACCAAACACGGCAAATGCTGGTCTCATTGTCCCTTTCTTCTGTTGTCCACCATGCACATATCATGTCACAGGCAGCTTTGACGTTGAATTCCTTTAGGGTGTATGAGACTGTGCTGCAGTTCTGAAATAAGTCTGTAATTCTTCTTTGTGTGATGAGCCTCATAACAAGCCATGCTACCTCCTCATTATTAGAAATGTCACATTTTGATACTTCCTCCTTTGTATGAACTTTTGTATTCTGTTGCTCTTCAACAATACTTCAAAAAAGCTTTAGAGTCTAACACCTGAGTTATTCCATACTGCTGCTTCCAAGCAAGAAGGGTAAAATATATTTTTTAAGAGCAGAACTGAGTTGAATATTGTGATTTTTTTTTTTAATTTTTTTTTTTGAAGTACAGTCAGGGTTATCTGGAAGCTTTGCACGGGGCCTTCAAGGGCACTCTGAAGTTGATTGGGGACATCATGTGTCCACAGAAATTCTATTCCATCTTTTCCATGGAAGCTTCTACCAAATTTTCAGGTATTGCTCTGGCAATTTCACCATTACTTTTGAATATTCTGAAGTGGGATGCCAGAGGAAGACCTTTTGTTATTTTATGACTTAGCTTATATCTAGTACTTGCATAGCAGGATTTTCATAGATGTGAATATCTCTGAAAACAAGATAAGAAGTATTTTTAATGATCACAAATTAGTAGATTTTTTCCCCCAAGAACGCCATCTTCAAAATTCATTGTTCATGTTGAGATCCAGATGTTTTTGTGATCCTAATTTTTCCCCATTTTTCTCCTTCACCCCTCCCCCTTTCTTCCCTCCCCCCAAGATTTCATTGCCTCCTCACAAGGTATTTACTTTGTGAAAGTATCCACAAGAAGAGGGGCTAGAAGTGGTAGTCAAGTGATAGGCTTTATTTTGTAGCAAGTCATACAATTTAGTTTTCAGATAACACAAAAAAAACCCAAACCCAAAATGCAATGTAACTTGTCAAAAAGCTGACACTCTAAATACCAGAAAATATTAACGTCTATTGTCAAGAAAAATATAAAGTATGAATCACTCCATCTCCATGACACATTTCAAAACTGCTATACACAGCACAAATTATAGTGTGTTTGATGGTATCAGGGATAATAGTACTTGAGAGTTCCTTTCTGAGCGCCCAGTGTTACTACTAAAAGGGTTCAATTGTCTTGGCTTACACTATAGAGCTGCAGAAAAAAGATTAAGGTTCTCTGAGGTCATCTTTGCTAAAAATAAAAGCTGATACAGAATTATTGTTAATAACTTCAATCAAAGGAAAATAGTTCATATTTTGTGTATTACATTCTTCCTGCAAAACAAAAATTATATCTACATGTAAAATATTGATTTATTTTCTTAGTGCCTTACAAAATGTTTCCAATGTGACGTACCTTTTTTCACCAGTTATATCCTACACAATCCTGTATTTTAATTCCTTCTGTTGTCAAGTTCCTGATAGGCAAATCAGGAATGCTTTCTGTGCTCAACAGTCATGTCAGTCCTAAACAGAGGATTCAGAAATATGTCAGGAAAGGCTAAAATATAAAAATCTTGCCTGTCTGAAAAGCTTATGAGGAATTGTTCTCCTTTAGAAAGGCCATCACCTTCAATTTTTCTTGCCTTGCCCTTAGCTGGTGGTCTCCTGTGCTTTGAGGAGAGGGAGAAACAGCTTCACTGAGAACTGTAGGAGATGGAAGTCTTTCTCTAAGTGGCCACTTGTAGGCAGCATCTTGTTTCATTTCCAGGGAGAGCAGCGAGAGGTAAGTATTTTGTCCAGAGCAGTTCCTCATGGAAATTCTGGAACAGAACATGATTATTTGGCAATACTGAAGAAAAAAAAAAAAATAGTTGTAAAGACTTCTGTGCGGAAATCACTGTTGCTTTCAGAGAAAACTATTCAAAAGTGAAATAAGCACAAGACTTGAAGACTATAAATTATACAGATTGGGGTAGGAAGGGGGATTTGTTTTGTTTAGCTCATTCAAAAACAAAGCCTAGTTTGGGGGGTTTTTGGGGGGGTGATAATTGTTTGGTGTGGTTTTTTTGGTTTGCATTTTTTAGTTAAAGGACCCAACTGTAATTCATTTTAACTCCAAAGTAATCATTGGCTTTCTATCTAAACTCTGGGAAAATTCAGCCATAGTAGAAGGGAAAGCACTGTGATATTAATCATGTAATTATTTGTTTTATTATTCATGTGTAAGAAAGAAATGTGATTTCTGCTTTTAATGCTGAATTTTACCGTAACTGCAGGGGTGCAGCTCCTGCCTATGTAGTGAAAAGTTTGATAGAAGTAACCCTGGAAAGGGTGGTTGCAGAATCCCTGTGGTTACTGAATGTTGAAAGGGAGCAGATAGCAAGAGGAAGAGGAGGGTATAGAACATCATAAGGCCTGTTATTAATATATTAACCTACCTGGAAAGAAAACAAATTAATTGTAAATCAGAAGAGAGAACATAGATACTTACATAGATTGCCTGATATACAGTATGCATCTTTGAGGATGAAGAGGTCATTCTAAAAGTGTTTTCTGAACAGGTCTGTTTTCTGTGTCTCTGGGGGTTAACTGCAGTATTAAAAAATACAAACAAAACAGTTTTTTAATTATGTTCTGTTTAGGTTGTCTTCATTATTACAATGTCCCAATTGCCTCCAGCAGTTCATTAAGGAATGCAAATACTATGCAACTGGTAGTTTGTTCTTTTGACCCTGAACATATAAAGCAACTGAAAAGGATGGCAAGTAGCTGATTCTGTTCAGTTTTGCATTTTCACCAAGACGACTGCGTCCCTTAATCCCGTCCCTGATGCCTGTACAGAATTCTAGGAGTCAAGGGACCTCCAAGTGCCATTAGAGACAGAATTACAAAGAGCCCAGCTGAGTGTGCAATTACTACAAATCCTTTTTCCTTAAACTAGTTAACCTGAAGGCGTTTGGTGTGAACATGATTAAAATAGAATGGGAGGCAATACAATTCTTTTGTTTGTTTTGTTTTTAAGAAATTAAGTCTAATGTGAGCTTAGTTTTGTCCAAAAAGATCTACTTTAGTTCTTTTCCTCGGTGAAGGAACAGTGGATGATGCTACAGTCAAATCCAAAGACATTAAAAGGGCTAAAAGGGGCAAATCACACTTTTTCTTGAGGAGGAAAAGGTGTATGTTGGATATAATGGTGCAATATGATAGAATAACTTCCCAAGACAAATATAAGTACTGCTGTTTGAGAGAGGTGAATGATATAGGTTGAAAATTATGATTGAAAATATGGAATCTGGAGCAAGTCAGTGTTGAAAGAACTTATGAAGTGGCCTGTCGATATGGCTTTAATTTCTACCATGACTTTATGTTATTTTTAAAACTCTTTTTTTCCATAGTGTGAAATTACTTTCAGAGATCCCATCCAGTTCAATGCTGGCCTCCCTAGTCCTCAGGATTTTGTTTATTTGGGTCTCTCCATGTACTTCTGTCATGAGGCAGAGTTTTACAGTCACAGGTGCAAATAGGATTAGTTCTTGTAATAACATTTCAAAGAGAGGCTTTCATTGGCAGAAAGCAAGTTTGTGCAAAATGCTGATGACGTAAGCAGTGTGTTGGATGATATAGCCTGAAAATGAAGCTGCTAAGAAATCTTCAAATCAAATGCAGTTGTATCCAGGAAGAAATCATTTGCATTAGAAACTTTGCTCTAGCTTGCTGCACAGGCTTGGCAGCCCTCACTCCCTCTGCTTTGTGTTATCTCATTAACATTATTATTTGGGAGCCAGAGTCAAACACTTATATTGGGTAACAGTTATGACTACTTGCACAATGTCAGTAAAATTCAATTTTTTTCATATAATTAGAATTTTGACAGGAAAGAGAGGAAGAGGCAGAAAATGAGAAATTAGTTATTTCCTGTACCTCTGTCATTGCACACATTAAGCTTCACTGGTGTGTTTTGCATGATCTCATGGCAGCCCCTTCACAGCAGCCTGATCTCTGCCAGATTTAAAGACAGGATGAGTAAAATAAGGGGTGATGAGTTAGAAATGTTGCTGGTTGGAACAGTAGACCTTTTAGATTTTCTAAATCACAAGAGGTCCAAGACAGAATACTGTAATTCTGATCTTGCTGGGAATCTGGGTTTATGAAAATAGAAATTTTAAGAAAAACTTTCCTGAATATTTTCAGGTACAAAATTGCACTCATTAGCCTGGACCCTCTGTAGAATGACAGTGAAGCTTTTTGTTATCAAAGGGAAGTCAGTGGGAATAAATTCTAATGAGGATTAGGGCCATAATAAATTAAAGTTGGGTTGGTTTTTTTTTTCTGTTTCTGAAAGAGAGGTTATTTTCTCACTCAAAGAGTCCTCCTCAAAGTCTTTAATATGGAGCTCAGATTTCAGAGATCGATGATCTCTGCATACAAGCAGACATCTGCCACCAGACCTCCATCTGGGACAGATATTGGTGAGGCTAATGTCCCTAGAATTAAAAAAAAGTCAAGTTATCCTGTGTCATCGTGGAAGGAGGCATTCGTTAAGAACTGGCATGTCTGCTTATAGGAATAATCAATTAATATATAAGGTTTTCAGCAAAGTGCATTTAGTCAGCACTACTGACAGCACTATCCAAATTTTGTCATTTGATTGTAAAAAATCAGATTAATTTATTACTTTTTTTTCTCTTGCTGCTTTTTCGTATCTATGTGGCTACATAATTCTGTGAACTCCCGTTATGCTTTACTTAGGTTATTATACACATCGTGGTCCCAACTGAAAGCAGAATTCCCACTGGACTACATACAGTGCAAGCATGTGGTAAGAAGAATCCTTACCCAGAAATGTTTGCTTTATAGTTGAATAGAAGTGGGCAAGGAAATAGAAACACTCAGAGGAGAAGTTACTTGACCTGTGTGTCACAGAACAACTAAGTGGCAGAGCAGAGACTTTTTTCAGCAAAATTTCCTGAGATTGATCCAATCAGGTGAGATTGAACTCAGCAGTGTGGAATCTCTCCCTCTGCTTTAGGTAGAGATCTGCTAAAACAAAAGTAGCACAGAGAAAAACACTGACTCGTTTTAAATAAAATCCTTGTGAATTCTCGCTCTTGGTTTCTCTGTTCCTCCACTTTTCTTTTTCTTTATAAGATTCACATATTGCTTCCATATATAAAATTGTTCCATTCATATTTAAAGTTACAAAGTGATTATGATAGGCTGCTTCTAATTCTTGCCTGCACCTCCTGAGATTTAAAATAATTAGTAATAACCCTATGATACTCTTGCCTTCTTATTTTTCTTCTAAGACCAGTGAAATTGGTGTAAAAGCTTACCCTGTTCTTCCGTGCAATGCTTTTGGAAAACCTCATACCAAATTACAAGTAATATTGTAACACACTTCTTTGTGTGCTCCTCCTGCAAGTTTGACACTTATAAAAAAACCCCACTTAATTTGTTTATTTAATTGGTAAGTGGAAACTGAATTTTGGTAGCTAATAATTTGGTCAATATTGCATCTTGCTAATGATTTATGGGTTTGAGTGTATGTTTTGCTCTTCGGGCTAATGCTGCAATCAATATGTGTGAACTTGTCTGTTATGTATTCATATTGTATTATTCAAACTTAAATGCTGGTTTCTATCTGATAATCTAAGCAGAATTCAGTAACTCTGCAATGTTCTTTAATCTCCTTTTCCTAACTCATGTCACTCTCTTAATCTGATAGTCTGATTCACCATCTTCCTCTGACATTTTAAATCTTTGACAGCACGCTATGTTTAGACAGTGTCATGGCATTTTCTGCAGATGACAATAGAATGATAGAAACTTTTTTTGGTCTCATGTTAACAGATGTGTATGGCTAGATAGTGATCAGGTTAATTAGAATGAAGAGAAATAAATCTCAGCTTGAAAGGATTGTGTCCCATTGGAACTGTTGTTATAGCAGATACAGGAGGTGAAACTTGAGTTGAAAAGTCCCCGTTAATGTAGGCTGTGCCCACCAAAAGCACAGCATTTCATCTCTCAACTGCCAGGAGCCCAGACTTTGATCTATGAAACCAGGCTGCTTTCCTGGTTAGTCATAGTTCTTCAGAAAAACATGCAGTTGGACATATGTTGGGAAAAACATCATGGTCAAAATTGCAGTGAATCCAGACACAAAGTTTTGTTTGAAATTGCCCCTTCATGTATGAATTTCTCATAACATAGTGATCCTGTCACTCTAAATCCATCAGATCTTAATAAAGTATGGATGCAACTATTCAGGTAATGAATACAGACTTCCATACTTAAAGTAATGCAATATTCAAATGACAGTATTCCTTGAATTCTCAGACCCTATTCTTCCATATTGATGCTTCAACAAAATTTGGAAAAAAGTGAAGTTCAATAGATGTTATGTTTCTTTTTAATGACTAGCTAACAAAATGTCCTTATCAGTCACTTTTAAAACATTAAACCTATACTGATGAAAAAGGCTGGGGGAAAAAAAAATCTTCAATTTTATTTTTCTGAGTTCTTGCAAAGTTTACAAGTAAACTTTATTTGGTTTATTATATTAAGTGGGGAAATATATAGGGAAAGGAATTAATCACTGATTAAAAATAAAATTAAGAAAACTAAGAAATTTACACATTTTGAAAAAAGTACAAGTATATAAAATGAGCTGAGTTGGATGTTTGATGAGACATCAAGCATATGGTGACAATTTCTGCCACTGGTTATTTTATAAAACATGCTCTACAAGAAGCATTCATTATCACAGTTTTCAAATGTAGGGACTGTGTATATCTTTTGATGCTCTCATATTAGAGCAGCACTCTCAGAAGCGTCACATTGGTACTCCTAAAAGTACTCCATGGAACTCTTTGTATAGATTTCACTTTTCACACCAAGAATCATGCATTTGAAATAACTGGGCTCTCCTCTGGGTATGAAGGTTATTGAAGAAGAATACGGAATCTCTGTAAGGTGTAAAACATTCATCTATCTATATTTACATATACAGTCTGTGTTTGCATGAGGAATATAGTGTAAGAGAAGCAATAACTAATGCATGCTCAAGTCAATTGGCAACTTATTTTTTTCTAGGTGTTGCTAGAAGTATTTGTGTGTGTGTGTGTGTTGATGGTAGAGCAAAATATATTTTGTGACTGAAAATGGCTATCCACTGCACCACTCTTACCAAGGGATCTAGAAGCCTCTCTTTGCTTTCTGTTACAAAGCTCCGTCTCTTTGCCTGTGCATTATGCGTCTAACAAGTTTTACTTTTTTTTTAATTTAATTTAGTGCTTTCAGTTAGAAAATGAAGCAAATTAGCAGGTATTTGCACCACAGGTAGAGCAAAGCATCTGCACAGCTCTATGGAAACCCCACAAAGAATTCCTGAAACTTCATAGCATCATACTAACATCAGTATGGGATCCAACAGACATAACTGACAGCTCTATAATTTCACCTTCCAACATAATATTCTTGGAACCTCATAAAAATGCAAAATGAATTCTTGCTAACAAATCTACAATGTTATATGTAGTTATATTCTCCTCACTTACCGATGAGATTTTTTTTTTTTTTCAAGGAGGATTTAAAAGTTGATGGAAAGAGGGTCAAATCACATTTAGTCTTGAAAAATGTCACCAAAAAAAGGAAAATTATCATTATAAATCAGATAGATACATTTCAAGCTGTACTCTGAAACATCTTCTATTTGTTGTCTCAGGATCAGTCATGTGCAAGTCACTGGAAAATGGATTGGGAGTGATTCTTATTCTGATAGAAGTATATTAAAACCCACTAATATTTCATAATAGTAGCATAAGGGGGAAATAATTGACAGTATCTTGTCGTATGGGAATACCTTATAATCTAACTAGAAATCAAACATCATCATATTCATCTATATGAGATGTTTATAAGCTGTCAGAAATTAAGTCATAGGAGAATAATACTAGTTCATAAATCAGTAAATGAGATAAATAAATCGGTGAGATTTTGTAAATGCATGTGGAGTGCTTTAGATCTCTTTCTTGGCTTGCTCTCTCTTTTTTTTTTTTAGGATTGTTCTTCCATTGGCTGAATGTTTAGAAAGAGGAATATATAAAATGTAGGATTTATGAGAGCTTCTGACATTTATGGTATTTTTGATTAACACTTTTATTAGACTTGTCTGAAAAATAATTCATTATTTCAGCTTTTCTTTGTAGTTCTCTAAAAAGCTGCCAGGATCATCAAATAGATCAGGGTGTGTAATAAAAGCCATACGGCCAGTAGTAGAACATACTGTCATATAACCATTAAGACTGTTCTAAGAGCCAGAATGTTGGAACTAAAAGTATTTTTAATGACTTGGAATTGCTTGAAGTGCTTTCTGAGAGTTGAAGGGTGCTGATTTATTTATCTAGTGTCCTTACCTAAATTAATTTGGATAGAACTACTTTGGTTTTAATCCTCTTACAGTGAAATTTATGTTAATATTTTTAGATGGCACATCACTTTGAAGGATAGAGTACTGGTCCAAGTATTGTCATTAAATAAGAAAACGTGAATGAACTAGCCAAAAAAGTATTAAGGAGTGCAATCTTACCTGGATTATAGTAATAATTTTTAGAAGTGACCTTGCAGGAAATGCAAAACTTTGGTAGTATCTTCTCTCTTTTGCCTTTTAATTACTCTTTTAGCGTGGCAACAGTCAGTAATGCAAGTACATCAGCAGCTATTTTAAGTAGTTTGTATCATATCTATATGAATGAATTTATTGCCTCATCTTCCTTTTCTTTTTCTTTAATACACTTACTGAGAGGAAGTGTATTAACCTGTTGGGACATATTGTAGATGTTGTAATAAGCAAGTTAAAGGACTGAATGTTTTTGATTTTACTGTTTTTTCTGTTGAGTTTATCTCCTCGGCAGCCATTTTTAGCCTTATTCGACTCACTGCATTGCTTCTTTCAGGAAATTTGGTAGCCTAGTGTCCAAGCTGCTTCTTCATTAACCATCACTGCGATTAAAGCTCGTCGTCATCAGTGAGAGTAGCTCCTATCAAGACTTTTCCTGTCGTGCCACATCTACCTCTACCTCTTACTTCCCATCTACCTCTTACTTCCTATGTGGCTGATAATCCTTTTTGCCTTCATTCCTTCTGACCACTGCCTCATTTCTGCCACACATCTTCATTATCGAGACCTTTGTTGAAATCACTGTAGTATCTGAATATCCTTGATGAACATCTGTCCCTTCACTGACAGGTTTACCTGCCAGTAGATATGGGTTTTCCCTTGTACATCCGCTTGTTTGCCTAGGTCTGGCTCTAGTAAAACAGAGCAACCCACTGATTTAGACACAGATTGAAGAGATGTTGGTTTTTTCTTGATTACAATTTGTCCACCGCCAACTGCAACACTTTATTCTCTTGGCAAAAGTAGTTGTATTATGCAGCAGATATTGGTTATCAAAATCTCTGGGAACTGGAGAAACTGTAAGTGCCACAAAAATTTCACCAACGCAAAGTCTTGATGCTGAATGACAGTTTTATCTTTCCTCTTTCATGACCTAGAAAGTGCATCCCCTATCTATCTATATATCCATATAGTGTATAGATAGTATAAACAGAAGGGCCTGAGAACGTGAACTTCCCATCGTGATTAATGTGATAATTAATCTGGTCTAGCTGTTTGATTTCTCTTAATTTTTCCATCTTTCAAAATGCTAAGAAAAATAAGATTTTGGGGGAAAATTACTTAAAATATGGTTTTATCTCATCAAAGAAGGAAGAATTAGGCCTTTCTTCTTTTCTGAGTCATGTACATAGATTCCTGAACATTTAAGGGGAGGGACAGAAATTAACCGTACAGTTTTCTGAAGAATTTAAAAAACAAAAAAACTGGAATACTTCACTAGCTGATGGGGAAACTTGATTTCTTAAAATATCTCAGAAAAATTCTGGAAGATTTTTTGATTTTGGAACCCTCATGGAAAATGATATCTTTCCATTTCTACATTTTCTGTTCTAGCATGTCCCAGGCTAATAAAAACTTACAGTTATTATTTCACTCATAACTGAAGGTTATTATAGCAGGCTGTGCCTAATTTATTTCCCTACTTAAAAGCGTCTGCATTATGCAATCTCTGCCAAAACAGCAGTACCTAAGAACCTGTTTCTAATTGCAGAAAAGTGAGCAATGCCACCAGACTCTGGAAGCGTAGTTCTTTATACCTTTCTGTGAGCAAGGAGCAAGAGGAGTTACTTTTGAGTTCTGGTTTTCTTCATTGGTAAAGTTGAGGGCTTTTTTAAATCAAGGAAGATAAAGAGCTGATATTTAAAAAAACCCAAAAAACAAAAACAAACAAACAAACAAAAACCAAACCAAAACCTCTCCCCGGGTGGGAAATAACGGTCATTTTTCCTGCAACAGACCTAGGCTTCCAGAGAAAACTGAGACAAGATGGTTAAGAGGTTGGAGAAATATATCCTGCTTACATAAAATTTAACTCACCAGCCTGTTAATCGCTGTTAATTATTTTCTGTGTGGAAAATAAAGATCTCCCAGAAAAGCCATGTATTTTATTACTAACTAATATATTTCTGAAATAAAAAACAGGCCAGCTTTCAGGCAAACAAGCCTTTTTTCAGTCTGAAAAAAGAAATGGCAATCTTCACGTTAAATACAGGTTGTAAACAATTAGTCTAAGTTTGATTAGCATAACTAACATAAATGGTAAGTTTGAGAGAAACTAGCTCCTGTGAGCAGAGAGGCATGCTAGCAAAGGAATATGTAGTTTGATGTTCTCAGCTGGTTAGTGGCAGTACTGGCTTATAATATTTTCAGTCTTCTGCATCAGGCCCCTATCGTTTACACCCTTTACTTGTACACTTTTGCTTGTGTCCCCCAAAACTACTTGAACAACCACTCTGTTAAATGAATCGGGAAACTTATCCTACTCTAAAAAAACCTGAACCTACTTTTATTTTCCTGGGTTATTTTTAAGGTAGATCATTTCAGCACTCCAGCTCGCAGGGTATGACTACATGAATAGTTGGGCTGAGAAACCTAGCAATGCAGAGATGAGAAGGTAACACCAATTCCCAGCCCAAGAGCTGAGCAGTTAGTGCATGTGGAATTTTCAGGGAGATACTGTGCTCTAAAACAGTCTGATATCTTAAGGCTGTGAGGTTTTGTATGAAATAACTTACAGTAACTTTTACGGTAAAGAACTGTCAACAGACATGATATGGCACAGCACACGTTGCAGACGGGGCTATATCTTTTAGCCTTTGAACTAGAATTTTAGCATTGTCATTAAAAAGATTTTTAAAAGTATCCTAAGGACCTTAGGACCTGAATATGTTTGGCAGGGGAGAAGGGAACTGGAGCTCAGCTGCAGTAGAGAAAATGTGTCTGTAAGGAATGAAAAAATTGAAACTAATTTGGGTTAATGGCCTTACTTCTGTACTATTTGAGGTATTCAGTATATCCTCTACTCATTAGCAGAGCTTTTTCCATAAAAGAAAGCAAGCTCAAAGGCCTCATAATTGCTGTGCATTGTTACCATAGGTGACCATATAAATTATGTGAATATTTGCTGAAACACATTTTTTTTTTTTACATCTGTTTGAGGGGAAGGAGAAAGGGGGGACTAAAACTCCCAATACAAGAAAAGCAACAGCAAATCTGAAAAGCACTCATTCATTGCTCATCCCTTTTCATAAACACACACAAATTAGGTGTAGCCAAGTTGATAGAATAGGTTTTAAATCTCTACAAGAAAACTTGCTAATAATACAATACTTTTTATTGCTTCGGTTTTATGTTTAATGGTTTAGAGTTGTTGGTTAGGTTTTTTTTCCCATTTAAGCTAATAGTTGAAGAAATCTTGATGCTGGCTATCATGTAACTTCTGTGCTTTATTGTTATGAGTGATCTTTTATTCCCCTTTTTTTCTTTCTTGCTATAAACTCTGATCTGGTGTCATTAGTTCAGTCCCATGCGTGTTACTGCCTGTAAGGTTGGCAGCAGCATGGACTGTGTTTCTGCAGGAGTTAGCCTGCCAAAGCACAGATACTTGGTTATTACAGAAATTGGCAGATGGAGGTGCTAATAGCTAGAGACAAGGTTGGAGACAGGGTTCTGCTTATTTCATAAAACCCAAAAAACCCCCTAGCTGAAGATGAGGAGCACAAGCTGGCAGCTCTTTTTGGACAGGAGAAGTGCTAGTGCTGCCCAGGCAGCTTCTGTGACTTGAGGGGTAAACGCAGGGGGTTTGCCTTGCATCTGCCTTACACTCACTCGCCAGTAATTTTGTTCCTGTTTGTTCCCATGAGGAATGTTCTCCTTTGTCTATAAGCACCTCTCCTTTTCCCTTCTCAAGGTGTAACCTGTGATGCTGAAGACACAGTTCAGCCTCTGAAGATAGGTCATAGCAGACATCGCTTACTGTTTAACTTTGAACAAACTCCTCTCATGTGACACAAATATTTTGTTTAGAGTATAAAAAGCACATATGAGAGCAAAACAAACTAAGTATTTACTACTTAATCAAAGGTGAATGCCAGTCCATCTATAATAAGCGGTTTCATTTAATCTGTCATAAAATCCAGGCTATTGGGGCATTTCTCTTTCCTTCTCATTGCTTTTCAGTTAGAGGCTCCCATCCATTAAGTTGCCTGAAGGAAGAGAAGACTCAATTCCTCCATAGATTGTGAACTGATTTGCTTTCAAATATTCTCTGTAACATACGTGTTCACAGATTAAATTCATCAATATTTCCTACTTCATCTCACATTTATAGCATCAGTTGATTCCAACTTTTAAACTTGCAATAAGTTTTTTATATATTTAATTCCATTCAGAATTTAAAAGATTTTTTTATATACTTGTTGAACCTGTTATTGTCCTCGATTCCAAAAAATCATTTTAATAATAACCTGTTCACCTTTAAGAAAAGGTTCACTATAAAGGAATAGACTTGTTATAACCTGAGTTTATGTACATTTTTCCCAGCATGCTACCTACTCACTTAACATTCAATACCAACTGCAACTATAAACTATCCCGTAAGATCTACAGCTATCAGCAACATTTAAAAGTTTCTCAGATTAGTGCATTTTAAGCTTTACTAACTACTATATATTATCAATGAAGCACATAGTGCACCTTCTTGTTTTATTAATTGCAGGGTAATAATCTGCGTATAGGAATAAAGGAGAATTATATAGCTAGCAGCTTCTACACGACAGTAACGTAACTTATTTTGATGCATCTGTATTGTGTTTCGTACCTGAGTCCTTCAGAAGAAATGGTCAAGAGCTGTTATTTTTTTGACTCGGAGATTTTGTGAAAAACTCTTTAAAGGAAAGATACAGATCTTAATGCATAAATATTGTAGAACGACTGCTGAAGTTGAAACTTCATTTCAAGAAGCACTGGGCTTTGTTTAACTCTGTATTTTTAGTATCCAGAGTTACTGAACCAGACTTTACTTAATTAATAACTATAGGATGTGAGGCAGTTCCAGTGCTGCTTTTTCTATTAACTTGCAATTTCCTTTAGGAAATGAATAAACAGGGTGGGGGGGGGGGGGGAGGGGAGGAGGCATGGCTGCTGAGAATAAATGTGGTACCACTGTACATTGCCAAATTCATTTGAATAAGTTAACAAACATGGATTATAAATTGAGTAAGTTTAATTCCATAACTCACACAACACGTTTTGTAGGAAGAACAAAAGCAGAAGAATTTCTAAGATGAATATGGACTGAGATTAGGAAGCCAACAGATCACTTCTAAATGTTCATTAAAATAGTATTCTAATATTAAAATTCACTTGGTAGCTTATCACTATCAAGGCCATATTTACATAGGATATTGAGACATATTTCAACTATAATTAACTTTTTTCAGTGTAATCTCTATTGCTTCCATTAAATTTGCATTTTGCCACTGAAAGCAGCATCTGGAATGCTCCGGCTGTTAACAATTTTGTAAGGGTCGGGCTAGACTTTAAAAAGTTACCTTTGTTTGGAACTGAAAATCTACCATGGAAGTGCAAACTGCTGAAGCCTGTGGCTATTTTCTGAAAGCTGCATTAAAACTAGAGAGACTGAACCTTTCCAAACATTTTCCACATGGATGAAGAAGGACAATAATAATATTTGATGTTATTTAATGAATAGTTTAGTCATAGTTTTGCCCATTAAAGTCAGTATAATTATATTCTGAATCTGTGTTTTAAATGCTCTAATTTCAGGAGTTATCACTTATAGGGAGGATTTGTAGTTAGGTCATTCAATTAATTGTAGGGACTCAATTGAAATATCTTGTTTTCAATTGTTATCAATAAAGAATACCACTGAAGTAGCAATGTTGTGTGTTTGAACACCTCAAACACTGTAAAATTTTCTGGTTTCTCAAATTAAATATTGCAGGACCTACATTTATTTCCAATATTGGTATTTTTAGGTATATTTGAATAGGAAAGAACCATACTTCTGTTTCTACAAAACCAGCTCTTGAATGTGTACAGTGAGTTTTCCACAAATACTACTCATTTCCTGTCTCTATATTGCACATTCAGTAAATATGATTGTTGAAACCAAAGGAATTATGGTTAGGCAGCTATCAGAAACAAAACTTAAGAACATAACAATCTTACATTTGCTGCAATAATTAACTGAATGCTAGTGCATTTCTCATCTGAAAAACCCCCCACCTACATAAGTGTTTATTATCTACATGTAAACATAGGGCTATTGGCTCTGAACTTATAGTATCTTGTATGTGGCATAAACTGCAGAATGAGTCTCAATGTAGTTTCGCTGTCATTTAACATGTGCTCATTAAGGAATCAGCCCTGCTTCCAGTTGTTATTTATTAGACACCTATGGTCGGTGCCTGCGTTTATAGTCTTTAATATCAGAGATTCATCACTTATGTGGATACCAGTTTAAAACATTTGTCTTTTGTTTAATTTAGGCTGTGTATAAGCATCTAGTCATTTGTGTACCTGAAATTGTTTCTTGTTCTTGATTAACATGTGCTAGTGAGTTCATCTGTGTGTGTCTTGTTATTAAGCTTCTTTAATTAACTCAAGAAATTAAAAGGTGACTTTAATAAAGATTTCTGTTATTTTTACAATCTCCCTAGTTGTGTGATGGCAAGTATAGTACCTTTTACTCATTTGGTTTCTTGTAATTTATCACACTGTCAATGGAGTTGTTGAACTATTACTTTGTATTTAAGTATTAGTAATGAGTGACTGAAACAAATCATGTTATAATAGCTAACATATATTTGTAAATGATATTAAAGTACTATCTTTAATTCATGCTGAACATAGGCATTGAATGAATAGCAACATTTCATCATTTTGGTCTTTGTCATGGATGCAGTATAATGAAGGTGTTGGTTTAGATTAAATTTTGCTTAGTACCAAAGAGCTAACTGTATTTATTTACACCTATTCTTTGATTTCTTTGTTCTGTGTTTAATCAGGACTAGTGGAAGAGACTCCCCCTCCCCTCCCCCCAATTACTTTTGGGCCAAATTTACTATTGGCTATTCCTTTGCAGGTGCAATATGCACCTGTGTGTGCCTACAGATGAATGAGCAGTCAAAAACTGACTACCAGTGACAGTGGCAGCTGGCAAGAAAAGCTGACTAAGTAATTAAAAGTCATGATTTCATTAAAAAAAAAAGAGGTTGAAGGTGGGCCATTAAATAACTACAATAATGTAAGCATCCCAAAGAAAAAACAGGAAAAGAGGTTAATTTCTATCCTAGTGTTTAAGCACTCAGATAAGAGAAGGAGTCCTATTCCTGCTTCTACTCACTGTTTAATCTAAATCTTGCAAGTGGTCTTGATTATAGTGTCTGTCCATGTGTCCTGCCACTAGAATAATAAGCTTCCCCAATGATGATTATGCCATACCCTTGGCATACCCTTGTGGGAAAACCGTCTCCAGAAAATTGGTAAAGTTGTGTTTCAGTGACCCCAGTTTATGGGAAATTGGATCCAGGATTTACACATCCTGGCTGAGTACTTGAGCTTAAAGATTGTTTTGCAGAAGGCATGTAATATATCAATTTTTAACGTGAGGTAACATACATTTTTAACAAGTCAGACCCCTGCGTAGGGTTTAGATGGTGATGAGATGCCCCTCCTTAAGACACTCCAGTTTCAGCAGGATACAGGTAGTAACTAAACACTTAGCACCAAATGAGGACCTCTTCTTTGCATGGAGACAGCTTAAGTGATCAGAATGGTTTCTGACCCAGATGGAAAAGCTCAGTGAGTTGATGGACCATCCAAGGTAAAGCAGCATAGAAACATAGGCAAGGAAATTTTGTTGCTTAAATTACATGTCTAAATGCTGAAGTCTGGGTCATCAGGGAACCATGGTAGATCTCATCCCTGTAGCAGTAGTCTTGTGTCCCCTAGGAAAGTGCCTTGATTAATATGCTATAAATTAGTGTCTTACAGGTGATCCATCCCACTTGGAAGGAATTAAATAAATATTCATCAACAGTTAATGTTTGACCATCATATGGTGGTATGGCATGCACCGAGGCTGTAGGAGACACAGGCGCAATTCCTTATTTTTAAACAAACAAAGCAGGACTTTTATCCTTATTTCTCACATTCTTGGTAGAAGTGTTCCTGCAATTATTTGGCCTTGCCTCTATCATCTCTCTTACTCCATTTTCAACACAAAACTAATTTTTTTTGATAGGAAAAAATTTTTAATTTTTATTTTACTAGCCACACTGCATACTTGTGATTATCTGCTTGCACATGTAAATTAACTGATTGGAAGAAAACCTGTCTGATTTGTATTGCAATAGATTACATTCAGTTCAATGTCATGATGATGAGACAGGAAATCTACATGCAACGAGAGGAATGACTTTCAGCATTTGGAAATATTAAACCAGATATCTCTAAAAGAATACCATCATGTGCTTTCATACCTTCAAATCTTTCTTAAGAGCTGCCCAAACAATATAATAGGCAGGTCTCAAACCTGTAAAGCACTTCACTATGGGCTTATTCATAATCAGCGTCCATTTGCTTATAAGTTGTCACACTAGTACAACATCAGGTGGTTGAGTGATGTTAAGTTCAATGTGGCAGATACAGTTCAATCATTTGTTTCAATTTGGGAAGCTGGAATTAGGTTGTAATTAGCTGCATCAGTTCATTTTGTTTTGTTACTCTGACCTGACCACTATGGCAGAATATGAATTGCATGGCTGCAGTTTTTAGAATGAGGTAGCTGCCAACTCTTTGATTTTAGTATTGATTATGAATAATTTAAAATGTATATCCTAAAGATTTACAAACCATATCCTATGAAGAAACTGAAAGGTCTATAGATAGTTCAGAGACTTTATGAATCAACATTTAAAATTTTGTATTTGGTATTTAATATACTGAAAACACTAATAAAATAATAAACTTTGATTTATTGCTGAATATTTCACAGTGAATACTTAACTATTGAATATATAGTTATATTCCTTTACACCAAATAAATTCTATTAAAATAAAAACATATAAGGCCTTTGGAGATAATGTAATACAACTTCTTAAAATTTGGGATATTTGGAATTTTTAGAGAAATTGTAGTGGCCAGCTATAAAAAAATTAATCATATAATCTTTTAGCCTTAGTTCTTCAACATTCAAAAAACTGAGCATGTAAAAATCTGCCCCCCTAATCATTATATATTGCGGAGACATTGATGGTGAAGTCATCAGATGCCTGTGCATACTGGAAGCTGTAGAACCTTGGTACCATAAAAAAAATAGAAACTAGAAATATATGCCATAAAAAAAATGCATTATTTATTAAATACAAATCAGACAGTAAAAATGGTCCCTGCTAGATGAAATTATAAACTCAGAAAATTTTACACTCCAGTTTTCTATTTTTCAGCATTATGCAGTTGAATTGATGGAAGCTAAGGCACTGGTTTTAGATCCAAAGTATACAAAAAACTAGTACGAGAGGAAAAATTTCACATTTTTCTCTAAATTACTTCTTTTTCTAAAATGCATAATGTATTTAGAGTGCATAATTGTGTGATGTCAGTTAGTGTTATGCCTTCTTCAGCATGACTTGCATAAGCTCTGACATTCAAGAATAATGTGGCCTTCCTAAAGTGATATTCATTGAATATTTTCATCTTTTATATGTGTGTGAGCAAGAGTTTGGGAGGACTGCATTAGTCATAAATGAGCGATATATGAGTTATATAGATCACACCAAACAACCATCAATAAAAGCTCTGTAGATCGCGTTGCCATACATTATGCATATGCCACATGTTTCACAGCAGAAAAAAACAGAAATCAAAAACTGTGGTGTGGGTTTAGTTCTTGCTTTCTTAGATTATAAAGCTAATTCCTTCATTTGTATCAGTCTAATCTTGAAGTCCTGAAGCAGGTGCTGTGTATCTCAGTGGAAAGCTGTAAATCTCCCAATTTAGGTTATCCAACCCTTAGGTTATCTAACCCTGCCTGAGATAGCAGGCCCAGAAGTGCTCGCTGGTGCTAAATGAAATATCAGGCATATATATCATGAGCTTTTAGATTAATTCCAGATCTTAAGAACAGAAAGTGCCTCGGCATTTTGAGTTGGGAACAACTATTACAAAATGTATTTAGATATTTTTCAAGTCAGACTAGGTCTCCAAAAGAGTGGTTTTTTTGTTTTAAGTATGGAACAGGTGAACAGAGGTGTGCAATGGGTTATATCTGACACAACAGGTATGATAATGGCCTGTGTGGGGATACAGGAGAACATTAATTTAATCATTTGCATGTACATGGTAATTGAAAGGAAAGACAGCAGTAGGTGCCATATTTAAGAAACCTGGTAACACGTTTTTAGATAATTTGATGAGTTTACTTTCAGAAGAATCTGGAAAATTGCAAAGAGATGTCTCATGTTATACAATCTGTTGCAATCAATATGAAATAAATGTGCTATAACAAAACTGGATTTTGAGGGCGATCACTGAGTCAGAGAAAAGTGGAACTGCAGAAGAAGGAAGATGAAAGTCCTTAGGGTAGATCTCCGATTTGTGGCTCTGCTTTCCCCCTTCATAGATTCTTTTTTTTTCCCCAACCTTTGGTGATTAACAAGTTCAATTTATTTCTTTATTTTCTTTTCAAATCCTAATGATCCTGCTCAACTCCTAAAGACTATATAGTAGGGATCTAACTACGTACAAGTGCTGTCCAGAAAACAGTTCTAACAATTGGAGAATTAAAGACAAAATAAATTGCTTCAAATATAAGAGTCACAATGATCCCTTGCTGAAATATGGTGGAAAGCATAAAATATTATCACTGAGATGTTAGCACTAAATCAAAATGTGAATATCGCCTCTAAAGTCATATAAAGCCAAGTTACGTGGATTCTGTCATGTTTTCTGCTCACATGACATGCTATGTAAAAGCAGTCACTTCCATGTACGTATTTTGTGCAGATGGTCCTGTATTTGTGGTCATCACACAAAATCTTTGGTGTGGATTAACAGGAATGTACTGAACAGAATAGGGAAGGATGAGAAATAGATACGATGGGAGAACTGGAAGTGCCTCAGAGTAGCTGTAATCCTTTCCGTGTGATTTAGTGGCACCCTTGATCTGCTTCTGTGTGGTAAAAATGAATAATGCCTACTGACACACATCAGTAAGTTACCTGCTTGTAAGAATAGAGAAGATGGTTTCCTTTCATGCTAGAAATTGCTCTTAAGTACGGACAATAATTTAGTAATGTGGTCCGTAACAGCATACTGGGAATGGGATACATATAAATATATAGTGCCTTAAGTATATAATGCTATGCATGTTATAATAAAAAAAGATATCTGCGTTGCATTGGCATGCTCAAATGAGCATGCTCCCCAGGAGGCAGTGAGAGACAAGATTTATTAGGGAGGTTAGTTATCCTGCTTGAAGCTGTTCAGAAACTCCTGTGGTCACTGCGGAGTGTAGAAAGTGCTACAGTATAGAATTAGAGGTAGACGGCAGCTTTGAAAACAATATTAAAGGAAAATAACTGATGAACTTATTGATTAACAACTCAAAAACATGAAAGAACTTTCTAGCGGGTGACCATTGGTGTTCTGGAAGACCAGGATCTTTGCAAATGCTCAGAATAATGTGCCTTTCTTCTGGGGGGGAAAAATATCATTTTTATCTGAGGAAGTAATTTTATTTTTAAAGACTGTCTCCCTATTGCTTTCATCCTAGGAAGGTATGATCTTCATTATCCTCACTTCTTATAGCTATGGAATACACAATTCTTAGTATTGCTAAAGCACCAGGTGCTTCATGGGAGAAACAGACACCTGCAATTTTCGATGCTTTCTCGTAATAACGATGACTCAATTAGAGAGAATCCTGTGATCCGCAATCCAGATTGTGAGTCATTTGTCTTTTTCCAGTTACTTTCTGTATATTGAGAGAAGTCATACATTTACCGCAGGGCAGAGCGGTAGCGTAAGGCCCTTACTGGCCTTTGCTAGCTCACAATAAATGGCTGAACCCTGTTACTGAACAAGGGTTTGTTTACAGATGGTTAAATAGGGACCTAACTGAATCTTTTAGAAGGACAGGTGCAAATTGGTTAACATCTATAACATCTGCATGAGCAGCCATTAATAAGAAGCTCCTACAAGAAAAAATGAAGTGATATACCCAATTAACATCTTCAGCTTGCTCAGCAGTTCACTGAAAATTAGGAAACTCAAATAACGAAAACCAGGCAAACTGGAGGAAAATTGTAACTATACAAAGAGGCCTTTAATGTGGACATGAAAAATTGTTTTAAAAATACAAAGAAAATGTAAAAATAAAACTCAATAATAAAAGAGATCGAATGGATGAGATGTTAATCCCCGAAATCAAATTTGTCATTATGTATGTGTTCAGATACTTCCCATAACGGAAGGTTACACAAAGATAATTTTTTTTCTTAAATGAAGAAAAATATTCATCTATGTTTTAAGTTATATTACTTATGGTAAATTCCTAGAAGTTTGAATAAGGACAAAACCAATTGGAATGTGAAGGGCAAAGATTGCTTGAGCAAAGAGTGTTAGCTGATAAACAGACCAAAAAAGATAGTGTTTGGAATTGCAAATTTCAACACTAGGTGATTCTGCAAAAACAAGGACTTTACAACAATCAGAACTGGAAGTCATCCAGAAATGTCACAGCAGAAGAATCAGGGACAGGGAACTGGAGAGAGTAGAAACCATTCTGGCAATTTATGATCAAAGAGAACTAAAAGACATCTACGGAATTCTTAAATATATTGATGGCTCTAGAACCTCTTAGTGCAACTCATTTCAATAGACATTTGGGGAATTATGAGAAACTGCTCTGTCGGGGACTGAGGTTTTCAAGATAATTTCTCTTTCAAGGTCTTGACATAGTTTTTATTATGCTTAGATTTTTGCTTCAACATAACATTCCAGAGATTTCTAATAGCGCAATTAGAAATAATGACATGTACTTGTCTGTGTTGTCTATCTGTATGTATGTATAAATGCATTTGTATTTTATTTTGTTACATTATGTGTCCTTTCTACATGGAATACAGCAAGAAAAAGCTAAGAAAAATTAAAAAAACCCAAACAAACACCCTTAGCAAAGCTAAGTTGCTACACGTAAAGGAGAATGGGTTCGGCTTGCTATAGGCAGGTACTGAAGATTGCCCTAAGTCACTGTAGCTGTAAATGGCAACTTGCTCAATTAAGCTGGGAAGTAGGAGGCAGTCAGATTTGTTGCTAGCTGTTGTAATTCCTTGAGAGCCCCTATCCAGAAGTCCTGGCATGCTTTGGCCATGTTAGGCTCTGCTATCTATAGTTATCTACAGCTATCTATAACTTCTCCACCATGGAGAAAACATGACCTACTTCACAGACATACAAAATCTGTTAAGATGTTCTGGGTACAGTGCATAGGTAACTGCCATTTAATAGACAGCTTGTATGTTCTCGGATCCCTTAATCTTCCTGCAGCATTTGACTACAGCATTTAACTACAGCACTCTCCTCTCTGGATGTTGGTCCATCAGGACATGTGCCATGCCTTAATTGCATTCTTTGTATTCAGTCCCACACAATCACTTCTAAATTGTAACTCTGTCTTCATAAAACATGCCTGCTTTGTCTGTGAGCTATTGCTTTGTCTGTGACCTGTTTCCAGAATATCCTTTGCCATGCATTTCTCACACTTAGAATGTTTTACAGATTTTTTTATTTTATTATTATCTTCAGCATACTGTTGCAGACAGCACAAATCACCACAACTAAAACTTTTTAACCGGCTCCTTAGTTGTGCTCTTTTGCTTAATACTTTCCTCGCTATGGCAGTATTGTGTGTTAAAATAGATACCAGTGGCACATGTAGTTCCATACAGCCATATATTCTTATGGAATTCTAATCGTGCTCTGATTGTATCACTGTATTCTAAAACAGATTTGTTTTACAATAATGAAAGGCAGGAATCTTCAATGTTACCTGAGTCAAGGCCAAGTTTTAAATTAAATTGTAAGCCTTGGATACTACTGGTATTAGGAAAAAATGTTAACTGTCCCACATCTCAAAGATAGCTGAGCAGTTTCTGAAAGACTTGGGCAAAATTGTCCTGTTTGAACAGAAACAGAGTATAGAAAGTTAAAGGACATTATGAGCACATGACAATAAGTTGAGAATGAAAACAGCTTTGGAATTTTCATTATAATAATCAGAAGTTGCTACCATACCTGTCTTGAACATCTCTATATTCTGAAATATTAGTAACATTTTATCCTTTCTAAGGATTTCTCTGTGAAAGGAGACAGAAAAGCCTCAGAGAAGGAATATTTCCAATATCCACATGATGCATTCATTCTGTCATAAAATTCCTTCTAATTTCCTTGCATAGCCTTAAATACAGTTTTCCTTTCCATGTGTTATAATAACAAGCCAGCTTTCACCTGCTTAACTTCAAATAGAAGTTTGCCCTGTTACTTGTATATGGGTAGTTTAAGTGTAGCGAGAGAGAGGTGGTTAAAATACCAGGCACAGGTTGGGCTAATGGGACTTCACCTGCCCCTTCCCACTGGCACAGGCTGTGGTGTTTCTAAGTCACCTTGGCAGTGATGGCTGTGACCTGCTCCAGCCCTCTTCCCTGGGGGTGCACTCAGGGTCAGGGATCCTGCACTGCTGGAGTCCCACTGATGTCACTGGAACCGGGATTCAAATTTTTACTCCTCTTCTAGTATGATTAACAAATAAAACAACAAGGCTGAACTTCTGGTTATGATATGACAAGCCGTTGAAAGATGCTTTCTGAGTGACGCATTGGCTTCACAAAGTCTACTAAGAATTAAGAATGGTTTAATTGCTAAAGAAGCTGAGGCTGGCATTTAGTAACCACTGCTGGTTTTGTGCTGCTGATCTAACCACAGGAATTAGCAGTGGGTTCCTGTTTTTCACTGTTGCTGAACAGGGAAACACTGATTTGAGTGGCTGCCCACAGGAGGGGGGAAATGAAACAGGCGGGAGTTTAGTGCTGAATGAGTATAGTGTGTGTCATTTTATGGATGGCTGGTATTGTGTTACATTATCTTTTAAGACCTATAGAAATCCTGTCTTGTAGTTACTATTGAAAGCAAATAACCAGAAAGAAAATATGCGCAGTTGATAACTTACTGTGGGATGCAGCGTAATGCAGACTGCTGTAGTTACAGTGCAGGCTAATAAAGAAGTGTTTGTTTGGAATATTTTACAAAGCTTGGTTTCTATAGTAACAATCATCATGAATACTTTCAGCTTCAGAAATAACATCTGCTTGATGACTGATCTCAAATCTCAACCCTTGTTTAAGTAAATAAGCAGAAGGAGCAGGATCTTATTGTATTAGTCAGTGGCATTTGATATGGGACGTTTATTTCCATGGAAAGAGCACCGTAAGACTGGGAAAGGTGTTGGGAAGGGGTGGGAAAAGGGAAGAGCAATCAGAAAACAATGGTGAAATGCAAGATTTCCCTTGTTAGCCTAGCAGTAGTCGCTGCTAAAATAAATTAGAGTTTACATATAGTACAAAAGTAAATGTGTTATACCATTCTGTTGAGTGAAGTACAGGACAAACATTACTCTGTTTTATTCTTGGCAGTGGATTAAACTCTATGCATAAAATTAGGGGAAGAGAAATCATTTGGTTAGCTATGAAAAATATACAAGATGGAGTACAAAGCTTCAGGGAATGCAAGGATTTGAAGCAAACTCCAATGAAAAGTTCACAAATCTGTGAATTTTCAAGGAAACTCTTTATAAAAGATGGTAAATGCTGTGAAAATGGTATGTCTTTTGAAGAAAAGATGTTTCAAGCATCATCACTGCTGCTAAATTTTACAATGTAAAATTTAAAGTGAGAACATTTTATGAAGCAAAATAACAAGCTTTTCTGTCCTTTCATGTGATAAGGATTGGGACTATAGAATTCAACGTGAATGATTTCTGTTGTTCGTGACTGTCTACCATCATACTGAAGAAAATATAAATATAAATATAAAATAAGTAGAAGTTCCTGCTGTGCCCTAGGAAACACACATGGAACAGAAGTGTAAGCTGAGCTGGACTATGTTTCCATACTACTCGTTTTCAGTTAGCAGTGCTCAAGGGGGTAGGCAGGCTTGGAATATGGTACTTTCTAAAAAAACAACACTTACTTTCCATGCAAGTGGAATAAGTAAGTGGGATTCAGCAAATCCAAGTTCAGCAAATACTTTATACAGTAGATCTTTGCTGGTTTAGTAAAAATGATGCAGATTTTGTAATATTTTAAAGGAGCAGTCTTTTTCCTATTTTGTTATTAAAAAACCCCTGCCTCTTTTTTTTAAAAACTCCATCAGTTTTGTTAAGCTAACATGAGTAACATGCTTAATTTCATCCATGCAAGTAATCCTGTTTGCTTTAATGCAACAGTTTCTCCAAGCACTAATTCTCATGTGTCTCATTATTTGTCAGATTGGATCCTGTAAGTTTCATTTCTTGTGCATTTTCAGCGAAGTTCCTAATATGTTTGTGACCACTGTAAGTACTAACAGTCTTGATGGGGAGCATCTTGGAAAGCAACATTACGTGACAACACTTGAGTTTATTTGCAGGATTTTTCAAGGACACCATTAAGAAATTAATAATATAGTGTCAGATTTGCAGCTGGTATAAATCAACATAGTTCTGCTGTTACTCGAGTGTTGTGCTGATTTAGGCAGCTGAGGATTATCTCACCGATATTTGAAATTTGAATTAATTCATAAGATTCAAGTGAAAAACTGTACCCAATTATGCTTTCAAATTGGTGAATGGACAGACTAGGTGATGGAGGTCCTCAAGAGAGGAAAGTGAGAGACGTATCTTGCAACACCTTTAAAAAGGTCTGGTTTGTGCTTTCACAGCCTTGCCAGCCTGCCCTCTCCCTTTCCATCTCATTGGCAGCAACTACTGCCAAAACTGCTAGTCAGTTTAACACATGCTGTTGCTACTAATATATAATAGAGCAAAACGAGGTTCCCTTTTGCTTTTCTGCACATACCTTTTCCTTGGAATAGAGAAGTCTTGTATTGTTGTTTCTTCTGGCTGCTGGAGCAGCTACAATCTGATCCACAGTATCCACACATAGTCACTAGGACGAAAACTTCCATAGACTTAACAAATCTTAAGTAGTGGGATAATTTGTTTCAGAATGTTTTTGGCTATGGTGTACACATTTTACAGCTGTCCTTGGACCACAGTAAGGACAATCAAAAGCTATGTCATTCTTTCAGGTGTTTGGTTCATGTCTTCCCTACATTGAGTAGGCTGAGATCTGTGTAAGTTGTCATGATAGAAAGTAATTTGTTATTCTGGTGCCATTAGCATTTTTTCCTGCATTAAGAATATTGCCAAGTTTGCACTTTAATCCCTTCTGCTGACAGCTAGTTTTCACAATGTGTCTTGATTTAGTTCTCTTTTTTATTATTACGATTCCAGGTATAAATGTTTTAATTTATCATTCAGTAGACATCCTGCATGTGGCCAGGAGGTTACAAAAGAACTTTAAAAAGCATTGCTGAAGAAAAGTTCACTAAAATCGTATTTTGGATGACATATGGTGTACTATATTTCTTTCCAATTTTGCAAGGAATGCAAAATACAGCATAATAATTTCAGGACACTTGCCTTTCCTAACCCTCGAGTCTGGCATAGATCTCCTAAATAATAATCAAAACTTTTCTTTAATGACTCTAGGATGCTGCACAGCTACACGAATGAGATCTCTGTGGTTAGAAAAGCCACCTTTTAGTCAGAACTTTTGACTTTGTCCGAGATTCAATGTTGCAATGACAGACTGAAATTTTGTGATCCACCCTGAGCAAAGGACAGCCCAAGTTTATCCACCTCATGGACACTTCAAAAATCTGTAGCTGACTTGGTTTCCTTGCTCCTGACGAAGTGACCTGTACTGTGCTCATCTTTAGCTCAGCATTCCCCTGCCTGCCACCACAGCCACCCTTGTTAGCCTGCAAGTTAGGCAGAATTTAAACTGCGCCTAGTACTTCATCTTTCCCACCCTGAAAAGTAAGTAGTGACTCTGGAGGGACCATGTCCTCTTTTGCCAGGCAGTCTGGGGTAAAGTTACCACTGTGATATATGGGAGTGACGATGTGGTCTTAAGTGATCAGCCCAAGTTCAAACAGTGATGGACTGTCAGTAATTTGTCACAGTGAAATGTGAGTTTTCATAGACAAGAGCCTTTAAGGTTGAATTGTGAAGGAATAACAGGATTCTCCACTTCTTGTTTCTAATCCTTGGAGATCCTTCTGGGAAACAAATGCCCATTAGCATCGCTTCACTGCACAGCACCACTTTGACTTACAGAATTTGAAACAGCAGTAGGAAGAATTTACAGGAAAGTATCTGGGGATACATGATGTTTGGTATATGCCACAGACGTAGGGTCTCAGGTGTTTTTCCCAACAGGATCTAGCTAGCTGCTGCCAAGATACATTTCTTTCACAAACTGGACACTAGCATTGCTAGCCTTTAATCAGACTCACACAGCTTAATAGGGGAATGTTCTGGAGGCTCTTGGGGATACCTCTGGCAGTTATCCAGTACAACTACTACACACACCATCCGCTGTAAGTTATGTTCAGTATTTTCCAGAGTAACCTGAAATTACTCTTATTAGTGGGAAAGATGGAATAGTAAAGTATTTAACAGTATGAAGAGACAGGAAAGCACATACACGGACACACAGAAAAAGAAATGAAATGCAATGTGCCTTGCAGCTACCTGATAGTTTGATTTAACTTCAATGTCTTGTGTTCTGTTCAGCCACTTGTGAAAGTCAGGAAAACTGCGGGATGGTTCACACTAGTGTCACAGTTCAGAAGAAACAACCTCTAGGCAGTAGGATGAAAGCTGAATAAGAAACCTGACTAGGAGTTCTTTCTGGAAGCCCCATTGAAAATAAATGCATCTGCAGGTGTTTCTCGTAGCTTTGTCTTAATAAATCAGTTTTAATCAGAATGTCAAGTCATAACTCTTGCTAATGAAATGCTATATGACATAGTATTAGGCTTTGAAATGAAGCCTCTTACTAGATTAACTGAGAGTAACTTTGTTGCAAATAAATATAGTTCTTATAATAAAAATATGGCTCTTCTGAGCATAAACACTTTCAGATTAATACATAAATTTTACATCAGTACATAACCTTTGATAACTAACAACCACATTCTACTCAGAAAAGACTGCAAAAAAGAATGCAGCCTATCACTGTGTATTGATATAGTTGAGATAGAGAGGTAAGACAATAAATTGAAGGATAACAATGTGTTTTGTTCACTGGGGCCATAATCACAGCTTGGTAATCATAGGGTGTTCTTTTTATTGTTAATTCCCACTGGTTTTCTTATGGAAAATAATGTACCAATATATTCTAAGATTTTCATGGCTATTTTGAAACAAGGAAATTAACTGAGATTTATATTCTGCTAAAACAATGGGGCAAAATTACTGTCGAATGATAATTCACTATTAAAAAAAAACTCTAATAAGAAATGTTAGTATAATTTTGGTCAGGTTGCATTTTATTATAAATAAGCCTGTTGGTCTCAGTTCCATTGGACACTATAGAAATTTTCAGGGAAAACTGGTTCATTCTGAAGGTCGAGTAGAGTTGATAGAGTCCTCCCAGTAAATCAGCGCTGGCTGGATGACTCAGTTGCAGAAGCAAGGTGGTTACCTCAAGTCTCTTTTAGTATAGGTGGAAGAATTGTAAGATACTCCAAAATGTTCTCTAGCTTTTGCTGCTGTAGGTAACGTGTTTATGGACCTCGCATGGGTTAGTGGGACCTCATTAACCAAAGTTAGAAATCACTGAGAAGTCCTCAGGCAAAAGTAGGTGCAGTTTAGAAGCCCAAAGCGTTGAGGACACTCAGGCTCTGGGCCATTTTTGTAGGTTTAGGTGAGGTAAAGCTTTCCACTCACTAATTGCAACAGAGGAACTTTACGGGATGGATTAAATGAAAATCTTTAGTGGATGCTTATAGTTTCAGTAAAACCCTAGGGTCATATGAAGAACTGGTGTTTCCTATGCCAGCCACAAAGCAATGTTCAGAACTCCAGCCTTGCTTATTTATTCTGTTGCGGTATTTCCTAAAGTATATTTCTCCTGGCACACAAATGATATTTGGTGAAAGCTTTTTTTTTTTCCCCTGTTGCACTGTCATTAAGGCTCATTACTCATTGAATAAATCTGTGGAGAAAATTGTCAAAACTTTTGGGTGGGTTGGAAGCTCATACTCAAAACTATGTTAATGAGTGTTAGTTAATATGTACCCAACATTTAGAATAGCAATGCAGTATAACACTGATAGTCTAAGAAAACAGCAGTACTGATTACAGTTCTTGTTTGCCTTAGTTTCAGCACTCTGGAAGAAGTGCCAGGTTCTCCTTAGGGCAGCAGCGGGTGCTGTCAAAGTGGTGGGCTTCTGCTGGGAGGAGCAAACAGCGTTTCTTTGTTCCGCTGACATTAAAGTTGGTTTTGATTCTCTTGGCAAATGACCACGGAGAAAATCAGGTGGGGATAGGATGGAGGTTGGCTACAGGTGGGAGTCTCCCATCTCCTCCTCTTGCCAGGATAGCTGTGCTAGGAACATTTGAAGTTTCTCCAGCAAAATTGCCAAAAAAGCCCCCACCAAATGACATCAATGGAATTCTGTAAATTTGAAAGGATGAATTTTATTTTCTTCCTTTGCACTGCTGAAAAGTCTGCCTTTACTGCACTGAAAATGGTCAGAGCAATCACAGCATTTTTACTCTGCATCTTTAATTATGGGTCAGAGTATTTCAGCTCAAACAAGCATTTAGTAAAAGCAGAATAGGAAAACCAGGATTAATCCTCTTTCCATGAAGAACAGAGCTACCTCTGCTTTCAACCGTGTTTTAAAAGTGGCCACAACTGTATTGTAAAAATCTAATTTGGTAAGCATGTTTTGAAAACAGCTACCTAGATCGAGCTCTACATCCAGGGCAGCTGCAGGAATGCCAGTGAATCCTGAGTGGGTGTAAGAGAGACCAGGATGTGCCTGGGCTGGTAGAGGAGAGCTTCAGCTATTGGGAAATTTTTAATATTGAAACTAAGATTAACAGGGGTTTGAGGCTTTTGAGTTTGCATGTAGGTATCTAAATTTGACCAAAATCCAACTTAGGTACTCAAGTGCTTTGCTGGATCTGAGACTTGCTTATCACAAATGAATCAAGAAACTCAGAAAATAAGCAAAGAATTCAGGAAAAGAACCTGAAGCTGAGAGAAAATGAAGATGTGAGTACTTGTAATAGAACTGTCTAAATTTTACGTTTCCTCCTTTTCTACATTCTTTACCTCTTCAGAGGACACAGTCTTGTTTCTTTTCTTTTCTCTTCTCCCCTCTGAAGTCTTGCACACTGAACTCCAGAAAAGTGGCTATTTACATTCCGAGTCTGGTACTAATCCTGCCACAACAACAGATTTGATTATTTGTTTATTTGCCAAGCCATCAAGCTTAGTTTATGTGGAATTCACCAGATTAATTCTGGTTTAATAATATGATTAAAAACAAAGTTTAAATTTGCATCATTTATTACCAAATCAAAAAATATAAATCAAGCTGGTTTTTTAAGAGATGAAATTTTATTTATAATGAATTCTCATAAGTAGTACTAAGACCATTTTAGTTAGAAAACATTACAGTGATTAATGCATAGTTGTTTACATTTTAATACTTGATTTATATATCAGATCTGTATTTGTGCACACTGTCAAACTTTATTCTGTTCTTGTCAAAATACTTATTACTGCTGACAGGTGTAACATGCTCACATTAATCCTTAATTCCTTGATTCAATTTTCTAATTGCTTTTTTGGCATGAGTTTGGAGCCATTTAGTCTTACGTGATCTATTTGTCTTATGGTATAATAATGCACTTTTAAAAATTGGATGCACGTAACTTAGAATGCTGAACAGAAAATATATATAGATATTACTTAGTACTGAAAATCCAAAGTTTTATAGCACTTCCGTGAGACACCACTTCTTGGAATACAGATAGAGCCAAAACACTTTACACTTTTCATCTTCCCGTATTCACAGTATTAAATATTTTCATTGATAGAGAAGAATCGATGCTAAAGTTTCAGTGCATTTCCCCCAGAGAGGTTCTAAACCCTTACAGCAGATCCATGAACATCCCTTTAGTCATCATTGTGTTCTCCTGCTCTTCTCCCATCTTCATGCCACTGCCTTCTGTTGCCCGTCCTGCCCACTGAGAGTGACAGAATATACTTCCCAGCTGCTTCTTGGTCTGGACTCTTAAAGCTGCTCATCTGTGTTATTCCTAAACAGCCAAATAACACAATGCAAGATTTGCTGGGTTTTTCAATACTTAAATAAAAAATAAACTTGTTTTGTTACTTTCTTGTCATTATAAAGCAGATGTGCTAGGTTACTTAGAAACAAATATTTTTAATTCAGGTATGAATATGTTGTATACTGACATATGTTTTTATGCCAGTAATGGTAGTATTGTCATCTGTCCTTTGTATAGGAAAAAAAAAAAAAAAAATCCAGCCAAAATTTATTTCTTATAGAAACAGATAAAGGGTGAGCAAAGAATCTGCCCAAAGCTCGATAATTCCTCACAAAGTCACCCAGGCAGCTGGACGTTAGTTTTTGCTTAGGTCTTTGTAGGATTTTCAGAAAAAAATTCTAGAGAATGGAGAACCTTTTCTCTGATAAAAACGTGGGACCCCAGAAAGATGACTTCTAATGCTTGTTTCCTGTGAATACATACATGACTGCACATTTAAATTGTGGATAAAACCTTCTCTCTCTCTCTTTTTTTTTTTTTAAGTCTCTGTTTTATTCCCTACCCTCTCCACTTTTTTCTTCTTTCTACATCCACTGACTTATTCTTCCTTTCTCACTATCAATAATAATATATGCTCTTTCACCCTTTTATTCCCTCCTGGTTTTCTTCCCCTTTCTTTTTCACCTTCCCAACTGACGTACCTCTTTCTCTCTGTCATGGTGTGCATAAGAAAGGGAATATAAGAGTACAAGGTTGTTTAATAAAGAAGTGTTTGTTTGTTCTGTCTTCCACTGATAAAGTTTTATTAACTCTGTGATTGTCATTTGTGCTTTTTGGCAAAAACGTAAGTCACTTTCTATACAGGGGGGAAAAAAAAGATAATTCTAGCAAGTAAATCATGGTAGCTAAGTGCTTTGGGCAAACAAATGTGTACCTTATCTCTTCCAAAAAACCCGTGGAAAATGCATGATAAATGGCACATTTCAGAGAACATGTTATGTCACTGTGAAATAACTTTGATTCATGGTTATGTATTTATCTTTAAACAACTGACAAACCTCAGGGTATCTAAAGTATTATCATTTGCTCTATGCTTCCGTGGCTTTTTGCTAGTGAACCTGAATGATGTGAGGTAAGATAAGACATCTGCTTTTTCAGTCATAACGTTCTATAAAGAACAAATAAGCACAAATAGAAAATTCTTACTCTATTTGATTTTTGGATGAAGTCCTCTGAAAAATATTTATCAGAAATAATTTCCTCCAATTGTGTTTTGAAAAGCATTAGTATAAACTTCAAACAGAAAAGGATGGGGCCTGTTAATGAAAGGTTTTATGTTACACAGCAATAGAAAATATCATCATTTTGATTTATAATAAAGTAATTATTCACCAAATTAAAAGGCATAATAGTTAATTTGTTCCTTTCAGTTGTGTGTCTGCATAAACTGTATTCTGAATTACATTTTAAAATGAAGATTTCATTTTGTCTGCCTTTCCAAATAGAAAGGAAACATGTTATTTGATTTGCCATTGTGACAAATCAGGAAAGATGACTTAAATTGCTCTATTGCTTGCATTAGTAACACCAACTATTTTAATCACAAATGGTGTATAAGGATTCAGGCACTGTTGTTCTAGTATATAGTATAGTATATAGTCCATGACACCCCATGCGATGGTATTTATTTGTAAAATCTATTTGCCATATTAGTTGAGTGCACAAGAGTCACTGGCTAACCACCTCCACAATTTATGGCACTCTGTCCATGGACATGAAGAACACCTGGTCTTCTCCGTTCACAGCTCCTGCTGCAGGAACTTGCCTAGAGCTGGAAAGGCTATTTTGCACTGAAGATGCAGGAGCAGGGCCAATGCAGGGTGAAGTAGGAGGCACGGAGTTGAAGTGAGATGAACTTAACTGGTGTGGAGCTGCATACCTGTCTGAATGGTTGGGGAAGAGAGATATAGGTAGAAGTGCTGGAATGAAGGGGCATGTATTTAGGTCCAACAGGAGGTGTGATGAGTGCGTGACAGGTGGGGGTGGGAAACCTTAGATTTTGACAATCGAAAGTGCAACAGGAAGGAGTGAGTGAAAGCATGTAGTAGTGGGAGAAGTAAGCAGGGATGTCTGCACCAGATTGCTGTCAGTGCTGGTATGTTATATTATGTTATTCTATGCCTACGCTTGTCTGATGAGATTTAAACCACCCAGGACACAGACTAGCTGCTAATCTGAATGATACCATGAAGACCCTTTTCTATATTAAACATTATTATCAGAAGAATTACCATTATTTTTGCATGGTTTTTTACACTGCCCTTCAACATATGTAAGTCAAAGAAACCTTAATAAGAAAATTTTCCCACACCTTTCTTTTCCAATAATCCACTGGTACTACTTTTGTGCATGTGCAGTCAATGCTGCTAATATTAGTAAGGTTCTCACTCTGTTTTCCCCCTTTTCTGCATTGCTTTTAGTATAGAATCATATCATCCAGCAGCGCCTGTCTCAATGTTTTGCTGCTAATAGATCAACGGAAGTCAACAGACATACACCAGCTTACACAAGTTCAGAATCTCTTCTCTTCATCTGTTCCTTTGGCCTACATTGAGCCAATACATTACAAAAAAATTAAATGCTACAAATCCAGTGCACTCAGTTTAAAAATTATTTCTTATGTTGTTTCTTAAAACAACATTATTTTTAGCTGAAGCTTTTGGGGTTTTACTTTTCTGTTTCATCTTTTGGTAAGGTTTTAGTGAATAAGTTGTCATTCATTATGTCATGGCAATTTTAAAGTAGATGACATTCCTCACCCAAGTTATTTTAATGCTATCGCCTCAAATGAATCTACAGAAATGCCTTTCAAATATGACCATGAAGTAAAAGAAAAAGTACATTTATCTATTGTTCGATTTATTGCTGTATTCCCTGTTTCCTTATCTTCACTGAGCAGTAATAAATGTTGGTTACTTGGAGGTAGAAAAATAGAAAATGATAATTGCTTTACATGATGGAAGCGCCTTTGTTTTCTTTATATCTAGTACTTTGCAGTGTATTTAACTTGGCTAAACTATCATTTTTCATAGTATACTTGAATCAGTTGACGTTTATATATACATTGCATTTTGCATGTAAATGGAAAGTTTTATGGCTTTGAATTTTGAATCAAAATATCAAACTCGTATTTTGCCTTGGAACATGACAGACATTGTAAAAATTTACAAACAAAAAAAAAAGAAACAAATGCTTATGCTGATTTTGACCTAATGTTTTTAGAAATATCTTCAGTGCTTGACTAAATGTTTAAGCTCTCAAAAGTGAAATGCCTATCTCTTAGTGAGCACAAAACATGGAAACTTGTAAATATGGAAACATTGTAAATTGTCATATTAGAAATTTATTATTCTATGGCTTTGTAGACTGCTTTGCTTTTTTCCAGCTCCTCGTGTCCTCGGTCTTGGTAACTTGAGAACAATATGGCAGCAACCGTTTAGTTGAAAGCTAACTGCAAATTAAAAAATCTATATAGCTAATGAGAGAGATGTTTGGTAACAGCACATACCTCCTGCCAGCAAAAACACTATTATCATAGCTTTATATAAGACAAAGTAAGATGATAATTGCACAGGCAACATTTTCAGAGAGTTTCTAAGTTTATTTAAATATAGTAACACTGCACCTGTTTTCTGCATATGCAAAAAAATTCAAGAAGGTCCTGCCTCAAAGAAATCATTTGCTTACCAGGACAGACACAGAGAAGGCAGACTTACTGGTCTGGGAAATTCAAGAGGGATTGGCTATCTTTATATATCTGCATATAATATAGATTTGCTCTCATTTGATGGTTTTGGCATTAGGAGGGCTAGGTAACGGATGCTGTTGAAGCACAATTCTTTCACATGGGTACTTATTAGAATAGGGGAAATTCTGGTACTCTCAGATACCAGTGTGTATACCAAAAGGTTTTGCCATTTTCTGAGCTTTAAAAGCTGATATCACTAAATTTAGTGAGCTATAAAATAAAAAGTGTAATTTTATTGTCTTTATGATAATTTTGTTTTTTCTGTTTGGTAAGATTTGCAGTGTGGGCTGTTAAAGCCCATTTTTAAGTCAATTAACATGGGTAGGACGATCTGTTTAAATGCAAAGAACTAATTAGGAAAAATATCTTTCTACTGTTACAATGAACCTTAAAATAAATTAAAGATGTACAAGTAAAAATGTAATGGAAATCTCGGACGTTACATAGCTATCTTCCTTTTTCAGGGTGCTCCTAAACCGATTGCCATTGAGCCATGTTCAGGAAATAGAGCCGCAGTCCTCACGGTATTTTTATGTCTGCCCAGAGGATCATCAGGAGTCCCACCCCCTGGTCAGTCAGGTAAGGCTCGTGTTGGTGAGCATAAGCGCAGTCTACTTGGACAAATGCACCCACGCAGATCCAAAATAATGGTACAGCAGATGAATACGAGGGACTACTCAGTCAAGTTGATGTTAAGTTTAGGGCCAATGTTTAATGAGGAATTTTTGTTTGGAATTTGATGTGGTATCCCAAATAAAAAGCCCAGTGATCAAACTAGGCTGGTGTACAATGGCATGTCTGATTAGGACTTCCTGAAACAATACGCGTGTATATCGATATGCTTCAACATTCTCTTTCAGGGCAAAAAAAATTCATATGCAGCCACTTCTACGGTTTCAGTTCAAGTTGCTATAAATGAGGCTATATAGGGAATACCAGTGAGTATTCTCAGTTGAAGCTGATGTTTAGTGCACTAACTTCTAGTTAGGTTCCTTTGCAGCATGAATCCCAATGCTGTGCTGTCTGGGATTCAATTAAAATATTAGCATTTCCCAGACTGCCTGTTGGATGAAACCTGGGATTGTGTGAGTGAATGTGTCTGCTTCATTAGGAAGGTGTTCACTTTGGAAGTGATCCCAGCTCATTTTAACACAGCATTTGCATTATCTGGAAGCACTTCTTGTGGCAATCTACCGTATCTGATCTATGCTAGATCGTTGTACAAAACCATTACAGACATTCTTGTGAAATATTTCCTAAACAGGAGGTTCCTAAATATACTTTTTTAATCCTTTAAATAATTGCCTACAATGATATGATACAAAATGATTATGACAACAAAGTTTAGACAGTAACGTGGGGCTGCACAGATGACCAGTTTACTACTTCAGAATTCACTGGAGTTGTTGCCAAAATGAACGCCTTTGTAATGAGCAGTAAGCTGCATGGTATGTGCCCAAAATGCTCCTATAAGCCAGAAAATATACTTTAAGGCTAACTTTTATTATTAAGAGCCAAAAAGATATCCTTTTAACCTTCAAAAATCCATTTAAGAGATTAAAAAGTATTGAGTAATGATGATGAGGGCAAACTCAGTTGACTTATGTTGGAAATAAGCTCAGCTGAGTGTTCTTTCTTTTCCTTTCGGCCTGATGACTATCTGTTATTTATTTGGGGTTTTTAGTTCGGGTTTTTTTGGGGAGGGGGTTTATAATCCCCCCCCCCCCCCCCCGAGTCCTGAGATGAGGACTTAGTTCTTAAAATGCTGTTTATGGCTTGGAATAGAATTTCTGGAATTGCTATGAAAATAAGTGTTCCTGATGCTTTGTCAAATACGTTTCCTGGAAGAAGTATATAAATGTAAGTGCTCTGAAGAGAGCAATGAGGGAGGAAGGATTTTTAACGTATTCCCTGTTCATGTTTTAAGGAAATGAAAAAGAAACAAAGGTGTTTATAGTCTTACAACAAGGAAAAACATTATGAAAGGAAATTAAAAGTAATTGTTGAAATTGGAGCTTAAAATGTTTTTTTCTGTTGTTTTCAAACTCACCTATGATGTGCTTCTCGGCAGTAAAAATGTATTTATCTAGTTACTTCATAATCAGCTTCTGTTTACTATATACAATTTTTTTAAAAGTAATTGCTGTTCTTTGCTGTGTGTAAAACGTGGATGAAAAGGCTTTTTGAAACAGGAGATGGGTTCAACAACACAGCAGATATGTCATTTTGAATGTTTCTCAATCTATGAAAATGCACCTCTTTTTTACATGTGTTGTTATGTCCTCCTGTTCTGCTCTGTCCCCTTATTACTTTGCCTTCCATCAGCTTATATTTCAACTGCTATTCCTCCTTTTGTTATCATGGTGTTTGTCAGCCATTTAGTATTTTAAAATATCTAAAATTTTTAGTCCCACAACTTTCACTTTGTTCAGGGTCAAAAGCAAATAGAAATGCTTGAGGTGTGCAACCATGCTGATTCAACCATTAGATTATATTAGATTATATGGCTATAATCATTTTTTCTTGTGTGTAATGAATTTTGGTACTCATGGACTGCTTTCACTGTATCTAACCATGCATAGTCTAGGCAGAAGCTATTATGCAAGTTTGTTGGCATACCTGTAGCTCTACTAATTCACTTCATTCCTGTCCTGCAGCACTACCTGCTGCTTCTTTCCTGGGCTTCCTGGGAGCAGATGCTGTGAACTGTGCCAAGTTATTTGAAATGATGTGCAAGCTTTGTGCGGCAGACATATGTTTGCTATGCAGTTGGTTTCCCTTATTACCTAAGCTAGGTTAAAACGATATTTAGGTGGATGGAAGTAGTGTGTTCAGTAATTATGTCTTGCCAAGTAATTTTAGAATCCTCTATTACTTGTATATATCCATTTTCAGGCTCATTGGGATCATTCTAGGATAAAACTGACGTTGTGTCAAACATATTTGTTTAAATGATACGTCAACGATACTGATTCTCAGTTCACAATGAGAGACAGTGGGTCTCATTTCTTATATACATATGTCTGAAATATAGGAAGGAAATGCCAGTACTGTTCTGCATTACATTTTCTCCAAAATCAAGAAAGCTAATTCTTTCCACGAATAACTAGTCTACACTCTACTGGAGCTTTTAGAGTTGTATTCCTATGTTTTTAAGATCTGAATTTGATCAAACGTGAGTTTTACTTGTTTCCAAGGTTTACACTAACAAATATTTTGTTGAAAAATGTCTCTGAATATTAAAAAAACCCAACAAACTAATGTAAAGGTTACTCTTTCTGCAGCATATGTTCTATACTTCACCTGTATCAGCAGCTGGAAGAAAAGTTGAAACTACAGATGGTGGGCTTTGGCCAAAGACTATGCAAGGCAAAAACTTCTCTAGGAGAGACCATATGTCCCAGTGGAGATCTGAGTGCTTTCTACTTCCTGCAGAAAATACTCAGAACTTTACAGACTTTTGACAGCATTGTTTAGTTCTAAGTGCTAATCGTATAAGTATACAAATAGCAGCTAGGTTGATACAATTAAACTGCTTAAAATTAATATGTGGTTTAAGATAGGTTTTATACAGATTGATCATGTAGATTCAGATGAAATATTGGTAAAAATGAATTTATTGGGGAAAAAAACCCCACTATTCATTGTGACTCATGCTTTAAAAGGGGACTTTTTCAATGAAGGAACGATTTGTAGAATTAAACATCCTGGAAATCTGGAAAGACAATAAATGTTACCATCATAGCAGGTTAGGTGTAGCACAGCCAAACTTACATTTTCTTTTAGGTGTAAGCTTTGAAAAGGATCCTAACAATTCAATTATACTTCTCTAGAGTAACAACTGTTTTTAAATGAGGTTTTGCTTGGATTAAGGCAGAAATCAGAACCACATTATAAATTAGAATGATCAATGAAAAATATTAAGGAAGTTTAGCAGTGATAAAAACTAAACTTCTCAGTTTTGGATTGACTGATAGAACATGTGGTTTCCTCATTCTTCAGTTGTCCAATTGGCTGCATTGTACCTGAGTAATCAGATAAAAATTCAAAGGTTCAAAAAAAAACAATTCTCTGTACAGTTCATGGGTATATCAATATGCATGCATCATTGTATGTGCATAGCAGAAAAATGACTTGTTCAGGCACTTGTGGGCAGATTGTAATATGCAATGCACACATATGTCTTACAGATTTTATGAAACATTGGAAGCTAGAGATCATCTGTTGTTGCTGTAGTGTCTGACCCCATGCTTTAAATAGCTTAAACTCAATATCAAAGGAGATCTAATAATGAGAGCAGCTGCAACCAGATCTCTAGAAAGAACTAAATTATATGTCTCAAAGGGTATTGAACAAAACAAGCTAGACAAAAAAAAAAGAAGAGGAACAAGAGGATAATATATAAATTACTTAATGCAGAAAAAGGTGCCAATGAATTGCCAGCAGTGGAAAGACCAAGAATAACTCCTTCACGGTCTTCATACAGCTCTGGTGATATATTGGACAATACAGAAAGAATAGCTTGGTAGTGTGATAAATTCTGTTAAAAGAACTGTGATCATATTATTATTAAAACTAACTAAATCCCACACTTTGAGGTATCAAGGTATTGTACAATGTTTATAAAACTCTATGATGTTTGCGTCGTTCTTGGATAAGGCCAGTAAATGTTTTAAAGCACAAAGATAAATGAGAAGATTAGAGCATTTCAAAATAATTCAGAATCAAAGGAAGTAATTTGTGAATTATTTACAGGTTATGTTACTTTCACACAGCAAAATTTCCCTATCTACCAAGCAGGTAAAAGTGGTAGAGCACCTAGTAAATGTGCTTTCCTATTAAGACAGTAAGCTGACTGGTCTCTGAAGGGGTACATATATGAGTGTCTCTCTATTAAACCATAGAGGACATCTAACATCTACATGGCTATGACTAGGTGAGGTGAATCTAACTTAATAGTTAAAAATAACACTCGCAAATTAAAATCAAGAACTAAATAAAATATAGTAATTAATAGAGCAACTTCAGTGGAAATAATTTTGCAATGGAAGCTGTGGAATGTACATCCTGGAAGACTGCAGTATTCTGTTGCTACAAATATAAATTAAGACAGCAAAATTTCATGTTCGGCAGGCCTCTCCAACAGTGCTATCTGAAAGTTACTCTCTGATATCCTTGAATCAAAACAGAATTTCATGTAATTCTGGCCACACTAACTGTGGTGTTCAATCCTACTTAATCAGCAAGCTACAGTAGGATCACAGAATCAATAAAATTACCATGCCATCTGCCTTCCCTGTACTCACCATCATAATGAATAACAACTCATTAAGTGTTCTACAAGACAATTAGATCTGGATGGGGGTTTTCAGTAACAAGGCTTTCTTGGTTCTATTTCTAATTTTCTTGGATTAAAATTAAAAAAAAAGGTAATACATATCATAAGAGGCACATTAATATAAATATGAAATAACAAATAGTTTTAATACGGTATTATATTTAATGATAATGCTCAATTGTTCTGACCCTTGGAAACAAAACCATAGGTTAGGGTTTTCCATATGTGGAATGGGTTCATATGTGTACTTATCTCAGTATGTAGTGAAATAGTTGCAGACATATGCCGGCGTGAATAAGTCCCATGAATTTCTACCTGCTACAAAAACATTCCTTGCTCAGTCCCTTCATACTTGCAAAATAAAGTCAGTAGGGCTACAAGGATGAATAAAGATTTTCTTGTAGAAAAATGTTAAAGAAGTTGATAAAAATATACTGTAATTAAGACGTACAGAAGATGGTTACTGTGAGCACATATATTATGTACCTTTGTGTTGAATCTCCTATGGCCTTTTCTCATGTTGGAAGGTATTTACAGAATATTAAAGGAGTGAAAATACAAGACTAATTAATGAAAAAGTTAATAAGAGAATATAAATTGAATTGTACAGTGTGATGTATGGAGCACACGTTATTACAGGCCTGTGCGTGCATGTTGAGGGGTCTAGCATTTCTCATGTACTCAAAGGGAAAAGACGAGAAATACAGGGAAAGACCTGAATCTGATTCTGCATTAGCAATTATATCCGTGTGCCTACTGAAAAGCTCCTGCTTCACAGCAGCAGTGAGGCTGAAGAGTCAAGGGTGAACTTCAGAGGCTCTTTTGCGAAGGACCGCTTAACCCCTTGTCTTCTCAGACATACATATTCTGATACAGTATTTCACTTCTTTGTAGACCTTTTCTTATACTCAGAAATGGGGGGGGGGAAGGCTTGAGGCTTACTTCTGTTTAAAGCAGAGGACTAGGCCAGATCATTAATTTTGTTTGTCCTTTGATGGTCTCTGTTCAAACTGGAAAACAACGACTTACAAGTTGAAGAATTGTATGTATGGTATAATGTCAGGTAGAGAGGAGTGTTGGCAAGGTATCTGTTTTGGAATAATGCTTACACTAAGTATATATTTCACGCTATATAAAATGTGGCATTAACTATTTATAGAGTATTGCACACAGCACTTTGAAGGCATATATGGATTAACACCTACTGACAAAAATGAAGCCTTCAACTGAGCAAAAGGGAACCAGGGAAAGAGAAGAGCTTAACCTAGAGAAGAGGTACTTAAGTTATATAAAAAGTCTTTATTTCTCTTGTTCCTTCATTTAGAAGTGGGGCTTCTAATTATTCATATATATATAGCAGGCTTTAGTGAAGAAAGACCATGAGTAATCAATGTTGGGAGAGGAAAAGTGGAGGGTAGAGGTAGAAATGGGAAGATAGTCATAACTGGTATGTTATTTAGACTCCTAAACATATAAACAAGAAACCTAAAAGTGACATTGCAAAAGAGAAAAGGAAATCCGTGAAAGGATGTAAGTCTAGATAAAACAGAACATAGTTCTGCATTCTGTTTTTTCCCAGCTGGTTTACTAGTCCCATCAAAGTAGTATCTGGGCATCCTACATGTGTAAGCATATTATGTTTAAGTAAACATATTTCTCTGCATCATCCTGTTCTTTGTTCTGTACCAGTCACCTCTCTAGACTGAGTGTCATTTCTCCTTCTTTGTAATTTTGGAGACAGACTATTGGCTTATTTTCACTGTTTGCTGTTTTATTGATGTAAGTTTTTATTGATGCACCAAAGAAGTAGATTTTATATTTATAATCTAACAATACTATTTAGGTAGAATAAAGTGACATGTAAACAGGGAAAGCATTATAAAAACACTGAGCAAAACCAACTTCATAATACCCCTAGAAGGGACACTCCCCCCCATCATAATTAAGATTTCTCCTATGAAATATTGAAAAAATTTCAATTCTATTAATCTTCTCTGAAGTGTCAACATGCAACTGGAAATAAGCCAGACTATGTATTACAGCAAAACAGTGTGGATGTCTAGAACTTATGTTAAAATACAGGGGTGAGTCAGGCATTTTATTTGGGCCAAAACCAAAGTAGGGTTTACAGTGCCATGATTCACCATTCCTAGGAAAAAACTGTCTCCAGAAAATATTATACATCTGCATTATACGAATGATGCTTCCATGATGGAAATCACAGTGACAATTCACATGGCTCAGCTTGCAAAGGTGCATGGCCATATTCATTTGACCAGAAGCTCTGCAGATAAGGTGGATTATTTTAAAACACTCGGTGAGGAACAGAATTTTTTTAGAAAGTTTACCTTTACAGTTTAGACTGTGTGAAAACTGAGTTTAATCCATCTCTGTAACCTAAGGCATGACTAGAGCATTTTGTATAGAAATGTAATTTTGGTAATTGCATTGAGGGATACTCCATATTAGTTACCAATATGCTGCCAGTTAAATGCTCAAAAAATAGAAAAAGAAAATTGTGTGAGAAAATCAAAACGGTCTTTGTAAGAGTTTAATGACTATAACTAAAACTAAACTCCTAATTAATATATTAAGCAGTAACTTCAACTTATTGACACTGAGAGACTCATTTGTCAAGTGCGATGGTCTCAAAAGAAGTAAAATCTGGAGTTCTTAGTTCACTGGAGATGCTTAGCAAAATAGCTCTTTAAGACTTGGTGGAAATTGAAATCGTCTATTCTGAAGATCATTTTACTGAAGGAGTTGCTTTCTTTTAAATAGTAAGGCCTATTTTTGGAGCGACTATTTTCTGCTTAATTCCATTCTTCTGCATGGAAGGGAGCAGACTGTGTTTATAGTATTGACACTGTGAAAAGAACACCATGGTAAGTGGCAGATGGTGCCGATGATTACTTAAAAAATATTTATGGCAATAGCAAAAACAAAGTAGATAATAAGATCCAGTAGCCACCACCCCTCCTCCAGCCCAAACCCAGAGCACTTATTTTTGCAACCTGCAGGGTAAAGTCTACCTCAAAAGCACTGAGGTTCTTAGCATAGTAAGCTTTGTAAGTGATGAAGAATGAGGTGGGTATTTGTTTTGTCTGGTCTTTTAAAGAAAACTTAGGTGGTTCTGTTATGAATTAGTTTTTAAATCATTCTAGCCATAGAACCTTGATTCCTTTATATTCTGAAGAATTTATTTGAAAAGGACATAAACACTTTAATATGAAGAACATGCAGTATAATGTTAGCAATGTGTCTTCTACAAGTCTTGGCAAAAGTAACTTATTGATTGGACAGTAAAAACCGCATACTGCAGAGTATCAACTGAGAAAAAAAAGACAGACAAGAAAAAGAAGAAAACAGAGTTAGAGGTGGTTGTTTTACAACTTCATCACTGGATTTCCTGCCCTAGAGGGACTCAATAAAATGAGATGTATTAATAAAAACTGTTAAATACCACGAACATTTCTTTGACAACTAGTTATTCATTGTTCAAACCAAAGCTGTCACTGTTCCTCCAGAGTATCAGAAATAGGCTGGGGGGGGGGGGGGGCGGCTTTTGCAGCTTTAATTGCATAAAGGGAACTGAAAGAATGTCTGACAAGGCTGTAAAAATTCTGAACACTATGAATTGTAAGTACAGTTGTGTACACCTCCTCTGCTCATGAGGGTTGGCTGAGCCATTTTCAGGTTGCATCCAGATGGCAGTTTGGTGATTTCCTCTCCCCACTCACCATGGGGAATAGAGAGGCAATGATGGATGCTCATGGTCCTAAGCTTCTGGCTGTGAACAGGCGCACTAGAACCCAAACCTTCAAATCGAAGGCTCTAAACTGGAAAGAAACCTCATACTTCAATCATACCTGTCTGCTGATCATCAGCTGAAGTTCTCAGGAGTTATCCTATTTTCATCCTGACATCTATCACCCACAATGTTTCAACACAGCAGTCATATCTCTTTTCCACCTTCATTTTGCCAGGCTAAGGCAAATGAGGTCTGCTTTAAACATGTTCTTCAATCTTCTGAACACCTTTGTAGCACTGTCCCAGTTTCAGCTTCAGTTCAGCTTTTTTTACCTTGCACGGCCAGGTTGTACTCAGAGTGCCATGGGAAGTCCCATCTGGCCTTGCCCGGTGGCACTAACATTTCCTTGCTGTACCCCATTTAACTTTAACTTTTTTTAAACAATTCCCCCCCCTTTCAACTCGGTCATTCTGTGGCCAACTTCTTACATCTTCTTCTCTTCCACAAACAGTGAGCTTCTAGTGCATAAGTTTCTGCTTGTTCCCAAAATACATAGCTTTGAATTTTGCAATGTTGAGGAATATAAATGTACTCAGATTCAAGTTCTTGAGGTCATACATCTCTTTCTGGTTTATATTTTACTCCTTCTCTGTATTGATGATACGTACATACATGTTTGTCATGATTGAATTTCAGCAGCATACTCCTACTTTTATGCCAAGCTCTTTAATGAAAATATTAAAAAAGACTGGTCAAAACATTGATTCTTGTTGCTATACCTTCAGCAGCCTTCTTCCTCTTCAAAACTACTCTTTGTTTTCTCTCCTTCATGCAATTGTCCACTCTCCATAACTCCTGTACTATCTCTCTCATCTTTTGTATCAGCTGATAATTTCCCACAGTATAAGATACGTTTCAGAAATTTAGTCTTCTGCATGTTCTTACCCAGAAAATCAGTTAACTTATTGTAGAAAACTATCAGGTTGGTCAGGCACAATCTTTAATGAAATGTTGATGCATTTTGACCCATTTTCCATTTACCTGTCTTTAATTATTCTTTCTTGTGAAGTATCATATAGCTCAGTCTGATTAACAGATCAGTAAAGAACTGAATAATTTTTTTCTTTCTTGAATCTAGACAATTTTTAGTATGAAATAAACAGCACTTACTGTTCTCAATTTGTATGCCACTGCATTTGATGTGACAGATGATTAAATTTCCCTGTTACCAGCCTTTGTTTTCTTGTATTCTTACAGAACTAGTGTTCTGATTACCCTAATGTCAATGCGTAAAACTTCTGTTGTTTCTATTTCCATACCCTCATTCCATTATCCATGTTGATGGTACCTTCTTTGATAAATATCATCTCCCTCCTTGAAAACCATCAAATAATTCACTGCTGGGACAATATCTAGAAAATACTTGATCTCTGCCTCATTCTTTCTACATAATGACTCTTCTTTTTTTTGCTCTCTTATTTATTTATACAGTGAAATCTTTAGATGCTTGTTTTAATAAACCTTTGCAAGGTCTAACTCAGCTTGACTTGACAATTCTTATTTCACTCTTACTTTTCTTTACCTCTAAAACACAGCCTCCTTTGTTGCTTGATGCTTTTTATCCATTTTCGTAGGGTTTCTGAATTTAAAAAATGTGCATAGCCTCCTTCCTTTAGAAAGTCATTGGCTTCCATATAGCATAGTTATAATGTATTTGTTGGAAGTCAGGGAAGAGTCAAGAATTTTTCTTGATGAATGTATTGCAGGTCAGCAGTAACTGCACAGCGTGCTTTTATGTTCATGTAGAAAGGGACAGATTTCTAGCAGTGATTTGTCCCTTGGAGAGTCTGGGCAAGATTTATGGTAGCCAGGACCTTGTGCTCCCTACCTTGTCAAATGGCAGGGACGGCCTTAGGATCCCACAATGGGCTCCATGTGGAGGGGTGGGGAACTGCTGTCCCTTAATATTTTGGCCCCTTTCTACTCGCAGATCTAATTTCCTCACCATAATCGCTTCCTCTAAACAAAGTGGTAGTTTGCAGAGCTTGGTCTTATTTTCTTTTTTTAGGCTGTGAAATCCTATACTTGTATTACTGGAAGTGATGTTTTTTCTTTTTGCCTGTTCTGTGATGAGAAGGCCACAGGATTAGTAGGGTTTGGAGAGTCAGAGTAAAATTGATAGGTGTACAAAGAAAAGTAATTCATGAATAGGAAGAAGAAAATGTTCTGTAAAGTTAGGTCTTCAGATTTGATTGTCTTCCGGGCAGACCCTTAAGCACACTGCAAGGCTAAGCTTTCCATAGTTGAAAGAAATTGTGGAGTGCTTTTTTTCTTTTGACGCAAACTATATAGATGTCAACAAAGGAAAGAAAAAGGAAAACAAAAAAACAAAAAACACACCCACCCCAAAACAAACCCAGAAAAGTGATAAAGGCAACTAACAGACATGTGAAGTTCTCACTTGAGAATTTTGCTGAGAGGTTATATGATACTGATGTCATTTTTAACAGAAATCTCATGGAAAAAAAATCTTTCACTAGTATGATTTATTTTACACAAGTGGAAACATTGGTGATCAGATAATGCTATTAAGCAGTGTTTTGTTCTACTCTCTTGATATTGGCGCAAAGACTTAGTGTTTCTTACATAGGAAATATGCAGTAATAGGACTTGTCTTGTCTGCATTCAGCCCATATGAATGTACAGCTTCACCTTAATAGAGCATCTTATTTGGCCATGTTCCTCCTGAAAACCAAGCAGCTTATTTTAATTTTGTACTGTTAAACTTTGAGGATTCAACAGATGTCTAGTTAGAGTTGCAAAATTAGGTAAGTGAACAAATCCTTGTGCAAGTGACACACTGGATGATAAGTGTCCTTCCTATTTGAAATTGGTGGTCTGGTTTTGTATTCAGTCAACACATACTAGGTGGAGCAGATGGCTTACAGTTAAATTAGAACCATAAACCTTTCAAAGATAAAGTTATATATAATTCAAATCTTTCAGCAGGGGTCCCATCACCTATTTCTCCTTCCTCTAACTTTAAATTCCTTGAAAAGAAGCATCTTTTTTTTATCAACAGAAGTCAAATCTGTTCAAATCTACCACTAGAAAGAGTTACATTGAGACCTGTCCTGATTCACAGTCATACCATCATGGAAAGTTTCATTCATCACTGGGACAACCCACTTGCCCATAATCTACCTTCCCACATTTATTTTATCACACTCTGGGGTAAGATGCTTCTACTGTCTATTTTTGGGATAAAGCTATCCAAAATTATAGAGAGACCAATCAGATTTATTGTTCTGTGGCATTTGATGGCATCCATCTGTTTATTTACGAAACCATTAAAGACTTATTGAGTTACTAGACTACAGAGAAAATAAATTGAGTTATCATCTACAGTTAAATTCAGTCCTTGCATCTGCTGTCTTTTCAGCCTGTATGGTGTTTTCTGAAATTACACTGGCTTGCAGACCCAGGCTTCAGGAATACATTTACTTCACAGCCTTTTTATGCCATTTCAAGTGAATTTCTAATGCATGGGCAATTTGTGGTTCAGGAAAATGTTGACAGAAGGATGTCAGGGCTTTCTGTTGTTAGCAGTTTAAAAGCATGATAGGACAGTTCTTGCTTAAAAGTAGCTCTTAAAAGTTTGGAGCTGCTCAATTTCTGGAATCATAGAATCATTGAGGTTGGAAAAGACCTCTAAGATCATCGAGTCCAACCATCGACCCAACACCACCATGCCCACTAAACCATGTCCCTGAGCACCTCATCTACACATCTTTTAAATACTTCCAGGGATGGGGACTCAACCACTTCCCTGGGCAGCCTGTTCCAATGTTTCACCACTCTTTCAGTAAAGAAATTTTTCCTCATGTCCAATCTAAACCTCCCCTGGCACAACTTGAGGCCATTTCCTCTCGTCCTATCGCTCGTTACTTGGGAGAAGAGACCGACACCCACCTGGCTACAACCTCCTTTCAGGTAGTTGTAGGGAACGATGAGGTCTCCCCTCAGCCTCCTTTTCTCCAGGCTAAACAACCCCAGTTCCCTCAGCCGCTCCTCATCAGACTTGTTCTCCAGACCCCTCACCAGCCTCGTTGCCCTTCTCTGGACACGCTCCAGCACCTCAACGTCCTTCTTGTAGTGCGGGGCCCAAAACTGAACACAGTATTCGAGGTGCGGCCTCACCAGTGCCGAGTACAGGGGCACGATCACTTCCCTACTCCTGCTGGCCACACTATTTCTGATACAGGCCAGGATGCCATTGGCCGCCTTGGCCGCCTGGGCACACTGCCGGCTCATGTTCAGCCGGCTGTCGACCAGCACCCCCAGGTCCTTTTCTGCCAGGCAGCTTTCCAGCCACTCTTCCCCAAGCCTGTAGCGCTGCATGGGGTTGTTGTGGCCGAATTGCAGGACCCGGCACTTGGCCTTGTTGAACCTCATACAGTTGGCCTCGGCCCATCGATCCAGCCTGTCCAGGTCCCTCTGCAGAGCCTTCCTACCCTCGAGCAGATCAACACTCCCGCCCAACTTGGTGTCGTCTGCAAACTTACTGAGGGTGCACTCGATCCCCTCATCCAGATCATGGATAAAGATATTGAACAAGACCGGCCCCAAAACTGAGCCCTGGGGAACACGGCTCATGACCGGCTGCCAACTGGATTGAACTCCATTCACCACAACTCTCTGGGCCCAGCCATCCAGCCAGTTTTTGACCCAGCGCAGAGTACATCTGTCTAAGCCGTGAGCCGCCAGCTTCTCTAGGAGAATGCTGTGGGAGACGGTGTCAAAGGCCTTGCTGAAGTCCAGGTAGACCACATCCACAGCCTTTCCCTCATCTACTAGGCAGGTCACCTGGTCACAGAAGGAGATCAGGTTGGTCAAGCAGGACCTGCCTCTCATGAATCCGTGCTGGCTGGGCCTGATCCCCTGGTTGTTCCGTTCATGCCTTGTGAGTGCCAAGATGAACCGCTCCATAATCTTCCCAGGCACCGAGGTCAGGCTGACAGGCCTGTAGTTCCCCGGATCCTCCTTCCGGCCCTTCTTGTAGGTGGGCATCACATTGGCAAGCCTCCAGTCGTCCGGGACCTCCCCCATTAACCAGGACTGCTGATAAATGATGGAGAGTGGCTTGGTGAGCACCTCCGCCAGCTCCCTCAGCACTCTCAGGTGGATCCCATCCGGCCCCATAGACTTGTGAGCTTCCAGGTGGTGTAACAGGTCATTGACTGCTTCCTCTTGGATTACGGGGGGTTCATCCTGCTCGCCGTCCCTGTCTTCCAGCTCAGGGGGCTGGAGGATACCTGGTCTGTCTGTTAAAGACTGAGGCAAAGAAGTCATTGAGTACCTCAGCCTTTTCCTCATCCTTGGTGACAATGTTGCCCCCCTGCATCCAATAAAGGATGGAGATTCTCCTTGGCTCTCTTCTTGTCATTAATATATTTGTAAAAACTTTTTTTGTTGTCTTTAACGACAGCGGCCAGATTGCGTTCTAGCTGGGCTTTTGCCTTTCTCATTTCTTCTCTGCACGACCTAACGAGATCCCTGTACTCTTCTTGAGTCGCCTGCCCCTTCTTCCACAAGCAGTAAACTCTCCTTTTTTTCCTGAGTCCCAGCAAAAGCTCCCCGTTCAGCCAGGCCGGTCGTCTTCCCCGCCCGTTCTTCTTACGGCGTACAGGGACAGCCTGCTCCTGTGCCTTTAAGACTTCCTTCTTGAAGATCGTCCAGCCTTCCTGGGCCCCTTTGCCCTTCAGGACCGTCTCCCAAGGGACTCTCTCAACCAACGTCCTGAACAGGCCAAAGTCCGCCCTCCGGAAGTCCATGGTTGCGGTTTTGCTGCCCCCTCTCCTTACTTCACCAAGAATGGAGAATTCTACCATTTCATGGTCGCTAAACCCAAGACAGTCTCCAACCACCACATCTCCCACCAGTCCTTCTCTGTTAGTAAACAGCAGGTCGAGCGAGGCACCTCCCCTGGTAGGCTCACTTACCAGCTGCGTCAGGAAGTTGTCTTCCACACACTCCAGGAACCTCCTAGACTGCTTCCTCTCTGCCGTGTTGTATTTCCAGCAGACGTCCGGGAAGTTGAAGTCCCCCACGAGAACAAGGGCTAGCGACTGAGAGACTTCTGCCAGCCGCTTGTAGAATGCTTCATCCGCCCCTTCATCCTGGTTGGGTGGTCTATAACAGACTCCCAGCAGGATATCTGCCTCGTTGGCCTTCCCTCTCATCCTTACCCATAAACACTCAACCGTATCATCATCACAATCGTTGAGCTCTATACAATCGAAACGCTCCCTAACATACAGGGCCACCCCACCGCCTCTCCTTCCTCACCTGTCCCTTCTGAAGAGTCTATAGCCATCCATTGCAGCACTCCAGTCATGAGAGTCACCCCACCATGTTTCTGTGATGGCGACTAAGTCATATCTCTCCCGCTGCACAATGGCTTCCAGCTCCTCCTGTTTGCCGCCCATGCTGTGTGCATTGGTGTAGATGCACTTGAGCTGGGCTATCGATTTTGCCCCCGGCATCAGCATGCCACCCCTAGGCTCATCTCTAGTGAGCCTGGTTTTATCCCCTTTCCCCCTTCGAACCTAGTTTAAAGCCCTCTCAATGAGCCCTGCCAATTCATGAGCAATGATCCTTTTCCCCCTGTGAGACAGCTGGACTCCATCTGCCGCCAGCAGGCCCGGTGCTGTGTAAACCTCCCCGTGATCAAAAAAGCCAAAATTCCTCCAATGGCACCAGCTGCTGAGCCATGTGTTGATCAGGTGTGTTTTCCTGTTCCTTTCAGTATTCTTCCCTGCCACTGTAGAGGAAAACACTAGCTGTGCTCCCGATCCTTCAACCAGCCGCCCCAGTGCCCTGAAGTCCCTTTTGATCACTTCAGGACTTCTCTCTGCAACCTCATCACTGCCAGCCTGTATAACCAGCAGCGGGTAGTAATCAGAAGACCGTGCCAAACCAGGGAGCTTCCTAGTGATGTCTCTGACCCAGGCCCCAGGGAGGCAGCAGACTTCCCTGTGGGACGGGTCCGGTTGGCATACAGGGCCCTCTGTTCCCCTCAGAAGGGAATCGCCTACAACAATTACTATGAAAATTGAATCATTTGATCCAACCCCTTTCAATCAATATTGTGCAACTACTGTAGGAGGCTAGGTTTAAATCTTATGGACACAAATAAATTAATATCACTATCATTATTATTATTAAGTAAAACACTTTTAAGATGAAGGGTAGGAGATGAACTACTCTCTGTGCTCTATACATTCAATTACTATTGTAAGTACAAAGGAAAAGACATAGGGTTTAAAGTTCAAAACTTTCTGTTAATAAAATTGTATAGCAGACTGAGGAAATATGTCTTAATGGGATACTTTCTTCCTTGTAATAAGAATGAGTTTGTAACAATGAACTCAGTTATCGCCCGCATCCTTTCTAGTTGTGGATTAAATGTCCTGTAACTATGAAATCACTAGAAATGTCCTTCTGAAGGAGGTATTTTGGATCCAGCAAAAATATTAACTCAAACCACCCACAGATAGCTGAGAGCTCAGGGTTGGTGTTAATTAGCTCACAGTTGTTAGACAGGTTGCTTGTTATAACATCTTCCTTTACTGTGACAACTTCTCAACTTCTCTTATTCATGTGCCTTGGATAGTTCTACTTCATAATTCTGGAACTGAGAGGTATAGGGAATATAGTTCAAAGACATCTATGTGTCAGCTCGTGTCCTGTAGGAATATAGTAGATCCAGGTCAGTACTGTCTGCACAAGACCAGGGCCGAGTTCTGCATCTCTCTGCACTATCCTTTTAGCATCTAGGTACAGCACTCTGCCTACACATACAACCAGCTAAACCACGCATCCAAATGACTAAGTCTTTGTGGAACATGAAATGGGGAACAGTGTAGAAACCACCAAATGCTGCTTTTTGGAATGAGTTTGAGCCTAGTAAGGCTGTCAGAACTCGTATACCCTGGTGACTCATACCTGACTGCAGAGCTGCTCGAGAATTTCTGCAGGATGCACCACTATACGTTCTGTAGTACTTGCACCAGATGGGCTTCTCTGCTATCAGGGCTATTCCTGCCTGCAACTACCCAAGTTAAAAAAAAAAAAAAAAAGAGTTGGAAGGTGATTTTTCTGATCTTCCTTACAAAATACAGCACAGACAAAGGTCTGCAGAAACAACGAGAAGAGATAAATTTAGGCATACAGAATTAGCGGGTCCATAAAATGAAAACAAGCTGTTTAAAAGATTGTTTTTTAAAAAAAATCCAAACAAAAATCCAGGGATCAGTTAAATACATAAAAAATGAAGAGAAGGAAAATATTAAATGAGATGAGGCTAGGTTTCTATAAATATTATTGGACTTGGCAGGTAAGTGACACACCAAAATGCATATATTTTTTGTACTGGAGAAGATGAGCCTGAAAATGACTGAGAGCTAATTCATACGGAAAAATGGCAGACAAAATAATCCATCCAAAAGAGGGACATTTTAAACTAGTACCTCTATGTGAACCATTTTTAAAAGCATTCTTTTTTATAAACCTAATCTTTCTAAAATTCTTGGATCTGAAAAATGGTAATATGAAGTGAATTTTCCAAATTCCTAAGTGTGAAGCTTGAATCTGAACAGTAGCAGAAAAAGACCACTCTTGTCACTTGTAAGTCTTTCATTTCAATAAAGTTGTCGTAAGTGCTCAAAACATGCTAGGGTGTAAATGAAAGATTACAAAGAAAATTACAATGGCAAACTATATTTAGTGTTGAGAATGACTCAACGTGATACAATCATTAAAAGTTTAGAATGACAATGTATCTACCCTTTTCACCCATTCTGTGCTTAATTCCTACTCTTTTTATATATATATATTTATTACTTATAATTCAGGATTCAACGATACAAAGTCTTGAGCATCTTCTGTGAAGTACTCTGTGTCCTCAGCTTGCTTTGAATGCAACTGACTGTAAGCGGGAGTTAAAATATCTAGTGCCTTGCCATGGGGCAAACCAAGTAAGGCAGTATACTTGGATTTCAGTGATCAAAGGGTAACTTTCCTTATCCTTGTCCTCTGAGAGTGATATACCAGCATGATACACGTAACTGCAGTTCAAGGCTTCAGACTTATCCCTGGTAGCATCATTCAGGGCACTTTTCCAGGTATGTAACTGCTTCAGGCTTGTGCTGTCTTTTTCCCCTCAACCCTTCCCCTTCCTATGTATTTGCAGCTGTATTTGCCTCTCACTCCTTCAGTTCAAATTCACACAAGAGTGGGTTCAGCAGAACTTGCTCTGTGGTGAAATGTTTTCACTGACTTGAGGTAAGCAAGGAAATTTTAGATGGCTGATTATAGTTAATTATATCTAAAAGGAAGAAAAGACTTGCTGGGACTTGCACCTACTGGAACTTGTATCCAAAGTAGACTTTAGTCCTTGCTCTGTTACCGGATCCCCATGTGTTTGTGGATGGATGGTGTTTCTCTATGCTCTCTGTAAAATGGGAATGCTACTTTGTGAGGATGTTGTGGGAATAAATGAATTAATGTTTGAGAAGTTCTCGGAATCATTGTTGTAAGTGTAATAGAAAAAAAATGAATAATCATTCATAGCGTGGTTTAGTGCATAACATCATTCATTAATTTCCAGATCCCTGCTTTGCCTCAGCAGGAAAATTTGAGTCAAGGATAGAGTTAAGAACTCTTCTTCAGTATTTGTTGATGAATTTTCAGATCAGTATCTCAATATATAAGATACTCTGTTGTTTTGTTTTTTTCCAGGGAAGTGCAGATTAATCCATTATTCTTCCTCGTAGATAAATGATTCCTGTCAAATATACTTATGCAGGAATCTTTGTCCACAGTAGAGAAATACTGATTAGTCATCATGAGGGAAAATAGATAAAGAATCTTAGATAGCACATTGCAGCTGAGAGCACACAAGGAATTTTTTTGTAGAGATATTTTGGTTACCTGAAAATGTATCAATATGCAAAAAGCATAACAAGTTACACTACAGACTAGTAGAGCGTTACACATTACATTCAAGAAGAGACTGCATCTTTTCCTCGGGAAGCAGCAAAGGAATATTGGCCATAAAATGCAAAATGATCTAAGTATAAATGTGAACTTCAGATGGAATTTTCTTTACAATTTCTGGAGATTGTAATTATTAAATTCTAAATACCAACTATTGAAGAAATATCCTTTGAATAAATTCTATTTGCATTTGTATATGGACAAGATGAAAATAATGGGGTTTTTTTAGAAAACAGGGGACCATGGCTGGCAGCACACTGAGCCACATCCTGAGCTGCATCAGAGGATTGTTCAGACTGACATAGGAGACATGTGGCTTTATATGGTCCGTTAGATTGGCATTAAAATATATCCTTTAATTACTGTTTTCTGATGATTTAAGAAAGTTTCCTCAGAAAAAGATTTAGAATAGAAAAAGCTCTAATTTATGTGAAACAGTGCATAAAAATCAGTTACTCATCCACCTAAGAAACATTATAAGCTACCCATCAGCTTCAGTTCAGAACAGAATTTGAAGAATAGCCCGAAAGAGGCATCAAATTTCTTCTGCGTTTTAAAGAGCTTGGTAATGCAAGATACTGAGTGTGACAAATGCAGCTAGGTATAAATTACCACCCTTTCTTCTTGCATCTACTGGAGCTCGAGGTCCCACTTCCCTCCACTAAAATGCACACAGTTCCACCTTGGTTTGTACCGGAGGAAATTTGGAATGCCATTACAGAACACTCTGCAAACTCCCATTATTTTCAGTAGGAGTGATGCCAAGCTCCTTTCAATGTTGATTACAGAATCATAAAAAAATAAGGCTGGAAAGGACTTTTAGAGATCATTTAGTCCCATCTCCCCTCTGCAAGGCAGTATCAGCTGCATGTAAACAATTCCTGGCAGATGTTTGTCTAACCTGTTCATAAAAGCGTACAAAAATGGAGTTTCTGCTTCTTACCTAGGAAATTTTTCCCCATGCATTCCTGTGCTAACTGTTAGAAAGTTTTTGCTAATAGTTAACCTAAATTTCTCTGCTATGGTTTAAGCCCATTACTTTTTATCATGCCCAAAATAAGCATGGAAAAAAGATTATTTCCTTCCTTCCTTTTCTCTGCAGCCTTTAATATTTTTGTTTCCCCTCTATCACCTTTCTCTATATCAAAATAATCCCAGTTTCTCCAAGCTGGTCAAGGTCATTTTCTAGACCTGTTTGTTTGTATTAGTCCTCTATACTATGCCTATGCAAAGACAGGTACAGCAGGAGTGTAGAATACGGGGGACTGGAGGGGGAAATTGAGTATTTTAAAAGGAAGTCTTCCTAAAATGATACCAGACATTCAATAGCATTTTTGCAAGTACATCAGCTTATCTTTCAGTCTCTTCTTCAGTGTGCCCTTTTCACATGTACAACTTCCATCCTCCTTAAGCTGTTAATTACTGATGACTGATATAGCTGAAATGATTTGCTGAAAGGCTGGTATACCTAAAATGAGAGGTATGCGATACGTGACATTGTAATTCTGAACTTGGGCAATATGCAGGATCTATAGAGCAACAGGAAAATCAAGGCTGTGTTTGATTTAGATTTTCTACTTTCCAAATGTTAATTTTACTAAGTGACTTGACACTGAAACCAGAAAGCTTACTCCACACTTCTTCCTAAGTTTGGCTGTTTTTAGGATTTCCTGCAGAGATCTTGGCCCTGGGCTTTAATTCCTTCTTCCCACAAACATGCCCATCTCTTTCCATACGCAATGGAGTCAATGATTCATGTCTGGTACAGTCAGCCAGCAGGGATCAGTTATTTCTTCCTGCAGCGTTATGGCACTTTGTAGCAAGGTGCAATGAACATTGCATTTAATGAAGAGGAGTTTCTCTTAGGAAGCAAGTGTGACTTAGTTCCCACCAAAAGTGGTGCATCCCAATTTAGGATCTATGATGTGCATTTTGCTTACAAGGATGTACAATTCATTCACAAGGAAATTTGTAATTTATTCAGGTAATCCTTACCTGTAGGATAAATATTGTCTCCTAAAACTCGCATAAAGCTGTGTAATCTGATAATCTATTCCATCAGTATAGTGCTAAGAAATTCTGTAATAAACTTTCATCAGTTGTTGTTAGGCAACTAGAGCTTTATTCAAATGATATTTCCCTGATATTATGCTTCAGCGATGCTTTCTTTGATTTTTCTCCATTGATCAAAAGTAGTGATATGAAAAGAGACTTTTAGAAAGCACCATTCTAGTAAAAGTTAATCTCCCTTCAACCGTATCTCCTATAATTGACTAAGGGATAGAACATAATTATAATTGCAGAAAAAAAATTATATATTAACACATTCACCAGTAGTACAAAAATAGTATAAATGAAAGCTTGGCATGCACACTTTTAATAAAATAACAAAGCAATTATGTTTAAAAAGATGAGTTCCAATCAAAAGATCTATACTTGCACAGTGCAGCCTGCGTGGACAGAGTTAAAGTGTGCAAATACACCATATACTGAGATAAATTATTACCTTTCTCTTTCGAAAGTAAGATATGCTGCTATGACCACCTTTATATCTATAGATACATCTCCAGAAACTTTTCCACATGAGGAATTGTATCACTTTAGTGATACCTGTGCCATTAAAACAGTTTAGGTTTTGGAAAAAAAAACCCTTAGAAAAGTCCCAAGAAACTTCACAAAACAAATAACTTCTGTAAGCACCCAAATTAACCAGCTTATATGTTCCTCTTGGTGTTTGTTCCATGTTTTGACTACATCCATTTTTGTGCAGTACTTGGTCTGACTTCCTTAAATTGTGTTGCATTGCTTGGGTGCTTTTGATAAAGTGCTTGTTATGTTCTCCTCTTTGAATTTCCCTACCTCATCGCAATAGCTGCTGTATGCATTTTCTTTTCCCTTTTGAAAAGCAAAAGTTGAGATACTTTGCTTCCCCAAATTATTTTTCTTTTGATATCAGATTGCATGCATGAATTTTAATGCTGCATTTCTTGCTCTGGGAGCTGAAACTTTTGTTTATTCAGTGGAGCACTGGTGCAGTTTTCCCTGCAGGGCTCACCGATGTGTCGGGTCCCTTACTTTGACGGAAGGTGTTTCCACTTATTCCTTAATGGTCCTAGAGAAATTGCCAGCAAATATGGAGGTTAGTAAGGGTTATTGAGGTTCTTGTAACGCTTTTTTTAGTAGAACAAAATGAAAAAAATACCACATTCATGTCACAGAGAGTACCAAATAATAATCAGATGGTAGTAGTAATAATCTGTAGCTGAAGAGGAGGACCACGTCTGAGCACTTAACCTGCTTCGTATTTGCAAGACTGAACTAAGCATAACTTGAAGTTATCAGCTCTTAACTGTGGTTGGGGGTTTTTGGGGGTATTATTTATATCTTTTGGATTGCAATACAAGGGGCCCATTGAAAAGTTAGTAATGAGTAAAAGCTCCACCTTCAAATCAGTAGTTCTAGGCACTCTCCAAAGTATAGGGAAGAGAATGGAATATTGATTTCTCAAGAAATCATGTATTAGAAAATGAAACAGCTTAAAAAAGGTGGGGTGAGGTACCTCATTGGCAATGCTTCATGAAGTGCATTCTGATCTTCTTTGCTTTTGGATGCCGCTTATACCACAAGTCTACCACTCTTTAATTGGCATGCTGTTCTGCCAGAGCTTGAAAAGGAAACTTTTTTTCTGTTCAAAACATTTTCAGCATTTCAAGCCAAACAATTTATATAGAGCAATAGATCTCTGTTTAAAGAAATAGGAGCAGACTACTCATTATTGCATCTGGAATCTTACTTTAACATGTTCTTTGTTTTGCAAGCAAGGCTATGAATTATGCTCATTTTATGACCTGACCAGTCACGAATTAAAGAGCTGGCTGATTTTGTCTCCATAGTTATGTGCCTTTCTTGTAAACTCTGAGTATCTTGTAATACCATTTTCTTGTCCCAGACTGGTAAGGTTGAAATAAAAAGAAATGAACCTGATTGAAGTTGCAGGTCTACTTGTAGATACAGTTGAAACCAATTTTATTTCCCATTAGTGAAGAAGAAAAAAAGCATCCAGTCTTATATACACTGACTCCACAAAGAAAGACAGATATGCTACAGTTCGATTTCCTGGATCTCTACCTGACTAAATGAGAAGGCATTGTTAGACAAGGCTGCAAAGTTAAATACCCCATTTGTAAGCTGAAATGCCAACATGGGATCAAATTGTTACACTAGACAGCTTTTTTAACTGTGATGTTGCACATGGATCTAGTAATGCAATAAAAAGTAGTAGCATTTTTTTTTTTTCCAAATTGAATGTGATCTTCGTATTGAAGAATATTTAACTGGGAAGAAACTTCTGACGCTGACCTGCACTAACAAATATCTTTCAAGCTAATGCCGCCTTCTTAGGAACAACAAAAACAGAAGCAGAAATGGAAAATTAAGTCAACCTTAACAACACATACCACTCTTTCATGAGCAACTTTAATTATTCATTGTCTGCATATAGAGTGGTGTGTTGATATCACAGCGGAAAATATTCTGACTTCTCCCAGACTTTTAGGACACTTCAAGGTGTGATTATGGAAAGTAACATTCAAGAGATTGAGCAAGTTATGACATATTACTTGGAAATGACAAGAAAATGACTACTTCGTTGAGGGGGTAGATGTTGCTGCAAGTAAACATCCCTACATATATGGGAAAATGGAATTTACTATGTTGTGTTTGTGGAGCAGTTATTTTTATTATTTTAATGGAAAAGACAAGAATCTTACAGTATTATTTGGTATTAGTAAGTTAGCTCTTCTTTCCACATATTCAACTTTCTTTTACACTACCTGCATATGCATTTTTTTTGGAGAACATGATAGAAAGTATGGCTCTATAAGGTAAAGGATTTCTTTTTTGGGTGAGCTCAGCTAATCAAAAAAATGAGTTATGAAGTTTCAAGTGCTCTTAAGCAGATGCTCTAGAAATTATTTCCATAGCATAGTGCCATTCCTTCCATGCCTTTTGCTAAACAAAAACCACAACCCAAACAGATAACCTGTACTATTTTAGAAATCTTGAGACATTTGAGTGTATTTTTAAATGTGTATGCATGTGCGTGTGTGTGCATAGATAAAAAATTGATAAGATTTCATGATTCTTAGTCAGCTGAATCATAACACCCTCGGAAACCTTCTCTTTAGAAAGGTCAAATCTGAAGAAGGGGTCCTGTCTAAGAAAGTCTGTGATTTTCCAGCTTTATCAATTGGTCAATACCATCTCTCCATACAAATCCTACCTCAGCGTCATTCAGTGATGTATCACTGTGATGCATCATTAAATATTGAACCTTGATTATGTAAGTGCTGCAGTACTCAGTTTTGTTCACTGTACATAAAGACTCATGAAACTCAGTCATGTTTGTTGTTCCATGTTGGGAACAACATGTGGAACTTCCCAATGTCGAACTTGTTCCATATTGGGAAGAAAAGAAAAAAACATTTTGTGATGCTGATCTTTTAAATAGGAGTTATGTAGAAATGAAGAAATTGGAGATATGTAATGGTACAATTTGCAGATCTTGAGCAAGCTACTCAGAGTAAGTGGACAAGTACCTCAGTACTCTGAACTTTGCTGTTCTGAACTAGCTGTGGAAATTACTTCAAACTGTAAATAACAAGGTTAACCCACTGCTTGTACTTATTTATGCTCAAATTCTGATTCCTTAGACACTAAGCAGTTTATTTTCTAATACTATTACTGATTCAGTCGAGCTGTGTATGAGGCATTAGTAACTATATGTAAGGTTGTCTATCTGCAGCTAGCTATTTGAAGGAATTAACAAGTTTAAATGAAACTGCTGTCACGTGGGTGCCCATTTTATCATGTTCATAAACTTGTTTGTGAAGTGCTTGTGAAGTTATATATGAAACATACATTTAGAGAAACTTAGGGCTAAGTTTCCCAGCACATTGGAATGAAAGATTTTTGCAGAAAAATATGGTTACTTTCAAAGGCAATTTCTAACACTTCTGTTGTTTACAGCAGACTTTTAAATTTGGTCAAGGAAAAAAACCCATGAACTAAAGAAATGCCATTTTTTTGTTCCCTGAATTCAGTCCAGTTTAGTGGAATCATAAACTGTAGAACATCACAGTTTTCTTTTTCAGCTGCATTTCATAGGAAAAATTGGCAGCAGGCCAAAATAATAACTGAACTCAAACATTTTTAAAGATTCAGGTTCACATTGCTGCCAGAGCAGCTGTAGCAGCACAGCCTGCACTGTAAAGTATTTGAGCTGCCGGAGTAGTGGGGAGGAAGGAGCAGGCACAGTCAAGGCTCTCTGCTCTCCAACCATACCTCTCCAGACCTGCCACCAAACCTTATCATTTTGCCCCATCTGGAGGGTCATAAAAAGATAATATTCACCCACGGGATTATTGCTGACAATTCACATATTTTGTCTGAACATAAAGGTGAAGAGTTGTGTGATGCAGCTGATGGGTCCAGTATCAAGTACTGGTGCTTTGGGGAGAACATCGCAGTTAAGCTAGCAAACTTTTAAAGCCTTCTCCTTTAAAACAAACAAACAAACAGCAAAAGCCAGAAAAAATGCTTCAAAAGTTGTTTTAAAAGGAAATAATTGAAACTGGAAAGCCAAGTTCTTGGAAGTAATGGTTTGCCAGATTTGGCTTTGGCTGTGCGGCCATTATCCGGTTCACTTGGTGAGTGTATTGTGGTACAGCCTTCAATAACATAATATCGTCGTATGTTTCTGCAGAACACCTGCAACATTCGTTGCATAGGTTGGACATAAGAAAGGACAAAATTATGTGTGTACAAACAGCTGCAATGTTTGAATGCTTGGTATTGCCACTTACATATGTTTTAACGTATTCTTCTGAGTGTAGATGCTGTTGGATGCACATGTACTTATAAGGGTGGGGGTATGTATGTGTGCATAAACATGCACCTGTAATTAAGAAAATGAGGAGTTTTTGTTGCTGCACAAAAAGAACTATCAATTTCTCAGAAGAAGGATGCTGTAGAGTCAGCTTAAACATTTTAGTGCTGTAGATGTATGATTTTAAGCCCTGGGTAAAAGCTGACTGAATATGTCATAGAGATGATTTGTCTTTGGATGATAGCATCTCTTACAAAGCACTCCACTCAGTCTATGGAATGATATTAGTAGTGAATGTGGAGAATGCTCTTTTCCAGTAGCTTGAGGTGTACTTATATGAAGCTAGCTGCTGAGTGACACGGTAAATAAAATCCAGAGGAAAAATGATATACAGTTAAAGATGTATTTTAGTGACAGGCAATGCAGCAGCAAAGGCAAACAGCAATAGAGCCCTGCAGTAGGTACACAAAAATAATAACAAGAAACAAATACCTTCTAGAACTAATGGTCCCTTGAATGTTTTGTCTGTTATCCCAAATTAGACTAGGAAAGATCCATTTAACAGATAATAATATTCTAGTTCATCTTTTACTAGATCTTGTATATTCCCCTCAGTACCCACACTTATGAAATGCGTGTTAGGAACAGAATTGTTCCATTTGGAGAAAAAAGTATCATGCACAAATTAACTGTGTGTAGGTCTGTATTGATACAACATTATTTTACCATCTAGATAGTTTAAACCACATTTTTTCATATCCTTCTGACACTAATTCTAACGCCAGAATCACATTAGTCCCCATAGTAGATCTCCTTTCCTGACAGTAGATTTCTCAGCAAATGAAAAATCCTCTAGTCATTTCTCTCTAATTATGTGTGTCTCTAAATACCTAATTATCATTGGGAACAAATTGCATGCTACAAAGATAATATTATGGAGAACTGTTAATCTGTTAAGATGCTGCTTTTGAGTTTTGAGCCGTTGATGCAGCTGTTAAAACAGCATTTTTGCCACCTGGACATATCATTATCGTTTTGTTGTAAAATTCAGAAGCAACTGATGAGAAGCCAGAGTACTGGACTTAGCTTCTTTAGGCATTCTGCATGTCAGATAAAGAAATGTATCTACACGTCCTTCATAATCTACTCTTTTCCATGCCTTAAACTACTTTGGCATTCCTAGAAGGTAAGTCTGTGGCAGCAATAAATATTAAAATATTAAATTTTCTTTCAGGGTTATTTGGTTTATTAATAACTTCGTTTGCATTGTCCACATATATGTGAATAACACAGTAGATTCATGGAGCTTCCTTGCCAAATACAATCTGCATAGAAATTGCATGTTTCTGTAGAATACTTGATAATTGTGCTTAGGTAGCTTAACTGTAATTAATGTGTAATGTGCACTTTGGTTAGAAAAGAGAAATTACCAGGTACATACCTCATGATTATTTCAACATGCACTGCACAGTTGTGTTTTGCGGTCATAGTGGTGCAGGCTGCTGAACATCCTCAGTTCCTACTGAAGTTCATTGGTGCTGAGTATTTCTGGAACCTCACAGATGAGGGCCTGAATCCCTGAGGACAATATAATAAGTGACTGTATGTAAAGCATAATTTATAGCTGATGCCTGCATACAAGTAATGCTTGTTAAGGATATCATCAAAAATTCTCAGCTCAAGGACATTCCTGATCACTACGGTTTTAAAACTTTATTTGTAGTAAAACCTCCTTTTGTAGCTGAACTTTTGGATTTCCTTATATTCTTTTTTTCATATCAATTCTTCAGGCTAAAAGATTTTAAAGGAGACATGTATGAACTAGAGTGATTTCAGTATTAGAGGTAAACACAGCTGTACACAAATTATCTATTTGTATTGATCTGCTAATATGAAACCCAGAAAAAGATGGACTGGTAATAAGTTGAGAGTTCAGTTCTAATTAGCAGTCATCATGCTGCCACCTCTTCTATGTAATCAAATCAGCAAAATACAGACAATATGAAAGAGAGGTGCTTGAAGAAATCTAAGTTAGTGAGACCCATTAATAATCTGATCTCATAGGAATACAGCTAAAATTTATTCTCCATTTTACTTTCATGAAAAAGTTAATTAAACTAATCAGCACTTTAAGAACCACAAGAGAAATCCTGTCCCAAATTCTGCTCATCTGTATACAGGCAGCCTTGAAATAAGAATGAGGATATAACCACGCCACATCCCTTGCCAGAATCTGCAGGCAACTTGTAAGGATAGCTGTAAGCGGTGTGAACTTCCCCAGTTGTGTCTGTCAGTCCCGATGGACTCGGATTCTGCATCCGTGGAGTTTCGGAGATGTCATAGGATTCATCATTTGCTGCATCCAGAGACACACGTGGTGTTTTGTTTCTTTGTTCTTCTGGGATCTGCTCACAGTGTCGTCTTAATCTTTATGTGTGTGTGTCCCCCTCCCCCGACATAGTAGAGATTTGACTGGGTGACCCTGTGTATTCCTTGCACTGTTGCGAGTATCTAGGCAGAAGAGCCTGAGGAGCTGGACTTGGAATCCAACTTGGCCAGGGGTGGACAGAAACTAACACATGAGCTGGTGAGCCAGGCAGCTGAGAGAGCAGTACTCCAGGCAAGAACAAGACAGACAGAAGGAGGAAAGAAAGGGTGTAGTTTAAAACTGCCACAGGAGGTAGCTCGAATTAAAGGTCCCAGACTTTGAACAGAGCAGCTGAGGAGCACTCACACATGCTGTTCCTCCGTCTCTCCTGTGAATGAGATGTGGACCAAGGTATGGCAACACACACCAGAAGGCAGCAATGCCTTAAACCAGTGAAGCTGTGAGTGAACATCTCCTTACATTGAAGTTGGCTTCAAGAGAGCTGGTTTCAAACTCTAAGTTTTTCTGGTAAATAGAGAAAGGGAGATTCTGAGCCTGCTTACTTTAGAAGAGCCAAGACATGGGAAGCGGAGCCCCAGTACCTAAAGATTGCAATGCAACAACTTGACAGGTTTTATTCAGAGGAGAGATTATTTAGCTAAAAGCCACAACTGTGACTGAGATTGAAAAGCAAGAAGAACATGAAGGCTGTGATGACCAAATGGACTGGTATTGCCGGGTAATTTAGTTTTGGTGGAATCTGATTCCTCCATGTTGTGGTGTCTGTGAGGCAGCATCTGTATCTGGCACTCCAGCTGGGTTATTTGTGAGAATGTTTGCTTGTTTGTATTATTCTAGTGCTGGGAAGCCCTAATCACAGGTCAAGCCTGCATTGTTCTAAGCGCTAAATGAACTCAGAACAAAAAGGCAGTTTCTCTGCCATAGAGCTTATAATCTAAGTATGAATCAAGAGACAACAGATGGGGCTAGACAGACGGGGGAACATAAGGAGGCAATGTGACAGTACTGGTCAGCCAAAAAGTCAGTGTTCAAAGGAGAGCAGCAGGCCAGCTATGAGTTTTCTATAAGCACTGTGTCAAAGACAGGATCTGAAATGAGATAATTAAGACAGCTTTGCAGACTGCAGAACTCCTTCTAAGAATGAGGCAGCTTGATGCAGAAGGGCTTTGGAAGTAAAGCCAAACATCTCGGGTTTTAGGGCATAGAAAGTAGGAAACCTGTAGAAAGCACACAGATAGTGGCAATATCACCAACATTTTTAGATAAGTATATTTTTTGCAGCAGTATTCTGTATAGGTGGGAGTGAGCTAAAGCTGCATGCCTTTGATCTACTTTGTAAGTGTGGAGCACCCTCTGAAGAATGCTCCTTCTTCTCATCCTCATTGAAGGATTTCTCCCCCATCACATCGGCAGACACTTCTTGGCCATGGACAGTTTGATGAGATTTACTTTTGAGCACATGAAATCCTTTGTTTGGCCAAGGAGGTTACAAAATACTTCTGTACTCCCAGAATTCAAAGGCTGCTGGAACAAAAGCCTGGATTTGGAAGTCAAATAAATTTCTTTTCTCAAGCAGAACAGGAAAATAATCACAAGACTATGTTTGATCGTACTGGACAGCTGATAAACAACTTGACAGCAAATTCATCATACGGTTACATTAGCTATTATTTTATATGCCAGTTGTATTTGGCAAATTAAGATTTCTCTTTGAAAATTATCTTTGGAAAATAATACATGACATTTTAAAGAGCCATGATCCATATATGCAAACCAGTAAATGCAAGATAACTACATACAGCTAGATGGCGTTAACTGAATTAAAAGAGCCTTTACTCTGAGATCTCTCACTTTAGTATTTCTGTATCCCATTGCTATATTAATAAAGTTCTCTGTATTTAAAATGACAATTGCTTGCACAAATATATGATAAGTTTTATGTTTGCTTTCAATTTCAGTGTTGTACATAGGGAAGATAAGAGCACTGAGTATCTCTTAACAAAATGAAATTCCTCCATATGGCACCCTTCTTCCATTAAGATGTATAATATGAACCCAAGAAGCATCTTTTAAAATAGTTTTATAGCTGAAATGGGATTTTAGTTTAGCTTAATTTGTGAATTGCCTGAAGCAAGAATTATCTTTAATGTTGTCTGTATGAGGCTGTTCTCACAGCTGTTCTTAACGAATTCTATATCAAAATAACCAGGAGCTGTCTCACTTACATCCATCTAGAAGTTAGGTTTCTTATCTAAGTTAATCTAAGTTTCCTTGATAGCCAACAGAAAGAATGAAGCACTTGGAGAGGATGTCTTGTCCTATTCTATTACATGAACTCAAAATAAAATTGCCTTTTAAATCTCACTCTTGAGGTGGCCCGGCTCCTCTGATGTCTACGGAGGGAGCCTAGATGATTAGCTTAGTCTAGTCACCTCACACTAGGCAGCTGAAGTTGGATGAGATTAAAAAGAGCCTTTGAAACTGAGCTGAATTGTCTTTTACTTCAGCCTATCAAATGTAGTACGGTGATGCAGTTAGCAGACATATCTTCGACCAGCAAGTATTGGAAGAATGTAAGGAGAGCCTGTATAAGAGCCAGGGTAGAATGGCTTGTATTTGTTAACCTGGATGTTATACAGCTAAAAGGATGGCCAGGCTTGGTAGTGACTACTATTTTTAACAGGAAATCGCCTTGAGAAGCTCTAACATTTGAGGTAATGTAAGAACAATATATTGAGTAAGAACTCAATATATTGAGTGCTGTGTAAATAATAATATCGTACACTGATTCCTACATTAAGAAGAGGCTTTACTTAAAAGAGGACTATGTTTTTGCATGACTGGGCTGTTCTCATATCAACCTCTTTACCTCAGCCGTGAGGTCATCACCTATCTATACACTCAGAGCACTCTTCTGTGCACTAGATTACTGCGGGCACCTTAGTGTGGCAGCATCTATTATGCTACAGACATCTGATCTGTTGAATGCAAATTGGGAACTTGCAAGAGTGTTTCATCAGCTGTAACATACTTAATTCTTAGAGCTATTTATTATTTGATTGAGTGCAAGGGACATGATTCTGTCTTACCTGCTGCCACCCGTCACCTGTTTTACTACTTTCTCTGTTAAAAGTTGTGGTAGCCCTGCTGTTTGAAGGACTTTTATGTAGTTCTCAAAGCCTGTAAAATAAGCCTTTTACATAAATCATGTTTTTAAAAGTGCTGCTCCAAATGATTTGACATTTTTTCAAAAGTAAGATAAAAGTTTACGTGCTTGGAAATGATGTCTCTAAGAAGTATGCACTTTATATTTTATTCATTTTGATAGCTTATGTTATGATACATTTGATAGATCCTGAAAGACACTGTCAGTTTTAAAGATACAGCAAATAAACTTTTGTTAGTGATGAAAATGTGCCCAGTAATGATCTATCTGTCTATCATGCCTCTGTCTATGCAAAGAGATTGTATCAACCTTACAACATTTTTTATTTTCAAACATTTTTGTTGCACGGTTTTGACCAGTGTTACATAATATATTCCAGAAAAGGAATATTTGATAAACAATAGAAAGAAAGTCAAAAAGTAAAATTAAAATATAACACTTCTGCAGCTGAGGAGCAAAAATTCTCTGAGATGATAATCCTTAAAGAAAACAGGTACAAGACAGTAAGGATATCTTTTCTTATCAAAGTTTTTTCTGAAAATTGCAGAAATAAACCCATATATATACATATGTGTATATATATTTCCAATAGCTAGATACTGCAAATAGCATCAATTAGGACTTTAGTGGTTTGCTAGCTAGGCAGAAAGAGAACCAGAACCCCAGCTAGCAAAATTTGGGATTAACCCATTGCCTGTAGTAGAGAGCATCCATTAATACCAGCTGAAGATATGACCCATTGCTTTTCTGAAGGCTTCAACATTATCTTTCATAATAAAATATGATGTAGAATTTTTTTTTTCCTCATAATGGAACAAATTTTATGGGCAGTGTGGAAATTCAATGGCTTGAGAATATGAATTAATCAGTAATGCTATTTAAAATAACATTTCTCACAAAAAAGCTCAATAAGATAAATTTTTCAGCTAGAAAAAAATTGAAATGCAATTACCAGATGGGAAAGTTTAAACAGATACGTTAGTTTCTGGCATTCTTCAACCAGTTTGATTGGTGGATTACAAGGTGAGAGAGCAAGACCAACACGAAAGTATTGTGTGTGTACTGAGGTGCAGTACAAGCGAGAATGCAGTGTAGAGACAAGAGACTACTTAAAATCCTGCCAAGCAGTTCCCTGTTTTTGCTCTGTTTACGCTGACTGATTCAGCTGTCAGAATACAGAATGATTTTTCTTTGTCTTGCGAAGGACCAATAGTTCTGAAATTTTGTAAGATTAATACTGTGATTTTTACGGAAGCAGGAACCTCCTCGCTGCTGTGTGTTGAGCTTTTGCAGGCAGTGAGAATACAAGCAGTTGTTACTGTAGTTGTTTCACAGAATAATATAACGTAGTTGTTTACAGGCATATTTTTAAACTGAGAAGAGATTTGAGTGTTTTATAGCTGTAAAAATGTTTGCAATTCTGCCAGAGCGTATCTACAAGTGCAATATCTCCCTAACAACTCCTTTCCACATTCATTCTGTATCACAAATATCTCCTTCCCTCCCCCTTCTATCCAAATGTCACAAGACATTTTCTATGTCTACTCAACAATAAAGACAATACCAGATTTGAGACATTTGGCTGGGGGTATCATTTAATTACCTTTAATAGTCATTTTATTGAATACATTTTCCCAACTACAATATTTGATTTTTAACACCTTTTCTAGGTGTCTCACCCTCAAAGAAAACTTTAAGACCAACCCAGTGGAAAGTTGCTGCCACGTAGATACGAATTATTGCATGTATTTTTTCTTGAGACAGCGGACAATACCATGGCGAATTTATGGTCTGCTACAGCGTGCAGTCAAGAAGCATCTCATTTTGATTTTGAAATGAAACATCTAGGAATTTGTGAGTTTAAGGCAGGCAGGCATGGGAACCTTGTCCCTTGCGAAGACTTTCACTTAGAAAATCCCCTGCCAGAAGATCTGCCTTGGTGCAGTCCTTCCACAACGGGAGGGACCTCGCTGAACTCCACTCAAAGCTCTCCGTGGGCAGATGGTGTTTCTGAATGACGTAAGGTTTGGTCTCCCTACTAGTGCCCCACTATTAAGGTTTCTCCTAGGCAGTTCATGAATTCCCTGTTTGCATTTAGCTATACCCATTAACAATATACTATGATAGTACCCTGTTATATGTAGAGAGATCACCATTTTTCCTTCTGTTTTGTTCTGATGTCCTTTTGCAGTGATTTACATTTCTAGTTTATTTACATTCTGAAATAAAGTGTGGGAAACAGTATGCATGAAATTATCTTAATGCTAAAAGCTGGAGTGTTTATAGTTGGTAAACCTAAGTATACTGTATAATTAAAACAATTATTTCATCAAAAGATGCTTTTTTAAATTGTTTTGCAATTAGTGCCATTGAAATAGTTCTGTTATTTTACATGTATTTAATTTCTGTTTTGGTCTCTCCAAAACACATTTTTTGTAGAAGGCAAAACAATTTAACATCTATAATTACAGTTTAAACAATTAGGGGTACGCATGATCAGATTAAAAGCCTAAAGTAAACCTTACCGTACTGGGATCGAAGCACAGGAGAATACGCTGTGATGGATAACTCTGTTTAAGGTTAAGACCATATGGGTATGCTTATAATATTTTCTGGTTTCAGTGATATTGTATCACTGCATGTTCCCAGAGAGTTGAAAAAAGAATTTCCCGCTCCTGACACTGTGGGATATTTAGAAATGCTTGCTGGACAGCACAGTGCTGTTTTATATATTGTAGCAGTAATGGATCCCTTGTTATAGGTATCTTTGTAATATTGATTTCTCTTCAGTCAGATTTTATAAAGAGCTTCACATCCTTGTCGTGCATCTCTGGTCTAGACACTCCAGGTATTAGCCTCAGTTTGTGAAAGAGATTTGCGAAGAGAATGTTTTTGTGTGCACAGTTACATCAAGGCAAATTGAAAATTGGTTTGAAGCAAATGCCTGCTATGCTTGAGGGTCATTCTGCAGTTCTGATGTTGAGAGTCCTGAAACCTGTGGGCAGATCATCTCTTTCCACAAATATATTTGTGGAAGACAACTGTAGGGAAGGAAAAAATCATGTGAATCTCCTAGAAGTGTTATCAGATGCTTCCATTAAGGGATAGATATTTCCCCCATTGACAGGGTAGGTCTCTGAAGTCCTGATCAAGGTGCCTGTGTAAAAGTTTAAGCATGCAGTGGATGCATTGACTTGATGGTAAGCATTTGTGTACGTATCTCCAGGAAGAGATGGTAAGCATTTGTGTATGTATCTCCAGGAAGAGATTAACAATATGAGGAATATTTCTTAAATCAAGAGGAACAAAGTCCGACAGATAGGAAACCCATGCAGGCCCTGTCCTTTCATTCAGCACTGAACACCCACTTCTCTTCCCCTTTTTGATCTGGCAGGTTGGGGGGAGGCTGTTGTTCTTGGAAAGCAATAATTCCCCTGAAAGCTCCTGTTTTCAAGAGGATGAAATGTAGTTCATCTGCTGATGGCTCCACAGGGTGCTGAGTCCAGTGTTGAGGTTCACTGTATCTCTATCGCACGCCTCCAAGGGAAGGCAAGGAATGATCTAATAGGGACGAGTCTAGACAGTGGAGGCCCGTGCACCAAAGTCCGGTGATCCTTTCATACTGGAGACAGCAGAACCACAGAGGAGGCCTTGTGCATCTTTAATTAACCATTCACTGAAAAACTTCAAAATGTAATCAAGGGAGATTAGTCATGCAGAAAATGTCTAAAACTTAATTTCATTATCGCAGTAAGAACCACAATGTATGACTGTATGTTCACTGTCTGGTTCCTGTACAGTGTTTATACACTCCTGGCATGGAGTACAGGGCTTTTTTAACAGCAGATCACTCGATAAGGATAAGGTATGTCTGAAGGGCTACAGTTCTACTTTTTTTTTTTTACTTTTTTCTTTTAAACAAGAATTACAACTTCTTTTTGATACCTTTTGATGCACATAAGATTTTGCCCGTAATTCCCCAAATTTAGGAAGACCTTTCTGTAGGCAATACATTTTCTGCTTCCTTTTGCCCTGTCTTTTGTTCATACCTAAGTTTTAACCCTTGGGTTTCTCGCTATTAAGGAATAAGGTTCATCAGGCCTAATTACATAAAACTTGTAGCACATCACTAGGAGCATTAGAAAACATAGTTGCAGTGTGAACACACAACTGAGTTTCTTCGAAGCATTGGCGACTGAAATGCAAGTACAGGGTGATCTGAAAATAGGTGATATTTACAGCTTAATTTCAGATGAGATTTATGTTGATTGTTTACAGACTGATAAACCCAAGATGTATTGATAGTTTGATGATTTCAGTTTTGTTTTTCTCATCTAGAAGTTTATTTCATGGTTTTGTTTTCATTTGCTAAAAATATTACTAGACAGTGTAGAAATCCATATTTTCAGATAATTTGTTTCATCCTGAAATTACTGAAATATCTTTTCTCAGTTCTTCAGTTTGTGATCTTGACAGAATAAATTGTCAGCAAATTATTAGTGAAATACGTTCATTTGGAATAACTATATATATATACTTATAAATATAAAACTGTTTTTTAACAAGGCACTTTGGCTTTTTTGTAATTGCTCCCACCTATGTATGTTCCTTTCAGTGCTTTACTGTCATGCTGCTTCTTCTGATGGTCTGCCTCCAAGTCTGTTGGCCTTTCAGGGTATCTGCTTGATTCCTTATTTTCACAGAGTTTAAGACATGAATTGTTGCCTTACCTACTCTGGTGACTTGTTTATCAAAGTTTAATTTCACCTCATTTACGTTTCCCGAGTTCAGGCTTTAGACTGGATGTTAAATCTTTCTTGTTGAAAGGGTGCAAGAGCCCTTTTAGGATGTGATCTTTCCTTCTTTGAACTTCCAAAATGTAATCAAATCATTTCCCCTTACCTGACTTATGAATTGGAGAGCCTTTCTGAAGCCACTGCTTTATTTTGGTATATCCCACATTATTGTTCCAGATAAGTAACTTCATATTTGGCTATACTGGCAAAGCAACGAAAAAGAAAAAATATTTAAATAGAACCCATTTAAATGACAAAGAGGGGTGGGTTTTTTCCTATGCCATCTTCACCACTGCTGACTGTTCTGTTGTGTCTACCTCTGTCATCACCACATTTTACCATAAATGGCAACACTGAAAAACACAGGGCCTGTTAAGGGTGCATTGTAAAAGAAAGCTTCAATAACAATTCCCTGTGACAGCTATTTTCGCAGATATTTATGTTTATTGTTCCCTCCTTTAATCTTTTTTATAGCAGTCCCATCTAATCCAATGGTTTCACATAATCTGTATATATTATTTTAGATGTGTTACTAAATCGATCATTTATGTTTCTTTCTTAAAGCTTCTGTCAAAGGCCAATTCAGCCCACCTACAATCTTGATTCCTCTTTGGACATGCCTTTCCACTGATTTTTCAGATCTGATGTGATACTTTCTAGATTTGGATGTCTCAGCTAGGTGCCTAAAGGCAGATGGGATGAATTTGAGACCTTTGTCCCCATTACAAAGACCCAATCTACTTTGATCTGATGGGTTTCCCTAATTTAAGCAGTCTGTTCCCACACATGTAATGTACCTCTCTCAGTCTTCACTTCTTAATGTTCTCTCTCTCTTTCACACTTCCGTCTCTGCAATTTCTCTCATTTCAGAATATTCCCCAGTTGCCCCATGCTCAGCTTAGCTCCACCACTGTGCCTTTCTTCCCTGCACTATCCTTCCTGCTATGCCCGTTTCGTCTCTGTTCCCTTGAATGTTTTGTTTATCCATTTGGGATAAAGCATATTCTTCCTGTGATTTTAAAGCACTATACAAATTGATATATCTGTATATATTTTCATAATTATCACATTGCAATTTCAAATAATACTATGCCTAATTCTCCTATTGTGTTATTCAGTTTACCCAAGATTCTTATTTCTATTTAACTAATGCTGTAGAGAGTGTGTTGGTCACAAAGCTTTGTACTGTAATTGAGTAACAAATTATTATTTTCTTCTCATGTGTTCAGTGAACTGGTTTTGCAGATCTTTCAGCTCAATTCATTATGATCAAATGGAGAAGCATTTGTTTCAATAAGATTTTAATCTCTAGGACTATCTTTTGCATCAGTGGCTTTTCATTGTTAATTGCTTTCTTGTCCCCAATTAAGGTGTTCTTGCAACTGCTTCATCTAAACTAAGCCCCCTGTCTACACACACAATTTGAAAAGACTCTTTTCTACTTTTTAGGTAATATAACCATTGTTGCCTTCTTAATCCAGCAGTATGGTTTTTGTGTCTTTTCCTCCCTTGATGTTAACAAAAACTGTGTAGAATCACCTCTCAAAGGAATTTTAGAAATGTCCTGAATTCCCCCAGATACAACAGAATATAAAAAATAATCTTATTATTTCAAAGCACCAATTAAGAACACCAGGACACCTAGTCTGTGCTGGATGTTTGTGAGTGAATTACCATTAATATTAATGATTTAAAAGGATATGCACTGACTGGAGAACACCCCAAATGTCTCTTAATCATCCTACTGAAAATGATTTTTATTATAACTTCTTCTGAACCTGCTGCTACTTTAAACCCCATAAATGGCACGGGAAGTATGGACTTCAAACAACAATTTTGAATATGCCCCAAATTTTACATGTTGAAATAACAAAATCCATGGGTGAGTTCAACTGGTCCTCTCCCTTTTCAAAAATCAATCAGTTGTGAATTTATTATTTTAACACAGCTGACAGAGAACATACAGAAAAAATTCAGTAATGAAAAGCATTTGGGGGTTTTGACAGTTCTCGGCTGAAATGAAGTCCTTTGAGACCAACATTTGGAGGCAGTGGTGAAAGTAGAAATTGGTTTACCTGAAGCTCTCTGTATGCGGAGTCTAAATTTTCAAGGGAGACAGCCTGCCAGTGTCAGGGCTTACCTTTTGACACATTCAGCCTGAAATCTATCAAAATCTGGAAGCTTCTTGACTTTTCATTGTAGCTTCTGTGTGTGTGATTTTCTACACAAAACTTTGTTTGCACAGGTCCTGTGCAAATTTTCCCAGAAATTTTGTGCTAATGTTACAGTCTGTTCAAAACTACAAATCTTTTTTTACCTAGGTATTCTATGCTTAACTCTAAGCATAAACTATTTTTAGATAAAACTCATTTACTCATTTTGATATTAAAATTAACTATACAAGTCATTGAATTTTGCAGCTTATTGATTTATTAGTTTTCACAATAATTTAGTCCAGTTCTCTCTGAAAAAGTTGATTAATGCAGTCTTATTGCTCCATAGATCTATGCAGTATTTATATTGACAGTTTTTAATGTAAAATAGTATTTTTTTTACTTGTGTTAGAACTGCAAGGCCAATGTAGATAAGCAGGAGTGAGGTAGATTGTGTTCTTTCTTGTACATCATTAATATAGCTATTTACAAAGGTCTACTCAATAGTAGCTGTGTAACAGGATGCCAGAAATATAATTTGAAGCCTCTGAACTACGCAATGAAACAGAGCTGATAGTGATTTGCAGAACTTCTATTACCTAGTAGGTTACGGCATGAAAGAAAAGTCTAGCTAAATTTTCATGTTCAGCCTGACTTTAAAGTCTGTGGGTTAAGAAGATCTGTGAATATGTTTCTTTTAACATGAAAATTTAAGCACAGTGAAAAGTTGTTTAGATTGTAAGCTCTTTGGTGTAGTGCTCACATATTACACCCAACACAGTGGGAGCTGTGTCCCTGACTGGGGCTGATAGAGGTTACAGGAAGATGTCCGAGTAACAGTAATAGCAATTGCACTGAAAAAGAAAATGAAAACCTGCCACACTATTTTGAAGAGCCATTCTATCCATGCATGCTATAATATGTAACACACACACAATACATTTCTGTGTAATTTTAAATATTCTTAAGTGCATGTAACCTAGCAATTGAAATCTGTGTGATAAAATTGGCTGTGTTCTAGGAATTTTTCCCCAGCACTCAGAGCATGCACAGAATTATACCGCTATAAAATAATCCTTTCTTGGGGTCATGCTTATATATCTTTGGAAATCAGATTACTAGTTATATATTTATTTACACATTCAGTATTTACTGGCTAAAAAAAAATCAGCCATGTGTACTTAGGGCACCGAAGGCAGAGCCAAGCCCTGAAGCTCTCAAAGCTGAGTCACATTAGATGGCATAGTGATGCACCATATTCATCCTGAATTGTGCAAACCAGAAGATATTACTGCATTTGAAAATATTGACAACAAAGTACGTTAACTCTCATGTGATCACTGGAATGCTCTGTGCTAGCTTTTGAAAACATAAAATGTAAGAAAAATATGAAAAAACCCATAACCTCCTATCAGACATTGGAACTGTTAGAGCATTCAGCAGGAGTTAAAGACAGATAAAAGGTATAATCCATAGCAAGAAGTAGCAGATGAGCTGCATTCAAGGCAAATAGATTCTTCATGAAAATGCTGTGACATTTATTTTCGATATTAAAAATTCAAATGCAAGTGTTTAGTATGTCTCATACACATCAACTCTTTCTGTAATTCTGAGGCTGGCTCAGTTTTGCCCTTAGTCATTTGCGGATTGCTTTTCCATCCGCTTTGATCACATTGTGCTTCTGCAATATTCCCACCAGTTATCCTAAGAACTCTGATGCCTGAATCTTGTTTCATCTGCCCTAGAAAAAATATCAGGAAGGGGACTTTCAAATAAAACTGTGGATGAGGAAAAAAACCAAACCACCACCCCAAAATGTTTATTAGCACCTTTAATGTAAACATTGGTTTTATGAAGATTTAACCAAACCTCTCAAGAAATTGTAGCATGAATATATAGAATGCACAGCCAGTATCAAACATTTTCTCTCCTACATAAAGGAAAGCATTTATCATTCTGGTAACACAAGGTACAGAAAACAATGCCAATTCACAAATAAAACCTCTCATGATTTAATATTGCTGTTTTGTCCCCTGCAATCCTAGAATGATAAATATTGTACCTTCTTTTGTCAGTATCAGAAACACTTTCATATGTGGAATAAAGGCTCATTCATTATATTCATACTGGGTTTTTTTCCAGATTGCTTTTTCTAAGCTGTTTCTGTATACATCGTACCAGTGATATTGTGCCAGCTTTCTTGTGGTCATTTCAAAGTTCCACAAATACCTGTGATGCTACCAGTTTCATTTCTACTTATTACTACTTTTTGCTAATATTATTTATATTCGTAAGGCTTTCAGAGGCCTCACTGTGGCTTGGGACCTCATTACATCAAGAGGTATACAAACATGTACCTAATCTAGCCTACAAACACTGGAATTGTATGTGCCATGCAACTGTCCATGGAGTGTGGTCCTCTGGGAAGCCCACAGGCAAAGTCTGTTTGGTCTGTTACTTTTTTCCCCAAAGGAGGAGGGAAGGGACAGCCCCATGGAAGGGACAGCACTTTCCTCTAAGTACTTTCTGTGCTATTGGCTCCTGAGAAGATGCTGTGAGCTGTCAATGCCTATGAAATTTATGCAGAACACAGTAGTCATCCCAGGTGACATGTCTGTAGCTCCATCCTCATCCCACCTAGCCAACAACAATCTGTATGGTTTTGCCTAGTATTGCAATCTTTCAGTAACTCAAAGCATATTTTGATTTCAAAATATTTCTCCAAAAGTAGTTGTCTTTTGCAAATAATCTCAGTACTCTGAATAGACTTACATTATTTTCAGTGGGGAATACACAAATGTTAAGCACATTATGTTTTAAGAAGAGCTGTCCTGTCTTTGGTGTGATACCAAACCATCTCTCGTTGAATGATGGCATTAGGAAACAGTTGTTGCACTAAATCTAGGCAAACAAGCTAATCACTGTATTAGCATGCATTAGTTAATTTGCGTATAGCACTTTTGAGATAACAAGCTCAGTATTTTAATACTATTTTTCCTCCCTGGACACATCTCTCGTCTTCATATTTAAACCACTATGGAAAGGTCAGTAAACATTGATTTTGTAAATGAAAGCTCTAAAATATGACTTGAAAGAGCTAGTGTTTTGAAAAAAAATAAAAAGTGTGAAAATTGAACTTGTTTAAGTCAGGCCTTCAATTTTGGGGGCCAGATTTCTCCTACCAAACTTTAGGTCTCTTAACAGGCTCATATATGGCTAAGCATTTGTTTCACTAAAAAATTCTCATTGTCTGGTCCTAATGCAACTGCTGGTATGGACCAAAAGAGGCAAGTTTCAGGGCACTAGGTTGATTTCACCTGGGTAAATAGAAAGGCAAAGAATAAGAAGCCAGATGAAAATGTAAAGACTGTACTGTGACTTCGTCCTAGATGAAGTACCCAGTTGTCTAGATTACTGAGCATATGCAGCTTCAGCAGAGCACAGCAATGATGTACCTCACCCTTAAGGCTGTGTTTTCCTGCAAGGGCCTCCTGGCCCTACTTCCATCCCCTTGAAACGCATCTCAGTGGATCTGGAGAGGACTTAAACCACACTGCCTCAGCCTCTGTGGACCTTCAGCAGCTTCATGCACATCTCACACTGGCACAAAGGATAGCTGTAACCTTGAGGCCATCCCTGTGAGAAAAACACATTTCTGTCACATTTTGCAGAATGATTAGTGAAAGTACGGTTAAACACATCAAAGATGAAAAGTTGCATAAAAATGTGCACTAGTTAGCACACAGCTTTTAAAATCTTGAAAGTAAATATTGTTCTTAAAGCACACGTGGGACTCAAATAATGAAATAAGGCTGGCTGTATTTAGATTATTCACAATCTACTTCATCACTCTTAAAGAAATAATTAGATCATAGTTCAAATGTGAACAGTTATTTTTATCTCTCTTTGTAAATAGTGGAAGTGTATTTTTCTTGGAAAAGACTTGCCACTAAAATGAGAAGTCAAGAGAAGGACAAATAATGTAAATGATTATGAAGATGTTTGCAGCTTTTAAAACCTGCCATATCACCACCTCCTCACGCTAGTACAATCCAAAGAGATTAAAGAATGTGGAAGGGAATTAGAGTAGTCTGAGTAACTAACATCAGATTCACAAAGAGAATTAGTGATTATTGGAAATCTAGGTAGAGAAAAACAAGTACTTTGTAAAGGCAGTTAAATAATGTGGCAACTCAAGCTTAATAGAACAAGAAGAAACAAAAACAAGAATGGAAAATGGAGGGGTATTTGGAAGGAAGGCAATGAAAAATAGTGCAGGAAAAAGCCAGGAATCCTATATATATCTATCCCACTGTTGTTACATTGAATGCTTGTTCAGACAAGACAGAACAAACAACAATCAACTCACAAGTTCACACGTCTGAAGACAAGCCTTACAGAGGTTTAGATAAGTCTCTCTCATCTCTGATGCTTCCCCTTTTGGGAGATAATACCTTCTGTTACTGAACCTCACCTGTCAAATCCCATTCCCCCAACCCCCCCCCCCCCTTTTAAGGTAGAGGTCATAAAATGTGGTGCCCCACCTGTTAGAAACAAGGTTCAGTTTGCTGCTGATTACCTACTATTTCCATTCTTTGCACCCAAGCTTACAGCAAGCTTTTGATAAATGGTTCCTAAGCAGGAACCATGCTTTTCATTATCACCTTCTTTTCTATTCTTTATGAAAATCAGCGTTTGCTTATGGCTGCTTCCGTGTCTCAAGCGTATGGTGTCTAATGGTATTGCTTTAAAGTTTTATATTTTATCTTTATAACTTAGGATAATTATTTATAGTTGCAAATCATAATGTAGCAGCATTATGGGAAACAGAGTGCTGGATTGCATTGCAAAGGGAAGAACAGATTCAGGGTTTATTATATTATTATATTATAGAAGGCACTTCAGAGGCTACGGAAGAAAGCAGCTCAAATTGTAGCAGTTCTCAGAAGCTGGGATAGTACAAAACAGATTTCATTCACAACACACCTTTGTATCATCATCACTATATATATAGCCATTAAAGTATAATTGAAATACAGAAAATCAGGAAATGAGAGAACTGAAGCCAAGTTTTTCATGTGATCAAAAAGCATATGGGAAAAAATAGAGGGGGGGAAAGGTCAGCAGTTAAATAGGAAATAGAAGGCTCAATGTAATTTCTGCTTTTAAAAAACAGATGAGAGATTTAGCAAAATTGCAGTGACGGAACGCTAATGTCCTGCTGAAGGATTGTTTCTCCTTCATCACATAGTAAAAACTTCTTGAAAATAGGTAAATGAAAACTAGCTGTTAATCACATCCTGGAAATACAAAGCCAGCATGGTGCTTTATACAGCACGCCAGGTTTTAATGAAAATATTGTGAAGAACAATGCACAGAATTGCTCTAAATTTTGCCTCAAAGAACCATCCTGGCACTGGAAAACTCCAAGCAGAGTGTGTCTTTTACCACATCATCTTCTCCCTGATTTCATTTCTGCCACTTCTTACTCCCATGACTAGTGATGAGGAAGGGCTGCTGTAGTAACTCTTCAGTATCTGAAGGTTTATTTTCATTGAGTGCATCTTCTGGGAGCTGACATTGCTGGGAAATGGACTTTATGAGAATATCTGGACTGTATCTTTCACTCAGTTTCTACCTTTTACTTTCACATCCATTTAGTAGCACGAGTCCTGTTCAACAGGAAATGAGTGAGAGATTTTACTTTGTTGTATAAAAAGGTGGTGTGCACATCAGGCTGAGATTTATGCCAAATCTCATCCCAAGAGAGGAATACTTCAAAGCCCCTGTATCCCTTGTGGATGTGGTTCCTGAAAGGAGAAACACTGAACCTGAATTTGGTGTGTCAGGAGGATCTTTCTCAGGTTTTTCCAGTTACATCCTCTAGATATAAAGGGGGATCTGGAGGAATGTTTTAAATGGCAAAAAGTTATAGTTCAGTAATCTTTGTACCAGAATAGTTCTTTCAAATTTTTTAATGGGGTTGATAAATAAGACAATGAGTGCTACTTGTTGGAGTGTGAGTACCCATAGAGCTAGGTAACAAGCTGTGACCTTCTATAGTCAGTTTTCTAGTTTTTCCTCTCCAAACTAGGAAGCATGCCTAGGGCATATAATATATTTTCAGTGATACACAGTCATAGTATTACTATCTCACAGTTTCAGGCATTTGCTCTACTTGCATACGTCACACAAACAGAAATGGTGCTCTGCTACTATAATTTTACTGATATTTATCTATATTGACTGTTCAAGACCAAGTGTATGTAATCAATTATGAACATGCAGTGTTTGAAATGGAGCCCTATTTCCATACAGTTTGACAGTAACCAGGTCTAAGTATGTTATTTTGCCTGTTAAAGTCATAATACACTGTATTCAGTGTAACATAGAAGATTCAGGGAAGAATAAATGAGTAACTATATGGCTTACCTGTATATACTAGAATCCCATTCAGAATTATTCTCTTTCAGTGCTGACCAGGATTCTGGTAGGGCCATTTGTATAAAATCTTTGGGGTTTTTTAAATGTTTTTATGGTTTGAGCTTTTCAGCCTTTTACCAAGCTTTTCTGCTAGAATTAATAAAAATCAATGTTCTGTATAAGCCGATGCTAGCTTTGTTGATGGAGCCACCCCAATAGTGACAGCAGGGCATTTGTGTCTTCTTTCTTTCTTTTTCTTTTTTCCTTATTCTTGGGCATTAATAGGTACTGAAACTACCAGTAGCCTTATGTTAGAGATCCTGGGGACCCTGAAGTTGTCACTTCAGTAATATTTCAAAATATGGTTCAGAATTCTGGGCACGCTTTCTGTCCTGTTGACTTAATTCTGTGTTACACTCCCAAGAACGTTTGTTTTGTCAGAGTGACTGCTGGCTATGTAGCTGGGGATGTACTGAATGTCTGATTGTGGAAATCAGCAGAATACTGAAAAACTGGCAATGTCATTTGGCCAGAACCAAATTACAAGCCAAACAGTGGTTAGAGCGATGATATATTGCAGCAGTATGTTGGAAATGGAAAACAAGCCCAGTACTTCGTCAACCTTGGAAAGCAAAACTTATAAGTGGGCATGCATTATGGGAAAACACTGCAGATACCATGCCTACTTCCGATTAAGCTGCAGTCCTATTGAATTTCTGGTGAACTGTAATCATTTGTTTGTATGAACATATTCATCACATTCTGGTTTAAATAAAAATTTTTGACAGTGGCAAAAACCCCAGCACCTGCAAAATAAAGGTGCAAGAGTGGGAAACAGCATCTTTGAGGATTATTGCTCTGATCTTCTCCCTTAAAAGTAAATGATAATGTAAGTAGTATTTTTGTTTCTCCAGTGAGGGCAGACTTGGCCCCTCTTGGGCCCTTAAACATATTGTCTTTAAGGTTGTGTGTTTTGTCTTGAGGAGGGGAGTAGTAAAGCTGCAAATCTGACAATATACATTATGACCCAGCTGGAACATTAGGGAGGTATTCACAAAAACTGAATTTCACCTGGTGAGGTTAATCACCCCAGATTTCCTCTACAAACAGGAAGAGATCTGCTTTAAATCACCCCTTGCAAATAAGGCTCCTCTGGAGGGAAGCAAACCCTGGTGAATACCTCTGCCTTATCTCCTTCTAACTGTTCTGATTGCTTGGTTGTGTTTGAACCTTCTGTTTCCCAGATGCTCATACACATATATGCACACGCACACACATGCAGATATTTTGATTACTTAATTGCATGAAATGATAGTTCAGCACTGTATTAATGGAGTGTTGATCACACTCTGTTTATACAAACGATAAATCTTTGTCTCACAAGTGTTCATCCTGCTCACAATGTTTAGTAAGGCTTTAGCTTTCATCACAGTGGTTAAAGAGTCTAACCTACATGAATGGACTTGGGTAAAAAGCTTTAAAAATGTTGTAACTGAAGCTCACAATTTTTTACAGTTTTCATATCTTCACTTTTCTCTGATTGGCATGCACAATCCAAATAAAAGGAGATTGCTGAAGATAGAGACAAAGAGTAAAATAGTGCTGTACAAGTAACCTTAAGTCTACTGGTCTGGAAGAGGCCTTTGCAGTCCAAATGTGTCTAATTACTACAGAGAGGTTCACAAACTAACCCCAACTGGGTCACAGCTGTGATACTGACTTCTAAACAAAACCAGTTATAATTTTGTTTGTATTTACCCAGGTATTGCTAAAGTAAGTGAAAATAGTGCTTCTTCAGTACTCCAAGTAGATTTTCTTCTCTTCTACAGAAATGGGTTTACAAGGCCAAATTAGATTCTGGCATGATTAATGCACCTCACCAAATTCTTGCAGAGAAGCAAATTAGTTTATAGTGATTTTCTTGAAAACAAATTAAACGGCTGCACAACATCGCAAGAATAGAGATGTTTTTCATAACATATGGCTAAATGCTTCAATGGAAAGGAGATGTAATCAAACTGAAAATTTAATAGTTTGTGCGAAAAAAAATCCAAATGTTTCAAATATTACTGTCCATTATAGAAACCTGTGTAATTACTTGCATTTTAACACATGATGTGTAATATGCAGTGGGAGAGCATCAAGGAATTAATCTGCATGAGGTTTGCACATATTCTAAGCAGAGTATTCCTTTTAGGTGTTTTTAATAGCCATCAGTTAAAAACCAAAACTCTTGTTTTGCTAACAACTTAAAATAACAATTATTTTGTGAATTACAGGTGATTTGCCATTCATGTATTTGATTGATAGCTTTCTGAAAACATTACATATCTATAAATTTGCTTTTTTCGCCCTAAAAATGTAAACATATTTTGCTACTGATACACCTGTTTAAGACTCTGCAACTTATATTCAAGAAATGCAGGATAGAGAAAGTCTGATCACATGCATAATTATTCATGCAGTTATTACCTGTTGCTTATTTTTTAATGTAAAAGGAAAAAAAAATGCACACAAAAATCTGCCATAATTTTTGTATAAAATAAGCCATGTTGAGAAAGACAACGGAATAGTTAGGGCATTCTCAGATTTCGGTATTTTGGACCACCCTTTGTGGTCCAAGGTCCAAAAATTAAAATGATGGAATAAAATAATGGTCTAACAATAGATCACTTGTCTGTAACTACTGCCAAGGTAAAACTTCTTAGATAAAAACATCACAGTGCTTTAATTCTCTTAGCTCTGCTATTCTGTGAGAAGAATACATTTCCTGACTAAATGTGATGCCTGCTTTATTAATTGAAATTTATTACTGATAAATATTGCAGCTTTAAGAGCTATTACTAAACTAGTCTAAATGTAACCATTCCCCAAGCCTATTGTAATATCTAAAGTGAGTCAATAAGAGGTTTTGAGAATGTTTTATCTTCAGACTCAGCAGTCAACTACAATTCTGTTTTTATTTTTTTTTTTAGTCTGTGGAGTCAGTCATATTCTTAATATCAATGGACAAATCTGTGACAAGCTTTGCGAGGAAGTCCCAAGGAAAAGGGTCCAAGAAATAGATAATAGACCTGGTAATGTTGTTTAACCATCATAGCTTAAGGTGTGCTTTACTCTTCAAATTTAAAGAGTTTTTGACAAAGTAACGTGTCAGAGATCTTGGGAAAGTATCTGTAGTTCAATTTCTTCCTTTATTTGTAGAAAATGCATGTATTTGACTTTAATGGAAGTCTGTATTCCATACACCTGGATTTGGGTTACCCTTCACCAACAGGTTAGGTTACAGACCAGTTATATGTAGTTTATTTTTCATTCCCACAACGTTTTGCACTTCTTCATATTAGTTTGTATTCCACCGTTTTCCCTGGAATCTGTGTTAATGACATTATTACCCTTGCTGTCCCTCCGGTCTTGCCCAAGCATTATTTGACTGTCATTCCTTTGCTTCCTCACCACCAGACTGCATAGTTTTGCTGAATTCTGGCGCTGCAGCCTCTCCAAAACATCATCTTCCTTCTGCATTGACAAAGCAAAAGCCCTTGCCCAGGATCTCCACGGCTTACTTCTGAATTACTGCCACATTGAATCACTGCTGTCTTAACCACATTCTTGACTAGTTTTTTTATCACAGAAATCATTTTTAGTAGCTCCACAGCTTTCTTTTTCTATTGCCTCAAATATAATTATTCATCTTCAAGACCCGTCATGACTTACTGTTCCCCACCTATCATCTCTTATGCAGTTTCAGATGACAGGTCCTCTCCCAGCTCAGATTGGCCATTATCTCAGTCTTCCTCTCCCACTTGTTAAGTAAGTGCATTTCTACTTCCATCTGTGCTGCCTTCCCTGGGCAAGGCGCATAGGTCAGATTGGTGTACAGGTCTGACAACACAGTCCAGCTAAATGCAATAATCTCATATTAGCTCCTTTTAAAAGTAATCAGTGAAGGAGCAGCTGAGGGAACTGGGGTTGTTTAGCCTGGAGAAAAGGAGGCTGAGGGGAGACCTCATCGCTCTCTACAACTACCTGAAAGGAGGTTGTAGCGAGGTGGGCATTGGTCTCTTCTCCCAAGTAACAAGCGATAGGACAGGAGGAAATGGCCTCAAGTTGCGCCAGGGGAGATTTAGATTGGATATTAGAAAAAATTTCTTCACCAAAAGTGTTGTCAAGCATTGGAACAGGCTTCCCAGGGAAGTGGTTGAGTCACCATCCCTGGAGGTACTTAAAAGACATGTAGGCGTGGCTCTTGGGGACATGGTTTAGTGGTGGACTTGGTAGTATTAGGTTAACAGTTGGACTCGATGATCTTAAGGGTCTTTTCCAGCCTAAATGATTCTATGATTCTTGTGTTCCAGGAGGGCTTCAGTTGAGAAAAGTGGGTGGGAGAAAAAAGCTGCAGTTAATCAACATTATATTGCACCAATGCCAACCTACTACCATAGTGTCTCCAACACCTCACCAGGTCCCTTCATCACTACACTGGTTTTTTTGTCCTGCTGAATAGACAAGAGCTATCCCAAAGTGCTTGGATAACTATCCCAAATTGGTGCAGATTAGTCTGGAGTAAGTGGACTCCGATCTGCCAGCTGTCCTTCAGGGAGTTCGTGTGCACCATGGTCGCGTCATCAATCCCTGCCTGTCCCTAGCCAGAGAGACCAAACAGCCCATGCTGTCTCTTAGCCACTGGCAGGCTGGATAGTTTAAAGGCATCATATGTTGTACAGACCTGGATTACAGACTAAACTAGAGATATCTCACACTGAAAGGGAAGGGGAAGCTGCCTGACTGTATTAAAAAAAAAAAAAAAAAAAAATCACTACTGGCCCCTCAGAGCACAAATATTTCATACAAATATGTAGGGCCATTTCCTTTTCAAAATGAGAAAAATTGGGAAAGGCTGAACATTTCATAAAAGATCCTTTATTGTATAGTCTGCATTTCCCACAAACTGACAGCAAGTAATTTATAAGTCTGTTCTGGGAATAAGAGTTTCTTAGCCCCTTATAGATAGCTGTTATTACTAAATACCAAGGGTATAATACAAAGGAGCATGACATCTCCTTTCTACTGGTGTGTGGCTATTTAATTCCACACTATCATTATTTAGTTTATTGTTGTTATGGTTTAAGCTCTGTCTCATATTTTACTTATTTAATTAAGTTATGTGTAAAAGAAAAGGAAAACATACCTCCTGCAGTCTTGGCTGTCTTCCCATCTAGCAAAAATTATCACTGAAAAAAAATGAGGCGGTTAGTTGCCCAAAGTAATTTCCTAGTTAGTTTAGTTTGTTTAATATATCTTTCTCACATAAGAGTGGTATCAACTTAAAATACACATGAATGCACCAAACAGGAAGAGAAGCCCACAAAAAGACTTTGTGATTTTGAGGTGCTGTCAGCTTGTCCTTTTTAAAAATTCTAATTCAAATAAAAAAACAATCAATATGACAGGTCATGAAGACACTACTCTTCTTGGCAGTTGCTTATGATTGTTTTTCTCTGTGACTAAGTCCGTGACGTCTGGATATTGTCTAGGCACACCTGCCAGATCAGGACCCTCAGACACACAATGAAGGATTTGACTATTTTCAGACTTTGAAATGAACTTAGCTCTATTGTGAGATACAGTGGTTCCTCTGGCCATGTACAGTCTTGAACTTCAGATGACTCTTAATTTTTCTCCTGGAAAGTAGGCACTTGTGTATCAGGTTTGTATGTGGTTAGAAGAAGATTTTGTGGATTGTTCCTTTGAATCCCAAATTTTGTTCTGGTTCCATTTTATCATAGAATAGAATCATAGAATAGTTTGGGTTGGAAGGGACCTTTAAAGGTCATCTAGTCCAACCCCCCTGCTGTGGGCAGCGACATCTTCAACTAGGTCAGGCTGCTCAGAGCCCCGTCCAACCTGACCTTGAATGTTTCCAGGGATGGGGCATCCACCACCTCTCTGGGCAACCTGTGCCAGTGTTTAACCACCCTCAGCGTAAAAAATGTCTTCCTTATATCTAGTCTAAATCTACCCCCCTTTAGTTGGAAGCCATTCCCCCTTGTCCTGTCGCAACAGGCCCTGCTAAAAAGTTTGCCACCATCTTTTTTATAAGCCCCCTTTAAGTACTGATAGGCTGCAATAAGGTCTCCCCGAAGCCTTCTCTTCTCCAGGCGGAACAACCCCAACTCTCTCAGCCTTTCTTCATAGGAGAGCTGTTCCATCCCCCTGATGATTTTTGTGGCCCTCTTCTGGACCCACTCCAACAGGTCCGTGTCTTTCTTATGCTGAGGGCTCCAGAGCTGGACGCAGTACTCCAGGTGGGGTCTCACGAGAGCAGAGTAGAGGGGCAGCATCACTTCCCTCGACCTGCTGGCCACGCTTCTTTGGATGCAGCCCAGGATACAACTGGCCTTCTGGGCTGCGAGCGCGCCTTGCTGGCTCATGTCCAGCTTTTCATCCACCAGTACCCCCAAGTCCTTCTCAGCAGGGCTGCTCTCAATCCCTTCATGCCCCAGCCTGTATTGATACTGGGGGTTGCCCCGACCCAGGTGCAGGACCTTGCACTTGGCCTTGTTAAACCTCATGATGTTCACACGGGCCCACTTCTCAAGCTTGTCCAGATCCCTCTGGACAGCATCCCATCCCTCTGGCGTGTCAACCGCACCACTCAGCTTGGTGTCATCTGCAAACTTGCTGAGGGCGCACTTGATCCCACTGTCTATGTCATTGATGAAGATATTAAACAGTACCGGTCCCAATACAGACCCCTGCGGGATGCCACTCGTCATCATTCTCCATCTGGACATTGAGCCGTTGACCACTACCCTCTGGATGTGACCATCTAACCAATTCCTCACCCACGGGACAGTCCACCCATCAAATCCATACCTCTCCAGTTTAGAGAGAAGGATGTTGTGGGGGACCATGTCAAAGGCCTTACAGAGGTCCAGATAGATGACATCTGTAGCCCTTCCCATGTCCACTGATGTAGTCACTCCATCATAGAAGGCCACTAGGTTAGTCAGGCAGGACTTGCCCTTGGTGAAGCCATGCTGGCTGTCTCAAAGCACCTCCCTGTCCTCCATGTGCCTTAGCATAGCTTCCAGGAGGATCTGTTCTATGATCTTCCCAGGCACAGAGGTGAGACTGGCTGGCCTGTAGTTCCCTGGGTCTTCCTTTTTCCCCTTTTTAAAACATGGGGGTTCTGTTTCCCCTTTTCCAGTCAGTGGGAACTTCACTGGACTGCCACGACTTCTCAAATACGATGGAGAGTGGCTTAGCAACTTCATCCGCCAGTTCCTTCAGGACCCACAGATGGATCTCATCAGGTCCCATGGACTTGTGCACCTTCGGGTGCCTTAGATGGTCTCGAACCTGATCTTCTCCCACAGTGGGCGGCTCTTCATTCTCCCAGTCCCTGCCTTTGCCTTCTGCAGCTTGGGTGGTGGGGCTTGGGCACTTGCCGGTGCCTTTTGGATATCTCCAGATATGACTTGATCTATAACACAGGAGTGTATAGCACAAACAACATTCTGGCTTTTTCAGTCATGAAAATTAATCATGAGTTAGTCCATTTGAAAAAAAGTTTGGTTGAGGAAACAGAAAAAGTATAGGAAGTACCAGACAATCTGGAAAATTTTACCAAACAACTAAACTGAATAAGAAAATTTCTAGCACAATGTCTCTTAGAAGTGAGAGAATTTTTTTATTTGATACTGACAAACACTTGCCTACTAACAACCTTCTTGAAAGTTGTTTTCCTCCACCGTTGTAGCCACTATAGTTACCGTATATATTTCCTATGAGGAATAAATGTATGCAGTCCTGGTATGCATCCACAAAGTTTATGGTGAATGTGATCTGTTTCATCAAATTAAGAAATAGATGATAAAACCCCTGCATTTTTAACAAGGTGGTTTTGTCTATAAATGTCATTTATACACACATAATATGCATTAAGTATCTACAAAAAAGTTCTTTATAGACTTACAATAATTATAAATGACAGAACTCATAAAAATTCCCCACATAATAACTGGTAGTTTTATTGATGAGCATGAAATTTTCTTCACTGGTTTCACTGTGTGCTATGGTCATCTTCATGAGGCACGAGAGGCTGTAATTCTCATCACTTATTCAGTACGTCTTCAAGCTGCTTAGATCGATTTGTATGGATATTCACGGGCATTGCATCTTCTACAATGGAAAGACTTTGAATAACAGCTCCTTTATGATAAAAGGACTCTGTCCACTGTTAGGTGAGCATGTACAGTAACACGTCTTTAAAGAATCAACAAATGGAAGTGACACAAAGACTGCTGGGTGCTGAAGGATGAAGCTATTACTTTAATATATAGTGTTTACCCAGTCTTTTCTGTTTAAGTCTCTCTGTATGGTAGCTGTCATTTTCTTTTCATTGCTTAAGGTCACCTTAAGCAATGACTATAATTTTGGTTAAAATATCAAGCAAATCTAATTGATCTACTTGAGTTGTAGTATTTTATTGTCTTCAGCTTTCTGAACGTTCTAATTCTGCGTAAATGAAAACGTGTAGGATTTAATCAAATGAAGGCATCTATCCAAATGTTATCTCCCAATAATACATATTTAAATTGAAAAAAGTATTTCCAGTTACCTGCCTAACCGTGAATCTGAGGTCATTCTTTGTTCCCTTACTTTTAACAAAGGGAATAGTAAGAACTCAATGCATTTCTCATTAAAATGAACAATAGAGGAGGAAAAAAGGTTTTACATATGCATGCCAGCATGTAAGACTAACTTTTTCAATGTTAGGATTTTTTTCTACTTTGAGAGATAGTGTAGCCTTACATCAGTTCAAATGTAGCTGTATACAATCAGAGGAAAAACGTTTAAACATCCCAGCATGGGTATTTCCATTTAAATCTGATTACAGTGAAATAAAACTGTAGCTATTAAAGGTTTAGAAGAACTACAAATACAAGCAGTAAAAGAAGACAGTTAGTAAATGAGGTAGTAAAACATTTCAGCAGGGCAAACAGTTTATAGCACTCAGCCTTCCTGTAGCAGACTGTGCTATTCACTACAGACCCGTGCACTGTTCCCTGAACTGCACTTAAACCTGCAATTAACCTTTCACGCCTAATGAAGCTGTTTTGCTGCAAAATTAAAATATATAGTACTGCCTGTTTTTACAGAGACTGGGAGGAGAGCATCTCAAAATGAATGACTTTTTCAGATGCTTTTGTTCAAATGCAGGATTAAAGTGCTGTTTGTGTACAAATCAGGAATGCGCTTTTCAAGGCAATCTCATTTGATGTGCTGTATTTTATTCCTGTACTTATTAATTGTTTTGCATAATTGTAAAAAAAAGACAAAAAATTCACACACCAGTAATTTTATGATTAGACACTTACTTCCTGAGAATAAACTATTACCATTTAACTTCCATTAGGAAAGACAATAGTTCTGCTAAAGAAAACCAAGTTCGTATTGCTTTCTCTGGCATTTTTCTCATTGCGGATGCAATTATCTCTTACAAAAATATACTTTCCACTTATGTATTTGACTGGGCTCACTTCTTAATGATCTTTCCATACATATCCTTAAAACAAGCTGGAGATTGTTTTAGCTGCATAGAACTAGGTCAGGTTATTTCTATAACATTTAGTAGAAAAACAAACTAAACTTAAAAATAGGTCCGGTTCTGCAGCTAGGCTTGAATTTCCAGAAATTAGACTATTAGAGGTGACCATGTGGTTCTCCATGTGGGATGCTTACTGACTCCACTGTTCCTTTCTGCCACCTTACTCAAGAGTCAGAAGCAACCAGAGGCCATGTAATGGTTTGGAAAATACCAGTTTGGATGGTAAGTAGGGTATTTAAATGGCAGCATTCAGGGAAGGCGGGTAAATGAAATAACTTATGAAGCGAGGTAACAGATATAGAACACTATAAGATTTACAGTTCCAACTTTAATGACTATAAATGTATTCATATTTGTTGTTTATATACAAAACCTGTAAAATAAAGGGAAGATTTTGCTGAGTTTTTTTTAATGAATATTTAAGCCACAGCATTTTTATCAAATCTTCTGTTGTATTTTGATGTAAATTCTGCTTGCTTGCAGTGTCTGTGCATCAGCTTGACTTGGTAAATGAAATTCCTGTAGACTGCCAGTCTGAAATAATGAATTGTTCCCCCAGCTAATTGTATTGCTTTGATAGCAAGGAACTATGCTGGGCGTAGAGAACAAAATAAATGAATTTCATCAGATGATTTGTGTGATGTTTTGAAAAATGATCTTCTAGAGTGACCTGATTTTAATGGAACTGTAACAGCATGCCAGTATATCCCAGTATGCAGCATTAGATTTGAAGGAAATAGTTCTTCCTTTTTGTTAATTGTTATGTAAAGTGAGGTTAGCATCTCATATCCAAGTATATTTTAAAATATCTTCTAAAAAATGGAAAACCTGTTTTCCTAATAATAGTAATTTCATTTAGCATACTCCCTAAGCCTAGCTGCTAAAGACAGGATCACATGTAAGCAACCATCAAAATGTTATTTAGGTTTTATCCTTGAATTTGCTAATACCAGGTACTGCTGATACTTTAAAGGTGCCTCAAAGATTTCAGAAATTCAATTTATCAAAGTCCAGTTTAAGGAATCGCTAGCTCATGCCAGGAAATATATGTGTATGTGAGAAAAATGACTTACTTAATCTTGGCTCTTACATATCCTGAAATGCAGCAATGATAATTGTACTTAGTGTTTTACAGTATAGTGCCATGTATTTTCAAAAAACTGTATGCACATTAATTGATTTTTGCAACATTTTTGTGAATTAAGAAAGGTAGTGTTACAGTGTGCAATAGCATAGAATTTTTTCAGGATACTGGACTGAATCCGATGGTATATCATATACTGAAAAAGAAGCCTGTAGAAACACTTGTAAGTGAAAAATATTTTTTGCAGGGTTTCTTAGTAGATAAGTGTTGTAATGAGGGGATGCATGAAAAATATTGCCAAAATTGGATTCTGTAATAGATAAACTGAGTTTCATATTGGCCTGAGTTAAAAAATAGAGGCTGCCTGTTAAACATGGTGAAAAGTATTTTCAGAGGTTTCCTTGTGGAGTAGTACTGTTACTGGTTAGAGATTGAGATGTATTGGGCAGTATGGAGAACCAGCACCATCTTTGCCTACATTATGGGTATATATAGATGTGCTTTTGCAGATGTGTCATGGTTTTATTGCAGCCGTGGTGGAGTAGAACATATGAATGATGTGAATACTCCTAATCCATTTCATTGCGATACCGCCTGTGTGAATCTAAAAATTCAGAACTACCATGTATTAAGTGTGTTGTCAATCACAGCATTTCAGCAGAACTCAGTAATTTCTAGCAAGTATGCAGTAACAAGCAAACAGAAGAGTAAATTCGTAAACTACTAATTTCCTAAGCATGCCTGTCCATGCCCTCTGTAATACCCTGTTAAGATTATAGCAGGTCATGAAATATCAACAGCTTAAGCAGAATTTGAAAAAGAATTTTGGTGAGTTGACAACATTTAGAATTTATCCAGGCCAACACCATCACGGTTCACTGTCTGTTCACAAATCCATGCATTCTGGAAAGATATTTTCGTATCTTTTTGTTCATGGTAAATACTAACCTTTGAATATTTCCAAATTAGGCAGGCATATATATTGCAAAGAGAAATATTCAAGGGTACAATTTTGTCCTAACTGTGGTCTCCATTTCTCTTTTATTTTGTGATTTGATAGTTTCATCCATTTCTAAATGCAGTGCACAAACATTTAATAAGAGAAAATCCATGTCAGAGAGCTGCTGGTCCACATAACCAAGAAAATGGTGATAAAGAGAGGTGATGCTAAGATCACACAACAAAGCAATAAGAGACTTACGTGGAACTCAGTTCTCCTGATTTCCAGTCTAGTCGTAACTGCACTTTTTTTCTTCCTGTTTCTTCACTGTTACCAGGTAGCATTTTAGAAGGTGAGAACTTGTTACCTAACTCTGAAATAAAACTGATCACTTCTGGGAAAGCACAAAAACTTGGCATGAAAGGAACCATCACACTGCTCTGGAACTCTTCTCAGGAAAGCTGGGCATTAAATTTTGTTTTTCCTTTATCTTACAGGTCTTGCAATTGCAAGTGCACTGATAGATATTTCACAACAGAAGCCTGCGGACTGTAAAGATAAGAGTTCAGGAGTCAGAAATCGAAAACATCATCTTTCAACACGTCAAGGAACTTGTGTCTGAGATTCAAAAACTACAATTGTATATTCTGTAATGTTTCCTTTTTAAATGGCTTCCATTGAAAGCTATACTACAGCCTCAGTTTTTATGGAGGCAAATCTATGAATGAACATATGAGGTACTGTGCTCTGTTATAGTCACACAGCCTACTATACCCCAAAGCAGAACAAACTTATGGTAGGTATGAATATGTTTGATGAGCTTTAATAAAAAGAGTGGATCCTGATATCAACAAAATACAAAATAAAATACCTAGTATTCTTAATCTTGAACATATCAGAGCAGGGAAAAAACAGAACTAGGAAAAACTGTACATTGTTTTGTAATGTAGAAGGAAATTGTATAATTGAAAACTAAGCAAATTCCCGGGAACTAAAGGACATTTTTGTATAGCTTAATGTAACAATGAGAATTGTACAGTTCTTTCCTTGTAATCAGCATTAAGATTTCTTTCCAGCAAGCAGGAGCTAAAGAGGATCATTTGGATTTAGGTGTTCTTTTATCATTGCCCGAAATATGTAGGTAGCTTTTGAATTTACCATAGGTATAACCCGAGAACACCACATGTAGTATTTGAAAGATAATTTCATAAAAAAAACTTGATTTGAACATTTCATGATTATTTCTCTTTACCTTGCAAAAGCCTCAGAAACATAATCTGGGCTGCAGCAGACTGACGGGTGGGCTTTCATGTTTCTGTACCTAAGAGTCTATTCTGAATTCTGAATGACATATTTTACAAAGAGGGCACATGGGTCCTCCATGCCAGCTAACTGATTAGCAAAATTAATTGAGCATGGAAAAGCTTCTTCTGCAATCAAGTTTGCTGTTTTTTCCAAGAGAGTCTCCAAGATTGCAGGTCTATGGAGAGTTTAACTTGCTGTTATTCTACCTGCTCCCGTTACCATATTGAAATTTGCTAGTATCTATATATTGTCCTGATCTCCAAGCAGAAGAAATGAATCCCAGTCAGCACTTTGACCCTTGTTTTTGCAATAAAGCGTGGATGGTTTTTGTTCTCCCAGCTGCAGCATTTCATCTCATCCTCACTTTCACACCAGTTAAGGAATTACCCTGCATAACAAAAATGAAATAAATAAATATTCAGAAATCCAGGTTGCTTCCAACAGTGGTTCTCAAATCCAGCATCCACTGTGGAACCTCACACAATCAGTACTCAGCAACAAAAAGCAGATGAAAGAGTTTCCTTTCTATAGGACATTAGTCTTCTGGGGGCTTGGTCACCACAACAGATAACCTAGCAAACAGCTTTAATGGCCCTCAGTCTTTTTGTTTACTCAAAATTCATGAATATACAAAAGAGTAAGAGAATGCTAAGGGGTAGGTAGCAGATGTGTCATGTTCTCATTTACACATTACATGTTGACAGCAGTATAATATGAAACTAGTAGTTTTGTACGAGCTTGTCGAACGTATAGTTTCTCAACTCCAAATTTGCCACCATACTAGTACAGGAGAGTGATACAGAGGTATAAATGCCTCATGTAATGATAGACTTTTGGTAAATACGAAAGATATAAAAAGATAATTGATGTTTACTACTATATCTGTATTTTTCATGTTCTTTTTATTTTGGAAGATGATGACATTTTACTGTTTATAGTTGACTACATAGTTACTTGCATGCCATGGTGGTGCAGTAGCAGTAATAAAACCCTGTTGTGAGTTGTGTTTATTTTGTAACGCCATTCATACATAGAAGTACTCAGCTTAATTTGGATGAGGACTAAATGTAAAAATAACTATAAAAGGAACAATTGTACAGTATCTAGTTATATCTTATACAGGAATATTAGGTTGCGTCTAACCATGACTGCTCTATTGTTTTGATAAATTATGCACTTATGAATTATGGTATAATTATTTCTTATGCTGGCATGATTGTTTCAGTATTTTCATATCTTAAAATAAGATTATTATCCTAAAATAATGCTATCACAATCTTGTGACTTTTATTGCCTATTCTGACCTCAGCCTCTTATATCTTAAAACTTTAAAAATTCTTTTGTAAAGCTTCTGTTGGGAACTTCCAATCAGTGCTACTTTGCATAGTGAAAAAAATGGTGTTTTGAAAACAACCCTTTCTGTCAGTTTTAAAGTTGATCTGTTCAAATGAATATAAACCGATGGAACTGGTTCATATGATGCATACACTTATAAAAAGGAAAGAACCACTTGTCTGGAATATATTCCAAACTCTGTATTATCCTCAACCTAAACATTTCACATAAGAAATATACAGTGTATGTTTTGTGAATGTACTGGAAACCCCGTACACAGAAAGACCATGTAGTCTTGCAGAGCAGTTTTGACTGTACTCACTCATAAAGGATTACATTCCTCCGTATCTCAACTGGAGTTTGACAATTACTTGAAAAGCAGGTATGAGTTTTAAAGGGATTAAAATATTTTATTGGAACACTGAAGATGGGCAAATAGCTATCAGCCATTTTATTGTGTTAACAGTTAAAAATGTTATTTTAATTGTACAAGAAAAGCATATTTGTCATGCGATCATTCAGCATTTTCATTCACTCTGAGAATGTTTTTTCCTAAAGTATCTTTCTTCTCCCAGGGTCCCTGATTGCATGCAAATTAGTAAAAACATATAATAATGAAATAAATAAATAAAAATACTTACATAATGGCCACACTTAAATACGAGAAGTTTGCCAATACATCTCAAACCGAAGTTGCAGAGTAACTGTTACAGCTTTTCTATTTTAAAGGTGTAAAAATAGCATAATGTCTGATAACTACATTTTTTTAGTTGTTGGCAAGTACAAACTTTTTAATAATGACCACTGTACATCAGATGAGATGCTTTATCAACTGTCACATTATGATTGCTTCATGAAAAAGCCAATTTTTTAAAAAACTCTGTTCTCCAGTTTAACTTTTGAACTCTTTCTTAGAGCCAGAAAATGTTGAATGGCCTGTTTTACCCCTAATGTGATTTATGTTGGATGAAAAATACACGACTCAGCACTGTTCTTGAAAGTAAGCCCCAGTGAAGTTCTGATTGTCAGGATTCCACCTCTACCCCCTCAGTCCATGGATTCTGCTGAGGGAAATTCAGCAGCTACGAATTACTGTTCAAAATACGAGATAAGATAAAATAAGACTGTCCATGGTAGCATGGGTTCACCGCTCCTTCAGTTTCTCTCTGTACTTGTATATTTATATAAAGTCCTGAAACTCCTTGAATCAAATTTGTGCACATACAAATAACACTTTAGAATACTTGCTTCCATTCATTACATTCCTATGAAATGCCAGTTTACCTATACAAAAATATGGTTATCTGTATATTGCCACTATTAAAACTATATCTAAAAAAAAGGCCAAATTCTAGACATGTTAAGGCATGAAGATACCATTAATTAGGAACATTCAGATTCATCTGATCTGAAAATTTTCATAGTTGACTGCTCTCTTTATAGTTAGAGTCCCCTCTCATCTTCCCAAATCAAAAACATTTGGACAAGTTCAGATTGGGACATGGAATTTGTTATGTGTAAAATCTGCAGCAATAATTATTTTCTAAATAATCTAATGTAAAGAGCTGGAATCCTGATGGTAAGAATTTTAGTTTGGGGTCACTTTAACAGATGTTCAGTCTTTATGCATAATAACTTTCATAGTATTCATCTAAATTATAAAATCATTATGTATCTAATTTCATTACCAGTTTTTTAAAAAGTATCTGAAAGGTTTCTTGACAATAAAGGAAAAGTCTCTGTTAAAGGTAATTAACAATCCCTTCTTTTTTTAAGCAAAGTTGTCCTATCCAGAATGCTTGACATTATTGGGGAAAATTAAATAAATTAACTCTATTTTTTCAGTCTCTAAGGTGCAGCGTTACCTGAAAAGCTCTAGTTTACTGATACTTATTTCAGATCATCTCTAGAGTAAAGTATGGAATACCTAAGGCTATTTTAGGTGCTTATAGCAAATAATAGCAAAACTACTGTTGTCTAACAGGTGGCTAGAACTTCCCATATTGTCTTCAGCTGTACTTTCTTGCTAAATACTAACGAAAAAGAAGAAAGCTGGCAAAAGCAGGCCTTGCAGAACCTGGGTTTGTATAATTCAGGGCCATTTGTTGTTTCAGCTTTTCCTTATTTAATGATATTTCACTTTCAAAATGAATGCTTATATGACTGCATATACGGCCGCATGTGGCCATTTCTATGGCTACAGATATTGCTCATGTAAAAAAATCACCATCTTGTATATTTAGTTGAAATTCTAGTGACCCTCTGAAATTTATTGTGAAGCTGAACGGGGACTATTGTTACCCTAGGCTTTCTTAAATTGATACTTCCTTGGTCATGTAAGTTGAAGCTGAGTCAGGTTTTGGTAAAAAACAACTCTTTGCACTTCTTCAGATATGTTCAAAACTTCCTTTTTCTAAAATAAGAAAGCAAGGGTGGGAATGATGGACGAAGAGAAAAAAACACAAACCAAACAACCCTCTTTAAAACATACAGGAAGCACACACACACACACACATATATATGTGGAATTATGTAATTGGTTTCACAGCTGATCTAAATCAGAACATTTTCACAGTTTCCGCACATATTCTCACATATTATATTGAATAGTATGAAGACGTTAACTGAATCAGTGACTATTTATGTGTATACTAATGGTCATTTCTACAGAAATAAAACCTTAAACGTATTTAGCCTTCTGAGTGGGGATATAGAAGTCTGTTTGAAATACTGTATAGAGAATGTTATTTCAGGGGCTTATCAATTGGCTAGCAGTATTTTCAGCGAGTCCGAGACTGAGTGCCTAAAGTGAGGCAAGTGTCTTCCATCCTTTTATATCCTCTATTTTTTAGTACATTTTCATGTAACAGTTTTTACATGTTAAGGTCAGAGTTAATAATACAGAAAGTTTATATGAATTTGGAGTTTGAAAGAATTGTTACTAATTTAACAATAACTGTTTACCTTTCTATGTTATCAAAACAATGCTTAGCTATGTTCTTTTCCAATTTTAGCAAATGCTTTTTTCCAAAAGACCTTTTATTAGACAAGAAGCAAGAAAAGAATAAGATGGAGCTCTTCAAATGCACTTCCAGACCTAGAAGGTATCTTAAATATCTTGCTCTATGGAAAGTCTGAGTCTTTTTAACATTCCTTTCCAAGTCAGTATTTATCAAAAATCTTTGTTACAATATGATTTTTAGTAGTTAACATAAAGGACAATTTTTTTTTTTCATGTGAAGTCCTAAAGCTCTTTTATGATATTCAGTTATAAAATATATCTGAGAAAAAATAAACATAGTTTTGGAACATAATGTTAGGATAACCACTATGGATGTTCTTATGACAGAACTCTACCCAAATTGTTCGTGTCCTAAAGCTTTCTCTCAGACATGAAATCTGTTAATATTCCTGCAAGTCTCCTCTTCCCCCCTCCTCAAAACACAAAGAGCCAAATGGTCAGGTATAAAAATCTTTCTAAATGTATTAATGTAGGTAGTTTTGTTTCTGCTTCTAAATAGATGGTTGGAATATGGCAAATCATTTTTCTGCTTTAAGTTTCCTAACTGAATACTTAGGAATGATAAAATTAACCTCACTAATGACATGGGAATATTGAAGATTAATTAATTAATGTTTAGAGAGTACTCAGAGCTCTTTAGTGATCTAAAAATAACAGTCACTGTATGAGTGCTAAGTATATTTTAGTTATTAAGTTATTTAGTATCAGATTTATTTAATAGTGCTAGATGTTGCAGTTTTCCATACCACAACTTGAGGCATAATTAAAAAAAAAAAAAGAAACAAAACATTTGCTGGCAGATATTAAATAATTCATACTCTGTGGCTTTTCACACAATAGCGGTCACAGAATTTGCTCTCAATGTCTTCTGTTGAGGTAATTTTCCCACTGTTGGTAAATGATTTTACTAATCTACTCAACTTACTGATATCTTTGATTAATCAGGTTTTTCAGATGTCTGATTTTATGTTATTTGTTCTTTGTTTCTCTTCTTCAAGTAGCCATTCTTTGTACAGTACCTTCTGCTTCATTCACAGTTGCCCAGGCCATAGGATCCCAAAGGTGCTCCACTATTTTGATGTTCATTGTAGTCTGTAAATGTCAGCGATTGTACCATTTTAACCATGTTGAAGAATATCGGGGATAATACATTTCCATGCCTTAATCCCTCATTTATATTAAATGGGCCAGAGATTTTACACCCTCTTCATGCTCCATCTTCTTCATTGCAAATAGTGACTATGCCTTTTTAAAAATGTTTTATGGAGATATAAATTGCTCCAGTGTAGCTCAAAGGCCATGATATAGCATCATAAGATGTCTTAAAATCTGTAAGTCTGCGTATTCATTCTGATTATAGTGTTATATCATACCAGATATCTCATGAAAATATTTAATATTTGGTAAAACTCTTTTCCAGAATCCCCACTGGTGTTATTGAACTGTTCCTGCTTCATTTAAAAAAAAAAAAAAAAAGGAAAAAAAATAAAGCCTTCTGAGAAAGCTTTATAGATCTTAAGAAAAAGACAGGCACCACATTAGCTTTTACATTGCATTTATGAAAACCACCTTCCATTGCTCTGAAACTTTTTCAGATATCTGAAATCAACAGAATTACTCTGTACAGCTTTTGGCTTCATTTATCTCCTCCTGCTTTTAATAATTTAATGGCAATCCTGTCAACACATGGTGCCAAGCTCTTCCCAAAGGGTTGTAATTGGTTTTTGGATCTCTTCAGAACTGAGCTCCACAAACAACTCAGGTCCATCCCTCTGTAACTTCCTTCTTTGAAAGTAAAAGATTTTCATTGTTCAGCAGATTTGCAAGAAAATTATACCCCTTCCTTCAGGCTTAGATTCTGCCGCCTTCTCAGGCATTAACGTTCCTCCTCTGCTCCATCGTTTCCACCATGCCATTGAAATACTGTCTTTCACTTTAGCTTTCTCTCTTGGCATTTTCTTTTGATTCAATCTCATCATGAAACCGATCCAGGTTCTGAAGACATGCAGTCCTTGCTGCATGCTGATCCTGATTCCTTTCCAAATTCTTTTATCTTTCCTCTTGGAAGTATGCTGGTTTCTTCAGCAGTTCTCTTACTGTATCTCCAATCATCTTACACTTAGTATCAGCATCATCTGCTCACTTCACACAGAAATCTTCCAAAGCTTCAAACCTGTCCTTAGCTGCTACTCGGTGATTCCTGAATCCCTCAGAATTTGTAAATTTTATTTGTAGCATATATGTTTAATTTGACTCTGCTGGGACAAGGCTGTCTCCTGTATAGGCCTTTAAAGTTTTGATATCCAGCCAGTTGTTCCCATTCCTCCACCCTGCATTGTGGCTTCTCTTGCACCATATGCACTCAATACGTTCTATGTCCTCAGTGTCCACCCTTTCCTTAGACCTCTGCAGTTTTATCTGCTTTCCCAAGACTTATTCAAGTATTTTGTAAGATTTTGTGCTTCTTTGTGAAGAAAAGGCCTTCAAATCCAAGCAATATTACTTTAATTTGACCCCACTCCTTTAGCCCACCAAGTTTTTACAGTCAGCAGAGCTTTTGGAGTCACACATGTATCCAAGGTATTCTGTTATGTCAAGATCCAGACAAGTCTAGCCAGAGCAGGTGTGCTAAACCATTGCCTAATCTCTGTAGTACTGTAGATCTGGGTGTTGTTTTGTGCAATACTTGGAGGGCAAGGGGGGAATGTTTGGGAAATTTAAATATTTTAAGTGAATTAATCATATTGCTATATAGGTGTTCTCGTCTTACTTAACCTGACTGCCATTTTATATGGTTTGCCTCCCACTGTGCCTCTCCCAGTCCCATCAAAAGGAAAACATACAGCTTTATGGTCTCTTCACTACAGAGCCACTGATATTACTAATGGTAGACTTTATGTTATTATTTAGTTTATTTTATAAACTAATCCATTTTTCAAAAGGGGCCTTTAAAATTGCATGGCTCAATGGTAGCTCAAAATTGAAGCATTCAGAACTTGTGATTTGCCCTGTCTTTGCTCAAACTTCTGTTACAACAAACTGCCTTTGTTATAAAAATTACGAACCCAAAAGGAGTGTTTTGAAGCTTGGTTGGCTTTTGCCTGCTTTGCAAAACCTTGCTTTGATGCTTTGATGGCAAACAACATACATAGAATTGCAAAGGTTCTTTATTTGTGTTCCTGTGACAGTGCAATGTGCAAGCAGTAGTTTTGCTGTCTGGGAAGATCAACTTGTTTGGTTTATAGACTCTAAAAATGAAGGCCAACAGGAAGGGCATCAGTAGCTGTACCCATACAGATTATGATTTCAACAACAACAAAACCAGCATCACTAAACTCTAAATAAGTAAAACCTAAACCAGTAAACAACATGACATTTTGCTTTCTGATTTCTCTCTTGATTGTTAGGAGTGTGATACACAGGTGAAGTTCTGTTTCACAGGAGGAGAGACAAAATAAAGTGCTAATCTAACTCATATTTACCCAAAATGTTACATTTGTGCTCACACACACACACACACACATTTATGTATGTGCCTCATCTATAAAAGTGTTGGGCTCAAGGTCTGTGTTTTTGCTTGCAAATATGTATGATATCTTTCTGCATAAAGAGAGCAGTGTCCTCCAAGGGCTTGAGGATTTTTCTGACTTTCCTTTCTAGTTTTACATAGACTGTAGTTAAAAGGGGGTTTTGCTTTATAAGTGGATACCATCCTTAGTTATCTAGGAGAAGAATGAGCCCTGATGAAATCTTTGAAATTGTCAGGCTTCCAGTTAGACAGAAATTCATGGCTATGGACTGAAAAAGGATCAAGCAAAGTGAGGCTGAATGTGCCAATTCTTGTCCTTCAGGTGCCAGAGTACTAAGGCCAGAACATAACATTTAGATCAGGTTCTTTAATGGATCTTAGAGTCACCCTTCTGAAAAAATTCATTGATGACAGAGGAATGGCACAGGTTTATAGGAACTGAGAGCATGCCCAAAGCTTTCATGTGGTGTAGGGACTCTTTTTTCAATTTATTACTGTGGTGTTTATCCTTTATATTTATTGGGATCATCTTGTTATGTCAACTGCATACATTGTATTACATAGTATCAGGGGTTTGTATGCCAAAGATTGTAAGGCTGCGCCTATATAACGTAACGTATTACGGTGCAGATGTCTCCAGCTAACTCTAGGTGAGTTAGTCTGGGTACCAGAATGGCATAGCTGCATCAACACTGTACTGCACCCCTGCTAATAGCTTACTGCTCTGCAGAGCTAATTAGCTCAGTGAGAGAGCACAGGATACTGGCACTGGTATAAGCTAGCTTGTTCCCAGCTAGCTCAGGTAGTTTTGCACAGCGTTTAATTCTGCTGTCTAATTTCTAAGTTAGCAACACTTGCTGAATTAGCCTTAGTGCCAAAGCAATGTAAATACCAGCCCCACTCCAGGAATACACTCGGTGCTATTGAGCGACATTTTTCTGCAGGATTTCTTCTATCAGCTGGTGAAGCAAAACAAATGTTAAGATATTCATATTAGTAAGTATATTGTGCCCTTAAAAAAGTCAGTTACTCCTTCTCCTATGAAGACTGGCACTGTGCTGATCTGTGGAATCTGAGTCATAGCTTAAAAAAACCAACAGTCAGAAGAACTGTGTACTAAAGAACAAGCGACCAAGGAATAGCAAATATTCCTTGGATTCCTTTTGAGCCAGGTTTTATGAAAGTTTGTTGCCTTTTTGTCTGCTATTTCAAGCTGCACAGTTACTCCCTGTACCTACATGTCTGACATTTTGTTAGGTGCTTCTAAGTAAAACGCCCCAGCTCCAGAAGTGTTTACATTTGTATCATCAATGAACAGCTTTCATTCTTTCTCAGCCAATGTTGGCATATGCAAAGCAAATTGAAAGCTATGATCAACATAATAAACTGAAACTTCTATCTCTTCCAGTCAGCCATTACCTTGCTATTTTTTTTTTCACTTTAGATAAACAATCTACAATGTGTTTACTGAGGCTTGTACTGATATCCCTCAACGGTATAGGCGAGTCTACTTTTATTCCAGCAGACACAGAGAATAAGCCCACAGTGCACAGTGCGTGCAAACCCCTTTGAAACCTAAGATTATTTGTTCTCTGACTGTTCTAAGGTAATTAAGGAGCATTGCATGTTTCTCAATTAATGATTCCTCATTCAGTTGGGGATCTTTGATGCTAATTTGTTTTAATCAGGACAGAGACTGCTAAAAAACTAAACAATTCAGTGAAGAGGAACTAGAAATTTTTAATCAAGTGGAAAAGATCTAAATGCTATGAGGGACACATCCATCATAAGTTTTCACTTCTTGTTCATTTAACTTCGTTCTTTCAGGTCTCATAAAACGCTACGTTAATCAATGCAAGAAGGTTTGTTAAGATGAAGAACGTGCGGTATTTTTTCCTCCAGCTGATGTGAACATTTGTGCAAAAATGAGGAGCTGGAAAAAGAACCATTATATTAAAAAGCATTCACCACTGGTTCTTAGTTATGGACTAAAGTTATAGTTTCATGTTTTGTCAAACATCATATAGAAAGTTGTCATTTGTTGTGGTCTTAATATGCTGGGGAGTCACTGGAAAAAAAATGCTGGTTTTGTGGGGGATAGGATGCTTTCCATTTAAATGTTAACTTTTTAATTATTTTGGTATCATACTACATGCATACATTAGGCAAAGTGACCTCTGTATTCTTCCGCACATGGAATTAGTCTTTCAAATGCTGCAGCTCATGCTACATGAAATCACATGGTTTCCGAGTAGACCCATGTATATGCTTGATAAAATAATGTTTTATTCCTAAGTACATTTATTTATAACACTGAGGCAAAAGCACTTCACATTTCTGCCTCCTTCAGCTGCTTTACCACGATAGACTTCATGTCTTCCACCATGCAAATAGTACCAATGTGCATCTTCTACTCCCATGGTTTCAACAGAGGGGGCGTGCTCCCAAGCCTTGGCTTCCAGGGATCTTCAGTCATCTGACAGAGTTAAAGCCATGAAGGACACCTAAGTCCAAAAAGTAGATCTTCCTGTATAAGCAGTAATTTGGCACCTGTTCAATTAAAGGCAAATTGTAGGTGCTAAGAAATTTCCAGATCAGGAAGAGAGGCATTTAGTGACTTTGAGGTTTTTAGTGTTAGGAAACGTTCTCAGATTGCAAATTCTCATGTGACCTCCAGCATCTTCCCAAGTACTGCTTTTAATGCATGAATTCTGTTTTGGACTGGTACCTAACATCTAGTTCTGATTCGGTTCCTGGCGAAGTGTTGTGTACTAAGCTCTAAACAATGCCAAAAATATGCAGAGAGCCCAGATGGCTTCCTGCTACCTTGCCCTTCTTTCTTTATGACTGTGAACCACTGTGTTTATTTTGTAGTTTGGGAGCCCAAATCAACAGAAAAATCCTGCTAATAAATTCCTAATGACCTATCTTAAGGATGAACTTTATGCAATATAATAGCAGCAAACTCTCAATTTTCTACAGGATTTTTTTAAAGCAAGCTTAAATACACCACAGCTAAAAGTAGAATTCTATACGTTAAATGATTTCTGTACAAATGGAAGCACAGCTGTTTAAGAGTTTTCTATAGAAGATGGCTTTTTTCCACTCAAAAGCTGTCCGTACACTGTGAAACACAGTTCAGATGCTTGAACTTATGCTAATTGAAAGATCAACATTTTTCTTTCTTCAGTGAGTACCCTGCTTTTTTTGTCTTCAAGATGGCTCTCCCATGTGCAAAAAATGAGCTGTAATTATGCCCAGCTCAAGGCAATCTCAGGATCTAAAATATCCTGCCAACCAGTGTGTTCTCAATCTGCCTTGTTAGTTCACAAAATTGTGCATGTGCCTTTGCTACAGTCTCAAACCTGATAATGTCACATCATTGGGACAGGAAGCATTCTCTGATCTTATCTGAAGTGACACTTGCAATTTCAAGTTCTAGCTTGATGAGATCACATTGTCAGGGCTCCACGTAAGTGTGATCTTTCCTGATTTGCAATTGTATCTGTTTAGAATGATCTTTACACTGTTCAGGCAAAAACATATGATAATGTATTTTGTCAGATGCAAGGATAATGAAAGGGTGATTTCATGTTTCCGCTTTTAGAAAATCCAATTCATGTGACTAAACTCAGTTTTCTTACCAGTTCCACCCCATCTGTCTAATTCCATTTGCACCTGGAAACTGTAGTACCCACAAAATACGAGCATGTCAAGGTAGCTCATCCCCTTCATAAAATAGATGAGCCTTATTACCCTTAAACCTCTATTAATTCCATGAAGCTCAGGGCTATAAAATGGTTTGCGCATGCTAGAGTTGTTAAAACATATATATGCCTTAAGTAAAAATATTTAACATAGTAAAAACTTGTAAAGTTGAAGAATACTTAAATACCTACATTGTGTTATTGGCAATAGGAAAGTCTGTAATATTTAAAACCAGGAGGCTCTGAAGTCACATTTCAAATGTTTTTATTCATTATATTAATTTCCTTCGGATGTACAGCATACAGGAAGGAAAGAGCTGTTGCGAATGGTATATTTCCCTTTTTACCATATAGATTACTGAATCCTTTAGCACCAAGTAAAAATAGAAGAGGGAAAAAATATTGCATATAGGTAACCTATTAAAACTTCAGGAGTTTCTGAACAAAACTATGGTGGTAAGGTACAAAGACTTAGACCTTCAACCCGCGTTTAATATGCATTATGACAGAGCCCTACATGCAGATGACCAAGACAAAGTGCACGTTTTGACCTCTCTTTTAACAGTAACATGACAGTGTATTTATTTGTCTGGATTGTGGCACATGGATCATAGTAAGAAGCAAGACAAACCACAGCTATTTGACTAAACTACTGCAAAGCCAAAAAGTGAAAAAATATTTATTTGTCCATTTGAAGTGCCAAAAATAGAAGGCAATAAGAATCTAGAGTATCTTAGCTTCTTGAATAATAAGGTGAGAGTAGAGTCTTGGTCCTGGAAGGCCGGAGGAGTGGAAATAGAGGACTTTCTCAGCAAGCAGTTTTGAAATCCATACAAAACCTTTGACAATTATTTTTTTCAGCTGAGTATTATTCCTAAATAGTCATGTCCAAGCCAGAGGGAACATGATTTATTAGAGTTATTCCCATATTGCAATAACAATTGTATCCCTCCTACTACAAGATTAGATAAATATACAGTTTTGTTGTATATCACATACTGATGTATGACCCAGATAAATCACTAAAAATTAAACCTAAAGTGTTGCATTTGGATTGACTAATCCTAGACAAATACTATTTCTTTAATAATGAATCCAAGCCCAAGATGCATTGTATTGTAAGGGAAGTGACAGTTCTGCCAAAACCCCTACATAACTTGCAAGATGCAGGCTCATGTGAGATTACTGCGTACTGTGCTGACTAAGAAAAAGAAAGGACAGAATTAGGTTACTGTGATGCTACCATATATATTAGGCCATTGCTGAGATGAGAGTTGCATATATAGCGCTGCCTCTGTGCATCCCTTCCAGAGTCAAAGCGCTCTCCAAGTTTTGTTTGTATTTTGGGGACAAAGTAGGCAGATGCCTCTCTCTATCCAATACATAGGATATTAAAAGTTCTTTTACTGATTATTATCATGTCGTATTTATCGCAAAGCTACTCAGATTAATACACTTAAGGAGAAAATTGTCTTGCATTATTTCTAAGGGACTGGATTTCTTCTAGTTGCACAGTGTGGTTTTGTATTTATTCCCATGCTGATGTTCAAGCTTTATGACTGGATAGTTTAAAATGTTATTAGATGGCAACAATAGCTTCCAATATACAGCCAGATTTTTATTGGTTAAAAGAGCTTAACCTTTCCCTACCATTTTATAGTTTATATAGAGCTTATTCCAAACCCCTTTATGCTTTGACTGAAAGATGTATTTAGTAGATAGATTTCAAAAGTACAGTGATTGAAAATCTGCGTCCTATGGAGACATTTGCAGTAATCTGTTCTTGGCCTAATGCTAGTTATTCTTTAGCAATCGTGTGGAAAAAAATACAAAATCTCTGGTAAATATTGCAGATGACATATAAAAATTAGTGGAGTGGTAAATAATGACGGGACAGATCATTTCTATATTCTGGATTTGCATCATTCTGTAAGGTGAGCTCATCTGAACAATATGCATTTTAATACAATCAAATACAAAGTCATATGCCTGGGAACAAAGAATTCCAGTCACACGTGCAGAATAGCAGAAAAGTACCCTTGAAATACAGTGATACTGATGAAGATTTAGAATCTGTGATAGGTAGTGTCTGAATATGAGCTCCCTGTTCAATATAAGGGCTAAGAGAAAAACATTAGCTTTGAATGGGTAAGCAGTGAATGTCAAGTAGGAGGGAGATGAGTTCATGGTATGACTGAGATAATTGCTAGCATTCTCTGTCCGGTTCTTGTTTTCACCCATTAAGAAAAAATCTGAAAAACAGAAAAGGTTCAGAGAGGAACAAAAGAATGATTCTGAGCCTGTGGAAAAAAATTCCAATAACGTGTGTGTTAAGAAAATTAATCTACCTAATTTATCTAAGAGTAGGTCAATAGGAGAATTGATACCAGTCTTCAATATCTACATAAAATAGCTATTTTATGATTGTGAAGAAGTGTGAATACATCACTAACAATGGTAACAGTATCTGGTGGATGGAAGTTGGAGCTAAACAAATATGGACTTAAAATAAACCACACAATGTTTTAAAACTGAGGGTAATTGATTACCAGAACAATTTATCTAAGATCAGAATGTATTTTCCCCCTCTGATTATCTTTTTGAAAAATGTACTATTGTTTAAACAGAAGTTAATTTAAAATAGATTATCACAACAATCCCTTTGGTTTTACAATCCATTAAAGAGACATTACAAATCTCCAAATATGACCCAGAATTCAGATTTTTGTTTGAAGAAGAAAATGTTTACAAAATGAAAGACCTATAGGAGTATGTGCTTGATTCATTTTAAATCTCCAAGAGAAGCATTTAAAAGCAATAAGAAACCTCCAGTGATAGCTGCAACCCAAATATTATACATCAGAATTTAAAAGGGAAACCAGAAAAGCAGTGACATGAGTTTCTGTTAACTGTCTAAGCTGTCCCAGAATGCCAAAGGAAAATAACAAACTGGGAAGGTATGGCACTAAGAATTGAATGCAGTAATAGCATAATTGTTGGCATATTGCTTATGATACATCTTGTTTATTGCCCTTTTTAACTTGCCACTGACTTTCTCTTTTTACCACTGAAATGTAGCCAAGATTGTGACATAAAACTATAGCCATTAGATGAAAGAGTTTTGATGAGATGTTTTTTGAAATATTGGTATCACTGCTCTATATTTCTGTGGCTTGTCATGTAAAAGAAATGAAGAAAAATATTAGTGAGCCATTAGAAAATGTTTGACTCTAGTAATGCTCTGTACTAAGTCATGCGAAAGAACTGCTCCCGTTGCTGAAGACACACAAGGTAAAAGATATTAGCATGATAATGACACAAGGAAGGGTCAAAGGATGAAGAAGTAATGAGAACAGATATGTCAGAAGGATGAATAGGTGTGGTCATTAATTTCAGTTGAAGAGGCAAAAATGTAGATTCTGGCAAGATTTAGAGGACAAGTAGAGGCTGAATATGATGCAATAGCTGTAGGACAGACAAGAGTAGAACACATTTGGATACGGCAAAAGAGAAGAGAAACATTCTCCCTGCATGTAGCATTTATTCTTTTTTACAGGGTAACACCTCATTCTGCTACAGGATGAGCTCAGGGACAGAAAAGGAAAGAGAGCTGCCAAAAAGCAGACTGCTTTTGTCTACCAGATATGGCTTTTCAAAAACTGCTCACCTCAGTTGATTCAGGGTAGAGTCTGTTTCAGAGCAAATGATGGTAAATGCAATGACTGAACTACTTGTGAAAGAAAGTGCTTAAGTACAGAAACTCATGGAAAATAAATTTCCCAGACTCAAGAACAGGAGCACCAAGAGGGAGTTTATCATTTCATACCTCTCCTCTTGCTTTAGAGACATCATTAACACTGCTAGGTAACAAGAGTGTATATAAACTAGGGGCAAGGATCTCAGCAGGGTACCATCACAAGAGCCCTGAAATCCTACTGAGTGCATATGTTGGTTTTATAGCATTGTTATGCATGATACTCACCTAATCATTTTTCTGGCTGAATACCTACAGGAATGTAGTAATCCTAGAAATGCAGTGAAGATGAGAGGATATGTATATATATTTTAATGGCAAGGTCTCGAGCACTGGTGTAATAGAAATAATTATCCAAATACCTTTGACATTCTGATCAAAGACACCCAAAAGCAAAGAGTTCAGTTATTTAGTTTAAGCTCCCACATTTCAGTTAATATTCAAAGAAATCTTTCCTTCTAGGATGAACAGAAATGAATTATTGATATGATTATACCAATGAGGAGAAAAAACTTAAAATACTAGTTTTACCAACTGATACTAGGAACCTATTTCTTTTCAATATCCCACTAAATGCTTTTTCTTTTTCTATTTGCCAGGGCCTCAGTTCAGCAAAACATTTAAATGTTTGAGGTAACATTCTATTCAACGAAAAACACAGTTTCATACTTACCCATATGTCCCATTGACATTAAGCACATACTTAAAGTTAAGCACACAATTAAAGGCTTAGCTGAACTGGAGACTAAGCTCTTTATAAAAGAAGTTAGTTGCAAAGAGAAAATGAGCAGGGGTTCACTTCTACTTAGTTGAGCTTTACAGCTAGATCTGTGTTTCAAAAGTATAGTGTCTAGAAAGAAATAGTTCATCCTAATTCCTCTTGCAGGACTCTCTAGACAGAGCCAGCTGCAAAGGAAGACTAATTGGAAAATTAGGGTTTTAGGACTAGCACATCAAGGACCATCAATCCTAGTCACCCAATTACTGTAGACAACCATGTTGCCTAACCCTTGTTAGCTCTGCTTTGGGTCTAGTGGCCAGGTAGATCCGGAACTGAGGAACCATTGCCAGCTGCCTGCCTGGTTACCTGGGCCAAAACCAAGTGGTTGGTGGCATTTTATAGAAGCTGGTATTTCTGGAAAAGATGTCACTGTAGTGTACAATCAGGAAAGTAAAACAATGTGATATGCATCCCCTTAGATTGTGAAATCTTTCATTTCCACCTTGTACTGCTCTCTCACTTCTCAGAGTTCTTATTCAGACTTAGATGTGATGCAGACCCATCACCATGGTTAGACAGTAAAGTTCATAATTTTAGAGGATTAAACTGTTGCTGCAGTTCTTGAAAAGTGTTTGGAAGAGATGGTAATTTTCCTTTTTGAACTGTCAGGTACTTTTCTCCTAAATTCCCTAAACCACAGATTAATATCTGAGCGTATGTATGTGTTATCTTTAGACCTCATGCCATTCTCATAACCATTTATGATTACTGTTATTAATTTTTGTCACATACCATAGTTTGGGTGTCATATCACCTACAAGTCCTTTCTTGTAATAAACAGCATTACTTACGTATGCTTATCTAATTCAATAAACAAAACATTCCAAGAGAATCTTTATGCTACGGTTGGATTCAGATAAATAGTCTTTTCACCACTGCTCTGAGTACAAGTGACATTTTTGAACCAAAACTTAATAGAGAGCGACTGGAATAGCTGACTCCTGATTTTTTGTGGAGATAAAATGAAACTTCAGTCTTCAGACAGTCCTATCATTGATTTTAGTCTTTTATCTCCCATGAAAACACCCCCCTCAAAAATCACTTAGCTGTGAATTTAGCAAAAACAGAAAGCAGTTTTCGTCTTTTTTCAGACTACACCAGTAGTACAGTTATCTGACTTTATTAGGGCATACAGATGCTAGTTGGAGAATAAACCCACTTCTAAGCTTATTTAACCCATTTCTTACCCTGACAGGAAGAAACATATTTTGTATGTACCCTTGGCAAGTCACATAGAAAGAGCTTGGTGCTGGGAACAAAACAGATGGCAAAAAAGAGCAAATGGAATAGTAAGTGAAATGAGGTGTCCTGGCCAACCCACAGTGCAAAATTCTGGGTTCCCAGCAGCTTCATGTGTATCATTGTAGCCTTGCTGCTGACCATGTAGTACAGTTCTTCCCTTCCTCCTGGCATCCATCCTCCTTTACCTATCATTTCTACTTGAGCATAACTGGTATTGTAAGCTTCATAGAAGCATTTGATCACCTGTTTCCCATAGGTTGCCAGGACTCATCAAGCCCACGGTCCTGGGATAAGCCAGTGCGTATGGCCTATGGGTGGTCCCATGCATTAGGCTACACCTACAGCTGAGAAGAAATAGCTAGCTCTCATCAGAAATGCTGTTGTGCTCTTTCCTCTGCTGACACATATTTACTTCTGTGGCCAGAAACCCTGTCCTCACCGATGGCTGGTGTCAGCCTTCCTCTAGAGGTGCTGTGTGTTTCCTGGTACACAGACCTGGCTGGCTTGTGCCCCCTGCACCGTGACCTCCGGGACCCAGCTATCGTTGTGTCAGCCCACTTCACCCACATTCCTGTACTCTGTGGGCCTCCTTGTAAATTAGTACACTGTTGATAACCCTCAGGCTGTGTAAACTCTGGGGCAAGGCCATGGAGCAAGGCTGTCATTCTCTGGTGAGTCTAACAGCATGCTCTGCTTGGCAGGAGGAGTACAGTGATACATAATCTACTCATGCACCCTAATCCCCACGCATGGTCAAAAAGTACCACTTGTGAAACCGTGGTCTAGGAGCACACCTTATTTTAGACTGAAAATGCTGTGGATACTGACTGACCATGTGAAGCTTGCACCTGAGACTGATTCTGTGGGTATTTCCCATTCTTGGACACCTGTACACTTGTGTAATCAATCTTTTGGAGGAGCACTCCTGGACTGCAGGCTGTAAGCTGCCAGTGTGGCTGGTTTACTATGGTGGAATCGTCCTATTAAAAATGAGAAGAGTATGTGTCCTGCTTGTGCCATGGAGTACATGAAGATGCATGCTACTAACAGTGTGTGCTTTGATTGTGCAGGCCTTATTAATCAGCCTTGTCAGATATATGGTGGTGGATATCAGGCATGAAAGCCTTAGAGCATGGAACATGCAGATTTCACACACGGGTACCTTGGCCAGGTCTTCTCCTTCCCTACCAGGGCCATACAGGGCAGAGGGCTTTCCAAAAACATTATACTGTTGAACAAGAGTGTGGGAAGTCAGATATCTGAACTGCATGAATGGGAGCACTACAACAGGATGATGTGGACAATGCCAGGTAGCCTCTGCATTGCTGCATGGGCTTGTAGGTCTGTCCTAAATGACTCTACCTGCACGAGAGGACCTTCAACATGCCAACTTTGTAGGTGCCTAGTTTCAGGAAGGTAAGGATATTCAAGCAGTGGAATGAATTTATGGATGCTCGGTATAACAAGGCAACAGGATAAAAGCTTCTCTCTAGTTCAAGATGAACACAGAAGGGAAGGAGGAAGGAAACAGAATTTACTTATGAATGCATAGTAAAGCCTGAAGCAAGTGTACTGGATGAAGGAGCAGAGAATCTATTTGCATTAGCTTAACTGTGTGTGGTTATGTTTGTCTAGTAATTGGGCAACTAAAACCTTGGGGAAGTCTTTCCCTAAGAGCAAGTTAAATGAAAGGCAGCAGTTACAGAACGAATGTGTGCAGAGACGTGGAGAGGAGGAGGAGGGTAGAGGTTGGGTTTGTCAACGTTCTGCAGAGAGAGGTAGGAAACTGCTGCTCTTTGTTTAAATGTCTGATCCCACTGTGGAAATTCTTCACTGCTATTAAAAAAAATGCGGTGGGGATTGAATTTAATTGACTCGTTATTGAAGAGGAGAAAATGGTGACTCTATTGGAAACAATGGTAATAAGGTGATAGCTCACAATCCTGCCACAGGCTTTTCTTTGGTAGGGCCCTGATCCTCAAAGTTGCTGAGTGCTAAGGTAATTTATACAGTGGACTCCATATGGAAACAGATTGGAGGAGGTCAAGTTTTCCATGGTGACCTTTGCTATCACCACCAATCGGGTGGTGCCTCGGTGTATTGCTCAGTATGGCCCACTGTTGTACATTTCATCATTTTCCCAGAGCTGTACTAGAGCCAGCTGGTAGAGTTGGCATGTTTGCCTGTTTGCTAAAGGTAAAATGTTGAGGAAGTCAACTGTTGCTTTCATTTTGATAAAAATTTGATTGTACATTCTGTGCTAACTGTAACAGAGCTCTTCTGTTGTCTGTCTCTGCACATGCACCTCTTGCAAACCACTGCTTACTGCAACTCTCTTCATAGTGCCTAGCAGCTGGTGCTGCGAACGAAGAGGCTTAGTGAGCACTTCCTGATGCTGGGCACTGCTCTGGTGGCTAGAGCTGAGAGAACCGCAAGATGATTCAGTGTTGGTTGATCCCCCCCATTGCGCTCTACTCTCTGTCCTGAGCTTGAACCCTAGCTTTCAGAGCTGCAGTTCAGCTACACCATATAAAGCACCAGGACAGCTGCTGGTTGTAGCTTTGAACTGTTACAGTACCATGGGCTCAAGCTAGCCTCCGAAAATCACCCATGGATGATTCCCATGTCCCCATGGGGAGATATATACCCGTATTTCTCATCTCTCTCCTGTGCTTGCAGAGTGTAAGGACAGGGAGCAGTGAGAGCTGGGAGCACAGCTCCCCCTCCCCTCCTTGTAGAGCACAGACTGCTTCTGGCTTGTGCATGCCATTTTGTTTTGTTTTGTTTTCCCCTTATCTAACCCCTTACAAAAAAATTACTGAAAAGCTCTAAATCCTAGGGGCAAGCCATCCTGCTCAGTGCTTTGTTGCAGCCCGTGTTTGCCTAGTGCAAAAAAGCCTATGTGCAGCCCAAGCTGTGTACAGTACATGACAGATCTCAGAGCTGTACAATGCTAAGATCATCCTGGGGATGTGAATATAACAGTCAGGCAGTGAAGATCTCTGACAGTCAATACGTAACACCAAAACTGGTAGATGGAGAGTGTATATGAAAGGAAGTCATATGTAAAATGTAATGTGGTTTGGTTTTTTTTTTTAAAGCTAGATATGCAGTTTCCATGGACACCCGTTTTTATCTTATGGTATGTTTCCTTTTATTAAATATGCATAACCAGGCTTGCTCAGGATGTGAAGTCTGGTGCTTGACTTTCTTTACATTGTCACTAGGGAATTACTAATAGGCAAGCAGATTTCTGAAGACATTTAGGACAGTTTTACCTTCCTGCTGTCAAAGATGGCTTAACCCTTAGGAAGCCAGCCAGATACAGGGAAAGGACAAAGAATACAGGGAGGCAAACTCCTGTATGCAGTGTGAAAGGCTCATCTTCCCTTAGCATGGCCCATTTTTCCACTGGATCAGTCTTTTCTTTCAGCGGGCTTTCCCACCATCTAGTCCTTCTCTTGTTTTGCCTTTTTCCTTAGCCTTGAGAGCAGCAAATAGTTACTACTGATAAAATCTGATTGCCATGGGAGATGTTGACCATGGGACTTGAGAACTTGTGGCTGCATGGGGAACAGGTATGTGAAGCAAGAAAGCCCAGTGTTTAAGGGGGGAGGACCTGGGTTTTTTTTTTTTTTGGTTGTTTTATTTTGGAGACATCTTGGTTTAGAAGAGGAAGAGAAAAGGCCTCATCTGCTTTTTAGGATAGCCTGGGAGGTACAGTGATGTCTTACTAAGATATCCTACTTCAGAAAGCCTAAGCAGTGAGTTACACTGAACTTGATAGAGTGCACAAGCAAAGAGAAAAAGTAGGTGTATAGGGGGGTGGGGTCTTTTCGTAAGTGTTCTTAAATTTTAGTGCAGAATTATTTCTTTTGGCTTGCTGATGAGAAGGAATTATAGGTGGCAGACAGTTTTCTGGTTTTCCTTCTGTTTTCCAGTTAGCACCAAAGCTCAGTGTTCTGAATATCTTCAACTTAAGGCACAGCACGCTTAAATGATCTGACCTTCACTTAGTTTATACCACAAATGAGTGGTTATGAAAAGCTATCTATCTTGCCCATATGGAAACTTAGCTTTGGCCTCAGAGATGGGTGAAAGCAAAGAATAGCTAAAATATCTTCATTCACATGGTGGTATTTCATATACTTTTGTAAAGTCAAAGAAGGTGCAGAAAAAAAAATGCTTATGTTGTTCTCTTTTTTTTTTTTTTTTTTTAAATCCAGATCCCTTCTTTAAATTAATTTCTTCTTTGATGTTCAGGAACAACAAAAGAACAAAGCCCTGGAGGGAAGAGGGCCCCAAGAAAGCTGGGTAATATTCAAGGATCACCTCCTCCAAGCTCAGGAGTGATGCATCCCAACAAAGAGGAAGTCAGGCAAAAACGCCAGGAGGCCTGCATGGATGAACAAGGAGCTCCTGGACAAACTCCAACACAAAAAGGAAGCCTACAGAGGGTGGAAGCAAGGACAGGTAGCCTGGGAGGAATGCAGAGAAATTGTCTGAGCAGCCAGGGATCAGGTTAGGAAAGCTAAAGCCCTGATAGAATTAAATCTGGCCAGGGACATCAAAGGCAACAAGAAAAGATGCTATAGGTACATTGGGGATAAAAGGAAGACAAGGGAAAATGTGGGCCCTCTCCGGAACGAAACAGGAGACCTGGTTACCTGGGACACAGAGAAGGTGGAGGTACTCAATGACTTTTTTGCCTCGGTCTTCACCGGCAAGTGCTCGAGCCTCACCGCCCAACCCGCAGAAGGCAAAGGCGGGGACTGGGAGAATGAAGAGCCGCCCACTGTGGGAGAACATCAGGTTCGAGACCATCTAAGGCACCCGAAGGTGCACAAGTCCATGGGACCTGATGAGATCCATCTGTGGGTCCTGAAGGAACTGGCGGATGAAGTTGCTAAGCCACTCTCCATCGTATTTGAGAAGTCGTGGCAGTCCAGTGAAGTTCCCACTGACTGGAAAAGGGGAAACAGAACCCCCATGTTTTAAAAAGGGGAAAAAGGAAGACCCGGGGAACTACAGGCCAGCCAGTCTCACCTCTGTGCCTGGGAAGATCATAGAACAGATCCTCCTGGAAGCTATGCTAAGGCACATGGAGGACAGGGAGGTGCTTTGAGACAGCCAGCATGGCTTCACCAAGGGCAAGTCCTGCCTGACTAACCTAGTGGCCTTCTATGATGGAGTGACTACATCAGTGGACATGGGAAGGGCTACAGGTGTCATCTATCTGGACCTCTGTAAGGCCTTTGACATGGTCCCCCACAACATCCTTCTCTAAACTGGTGAGGTATGGATTTGATGGGTGGACTGTCCAGTGGGTGAGGAACTGGTTAGATGGTCACATCCAGAGGGTAGTGGTCAACGGCTCAATGTCCAGATGGAGAATGATGACGAGTGGTGTCCCGCAGGGACCGGTACTGTTTAATATCTTCATCAATGACATAGACAGTGGGATCGAGTGCACCCTCAGCAAGTTTGCAGATGACACCAAGCTGAGTGGTGCGGTTGACACACCAGAGGGATAGGATGCCGTCCAGAGGGATCTGGACAAGCTTGAGAAGTGGGCCCATGTGAACCTCATGAGGTTCAACAAGGCCAAGTGCAAGGTCCTGCACCTGGGTCGGGGCAACCCCCAGTATCAATACAGGCTGGGAGATGAAGGGATTGAGAGCAGCCCTGCCGAGAAGGACTTGGGGGTACTGGTGGATGAAAAGCTGGACGTGAGCCAGCAAGGCGCGCTCGCAGCCCAGAAGGCCAGTTGTATCCTGGGCTGCATCCAAAGAAGCGTGGCCAGCAGGTCGAGGGAAGTGATGCTGCCCCTCTACTCTGCTCTCGTGAGACCCCACCTGGAGTACTGCGTCCAGCTCTGGAGCCCTCAGCATAAGAAAGACACGGACCTGTTGGAGTGGGTCCAGAAGAGGGCCACAAAAATGATCAGGGGGATGGAACCCCTCTCCTATGAAGAAAGGCTGAGAGAGTTGGGGTTGTTCCGCCTGGAGAAGAGAAGGCTTCGGGGAGACCTTATTGCAGCCTATCAGTACTTAAAGGGGGCTTATAAAAAAGATGGTGGCAAACTTTTTAGCAGGGCTTGTTGCGACAGGACAAGGGGGAATGGCTTTCAACTAAAGGGGGGTAGATTTAGACTAGGTATAAGGAAGAAATTTTTTACGCTGAGGGTGGTGAAACACTGGAAACGGTTGCCCAGAGCGGTGGTGGATGCCCCATCCCTGGAAACATTCCAGGTCAGGTTGGGCGGGGCTCTGAGCAGCCTGACCTAGTTGAAGATGTCACTGCCCACAGCAGGGGGGTTGGACTAGATGACCTTTAAAGGTCCCTTCCAACCCAAACTATTCTATGATTCTATGATTCTATGAACAACTACTGGTGCCAAATTCAGCAAGTTTATTAAAAGCTATTGATCCCACATTGTTCTGTGTTCAGGTCCGCACCTGGTCATCTGGTTCAGATTCATACTGCTTTTTACATTATTGCAGCCTTCTGGAATCAGGGAACATATATTTCTCTGTCAGGTTTAATGGTGAGAACATTGTCAGTGTCTCACTGATGTGCCATTTAGAAGAGAGAAGGTGAAAAATTCAGAATTATCCTATCAACTTCACTTTACACTTCCCATTAAAAAGGAAGAGCATAGGGCAGTTTCCCCACAAATGTCATCACTTATATCTGCTTATACTGCAAAGTCTTCTACCTGAAAGCTCTCATGAAGTTTTTATCCATTAGCCCCTTCTTTATCAGGTCCATTTTATATTATCTCGGACACTGTGCTGAGCAGCAAACTATGAAAGCCAAGAAGCAGAGCAAAGGGCAGGTGGCATAGAGGCTGATGTGGAAGGAGGTGACTCATTTGGCATTTCATCCTGATCAGATTACTACATTTAATTTAGACGTTGGAAGCTGATGTCTTCTGACACTTCTCATGGCAGACAGGAGGAGAGGTGGATGGGGGAGAAAATGTCCAAAGCTCTGAGATGCAGCAGGGCAAAAAAGATTTGTTGCCATTGTTTTGTATTGTTACACTGGCGAATACAAAATAATTGCTTTCTAGCACAGGTGTAGAGTCTTTTGGCTGTGACTAGGAGGCAGGTTACACTGAGTTCAGTGCATGTCCTTTCTGGCAGAGGAGATCAGGCCTGAAAATGCATCTATGGCAATTGCATGACTCTGTCTTCATGAGAGGCATGGGCAAAGCGACTGAGTTATACAAGGCCCTGGTGGCCTCAGTTTCTTCTCTCTTATATAGCAGGATCCTGGCGGAAGTTTGTGGTCTGACCGGGTGTATGGCCATGTGCCTTAAAGTCCTGTTATTAATCAGTGTTAGTTTATAGCCTGAATGTGAGTCAGGTAGTTCTTCAATAGGGCAGAAATGGATTCTGTGTGGTGAAACCTTGAATTCCGTATCCCAGTGCTACTGATGTGAGCGTGAAAAGGACTTAGAGAGGTATGTTTTAATCCCTTTATCTGCGCCTAGGTAAATGCACACACCTGTTGCTTACCTGCCTCAGGGAGCTCCCTTGCACATCCTCCTTTTACCATCACTGTCCTGCTGCCTTGTGAGAGGCAGGGAATCAGAATTAGTGATTAACATTGTTTCACTAAAGTGCCTTTAGAAGAGATTTTTTTTTTTTAGCTGAAGCCTCTCCAGTGATAATGATTTCCAGCAGGGCTGACTGCCCAGCAGGGCAAGTGATAACCTGCTGCCAAAGTGCTAAGCAATGCTTTGATTAGTGCAGCTCACTGCAGTATGTTCAATTTGCACTTAGTGTGGACACGGTCTTGAGTTACTTTTCACACCAATCCTCTTTGGTATGGAAGGTTAGTAGCGAGCTGCATTGATTGCTTAAGGCATGCAGACATGGTAACACACATAGTTTTGAAGACAAACGTTGAAGACAACACCCCTACTCTGAGAAGGTGGTCTGTGGTCTACAGCTGCCAGCACTGTGTGTGATTAGTCAGCCTTAATGCTCAACTCTGCAGATTAATGTGTTGCTCTTCTCCCATTATATCCCCTCTCCATGAGGCAGTCTATCTCTTGCATCAGTAATGACCAGCTGCAGAGCCTCAGGGTTTTCTCTAGCTACTTTTAACTGATCTAGCACTTCTTATTTTTTCCATGCTCTGCCCTTTCCTTGATTGGTAAATTCCCCAATGGCTTTAATCAAGCTGTGTTGAGCCTAGCAGCTCTGGCAAGTTTTCTTTTGTTTTAATAAAAGGTGAGTTTGTTCCCCAGGCAGGTTCTGCCATATCAATTTCAACTATTGCACATTTGTCTCTAAAAAAGGGGCCCCCCCCATCTTACAACCATAGGCAATACAATATCCTAGGTGAACTGCTGCAACCTGCCCTTTCCCCTTCAGAGGCAAAAGGGACTTTTCCCTCCCACTTCACTGAGGTCAGGGTTTTGCCCAGTGCATTCTTCATTCACAGCTTCAGGCTAATGGACACAAAATGTTTAGTTGTGCGGCTAATGTTCAGCCCAGCCTCAGACCTCAGATGGCCACTTGGACTCTCCAGAAATGTCCTTAATTAATATTCTGACAATGATAATGTTCAAACCTGCAAAGCCAAAGTTAGATGTCCCTGAGATCTCACTGCCTGTCTCAGTTCTCAGTCTCTCCCCTTTTCGGGCATTTGATCAAAGCTGGGAGAAGTGTTTCAAGTAAACAGACTCTTTGAAAAATTGCATCTAAAAGGGGAGAGCAAAACTGCTCATGATTTTGGTCAATGTAGGTGAGTAGATTTTGTTAAGAGACATTATTATTATTATTATTATTATTATTATTATTATTATTATTATTATTAATTATTTCAAGCTTTTCTTGAGATATTACCTTTGCAGCAGCTCATAATATTTACAAGCAGACACATGGGTTATGGAACTGGAGGGCAGGTGAGAGGAATCCCAGATAACTCATGAAGACTGAGAAGCTGAAGTAATATAGACTTTCTCAGTTCTTGATTATCCCTGCAACTTGTCCTAGTGTTCCCTCTAGGATATGTTGTTCCTTCTGTCAACGTTGTTTTAAAAACCATTCTCAGATTTTATATGGGTTTTTTTTTAAGCTTCCAGCTATCAGTAAAGCCAGAAAATTCAAAGGTAAGCCTAATTTATCAGGAACATGTCCAAAATTTAAACACTAGAAGTGTGAAAATTGCTGTTAAAAGCATCTCTGTAAGGCATCTAGCCCTGTACAAATAGAAGTACAGGGAAAAGTCAAGATGAATGCAAGGTAGGGCTGTTTCAGGCAGAAGAAATCGAAATTGAAATATTGAACCAAAGTATCACTCTGGTGTGAGAAATCATGAAAATTTATAAAATGCAGTAATTTATTTAGTTCTATGGAATATAAACCAAAATCTGTCATTCTTTAAACACTGATTACAGAAAGCAGGTAATGGCTAATTAACAAAGGTAAGAGGGGTTTAGATACCATCCTCCTCTCATTCAGCAGGTCGTTGGTTAGAAATAGTCCCCACAAGATGGAGATCCAGATTTAGCTTCTTTCCTGCCTGATGGACATAGAAACCACCTCCCCACTTCCCAAGAGAGGCACCCGCTGGATGCCATGCGCTGAGCCTGTCCCACTTGTGTGAACCACTTCAGCACTCCTAGGAAGAGTGAGGAAGGAAGGGAAAGCATGCGAACCTCAGTGTAACAAACACCTAGGATTTTCAGCTAGGATGTGGAACTGCCTTGCAGGTCTTGCTCTAATTAACATATGCATGGACAGTGTCAGAGGACAAACTACCTCATGTCCCAGGAGGGATGTATGAACCTTAAAGCAAGGCCACGCCAGGGTGGGCTGAATTGGATCCTGTGCGCATTTCCCTTAGGCATCACCGCAGTTCCAGATATGCGATTCAAGCAAGAGACTCCAAATTTCTTGTTGCTCACCATTCTCTAACGCCTTGCTGGGCAGGGAGGCAGGGAAATGAGGGAAGAGCTGCAATGGTCTGTCTTAGCTGAAAAGACAACATGCAAATCCTGGCAGGGCGGGAGATGGCATACTGCTTTCTGTTGAGAGGAAGTGGACCTCAGTAAAAATTCATTGAGAGGGTCTGCATTAAACTGTTGGGTAAAAGGTAACAAACCCGTCTATCATCTCTTCTGAGAGTCCTGGCTCAATATTTTTTTCTCCGATGGAACCATTAGGAAATTTGACCTGAATTCAGAAATAGTTTCTGGACAACGGAAAATGCATTTTTTGTGACTTTATTATTGACTCAAAAAAATATGTTTACCCAGCACCACAGCAACATAAATAGCTTTTATCTCCATTACTAACAGGCTTATTTTATCTATCAGTGATGTACTTTAAATCTCATATTTCTGTTACAAACAGGTTTGTTTTATCAGTGACTTACTTTAAATCTTGTAGTAGAGTTCTGCCAACTCTAATTTTCTTTATGGCCAGACGCAGACCAAAGAAAAGTAGGTGACATATACACACATTCACAGTCAGGAAAATAGTGGGCTCAGCAAGCTTTCCGTCCCAGTTCAGACTTTGTCCGTACAGAACAGAATGAGAGGGTATTGGGGCAACTCCTGAGGCTTTCCAGCCATGGAGGAGGGAGAACTGGGGGCAACTGGTTAAGTTAGGGAGCCCTACAAATAGCAAGTGAGACAGGGAGAAGCTCATGCCTAAGCCATCATGTGGGGCTCCAACGACACTAATGCTCCCTTGCACGGACCACCAATTATACAAATGTCATTAGATATAGGACACAGTATGTCTGCATAAATAAACCTCCCAGGCCCAGATTAGGAAATTATTGCACTTGCTTTCGGAACAGAACAAAGATTAGTGTGGTGATGAAGCTGTGCACTTGGCATTGAAGACATGAATGTATGAAGTCAATTATAAAAGGAAAGCTCTGTGGTGAGCAAATAATTGGTACAACTACAGTGGCTCTTCTGTGTGGAATATATCCTTAGTGTATTGCTGCAGCCTTCCTACACAACCCAAGAAAAGTACGTGATTAGAAAAAATAAACACACCTTACAAAGTAAGTGTGAATGGAACAAAGATGAGGAGTTGGGGGTTAGCAGTGGGGTACATATTAATTAATATTTTGAAAGCCCCAACTATGAATTTCCATCCTTTGAGATATTTGAGGTTCTTTTAAGTACAACCAGAACTCAGAATCCTCTGAGTTGTTAATGGCTGTGGTGATCATTAGTGCTGGGCACCCAGTGAGAGTTAGAAACAAGTAAAGACATAGTTTATGTTCAGAAGTATTTACAATCTGAATTGAAATAGGGCACAGTGAGTGGAAATGATGAGCAAACAAAATACAAGAGCGAGGTTGTTAAGTCAGAGTTTTGGTAGTGCTCCAACATGTCGATGAGACTATTTTAAGTGTGTGGGTTGCTGTGATATTGCTGCATCACCCCTCTCCATCCCTTCTCCACAATGTAGCTTTGCCAGACGTAGTACCCAAGGTTTCTCCTCACAAAATTTCAAGGGTATGAAATTCAGGAAAAGTCACATAAACCATAATAATATCATGCTCTCAAATCTTTGAATTAGCTAATTTAATTTAGTCACTCAGGCCACGGTCATTTCAGGGTTTACACAGCCTGTCAGAGAACAAGTTGCTTCAAAAGCTCTTGTGGAGTTGATTCACATCAATACCTCTCCTGGCAAAGCCGTGAGTCCAACACGCTCTCCTCATCCTTTCACATGTCTCTTGAGTGCCTGATTTCCCTCTCATTTGCCACTGAGGTAAGAGAGCTGCAGATAACAGGTTCTTGAGGGTGCTCCATCTGAAGTCTTCCCAGTGGGAATGCCTGGCAGGCAGCACCAGAGACAGCCGTGAGAGTGCTCCAGCTCCTCTCGGGAGCTACTGTAGTGGCTATGCCCCTCTGCAGAGCTGCCTACTGGCTGAAGAGGAGGATGGTATTGCCTCCCCAGAACTGAAGGCTCCCCCGGTGTATCATTCATGGAGTTCCACGTTTGGGATGGAGGATTTCACTACCTATATGAGATTTTAGGGAAGTCTCGGTGCTAAGCAGAGCAGTGCCCAATTACAGCTATTTCCAGAGAATGTAAGTAAGTACCGCATCCCGTGCCTCATCTGTTATGCATCTCCTTAATGGGCTAAGTTTAAAACCCAAAAAGACTCATGTTAGCTCTTGCTTCAAGCAGCAGAGGAACACAAGTATTTAAACAGCGTTCAGTATCCAGTATTAAACTCAATTTAAATAGGATTCTGTGTCTAAATGCTAGGCAGCCTTTTCCACGGCCATTTAGGATTTAAGTGGGGCTAGCATAATACAGACAAGAAATTAAGCCAATTTTAAAAAATATTCAAATGACATTTCAAAGGAACTCTAGCTGCACACATAGTCGCTTGCACAGTGGATGGTCCATCTAGCAAGTCATTAGAAGGCTGGAGAAAAAGGAAAATGGGCACTGAATAACAAGATGGTATACATTTTTTAGACATGATGAATTATTGGTCCATTATCTGACTGGGTTTTCCTCTCTCCCTCCCTTCTTGTTTTTAGGGTTTATAATTTTGTCCACTGTCACAGTCTTGAGGGGATTTTGTGGAGTCTCTGGCATGTCTTGGTTTTTTAGATTTCATTAATTACCTCTCTTTCCTTCATTTAGTGGTGGGAGAGGGAAGTTCTGCCCTATTCCAGGCCAGAAGGAGGTGCTGGAGCTTGAACGGCTGACATTTCCCATGTAACGTCTTGGCCACCTCCTCTTTGGTGGAGGATGGTGACCGTGGAGGAGCCCCCGGGCTAGTTCCTACCACAGCTGATTACTTCTCTTCAGGAGCAGAACCTGGGCAGGCTGTGGGACTCTGGCAAGCTCTCCTGGCTCACAGGTAGCACAGCAGGATTTGGCCCACTTTTTGTTTTCCTCTGGTGCTTCTGCTAAATAAGAAGCACCTTTCCCTGGGCTGCCCTAGTACTGTGGAGGTAAGAAAAGGTTATGAACAGAAGTCTTGATTCCCTGCACAGCATGAAAGTAACACTCAACATTTAGTTGCCAAGGAACAAAGTTCCTCCTAAGGAATAATGAACAATGGAGAAGCCAAAAATACTATTAGAATCTATTTGGCAATATACCATGTTTTTATTTTGTCTCAAGCCTTCATCTTATGATTGCCTTTAAAAAGGTGTAGAGCACAGGATAAAATGATGGAATGGGCAAGGAATATAGATCATTTGTTTCCAGTTCTATGTCACTGCTTTGCAGAGAAGACATTCCTGCCAGGGGACATCTGCATCTTTTTTCAAGTTATGTGTCAATCTTCTAAAGAAGATATCTGTTGATCATGCTCAAATTTATCTAGGGAGGATATCTATCTCAGCAGAGAGAAAATAATTCAGTTTTTAGATCTGCCAGTCAGAGCAAACATCTGTCCTTACAGTGAGGAAAAATGATAGGATCCATATCCTCTGTGACAACTTATCTCCAAGGAAGGGATAAGTCTCACTGTTAACATGATCTGCAGGAGAAACAGTGGTATGCAGCAGTAGTAAGAATCACTTTCCTAAAACAAAGAATATTTATCCCTAAAATTTCTGATTTACACTCTGCCTCATTTCTGGGAGAATTTTACATCATCCCCAGAAAACCTTCAACCCTTTTTTGTCTGCATTACTGTTCAGATTTAAAGAAAGGGAGTACAGTTTCTCAGAGAGAGGTCTCATGAGCTGCATGAGACTACAGACTGCAAGGAGACACCTTCCGTCTTTGAGTCCCAGCCAGAGACTTTGGGCTTCCCGATCTTATCAAGGTGTTTAGGACAATAGAGTGTCTTTAAAAAGTAAATCAGACCTTGAAGTAAGAGGACAAAACTTATCATGTCAAGTGGCAGAACACAGGAGTACAGGAATAGTGGCTATAGACTTTGTGAAGACATGGGAAGGAGAAAGATAAAATGAATGGTAATCAGGTTGTCATGTTTACAGTTTTATGACCTGTACAAGCTTAATAGAGTTTAATAGAGTGGAAAAGCCATACTTTTGAAGCTGTTGTTGGAATGCATATTGCCTTATGGAGTTAATTGAGGAAGGCCCAGAATTCTGTAAGATCTTAATAGTGCCATTTAAAATGGGTAAAATATATATTCATTGTTATGTTGACAGAATAAAACAATTAAAGCAGTAGCTCGTGGCTGTGCTCACATACTATCTGGTCTATATTATCTTATCCAACTTTAATGTGTTTTCTTTATCCCATGTGCTGCTGCTGTCAAACCATTCCTCTCCCACTTTCCTTGTACTTTTTGTAACTGTAGACACTGTTTTCCTCTCCTTCCCCTTTCTCTACCCTCAGCACTGCATTCTGCTCCCCCCTGCATTTTGCCATAGACTATACAGGGTGCTGTGTTTTGGAGCCCTAGTTACAAGAGAGTAGAGAGACAAGCAGTAGCACCTACTCATAAAGCTCTGGAAAGCCCTTTCGCCAAAGTTATTGGAATGTTGTATTTACCATTGTTGGCTTTGAAAGTTTTGAAAGCAGTTTGAGACAGAGCTATTGATGCAAAACCTTTATTACAGGAGGAAGCTTTAAACCTGAGAAAATATGGGAACAAGTATGGCTATAATATTTTTGGGAGGAGGGGGGAGATTTGTGTTGCTTTTCTCAGCTGACTTTTTCAGTTTTGACTTGTTTTCTCCTTATTGGGTCCATTCTGTTAATGCTTCCCTAGGATATACCTATAAAACTATAGTTCTTAAGGCTCACTAGCTATGTAGCCATATTTAGATTTTTGAAAACAAGTAACATCCTTAAGGGCTCTTAAATACACTAGAGATAATGATAACTGAAACAGTGAGAGACCTTTCCTTTCTTGGGTAAAATACTTCTGCAGGACAGTGCCACAGCCCTGGCTATATTCCATCAGTCTCATCTTCCCTGGCTCACTGTCATGGCTTGCTAGTCCAGAACAAAGCTCTCAGACATGTTGCAAGGAATAAAAAATCTTAGAGAGAAAGAGAGTTAATGACCACAGTCAGAACTATTAATATCAACCAAAGCTGAGTTAAAGGAACATGTGGCAGATTTGTACACTGGGCTCCCTTTGTGACTCTTTGATCCTGTGCAGCTGTAGAACAATTCAGCATAGCAACACTGTAAAACAGCTCAGTGACTGTGCTAATTGCTAAACTGAGGAAAAACAGCATTAAATAACATGAGGGCGACCACACCGTTTCCGCCTTCAATCACCCAACAACAGATCAAACACCGAGCTCTGCTGATGAAATGCAGTGAGAAGGAACAGGAGACCTGGCATTTGTGCTGTACTTAGAGCCTGAGTCTCATCTAATACACTCAGGGGAAGAAGTCGAGGATAACTTTAAGGCATTTTGGGTGTTTGGGGGCCATCTTTTCCGCTCTTCCATCAGTGCAGAATAGGTACATATCCCTGATGAATGGGTTTGGGGGCTGGAAGGAAGCAAGTGTCTGCAAAACCCTAAATTCACATTGGCCAGCCCCGGGTTTCTGATGAAGGAGAGTCAGTCAGGAGCCATGAAACCAGCTCTTCACAGACAGGACAAAACTTCTGGCCAGAGGGAGTTTTCTGGGTAATGTTTTTGGCCCTGCTGTATGAAGTCTTTAGGCAAACAAAGAGACCTGAAAAGGTTTTAGTCTGTCTGAGGAATGGACTGGTAGGTGCTGAACTGAACTACATTGAAAAATGTAGTGGACCACCTATCACGTATGTGGATACTTACTATTCAAAATACAGGGTATTTTTCATTATGAAATTAAGGTAGGTTTGAACTACAGGAGCAGGATATTACCTTACATGCTTTTTTCCCTTGCAATAGGTGTTATACTCTTTGCTATTTGCAGATCTGTAGCAGGCAGCCTTTTGTCAACTACAGCCATTGCAGGTGTTTTCATTGTAAAGATCCGGGGAATGCAACAAGATGGAGATTAATTTGCAGGTTAACCTAAAATAGCCCAGTCCATGTATTTTAAGCATTTCTTCCAGTGTAAGACAGTGATAAATTAGAAATCCCTGCCCCAGTAAGGCTTGTTAGTAAATCTGATACACAGTTAGCTGACAACTCTGATGCATGGAGTTTCAAACCTGCTCTTTGAAAACCCTGCCTTCTGCCCACCTCCCACCCCATTGTTAGAAAGTATATCCATCAAATTTTACATGGGATAGCTCAGATTGCTATCTGGATGATAGCAGCAACATTTTCTGCATTAGCAACTCTCTACAGTTAATGTCTTGAGGATTGAGAGAGGGAGATTAAGCCTGAATAAATATCCCATGATATTCATATTTAATCATTGTACTTAGAGACTGTCTAATCAGTCAAAGCAACAACTGTTACTGACATATAGGTTTCATAAAAGTATATACTAAACTGAAGCAATAAGCCTTGTCCCTTTAAATTCACCTCAAGCCTGTAAGCAGCTCCCGGACAGAACAATTCCCCCTTAATAAATGCCAATAGGATAGGAGGAAAGGGGGAAACAGCAGGGGGAGAGGGAATGGTTTTGGATAGACTAAAATGTTTCTGTTTCTCTGGGTACAGAACTACAATACTTGGCAAAAGGCCGGGAAGTGACATTTGGGGGAAGAAGGAAGGAGACAGTGAAAAAGGGCTGAGAGAGGGACAGAGATGGTGATTTGAAAATTTCTAGAAGAGACAGAGCAGATATATTGCTGATGCGCTGTAAGTAGAGTGCGGCTGAGGTGAGCTGGCATCTGCTTTCACAATGAAATTTGGCTCCTCCATCACATGAAATATTCTCTGGTTGCTGCCCCATCATTTAACAGCATGGCATTCTGCTTAGGACAGAGCAAGCTGTTCTGTACCTTTAGAGACAGTGAGTACGTGTAGCTATGTCTTGAATGTTTTCACTGTAGCATATAATAGAAAGCCTCTCCACTGTAAGCATTAGCAATGCAATTTCATAACTATCTGTTCAGACAGTGCACAGGAGCTTGAAAAACAACTTGAGACACTTTATTCCCTCTGGGAAATGCCATCCGAGAATATGTTAATCTGACAAATACGTGAAAGGCTGTCCCCTATTGGTGAACCATGAAGAATTCCACCTTCTTTTTTTTGTATGTATGTGAGATGTGCTCCTCCCTGCTGAGAGTGGAACAATCCTTGCCCTCTCATCAAATCAGACAGCTGAAAAGTACAGAGACATTGTGCTGCCTTTTTTGCCTTGCAATGTGAATTTGATATTATCTGTACCACCTTTGACAATGCACTTGAAATTAATCAGAGGAGAAATGTCTTATTTGATTATATTTAACCATGAACATTGATCAGTTGCATGCAATTTTAACTTCAGAGCTGCGTGTCCAAAGCCCTTTCTAAAAAGGGCAAAACATTACCCAGAGATACAATGGGAGCTTGTATTATCTGAGTCTCTGAAAAGACACACTCAGGGGAAATGAGTGTACATCTGGGAAATTAAGACTCATTTACTATGAAACTCCCTGTGAGAGATGGACAGTATCAAAAGAAAGATCCCCAAAACATCAATCCAGTGCCCATTCCATGTTTTCATTGCAGTTGTCTTAGCTCATCTTACTTTAAGATTCTTGCATTAATTTCTGGCAGACTAGAGACTCAGTCAAGTCTCTGAGGAGACCATAGCAAGACGCACTGTTCCTCAGCATTTCAAGCAGCACTGGAAGCATCTGACTTCCCTGCCTGTAGTCTGAAAAAAAACCCATGGAAACTACATAGTCCTCTAGTCCTTTGTCAGGCTTCCTTTCTGCCACAGGAGACTTGCTGTGGCCTTAGGTACAATAATAATTTGGCATCCTTAGGGCAGATCTATCAGGCAGACTCAGACAGAGGCAGGTGGGCTGAGACCTCTACACCTACTCAGTATGCAGCTTGAAGACTTTACTTCGGATGTAGTCTGTCTGGTCCCCTAGATTGGACTTCCCCACCAGGCACGTTGTTAAAAGCTCTCCAAAGGCCTCGTTGTTGGTGCAGACCGTCACATCCCCATTAATGATTGGCACATGTTTGGTACACGCCTAGACTGGAGCTTCAGGCTTAGCTGCCTCTAAAAGCTACCTAGCTGGCATGCACCAAAACTGCTCCACAAACTGAACCAGCACAGAACTGCACTGCTCTACTGAACAAAACAATTGTGTTCGTGAGTACTTTGTAGGATGGCAGTGGAAAACTTTCCACTGTTATTTCTTGTATCTTAAATAGGTAGAGATCATCACTTGCCAATCCTGGCCCTTCTCCCCCTATTTCTTGGGGTAGGGTAGATCTCCCATATTTGGCCTCTGCTCAGATAGGCCAGCACTTTTCACTGACGAAAATAATTTAACTTAGGGTGAAAAGAGGAAGAAAGGCAGAGAAGAGTTGCTTATTGTAGCATGTAGCAGGATAGTGGGCTGAAGGTCAAAATATGTCTGCTCTAGTCTCTAGTCTAGAGTTTGTGATAACTTATCATTCCTCAGCTGCATGGGATCTGTGAACTCAAATAGCACACATGCTCAGGCAAGTTCCTCTTTTCTTCAGAGAGAGTTAGGAGTGCCCTATTTCCCCCACCTTTCTCAAAGACAAGAGACTTCAGTGTAGTGAGGCAAATTTGCATGTCCTGACAGGTTATTCCTGACTGTCTCTCAGATTCATCATTCCTTCATAAAGGGCAATAGCTTTTCCTACCTCTTGCCTCCTAACCTTCCTGCTCTCCAGGCACCCTAAGGGTCTTGGATGGCATTTCCTGGAGGGAGTAAAGTGTCTCAAGCTTTTTTTCAACAGCTTTTTTTGGAACCTGAGGAGGAATTAATATTTCACAAAAGTGACTGTGTGGGTGAAGGGGGGAGTCTGAATACAAAATCCACTTGTTGATTGGGATTCTGGGGTGGGAGCAAAGGAAGAAATCTTTGCAGGGAGTGTTTTCAAGCTCTTAAGAGCATGTTTTTCCAAGTGCTGTTCTTAAGCATAAAACTGTTAATAATAACAGCACAGTAGGGTAATATAAATGACACAAAAGGCACCTTTTCATTGCAAAGCTGAACTGTTTGTGGTTTAATAGATTTTTTATGATAAAAGAGACAAAGGAATAAAAGTTTTTCCTTCTCAAAAGCTACCATGCCTAGTAACATCTTTTGCTAATAAAAAGAACTTAGCCTCCACCCCCTCCTGACATATGTTCTTACCCAATTAAAGTCCTCCTGCAGATCTGTAGGCCTATTGACAACTTGTTCCATGTCACTAAGCTTGGTTTGCTGCCCTGCTACAGAAATAACAATGCAGTGCCTTTTAAATTGTCTTAATGTTAAAAAGTGGCAGAAGAGATGGAGTTTTGCAGGCCACCAGCCTCCTACCTGGGGTCTTCATTCAACTGTTTATCTTTCTCTTTTTTTTTCCCTTCCATCTTGTTCTTTGTCAGCAGCAGGGCTTACATACCAACAGGAAGAGATTCAGTTTTCTTTTGTACTGTAGGAAATCAATTGTTGTTATTGTTGTTGTTTTTTGCCTTTTTTTTTTTTTTTTGCTAATTTGCCTTAGGCAGGTTGGAGGTGAGAGGCTCTGAAGTGTGCAAATTTGCCACGAAGGTACACAGAGAGAGGTTGCTGTGAGCACATGGAGAGGGGAAAGAAACTGTGGGAAAGAGTAACCGGTGTCCCTTAACATGAAATCAGGATGTAAAATCTTGATGGAAAGGAGGAAATCCTTGTCTGTGCGGAATACTAGGAGTCCAATTCTAGTCCAGATAATGAAACCCTCTCAAAGTAGACGTATAGATAAGCTGTGAAAGCAGCATTAATGCCAACTATCATTTCAGCTGCAGCCTACCAGCTGGTGTAGGCTATTTGTAAATCCGAGTACGCTGTTGAAAGCGAGGCAGTGTCCCTCATTAGCAGTTCAGTCACCTTCTCATACAAGCGTATGGAATCCAGATAAAACTGACTTCACTCCCTTTTCAACAGGAACATTAGGAGTAGAGGGTGTCACAAGTTCAAAGCATCGAACTGAGGTTCTCCGGTCGTGTCTTCCTCAAGTGTTCACTTGGTGGCAAAATCTAAGGATGAAGCCATGCAGCTCTAAGGAGGAGAATATGTGACTGTAATGCCTACAAGAGGCCTTTGTAGTCATTTCCCATCTCTTTGACAGACAGGCTTGGGGAGGTATCTGGCACGGTTTCTGTGATCCACTGAAGTACGTAACTCCCACTGGAATTAAGGGAAAGGCCTTAAATAACTTTGTTGGAGCTCTGCCATGTTTTATTATTGATGTATAGAAGAGAAATGATAACACTTCCAGGGTTTTTTTCCCCCATTTATGTATATTGCCTGTTTAGATCTGTATATTCCTTGCTGAATGAGCTTTTTCCAACCACATACAGAGCTCGGCACAAGGAGGTCCCATCTTCTGGCACCACAGTAGTTTTAGGCACAGCTCTACTATACAGACAGAAGGGCCTAAGCAGTCTGTAGTCCTCGAGTTACCAGGATTTACCACAGCACTCACAGCAGAAGACCTTCCCTCTCTGCCCAGCCACTGGATCCATTCCTGATCACACATCTGGTACAATAACCCTGGGTGGATCATCAATGGCTCTGTAAAAATGCATGCATGAGGGAAAGACCTGTACCTTGCTGCACGGCTCTGGGCCAACTCACTCCGCAGCGTGAGAAAAAATGCCTAATACACTGTTACCTTAGTCTTTGTTTTGTTTCTCTGATTAAAAGCAAACCTTTGTCTCCTCCACTGGATGCATTTGTTATCATTAGTTCATTGACTAGTGCACATACAGTTGTTTTTAGCCTCCATTTAAAATGCAATGAGTTTAAATACTGATGTGTAGAGTGCAGCAGGAAAATAAAGATGTACTTGAGCAGACATACATTTAGTCCTTTATTTTTCTACTAGCAGTTTTAGAGAATTGTGGGGTTTTTTTAATCTAATCTGTTCAGTCAGCAGTCTCAAGAGTAAAAGCTTCTGCCCTAGCTTGGTGTTGATGCTTGGTCAAGTCTTAAAGCTTCATGTTTCTTTGACACTGCACTAAGTCTGAAGCTTTGATGTCTGAGACTGCTGCCTGCACAGAGTAAATCATATTTTAAAGTTTATCAGTATGAAGAGTGTGCCTTTCTCAGACATACGCACATGCATCCACACACAGCATCTTTCCACTTCTTTTAGCTACCTACAAGTTTCCTCAGGATTAATTGATTTTTTCACTTACTGTTCCCACACAGACGTTGCCATCTTCAACTGAAAGCTCCCAGCATTTGTGGGCTAAGGTAGTACATGTGCTTAGCAGTTGCCAACTGAGGGCCAAAAGAGAAACAAAAATGTTTTTCTCACTCCACTACCATAGCCACTGTACCTGGTCCACATTGGCTATGTGTAAAAGCTGTTGCTGAAACTGGTGGTACTAAAGTGAAGGCCAGATCTGTGCATCAGCAGATACTTACTCCAGTGATAGAGCTGGCTTACTCTGCTCTTAACAGTGTCATGAAATAATAAGTTTCTCCCATGTAAACCTGTAGCTGCCACAGAGACTGATGGTGACTTTTGGTGCGTGGATACAAACAAGACCAGCCTCTGTGGGTCTCCAGGGAGCTCGTTTCATGGGTTGGCACAATCACTGTGTAGCTCCTTTGGCTTGCAACCTCACTGTTCCCCTTTTGGCTGGGTCTGGGGAAATGTATGAGCCACCTCTCTGAAGCGTAGAGTGCCACTAGTTGTGAAAGTCCAAGTCCGCCTTTCACAGACTAATGGAGTACATCAGGGCATGGGATTAGCAGGATTAGCAGGATCACTGTCTGAATTGTAGCTTTTCAAAACTTTCTCCAGTGTACAGCTGACTGCTGGCAGGAAAGAGCCGTGGCTCCCCATGTGAAGGGCAAGATACTCACTAAGCAGCCACTCTTCTGATACAATCAGTTTCTCTTTTCCCAAATGTGCTTTATATAAGAAGCAGATAGTACAGTTTGCACGTGCACATGTGCCTGTGTGAGAGATGTAAACATTTTAACAAGCTATTCAAACCAGTTGCACTTGTGATTGCCTTTGTATATCTCCTGGTTTCCATCCACTCAAGTGAGAGCACAGTAGAGCACAAAGAAATTGTGCAGGCTAAAACTAGTCCTGAATTTCTTTACACAAAGTTGTAAATCAAAGAGCAGCATCCAACACAATTCAGCATACCTGGCTCTGAGGGCTAAATATGTTGTTATTCAGTTCAGTGTCTTTTGAGGAGACACTGGAGAAATGGTATTACCAGGCAGAGAGGATATGGAGGAAGGCTGGAAGTGGGAGCTTCTGGTGAGTGTACAGTTCAAGTCACAGCCACCTCATGCCTGAGAGCCCTTAGAAACATGAGGCCAGGACTCTGAAGAGCTGAGATAGCAGAACTTCATTCCCAGCACAAGTAAAAAATCTCTCAGTGTAATAAAAAATTAAATCTAATCCAACATCACCTGCAGTTATGAAGGATAATGCACAAAATCTGCTGTTCCAGGTGTTAATTGCGGTGTGGCATTTCAGGCAAACCTAAGGAATGTAATACCTGTCAGTGGGACTTATGCTCCTAAATCTCATCAGTGCTTTAAAACATCCTCACTGTCCCCCTCAACCATTACAGTTACCACTGCCAATGTCTCCTGAGATCTTTTGCACCTACTGGGGAAGGTCTGGAAGTTCTCAGGGCAAGAAATAAAGCAGAGGGTTTTTCTTCTCCTGTTATTTTTAACAAAACTCTTTCTTTATCAGTCATTCTTTAAAGAGCTGGGATACTGTCTCTTCAGCACCTACCATCTGCAGTTGTTACCTAGAGGAAAAAGCCAAGTATTCAGGCTTTTTCCCCTCTTTCTTCAGAGCAGCTGCACAGAGCTCAGATGAGAAGTATATTGAAATACATTAGTAGCATAGAAAACCTCCTCCACCTACTCTATCATCTCGGCATTTTTCCTCCAGCTTCTATTTATCTTCTATGTATAGATTCTCTGAATGAAGAAAATTCTTCAGGAATTCATGATTCAGGCTGTGGGGCCAGGAGGTAACAGGGGACAAGGAAAGAAAGGGCAGGTAAAACATAATTAATTGTCTGTACATTGCTTTCCCTCAGCCATCTATATAACTCTTTCCTATGGAAGTGTAAATGTCTTGGTATAAAGGTCAAGATATTAGCACACTGGGCATGATTCAGGCAATCTTTGTTCAATTCCTGCTATTGACTCTTTGTGTGACCTGAGGTAGGTCCCTCATTTCTCTCTGTCTTAGATCTCTATCTGTAAAATAAGGATAAGCGTATTTCTTCTCCTTTCTCTAGTCTATTTGGAGTGTCAGCTCTTTAAGCCTTGGTGTTAGGTGTGGATGCAAACACATCCACAGCCGTGGCTCTCAAAGCATAATGACGGGAATGTAAATATGTAAGACTGTACCTGAGCTTCAAAATCTGAAATTAGAAGAAACAGCACAGTTTATCTGGCCTCAGTGTTACTGATTTTTTTGTTATTTGTATTCTTTGTATCAGTTACAATCCATGCTTTTAAAACAGTAAACAAGGTATGAGCTGTTCTGTAAAGAACAGGGTGTTTGTGATAATCTTAAGCCACCTTCAGACCATTGAAGCCAGTAAGAAACCTCCCAGGCAACATGTTTGTTTTTAACTGCAGCTTTGATCTGTAGGGATTTTCTTTAGAAATGTCTTGCTGGCCAGTGTTTACAACAAGGCACTGGACTACAGAGATCACAGGCTGATCTGGCATTGAATTCCCTGTCCTCCTCAAAGGTACTGTAAGAAAGTGTAGCAGAAAGCAGTATGCTATTTAAATTCACAGCATTAACAGCAATAAAAGGTTTAAATGTCCCCATGAACCAGCTTCTTAATATCTATGTGGATATTAATATCTTAATATCCCATCAATGCTACTTCACTAACACCCCTGCTGTAACTGAGAGGAGCAATCAGGGAGATACAGGTTTCAGCAGCAAAGCTGGCCAAAGACGCGTTTTCCCCCTGGCCAGTTCCCACCTACCTTCTTGCAGTTCATCACCCTCAGCTGTGTTGATACAACAGTTTATTATTAACAGTTATTTTCAGGCTGTTCATTTCAGGAATCCAGGTTACGGCTCAGCTCCACAAACAATCATGGTAGCACAAGTGAGGCGTATCAGACATGGGGGTCAGGAGGGGACGTGCAGCACAAGCAGCTGGGGAGCAGGGATTTCTGAGGCTGGGCTTGCTGCTGAACCAGGATGCAGTGCAATGACCCAGGTCTCACTGCCTGCAGCCTGATGTCATCCTGTTAGCTGCATGTGAATGAGTGTATGTGCTTTCCTAAGAAGTTGGGTCCATAGCGAATTCCTAAAGCTATTCATGGCATAGCGTTCCTTGGGAGAATATCTGTGCTAATTCAGATGTTCATCTCACAGTATCTAGGAGTTGGAGGCACTGCTAGGAAACATAAGACATCTGGACACGTGACACACTGTGACAAATAGTGGGGGGCGTTGAACACAGACCCTGAGAAATCATAAACAGAGGAGTCAAATAGAAAGGAATAATTATATAAGATGACCTTTCATGAATTTTATTTTTCCTTTTATTCTTTTTTAGAGGGTGAATGAGGATGGTGGCTCACCTTCCAGCCTGTAACCTGTAATTTTAACAGTGATCTTACTAAAACATTTTTGAACCTCATTACGCCCGAGTTACCAAAACTGACTTCAATTTGCATGCTTGTGCAGAAGCTTATGATAAGTAGGATCGCAACATTTATGGTCTCCAGATGGTAGCTGTTTTGATAGATGAAGGTCACATCTTTTTAGATCCATTTGTTCTGTATCCATAGGCAAATTGGTTGAGATTTGGGGCTGCTTTGAATCAGAATGAATGGAACCTTCTATGCAGGACAAGAGGGTAATGACTGAGAGCTACTAAGGATATACCTATTGATCAACAGCTTGGCCAATGCCAGCAAGCACTTTTTTATTCAGAAATAAAGCCATACCTGGGGATACATGCTATGAAAATTACTGGCAGGGGAAGGAAGTAATTTCACAAGGAGAATATTGCTAAATTGAATCTTCCCAACAGAAATTGTAGAGATGTGCCCATTAACAACCTTCTGTTTCTGCTTCTCTTTGCATTATTTTTCTCTTTCTTAGTTGCAAAGTTTAAGAAAGCATTTCATCTCTTACAAATTATGTAGAGTTTTAGGCCTATTTGTCTACTTACTTCCGTTAGCAAGGGTAGACAGAATTTTTTGTCAGTTATCATATCATAAATCCTGGGCTTCTAGGCTTGATTTGACTATTGTGAATAGAGTCACTTCCAGAATCTATTTGAAAATGATTATAACCATGCTTTTCTTGTGCAGAAAAATTGGTGAGCTTTCTGACAAACAGCGTGCATAGCACGCAGTTGCATTCTCACAGGCAGAACATGCAGCCTTAAAATGACAGAATCAAAGCACAGGAGAAAGTACAGGCTGAAGAGAGCAGAACAAGGCTGGATTCTCAGAAGGGACTAATGATAAGAGGTGCCTAGGAGAAGATCTGGCTTTCAGCTAGCTTTGAATGCCTAACCTCTGAAGATTAGAAGCATTTAAGATGTCTCAAACCTGAGCCAAAATCATCTTCACTCTGGAGTTTGCTCACTGATTCTTTTCCTCTCTTTGGGCTGATGACTTCATTTGTCCCACAGGTCCTTTATCAATGCATTTCCATATCGTGCCTGTACTCCTTTCATCTCGGTTCATTTCCTGAGAGAGCTAAACTACTTGGAATTCTTTTCTTTTTCCAAATTGAGAGTTCAAAGGATGGATTTTTAATTAACTATTCCTGATGAGTGGTTTCATTAAATGAACAGAAGGGAAATTGTTCTAATAACCTTCTGTGTTGCAAAGGAGAGGGATAGTGAATTTGAGATCCTATGAATAAAAGGGCAGCCTCCCACAATATTGAAAACTTCCCAGAACTGTAATATGTTGTTTTCTGCAGAATGATGTGGATGGTTTGAGCATGCTGCTACACCTCTGCTTTGTTGAAATCAAGGTGAGGTCCACTAGTAAAGACAGTGCCCTTCATTGTTCACAGTGGGGATTGTTCCAGTGTGGTCACAATGGTCCACTAGAACTAGGAGAATTTCTTCACTAAGAAAGATCATAGACGTAGAGCATAAATCTTAGTGCATCTCAAGACTCTGGGGTCATTAAGAGAATATTTGTACAAGAAAAATGCAGTATTTGCACGCACTATGACTGTTTTGGGGTACCATACATGTTAGTTATAGAGCATCCAGTACAGTTCCTTCCAAGATAATTGGAGTATTGCTGCTATACACTGATCTGAACTGCGTCGATAAACACAGTGGGACTTCCTAAAGCTGTGACGGCATCAGCCATGGTCTTGACAAAAGACATGTAAGCTTGTGAAGATTTTCAAATTATTATTAAGATAGATAGGACCAGATTTCATCTACTGTGTTTAGAGATATGACTAGCCTAGGAGAGTCTGTGGTGTATAAAGCTTAGAAGAAAGGGTAGTACATATTCACTAACAGTCACTGGGTCAGACTCCAGAATGCCTGCAAACTTCTCTATGAAGTCAAAAAAGGCCTGCTAGTAATGGATTTTCATGAGTTAACCTTTTATCTTGTCCTTTTCAAAATGCTGGAATGTAACATGAGTTATATGCTACCAGATAATTTTCCTGAAGTGGTTACAGTACGCACCAATGATAGTTATGCTCTTTGTCTGGACTACCATGTTAGAATATGCTTTAACTGCATCTTCTGTAGGATGTAGCCACTTTCAGAGACACAATTCACTGCAGACAATACATCTCTTATGCATAGTCATGCAAAAGGAAATAAAACAAATTAAAACCAAAGGCATCAGTTGTCTTTGAATGTATCCGAATTCTTTCTCCCAGGAGAAGGCAGAAAGACAGTGGTCATAATCTTGCTGTAGCTTGTACAACAACTTACAACACTGATTAACACTTGTACACGTTCTCCCCGATTTCAGTGACAATTCTATGTGGTTTCTGTGAATTTTGAAACCCTCAGATGAGGAATTAATTGAGGGTTACCAGCTACAAGGAAACAACAGCTAGCTCAACTGGCATGCCTTTCTGACCCAGCTTCAGCACAAGAACACAACATCACTGGGCCTGGCTTTGGCTACAGCCCTGTGGTTTGGATTCCTCTGAAGGGCACAGTATGGATTTGAACTTCTTTGGGCCAAGCAGGGCCTAGTCTCTGGGTTTCCCACATTTTACAGAAGTTTTTAAGAAACAGAAATTAGCAGTAGGAGGCAGCACCAGCACAGCACCCTGCTCCAGCAGTGTTTTCCATTGAGATCCTGGGCAGAGTTGAGGTGGTTTTCCACGTATCCCTGAGGTGTGATAGCACTTTAGCCGGGAGACAGGCGCCTTTCTGCTCCACCCAGGGAGCCTCCCAGCATGCAAAAGTGCTTAATGAGCTCTGGAGTCCAGCATGAAGGTGCTGATTGAATTAAATAATCTTTGGGACTAGGCAGTTTGGAGAGCAAATACTGTACATCACCTTCTGAAAGGCTAGCTCCTAACTTCAATTTAATCCCTATTTAGACTGTTTGAATCTTTATGTCCTCATCCATAAAATGGATTTAACAGCATTTGTCTGCCTCTCAAGACAGCTGAATAAGCATGTAAAGGTGGTGGTGTGCTTTAGCATGAATGAGATCATATGAATGCTGTAAATGAGTACCCTCTAGATTAAAAAGCTAGGGGGCTTTTCTTTATTTTGCCAAAAGAACTGAATCACTAAGATCACTTTTGAGGGGGTATACCAGAGGAAACCTTTGTATTTTGTGGAGGAAACAGTGGGGCCAGAACCCATCAAATGTAGAGGTACATGCATAAATATGCATAGAGCAATCCAACATTTTCACCCTGGGGAACCCATTTGTTTTGGTTTGGTTTGGTATGGTTTCGTTTATTTTATTTTATTTTTTAGTATAGTTTAGTTTAGTTTAGTTTTTCCACAGCAAGAAGACTCAAGTAGGGGTAACTGCACTAGGGAGAAAGCTGATGCCTCAGATCACTGTCTTTGGGCTCTGAACCCCAAAAGTGATGGAAAAATTCTCAGGCCTTTCAGTCCTCCCTTTCTCATAGAAACAGAGGGTCAAATGAGAGAAGCAAAAAAAAAAAAAAATCATTGTTTCATACACAAATTATTTAATCCAAATCCACCATTTATTGTGATATGTACTTACAGATTTTGACTAGTGTGAAATATGGCCACATCTACTCTTTATCAGAGTATTTTTGTTGCACAGAAAAAGAGACAAACATGAGTTTGAACTGCATATGTAAGAGCAGACTGTACCTGCTTGCCCAAAGGTACGGAGGAGCTATTCCTCTCGTGCCTGCTTTGCCTTTTGCCCTTTACTCATGTGTGTATCCCTTCCTATGCTTGTGCCCATTAGTAATCGTTGATGCAATAGAATGTTAATTTGTGTCAGGATCAGGAAGCGATAACTCTAAGCAAGAGAGGAATATCACGGCATAAAATGACTTGAACTTTAAATTGCTACTTGGGGCTTGAATCCAATGGACTTTATTGCTTATAATTTGAAATTGAACAAAACACTCTCTACTTTGCTTGGTTTTCTTTCCCAGGTGTTTGAAGCGTGATCTTTTGAAGCATCCTCTGCTGTTTATTGCAAAACCAGCTGCAGAGCAGAAACATGTAAGATGTACAAGGCAAAATGAATAGAGGTTGTCATTCTTTCCGATTTGTCTCTTCCTATAGGCTTTCTGAGGTTCCCTTGCAGTGATAGCAATCATGTGTGATTATAGCGAGTATGTTTATGTCTGTATGCTTAGTACCAATTTCCAAGCTGAAGACTATGATTTTATTGTGTATTATTTATAAAGTTCCTGCTAGGCCTAATGCTTGCTTCACAGGAAATCACTGCTGAATATTTGAACTGAACGTGTCTCATTCCACTTAACAACCCACTTTATCAGCATACTGTCCACAATAATGCTGAACCATGCCTACTTCACACCGGGGTAAATTTTAACTGTTCCATTACTTTATCAGAAGATTGGCCTTCCTTGTTGATAAATACTTTCCTAATACCTTGTACTGAGTGTGCCACCTGACAAGAGGGTCAGGGTTTCTTGCACGCAGTTGAATGTTATTTCATCACCGGCATTTTACTCTGGAAATTTTGGACTATTCTCAGTTTTTCGAGTCAGCAATTGGATCATATTTATTTAGGTCTGGCTGTGCAAATGTATTGATTTGTAGCCCATTACTGTTTTGTGCCTTGTATTTATGTGGCTCTAATGGACTGAAAGTGTTTCAAAACTGAAGGGGATTAAAATATAGAGCTTTTTCTCTCAGCAAGTGTAGGGAATATTATCAACTTGAAATCTGTTCTAAAATGTGAATTTACAGCATATATATACTGTTATTTTAAACCTAGAGATACTCTGCCATCCAGTAATTGAGTACAAAGCCATGAAAAGAGTAGACAGACACTAGTGTACAGAGAGGAAACAATGAAGTTGGCAACACAAACCCTGGTCAAATGTGAGGAACGAGCTTTGAAACAAGCTCTGACTTTGCCTTAGCACTTACTTGGTCGAACAATCTCACCCCCTAGCCAGACGTCACCATATGGCCAGTGACAACTTTCCATTAAAGGCCTGTTGTGTTTATCATCTCCTTTTACATATGGATAAAAAGCAGTCCTGTGATCTGCCTGTTGCCTCCGAGAGGTGTTTGTGCTCCTTCTTTAAAAGACGTGTGTGCCTGAACTCGCCCCCATCCTTAGTGCTTTAAGTTTCCAAGCCCAGTTTTAGTGTTTTGAACCCTTGTTCAGCCACTACCAACCCTGAAAACTGGATCAAGCCTGCATTTTCAGCAGTCCCTAGGTACTGAGGATGATTTTTGGAGCTTAGGGCTCAACTCTTGACAGTGCTGAAAATGTCATTGTGCAGTTGACTCAAGCCTCACGTGTTGCCGCACCTGCTTTGGCTGCCCACTTATCCAAGGGGCATTTTCAGAGCATGGCTACACAAGTATGAATGCTATGTCGTATACCTCAACTATCAAGCAAGGAACCTACTGTGTTGTAACAGCACCAGTTACACTTAGTAAGGAGTCTTGGCACCCTTAATGAATGAGGGAAAGATGCTAATGATCCAGTCACCCGCCCATTCTTGAGATTGCTTAATCTTTATACAACAAATTTGATTATAGGAGTTACCATGTGTTTTAAGCTACCTGGATGGCCTTATATGCATGGCTGGGCTTTCCAAGTAATCCTATACAGTGCATGTATCCAAGGCACCATTCAGTGGCTCCTTGCAAATCTCCACAAAGCAATTACTGGCTTTTCTACATATTCAGGAACTGTCAGTTTCAGGTGCAATTAAAGTAAAATTGCTTTCAGTAGACACTTGGCTATGATGACTTTTGCTGGTCATAATTCTCCCTACACTTTGTTGTTTCTTCAGATAAAAATTATATTTCTTTTGTGCCCTGGAATCTCAAGCTCATTTTTTACCCAAAGTATCCTCAGAGAGTTATAAAACTTAGATGATATAACTGCACATTACTTAGAAATTAACATTGTGAGAATCAGGCCAGGAAGATGAAGACAAGAGATATGAATTAATGTTTTAATAATCTTCCTCAGATTAGTACAAGTCATACAGGCAGGGATCCCAGTAACTGCTGGTGAGTGATGCAGCTCCTCCAGTATGGACTGATATTGCTTTATAACTCTCCAAGGAGATGATACTCTATGTCTGCAAGGACAGATGGTCACTCAGCTACCAATAAAGTTATGACCTTGTCCCAGCAGTATGGTGCAACTGTGTACTTTGGACAGAACTGCTATTTACAGTGCCACAGCTTTTGCTGAAGAAACAGGAAGCTGATTAGTTTATTTTTACTTCTATTTAATCCTAGGCTATGCAAGACATTCTTTTCTACCGATCCAGGGCATTCACCATTTTTATAACAGAAAGCAAGGAAGGACCTGTTCAATTTCTGATAGACTAACACTAGATTTGAATTGAAATACAGCTGTGAATCATGCCACTTGGTTCTACAGTGGTATGACAGAATACTTGTTGGAGCAATATCTCTGCACCGTGCTGGTGTTATCCTTCTCCAGTACAGGAGTCAACCAATATAAGACATTTTGCAGACCTCCACAATGCCAGCCTTCCCATGCATACACATATGCTGGCAGTCAAGATCTGCTGTGACTGCTTCATGGTTGAAATAACCAGAGGAATAGTGTCTTATTCTTGCATTTTAGAATACAAAGAATCTTCAAAGACAGTGCAAGGACTCTATTCTGATATCTCAAAGTGGCAACCCCAAACACTACAGAACTGTATCCTAGGGAAATGAGTTTACCCATTATAGACTAAGAGGCTGTCCTCTGGCACTATGCAAGGTGTAGGACTTTCCTGAATTATTCTTTGAACACGGCTTTTCTCTGGGAAAAACACCTTGTCTGGTTTTAAAGATTTTGTTCAATGGTGGAGAACACAGTACAAATCTTGTTTACTTGTTCCTATGTTTACTTACCTTCTCTGCTAAAAATGTGACACTTTTCTATTCTGAACTGGTCTAGATTTAACATCCATCCAGCCAGCCTTGTTAAAGCTTTGTCTATGGGATGGAAAACTTTCTATTTATTTTCTAATTTCTGTTCCTTGTTAGGTACCTACAGTCAGTGTTCAAGACAATACATAGTGGTTTTGTGATGAGATTGGACTGTTAGAGATGTACTATTAGCCATGCTTTTCACAGACTCTTAGCATTATCCTGTCGGCTCTTGGAACCATCTTCAATTTTTCAGCACCAGTTTGATGAGATTTACTGAAAAGGGACGGTACTGACCCAGACGGCTTCCCACCCAGGGCTTTCAAAACAGGCAACACAACTTCCATTCCATGCATGTTACTATCAGTACAGCAACAAACAGTGAAAAGGATTTAATCTTACATTTTTAAGTACCTGACTGCTGTGAGATGGGTGCAATGCCACAGAAATAGTGCTCAATGAAGCCACTGTGCCTCAGTTGACTCTATTCCTCCACTTGGGTGGTCCAGAAAATTTGGCTTCAGTACAAAAGAGAGTACATCTGCAGTGGTTCTAGCAGATATAGTCTTCTCAGCAAATTTCACTGATGTCAGTAAACCAGAAAATTGGGAATAATGGGCAGTTAGTAGAGAAACTGTTACCGCTGCAACCTCCGTTGTTTTCTTTAATATACCCTTTTGATATCTTCAGTGTTCAGAGTTACCTTCCAGTTTGTCAGCCACTGTTAGTCCAGCTCCTGGTTGACGAGTGTTTAAAAAAGTCAGTTAACCAATAAAAACCTCAGCCAAGCTCCAAACGAGCATCTGGCATTGGTTGTTTAGATGTATCTGTGAGTAATGGCAAGCTACAGGAAAGCCAAGCCAGTATTCAGACATTACTTTTTGGCAATGCGACTTGCTGTGTTATTTCTCTTCTGTATTAACGGAAAGGGTCTGGCTTTTGTTTTTTAACCTTGCTGTTTCAATGCCAGGACAGTAGAAATATAACACAAGTTAAAACAATAGCTCTTAAAAGATGTGATATTTTCTTTCATCTCCTGTTTAGTAAGCAGCCTTGGTAATGCTATTTCATATAAAGAACTGCAAAAGTCACAAGGTCAGGAAATACAATAATTCCAGCAATGACAAAAAAAATGACCCGCTTTGTCTTTTTATTGACTATAAATGTGGTGAAAAAGGCCATTCCACATCCTCAGCCGTAACTACTTAATTATTTTCTGTTGTTTTTTGTAGATGTTTCTAACCAACATTAAGCAAAATGTACATTGTGGAACAAACCATCCATACAGTATATGCCATAATTACTGTTTAGCAATTTCACACTAGCAAAAATTTATTAAAACTTCACGACTCATTAATAGTAAGTGATCATAATCACTTAATAGAAAAGGAAACTGAGCTAATGATAGAAGTGCTGATTAATGTTTTTGACCTTAAGACAGGAAGTCAAGTGAAATTAATGTCACTGGGTTTTGAAAGTTAAGTTATTGTCAAGTGTAGATAGTCTATATTCATAAGAGAAACACCCCCAACTACACAAATTTTGTGTTCTTCAGCAGAAAAATATTTCTTTTCTATACTGAACGGCACTTTTAAAAATCTCACTGCTACATTTCAAGTAAGCACAAGATTGTCTCATTTATTATAAAAATTGGTTAAAAAAATGTTATCTAAACATGCATATATATGCTCATTTCAGGAGGAAATCTCACAGCAATACTTAATGTGCTAGCAACCAAGGGGCATTATATGTAGCTATTTATCTCTGTTTTGGTCAACAGGTTTTCTGTATGAGCTCAGGTTAAAATTATTCAAGGGAATAACACAGTACAGCTCACCAGTCAGTTGCCTAATCACATATCAGATACTTGAGCACCACCAGACCTGACAGGACGACTCTTTCTACAGCCAGCTGTGTGCCTGGAAAGCATCTTCCTTAGTTTTGCATCTGGCTGCTTCTGATGCCCACTAGGACTGTAGCAAGTGGTGGCATTTGAGGCATAGCAGGCATTGGACTGCACTAAGAGGTCTTGTGACCAACCTCAGGTCAGATTAATGTGGCAGTGTAACATCTGTGTAGACCCCAATGTGCAAGGGTCACAATGTCTGAGGTAACACAGGTACCAGGTTGTAAGTAGAACAGTCTCCTGCTTCAGCAGTAAATATTTTTTTTTTACGTGCTTCTTTCTTTATTTGAAATGAGACATTACTTTAAACCAGAGTCACTAGGACATGCTAGTTCTTAATTATGCCACAGCCCTGTGTGCTACGTTTAAGGAGGACGAAGGTTCTGGAGCCTCTTACAAATTGGTCTAATCCCATCCCACTGAAGAAGTTGAACAGAGATGACTCAGCCTTTCATCCAAGAAGGAAAACTTTCTATATGCTAACTCAGGTTGCTAGCGTTCCAAAACTCAGTTTGAATAATCTTCCTTAGATTATTCAACAACTCCCATGATGGGCAGAGAGCGAGAGAGAGTTTCTTGCAAGTATGAACAGAATCCTGGCTACGTGTTAGTGAGCTTTAAATTTATTTGACATCAGTCAAAGACACAGAGGGAAGGACAATCCCTTTCTAATAATGTCACTCAATATTTAGCCTACCTACATTTGTATTAATAACAAAGCCCTCAGGCAGTGAGTTATGTGCAGCCATTGATCTGCTCAAAACAGCACTGCAGTACTGACAAATATTGTTTTGGAGACAAATAAAAGCTAAACTGTATTTATAGCCACCAGATTCTGACCTCTGACAAACAGGCAAATATCACTGCTCAGCCAGGTTAATACTACCTTTGAGGCCTCTCCAATCCAGAATGAAGCCAGCAGTGGATTGGTGAATGTAGATTTATTTTTTAATTTTTGTTTTTATGCTTGTATATCTATGTGTGTGTACTTTGTGAGACACTTTCACAACTGCCTCTCTTTAAGATTTTTGTGTTAACGTCGCTTTTGAAAGCAAGAAGGATGTGGCACACTTGCAAACCCAGAGACAAATTTCATCTGTTTAGCTAACCTCACTGAGAATGCTGGTGGAATGTTGTTCTTTTTAAAAAAAAAATATACAACAGCAATTCAGAGGCTTGAATGCCAGGTCCTTCCAAAGCAATTGACTACCAGTCTTTATTTTATAATGCTACAAAACACAAATGTATTTTTTATTAAAGACTCTGTGAATTATGATTTCTACCTCAAAGCAACATATTTTCTAGCATCCTCTTTGTAAAAAGAAAAAAAAACCACAAAACCCAAAAAACCTTCTGCACAATTACTTTGGAGCAACATTTCCCACTCCCTGTTTTGGCTTGTTCCTGGCTGTTGCTCTGCAGTTTTCTGTAATTAATATAGATTAAAAAATTTGGCGATGCAGAGTTAGGGGGTGTAATTTGTATTGGCGCCAAAAAAGACATGTGTATCACCAAAACAATTGAGTTTATTGTTACCAAAAAATTGTTTCAGGAAATCATACTCCTGTCTCTGAATGTAAAACAGAATTCAGCATGAAGCAGACAATAACACAGACAGTTTTTGTTGCCAACACACAGGAGCTGTGCAAGTGTTGGGGCTGGCCAATTGCTTGGGCAGAGTGGTTTGGAGAGCTGTAGGAGCATGCTTGGAAAATGGTTAAGACCACCTTTCAAAATCCATGTCCTAGACAGCTGAGACCCTCTACTGGTTTAATGGCACACTGGAACTGCATCTCTAAGAAAACTCCTAATGGGAAGCTGGCCAATTTGCCCCCTCTAACATGTCCATCATATGCCTGCTTTGAACACGTCAAACCGCTTTCTTCATCTGCTTACCAGGGTGTCATTTAAAATGTCTCTGCATAACTCAGCCCATTTAACTGAAATGATTCTATAAATGTCATTAAAAGTAGATAACCCTACTTATCTGGGCATCACTAGACCTTACTAACACTCCTACCAAAAGTCAGACAAATTGCCTGGTGCGATGGGCGTTGTTTGTTTAACACCTAGCATCCCGGACACTGGGGAGAAAACAGTTTCTTCATGAGGACACTGGTCCTCTCTGTCACAATGAGATTGGTGCTATGAGGCGTCATTCTTTATTAATGACATAATATATACATGTGGAAGAAGGGCAAAGTGGCACAATGGCCTATGTTTGTGCACCTTGTAGGCAGACCCCTGGTACTAACTTACCCAGTTGGCCTTTGTCTAGTAAAAGTAGCCCTGTTGCCATTATCTCTCAACCCAGAGGGAAATCGTCAAAGGCAGCCTATGTGTGAATAGTAACAATTAAAAGTAAAAAAAAAAAAAACAAAAACCAACAAAACAGAACTAAAAATCAAACCCACAGACGATGCACACAAAAGAACCCATCTGGTCATGCATAGCTGGCTGCTTAGTGATGTCGAACACAGCTTGGTTTCATCTGTCCCCGGAGAGGCTGCTGCTCAGTGAGTTTGTCATGGAGCTATACCTCTTGAACGGATGCTTCGCTGCAGTCCCTCCCTCCCTATTCTCTTTCACAGTGCTGGTGCTGTGGTAGCATAGAGAAAGAGGGGAAGCAGGTAGAAGGAAAGCCTAATGCTAACTCGTACTGTCAAACATTTTGATTGCTTTTGTGCATCACATTCCCCAACTCTGTGTCTTTGAAATGGTTAAACACTTGGAGATGGCACTGCAGGAGCTGAAGTACCTGCAGCACTTTATGCACAGGACTGTAATAACAGCAGAGTGACTCCTAAATCCAAGCAACCTCAATAGGTGGCACAGGAACCCAAGCTCAGCTGTTGGATGCTCCCATACAGCTTCTGCTGCCTTCCCCTCCCACCTCCAAAACCACAGATCATCTGAGCAGCAAATGATGCCAGGACAGCTAAACATCTCCTGCTTGCATCACCCCATGCAACTCTAGCCCCTTCTGGAGCTGTCAAAACATGATGGTGAAAATGTAGGATGGTGACCTGCTGCTGTGCTAGTTGGGAAAGTATTTTCAGCCCTAAAAGAGCAGCCCTTTCATCTTGGATTACATGCATTTCTACCACTCCCATCTTTCCTTCTTGTATCCTGCCCCCAAACCTTGCTTTCCCTCTCTGAGGCAACAGCAATTGAAACTGTCTGGCCTTAAAATGGTAGGAGGCTCTGGCCTGCCCTTTGCTGTGCAGCAGTTTTTTCATGGGTGGGTGTGATTGCTCTTTGCCCATAATATATTCATTTGTTAACTCTCAGTTTGAATATGACTAAATGCTGAAATAGTTTTCCTGGCTTCTAGTCATCAACATGAGCAAGTGCATCATGAAAGCTTGTTTGTCCATCTTCCCTTTCCACTTCCAGCACACTCTGCATTTCCTAAAATATCCCTCCCCCCAGCAAACCCTTTTGTTTTCAAAGCCTTTGCAGCTCTTTTGCTCCCATTGTGTGAAAATAGGAGTGAGCCCTTTCTTTCTGGCCTGGCAGGATGAAGGGGTGGGATGGGTGTGGAGGCGTGTTTGCGTACCAGAGAGTGCACAAGTATGAATAGGGCCAGCTGGCCACTCTTGTGCCTGTCTTTGCATCATTTCCATCTGATATTCCCTGCTCATTGTAATTTTGCAGGCCACATTCACTAACACAAAAAGACTAGGGAGCAAGCAAATGCACTGATATTTAAAGGGAAAAGCTTTATTTCTTATTTTCTTAGATCATAGTGGACTGTAAAACAACAGGGAACAATGAGATCAACCTTTAATAAGCTTGTTTTCCTTTTTTTTTCTTTTTGCCAGTCAAGCTTCCTTTCTTTTGTATAAATCAAAACAGAACAACCAACCAGGAAATCTTTCTCACAAAAACATGCTTTTTAATAAAAAAAGAGAATAATGTTTTATTGAGAGGGATTGTTTTCTGGATATGTACAATACTAATGCAGGAGAATTATGCTAACAGAAAACACCAAACATCATGAATTGACTTCCAAAGTGTGGACGGTCCAAAGCGCAATGTCCTCAGAGCAATGTCCTCAGAGCAATGTCTAAGTAAGTCAACAGGAACAAGTGAACAGTGTTTTTATTTTTTTACAACAAATTACCAGCCATTATGACTGAAGACCTGACACATAATAACCTGCAGTGAGATGTACAGAAATCCATAAGACAGCATAGAATTTACACAAGAAGGTAACTATTTGTGTAAGAATTTCCTCCAGAAAATGGAAGCGTGTTATAGACAGAAAATTTTGGAAGAGGGGAAAAAAAAAAGGCAAAAAAAAGGCAGGAAAATACTAACATTGGATATCCTCAGTTCACAGTGAATGCCAGTCTTCCTGGGTCCAAATGCTACCAGTTACCTTTATCTGCATCCTTTCTGCCTACCCTCAATTAATCCCTTTATCGTTGCGATGTAACAAAAATTACTTTTACCTGAGCCTTCCCCTGCTATTTCCTCTTTGCTGCAGCTCTTGTCAACTTGCACTTTACTCAAAAAGTGCAAATTTAGACATACCCTCAGATGAAAGACATATACACCTTCCCAGCATGAGTGGTACTAATCACACCTAATCTATCAGCACTAAGTAATGCTACACAAAAGATCATACAAACCCTGTTAAGCAAACTCAGTAGCAATAATTTTGGGGGAGGGGAGAACACAGAGATTGATAATTGCCACCAGTTAAGTTTCCCACGTATTGCAGTACTTTGAAGCAATTTCTTCCACTACCTGCCTTTTGGATTTTTTTTTTTTTTTCTTATCCAGAAACAATGGAGGGTACTGGGAAGAGGTAGAGGTTGGGTTTATGCCTCACTTCTACTGTGACCCTCCCAGAGAGGAGGTAATGTAAAATTCAAGACCATATTTTTGCTTTCAGTTTTTACCTCCACTTACTTTTCTTTACAAGCAGTGTGTGACTCAGCTCAGCCCAGGTTGTGCACTCCCGACTGCCAGATGCAATCCACTGCGGGGCTTTGTTCCACCTCTAACAATCCTTACAAACACGGTTCGTGAATCAACTTTCACTTAAGGGTTACAGTCCTTGCCCCACCCCAAAGCATGCAGAGGATGTCATTACTGATAATCAGGTTTGGGGAGTGGGAAAGAAATGCTGTGCTCCCATCAGCTGCATTTTTGGTTAGCGTACTCCTAAGAGAATTACTTCACCTCTCAAAAGGGGGAACAGTTTCCATGAGCTAATCAATGAAGTCAAATAAAAGAAAAAGTATGATTTCTCTGTCTTCTACCTATCAGGACACACATTTCTATTTCGCAGCAGTGTGCTCTCTGCAGTTCTCCTGCTAAAATAAATGGTGGTTCCCTAAACAATAATTTTTGCATCTTCAGGCTTTCTCCTGTTTTTGACAAAAGCTTCTGTCATATATATGACATATATATGTCATATAATATGTCATAAACATTATAAATAATCCCATAAACATTTTCAGGAAAGGACCATGATGTTTTAATTTTATTTTGAAAATTACTCCAGAGTTTCAGCAGGCTTGCTGGCTTCTGTGCTTGAAGGAATTTACATCTCCCCGTGGTTCAGTAAATCTATGGGGTTAGGCTTTTGTACCTTTTAAGCTTCCACCTAAGGACAAGTGCACTGGTCAAAATCAACTCCTTATTCTTTGCAGACCAGCTAAAGAGTTGGAGCTAGCAAGCCTGGCATGATCTACTTGTCAGCTTGTAGCTCTGAAAAAGTTTATTAGCATGGTCTAAGTGAACTTCGTGCTGGCTAGACAATCCTGGGTGATGAAGTAGACACAAAGGCTAGGTACAATACAGATCAGCTCGTGCCAACACACCTCGTGTTACCAGGGCACCTGTGGTCAGCCAGGATAATGCTGCTGCCTGTTAGTGCCCACTGTGGTACTGCTTTTATGCAACTGGTCAGTAAATATGGACTGAGATTACTGACCTGAGATGGACGTAGGTTACTGAGACTGATAGCAAGAACTGGGTGGCATCAGTCAACTGTTTTCAGCTCTTTGGCACTTCCAAGTAGATCAAGAGAATGAACTCAGAAAAGGGTGGAGTGAGGGCTATATTTCAGACAAGAATAAAACAATAAAAGGCATAACAGTTTTGCACTTACAACAGCGGGACTTTGAATGTCATCTCCTACTGTCAAAGCAATGTCCAGCTGAAGGAGCCATGAGGAACTTTGCATCATTGGTACCAATGCTGGAAAACTGCTTGACATGAGCTGGCCAACACAGGGAGTAGCATAATGCCACGACACCATCTCTAATTATTTATGTTTATCCGTAACGCCAATTCGTAGAATGAGAGGCTTGAAGAAGCCAGAAAACAAACATGGCCTCATTTACTGGAAGCTGAATCCCCAAAACTCCTGCTCACTTTCATAAAGACTGAAGGTGCCGGGCAGGGGATATTCAATGCTTTGGAAGATAGAAGTCCCTAAGAGGTCAATTATTGTGGTATTTTGGCAGGAGGAATTTGAAGAAAATTGCCCTTAAATCTATGACTCATTTTCTCCTGGAGTCTAAGAAATTCTTCTTTTGACAAATTAAAAAGTAGTGCAAAAGAATTAAAGTGTGTTGGAATCACTAACGGCAGGGGAAGCCTTGCTAAAGAGGGAGCAAGTTTGGCTGCTGTAATCTAGGCAGCAATTAGCTCTAAGTGTATGCATGGCAAAGTTCAGCTATTGGCACCTGGCAAAGGTAAAACAGCAGAAACTGCAGCTGCTCTGGTGAAATGTGCTCAGAGAACTCTAGTGAATAGTCTAGATGGTACCAACTTATAATACCACAACCTATACTGATAAGAAATGCTACTGAGAAATTGGTTGACTATGCGCTCTTTTAAACTTCAGATAATCTTTAGGCCGCATCTTGAATTTGTTGCTCTGGCTTTTATGAATGATAAAAGAGATGAAGCATCTAAGTAGGAGTTGCAGGACTTGGCTTCTGATTATTGGGGTGACCATATCTAATACGTATCTATTAAGCATAACCCCCCCCCGAAGGCAAACATACTCAGATGAAAAGAACATGGAAAAAGGGTGTATGAAAGTCAAGATAATATTGAGTTAAAAATGGGAATTCACCACCCTCCCTTATTTTACCTTAAAAATGCACCCATCAAAATTTCCCAATGAAACTTCTTACTCTTGAAAAAAATACTACTTGGTGAGACTTTATCTATTTGACTGAAATTCCAACTGGAAAATACATTGGAAGTATTTAAATATTGCTAAAAGATTGTGGGAGTTTAAAACTTTTATTCCTTATTCAGTACCAAACTAAATTTTAAATTCCATCTGGGGAATAGCAACATCATGTTTTAGCTTGTTCTAGTCAAATCAGTGCTAAACAGATAAAATAGGAACTTGCAATTTCCTCCCCCTGTAAAGGTGTTGGTCGTTCAGTAGAGACATATTCGTGATCACATTTTTTTTCTCAGAAGCAAAGGCTGTAATTAAAAAAACCCCAACACTGAGGCAAATCTATAAAGTGGATTACTGAAGAGTGCGGAGAACATGACCTTCCGAAGTTAAAGGAGAAGCTGAAATAGCCAATAATTGAAATGTCATAGGATGGAACTGAGCTGGTAAGAAAAAGCAAATATTTAAAGATGAGAAATATTTAACAAGTCACTGGATTAATTTCTCTGCCAAGTTCATCAGAAGCAAACATATTTCTATTTGATTTCAGGGACGTCAGGTAGAATCTCACTAACCTTATGGGCATAAAACAACCTTGGAGGCCTCCTTAGCCCAGAATAGTTTTAATGCAGCAGGCCTGCCAGTGAACGTATATTTTTCAGTGAGGTAGATCCACCTTGGTGTTGAAGACAATCAATTGCATTTTATAAAAGCAAGTTATAATTGCTGTACAAATAACTGGTCGTTCTTCCATCTTTTACTGCTCGCTCTGAAGGAGCTGCTGTCCCTAGCAGAATCCAGCTCTTTCACTTCAATGAATCCCAGTGCTAAGTATGAGATACTCCTGTCACTTGACATACACAAAATTTATGTCCCTTCAGGGAACTGTTCTGAGTTTTGCTCTTCTCCTTCACTGGTTTCTCACCATCTCTCCTCCATGGAAATATTGTCGTGATTAAGCCAACAATCACAAATTAAAATTAGATTGAGATTTCAAGGTAATCCCTTCTCTGTTTTCTTCATCTCCAGCCTAATTGCACAGGCTTAGCAAAGGTGTATATTTTCATGTTTTCAGTCTACTAATTCAAACTGCAACATCCCTCAAATTGTGAACAGCCTCATATTCAAAATGTTGGGTCTTAGAGGGACATAATTTCATTAAAAGAAAAGGCTGGGAATAGGTCTCCAGACAGAGTCTGTCTATGCAATGCTTTGAAATGATTAAGAATTCCTGTTCCTCCTAAGTCTTCCTAATGACACAGTGGGAATGAAGCTGTTCAATGGAAAGTAGCCAGTGCCTCAGCGAAGACGGATGGACGGCTCCTGCTCCGTGCTCGGTACCTCCCTCCCCATTCTCTTGAAGCAGCTGTGATCTCAGAGAGCAGAGTGAATGAAACGAGGGCTGCACTCCTCGTTACTGACCAAATCACTGCGCAGACACTCCTGTAGGACTGCTGCCCGTTGGTGGATGTCACTGCCTGCACTAGGGCAGGGGAAAGCCTCAATTGCTATTATTTTTACTAATATCTGAAAGGTTCATCTTCAGTGCCTCTTTCATTGGACTAGCTTGTGGAATTAATATCTACGTTAAATAGTGCAAAACCTTAGCCGTATATTTCCGTTCAGTCTGAGTTTTATCTTTGTGTGTACTACTTTTAAGAAGAAATATAAACACAATCATCAGGTTATTTGACATGGCAGAGTATACACACTCCTAATAATTCTAATGACAAATGTCTGTTCCATTATGTTAAATGAAAAAGATGATTTGTATATATTTGCGGTAGCCCATGATTTAATTTACACACAACTGAATTGGTTAAATTTACAATTTAAACAGTAGATCATCTGTATGTACATCCGGTATTTGGAGAGCTCCTATATTATTGTTATATTGATAAAATTAATGTATTAAAGAAATATATAAAACCCAGCCTAAGCTTGTTCATTGAGCACTCAACACATGACATTTTAGTGACTGAAAGGGGAAAAAAATTAAACTATTTGCATACTTCAGTACTGTAGCAAATGAATGCATTGACAAGGTCACCATGCTAAATTGACATCATCCACACCACATCCAACTTCTAAAAATCCTCCAATATTTGCATGGTGATGCCTGTAAAAACCTCATTAAGTGTCAGACTTAGGGGTTTTTTTCCCTCTTGCCTGTTTAATAAACAATTTGGTTTTTTAATTAAGAATTCAGCATGCTTTTATTTTACACAGGAAAAAAAGCTTGAGTGCTCTGTTTTGTTTCTGGTAACATGGCTAGCTGTATAAAACGCCATTTCTTCCTCTGCTACATACATAATTGTATTTCCAAAGGTAACTCTCATTGAATCAGATAACTAGCAATTTCTTTTGTAATCAGAACCTAATTAGGTTGTTGTTTACAGTATAAGCGATCAATAGCTTTTATTCTGGATCACACAGTGTCAAAGCTCTAATAATTGGTATTCAATGTAATAGAGATACTGTAATCAAACAAAATGTAAAAAATCTTCAAAAAGTATGTACTATACTGGGAGGTTATTAAAATTCCTGATACTGCTTAAAATGTTTAATGTGCTGAATACAAATGATATTTTAAAGAAAGGTTTGTGGATCAAAGATGGATTTAATAATTGTTATGTTTATGAATTTGTTTTGAAAATATTTTTAATTGGATAATGTCAGACTTTTGAATTATAATGCTATGTTCATTAGCATTTCAATAGGTTATATTATCAACTCCCTTTGACATAAAATAATTTATTTTTTAAATCATGAATCTCGTAATCTTTTTTCTGTTGTCACTAGTTTTCAATAATTTGATTAGCTTCTACAAGAAGAGCAACAGGAACCACATGGGCTTTGCTGGTAATGATGTGCTATATATTTCTTCTCTGAAAGCAGCTCTGATGCCTTTGAAAGTAATTTGCAGTTTCTTATCAGTACAGAATTAAAGAGTAATATTGTCTAATTCATTATGTTCAGTGGCACAGAGTATCCTAGAATTCTATCACATACACAGTGCTTTGAAACCTATATTATTTGACCATAATCAAGAGTACATAAGTGAATTTCAGAATTTATGAAAGTGTTTATTATTAGCTAAGAAAAAGCTCAAAAGACGAACTTGTCAATAGGTTTAGTAATCTCTTAGTAAAATGTGTATTTTGCACACTCACAAACTTCATTGCAGCTTATAAAACAGTCGTTTGTATTTTACAGTTGTATTGCAAATAACTGATCTGGACATTTCAGAGCAGGCCTGGGCATAACTGTGTAAGTCCCAGTGTAAATCTGTAAATTCAACATGATGAACTCCTTGCTTGGTGAAGTTATCTTCTACTTTCAATAGAAACAAAACCTGATTACTGTTGATCATTTAGACATAACTGCTTGTAGCAGTCAACAAGCCATCACAGTAAGGTATAAAGACAGCCCTTAGGAGAAATGCTGCCTATTTGATGACATTTAAAGCTTTAAAGAATTCCTTCTAGATACCGCAGAAAATCATCATGAGCCAGCACAGGCTGTCAATGTCACTGAATGAAAACCAAAGCGATCAAATCGTGTATATTGGCAATATTGCCATCCAAACCATTAAAACAACTTATGGAATTGGTCTTGCAAACGGTTCATCATGTCAGCAATGCCAAGGTCTGCAGTAGAACTACCAGGGTGAGAAAAGCCTGTCACATGGGTGAGTGGGCATGACGCTGCCTTGTAATTGGATCAACCATCCTTTTCTGTTGATTTTAGCAACCCAAGAAATAAAACACAGTTTAAATTATATCCTACTACCTCTTTTCTCTCTTCAATGTTGTGATAAGAGAAGTAAGGCATGAAGTTCCTGTAACTTTTTTGACCTGACATTATCAGCTATGTATGAACAGATAATGCTGTTTTAGTAGAGCAAATAAATTGTATGTAATTTTTTTTAAACAAACAGTATAATAGCTGGACTATGTTATCACAATGGAAGCATAGAAGACCATAGACTGTACAGCTGAAACCCTGTAGCAAAATTTGTTTCTACTGCTTATCCTCAAATTTAAAGAAATGTATCTTTATCAAGCTTTCACAATGGCTGCCTCTTGTTAATTTAAAGAATCTTCACCCTTGTTAAGGCTAGATGATTACAATTAAAAGGTAAATGTACTGTTAGAAAGTTCTATGCCACATTCTATTTTTATGAGAATTTAACTGAAAGATGTACATTACACCTGTATGCAAATTATAATGGCTTCTCAGCAGGGAACGCAGAATCACTTACAGTACGTAAACATTTAAAGTGGAAAATGCTAACACACTGAAAGAGTTTAACATCAGTAGCGCAGTAGCAATTTGTCAAATGAAGAAGTTTCATAAAGTCTGCTCTCTGGGAGAACATTCACCTTTAGACAAAAGCCTGGCATCCTTGATAGTCTGAAGTTCAATCAATTTGAAAACCAAAACCATTCAATGAGATAAATAGGATCTTAAGAAAACTGCCATCCTCCTGCTCAGGTAAAAGCCAGAATCAAAATAATAATTATTAAAAGAATCCAACCAGGTCGCTTTACAGACAAATTTACACTCTGTCTCTTAAAACACTGCATGCCCAAAAGCTTTTTGGGTTTGGAATGTAGCACTGCACCAAGTATTTCACAAAGCCTCTAAGTATCACAAGAAGCTTTTTTAGAGAGAAAAAAAAAATTCCAGCTGACTGAAACTGTTCTAGCAGGAGCGCCTCAGCTTAGCTCCCAGACCTGGAATTCCAGATAAACAACAGAGGACAGGAAACAGATTTTTTTTTTTTTTTTTTTTTTTACATGTCCTTTTGTAATGCAGCTACAAAACGACTGATGAGCTTAGGAACAAACAGAGCGAGAGTGCAAGTGTCATCAGAGTGAGCGGTGTGCTTAGATAGAAGCTTCTAGGAAGAGCGAGCGAATTCTCCGAAGATATGTGGCTGGTGGAGACTCCTGCTGTGTTGTCTTTCCCAATAGCATTCTGCAAGACACAATACTTTCCTTGGTCACCATTACACATTTTCATTGCAAAATATTTAAATCTACATCACAAAATCCATCTTTTGTTTGTTTGCATCCCACCCTCCACTGTTACCTATATATCACTGTCACAGATTGAAAGATACAAAAGGCATAAAAACAGATGTTAAAACGACAGTATTTTAAAGTTAGTTTACGGGATAAAAACACCAGTACAGCACAATTAGAAAAACAAGAAGAAAGTATTAAAAAATCCCTACTTTAGCAGTGGTTCCATGTGTAAACCTACCCTTGTTAAGTATGGCAATTTTTTTAGCAATCTGTGTTTATCATGCCAGTTTATTTTAAAAAGCAAATTCAGGACCCGCAGAGAAACTGCATCTCCTGCACAGTCAACAGAACAACTTTGTTTGATAACAGGTTACTTCTGGATAACAATAGATAAAATCTAATCCATGGGATCAGGAAAGACAGAGGTTTCTAGCTTATGAAAAATTATCTTTCTCATGCCTTTTTCCCCTTAATTGCTGCATTATTTACATTCCTTGTCTTGTTTGCTACCAATAATTAAACTGCATGCATATGCAAGTACAGATTGGCAGATTATAGTGAGCTATTTAAGGAGAAGGTGCAACAGGAATATTTCTGATTGCTTATCATCCTTATTTAAAAAAAACAAACAAACAGGTATAATCACAGAATCAGAACAATTTAGACTAGAAGGGACCTCTAAGGTCATTAAGTCCAACCTACTCCATGCAAAGTCGCTCAGACCCTACAGAGGGGACAAGCCTCCCCCCGTCCTGGAGAGGCAATGGGCCAAGGTTTGTACTCTGGGAAGTACCCAGAGGAGCCGATACAAAGACTGAGAATAGAGCACCAGTTTCCACATGAATGACTGTCTACAGAGCCATGGAGGCACTCATGGATAAATCCCCGTGCCATTCCCTCGCTTTGCTATCACCTGCTAGGACTGGCTAACTGGAAGGCCTCGAGATGTAAACTGTTGGAGGTAGTAGAAGCATTGGGGGAATTATCACAATATGTTTTCTTATACTCAGCCCTGGGCATCTGCTTTTTGGAAACTGTCACAGACAGAGTATGGGATAAGACGGACCAGCAGTTCTTACGGTAAGCTACAGTTACTAGGGCCTTCTTGTGTAGGGTCTTTTAGCCAGCACAAGACGTCAACAGATCTGCATTGTTCCCTCACATGTTATTAGGCTTCATTCTAGTATCCACAGGAAATTCTTAATAGAACCTAAAGAATTAGGAATGGGCTACAGAACTGTCATTGTTTAGAAGAACTGGGCAAATCTGGACTGGTGAGGGAGAACCTGAAAGATACGGTCACATCCTTTTGGTGGCTTACGCCTGCACAGCTGGTCTTGCTCCAATGCCTAGGCTATGTGCTTCCACATTGTAAAAATTAATTTATGTACATCACTAATTATAAAGCTTCCTGAGAGACTCAGTACAAAGGATATGGACTGACAGACATGGAAACTGATGTAATGTTTATGTCTGAAAGGGGGCCTTGGAAGTCAGGCTGAGCAGACTACTCAAACAGCACTAGGAGGTTCATGTCTCTTGGGGCTGTCAGTCTGTCTCCTGATGTAGGAGCATCACGTCTCCTGATACGAGTATCATCTCACGCCCGAAATTGGTCATTTTTGCTAGCCACAGAATGATGTCTAGTATGCTTCTGCATTTGTTAAAAGCCATATCATCTTGTGTTCCTGCAGATTATTAACTAATTATACTTGCTAGGTGCAATAGTAATTACCATGGGATCTGCCTAAACATGTACTACACAGCTATTAAAATATAAAGTCAGCAGAGGCCACTTTGAGCCCAGATCCAGATTTCTGAGTAAGATCATTCTTTAATACATTATGGTATCCAAACATAATAAAGCTAACAAGACTTTAATGTGAGGTAAGCCCATTATAATCTTGACAGACTTTGAACGTTTTATATTATGGGGAGATACCTGTGCTGTGAAATATACAGGACCCACACTCTTACCTCATTAAGACAGAGCTCTGTATCTACAGATTCATTGGATTTCCGCTTCTTTTGTGCCTATGAACAAATGCAAAATTTATTCCCTGTACAACTTATACATACAGCAGCACAAAACAATTAGATAAATTTGCATGGGTTGTCATACTCCTATAATTTTGACAGTGATTTGCACATGATTAGCAAATAAACTCTCCAAATATAACCGCATGTTTTCCAATAACATTCACATTCTGATTTGAATTTACAGCAAAACTTCAAACAGTCAGCTAGGGGTACTTAATAATTACAATGATGAGTGCCATCAGCTGCAGAGAACATGTTATGTTCTGCGGCCCCTTAAAAATGGTGCTGGATGTTCATGAGAAGAAATGAAATATGACAGTTAATAATTACCATAATACCACTGCATATGAACAAAAAATCTATCATATGCCTCAGTTTTAGGAAAATATACAACACAGGAGTATTTTATCCTTAATGATTCTTGCAATTTCTCCATGTATTACTATGAAAATATAAATGTAATTTTAATACATTGCATGGCTGCCACAGTCTCTTCTAGAAAGTTACAAAAGGAACATTTAATGTCTTTTAAAATATATACCTGTAACTTAAAGTAAGCTGTTTGTTTACATTGCGTTCAATGATTATTATACATGGAATATTATTAAATGCAGGAATATTTTAGATGATCAAAGAATGAATCTGTTATATCTTCAGCCATGTCTTATGATGAGCATCCGTCTGTTCCTATTACTGTGTGCTCTCCACACTGACTCAAGTAAGAAACATTTCTGGTGCCAGCATCATACAAAATGAAAGCAATAGTGTGCACTCTGTCTAGCACCATAAGCTGTTTAATATTTCCATTGCTCAAGTGAACATGACTGGGCTGGGAGTTTTCTGCTTTTCTATAACAGCAATAGCAATCCCCATGGTGCTGAAGATATTTTCAATAAATGGTGCCATGGTTGATTTAAGTACTTCAGTGACTCTCAATATCATTTCTTTCTTTGTATATTCCAGAAACATAAACAGCACTCTTTTATAGGAGCTACCAATGTTAAATGTACAATCAAGTCTTATAACAAAGAATTGGATTTACACACCGAAACTACTGACTGCACTGAGCATGTCTGATACTTCCTGGAAGTTTTGTTGGACTTGCAATTTATCTCCTGCAAAAAATGAGGATCTGAATCTCAGTGTGTTGCATTCATTTTACACTGCAGAATCCCACTGGTTTTGGCAGAGATGGACTGGACTGAAGCTGATGCGAGGAAATGCTGAGCATTCTGATTTTATACTCTCAAAAAATTCTGTTCCACATACAGCTGTTTTATTTTATATCTGAGAGCCATTGGTGCTGCCTACGGATATAAAATATTCTTTGACCTAATTTCTGATTTTAGAATCCAAATGAAGGAACTGAACTTCTCATTAGGAAGCACATTCCCTGCTTTTCATGATACTTCTATATTTATAAATAGATATATTAGAGACAACTGAAAAACTGAAACAGCTGGGATTTAAGAGGAAGACAGTTTAGCTATAGTAAGAATGCATACTGTATATATGTTGATAGTTTTCAAATATATGACAAAATAATAGCTCAATTCATTAATAAACAGCCTCCATGAAATCTCTCTCTTACATACCCTTTCTTCTAATTAGTACTATTAAAGTGCTTATGGTAAGCATAAATTTAACTACCTAAATGGAAAAAGAAATGTCTGGAAGTAAATTCGCTACAAGAAGCAACACAGTGCAGCCTTCCTGCCGTGTTTGCAGTGGTGGTGGTATTCACAGAGGTTAGGAAACTTCCTTTAATGGCAAGTGGGTAGATTTCAACTCCTAAATTGTTGGCTCCAAGGAGACGGATAAAGAAGGAGAAACTGAATTTCAATCCTGATTTTCTTATATCCTAAACACCTATACTACATTGAATTGGAATGTGAGGCTTCAGAGGCCTCAGGTTCAGAGGTTCAGATCTTGACAGTGTAAACTGTAAGGATCGTACAAGCTTGTTATTTCTTAGTTTGTCATTCAGTGTTAAATTTCCTAGTCTACACAAGCATCTGTCTATTGGAAACTGTGCTTTGCTGCTTATACCTGCTTTGGATTCATAACACTGTGCTAACTATAAGTCTACTCTTGGTAGCTGGTCTCAACACCAAAGTTAGAATTTACGTTCTTTCTGTACTGTGTTTCTCAAATGAGAACAGAGAAAAATATAATTATTTTGTCTATATGCAGTCTTCCTTTACTTCATTCAGCCTGATAGAGTGCAACAGCTAAAACATATTTACCTTTGAGAACACTATTTTAAGGGTAAAATCAACAGAAACAAAATCAACATAAAAAAAGCTTTTCAATAATTTTGATCACTATTGCCTAGTTTTCATTTGGAAGGTAATACCTCTCTGTATCCATATACTTAATGTAGTCATTCTAACATCAACAACACTTATTCACATGCATCCTCTATTATAAAGTCCTCCTTTCTTAGAATTGAAAAGTAATTTTAATAAACAGGCAGGCTTTTCTCTTATCAAAACAGAAAGGACAATATCTTCCATTTAAAAATACAGCAAAAATGCAACCTCTTTTTTTTTGGGGGGGGAATGTCAGAGGGAAAGAAAAAACTATCATTCTGAGGATGAGATGAGACATTATATGCCAAGTTTCAAATTGGAAGAGTACGTTTTTACTGTTGAGTTATAAACCTGTAAAAACAGGTTATAATGGAAATGCTGGCATAGGCTGCACTACTATAATACAACAGTGCATCACTAAATCACAAGTAATGGGGAAAAAAAACACCTATGTGTTGAAGAGAGTGCTATAGAAAGTGTATATCCTGTAATTACAACCTAAGGGGAAAATTCTTCCTGCCCTACTCTTGAGCAGAAAGGACTCCACGTGTAGCAGAACCGATGTATTTGTGCTACAGTGAGTGAACGCCTTATAAAAAACCAGGGCTTGGAGGTTCTGCTGATAGCCTTGGTGGAAATACAACCAGACTGGGAGACATGCATTTGAATTATGAAGGGTATCCTCAGCCATTAGATATTTACCTTACAACTCCTTCCATTATCCTAAAAAATTAAACAATAGAAATGTGTGCCCATCACGTACAGCTGCAAAGAATTCTGACAGGGAATATCTATGCCATCAACAAATTTGGGAAATAAGAGCTGTTCGTTATGCAAGATGCCAAAGATTCACTGCCAACCCCCATCTCATGTCTCCTACGTGCCTAACATACAGGCAAGAAGGTACCTTCAAATTTGCTGGAAGTACCTAATTCCACGGGAGTAAAATAGCACACACAAATGGCTAATAAGTCTGTATTTGAACTTATACTTTTTTGAATTTTAATATAAAGCTCGTATCTGGTGACAAAAAGATCTATGGGAATTTTGTCATTAAACAAAACACAAGCAGGGCTGGGCTGATAAAAATAATAATAAAAAAAACCAGTGAAAGAAAAGCAGCTTAAAATAACTGGTTAAACATATGGAAAGAGGTATGAGATCTTTTCTACTGAGGTAAAATAGCATTTGCTAATGACTTATACACTCAGCTGTGACATGCCTCTGACTGTAAAACAAAGTTATGTAAGACAGGTTGAGACTCACCCCGGCTTTGCAGGGAACTATAATTCAGTAATGTGGGCTACTCTGATGAAGCTGCCCCCATACTGCCAACAACCTTGCACTCACTTAAGCTTTTATATTCCGTAAAAATGAACATCTGCTTTTACAGAGAATCTTATTACTGTGGTAGCACAAGCAACAGATGATATTTAGAGATAATCATATTCATGCACCTCCTGATGAGCTCTTCAGTATCCCGTCCGTTAGTCACACAAGCCTTGTTTTGGTCTTTGCAACCTTTAGCTTTTAATATTTGAACTAAAGTGTTGGACTTAGTCAAGGGCTGGTAGAGAAACCAACTGCATGTCCAGAAAAGAAAAATATTCTCATAATCAGAAGCAGAATATTACTTATTTCTTTCCCAGAAAGAAAGGAGAATCAGGGCCAGCAGAGGAGCTAGTGGTTTTCTGAAAGGAGAAAGGAATATTGCTTATAGAGGTATTTCTCCTCCGGACACAGGACTCTGTGGACCTCCATGTTTCCTTCTAATCTCAACGGCTCCTAGATGAGTTCAGTCATATGTCCTTGCTCAGACACACCCTAACCCAGTCTTCTCTTGTCCTGCACCTAATAACCATCATAAGATCCTCCCAAACCTAGTAAAACTCTGCTTCCCATCCCCTAAATCCTTCTATCTCCATCCTTTGCAGACAGAAATGCTATCTTGCAATTATGCATCCAGCTTCTACAAATCACAGCACTACATGGTTAATAAATGCATTAAACACTGCAGTGGTATCTCACCAGGAGTCAGTAAACATGTTATTTACGGCTTGTCATCCAGCAATATTTTTATATATCCACTGCAGCATGCATATCTAAGTTACTCACAGCAAGGAAAAGGTCTGACTGGGGATGGCTCCAAACAGAGATGAGCTTTAATTCGGAGGGAAGGGAAGGAGAAGCATGTAAAGGGAACGGAATACATCAGACCCGAATGCAAACAGGTACAGAATGAGCGTCCGAACTCAGAAACCAGTCCCTTTCTGTTAGCTACACACTTTGGGCCTTATGTGCTTTATGGAACATACTGCTTAGACATTACAGTGAGAGACAACAGAAGTATCACTACGATAGATATCTGTTATGTGGGTTGTTTTTTCAGCTAATTTTAATGAGTGTGCCTTTGTCCTCTCCTGAGATGCCTGGTTAGTCATGCCCATATTAACAAGCCTTTCTGAAGAAGAGAGACAGATCTCCCAGAATACATCCTTCAAATGACCACGCTTCTGAAGTAGCTATAACAAATGAGGGTGTTTGTTCTTTTTGTTCTTCTCTTGTGTTGATTAGAGAGATTTACTATGCAACTAACCTGTTTTTCCAACAGCAGGACACAGACAATAAGCAGAGGAATATACAGACTGTAAAAATGCAATCAGCTTAACTCTTCTGTGCTCACTAAGTGGTGGGTGCATCTATCACAACTGTCAATAGTTTTTTCTTATTAGCACAGTAGTACTATGCCACGCTGGAGTATAAATTACTTTCAACAGGGAAGATAAGCAAAGTGCGGGTCAGAGACACAGGCCACTAAAATAAGGATCCAATTCAGCAGAGAGTAATTTTGAAACCCATACCATACAGCCAGGGTGCAAAGCTATTTAAGCTATAAAAACAATCAGCTTTGCACAATCCTATAAAAAAGAAGTCGGATCATTTTTTTGGCTTCTTTTTTTTTTTTTCTGTGCTGAATCAGCCCTCAAGATACAAGCTTGGGGCATGAAATTGTCGGTTGTCATTCTGCATAAAAGCACTACAGTGCTGTCATCCCACTTTGTAGAGTGAAGAAAGTATCTTTTAAAAACAAGCATTACCAAGATACTGCTGGCGCTAGTCTCCAAAGCTATGTAGATAACACCCAGCACAGTAAGAATCAAATCACAAGTTTTTCAGCTGGGAGACATTAAATAAAGCAAACCAATTATCCCCTTGTGCCCAAATACACACTGGGGAAACACACACAGAGTTTTACAGGCTGCAGTGCAATGAACAGTTTATCAGCCAGTCCCTTCAGATCCCATCACCTCCCAGCCCTAAGCTCCTGTCCCCCATAGCTTTGTACCTGTCCTAAAATCACACAGTTTGACCCCATTTTCCTACAGGGGTCTTGTCTGGCTTTCTCCCCCAGCTTTGCCCCAGCTGGGCAGGGCGGCAGACCCCAGGCAGTCCTGAGCACTGCAGGACATCCCGACTGCCTTTGGGCCCAGCCACCCTCTGGATGCCAGTTCAAGCATTCAGAAATCATGAGTCAGGCCCCAACCAAAACCAGAAGACAGCTGCTCAGTGGGCAACACTGTGCAGTGACAGATCTACCTAGCTCACCTTCACAAAGCTCTGGCTTTCTTAAGGGAACACACATGGCATTTAAAAAGTCCCCTTATCCCTCAACATTGATAGATTCTTGCTGGTTTTGAGTACTTAAGCATCAGAAACAAGAGATAGAGGGCAACCTCAAAGCAGGGAGGTTTGTTTTCTGGTCAGGAAAGGGAAAATGGGATGGTGGGTGTCCTGAGATTGTTTCCACGCATTCCTTCAGGAGGAAAGGGGGTTGAAAAGAAAAAGCTTCACCACAGGGTAGGCAAGAGGAATCCTCTGGGAAGAGGGGCTGGGACACATGTAGGTCCCTGTTTTGCTAAAGCCAGCTTTCCAGCTCTTCGGTCACCAACGAGGTAGCACTGTCCAGTCTCTTCTGGACAGTACCAGGTGGGCTGGGAATGGTGTCTTTTCCCAGACCACTGGGTAATGATGGATCAAATTAGCTCTGGTCTAACAGGTGTCCAGTGCAGAGACTTGGGTCTCTTGATAGTTGTAGATGGAAACACACTTAGCAGCAGACATCACTTCAGAAATCTGAGAAACAGTCCCAAAAGTTGATAAAGTGCAATACAGTTAGAGAAAAACCTCCTCCCTCCATCTCCAATCTTAAAATTAAGAGAAAATTTGATTGGGGGGTGAAGTGGGGGGCTGGGAGTAATCCTCCCAAAACGAGCAAAAACAAGTGTGGAAAGAAGGAAAGATGACCTGTACCATATGAATTATTGCTAGATCATTCCCAGTTCCTTATGTTAGTAAAGATTAGACTTAATTAAGCCCCATTTCTCACTGCACTTATATGGCTGGGACAATACGGCACAAAAACTGCCTAATGGTAATCTTAAAAGTTTTATAAAAAACAGATCCTATCAGAAACACCAAACTGATCAAACAGCTTACAAGCACCAGACACAGAGATCTTCAAATATTTATTTCAAGCAATTAGTCTCCCAGTGAGCACAGCACAAAATATGACACCCAGCCAAGACAACTGAACTGACTGACTTACCTTTCATGGCAGTACAGTAACTTGCTAACAATTTTGTTTTCATGTTCAGTCATTCATTTATCTGAGTAAAATGAATTTCTATAGTTCTAGATTCTTGCTTCCTATTTTTAGGGGATATTATGCAATTCTCCTAATATGGTCTTTTTACAGATTTGCCTCAAGCAAATATTTTTGCATTAAGAAGGGCAGAGGAGAAAACAGAATACTAAACAGGACAGATGGAATAAGTTTTGTTAGGTTAATATCTCAATGGCTTAGGCTGCCTAGGTTTTCTTTTTATTTTCCTCTAGTTATAGAACTGAACAGCCATGTAATCCAAAGTCGAGATGTTTGGGATTTTGTTATTAAAACCCATTTCCCTAGTGATTCACCACAGTTATCAACCCAGTGCTGTACACAGCAGTTACAGGTAGCATCTGGCTGTTGCGCACTGAACAGCATCTAAAGAAAAGCAGCATGAACACAAAGCCATTACAATCCCTGTTAAAAGACATACTCAGCTTTTAATTTTGAACAAAGGTAAGCCATTGAAGAACTGCAGATCCCACAACGCTTCCCCAGGCTGGAGTGTGTGCCCTTGCATGTCTGAATATGCAAACAAAGTTGTTCTGTTTGGCAGCAGGCAAAGTACCTACCTCCCCTATTAGACTGGGCTACGTGGTGCACTGGAGTGTGGTGTAAACACTCCTGAGCAGCTGTCAGCCATGGCTACTAGGGGACTAAAAGCAGCTCAGCCAGAACAGCACAGGCCTGCACTGCGCTAATGAGCCTTGAAAAGAGGCACCATACTTACGCAGCTACAGTACCTCTACACCGCATCTCACACCTCCAGGTGTGCCTTGGCAGGTAGCTGCTGGCTGGAGGGTGGCTGCGATGTGCTGCTCTGTGCTCGGCAGGCATGCACTACACCTGTTACTCGCAGGCAAGTTCTCCCTTGCGCCGAGCAGATGACAGGATGGTCTGTGACTGGGACTCTCTGCTAAGAAAAACTTGGGAGCCTCCCAAGCCAAAAGCAGAGTTGCAGGGAGAGAGCTCAGTAGGGATGCTCACCGCATCGGTCGGCCTCATGAGACATCCAGCTCTGAGCTGCCAGCAGGTGGAAGAGATTAAGAAAACAAGGTCACGCGTTGCCTCCGCACTCCGGCAGCAGGACCAGGGGTGGTGTCCTCTGGTTCTGCAGCTGGAAGGAAAGATCAGGCAAGTTTGCTTGAACTGCACGAGGCCTTGAGCACTGAGCATTACAGGAAGCTTCTGTTCATGCTATGCCAACCTTAAGCAACTGATATTATTGCTGGTTTCTTGAGCACCGCATTCATTCATATATTTTAAAAGGGAACGGAAGAGAATGACCATGAACATCTGCTTTTGGTTAAGTGACTAAAAATGTTCAAGACTTTTCTCTTTGTTAACTATATGTGTATGCGTGTGTGTGTTGTGAGTACTGGCATGGTTACGCACAGGAAGAAAACACAGAAAGCCTCAAAAGGGTTTCAAAACACTTCAGAGAACAAGTGACTTTGCTGCAATTACAGGGACGCAAAAGCAAAGGCTGCAGATACTAAAGTAACCTTGCACAGAAAGGTAGAAGAAACTAGCCACTTAGTTGAGGTGCCCATCATGCAGCTATGCCCTCCCCTCCTCAGTTTTGTTTACACATTTCAAGCCCAGTGTATTAGCTTCCTTACATCTGCATACATCTGTGACTATGCTTGTACCTGAGTCCCATTAAATCATGACATGATTTAGAGACTGGTTTTTTTCTTTTCAAGTAATTCAATCTTGAACAGCTGTGATTTGGATTAATTGGTGAATTTTGCATTTTTGGCACAATCTGCTCTCCAGAAGTGCCACTGAAATAAAAATTTAAAGCATTTTCTCCCTGTTCCTCTAATCCTGTAGCTGAATTCTGCAGGTGCACAGATGTATCCTCAGAACTGGCAGGGCTGAAATTTTAGTGAAGTTGCTGCAATACTTGCCTCAATATCCATGTTCCTTTGTAGCACTGAAAATACCATTCACAATGAAAACATCAGATTATTTTTAAATAATGCAATCAAATTTACCAAGGTGAATCTATAACAAAACCAGGCTACGTGTCCTGGTTTCAGCTGGGATAGAGTTAATTTTCCTCCTAGTAGCTGGTATAGTGCTGTGCTTTGGATTATCTAGCGTGAGAATAATGTTGGTAACACACCGATGTTTTAGTTGTTGCTAAGTAGTGCTTACACTAGTCAAGGACTTTTCAGCTTCTCATGCCCTGCCAGTGAGAAGCTGGGAGGGGGCACAGCCAGGACAGCTGACCCAAACTGGCCAAAGGGACATTCCATACCATGTGATGTCATGCTCAGTACATAAACTGGGGGAAAGCTGGCTGGGGGGGGGTGACCGCTGCTTGGGGACTGGCTGGGCATCGGTCGGTGGGTGGTGAGCAGTTGCACCACTTGTTTTTCCAGGGTTTTGTTGTTTTCCTTTTCATTACTCTTTTTTTTTTTTTTTTTTAATCATTAAACTGTTCTTATCTCAACCCACGAATTCTCTTACTTTTGCCCTTCCGATTCTCTCCCCCATCCCACCAGGGGGGAGGGGGAGGGGGAGCAGGCGGCTGTGTGGTGCTTGGTTGCCAACTGGGGTTAAACCATGACACTATGGCATACTGTGGTTTTGACAGGCAGCTGTTCCCCAGGAATTCAGCCAGAGCCACACACATAACATGAAAAATTTCACCCAAATAGTTAATGTTTTGGCAAAGTTCAAAGTCACTGAACACAGGATTTTTTTAATGCAAAATGTAAGACAACTTCAACTTTAAGTATAGCTGCTAGCTGTGTCTATAATTATTTTTATTTTCATTAGAATATATGCCTTTCTACTTTTGTAGAAAGGTATTCAAATTCACTGTTAGTATTCCTGATTAATAAATTCTGATAGCATTTTAATTTCTAAAGGTGAATTAATATCATACCATTTTGATTGTTGGCATTTTATTTTCTACGACAAGCATATGTTTCCACAGATTTAAGTCGTGACTGAAAAAAAATAAACATCCAATTGGTCCTGTCCACAGATCTCCATTAGCTAAGCTAGACCTCGGTTTGTCCTGTCAGCTTCCTAAACGTTATTAAAAGGCCCTTGCAGGACAGATCTTAAAACTCAATACTTGCGAGAGACTTTGATGTAGCATCCTACATTCATTCTTCCCCTGCTGAAGTGAGTGAAGGAGAGAAAAATCATCCCTTCTCGAAAATGCTAGGAGTGAAATCCTAACACTAATTCTCTTTAATGGGCTATACCATAGTGGACTATACTTTAATGGATGATATTATAGTGGTCTTCCTCATATCCATTATTTACACATGAACGATGCTCTCGTACACAACAGTTACACTGTAGTTAATGAAGCTATTCAAATAAGCAGAGAAACTCTCGTGTAAGAAAGAGGAGTCTGCAGAATCCTGACCTTATTAGAAAGGTGCCTTATTCTTTACTGCCCTGACCCTACTGCACCAACAGGAATTCTTCCACTGGCCAGGCAGCAGCAAGTGAAAATGAAAAGTAACTTCCTAATATCACCTGCATATATGGCCTCAAATTTGAGCTCAGTAAGTACTGAGAAATTTTTTCCATCACTGAAACAATTTCTTAGACACAAAAAGTATTGTGAATGTTAGAATTTTAACAATTATAACACTAGTAAAACAAATCTGAGCCTATAACCAGATTATGCAAATAATTATCAGATTATGCAAAATTGTATTCACAGGATATGATCCTGCTTTGCTTCATCACACAAATCATTCACAGAAGGACAGAAGGCTTACCTTTATGTTTACCTTTAATAAGCCAGAAAATACAAATAGGCGAATGCTAATAATACAAGTAATGGAGATCAACTGGATCACTTTGTGTGTATTTTGTAAGGTTTCCATAGTAAACTGGAAGAAGCTTTTGAAGATTTATTGTGAGTAGTTTGCCTATTTTTTGAAGTATTATGTTGTGGCAGACTGGATAGTTCAGGGGATTATTAATGGGATATACAGCCTTATATTCCGAGGTAGCTAGTTTAATCTAGCTCAGGTCAATACTGACAACTATTCTGTAGTATTTTTGAAATGAGGAGGCGGTTCTGGAGCACTTCTTCTCTCAAGAGGACAGGTTCAATGCACAAAAGTGGCACTAATTTGCACCACAGGCAGTGCACTTCATCAAAGAGACTGAGGAATTAATGGGATATAGGTTTATAACGTCGCAAAGCACTCAGGACATTTCCCCATGCCCTTCATTTCCCTTTCTGTGAAATGAGCTGCTCTGTTAAAAAGGGACAGTCCACCTATATCTTCAGATTTTTCTAATTCCATTGCAAACCCTACAAGAAAAATCTTGAAGGTGCCCTATGCTAACAAATTTTAACATCCTTTAGCGGGACTCAAGAGCGAGATTAGAAGGTTTCACCTAGAAAAACATCTTGAGAGTGCTATCTGAAGAGAATCTTGATTGATGATGGTTGGCAGCAAATATTTCCCTGAATGCATAACAGTTTTATTAATAGTTCTGGACTGAGCTGAGGCAAGTAGAAAACAGCACCAAGTGAGGGGTGTTTTTTGTGATCTACCTACTCGCAAGCATCAGCTTTGTCTTACTAGCAAGTTTCAGTGTCAACACGTTGTCATCAAGTTTCCAAAGAGGAAGCATTCCAAAATAATACATCTGGGTGAGTGTCGACTACAGCAACAATATGGCTTCTTGTGTTACTCCTACCTCCAGACCAGTGGGTGGAAAGTCGGAACTAAGACAGCATTACTAGAGATGAGGGATGAGTATAATGCAGACTGTGTCTACTGTATATTAACATATGTATATTGTATATGCAGGCTGCATATGCACACCAGCACTGATACTGCACTACTGTATTGAGCTGTCCCAGTGAGAACTGAGTTTAACGGGTTGAAGAGATGCCACGTTCAGTGGCCAAGATGGGATTAGCCTCTCCAGTATTTGAGAGCAGCATGATTAAAAGGGATCTGGGATATCACTATGCTGCTCACACTCAGAGACCACTTGAACAGCATAGGACATCGCATTTCTGATATGCTGTGCATGGATGAACATAATTGCACTACAACAGGCTTTGTACATAACAAAGGGCAGCAGATGATGAATGAGGACTTGCAGAGCATATATGAGCAGATGCATCTCACTGGCTTGGAGATTATTTGGAGCTGCAGCTTTGCCAGTTGCTCTCTTTAAATGTTCATGAAACACCAGAGTCCAGTCTCCTGTTACACTGACATGAGCCAGCATGACTTGTATTTTAGAGGCTGTCCCCGGGATGTGGACCCAGGGCGATCAGTTCAGCTTCCAAAGAGTAGAGCTCTCTCACTAAGGGCACTTACCAAAGACTTGTACTGCTACTAAATACAACACTGTATCTCAGCCATCAGCCTGAAGGTGAAAAGCCTCTGCTTAATTAATGATTCCTAAGTACCCTCATTAAGCTGTTCTCTGGGTATAGACCGGGTGTGGTTTTTATCTAAACCTTTTCAGTTGTGCCTGTAACAATCTGAATTTCTCATCTGCAAATAACTGTGACTGAATCCTTAGGAATAATCAGGAAATCTTAATTAAAAGTAATAGGGCTTAGGTCAACTCTTGATGAGAGCATGAGTCTACAAATAGTTGCAAGAATTTGTCAAACTAATTAAGTTCAAAATCAGTATGAAAAAAGGGACAATTTTTCCTTCTGAATTTGCATTTGACTTCTGAAATTGTATACAGGCAGTTAGTTCCCTGCAGGAACAGATCCCTAAATTTGCCCTCAGAACCAGATAATTACAGTGCATATGTGATTGAAGTCTACAGAGTAGCATACTGACATAGAATTCATTATATAGTGGTCTTCAAGAATTTAACTTGGATACATGCAACTTTTAATGCACTACTTTTTCTAGAGGAGGGCAAGCCGTTGTAAAAAGCATACTAAACACTGTTGATCAGAAAAGTTCTGATCAAACCACTTTTTTACGTTTCTGCAGACACAAATTTAGGAATGGGTTTTCACAGATACTTGTAACTGCTCTGCTCTCATCCGTGCACACTTATTTTATATGCCCACTTATCCAACACTCTGCACAAATTAGGTACTTACGACTGCAGGTAGCTATTTAGATCCTACCTGGTACATCTTACCTGCCATGTACATAACAAATTTGAATGCACACATTTCAAATCTGAGCATGAATTCAGCACATCCAAATGTTTACGTGCATGTGGTAATGCATATCTAGCCTTGAATTACAGGCAACTTGAGGCTTCTGAAAACGTCAATCTAGAAAAATAATGTAGTACCATGTAATGCAGTATTTAGTAAATTACTGCCCTGAATACCTAATTCTGTTTTAAGAAAGACATGAGGGAGGATAATCCTATAATTCTTTAGGACACATACTGAGTGAACCTATGAAAAAAATATCCTCCATTATGCACAACAGTCAGTCTGTTTACTTGTGGCTCACAGAAAGAGCTAAGCACGCAGGAGGGCTTAACCTGAGGTGGGATTGTTAGGCCAAGTCCACTGATCAGAACTACAGTTTAGTGTGAAATTGTTAGGCTCTCCTCCAAAGTACAGACTAAAATAAACACTTTGAACTCCTATTGATTTCGAAGGCAAGGAACTGAAATGGGTGACAGCGTCTCATGTTCTGGAACTCAACAGCAAGTGGAAAAATGCTGTAGAGTAGGTGGTTTGAGGGTAACGTAGAGATCTATTATTCAGGTAAGATTGAAGTCATAGGGATAAAAAGAAAGTAGGAGATAAACGGTTTGATTTATTTCCAGTATTTGATTACTAATGTACAGTGAAGACTATAAGTAAAATGAGCAGACAGGTTAAAAGCAGAACAAAAATATATTTATGTTCAGATGCTTTGTTATAGGGTTTTTGTTTTTTTTTTATTAAGAGTATATGTTAGCGAATTTGGTTAAAAGGCTGTGTTTCATTTTCTGTCCCATAAACTTGGTTTGACTGCTTGAAAAATTTAGGCATGTTATGGAAAATGTTCCAAATTTTAGCTCTTCAACAGTATACTATTTTTGCAGCTATACTGTCTTGTCACTAATGTATGATTTAGAATGATTACTTATTATTGTATTCTGATTTCCATTGGGCTTTTCTATATTTCATTTGCTGCTGGTTACAAGGAAGAAACTATTCCTAAAAAATCTTCTTTATTATCACTGAAATGCTTTTGCTCATATCTGCCACATGATAACTGCGAGCCTGGGTAGTTTAAGAACATTAGTTTATGGGTTACATAGAAATATCAAAGAATGATGTATATATGTCTAAGGAGTAACTGATAATTACAATGTACACTTAAGGATAATTGCAATGTACACAACTATGGAGTTATTCCATTTTTACAAGTGTATAAACAAAAGCAGAATTTGATTAGGTCATGTGTTTGCCTCTTTAGACTCAAATTAAATGACTTGATATGCACAAATGTACTTCATGTACTTGGGTTTGCTGTTGGCAGAGGAAGGCAATGTATCCTCTTTAATCAAGGATAAGGAAGCAGGGTTGCCTCAGACTTTTTTTCCTCAACCAAAACACAGACCTATTCCAATTTCTTATTGCACCCCAGTATGGCCACAACCCCCAGCCCCTTCCCCTTTGCCCACTGTAGCTTCCAAGGCAGCCAAGCCAGTGATGGCATGGTGACTCCTCCTGTGCCATAAGGGCTCAACATCCCTCCTGCTCAGTGTTGTGCAGTCCTTTTTTTCCCCTGAATCTGCATTTAGCCATTACATCAGACTCAGGGAATATAGAAAAATATATACTGACAAATTTCATATCATAATAAGTCTATGAGGCAGCTGAGTGCTCAAAGATTACAGAAGGGATCTGCAAGAAGAAAGGACAAAAACAAAAAAAAGAGGAAAGCACAGATAGGAAAAGGATCTAATAAAGACTAATAAAGACTGGAAGTGATGTTTCAGAGATGGAGTAGATATGCCAGTAAATTGAGACTAATAATCTAACAACTCACGTCACATAAATAGGCAGAACTAGTCTTGGTTATCGTTTCCTGAAGGGGAACTTCCCTCCATGATAAAATAGTGTATTTCTTGAATTTCTATTATTTCCAATAGGGAGGGTTTCCAAGGGTACAGGAAGGTGTTTAAAAAGGATCTTTGTGTTTAGATCTGCTATCCCTGTATCAGTTTGAGGGAATCTATCTCTCTAAAAGCAGTGTGATTTTCTTTGCTGGTACTGCAGGGATGTTTAGACCTCCAGAGGAAAGGTTGCAGTTCTGTGCCAGGGAAAGTAACGTTGCCATGAGACTGAGTGTAAGAGGATGAACAAAGCTGCCACATCCACTTCCACAATTGGCATGTTCTGCAAGATGCATAAAAGGAGAGAATATGGTAAATGCCTTCAAGCCCATTTTCATCCAGTGGGTAATACCAGGTTATCCTTTCTATTTTTCTGAGCATTGGAGTACTCAAATTCATACACCTTCCTCAAATGCTTTAACTCTATTATATTCTTCATAATGATTCAGCTAAAACCAGCAACAAGGCAATCTGAACACTTGAAACTACTAAGAAATAGATAATTAAACAAGTGCACAAGGCTCCTGAGACCTATGGAGAACTCTACTTGCCTGATAACTGCTCAGGACCTACCACAACAGGGCAGTGGCTTCCGCATACTACCCAATTCTTATCTTCTTTAAAATTATTTTGGACTGAAAAGAAATCAGACAGAGCTGTCAGCATAAGACAGTGAACTTTAATCGACACTTTGCTGTAGCAGTAGACAAAATACGATCAACCACTTGTCCCAAACAACAGCACAGGTTTGGTGTGCTCTAGGAAATAGATAGCTAATCTATGCAAACAACCTGTTGATCATTAAGAAGCACAAAAGTGTCTAGAAGTGCCTGCAACAAGCAGATTGCAAGAGTCAACAAGGGGGACAGCAAATCAGAGAATTACAGCGCAATTTGAATGCAGTAGTCATCTGTGAGCTCTTCTCTACCCACTCGTATACCCAAGGACTCATAAAAATACCATGGAACAAAGATTTTGGGAAGACTCTGGGCAGCCCCAGAGCCCTACTCCAGGATCTGGGACCATCTCTCCAACCTCTGGGGATTTCAGAGAGCAGGAAAAGAGACGAGGGAAACCTCATGACCCTGCACCAGGACTGTGCACAACGCATCAGGGTCCCTCTTGGGAGTGAGCCTTCTCCCCCACGGAATGATGAGGTTGTGCAACAAATTGCTACTGCTCCCCTGACTTCTCACACCCCCTGCACCATCCACCCACGATACGGAGAAGGCATGTAATTCATAAAACTGTATGCATCTGTGATTAAAGTGCTTTGCTATCCAAAAAATTTAGCCTCCACACTGTCATTTGCCTTAAACCGTCACACTATGAAACAAAAACATCAATACCTGCTTCAATAACAGTGTTTAAAAATACATTTCAATTATAAAAGTCTTGTGGAATCTTTTTGCTTGCCTAGCAAATAACAATTCTTTGCAAAAATGGCAGAATTTATAAAAAAAGATTTTATTTGTTAAATTTTGATCGATTCTGGCAACTGCTGAGCTATTTTCATACTTTAGAAAGAAACATCTCTGTATTGGCAACTGTATCAATTATCTGAGATAGCACCAGTCTTTTACTTTGGTTTTCCTCATGTATCTCTGTGGATACACTTTTTGAGGATAACATAGTGCATTAACATAGTTTATAATAGTAAAATATTTATTGTTTCTAGAGCACTCAAATACACTGTGTGGTTTTCAGAATAAATAAAGGCTATGAGGTCATATCTTAGCTTCACTGAAGTTAACTCTAATTCATTGGGTTTTTAAGATCAGGAGTGCCTTTTCATTATGAGCCTGTGGAATAGCTAGTATGATGGGATTCTATAAGTCCTATAAGTAGGACTCCTGCAAGCAATTCCAGTTAAAATAAAAAAGTACTAATGATTTCAAGGATTCTATTCTTGTCCTCTGTTCCATTAGAAACCTGGTGGCACAATCGCTTTTGCCTGCACTTGCTTTGCAACAGGGTCAGCCTGCTGGCACAACCAGAGTTACTTTCACTTGCACAAGTATAAGTGGAAGCAGAGTCATGGCTAAAACCTAGTATTTGCTAACAGCAAACAATATGTCTTAAACAAAGCACTTTGTCAAGTCCCATAAACACACAATATATTATGAGCTATACTTCCAAGGACAATATGATTAAACATCTACCATCGCAATGCAATGACCTAGAATTTTTATTAGTAGTAGTTGTGCCTTAAAATTAAATCATAATACTGTACTCCATTTTATGGCTCTTTTTTTGCAGGCTATAGTGAGCTATCTGTTTTAAAAGGGAAATAGATGATGGACTAGATATTTGATTGAGAACTAAAGTTGGCTGACATTAGGAATGCCTTTAATATGATGAAGAACCACATAAAGTAATAACATGGGCTATGAATAGTTTGATTTGGCTTATCTGATGTGATCCAATTTTCTGATTCTGGTTTATTCTAGCACTTTGTATTTTTGTGTGTATTCCTGTAAGAGGATATGGATGTGAAACACAGAAACAACTGTGGCTTAGGGGAACACTGCAAATGCTACATCTGCTTTTAGTAGCAATGATTTGCAAAATTCTTTCTAAGGATAAGAACTATAATCTGTCCATAGAAATTTCAATTTTCTGTAAAGATGTGTAGTACATTTTAATAAAGTTGTATTTTTGTAAGTCATTAAATTGGTTTTTAGTAACCTCATACTCATTTTCAATTGAACAATTATTAAACTATAAAACAAAATTGCATGATTCCTAGAACTGCAGTCTGGAGTTTTACAGTCTGCTATAAAGTGCTGTATTATTATAATACACTAAAGATGCTCAGGCTATTAAATTTTTTTTTAAATGAACTGTAAAATATTTTTTCATTGATGAAATAATTCTAAAGTATTAGGTTCTCCAGCAGTATACATGCACAATATTTTGGTATAATGAAAAGCATGCTAATCAAAAAAACCATAATTTAAACTGGTATGCAAAATGAATCATTTTGCTGTCTTTCAGTAACAGAAGTTTATTACACCCGACTTCCAACATTAAAAATGTTTCAACAGCGTATTGATCGTTAAATATAAGGTCCAGTCTTACAGAGACCTCTACATGCCAAAGAGTCTGAACATTAACCAATGTACATCTGTGTAGCTCTGATGATAACAACAGAGATGCGCTGACTTACACTGTTGGAGAGTTTTAGCCTGTATTTTACTCCACAAATCGTGACTGATCTTGCAAGGGGGTCTGATGTTCAACTAAGTTCAACCGAGGCTGGTAAATGAGAATGATTTTCTGCTGACTACTGATGGCTGATGTCTCATAGCAATGCTGACACTAACACGATACATCTCAGCCTATAGGGTATGATACTTGGCTACATCCTCAAACTGTTCCTCTGATGTTCAAAAGAGGGGTAAAAGACTCTCTGTACTTAGAAATTAATCAGCTGTATTAATCAGATCTTTAACTTCAGCAGGATTTCAATGAGCTTGAAAATTATCTATCTTGTGTGGTCCTGAAATTCTTTGGCAAGGATGGTGAAGAACCCAAGTGCAGCCTTGCTCCGAGTGGGAGCAGTCTACACGATCACACCATTAGTACATATGTATGTAGACGTTCACTGCAAAGCAGCCTTTTGCCACTGAGGTCCACTGTTTGCATTTTGTAATTTTGTAATGTTTTGTAATGTTTTGTAATGTTTTGTAATGCAGGCAGACTGCCGATCGTTTTCCTGCCTATGAACACTGAGATTGCTATACAGGCTGAAAACCCAAACCTGTCCCTTGCTCATGGTGACCTCACCTTCTCTGGTTCTGTCTGAGAGGTGCAAGAGCCATGTAGTAAATGAATACAGTCTCAGGGTATTTTATACTTCCACATTTTTTGAGGACTCTCTCCAGCATGGTGCTGAAGCAAACAAGGATTAACTTCGCTGAAATCAATGTCAATGAAATCAATGAACAAAGCAGTCTCTGTTTTGGTAAAACACAGAATTTTGTTCAGTGCTCCCCAAATTAGGCGTATAAGATTAAAGATGAAACTTTAAATTATCCCTGGCTGTCAGATTTTAATCTGAACATGCAAAGCACACAAGACTTCTTTAGGTACAACAGAATTACTACTGAAGCAAATTAAAGATGTTGCTTTTTCAGAAGAAAAGCTGCCAATAGGTGTTCTCTAAATCACTTGTACCAGCAGGCTGACCCAATTATGTCAGCTAATCCTGGAAATACAGGAGGTAAATTTAAATCTCTTCATTCGAAACATTTAGTCAATATTGTTTTTTCTATTTTTTTTATTTTGTTCTGGTACAGCATTGGGAGTTTTATATTCCTGTCTATCTTTTGCCCCAGACTTTAACTTTCTGCGTAATTGCAATGCCTGGAGGAAGAGGTCCAAGTACAACTTCTCCCAAGGGACAGAGCAGGCAGGGCATTTGAAAGGACAGTGCTTGTTTTTCACAAAATGAGAAAGAAACAGAAAGATCACAAGCTGTGTGAAGGGATGGGGAAAAGAGGGTGCCAGGCATATGGGCAAGCTAATACCGGTGCACAGGGGATAAATCAAGTTCCCTTTGTCTCTATTGCAGCGTACCATCTCAGCAGTTGTACTACCCCCTCATCAATAACACACCTACACGCTGCCCGTGTTTCCCGCTTATGCTCACCCACCACCCAATTACCAGTCCATGAAGCTCCACACCCGCTGTGTCTTGATCCTCAGAACACTATGCTGAAGCTTTTAACCCTCTCCAAACACCTACACAATGCTTTATAATAATAGTATTTAGCACACGGGAAGCTACATTAAATGATTATAGACAGTACTTCAAACACCAGATTAGCAGATCCTTACACAGTGCTGAAGATCAGCAACAGATAGACCTACAAGGGAAAAGCACAGTCATTTTCAGTCTGTGAGTCATGTTCAAGTCCTAGTCTCCTCAGAGAACTGTGAGCCCTGTCTCCTGTTCTTGTCCTAAGACTCACCATAATAGGTATTTTTTAAAGTCCCGAGTTTACGTGGAATTATGTGAATTTGTGGAAGAACAGCTTGCAATATGACCCACGTCCGTTCTAAACACTCACTAATCTTACATGCAAATAGAAAGAATCGACATATTTAAGTATCTAGATTTCTCTTTTCCTCCCTGTTCCCCACAAAATGTTTGAGCTTTTTAATTCCTATCTCATAGTTTTTTAATTTTGCTGCTGAGAGTACAAAGACATTCACATACTGGACTCAACTGAAAAGTACTTGCCTTCAGTCTGAAGGGCCATGTATCTCCACCACACACGTTCACTACCCGCACTTCTTCAAAAGCACAAAAACCTTAAATTCCCTCTGATTGCTGAACTAAGGTTACCTAGAGCAAGACATTTATAACAAACGTGGGAAAACAAAGTATAGAACTAGCTAGGGAGTTGATAGATTTCGATGCATAAATTTAGACTTAAATGTCTTTAACCATCTTGACTTTTATCATTTTTGTCTTGCGCAAAATGTCCTCTAAAATATTATAGCAAACCCAGTATGAAAGTCTTAGTTTTTTATTTATCTCTGCTGATGAAGTAGTAACAATTGGTCTAATCTAGTCTAATCTATCACTTGAAGTTTATTTCATTATCAACTTTCAGTTCCATGCATCTCTCCTAAATGCAGAAGCAGCATTTTTCTTGAAGAATGCATGGTGTGAGTACACATCCAAACTCATTCTTTTGTCCTTTTCAAATAATTCAACATGACGGTTCAAGCAGTGGTGGTAGAACGTGAGACTGAAAGACCATAACCATTTTTTGACTGGCATACTGAATACGAGTTACAACTGAGAATGAAGGATAAACAAATATGTCAATTAAAGATAAAACATTAGAGTGAAGCTATAAGGAAAAAATATAGGGATGGCAATTACTTAATAAAATATGCCTGTATAAGGAGCATGCTGTTGGCATTCATCTTCCTTTTTGTTCACAATATTTTATAAATTATTTTTATGTGGTGCTGAGGATCCTTTGCAAGATGTCAAGCACCTCAAAAAATACTTGAATTCAGCATTTTATGTAAAACTAACCACTATTTACTCTCTGTGTTTAGCAAACTTCGTTAGAAGCCAGGTTTATAAAAGAGTTTATAGGATACTTGACAAAGTTAAGCATCTTTCTAGCAAAGATGGAGTGCTGATCTAATTTAGGGATAAAAAAAAGAGTATATTACAGAAATCCATGCATATGTAAACATAAAATAAGCATCAACATTAAATAAAAAAATAAATAAATAAAAAGTAAACATAAAGTAAGCATACGTCAGAAACCAACATTTCTCTGTATCAATTTGAAATAAGAGAACACCACCATAATGGGAGAACTGTAAATTCTTGTAGCAATGGTAAGCTGAAATTAAGAACAATTTCTAAACAGCATCACTGAAACAAAAATTATTTAGAAGTCCAAACCTTCAACAGCTATTCAAAAGAGATATTGAGTACGGGCAAAAAAAGAGTATCTCATATTTTCTTTAAGCAGTCACAACCCTTCCGATTCCCAGGTTTGCATGTGTGCAGGAGAACATGGCACAGTGACAAAACCATTAGTGTAGTCTTGCTTTTCATACAACCATTCTGAACAAGTCAGAAAAAAATGTATCAAAAACTGCTCAGCCGGCGACCCTTTTGGCAGATTGGGTTAGTGCCCTGTATTTTACAACCCCAGGAGGTCAGTATTTGTTATTTTCTATGGCAATTTATACTAATCAATCACTTCTTGCTCTTTCTTCCTTCACTGTATTTTTAAACCCACTAACTAGGATGCGCAGCCTTGTAGCATCTCAGTGATCATTTCCTTATCCCCTCTCTGCCATTGTCTCTTTGTGCTGAGACTAATGCTTTTAATTCTACTTCTCACAGTGTTTAGGCTATATTGCCGTTTTGAAACATTTCAGCTCAACCGCTAAGCATATAACAAAGCCCTTCAGATTGCTTTTGGTCGCACTAGTTCATGTTTTGAAAATACTACAAAGGCATATTTTTCATGGGAGGAGAGCCTTGGAATGAATACCCTTCTCCAAGTGCGATATGAACGCCTCCAGTTCTTTTGTAAAATTTCCATTGAGGTTTAAGTCTCACATGCAAAGTGGCACCATACTGTCCAACAAGCACAGGTTTCTTTTTAAAAAAGTGTGGGCTTGTTTTGGCTCTATTCGTAAGTTATTTTTTGAAAAATGCGTTAAAATATGAGAGCTTTGTTCTTCACGTTTCAGTTCTGACACAAGGAAGTAGCGAGCACCAGAATGTTGTATTTCACAAGAATAAAACTGCTTGATTCACATAACTTCAGTGATCTTTTAGTGCAGACTTACCTATAGTTTCTACAAAACAGCAGAGATAATTTATTTAAAGGAAGCTGTTTTCCCTAAAGACCTTTACTTCTTGTGTTAAGTATATCGGGGTGCACTTGAAGTTGTAATATAGCTTTAAACCAGTGCTGATAAACTCATGTGGGATGTGACTTCAAAATGCCAGAATAACAGGAGTAAGGACAGGGAAGAATTTCATTTATTTTCAAAACACTGGAACAGCTATTCAGGCTTGAGGAACATTTGCAAATCAAACTGAATCCAATGGGATTTGTGATCACTTGCCATTTCTTCAGTTCATTATTTATCATGTGTACTTTGGTAGCATCTGGAGGCCTTAGTCTATAGGGGACTGTGCAAACACTGAAGGAAAACATGATCTCTCCCATAAAACAACTTTTTAATATAACATGAGGTGAATAATATCCCATCGAGGTCTCGCTTTAAATGCAAGATATTCCAAGTTCCAGGTTTAAAAGGTTACATTTCTTTTTAGCATATTCTATTTCGTATGACTAGTGCATATAGAAATACATGCCTACAACTATCTCCCTCTCATCAATAACTTACAAAGCTTAACTAATAATGAATGGACAGATACGGAAAAAAGAATTAAGACAGAAGGACCTAACGTCACCACCATCTACCATTAACCCCATATACTTTGTGACTCCGTAATGCCTCTGAAAAATGTTAATTCATATGCAATTTGCCAATGCAAAATAAATGGAGAAACTAGAAAAGGATGAAGATGAGAGAGTGGCGCAGGAAAAATTAAGAAGCAAAATACGTTTCCAAGGGACAAGAACTGTCCATTTTAGTGAACGTGGAAACTCTGATACAGTTTAATACGAAGAATACAAAATCAATTTTTCATAAGTAAGTGAAACGTGAATGCTACAAGTGTGGAAGAGTTTGGGAATCCAGAAAAAAAGTGTCTTAATACCAGATGAGACCTTAAAACTTGGACATTTTCATTTGTGTCACATAGCAATTTTCCTCCTGTAAAGACACAAATAAACAGGCCAAGCTGACCTATCCCTGAACTAACTTTGCATTTAAACCACCAGAAATTTTCATAACCCAAGATTCTAATCTGGCTGAAGGATGTTTTCAGCTTACATTTCCTGTTGCCTCTTTCCTGCCTTGATTTTGCAGTTGTCTCCTGCCGAAGTTCTTCAAACTTTGCAAGAGCTGCATATACTGCCTTCAGCAAGTGATGAGCCTCTTTAAATCCGGAATCAATGACACACCATGAATAGCCTAATTGAAGTGTCAAAGAAAATCGCTACAGCCATTGGCCAAAATCACATCACGACCTTGACACCAGTTCAGGAAAGCGCCTGATTCAAAATAGCTTCTTTGTCCAGCTTCTTCACCATGAAGTTTGTAGCACCACATATTCTCTAATATCCAGACCTACTCAGCCAAAAAACCTCTTAAGTTTACTGCTAATAACATAAGAAAGAAGGCAGCAGGACATGCTAGCTGACGTTAAGAGTTCCCTCTGAATTTGGATTACTCAGGGGATTAATTTAATCTGACATATCCTGGCAGGGTTTGGAGAGTGCGACATTCATATCCAAACCTGTGATAACAAACTAAATACTATGCCCTGCTTCTGAGGCAGAGAGGCAATAAAGTCTACTTTGAAATATGCATTTTTCTGTTTAAAATAAGTGTCTGATATTTTACAATATATCCGGCTTGTAACTACAACATGGAAATAAATAGATATTCCAATTTAAGCAGGCATCTATTTATGCAGCAGGAGACTACTTTGTATAAATATCTATGAAAAACTTTCATTTATGCACTGCAACAAGTACAAGACTCTCTTACCTGCAGGTTTGCACATGCTGGTGAATCGTTGTGGGTGGGTATCTCATTGTTGGTGGTCTCTGAACCTGTGTTTTTAAGTCTGGAAGCTGTTGTAGTTGTGGCTGTAGTGGTCTGTACTGGTAAGATTGGCTGCCACACATTCACATCAGTACCATTGCCGAAGGCCTGAATTGCATTTTCTGTAAAAATAAATTACAGGCAATTTTCTATTTCTAAACAAATGGTAGAAAGCAGAACTGACTTTTTAATCATTATTATTATTGTTATTCCATTGAAAATGTGTATTTATAGAAACTCAATTTTTATGCTGAAAAACGTGTCTTAATTTTGAACATATCAGAAACATGAACTGAGAGTCTGGGGTCACATAATTATCTGGTGCAGCCTCTTCTTTGTAATGTTCCCAGTAATTCTTGACAGAAGCTCTAGGACCTATTGTAATCATATTTGTTACCATCCAAAAGCCTCAAAAATTTACTTTCAAGATTTACAATACAGTTTGAATGTTATGTCCTAATTCAGGCAGGTGATGTTACATAGCAAACTAAAAACAGAGAGCAGGCAAAATATTAATTTATTTCTTCAGCTTGTGGTAGTAAAACTAATATGCCTATAACTACAAAATGCTTTAACTAAGACATCTTTTCCTTACAGTTTTCAACCAAAATCTGCATAATTAGATGAGGGAAGCATGCTTAAACTAAAACTTCAGAATATAGAAGTTAAAAAGCTTATCATAGTTTCATGGGATTAAAGAGTGTGTTTATGGCAAGAGTAAATTGGTTGGGTTTTTTTATAAACAAATAGAAAAACAGTTTTTAATCAGGTCTTTGGGGATTCAACATGGATTTAGGGATTTCTTATTTTAAATTCTTTGTACAAGAAATCAAACAATTTCACTGGGGACTAATATGCGGAAGTTATTAATACTTGTTCTCAGTGGTATTCCTTGCCTTATAAAATAATTTACATTTAATATCCATCTGAAAAAGATGTATTTTATTCTGATACTAGTTCTTAGAACTCCAACATGCAAAGAGAAGAATTTGTAAAAGGCACCACAATCAGCTGGGTTGATGGAGACAAAGTGGGAAGAGTGGAATGGTATTTTTCTTGGGTTTACTTGAATAAGGCAATATATAAAGCAATATTTTCCTATGATTTCCTAAATTAACAGTAACTCTTTGTTTCCATTATTGCAAGAAGGATCACAGAAATACATGCAATCCTTCCAGTTTTCTAAGTAAAAGTGGTCTTTACAATTAGTCGTCTTTAATTATTTCATAGAATCATACTCGATGATCCTAATGGGTCCCTTCCAACTTGATATATTCTATGATTCTATGATAGAATCATAGAATAGTTTGGGTTGGAAGGGACCTCTAAAGGTCATCTAATCCAACCCCCCTGCCGTGGGCAGGGACATCTTCAACCAGGTCAGGTTGCTCAGAGCCCCGCCCAGCCTGACCTTGAATGTTGCCAGGGATGGGGCATCCACCACCTCTCTGGGCAACCTGTGCCAGTGTTTCACCACCCTCAGCGTAAAAAATTTCTTCCTTATATCTAGCCTGAATCTACCCTCTCTTAGTTTAAAACCATTACCCTTTGTCCTATCGCTACAGGCCCTACTAAAAAGTTTGTCCCCAGCTTTCTTATAAGCCCCCTTTAAGTACTGATAGGCTGCAATAAGGTCTCCCCGGAGCCTTTTCTTCTCCAGGCTAAACAACTCCAACTCTCTCAGCCTTTCCTCAAAGGAGAGGTGTTCCATCCCTCCTCATATTATTTGTAATATTTCAAACATATAAATTATATTTTAAATATGTATTTTATATACATAATTTTCATACATATTTCAAATACATTTCAAAAAACATAATGACTGTAAGGAGGTGCTTCAAGTGTCTGACTGCTCTAGTAACGATCCTTTCAATAATTTTTATAACTAACTCACTGCTTTATGCTTTTCCTCCCACTTGCCAATTCTTTTTACTGCAGTATAAAGCAAGTGTGAACAAATCCTTTGAACAGATATGTAGATACACTGAATCCCATTCAGTTCAGTAGGAATTCTAGAGTATGCAAATGTACATTCACTTTCAGAGTAGCTAAAATGAAGTCTTAAGATGGATTTCCAGAATTTAAGATTGGCCAGACCCTAACTGGAGAGGCAGCAATTAGGACCACTGTAATATTACCAATAAACTTGCATCTTCTAATAAAGAGGATAAAAGTATAAGCAAGGTAAAACACAGCTTCAAGTTTTAGGGTGGAATATATTTTATTTGGGGCCTATTAATTTGGATTTTTAGCTTTCTTGACATTGGGCCAATTTCACAGTTCTGATATAAAGCCATATTCTGCAGAACAATGCTGAGATAAAGAAACATTTTATCTAATATATATAAAAAGAAAACAATGCAATGTTTGTCTTTATTGGGACTAATTATTAAAACAGACTGGAATTTTCACTAGTATTTTCACATCCACCTTTTGAAATCACAACTTCCACTCTGGTTTCAGCTTAACATCTGTTGCAAAAGGCTTTTCAACTCTAGAGTGGAATTTCTAGGCAAGTGCATACAGAGGTGCAAGAAAGACCAGGATTTCAGGCGTGTATGTGGGACATGGTAAGCTCAGCTTCATATCCCAGCTCCACATCAGCCACAGTACGAATGTGAACCTAGGTCTCCAGCTTTCTGAGTCCCCTAGCCCTCAGGGCACAGGCTCAGCTATTCCACTTTGCATAAATAACTAAATAGGTTTTTGAATAAACATTTAAGCTAGGTTTTCCACATCTTTTGTAAATGCCCCAAATCGCTGGTTTATTTTCCAGTTTGAAGGGGAAGTATACTTTAGCAAAACAGACTAGCAAGAAATTCCTAGTTTCATCCCATTGTGGAAAAGCAATTTTTGTTTCGTCTAAAAAAAGTGGGAGGGATTCTAAACTCATCCAACAAACACATGACATTTTCTCCAGGTATTGGAAGGCCCATTAATGACAATAACAATTAAAAAAAAATAATTGGAACTTTTCCCATTCTCTGTAAGAGAAAAAACTTTGTATTAAAACAGAAACATCTTTACTTTCTTCATGAAGAAGACATGTCTTACAGCTAGGATGACTATAATTTGTCTCACAGTAACCTCTAATGTTAATGATTTGTCTTCATTAATGCTTTTATACCCATAGCAAAAGAAAGGACAAGGGATCGCTCTGTTTTTATGTTCTAAAAGGACCCTGTAACATTCTAGCATTTAATACATTCACAAATGAATAAAATCTGATGTATTACAGTATATATAAATGGCAGCCCCATTAGGTTTGAAGAAGGCCTGATGCTATATTGTTAATTTTTACCCAATCGCAGTCCGAATTGTTTTCTGTGTTTTTTTGTTAAATGATCTTGAGTAATTGATTCATTCTTCCAAAGTTTAACAAGTAGCGTATCAAATAGCAACTCAAGTCACTCACTTTTTGTATGCAAAGCTCCCCATACCTTCACAATGCTGCCTGTTGAGAAGCTACCAATGGAGATTTTCAGACCCTATACTAAAATACAGACTGAACCCTGCATTAGCATTAGCTCAAGTATATAGGGCTGGATGGGACAGTCTGGATCATCAAGTTCGTTTGCTGTTTTTGAAAAAAGCAACGATGTATGCTTCTTTCGGTAAGCTGATGAAATACGACTTTTAAAACCGGTAAGAATTTTTTAACCTCAAAACTCCTGCTGAAAGCCTATTCCTTAACTTTAGTCTGATGGTTAAAAATTTTCCAGTTTCAAGCCTAAATATGTATGGCCAATATCTCCCTTTTTGATCGTGTGCCAACATTGTCCTCTAGGTTAAGTAATCCTTTTCCCTCCCTGGGCTTGCCCCTCTAGTGCAATTGCAGATGACAATCACGTATCCTTTCAACTTCTGTTCTGCTAGGCTGGGGAAGCCAAGCTCTTTTGGTCTCCTCATTTATCTGAAATTAAAACTCTGATGCACACTCCACATCATCCAATTATGCTGCTCCAGGCAGACAGGAAATTTGAAAAGAAAACCTGCCAAAATCGACTCCACTAAGCCATTCTGAAATTTATAATAGTCCCTAATTTGGAAGTGAGTTTGACTGAAAAAAAAGTCAATAATTTAACAAAATCTTGAAAATAGGCACCATCCAGACCTGTGATCTCAGGCATCTGAGACCAAGTAGCCTAAAAAACCTGAAGCTTGGCTATAAATTGCAAGCACAATCCAATTTATACTTACCTACAGCAAATCCTTCGTATCATAAACTACATGTCTTTTTTTATATGAAGTTCTTAAATTATACAGAAGCCCCTCAGGTGTTGCAATTTTTTGGTACAGATGCTGCCTGACTGTTAGGGTCCGAACATGACCTGTGATGTAAACATATTTCTATATGATACAACTCTGTTATTTGAATTTTTTTCAAGAACTTCTTACGTTTGCAATCTTGGCCATAAACCATAGTATCAGGCATATTTGCTTGTCTAATTAATTCTTACACTTACAGCAGAACCATGCTTACAAAGTGCAAAGCGATGGTCTTGATGTATCATAACATACTTACACAGTAAAGAAATTCCAGAAAACATGCTAAAACACATTCAAAGACATCTAATTTTGTACTCACTAAGGCATGTATTGTCCTGGAAGAAATTCAGAAATTTCAGGCATTCATCTATTTCGTTACCACTGTTGCTGCAGTCACACCACGGGGCAACGCTGAGACTATTTGAGTCTATGTAGTTTGGTGTCATCACTGTGCCTGTTAACAAAGAGTGAAGTACAGTACTGTGAGTAACCTTCACACTGAAATATTCTTTCCATACTAAGAAGATAGTAAACAGCATTTGCTAAGTCATGTATTCGGAGATGGATTCACAATGCAGACCCACGGCAGGGCTCTAACTTCCAGACTTAACAGTTCCTGGCTCCCTTTGACCTTTGACACCCAGCCCTGTCCGTACTTCACACCCTCGGTTGTTTGAATGCAACCACTTTAGGGATCGTAACATGACTCACACATTAAAGACCCATTCCTTTCCTCCAGGAAGGTTTATATTGCATCCCCACAGAGAGCTGCATCAGCAGAATTGACAGGTGGAAAACCGTGGCACAGGGGAGGGATGGATTGGGAGAAGGCGGGAACCTCTTAAAAGGGCTTTGCTGCCAAATCAAACATATGTGGACCTGTGCCCTTAGAGTTGCACTCTAAAAATCCAATTTTTCTTCCTCGCTTCTGTTTTTTCTCATTTTCATTCTAGCTGCAAATAAATGGCTGAAACTAGACATCCAGACCTGAGCTTCCTCCTTGAGTCTGTAGCCAGCCTAGAGAAACAGTTCTGAAACGCATGAGCAAGGAGAATGCTAGTCATGCTGAAAGCAGCCTTAATACATCCTGGAGGAGCGTTGACCCCAGGGTGCTCATTAGGGACCTGCCAACAGAGTGGGTTATGGCGATGAACAAAGCAAAAACATAACCAGCATGCATAAAACAGTACAGTAGATTCTTTGCAGGTAATAAATTACTATTAATCTTGCTGTGTCACTACATTTTCAGTACAGTGATTGTTTCCTAAACATTGTCAGCAACTTGCAACCACAGGTTCATTCTAACTCTATTACAAATTCTTGGGTAAATATTCTCACATTTATATGTCAACTCAAGGCTACCAAGAATGAAATGAAACCAAAGAATGCATTTTGTGTCCTAAAAGATATACAGCAACTGTTCATCACTCATCTGGATCAGGCAATCGTTACATGATCAGCACTTCTCCAAACCAGTAGTCTCACTGAAGGCATTGTCCCAGCAGCTCAGAGATTTCAAACTTCCCTAAGGATTGAGAAGTTTGAACCTTCAATTTATTTGTCTGACCAAACAGGAAAAATTAAATAAAAAGGGCAGGTATTCCAGACTTGTACTGATGACAGCTGTTTCAGGAAACACACTCCTCACTTGGTAATCTACAGTTCTAGGACAGGCTATATATCATGAGGAAATGTGATCACATCTCCTCAAAACTGACATCAAAGTAGTCATTAAGAAGATGGAATAGATGAAGGATAAATATTAGAGACCCAAAGTGTACACTAGCAGAGAAAATTTGGTCCATAGGTCCAGGGTCCCAGAGTCTGCAATACCACACAGGAAAGGGCTAAACACCAAGCTAAAAAAAGGAACATTAGAAATAACACAAATCACAGAATGACGTCAAATAGCCTTTCAGTCACCAGGCAGCGCTGGGAACTGAATGAATCAACATGCAAACTGCTTCATACATGAGGTGGGAGACAAAGGAGAAGAGGCATTAAGGGCTGGCCTGAGAAAGGCAGTAATGTATGTGAAAATGAATGCAGTCCCACTGCCAAACTCACAAAAAGCATCTTTTGTCTTGTTTTGGGATGTTCTTAAATTAGAATGCAATCCCATACCTTTATCTACTTCCAACTCTTAACAGATAGTTGCAGTAATAATTGCTCAGATTCTACGTGAGATTAGCACATGAGTAAATAGCACAGTTCAAAATTTATTAAATGGAGGTAGAGAATTTAGTAAAATAGGCAAACATTATTTGCACCATTAATGAAAACTTGACAGTAGATAAATAAGAAGAGGAATGATGTTAAATTAAAATAAACCAAATTAAAATATCTGTCCATTATCCATTTGATGGTTCAGTACACTATTTCAACCATGTGACATGATCTGAAAAGAAGTGAGAGAAAAGGAAAATCAAGAGGATTTTGCAAATGGAAAGAAAATAGTAGGCTTCAAAAAAAAAAAAAGGGCTAAGTAGCAAACACTTAGGGAAGGGTTAAAAAAACAGAAAGGTATTGAGGAAATTAAAAAGGTCACTGAGGCAAGACTTTCTTATCACGAAGAGGTAATTAAATAAGGTAATTAAAATGGGTCAAGATAGGGGCTAAAAGTGTAACAGATACCAAGCTACGATTAGGGCTGATGAATACAGGAAAGACAGGACAAGGAATGTGTGTACACAGCACACAAACTGTACATCCAGCAAAAACAGAGTGGCTGGAAGAGCAGCTAGTAGAAAATCAGCCTGTCATTTAAACCTGGGGGCAGATGTGAACCCAAGCGGATTATATGCTTGGTTTCCTGGGGTGGATTTTCCTTTTTCCCTGCAATGTGTGTGCCTTCCCCTCCTCCCCCCCCCCCCTCCCCCCCCCCCCGCTAGCTGGCACCTTGGAAATTCTGCTGAAGGACACTAACGGATCAGAGAAACCATGGTGGTTGGCAGTAAAATAGGACATGCTTGTTTTTCTGTGTTGTCTCTATCAAATAGTTCTGAGATGGTCTCAGTAGTAGGCAGTCAGTTCTCCATATTTTAGACAAAAGCAGAGTTGACCTGAACACAGCCAAGAGGTTGCTGAAATTAGGGTCAATTAAGAATGAGGAGATGGACGGTGAGTCCAGGAGGACGGGCATGTGACTGAAGTTCCTTTGGCCCAAGGCAACTCTAGTGTATTCACATAAACTCTCAGGGAATTCCTGGGAATCCCAGGGAAATTAGATGGATTTTACGGAAAACAAGTGAAAATGTGTCAGAAACTGAATGCTAAAGCAGATCTTGAAGTCAGCAGTTAGAGCAATACCTAACTGATGTGGGAGTGCAGACTGGTCCAGATGGCTTAACTAGGCTGTAAACAAAGCACTGAATCTCAAACATGGCTATCTCCAATCTTATTCTGCACTTAATAATTTTTATATTTTTCCTTTAATTTTTTAAAAAATAGTAATTTATCCCTATTACTATAACAAGGAGCCTAAAGCAATGAATTAGGATTTTCAAAATTCCTGTAAAATATACATAACTTTAAAATTACATATATAATACCCTGATGCAAACCTTAAAAAATCCTATCTAGACTGTTCTCCACTTAACTGGTAAAGCACCTGATACGAAAACTGCCTGACTCTATTCCCACTTAGGTCATTTATTTCAGGTGGGATTCCACTAATTTCAGAGATGTTAACTCTGATTTACATCACTGTGTGTGACAGCAGAATCACATCCACTGTACCTTCCATAGAGAATCCTCCATTTCCTGAACAAACTCTATTGAGGCACAATTTTTGCTACATTTAATGAAACGGCTAAATGAAGTAATGTTTTATCTTAGCGAACAATATTTTATCTTAATTAAAACACCTGGAGATTCTGAAGCTCTGATGAATGAATGGATCTGTAACAGCTTCTTACCCAGTCTCTATGTCTTCTTCCTGTGTTTTATATATCTTAAGCAGACATTTGAAAGACTGTACCTCTGATTTCTACCTCAGCATCTTACAAATTTGACGATCTTCACATAATTTACTCCACTTTTATATCAGCTTGATATCAGAAGCAGGAATTTACTGCTTCAGCACATAAAAGTTTTGTTTTGGCAATTTTCTTGGTTTATCAGAATTACTACCAAGAAGTAAAACCTCTTGTAACACTAGTCAGTAGCCATCTTTTTGCGTGTGTCTAGGGACTAGCAGGAAGGAAGAAAAATGTTTTATTTTTCCCTTTGAAAATTAGATCTTCTTTTGATTTCAACTCCTTAGGGATCCATTCCACATTTCTGATGAGTGACAGTGTTTTGCAGCATGGTCATCCACAGTAACACAAAAACACATGACTATAGGAACTGGGTCATCCTTGGGGTTAAATTGAAAAATGGATCCAACAAAACCGCCAGCAAAATTCACTAGGTTCAGCAGGAACTTCTTGGCAGCTCTTACCCAGAAGTATCTATTAGTAACAGTTACTCTTTGCCAGCAGCTAGACTTCTTAATCTCATTGACTAGGTCAGATTTCAAGGCTATTCAATTCGTTGTTTTAGAGTCAAATGACATTCTGTCATAACTGTTCATACATTATACCCTTTGCATACTGTCTTCATCTCTTAAGTCGTAGAAGCATATCCTTTGAAACCATCACATCTTATTTTACCAGTTGCCACATGGACTTACCTCACTTATTAGCTGCTAGAGTAGTAAGAATGATAACAATAAGACAGTTAATATAGCTTTCAGTCATTTTTCAGCAAAACCAACCTATTTCAGAAATATTTTATTTTGGATATTATCTCCAGAGACATTTATTTAACAGCAGGATCTGCTTCAGGGCCTCAGCTGGGACCTTCATGCCCAACAGAAGGGGATATTAACTGCATCGCAGCAGGTGCAGGCTGTAAGCTTAAAAACATCTTATCTGGTGGCCTTTAGAATTTGTTTGTTTCAGAGTTTTGACATTCACTTATTCTTTATTGCTGAACCATGGTATTTCTACAACAAGTTCACCTTCCTGCGATGATCCCTCTCTTTCAGGAATCAAATACTGCATGTGGTATATGGTATCTGGCTTGCATAAAGGCATCCTTGTGCCTGTTGACAGTCAGGAAGGTGACAGCAAACAAAATGAATTATGTTGGGGAGGGAAGAAGATTTCAGAAGATAAATCACCTCCATTGACAGGCATCTCAGAAAACATTTAGAGTGGACAGAAGGACATCATGGAAAGAATAGCAGCTGGAAGTGAAACAAGGCTGTGTTGGTCTATTGTCTCATTCCTCAAATGTCCTGCAAACTTTCCCTGAAGACCAAGAGGTATTTACCCAACCTTGTGATGACAGCTGCAAAATCAACCAACCTGCAGTTTCACTTGTTCTTTTTAACCTCCGACTTCACGGTCCTGTCCAAATTCAACCACCTTAATAAGCTTTACTTTGTAAGCTTGAATTTATTTCAGATTCAAGCACCTTTCTCTCCTTATTGTCTATCCTTAATTTCCTTGCAATGTACAAACTTACCCCAGGAATCTCTGTAAGGTAAAACAGGGCCAATACACTTAGGTGGAGAATTTTGCCTGGTATCATATTATACAGTATTATATTCCACAGTTTTTATTTCACGTGGGCCTTCAAAATATAGTTTGGGTGTCTTTCTTAGACCGAGCAAGCCCCCACCCTTCCCTGCCTTCTTACCAATAAGCCCCGAGTAAGCAAGGAGGCAGTCAGCATAGTTCTCCTTCAGACAGCTACTAACAGACCGTGACTCAGGCTGGCAGTTTGTGAAGAAATCTGCAAGGCGAGATCTGCAACATGAAGAAAAATGCATATCTTTAAAAATCAAGCCTGAAGGCATTCTTACCTTTTACACTCTTTTTATTTTTGGACAAGGCTTAATATTCTTTAACTTAAATATATACTGGACGCATTTCAGCTGATGAAAGTCTCTTTCTAAGAGGCATCTCTTTCCAGAATCCATTTTTGAAGTCAGAACAAAAAAGTGTAAGAAAACAGTAAAAAGGGACAGAACAACAGGGAAATGCCTGCCCTTTAATAAAAGAAATGCTCTGCATTTCCATGCCAAAAAAAAGACAAAGACCAATTTTATCATACGAGCAGTCATTTTGTCTGGATCTGAACTCTAACTGGAATCTGTTATTCTACAGATTCAGAACACAGTTTCTGCTGTTTTACTGATTACACAAAACTGTATGTTTGTGCTCACAGAGTCCTCTTACTACATGACTTGAGGCAGGACCTGCTTTGGTACTGCCCTGAGTTTCCAGGGGATGGGCTTACCCCTGGCTCTGGACTGGCCTGCAGAATCAGCTGGCTGAACTGGGGTAGCAGGCAAATCCAGATGGCATGGTCTCCACAGCCCCCCGGAGCCATGGTACTGAGAATCTATTTGTTCTTGTAAAATGTGCATTTATTTGAAGGCTACAGTATTGAACCCAAGGCTGAGAAGAAGGGAATGTGTGCTCTGCATCGAATTCTGCTGCTGAATGGCCGTATTATCTTCACTTACCTCAGTTACCCCATGTCCAAGAGCTGGAGAGCACTACTTACTTATAGAAAGTGCTTTAAGACTAGGACCGAAGCTGTATTGCAATTAGCAGATTACGACTATGTTGGAAAACAAAAAAAAAGGACTAGCAGCCAGGAACTCTTCTGTTATTTGCGCTTTAAAGGCCACATAATGCTCCCATACAGGTCTGTAAAATTTAAGAGGCATCACCGAGGTGCGTCAAGGTCCCACACCCTACAGCCGCTCTCCTGCCCATCTTGGCCTGCTCTCTTCAGCTCCACTAGTGCTTTCACTTAGACTTGCAAACTTGGAGCAGCGACTTTTGTTTATCTATAAAGTGTCATTTAGACCTTTATCTTCATGAAAAGAATTATTTAACCTCCCTACTTCGATCTTCTGTGAAAAAGGGATGAAAATGTTCTTTTGCATGTAACAACTCACAGTGATGTTTCAGGATCAGGTGCGTAATCTTTGCAAAGCCCTCTCAAAATCAGAATAGTATAATCTATGCATTTTCAGCGCTGCTCTAACGTTATGTAGATTTGCAATACAAATGCTCTTTTTTAGTTTTGCAATAAAAACACAGACGTTAGCAGAAACAAGTGATTTGCAAGTGATTTACTTTATTTGTTTACATACTCCAGAGACTAATTATCTTTGTTTTCTTTATTGTTTTACCTATCTCAGAATGGGATTGGATGTACATCATTAATTGGTCTGACGGCAGTGATGGGCAAACTTCAAAAGGTTCACAGGCTTAGTTTGAGAAAGCATCCTATAAATAGACTGTATGCAAACTGTACCTGAATTTATCTGAGCTATTCTCATGACCTCTTCTTAGTTCCATCCCTCGCTAACTGTACTGACACCAGCAAATCCATGGTTTTCTTTAAACCACAGTCAACTGTAAGCTTTTCACTCCCTCCCTTCCCTTATTTAACCATTTGACCTTGAGATGGACATCTGTACCCAGTTGCCTTAATAGTTTTAAAAAGTCAAGCTCTCTACCGACCCTTCAAGATACCCTATATGTATACATAAATTTCTGAATTTCTATAAAATCTCTGCTTTGCTGGTGAATATATGCTGTACCTACCAGGGGACAGGCTGAGAAGAAATGGATTCCAAGGTATGGGAAGGGATAAATAGCAGCACCATGAAGAAAATCTGGGCAAGGAAACCCTATGTCACTGCAGTGATTCCTCTCTCAGCTGATAATTAAGATAGTGGCTTGGATCCAGCTGCCTGAGCAACTGGGAACAAAGGCAGTTGACAGTTTCTAAGGTTTTTACAAATTCTACTAATACCTGGATGAAGTCTGTTTTAGGACAGAAGAGAGCCTATTACATCTAGCTAGTATGAAAAACCTTTGCCGTGGTAGAAGGAGCAAGCCTGCTCTATGTGCAGTATTTTTGTGTTTCTAAAACAAAGTAGCTCCTCAGATTTAAATTTCATTATTTATGTGACCATAAATAAATCTTTCTGGAGCTGCAATTATATGATCAGCACCTTGAAAATCCTGAAAACATTTCTTGCAATCATTTCATCATTCTTAAATGTCCAGTTCTCCCTTAGATTATTAGGTGCATTGGTCCAGAGATCATTTAATACATTCCTCTTCTCTAAATGTTTTTAAGGACTGATAACTATGGAATAATACCAGTCATTTACTACCCAGTCTGCTTAAAGCATTTATTTGTTGTAAACCCTAAAGGAGGCTAAAAATTGCTCTGCTGATCTCTTTCGCATACAGCTTGATTTCTATGTTAATTTCTGAAGAATTTTTGTGGTCATAAAAGGTAATGATCTGACAATGTTGCACATTTAGGTTGTCATAAGCCAAATATAGTTCAGATAGCTCTGGTCCGAGCATTACTGGTCATCATCACACACCTCCTCCCTAGTGAGTCATGCAAACTTCATGCTATCGAAGTTCTCACTCTCTCCTGAGCTGTTAACTACACCTGATATTCATGTGGATTCATTTCCACTGGAGATAAAGTTAAGGCCAGCAAATAAAAACAGAGACAGACCTCCATCTGCCATAGAGTAACTCCATCATTTTCAGTGAAGATCTGCTGATTAATGCTCACTGAAGATCTAGCCCCAAACATTTCCAGTATAGTGGCACTGATGAAAGCGTGCTCATCAGCAATACCAAAACAGTGGTACTGCTATTTATCTAGAGAGAGACAAATTAGCCTAATTAGGAAACATATTATCATTTATCCTTAAGTATTGCACATGATATTAAGAACTGTTTGGGTAAAAGAGACAATCCTTTTAGGTATTGCTGAAAAAGAGCAATCAGATGGTAGCAGTCCTATAAAAATATTCATACTGTGTTAACTGAGCGTTCCTTCAGTAGGAAGCAACTTGTGGGTAGTAACTGGTGGATAAGTGTCTAACCCACGACCGAGCAGTTTGGTAATCTAGAGGACAAACAAGCTTGCAACATGTGTGCCTTAAAGTGTGCATGATTTTACATGTGCAATGTACATATATGTATCTATTTGCTAGATGGCTGGAGAGAGGCAGGCAGTTTTATGTTGTACATAACATGTAGCAGGACCACATTTAAAAGGAACTACTAATTTCTTTTTCTGTTGAAGAATCACAAATCCTCTTTGTGCACAGCAGCATTAATGATTTTTTCCCTTCCCTTGCATAACAAAAAGGAACTGAAGAGAACCACACAGAAATCTTCTTCCCTGGAAGAAAAAAAAAATCCTCTCTTTGTACAGCAAAAACCCCACAAATTAAATGCGTCCTATCTTAGCCCTGGAAAATCTCCTTAAAGTAGACTGCAGATCTTCTGGAAAGCGTACGTTAAATATTTTGTATACCCCTCACTGAAAAAATAAGAATAATCCTATTGGCAAATTCAAAGAAAATCTGCTCAAACAACAAACAGTCTTTCTGAGAAGAAGAGAAAAAAATCCCAAACCTGCTATTCTCTAATGCTTTGTATTAGCACCAGTAAAATCATTTGTAACAGTTAAAAATACAGAGAAAACAAAGTTAATTTGTTTTCCTTATGATAGTGGCTTTTCAAATACTCAGCAGGATAAATCAAAACTTTCAAATTTTGCTTACAAATAAGCTTTGTTTATAGCAGTATTGTGTTTAATCTGCATATAATTTTTGAGGCAATTTAATTTTATATAGCACAGCCTGCTGTGTAGGCAACATTGATTAGGTTTTCACTATTTTTTATTCTCAAGGTTTTGTAAAAGTTCTTTGATGTTCTGAAATTATATTTATCAGTTCTCCCTCTTTAAAGTTGATCAGCTCAGCTTCAGTACTCGTGCAATATTTAAAAGCATGATATAAATGATGAAGTTGCAGAAAATTTCTAAAACTGTATTTTTAGTTTGGATCGGGTGTAAATCATAGCCTACTGGAAAGCAGCTCTACGAACCAGATGCATGAGCCCTCCCCAGGAAGTACCCCTACTGCTTGGTGGGCAGGTGTTGATTTCTCTTCTTTTTTTCTCTCTGGCTGTATGCATCTTGAATTGCTGGTACACGGGGGCTGAGCTGAGAGAGAGAGAGAGAGATCTTCTCTCCTAGCCTTGTCTTTGCATTGGTGATCTTCAGACCAAGAAAGAGATTGAATCCGGATCTCCCGCTGACTGCACACACGTACGCTGTGATGTCCAAGTGAGTGGTTACAACTACTTGCCCTGTTAGTGAATGCAGGGAGTGACGGCTGCTGTCCTCTGCGCTCACCTCAGTGATGTTGGGTGAAGACTGGACATGCTCACTACCACCTCTCTTTACATTGCAGCTTGTGTTTAGGTACCTATTTATGGCTCGACAGCAGTAACATAAAGAGTACATAAATGCCAAAGCTGAGTGACTGGGGGGACTACACTGATTAGTCAAAGCTGCTCTAGTGTCTAGACACCATTTGGCAGACACAGTATAGTCACATAAGGGAAGTGCTGCATCAATATTCAAAACAGCAAAGAAGTATAAACCTGACACCGAAAAAATTCAGACTAAGTCAATGAATATGTGTCATAGTGATAAATGACACCATTACAGAAAAAAACCAAGCCAAAATACTTGTTCTTCTTTTGTGGGGTCAAATGCAGTATCTTCATCTGTAGCTACATATAGCTCCCGTATAGCTTAGGTGGTGCTATTTCTGCCAGGATGCAATAGTGGCAAGAGGGGTTGATATGTGGCCAAACTAATGGCTTCATTGTTGGCGGAGCTTTTCATTTTCTCTTTGTTTCATAAACACAGAGTGAGTGGGCAGCGAGAAAATGAGGCAAAGGCTACATAAGAAACTCTATCAACCAGTGAGCCGAAAAAAGCCTCAGAGCAGCTCCATCACAAGAGAGATGACCCTCCCAGCACCTAGTAATATAGCTTTGACCCTTTTTTTTAATTAAAAGACACTAGAGCTGTGTAATACTAATACATCTCATACCTCCTTAGTTATGTACACACACCACTGAGCACCTGTGAGCAACTACAAATTTTGACAGTTTGTTTTAAATGGTCATTTTTACATATATTTATTAAACGGCAACTCCATCAATTTTTTTCATCAAAAGGGTTAGTTTTTCTTTGGTTGCTACCCTCCTTCTCTAACAATGACAGTGTCTGGGCCCTGAGGACCCTAATGTCCCTGCCCACCCCCGGGGCTTTCCCTACCCAGCCTATGGCCCAGGACCCCATTCCAGCCCCCCAAGGCCTCGGTCCCTGCCCCAGTGATGCTGTAGGACCTCGGTCTCCAGCCCCTCGCAGCCTTGCCCTGCCCAGCCACGGGCCCCACTGAGCCAGGTCCACCCACGGGCTGATGTCCCAGCTCGTCCCCAGGGAGGTGCCTGATGCCCAGGGCTGCCCACAGCTGCCCCGCTCCCTGGCTGGGGTGGTGGGACAAGCCCTGCCTGCAAGGTCCTGCCCTGCCTGTCCCAGGGGGGTCCCCACAGACCCCAGGGAGCCCCTAGCCCATGCTGCGCCCTGACACACAGGTCAGCATTTGTACCTTTTGGGAAGTGGGAAGGAAGGGTAAAAAAGTACAGATCTGATGGCAGACCATTTGGGTCCCAAGACCTGAATATTGAAAGCAGTTTCTCTCACATGAGCTGATCCAAATCTTTTGCAACACTGGCAGAAACCATTACAGGATCTTGGACCCCAAACACCAGCTATTTGAGAGAGCTTTTTTTTAATCTGGTTTTGTTCTGTTTTGTTATTTTAAATGACTGGCAGCCTAAGCCTGAGCAAATATTTGATTCTGGATTCGATTTATCTCTAAAAATTGTGTTGTTCATCTGGAAGTAAAATACAGACAATCCCCAATTATACAGAGGCAGCCTATTTGGATTGTAGAATAACTGGATACAGAAACAAACACCAGAGACCACACAAGATTCATTCAGATGCCTTCTAGCATCACGAATGCTTGCTCAGAGCATCAGGCACAGACATGACAGTCCACCAAAGCTGGTTCCTCCAGTTGAGCACCCATACTCGACCCAAACTGGCTAGCTGACTGTCTGTACCGTGTTCCCCACCATGTCTGCCAGTACTTATGTTATCCAGGCTTTTTGTTTACCAGGGACCTTCTAGACATCTAGTACCCCAGATAAAGGAGAGCTAACTATTAGAAATTCAGTCATGCAAAATTAAAAATATTTCCACCTATGCATATCTGTATTTTAAAATTAACAGTACAAAACAAACATTGTATTCTATTCTTCTATTAACAAAACTAATTTTTCTGAGTAACAAGTGCTCTAAAAAAACCATGCCCCACACCCATGTTCTATTGCTGTATTTTATGCAAAGCAAAATAAAGTTATATACCTTTTCTGTTAATATTATCCTTTTCCCTTGCTCATGTCATCTGCTAGAGACCTGTTAGATCTTTTTACACAATGTCTGCTACAGAAAATCAAAAGAACTTAACAAAACACTAATTTCATATTTTATCAATGTTAGTTAAATCCTCTAAATGACTCAAGATCATGCATGAGAGTAATTTTAATTTAATGCATAGGTCTCCTTTGGGTTTAAGGAAAACTACTAAGCCCAAATGTGATTCTAAACAAGTATGATTTATTTGCAATTGGGTAACATAAATATTTTTATACTACTGACCTTTTGTGTAATAAAACCCATTTTGAAAAATACGGTGCAAATCCTGAGCACAAGGTAATGCAATAAAGAATTAGAACAGTGATTCTCAGATGCAGTGACAGAAAACAGAATTTTCCCTTTCTGTTTGCAAAAAAATTACCTCACATCATTTTTTAGAGGCCTGTTTGAGAGAACATCTGGAAAGCATTCCACAGGAAATCAAACCTATATTAAATATGTTTTGCGGGGCTCTGTTTCCTTGCATTGACTTTAAGCATGCATAACGTGTTTCTGTCTTCTCAGCTGCAAAGAAAACACTTCTCTGAGAATCTTCTACAAAATGATAGGCTGAACTGTCAGTCTGTGATTTCCATCAGGGGATGTTGGTAAGATTTCTATTTAGTCTATCTGTCTTTGTACTAAAGCTCTCCAATAACATGAACAAATCCACTAGCTGCTTTCCGAGTACTGTGAATTTGTATATTTTCATTTTATTTCCTTTATGCTGTTTAATTTGAAGCTTCTAAATATAAATGACTGTCACGTTTAAAGAGGTCCAAGCCTCAGAGTGTCTCTTGATAGCATGTTACTCAGGAAAGAACTAGTGCATTACAGATAGACTTGTTCTCACTTCATTAGCTGGGCAGACAGGAGTGTCTTTGAATTACAGGCTGGAAACCTAAGAAAATCATTGTCACTCTCAAAAAACAAGCCAAAGAAATTAGTGCCACTGCAGATCCTTGAGTGTGCCACTGGATGCTTAGGTGTTTATTAACAACTGTATCGTGAGTGCACACTGAAAGGATGTGGTTCCAAGTACTCGAGAAAGACGTCCATGACAATAATATTCTCTGTAACCGCTTGAATAAACTATAATAGAATATTGCTGGCTCAAGCATGAAACTGTTGTGGAGTTTGGAGACTGAAAATAATCTAAAAAGTCCAATACAAGTTCTCTCTTTACCGGAAAAGTTTCTGTTGGCAGATGCACTGGATCATAAGGTTTCCTAAGGTTACTGTAGGGATGCTTTTTGCATAGGAAAATCCCTCAGTGGCACTGTGGTAAGTGTGGTGGCATTCCTGAGGGGAACAGCTCCTTGTCCCTTTGTCCTGGCTGAAGGAAAGAAAAGGTGCCCAGCATGTCCTTGCACTCAATCGTGCAGGGTCTGTAGGCAGCCAGCATAGCTGAAACTCATCCTGAAGCTACTCTAAAAACTGTTCTGACTTCAGGAGTAAGACAACAAATATAAAATCAGAACTAGAGCAGATAAAAGCAGATTAGAGCCTCTTTCATGTGAACCCTTTTTTTCCATGCACAAAACAAGCCCCATCAAACAGCAAGTCAAAAAGTTCTGGCACTAGCAAACCAATATAGCATTGATCTTATTCAATATGTTTTACTTGCTTTTAGAAGCTATATGGATATATAATGCTAGTACAAAAAGCACTGATTTGTAGTATAAGACTGGAAAATAAACCATTTTTACCAGTTAAGGATGATGTGGCTGTCTTAAGAGGGTTTTTTTGTCTCTACTATCAAAAAACCTGAACACGGCCACCGAGGCTGAGAGTTGACAGCCTGTGATATATCCAGATGTTTACAGAAGTTGCTCTGAAAGACATTGTCCGTTTTGAAGAATATTTTGCAATGCTGCATGATGGCCAGTTACTGAGATGTATCTCCAGCATTTCACAATGCCTAATTAGAAAAGGGAGCATCGTAACTGAGAGGACAACCACTCTAATTTATGCTTGAATTGGAACAAAAGAAGGTGAACTGAACATTCAAACGATACGGTCAAGTTTTAATTTAACAGAGGTCTTAGTCATATGTGCTTTATAATAGAAAGCTCGCTGTAATGGTTTATAGAATGTGCTTGAACAAATATAGTGTAAGCACAAACATGTGAATGTAAGGTCATCTATTAATAATCTTAGGCAAGGGTCACAGTCAACTCACACAGAAAATCTATATTCAACAGTAAACACATACCAGAAAACTTTTTCTGTGTCCCTTGTTTTAAAGCCAGCAGATAATCGAAGCATAGGAAAGAACCACCACCTCTGCCGAGAAGTCTTTGCGGCTACTGGTACATTTACATCTGGCTTCCACTTAACAGTAGTTACTCCATCAGTAACATCATGGTAGTGCTTAAAACATAATGAAAGCAATGCAATTTCTATTCAGTAAACGTTAAAATGCTAAAATTTGAAAATATGTATGTGGCTGTCACTTGCTTTCTTGAGAAACAAAGTTTTATTTTTAGTTCCAGTTACATTTTCTTGCAGCTATTTTAATAGATGAACTGCCACCAGAAATATTCTCTCACTGGGGCCTGATGTAGACTGATATAAATAACCTTTAGAAAGTCCAGCATAATGGAATGGTAAAATCAGTTGACATTCTTTTAATTAGCACTGCCTGAAGATTTACCTACACAGAACAGGAATAGCCAAATTCATCCCTGGAATAAATCCACTGAAGTCACTGATGTCAGAGGAAGCATAGTGGGAATGGACTTGGTATAATAGCTCTGTTATTCACATTAAACATACAGCAGCTTCTTGCCTGTAGCATATACATGGTTTGAGGTAGATGAGAAAACATTTTGATTTATTAAAGAAAATGCTACTGTGTGATAGATACACCCTTTCTTTGCCCCAGAAACAGCAAGTTAGCCAAATGTCACTGGGTGTACATTAAAAGGGATCAAAAATCTTCTCTTCACCAGATTTAACAGATTAGTGGGTGGAAACTACTCATGCAAACTGGTGGATGCTAAACTCCTGCTCTCTACAAAAATCTCTCAACTAACAATTCAACAAATCAGCGGTAGCAGTATTCTTACTGGAACCCCATCCAGCAAAGCAATTAAGTGCTTGCTCAACCGTAAGAACATGAGCAGCTCCAAATTTAGATCTCTATTAAAGTTTAATGCCAAATTTAACTTTCCTGGATTTCAATATTTTTGACTAAACATGGGTGAAACTGCTTCATTAATATATGTAGTTTAATCTTTCCCCCGTGATAAATGAACAAAACAAAATGGGTCACATTTGCCCTGCTGTAAGCCCCTTCCTGGCTCATCTTTCTAATCTGTAGTCTTTTTATTTCTTGTATTATACAGGCAGTTTTCCTTTCTCACTTAGAATAACAAAACACGCCTTTTCAGACAAAATGATACACAGAGATGAAGGACCACATTTGGATGATACAAATGCCCCCAAGTTCTTAGAGCTAAAGTTTACTGGTGGCTGTAAGTACTTCAGCCCACTGAATCGTTTTGGCTAAAACCGGACTGACACGGAAGGCAGGGTATCTAAATACAGCCTATAAAACTCTAATCATTTGTATCGAAGTTTATTTTATGATTGCTGTATGTTCACACACACATACTTTATTCCCTCTTTCATTTTTTCAACCCTGTAGACAGGTAATAATGACTATTCAGTGCCACGGTTTGTTCTTAAACTTAAAAGTAAGCAGAAAGGACTAGCAGGACCTCAGCCACGTCAGGGATACTGCCAAAGCTACACCATGCAAAATAGAAGTTGTCTGAATCAAACAGCTCTGACAATGTTGAGGCATAACTTGTGTTTTACAGATAATGGGCACAAAAGAATTACACTCCATTTTCGTGGAGACTGGGTTTCAGGAATCAGCAGAGGTTCTAGCTGACTGAAGGGATGCCGCTTGGAGAGTTTCAAGCTTGCCTGACAGGGCACCTCAGCGTAAAGATACTGTCTAGGTACTGCTTCTTGGAGCATAAGCCCCCTGTGAGTGAGGCTCTCTTCATTGGTAAAGCACAAAGTGATGTGAAAGTTGGGTGCAGGAATAAAGCTGAGCCATTTTTCTAATTACTACATCCTGACGTCTTTGCTTCTCTTGGAGAAATGTCAATCACCTGGCAAGCTTTTAATCTTCAAGACCCTCTTAAGCAGAACAGAGAGAGTATAAATGAGGACTGGCCAAGCAGATCCTGGCACCACAGAATGAGATCCATCTACACTTTAACAGGGACAAAGCAGTCTTGTTTTGCTGGGTGTTCTGATTTTTGGATTCCAAAGGGATTTATGGATATGTTTTAAGGAGGAACTGCTTGATTCGTTCAGAGTTTTATTCAGAAGGAAGAAATTTGAAATGACCTTTGTTTATGGGAGGGGAGGGGAGGGGAGGGGAGAGTAATACTCTGTCTATTTTACTCTGCTAACGAAAGACGTCAATGTAATGAATCATGTAAAGGACTAGAAGTGAAGAAAATAATACAATATTGCAGCATTTTCTGGCTTTACTTTGCCTTGACTTGAAAGGGGTTTTGCTTATTTTGCAGAGACTGCATTAATATTTTTTTCCAGGCTAGCAATTCCCCACACACATACTCCACTACACCATCATGTTTCCTCTGCAGAGCACACCATCTTCTCTCCCACCTCCCCCCAGATGCCATTTTTTTAATTTTCTAAACTGTGATCATTCCTCACTATTAATTCATTAAAATGAATTAAAACCTGGGGGGGTTTCACTTAAATAAATATGGTACCTCCAGCAATATATACATATATGCATACACTTGTATATACATACACATATGAAAATCATTCTTCTTCAATTTCAGGCTATGTTTATCAATGTGAGGTGAGCTTGTGGGCATGCTGCAGTATATGGGCCAAAAGGTAGCTTTATGTTTTTTCCTATCCCACTTGGTATTTTGCAGACACAGGAGCTTTCCCGATGTCACGCACAGAGAGAGCAGGGAGGATTTGCAGGTAGCCTGAGCTCAGGCTAACCCTATCACACTGCGGACACCCTACATCTAGTGCAGGGTGAGTCAGGCAACACACGACGTTTTTTGCCCACTCCCTGACTCAATCTCAAAACATACAATATAGGCATAGCCTGCACGTCTCCAGAAATCAAGAATGTCCCTGTTTTAATGCCCTTAACAGCATTACAAAAACTATGGTGTTCTGGTTTTGCATACCCACAGCAAAACAATCATCTCAAGGAGCTGCCAGACAGCTTTGAGTGCCAAACTGATATAAATACCCCGGGGGGATGCAAATCCAGCTCTGTTATACAGAACTGTATAATGCTACTGTGTCCTTCATGAAAATATCCACTAAGTGTCCTTTTAACACATAAAGCTAGAGCCAGTCTGAGACTGAGCAGTCAAGCTCAGTAGCTGGCCAACTGAATTGTAACCAATATAAGCTACAAGGCTCAGAAAGGGAGGGAGCACCTCTGTTTTCCCTCTCATTTGCTGAATTACAGATGATCACTGGACTGTGGCAGGATACTGAGGGAGGAAAAGAACAACACACAGAGGAGCAGGTGAGGAGGTGCTGTAAGTGGCCATAATAGAGAGAATTCAAACGCGTCAGAGAGGTGGTGAAAGTCAGATAATGACTGGGAGATCTGGAAAGAGGAGATGAAAGGAGACTAAGCAAGAGGAAGAGGCATGAGAAAACAGTAAGGGAGAAAGTGAGAAAAATGAGAGAGACGTCTAAGGAATAGGAAATTTGAGGAAAAAGGCATATTTCTTCTTCCCCTCTTCCCTCTCCCCCCACACATCCCTTTAGTGCACTCCTCCCTGCTACCTGTGAATGCTGTAACTAAAGAAGGCTCCCTCCTAACACAAGATGCTGGGCTCCCCCTCTCCTACAGCAGGACAAAAAAGGCTGACTGCACATTTATAACATCTCATCCCAGACTTGCCTACAGTGTTGAACCACCCCCTCCTCTGGCAAATCTCATCCATGAGAGCGTAGGGTTTGCAGTCAGTAATGGTACATGTTGCAGGAACAGCCCAGAAGCCTTACGCAGGGAAGCCACTTTTACAAAGAGGTACTGATACAAAGCACTTGCAGATTTGCACATGCCTTATGGAAAAGGAACACAGATACAGTGACTCCCTTTCCATGGTAAATTATCATTAAAAATGTTCAACAGAATATAAAGAAAGAAAATTAATTTCTTGGCAAGTTTCTTACATTTTCAGGAAATGTAGCAGGCAGCTGAGCTTTTGTTCTAGCTTTTACTGTGGAGGAACTCTTTTACCCACTGATGAAAATGTTTGCATATCTTCCCACAGTGTTCTTATACCTGTAGATGCAGATTTCTTTCACACAGAATTGAATGGGTGGTTGCAACAAAATTAAGACTGGATAGGATAGGTGACCAGAAACTGGTCAAAAAGTAAGAACATACCAATGAAAGCACATTTAATAAAGATTCAGCTGTCTGAATACACAGTGCCGAAAATATCTTTATTGTCTTTTCAGGGAAATGAGCCATCTAATGAAACCTAATAGGATATTTCATTATTATCCTTCAGACATCCCGCAAAGAAAAGTTACTTAAATATATTATGCATCCATTTTATCTTTTTTTTTCAGTATCAAATAGCTGTAGCCAGCACATGTGTTTTTTACAGAACTAAAGGCAAAACATTAAGAATATTATTTATTTTTGGGGGGGGGGGGGAAGGTCCAAACAGCTGTCATCTTAAATTAGTCAAGAACTACTTTCTGGCTATTTCACCTTAAAAATGAGCCTCAATGATTTGACCAATCATCTTGAATATAGTAATTGTGGAGGACAAGAAACATGCTGTTACTAGATTCTTATATTAACAAAAAATGCCTCAATTTTACGCTACCCTTCTTTTTAGATCTCTGCAGCACATGACTGGATTGATATTGTTCTTTTAATAAATAATGTGTCTGTATCATTATCATTCTGGCCAGTGCCTTCAGAACATATCCAGGAGACAGAGGAAGTATGCAAATTCAAAACACAGATTATTAAAAAGACCAAACTAATGACTCACACTTTCATTATGCAAAGAAAATAATATTTGAAATACTGTCAAATTTGATAGTGGCAAAAATGAAGCACACTGCCCTGCATTTACAGGAGAATGATATTTTTAAAACATGCCAGTCAACTTTCTGATGTTGAATTGGTGCCTGAAGTGATCAGAACAGGAGGTTCCTCAAAGGTTTGAGCTATTCCAGGACAACATCATTGGTGAAAGTTTTTGACAGTATATTGCCTTTCCTTAGAAGTTTTGTTTATGTTCATAATAAAAAGGAACTCTAAAGACTTCTTTTTGTACTTTGGGTTTTTTGCTTTTCTTTTCAGTGAGCATTGACAGGCATGCCTGAGAGACTCCAGTCGGTTTCAAAGCTGGATATGGACTGGGATACAAGTAGAGGCAGCAGAAAAATGATAATGAAAGTGAACCATTCAGTATTCTGGTGACGCTGAAAAATTAGGACTGTTTACATAAGTCAGAACTTATTTGCATTTCCTGACATTTCTGGTCTCTTTTTCCCTCAATAGTGAGTTTATGTTATATAACAGATAGATTAATGAATAAAAAAGAAAAAAATAAACAAAGCATCCTGCCATCTCAGTTAGCGGTACCTGCAGTTTGGGCAAATCGCTTCCCTGCTCTTAACTCTGTTTCGAAAACAGATTCAGTGATATATGCATTCAGGACAAAGCTTTTAAAGAGCATCCAAAACTGAATGTTTAAATACTTGTTTGCACAGGTCCAGTGCATATTTTATACAGAGTATGGGCAGATTCAAATCTTGCATTTCTGAGTAAGCAGCATTCTTAAACTATTTGTGAGTGTACTTTCAGAAACCCTTCAGAACTTGTCCCCCTTGTCTTAACTAGCATTATGAAGAAGCTTTAATAGATGTAATAGGCACACAAATAGTAGTTTCTAAATGACTCAGTTTCACAGTAGGCAGAATATATTGTCAAATTATTCTCCCATTTAGATACTCCTTCTGATTTCAAAATGAAATAGAAGTTATCAGAGTTAGAATTATAGGTCTACTGACTACTGCTTTTAATTATTCTAAACATATCTGGAATTACTGTGTAGACTGATATTTATCAGTGCCAATACTTTCAATAGCAGGGAGGAGATCTCCTCCCCTGCCCAAGTCCCTGTTTTCCTGCAGGACAAGGGGAACAAATCACACGAACTCCCTCTAAGTGCACAAGTCACAGAGACAAAACGTCTTTCACCATATTATGGATAAGCTGAAATAGCTCTGCTGCCGATTCCTCCTCTCCATGACAGTAGAGAGGGAAGGTATTAAATATACTAGCAGTTTAGACAGCCCAGGAGGTATTCCAACCTACATGAGATGACGCTCAGCAGCACATCAAGCTTGCTTTACCTCCAGGCATAGGACCTAAGTGCTGCACTCACTGACTCTGCCCCAGACCCCGCAGGCATTTGCCCACCTGTTTCCTTGTAGCAGCACTTGTACCAGTGCTGCCCCTCGCCCTCACAGCCTCACTGAGCCTTGGAAGAGTCCAAACTTTTTTATTTTGGCATTTTAAAGCAAAAGAAGGCACAGGAAGAACTTGTAAAGAAATCCATTTTCACCACCATGCTGGCTGCAACTTAGGGCAACGGGAGCAGAGATTTTACCAAGCTTTCCTCTGCAGCATTGCAATGGAGAAAGTGCAACACCAGACTCGTGAAGTCAAATTAAACAAAGTACCATTAAAAACTTAGCTGCTGAGACAATATTAGATCAAAGCCGACCAAAGGAAAACACAGTCATGAAAGAAGTAATGGCATTAATTTAACTAAGTAATTCCTGAACGCTACAGCCTGAATAATAGGAAAAAATCTCCCTATAAAATCCTCTCTCCTATTTCATTGGCACTGTAACACACTGGAAGTTTGGCAGAAAACACAGTAAAGATACTGTAACTCTATTAATTAACAGGGCCTGTGTATACGGAAGACTATATATAAGCAAAAAGACTAATGGCACAACATGGAAATGGAAAACAGGTGGTTCTGAGATTACATGTATCCAGCTTTCATAAACTGCAATAGCATTAGCTATGAAGATGCAGAATGCAACTCACTGGACTGAAATGAGAACTCTGCTCTGATTTATATCTGCTCTAATTTGGGTCAGCAGGAAACTGGCTCCAGATTTCCCCTGAGCCATTGAGGGTAGGGCGCTGCTCACCTCCTCACCTCTGAACAACACTTGGACACATCTGAGGTGCTATGGCTGAACGCTTAAGATCAGCAGTGGAGATTTCATAAACAAACGTCAAAGTAAATATTTTACGAGGCATATGTAAGTACTTGTTAAGATTTATATCATATCTTCAGTGTCCTTGACATTTTACAACAGTGTTTATTTCCTTGCTTGCTAATTCACAGAATTGGATAATCTACAAGGAATTTACACATTAGAAATGAGCAAGATTCTTGGGCATAACTTCATAAATATGACTAGCACAACAACGTTCTAATATAAACATACACAATGCTAAGTAGGAATAAAGCATTTCCTAAGGGCAGAGGAGGTCCTGTATGCCACTGAATAAGCGTTGTGTGACAACCTGCAGGGAACTCAATGAAGGCAAAAGGACCCAGTTTGTCCTGTGAAGCAGCGCTCTGCGCTGCCTCTCCGGGGTTAATGCACAGAGGAAAAAGGCTGGGAATTAGGTCAGTGAATCAATGACCCTCCAGTTGTATCAGCCCAGCACTCTTGTCAGGGGAGGGGAGATAAAACAATTCCAAGGCTAAAATAGCTCTACGAAGAGAGTGGGATCTAGTCCACAAATGTGGACTCCTTTTTTTCCAATGAAGAAAAAACCCATGAGTAGTCTGTGTATTGTGACCATTTATAAAGTCCAACATGTGGCTTGTATTCACAGTTATTAGTGCTCACACGTAAGATTACAATGAAAATAAATCCCATTATAATGAATAATTCTATTTTCACCTAGTTACTAATGGGACATAAAAATCATTCTGAGACATCATTTCATAGAGACACCTAATGAAATAGTTTCCAACAAAAATCTGTAAAAATTAAACTGGGGGTTTAAAGATTCCTCTGTAATGCGAGGGAGTAGCTGTGAACAGTTTTGGAGAAGGCACACACTGTAACCAGATGCAGGCTTTTGTTACTCAGTTAAGGATGTCAGAGGTGTGTGCTTTTTTCCCTGACTCATCCTTTTCCCTAGTGGATATTCTGACCCTTAGTCCTGGCAAATCCAGCAGTACCAAAAAGTTCTCTCTGGTACCTCATTAATCACTCCCCTGCCATGTGCTATCTTACCTGCAGATGTAATTCTTCTTGCAGGATTCTTGTAAATTCAGGCAGTTTGGTTTCTCCCTGTCCTCATATGAACACACAGGAACAATAGTCTGCCGTCTCCTTTCTGTACAGGCTACGTCTCGACAGGAGCAGAAGAGCATCCCATAGCTGTGCTTTGGGGGAACTTTGTCAAAAAATAGCCGGAGGGCCTTATGACATTTCCGCTTGTTACAGATTTCATTAGACGTGCTGCTGGTGCAGGGGGTTATGTAAGCAGATCTGAACCTCTTGCAGGTATCATTTAGGTTACAAGCTTTTGCTGCATCCAAGCAATTGTTCCCCTTTGAAAGTACTGGCTCCACTAGAAAAAACAACACAACAGCAGTAAGAATTGCGTCACATTTATATTGTGTTTTGATGTTTGTGTTTATTTCACTGTTAATGAGATCCTGATTATATATTTGTTACATACAAAACTTTCAGTGCCAGAAACCGTGACCAGTCCTTATGTTTCTCGGGGTAATGGTTTAACGAGTGAAAAAGAGCACAGGCATGTGTTAAGGTCAGAATGCTGGCAAATAAATGACGATTACACAGGGCAGACTGTACTTCATCTTCTTTGTAGCAGACATGCAGGATGAATATTGGGTAAGACTTGGCCTCACAAAAAAGCTATTAAAACCGCTGGTAAATTGGAAGGGATACGTTTGACCCATCTGACGAAAACAGTGAGAAGGTGGGCTCCTAACTCCGGTTTTGTAAAGCTCTGACATTTTTTATTGTTTCCTTGAACAGTACATATGACGTTCAGCGTCTACACCAGGTAACAACATTTAAATGTAATTCATGTACTCTGCAGACTGTAAAAGCCACATGCCTGTTACTACAATTTTTGACATATAAAAACAGCCCACCCAGACAGAAAGGAAAGCAGGTGCAGCCCCGTGACTGTAAGCTCCCACAAGGCCTGTAAGCTCCATGCTTAGTTACAGACATTGTTATAAGATCTATAGATGCCACCTGAGCCCGGGAAGTTTTATGAAGTTTACAAGCTTTGAAAAAGCTGACGTATCTATCACAAGTGGCTGTGAAAGAAACATTTTAAAACAAGGAGTATGTCTCTCTCACACACGCACATGCACACGCTACAAGAAGTTACAGAAAAAATTAAACTCAGATAAAAGTTAAGACTATAATTACACATTTAATTTTGCAATACGTTATCCAGATATTAAAACCCAATATATGCTTTCCTTGAAAATGAAGGCAACTGGCATTAGAATGCAAAATTCAATTAAGAATAATCGTAATGCTGCTTTGGATATTAGGAATGCCAACATCACAGATACGAGAAAATACATTAACTTCCCACTGTTACAGAATTTGCAAGTTGAACAAAACATTTTGCGAATATCTAAAACTCTGCAGCAACCTCCTACAGGGGATGGCCAAAGATAAACATCTCAAACAATCTAAAAAGCTCTTAAGTTCCTCTTAAAAAAAGATTTTTCTTCTAGATCTTCCACCTTTTCCCAAAAACTCAGCCCAAGGCCCTTCTACAACTCAGTGCCACTCCTCTCCATTCTCCTACTACTCTGCCTCCCATTCCCAGATCAGGACATCAACCTTTTCTCTTTTTCCACGGCAGTAAAAGATGATGTAGCTTGGCTGACATGGTGCACCAAGGTACTGCATTTGCTTGAACTGACTGTGCCCGAGACAGTCCTTGGATGCTAGCACACACTTCACCTTATACAAATATATCACCTGCTACTATCCCATGTATCTTACATATCCAGAAATAATGCAATGCATAAGTTGCATTAGGTTTTTCATGCTAGCGATATGCTGTAACTACATTCAGTGGGTTCATACATTTAACCTTTGTCCATTTAACATTCATACTCCAAGCCCTTCCCAATCCCAGTTTCATGCACAATAAACTGCAAATTTTTGCTTCTTATCTTCACAAATTACAAAATTATAAACATGCAACATTTGACTATAAATTAACAGAGCCAAGCATTTCTTATAATAGCAGCCTACCGCAGTTTAAGCAACACCAGATGCAGAAGAGATGAGATATCCAAAATACAACCCTCTCATAAAATTGTAACATTTTTATATAAAATGTTGTATTACATTAGCATACAACTATAATCTTAACTATGAACTCTCAAGGTTTTTTTTATACAGTATATAGAATTATATGTTTAGTACAAATATAATTACTATGTAATCTGCAGGGCATATAATTATGCAATATATGAATAGTACATGCTAATTACTATGTGATTGCAGAGTAATTATATGGTTATTTGTGCCTGGGAGTCAACTGCTGAATTCCACTCTTTAAAACAAGATTCCATGGAAGAGCTCTGAATGGCGCATTTCAATACGAACAGACATGAGCTTACTGTATGATGTATTATGAAGCATTCTTTAAAAGAAAACCCAAGATGTAATAAAGCACCTCTTTGCTGATAATCATATACATGTTTTCCATTAAGGGTCCAAAATATAGTAAGTTCTGATATAGAATTAAAAAGCACTGTGAATATGAACACCTCAAAAATCAAAAGGGACAGGTTAATCAATCTTCTTTAAAAATAGAGCACAAGACAATTCACTGACCACACAAACAGCAGTGAAAGTTACTTTGGATGAAAGTTGAATTAGGTGCAAATTTTTCATAAACAACAGTTATACTCATTCATATCTTTCATACAATTTACATCTACCCAAGACTCGCACTCCTCTACATGTCAACTCTGAACATGGACCAGGTCTTTTGGTGTTTGGTTTGGTTTTTTTTCCCTAGAACTACCCCTGGCTGTAACTTGCCACTTGCCTTTTCTATTTTGATACATATGTCTCTAGCTATTGTTTCTGGCATATTTATCATCACATTATACAAATTACTTCTACCTTTTAAAACCAAGACTAACATACAGCACGTGAGAGATATGCATCAACTGCATTTGAATTAAACAAGACTGTCTAAACCAACCCTTCTCATTAATGCCAGCTTCTCCCAAGCTTTTAAATCATGTTTTAATGCAAAATTTACAATCCAGAACACACTTTATGCTTTATTTGTATTGCAAAAGTACAATATAATTATTCCTAAGTCCTGTGGTAACTACAAACAGTTAACAAGACAGAGTGTTTCTGAGGATTACTTACGCAGCAGTAATACGTAAGGTCAAAATTTCACTCAGCTTCTGTTCTGTAAAGCTTAAATTATTAAGACAGGCAGGAGTTTGGCTCTTACTAGGTACTGACTACATTAAGAGCAAATGGATCTAATCCAGAGCTACTTTTCCTGCCAGCATCCTTTGGGAAAGGTCTGTGTAAGGAGATCCTTTTTCAGTTCCCCCCTCTCTTGGGGCACTTCGATGTGGATTGAGGGTGGTCAGAGCAGCAGCTTGGGACAAGTAACGATTCCTTCCCACTACCATTTCCCCACCCAGAGCTTCCTCTCTCCCAAGTCCGCTTTGCCTTGGGCCCATTCTGGAAATCTCTGCCAAACCATGCAGCTCTCCGCTCCTGCCAAATCACTGCAGACTCCGAGGTAAATTACTTCCAGCAGGTGATAAGCGATGCCTCACGCCTGTGTGCGAGGCACTGGTTCCCACCCACGGCAAGGGGCCCAGCAGAGCAGATCTGCAAACACCAGGATGCTGCCTCCCAGCAGAAGTCACCAGCAGCTGCGAGCTGCTTCGCCGCCCTGCGTGCTACCCTGATGCAGTGCAGGCAGAGTCACGGCAGAACGCAGCCAGAGCCAGGAGCTGCTGCCTTGGTGGGAAAGCAGCAGCTCCCAACAGCCATAGAGTTAGGATGCCTAAAAACGTCCTCCTATCAGGCAGTTTGCTGTACACTATGTGCAAAAACTCTGGGGTAGCAATAATTGGCTTACTTGTACTAACTTACTTCTACATGGGTCACCGGCTCACAGCTCTTCTACTGCACATGTAACACGTGCATGCAAGGTGAGATGTTTTTCTGATAAATTTTACTGATGAAAAAAGAGGCCTTGTATTATAGTGTAAAGTGTTATCACGTTGATATTTGTTCTCTCCTGAACGCCCCCTACCCTGGCCCAACATTGTTACAGCTGCAACAGTTCTGGACTCAAGCTCCCATACGACAGCAGAAAGAAGCCGGCCAAATGCTCCAGTCTTTTATCCAGAGATATTCCTAAAGTTTTAATAGGGCTTCCTCTGCCCTGTGTGATCTTCTTTATGCTTCACCCTCTTTCACAGTCTCTTCACCTTAATCTTTCATCTTTCTTGCATTTCCATTTCCATTTCATTTCTGCACCTACGGAGCCTTTGGCTGTCTCCTCAACTCCTGTTAACTCCACAGTGCACAAGAAGGGATTCTCAGCGGATATTGGTAGCTTCTTATTCGTGTTCCTACTAGATGGAAGGAGTGAAAGGGCTATTACTTGTTCTATAAGATTCTTATTAAACAGCAAAATGGACACGTAGTTTTCAATTTCCTTACAGTACATAAAAAGCAATTTACTGAGGTTGCCATTAAAATTACAATTACTATTTGCAAGTAATTAGCATTTTTTCTAGCGTCTTTAGTGAAGGGAATGCTGTAAAGAGAGCAGTAAATGTTAATGTGATGGAAGGCAAAATTACGAAGTGATAGAGGTGACCACACGGGTATGGGCCTTCTTCAATGCAGGTGCAGAATATGGCATATAGGAACAAAAAAACGACCAGAATAAAGAGGAGAACCACAATCCCACTTTAACAGAAGTGCTGCTATGGGGTTCACCAAAATACTTCTGCTTTGTAAGAAGAACAGTTTAAAAAAATAAGGAAAGCATGGGAAATATTGTCATCTGCATCTTAATGGATTCAAATAAACTACCATTTTCCTGGACAAATTATTTCTAATCCCAAATGGCAGAGAAAAAACAAGTCATCCCTGAGAAATCACGAGACTGATGCATATACATGTTCATGTCATCCTGAGGTTCTACATGTCTTCTACTCAGCCTTTAGAGAAGTCAGGCATACTTCAAACCTTTTCCATAATCATGATAAGCAGGTGCTTTACTTTTTTAAATTAAAGCTAATACATTATCAGCTATACCCAGGGCTTTCAGAGTACTACCAAATACAACAATAGGCATGTTGAAATTACAATAGATGGCAGCAGTAGGTACACCAGGTGACAAGGATGTTGAGACTGACTCCTGTGTGCAGAAGAGCACACCCAGGGCTAGAGCAACAAAAGGACCTAAACCAAAACTGCCTAAACTGAGACTTTAGGTTCCTGAGACCAAAGCTGGAACGTTTTACATTCCTGGTCAGTCTTCCCCAGTCCTGGGCATGCAAGTCTTTGATAATGCAAATTCCACAGGTCCCTAGAATTCTTTTCTGAATACACCTATAAATCCACCTGAGGAGGTAACGACTATCTCCTGTCCAAGCCCTGTAGAGATCAAAAATATTTACATTGCTTAGTGTGAATCAACAGACATGATTTGGAAGTGTTCATCACTACCATGTTCTGCACAACTGCCATGCCCAAAGTCTTTTTCAAAACACCCTGGCCTTTATTTTTATGAGACTCCACTGATGAATCATCAGTCGGGATCTAGGACACTTTGGTTCTTATCTGATCTGGACTCTCAGAACTGCCATTCTCATTTCCCAGAAGGGTTCTCAAACATCTCACTGTAGGGTGTTCTCAAGAAAGTGCACGGGAAATAGTGCATATTACAAAACACGAGAGAGCATGATGTTTCAGCCCAAGGATGAGAGCTCTCCCTGGGAGGCAGACTGCTGGGTTCTGGCCTGCACCCAGGAAAGACAGTTATTTCTCTTACAAGAACAATGACTGGAAACCAGGATTCCCTTCCTGAAGATGACTCCCTTAACTGTAAGTCTACAGAGGCATGATCCCACGTGTGCTCTCTTCTTCGAATCCCTTCTAAAAAAATATAATGCTTTTGATACCACAGCTCCTCCCCTTCCTTCCAGACCAACCTACTGCCTAATCCATAGGGTAGTCTCCCAGGCTTTGTGAAAACCCGTAGAGAAGAGCACAGAGCACAGGCATCCCACTTCCTCAAAGACTATTCTGATCACTAACTTAATGACTAAAGCACCATAACATCTTCTGCTAGGTGCCCATTAAAAGAAGAGTGGCTTTCTACTACCAGGAGCGTACACCGATTGCTGTGTGGACAGATGCACCTGCCTGAGGCTGTGAATCTGGCTCCTCAGGTTCAAAGTCTTCCAACAAATCTACTTCTGTATTTCTTATTGTCCATCTAGAGATTTATTGTGCAGGGTTTCTTGGTGGTTGTTTGGGGTTGGTTTTTTTGGTTTGGTTTTGGTTTTTTACACAGTATTCCCTGTGCACTTTATAAGGATACTGGGCGTCTTTAGATATCACCTGGAAGCAGGAGCTCCTGACGTTACATGCCTGAATCTATCTCTTGGTCTGTTTCTGGATGCTTAATTCTATTAAGAGGGCCACATGCCCTACGTGCTGCATTTTGCATTGCCCAAGTTCACCACTGGATCTGGCCTCCAATACTTAGCAGGACTCTTGTCTCCATTTAGAGTTAGATCCTGATACCTTTAGTTGACCATTTCCTGGTGCATTTAATAGACATTACAGATAAAGGCTGTAAGAGAAAACTCCTATGCTGGGTATTTGTTGATGAAAAAGGGGAGAAATGGTGTGTCAAGATTTGGTACTTTCAGTCTTTTCTGGGGAGGAATGGGGAAAGGCTGAGCAGAAAAAACAGGTGGCTGAGCCCTGTGGGTTGGCTTAGGGACATCTGCTCAACTTACAGCTTATGTAAGAGGAGTCTTGCAACCCTACAGTGAACTGGTTTAAATTCTTGTTCCACGAGGGCAGCAAGGGAGAGGAAACCCGGCTCCCCAGTGTTAACAACATTGTGATCTGCTGCTGAAATTCTTTCTGTCTTCACTCACACAAATATCCTGATCTATCACCTTTCATTTCTGCTACAAATCTAATGAAAGTTACGCCAGGGTTCCTCATTTTCCATGTGGCACTGAGGATGACAGTTTTGCATTATATTCACGCCAGCATAGTTAAATCCATTTTATTCACTAGAGTTATTCCGAATTTTCAATAATCTAAGTTCAAGAATTTGGTCCTTTAATGCTACTTTTACTTCTTCTGTCCAAGGTATCTCACGTAGGAGGCAGAAATGTATGAATAATATCTAAACAAAGACACTTCCAATTGTTGCAAACTGATCCAGTCACTGTTTCTCACATTACTGCACCGATTATTTCAGTTCTACCCTAAAGAGTTTTAGGGTGTAGAGGTCATTTTAACGTATCTACACTGCACTAGCATTAGGGATGGATTATGCATGACTGGGACCATATACAGAATATATTTTTTTCTGAGGGAGTAATCTCAGTCATTCCATATACAATTCATGCTCTGTACTGAGTCAGAGGCTGGTTTTGTGGCTGTACTGAGTCAGAGGCCACGGCTTCAGCTGAGTTCTTCTAATTAATTTTCCGTTAAAAAATTCAAAGTGAAAATGCATTACTGCATATGCTCTCATGCTATACAGTTCAGTATTTTATTATTAGCTAAATACTAAGTCAACAGAATTGAGAAGGAACTAGCACACACGGAAATACAGAATAAACCTGTGAAAATATTCAAACCTACATGGTTGCCATGAGAAGTGATTTACTGCATGCAAGTTCTCAAGACACAGTGAGGGACTGTTTACCAAAGTCATGCCAATTTACAGGGCAACTTTCAGCATTTCTTTTTATTACTGCAGAATTGAATTCACAACCTGTTTCCTCTTTTCCTCAGACTTGATTAATTACCGTGTTAACATAACTACTGTTCTCCTGCTTATAATGGGCTCCCTCTAAAGTGCTGCCCCAGCAAAATAAACCAAGAGAAAGCTTCTAGCTCTTTGCTCTAGCATTGCAATGCTTTCGAATCTCACTATTTTTCAAATTTATGTTCCATTCCAATAAAGCTTGTGTGAATATTATAGCCAATCAGATAATACAAGGTTATGACCCTTGTAATTGATCCTTCAAGGTTCTTTTTGCCTTTTTCCAGTTGACGTGGTAAAAATTACATTTAGATGTGCTTGTTGACACTTGAGAATTCACTTTGTTGGTCATATACACTGTTTCAGAGAGATCACGTTACATAATGATGTATTTCTAGTGCTGTATTTCTTCTATACCTACAACCCCATTAAGCTGTAAGCAAACCTCCCATGGGGCTGTAAGACTACAAGTATCAAGGGGGCAATGCTCCCATACTGATCAGAGGGAGCATAGCTGGAGAAAGTATTTTGTGAGGATACAGGGTTAAACATTAGCTAATATTTTAAAATATTTTCAAATAAATAAAAGCAGCTTAAAATAAAAAGTTAAATTTCCATTTGTAGAAAAATACACATTTTAATGAACATAGACCATGTATGCTGGCACTAGAAATCAGTTATCTGTAGCAACGGTTTCTGTATCACATGACCACTGGAATAAAGTGATTAATTGGACTGTCTCAGTAAATGCGATCACTACACTTTTAATTAACCTCTTCAACCTCTTGTACCTTTTAGTTTTGTTATACATTACATTTTTGGAGTTTTCCAGTTATTATGCTTGACTAAGCTTAAAACAATGCAGAGTTGTGTTAGAAAGATAAGAAAAACAATTCAAACAACTCTTACTGTTCCTAATAAGAAAACACCGCTGATACTGTCATCATAAGGGTAGCTATAAATCAGGTGGAGGACAGACATTCTGAACTCTGTGGCTACGTTCCCACCTAATTTTTGTTTTGGCAGCACGCTGTTATTTAATGGCTACCAGGAAACCAGCTTTTGAAAATTCTTTCTCAACCTAGTTATAATTACTCCATATAAATCATACAATGATCAATTATAATAATCTTAGCTTCATACATTATTTAAACTTAGCATTTGAATCTACACAGCAGGAGTGCAGGAAATTCCAGAGTCCTCTCTCTGCTCACTAACAACTGCTTTATTCCTGAAGTCATGCCAGTTACAGAAAAGAAGGGGCCAGATACGCTCTTAGCTATGACAACGAAACCTGAAATAACCACAGATTTCGGACGAGGAAAGGTTTTTGGCCCTGAATATGGTATTTTTTCTAACCACACTAGCTTCCTGTTGTTGAAGCTAAATTCAACATGAGGTTTTGCTTTCTTTACATTGGTGCACCAAAGTCAGAGGAGTTCTTCTACAATTACATACACTGAGAACACAGTATATTCTTACTTTAAAATGGCTTAGGTCTTTCCCATATATATGCACACAGACCAGACACATTTGTATACACACGTATATGTACATAGAATGTTTCAATACTATTTGACTGCATGTCTCATTTCACAAGAAAGCTACTTATATAATTACTAATAAGTATGAGAAGTAATCCAAGTGTTTTTGTTTAACTTAAGGCTGATTCTAACATACCTGGACTCAGTGTGATTTGAATGCTACATCTGATGGAAGGAGGAAAGACACTAAAATGAAACAAACTTTCACAAAGGCTCAAGCAAAACATCCAAATATTTTTCAGAAAAACTTTATAACTGGATTTCAAATTAGTAACAAGGATTTTTAGAGCATTTTAATAAACTAACTACATATTTTTGACTATGTAAAATATTAAGCTTATGATTATTACTTTTTTGTACCTTGTCCTATTTCAGTCTCAGCCATAATATATGCTATAAAACGTAAACATAGGGTCTGGTTTGAGGTTTAATATTTAGAAATTTTCCAACACATATTTTAGTGTTTCAACTACATGCCAAGAATTGCTTTGTCAATAAAGCTGTATTTTCTGTTTTACTTTTTTCATTTCATCAAACAATAAAGCTGTTAAAATGTGGGAAGTGAACACGTAAAAAGTGTTAGGATTTATTAAAAAAAAATAAAGTGGTGCTTTTGCACATACAGAACCACACTTTTTCTCAACATCAAAAGAAAGTAATAGGTGAACCAAAGGGAAAGAGGTCAACGGTGAGAAGTCTGTCACAACAGGAAAAGGGCTGAGAAAGCCCTCAACTTAGACTATAGACTATAAATGTAGATACAAATGGGCACAACTCCAACACCAGGAACAAAAATATAAATCCATATGTCCAAATTTGGGCATCATATGAAATTTGTCCATGGACAAAGCACAAGTAGAAGCTCAGCAAATGATGCATAAGTAAAAATTAACTGGTAGGATTTTCAATTTTTTTTTTAAATAAGAGGCAAATACGACCCACAGCAACTCTTTTCAGGAGATATAAAAACTCTTCCTCAAAAGTCTAACTGGGAACGCCATTTAGCTCATCGTATGGATAAATGCACAGTGGAGGAACCAAGGAACTTCTCTGTGCTCCTCAGCTGGGCAGACTTTGGTCTGCCCAAAGCCCTAAAAAACCTGCAGCATTTAGATTCAAGCAAAGAAAGGAGACGTCAAGGAAGGAGCTTGTCAGAGCAGGAAGGAAATTCTAGAAAGACAAGACCTCATACATGATAAAGCTGGCATTCATATTTGATCTTAGAATCGCAAGGTTAGAAAGGATTTCATAAAATAATCCATCCTCCTGCCCAACAGAAAGACCAGCTATAGCCAGAACAAACCCTGACTGATGCTGTCTTAGACATACCCAAGTCCATAGAACCAGAGGGGATGCATGCAAAAGTGCTGAGGGATCTGGCCTATGTCACTGTGAGGCTGATCTCCTTTTCATAGGTCTTGGTGATCAGGGGAACTTCCTGATGACTGGAGTAAAGCAAATCATAGAATCATAGAATCATAGAATCATTGAGGTTGGAAAAGACCTCTAAGATCATCGAGTCCAACTGTCAACCCAACACCACCATGTCCACTAAACCATGTCCCTAAGCGCCTCATCTACACGTCTTTTAAATACCTCCAGGGATGGGGACTCAACCACTTCCCTGGGCAGCCTGTTCCAATGTTTCACCACTCTTTCAGTAAAGACATTTTTCCTTACATCCAATCTAAACCTCCCCTGGCGCAACTTGAGGCCATTTCCTCTCGTCCTATCGCTCGTTACTTGGGAGAAGAGACCGACACCCACCTTGCTACAACCTCCTTTCAGGTAGTTGTAGAGAGCAATGAGGTCTCCCCTCAGCCTCCTTTTCTCCAGGCTAAACAACCCCAGTTCCCTCAGCCGCTCCTCATCAGACTTGTTCTCCAGACCCCTCACCAGCCTCGTTGCCCTTCTCTGGACACGCTCCAGCACCTCAACGTCCTTCTTGTAGTGAGGGGCCCAAAACTGAACACAGTATTCGAGGTGCGGCCTCACCAGGGCCGAGTACAGGGGCACGATCACTCCCCTACTCCTGCTGGCCACACTATTTCTGATACAGACCAGGATGCCATTGGCCTTCTTGGCCGCCTGGGCACACTGCCGGCTCATGTTCAGCCAGCTGTCGACCAGCACCCCCAGGTCCTTCTCTGCTGGGCAGCTTTCCAGCCACTCTTCCCCAAGCCTGTAGCGCTGCATGGGGTTGTTGTGGCCGAAATGCAGGACCCGGCACTTGGCCTTGTTGAACCTCATACAATTGGCCTGGGCCCATCGATCCAGCCTGTCCAGGTCCCTCTGCAGAGCCTTCCTACCCTCGAGCAGATCAACACTCCCACCCAACTTGGTGTCGTCTGCAAACTTACTGAGGGTGCACTCAATCCCCTCATCCAGATCATCGATAAAGATATTAAACAAGACCGGCCCCAGTACTGAGCCCTGGGGAACACCGCTCGTGACCGGCCGCCAACTGGATGTAACTCCATTCACCACAACTCTCTGGGCCCGGCCGTGCAGCCAGTTTTTGACCCAGCGCAGAGTACATCTGTCTAAGCCGTGAGCCACCAGCTTCTCTAGGAGAATGCTGTGGGAGACGGTGTCAAAGGCCTTGCTGAAGTCCAGGTAGACCACATCCACAGCCTTTCCCTCATCCACTAGGCGGGTCACCTGGTCATAGAAGGAGATCAGGTTGGTCAAGCAGGACCTGCCTCTCATGAATCCGTGCTGGCTAGGCCAGATCCCCTGGTTGTCCCGCTCATGCCTTGTGAGCGCCCTCAAGATGAACCGCTCCATAATCTTCCCCAGCACCGAGGTCAGGCTGACAGGCCTGTAGTTCCCCGGATCCTCCTTCCGGCCCTTCTTGTAGATGGGCGTCACATTGGCAAGCCTCCAGTCGTCCGGGACCTCCCCCGTTAGCCAGGACTGCTGATAAATGATGGAGAGTGGCTTGGCGAGCACCTCCGCCAGCTCCCTCAGCACTCTCGGGTGGATCCCATCCGGCCCCATAGACTTGTGAGCGTCCAGGTGGCGTAGCAGGTCATTGACTGCTTCCTCTTGGATTACGGGGGGTTCATCCTGCTCGCCGTCCCTGTCTTCCAGCTCGGGGGGCCGAGTACCCTGAGGATAACTGGTCTGCCTGTTAAAGACTGAGGCAAAGAAGGCATTGAGTACCTCAGCCTTTTCCTCATCCTCAGTGACAATGTTCCCCCCTGCATCCAATAAAGGATGGAGATTCTCCTTGGCTCTCTTCTTGTCATTAATATATTTGTAAAAACTTTTTTTGTTGTCTTTAACGACAGCGGCCAGATTGCGTTCTAGCTGGGCTTTTGCCTTTCTCATTTCTTCTCTGCACGACCTAACGAGATCCCTGTACTCTTCTTGAGTCGCCTGCCCCTTCTTCCACAAGCGGTAAACTCTCCTTTTTTTCCTGAGTCCCAGCAAGAGCTCCCCGTTCAGCCAGGCCGGTCGTCTTCCCCGCCCGTTCTTCTTACGGCGTACAGGGACAGCCTGCTCCTGCGCCTTTAAGACTTCCTTCTTGAAGATCGTCCAGCCTTCCTGGGCCCCTTTGCCCTTCAGGACCGTCTCCCAAGGGACTCTCTCAACCAACGTCCTGAACAGGCCAAAGTCCGTCCTCCGGAAGTCCATGGTTGCGGTCTTGCTGCCCCCCCTCCTTACTTCACCAAGAATCGAGAATTCTATCATTTCATGGTCGCTAAGCCCAAGACGGCCTCCGACCACCACATCTCCCGCCAGTCCTTCTCTGTTAGTAAACAGCAGGTCGAGCGAGGCACCTCCCCTGGTAGGCTCACTTACCAGCTGTGTCAGGAAGTTGTCTTCCACACACTCCAGGAACCTCCTAGACTGCTTCCTCTCTGCCGTGTTGTATTTCCAGCAGACGTCCGGGAAGTTGAAGTCCCCCACGAGAACAAGGGCTAGCGATTGAGAGACTTCTGCCAGCCGCTTGCAGAACGCTTCATCCGCCCCTTCATCCTGGTTGGGTGGTCTATAACAGACTCCCAGCAGGATATCTGCCTCGTTGGCCTTCCCCCTCATCCTTACCCATAGACACTCAACCGTACCATCATCACAATCGTTGAGCTCTATACAATCGAAACACTCCCTAACATACAGGGCCACCCCACCGCCTCTCCTTCCTCGCCTGTCCCTTCTGAAGAGTCTATAGCCATCCATTGCAGCACTCCAGTCATGAGAGTCACCCCACCATGTTTCTGTGATGGCGACTAAGTCATATCTCTCCCGCTGCACAATGGCTTCCAGCTCCTCCTGCTTGCCGCCCATGCTGCGTGCATTGGTGTAGATGCACTTGAGCTGGGCTATCGATTTCGCCCCCATGTCACAAATATCTTCAAGAAGGGCAAACAAAAGGATACAGGGAATAACAGGTGGGTCAGCCTAGCCTCAGTTGCAGGGATGATTATTGAGCAAGCCCTCCTTGAAGCCATATCCATGCACATAAAGGACAAGAAGGTGATGAAAAACAGTCAGCATGGATTTACCAAGTTCAAATCAGGCCTGACTGCGTTCTACATTGAGATGACTGGTTCAGTGGACAGAGGGAGAGCACAGTGTCAATTTACATTGACTTTAGCAAGCCTTTTGATACAGTCTCCCATATTAATCCTTGCAGCCAAATTGGAAAAACAGAGTTTGGATAGGAGGACTACAGGGTGGAAACTGGCCCTGCTTTGAGTGGGACCTCGATGACCTCCAAAGGTCTCTTCCCACCTTAATTATCTCCCTAATCTATGCTCTAACCTGTTTTTCAATAACTCCACAGCCTTTCCAAATAGCTATCCAGTATTCCCTATGCATCCCATTAAATTTTTTCCTGGTAGCTAATCTAATTATCACTTCCTGCAACATAATTCCCCTGTTTTCCTTACTAACTTCACTCCTTTCCTCTTAGCAATGGCTTTTTAAATTCTTGAAGACTGTCATTCTCCCATCACTCCACTCTTCTTTTAAGCCAATCCTCCCCAATCTACTAATTCCTTCTTTATAATGTAAGTCATGTTTTCTAGATATCTAAACTTACTCTATTTTATTCTCAGATTTGAAAAAAAATGCAGATTACCAAAAAATCCATTGACCAAGAGTTACTGTACAAGTTGTACTCAGGAGATCTCTACGGACAGACAAAACCTGTTAATTCAAGAGTTGCTGAAGCATAGCTTACTCCAGCCTCAAGCAATACCAGTGTAGGTAGGGATGGTTTACACTCATTGACTGTCTACTGCAAGAGTATATATTAGCTTATCTATGACAGCAGCTTGCTCCTGATGGCTATAACCTGAAAAAAGAGTCAACGTATATAAAACCTAAGTAGAAAAATTATCCTGCTTATTCTGCGGTATTACTCTTTTGGAAGGAAAATCAAGAGAGGACAGAGGGCTGGAGAAGTGATTGTGAATCGAGTCTGACAACAGCAGCTGATGGGATAAATCAGGAGACATGTCAAAGCATAGAGTGCGGAAAGATACCCTCTCCAGCATAACAAGAGAAAAGGTCTACCTTCTCTAAGGCTCTCCTGCAACTCCTATCAGGTAGACACAGATGTCTCTGTGGTCATGACAAAAGTACATTAGCACAAGTAAAAGAAAAGGCTAAAATCATAGTGAAAGCAGCAGTAACAGAAACGGGGCAGATGCTCAATTAGTGACAGCAGCAGTAGGGGTGGGGCGAAGGTTGCCATCATGGCAGCAGAGAGAGCAATAGAGTTGGAGAACAGCAAAAGTCACAGCAGCTGTGGAGGCACTGAATCATCCCCCCTTTCCCTGCTGCTAGTGAAAACCATTTGGGGCAGTTATCTGGCCTATCTACCAAACAATATGAGCCTCATTTCATTAATCCACCACCAGCTGCTTTTCTTTTCTCTATCAGTTGGTCCCAATGCAATCCTGTTGAATACAAACAAATTCACCATAATGTGAACAGGGTAACACTGGTAACTCTTGTCTGTTCATGGATTTGCTGTGGATCAGCTTCAGGAAGCTTATGTGAGCTGCAGTCACTGTGTTGCTGCTGACTTCATCTTAAGTCTCATTGCTGAGACTTCAAAGGCCAATGATCAAGGAGATTTGTGGATTGAGGCAGGTGCGATTAATGGAACAAGGGAAATAAGATACTTTGGAAATAAGTAACTTAAATGATACTGACTTAGAGATTTAATAATGATTATGATGGTCACATTCCTACTGCGTGTCCAGAAGACAAAGTAGTACAAAATGAAGGTAAGGCAGCTGTGTTCGTGCAACTGGGGGTTTATTAACTTGAGATCATTATGTTATTTAATAAACTAGACCACACTAATAATTAGACCACTGCCTACTATCTACTCTAAATTACCTTTCACTTCCACTTATGCCATGTACAACACATGGCAATAGACAGAAAGCTTCTTCCTGTTTTGTCTTCAGTGTTTTGGTCTTTCCCCTTTTCTCCGCTGATCTCTCTCCCTGAGCTAGTCTGGTTTACCTTTACTTCTCTCTTATAAATGTCCAACTTCTCTTCTTTTCCAAATGTAAAAATGTAGTTCTTCCTGAAAAAAGGCAAGCAGGAAATCAAATTATTTTGACTTCATTGTTAACTACCTAGCACTCGTGCCTCTTTTTTGAGGTGCTGCCCCCATGCCTCAGCTGTCTGTTATTTAGTGTCCAGTCTGAAGCCCACCAAACACAGTATTTTGACTTCCATTTGCTTCAATAAACTCTGGATCCAGGTTTTATGCCCTAATTCAGCCTGTGCTTTAAGCCCATTTAAACCCATTTAAACCCAATTAACTAAGCATTTGATTAACTGCTATCAGGAACTGGGCATCAGCTTACACTCTCCTTGGCTCCATTTTTAACTCTAAAATACATATGGAATGCACGGGCTTTTATTTAGTGTACATGTTTACAAATATGTGAATGCACAAGTACATAGGAGTAAAGTAAAAACAACTGAAAGAGAGAAGTAATGTTATACTAAAATTAATTATTTCAATGTTCAAACACTAAAGTAAAATGAATGTCCTCCTAATTAGTGAAGAATGATCCTCACTAAGTAAAATGACAACACTATTTACATTTAAATAGTCTATTTTATTCAGAGTCACTTCACACACAGGCACACTACTGAATTGCAGCCAGTTCTGGAGTGGAGAATTATACTTATCCAGCACCAGTTACACTGTCCAAGAGGCACTGGAGGGACATAGATAAGAGATGAACTAAGAATGTATAATACTCCTGTAATCAAAACTATAACATTTACCCAAATTGCTATTATTATTTGTTTTCAACATAAACATTCCTGATCAGGTAACAAGTGTTACTGCTGCCAGGAATTCAGACCATGAGACTGACATCCCAACTCACATCCTGCTGGGACACTTGTGCAGTATTGTCCTGGTTTCGGCTGGGATAGAGCTAATTTTCATCCTAGTAGCTAGTATAGTGCTGTGTTTTGGATTTAGTATGAGAATAATGCAATAACACACTGATGTTTTAGTTGTTGCTAAGCAGTGTTTACACTAAGTCAAGGACTTTTCGGCTTCCCATGCTCTGCAAGCGAGGAGGGAGCATAGCCAGGACAGCTGACCCAAACTGGCCAAAGGGATATTCCATACCATGTGACGTCATGCTCAGTACATAAACTGGGGGGAGTTGGTCAGGGGACAGTGATTGCTGCTCAGGGACTGGCTGGGTGTTGGTCAGCAGGTGGTGAGCGGCTGCATCACTTGTTTTTCCTGGGTTTTGTTCCTCTCTCTCTGTTGTTGTTTTCCTTTTCATTACAATTTTTTTTATTATTACTATTTTATTTAAATTATTAAACTGTTCTTATCTCAACCCACGAGTTTTCTTACTTTTGCTCTTCCAATTCTCTCCCCCATTCCACCGGGGCAGGGAGGGTGAGCAAGCGGCTGTGTGGTGCTTGGTTGCCAGCTGGGGTTAAATCACAAGTATTGACCTAAATGTATGGTTTTCAAATACTAATTCACTGGTGTTAACAATATTAATCACATTCCCTTCATTGCAGGTGCAGCCAGTACAGTGTTGCAGAGACAACAATTGTACAGTGCACAACAGTTGTATAGTGGTAGAGTCATTCCTCTGGCACATAACACTATATGATGTGGTAACATGGAGACTACAGCTGCCTGAACCTCCTTGCATAAACATAGCTCTAGTTTATGACAGTTGCTCTGACTTTCTGTGTCAATGAAGCCATAGGTGCAGGATGGATTCAGAGCCTTTGTATTGCTAATTTCTGTCTGCAAACCTTGATGCTTAACCAAACTGAGCAGATAACTCTGGTGAGTTTCAGTTTCCCATTTTTCTCTACTCCCTTTTTCTTGAAGAATGGATTCAGTAACACTGTTAGGTAAATCCTGGCAGAAGGTTAAAGTACTTAGAACCAGGGCCCCTCACAAACAGGCTGATGAGGAGTTTCTTCTCAGTCCTGTTGGAGATAGGAGATTGACAGCACCCTATGTATATTTGCTCTTTATTTGTATTTACATGCTGCTTCATCCCCATCAAATCCAAAAAAGTTTGCTTATATACCTATTGATTAGTGTCAATAGCAGTATTTTTACTTTTGAATATACTTACAAATACATACATTTAGTTAAAAAATAGTACTCATTAAAGCCTGTGACCTAAACTAAACCTGCATCTTGAAGGTTGAACAACTCTTGCTCTCCAAGGCCTTCATACTATAACTGTGAAACTTTCACACGTCCAATTAAGTGTACATTCAATACAATAGTATAGTTTCCTCTGTAATTCAAGAGCATGAGAAAGAAAGATTAAGAACACTATTGAAATCAACACCAAAACTTCAAATAAAATGAATCATGATTAGCTGTTAAAGCTAGAATGATGTAGAAAGGAGAGACATTCACAGTACAGTAGTGTACCAGTAAAAAAATAAAGTACAAAAGTCCCACATATTTGACATTTGAAGAACAAAACTATCCATCAATGTCTTAGCACGGATCGATCAAACAGAATGCTACTGCCGAAAACCTAATAGTATGATGGTAATAATGTAGCCATAAAGCCTCTACTTTATAATTGACTGCTTCCACTTCAAGCTAACATGTCTAAAAGAGTGACTAATGTTCACCTAAAGACTTCACTTGCATTGAATGACAATCAGCTACACCTTGCGCTATTCTCCATAGATTGCTTATGCTGGGTAATTGTTGAGGGACACGAGCCAGAGGGAAAACAGTCTACTTAAATAAGGAAATTTGTATGAAGAATGGTATGATAATGTCCAAGGAAAATATACAGTTTCTCATCTGATTGTAAAACACAACACAGTACTCTACTTCAGCCAACACATTCCTTTCCTAAAGCAGAAGCATCAGTAGTGACTCCATAAATAGGTCAGAGTAGGTTTTATATTTCAAACAGGTATTTTCAGTCACTGTATGCTTCCCAAAATTACAGCCTATATTCTTTGAATAAAGAACATATTTCTGAGAATTTACAGATAGATTGTATGCTTTGGTCAGATTTTCCTTTGGTAGAGGGGGGAATAATGCAATTTCACTGAAAGTCAATAGAGTTAATCAGTGTTATAAAACCAAACAGAACTATACACTTCAATGACATGATCTGCCTTTATAACTGACTTTTGTGATCTTACAGAGCAGACTATCTTAAAAATAGTATGAGATAACACACAGTTTATTTAGTTTTAATTCAGGAGACTAAGATGAATTTAAGCATATTTTTGTACTTTCCTGAATGAAAAAAAACTGAAATACTGAAGAATCAGTTTGGGTTTTTTTTTAATTTTTTGAGGCCAGAATGAGAAATTGAAATTTGCTTTGTAAGTTTCACTGTAGGTAAAAATGTATTTAAAATTAAAATGTTTGGAACTCTCTAATGGACCATGAGTGTAAATCAAATTGCTCTGTCACCTTTGATATATACTTAAAGGTAATTGGCTAGTCTTAGTGATGTATTTTTAAAGAGCTACCTATTGATTAATAATGTTTCAGTATTAATATAACCACTTTGTGTGGATCAAGAAACATCAATAGCAGAAACCCATATTTATCCACAAATTAACTGGATATAGATCTGTTGCTTTAAGCCAAATGGGGTGTATTCACTCATTATTTTACAAGAGGAATGAGATAACTGTAACAGTGAAGATTAAAGCAAAACTTGGTTTTATATTTTAGCTGCATACAATGGATAAAGTTCATGTTTTTATGCTCTTGCAGAACGCATAAAGAAAGGACGCAAAAGCAAAACTCCCACCTGTGGGAATCTGTGACACAGTAATTTTGTATTTTGGGACCTTCTGCTCAAATGCTGGACAAAATGAAATGTATAGTACAAACAGAGGTGGTTTTTTTCCTTTTTTTTTTTTTTTATCCAGTTAAAAATGGATTAAACCAGTAAATGATCTTGTAATCTGATCCATATAGCCAGAGCTTTTACAGTCACACTCATCTCACTGTCACCCAACAGGCTCCATAAGGACACAGAGGTTTGCTGATTTAAAGAGATATTTGAAAATAATACCCTGGCCTGCATGTGGTGAGCCATCACACAAATATATAACTGAACATGAAAAACCACTTGTAGATGAACGTTATCTACCTGAGACTACAGTGTACATTCACACAGTGTATGTAAATGTGTGAGAAAAAAACTCAGTTAATTACCATAGGAAATGGCAGAAAAAAGTGTTGTGCCTTCCTACTGCAAACACTAATGAATAAATTCAGGAAAGCCCTGTTGTCAAGTATTTACCAAGCAGTTCAAAACCTGTATTGTGCTCTGAAATCTTAACAAGATCAGAGCAACTCAAGGCTGGAAGGAACTGTAATGGCTATCTAGTTCATCCTCCTGTGGCAAGCCAAACTGAGCCCATCCTTTGCAAAATATATTTATATCTCCCAGTGGAGGGGATGCTACAGCCTCCAGGGTATTGCATACAGTGCCTAGTTATTTTTAAAGTTAGATTTCTTTTCCCTAATATCTAACCTAAACATCACATACTACAATTCAGACCAATTGACAATTACCCTGTCACAAAGGATATTAGACTGCTTTGACATTTGTTCTTAATGAATCCACGCTGACCCTCCTTATCACCTTACATCCCCTGGATGCTTTTAAATCAATTTTTTTAATACCCTATTCTATCATCCTTCCAAGCACTGAGTTTTGGGAACTGGATTATAATTCCCTGAGCCTTTTTTCCTAGGTTTATTTTATTGATGGTGCGTGTATATATATATAATTTTTTTTTTTTTTTAATAAGGTAGGGTACTATGTTAGTCTTTCCCAAGCGCCCTGGGATCCCTCTTTCATCCATGAGTTCTCAAAGATAATTGCTAATGGTATAGTGAGAACTTCAGCTTGTTTAAGTACTCCAAAATAAATTTCATCAGGCTTTTGGAGTATTTTCAGGCCATCAGAAGGAAAAAAGCCTAACACTTCTTGTGTGTTTTTCTTCCTTTATATTCAATACACAATTTAACTTGAAACTAAAAAGGAAATATAAATCTTTAACATTTTTTTTTTGGTGCCACGTCACGTGATAACATACCATATGTTACAGGTCAAACATCTTAAAACTGCCTTCCTAAATTGCTTGCTGAGTTATGTTGAATACTTTTTAGATTATTTTTATCAGTAGAGAATAGTAGTTCTCAAAGTCAAAAATCCATCTTTTCACCTCCAATACATACAAGGAATAAACAGACACAGGAAGTGAGGCCTAAGGTATTGGCAGTCTTCGGCTGTTTTTTTGCTACTCTGGAGAAGGAAAACAAACTTTCACCCCAACTGAGAAGTTAAACCAGACTGTGGTGAGACTTTGTCTCACCACAGTGGCCCAGAGAAGCAGAAGCATTCTGATAAACCAGACTCTGAAACAGAGCAAAGTTGGCCAAAACTTTATTACTGTTATTTCATTTATGATCGAACACATAAATGGATAGCCTTTCTATTCAAATTAACTAAAGCCACCTATAGCAAAAAAAGGATCTTCCAATGTGCACTCACATCTCTTGAGCTTCAAAGCCCCAAGCTATGAGCAAAGTGTCCTTATTCAAAAGAAACCACAAAGCCATCAGATCAGGACAACCTATCCACCACCAATTGCCCTATCACCCTCTTAAACTTGTATCCGACCACCAGGAGGAATAAAATAAGGACCTCTTGAATCTCAAATGCATGAAACTGCTTTCCTTCCTTCCTATTTTCCTGAGCAGGAAGCTGGAATCTCTCTTAATCTCTTTTCTGGTCAACATACGGGCAAACTATTTGAGCCAGGACAACAGTGGCTAAGGCTACTGCTATAAAGAATGTGATACGGCTGAAGAAACACAGCAAATCCAGATGGAGTCTCAACAATGGGAAGGAAGACAGCACAGATAAGATCACTCATTGCCCACAGCGAAGACAGTACCTGAGTCATAATCCCCAGTGCTACATGGCTGTGGATCCAGCAAGTCAAGGACTCCCACAATGTGTGCTTTATGGTCAGATCAGCAAGGGACTTTTTCACAGCATCTGTCCTCAACAAAAATAAGTGATTTGTTGAGCCTTACAGATAGTAGGGCCTCTTCTATCTGTTCAGGAAAGTAGTGAAAACAACTGGACTAGAGGAGCTAATCAGCGCCCTAAAGCCCTATCCCAGCAGAGCTGTCAGTCAGTCAGAGCCGGGGGAGCTCCAAACCCACTCTCTTAGCATTTCCTATTCATCTATAAAATCACACAAAGCTAGTGAAGGGACAGTGCCAGGAGCATCAGTTTCCATTTCTGAAGGGCTCCTGAAAGAAGCGTCAGTCTGCTCAGCATTCAGCCCCTGAGACCTAGGGAGCCGAAGAGATGGGATCAGGAATATCGCGTCAAATCAAATGTAATCTATGGCTTTCAGATGAGAGCCATAGCCATTAAATGATCCCCCAAGTGCAAAACTATGGAAAGCCCTGCTATAAACAAAGGAGATCTAGTTCCTGGATGAAGCACTTTGTCCTTCTTTAATCAGTAATTCTTTTCAAGGCAAATTAAAGTGTTGGGATAGAGCTACTACTATGTTAGAATGGCTCTTAGACTGAGTTCCCTTCTCCTCTGAGCTTGCAAAAGCTTAGAATAAGCTCAATAACGGTATCCACTCCACAGTACGGTAGACCATGCCATCTCGATTCCGCAACTGGATCCCCCTCAGGCTTCTGAAGCAGCAAGAGCAGGAAGGGGAAAGTAAAGGAAGCACAGTTTTTTATGATCAACAATTTACTGTGGATCTGCATGTCCTAAAATTGCAGCTACTGCAGAAACAACACAAGGATTAGCTGCTTCAAGAAACATACAACTTGCACAAAATTTCCCTATTTTACTTGTTTCCTAAGAATAATTCTAAGGTTATTTTTGCCTTTCTGTAAAAAATTAAATAGTCAACTTTTCTAGTTTGTCTTCATCCAAATATTTCTGTAAAACTCATTAATGATTGGACTGCTTCTGGAAAAGCTCAATTTGTACGCAAAAGCTTGCTGCAAAGTAAGTTGTGAAGAAGTAACATGGCACTACATCAAATGAAGTTTAGTATTTTCCTACTTTCTTTTAACCAATCTCACAGGTGCTTTACATTTTGCTGTAATATTTTTACGTAATGCAGAATCCTAAGCCACAATGACCCACCCAAATTCCCAACAAGTTAATCAGATGCATAAGAAGCAATTCAGAAAACAAGCAGTAACACTGAGAAAAAAGCCATTAAACATGCAGAGAAAGCTTTTACCAGGGCAAAGAGATAGGTCAAGTTGTGCAAAAAGGAAATATAAGGAGCAGTTTAATGGCCTTAAATGCATTAGTAATTTTACAGCATTTGCTCTTTTTTATAGTGAAAGGATGTACTCAGTACCTAAAAGCTACTATATTTAACTGGAAAAATGAGTGACCACTGTTTACTACTACAAAATCCAGGCCCTAGGTCCATGACAAAAAATTACTATTTACTTCAAATCAACCAGCTAAAAGGCTTTCATATATTTAAAATACATAATTTTATGAATTTTCATGCAAGATTCCTCATTGTCATTTTTGAGAAATTGCAGCAAATTAATACGGATCTCCATCCACGGTTGAAAATATTTTTTGTATAACAATGAAGTCATTACTCTTTTTATTTCTGTAAATTCCATGAGAGCAAGAAATAGAAGCACAATAAAACTTTTTTCATAACAGTTGATTAGAAAATATGGCCTGCAGAAAGTCTAGCTCTCTTTGTACTTTGCACATTAAGAATCCAAATACGTTACCAAAGCTGGGATTTTAACCCCCCACAGCTTTAGCACAAAGAAACACATTAATAAGATACAATTTAGATTTGCATTTTTTAATAAGCAAGGGGATCAAAGAAAATATGAATGCTGAAGGGATGTTAAATCATGTCCAAATTCAAACATCAAGGTATACTACAGAATGAAGACATTTGCACTAAAGTAAGTGTAGTAAGGTTTTCCAGAAGTTGTGGTGAACAAAATGTTCTTTATGAACTGTTCGCCTGCGCCTAGTATGTCTAGGAGAGAAGCAGATGCATTCAAGTTGCACCAAGTATTTTGGGGATTGGCATATCTTGATTGATGGCAAATCGGCAGGGATGGTGGAGGACCAGCAATGAAAGGATTAATCTTTCTAATAACCTAGTACTGTTCTCATTAAAGACTTTGGCCTGTTTCTACATGAATACATGAATATCTTGAACTACCATACATTTTCATTCAGACATCAGGACAGCGTATCTCATTAAGGTGGCCACACTGCTGTAATCTACTGGGAGTAACCATTAGTATGGGCATACCGACCACAATGGACTGGTACAAAAGACTGCTGATGACCTGCCATTAAAAAGGGCTATGTATGCACATCTTCACATCCCATGAGGCGGCTGAGCTATCTCCCACATGGCAGAATGCAAACCAGTACCAGCACTTCTGCTATTTATGCATATCTAGGACAGCTGACAGGTACATAAAGGGGCATACAGTTGTTGAAAAGGGCACCAAGAAAACAAGGAGGAAATGGCCTTGACAGGCTAATGACAAACATTCTTTTCTGTAAAACTGTTTTACATTTTTTGAAGAATTGAGTTCAGAAGCTAAAGCTGCCTCCAGGCGTGACCAGCATTTACTCATCAGATCACCACAGGCCTCGATGACCTTGGCAGTCTTACAAGGATCATAATTTTACATGGATGAACTGTTCCTGAACAATTTCTCCAAGCAGGATTTCTATCAATGTCAGGCCCACTTGTCTTTTCATTCTACTTCCCTTTCCTTGATTAAACATATTTATAGTGGACATTTAAGAGAGAAAAACAAGTCTTCACTAACATGCAGGTTTAATAAAATTAAATCAATCAATCATAGAACTAAAATAGTGTTTGCACACTCTTCATGTTATCACATTCTTCACTGCTTGCATGCTTTGTCCCTCTGTCTATCCTAGTGATTTACTTTGTAAGTTCATCAGGATAGGGTTTATCTTTTATTCCATGTTTGTGTACAGCCTGGTACCTCGTTCCCAAATGGCTCTTGAATGTTATGTAATAAACATGATTCATATGTGGATCATCTCCATCATTCTTACAAAGAGTGACAGAAGATAATACCTTTGAAGGAATCACTTTCAACACTTCAGTGTCAATGTGCAGCAATGGTGTACACTTATTGTAAACTTCCAGTCTAGGAGTTTCCCATGAATTTTGAGGGTAAAATGCTCGATGTAATTGGAGTATACAATGAACTACATTCACTGCTTGCAATTAGACTCAAAAATCCAGAGTAACTTTGTTGCTTCATTGAAAGATATCAAATTCCGTCTCATTTCATAGCCCTCTCCCATCTTCAGAAGAGACCAACACAGAACAAGAAATCTAACTACAGCTTTTTAAGCATCACACAAAAAAAATGAGGATGATATTTATTCTTTCTCTGCACAAATAATGTGTAATAGAAATCTATATATTAAGTTGGGGAAGAAGTCTGTTCTAGCATCCATGGAGGAGCTTCTACTCAAACACAAATACTGAATTTATAAGCAGAATTCAAGATTTAGTTCTTAATTACCATTTCCTGTCTTGCCTCCACCGGTACTAACAGCAAATTAATTGATACCACACCACATACACACCTATCTTGCTACAGTGGAGTTTAATGGAGAGGAAAAAGGTACAAAAACGTCCTGGAAAGCAGCTGTTATTGGCTGCTGTCAGACAGGGATAGATGGACATCTGTTCTGATTCACTGCAGAAATCTTTCTGTTGTTAAATTTCTAACACATGCATAAATCATAAGAGGCTGAACAGAGCGATTACTCTGTATCTGAACATTCTGGTTTTTTTCTTTTTAATGGAAAATAAACTTGGACAAACACATCACCAGAAAAACTCCTAAAAACTTGCCCTAATCATTGCTAATTTTCAATAATATATTTATTAAGTCATATTTTCAGTCACAGAAATACAATAACAAATGGACAAAGCTGCTTCTTTGAAAGGGATAAACGAGTTAAATTTCTCAACAACAATTCAGCTAGTGCCTTGTGAAAATTTTAAAGCTTGGCTGCCTGAATGTAAGATGGCACGGGTATCGCATGGCACAGTAATCATCCTGGATACATACTTGAATTACTCACTGGGACAGATCTATCAAGCTTTATTGAGTTGGTAAAAACAAATGGCTATAAAGATCAACTTTGGTTTATGAATCTGGCCCATAGAAAGAAAGAAACATACATTTATTCAAATCAGTTTCCAGCACAATAGCTGAAAGCAAGCAACAGACAATAAAACAAATTGGTGCTTGATCTAGTACTATTCGATATATTTTAAATATTTTCTAGTATGCAGTTATATATGTCTTATTAAAAAATTGCTCCATTCAGCTGTTGAAACAATACAGTATAATATTACTGCCAAATCTTAACAAAAGCTGTTTTGGCTCAGCCAAAGGGGAAAACAAAAAAACCCACAAAATTCTAATTTTCTGTACAGCACTGTCACTAGATATATAGCATGGATACTGAAGTGTAAACTAACTAGAATAAAAGAATCAACCTTTTAATGAGTGTAATATATCATGACAATGTCAATTTGATTAATGTAATGGGGCCACATTTCAGAAGAAGGAAATTACAGGTCGTTAGTGTAAGTTAAAATTATGTTAGAGATTTGAATGATTTTCTTCATTTTCCTAAGAATTTATCAAATCTTTTTCTTTGAATGTCTTATGTTTTTCTTTAAAATCTCACACCATTCTTCTTGCCTCCAACCAGTTTTAACTCAGAAACTGACAAGCGTGAGTCGCAATGCTTTGTCTGATTATACAACATCTGGATCGATTAGAAAAGAAAAAAAAAAACAACTCGTGAATCTACTAGGAAAAAAACCTTCTTTTTATTAATATAATTATACACACAAGTCCCTTTTTTAACATAGATTTTTAGTAAACATACAGTTGGGTAAGTTTTGTGCCGTGTAGATACAAACAAAAAATGACAAGCAAGACAAGGCGCAAGAGTTTAGAGGTTGAAAACAAAGATTTTGGAGGCAGAGGAGGCAGCTTAGGGAAAGTACAATATAAAAGAACAAGATGAAAAGCAAAACAGAAGGATGTGATAGCATGGGGAGAGGCAGAATATGTATGTAGGGGAGAGTGAGAGCAATTGAGGTTTAAAGGTAGAGACGAAGAGCTTGAATGTGATCTGGTAAAAGAAAAGAAGGTCTAAAGGATGCACAAAGCTTACTAAAACGAAGAAACCACTAGCCTGCCAAAAATGAGTAATTTCATATGTTTCTACTCACAGAGTTTTAAAAAAATTAACTGGATGCAAGGAATGAGATTTTCCCCACTACTGAGGATGGCAGAGAGCATTAATATAAACAGAGGGGAAGCATGGAGCCAGCAGGGGCGCAGAAGATGCCCCTGAAGACAGCGACGGATGGAGAAAGAGGATATCTATTCATATACACTCATGCAAATGTTTTCTTTTGGGGGCAGAGAGGGGCCTACTACTTTGTCTTTAGCAAACACAGGAAGGCATAAAGCAAGACTTCTGTAAATCCAGTCATCTCAAGTCACAGTGCGAAAGAAATGTGTCAGTTAAAACCAATGCAGATCACATCACGTTGGTACACTAAATACTTGAGTGCTACCCTGCACTTGGAAGGCTGCTGCAGAGAGTGGCTGCTTTGCATGCTATACAACCTTTCTGCCCACCCCACAGAGCACTTCCCAAATGCAGTCAGGTTTCAGCATGTGGACATGGAGTTTTGGAATCTTCCTGTGGGATTATTTTGCCCCGTTATCCACAGTTGTTTTAAAGTAAAATTAAATAATCTCTTGACTCAAGTTACTGGGAAAAAAAAAAAAAAAGACTGATGAAATCCAGCAAGTTGAAGATGAGATTTCATTATGGATTTTTGCAAAATCTGGTTTGTATTTGATTTGAACCAGGCAAATCATAGTTCAAATCAACAGATCTAAACACAGATTTTTACATTTGATGTTTGAGTAGTTCTGGGTTTTTAATCATTACATATTTCTTCCTACTACCACAAAATATTAATGAATTTATCATTTATCCTCCTAGTATCTCAGAGGGGCAACATTATAGTTCCAATTTATAGCTATGGAATCTAGGCACAAAAAAAGGATTTATGACTTGGTCAGACCACACATGAAATCTGTGTATTCACAAGGGATTTAAGAGATACCTTGAGCAGAAATCTTACGTCCTCCAGTAATTTCTTAATCATAACACCATCTTTCCATACAAAATTTTGATATATCCTAAGGTCTTAGTTGACATTGCAAATAAATGTACCTAGGCATTGTCCCAAGCAATATTAAAAGAATGATTCTTTTGTGGGTCCCAAAATCCAAATTCTAATAAAGCTTTTAAGGTAACTTTATACATTGTTAAGAAACCTTTTTCATGCATTTTAGAGAAAAAATCCCAACCAGTCTTGAATGATGTCCCAAGTAAATTTGAAACTTGTATTTTCATCCAGTTAGCGATTCATCAGTCAAAGCTACGTTCCCAGTCTGATAGACTTCCCAGTAACATTTACAGAGGAAGCCAAGGTTAATTTTGTACAAATGTGGACAGTTGAAATGAGCTCTTACCCCAGTTAAGTCTTTTCTTCTTAAAATGGCCATGACAGTTTTTCAGGAAACAAACTTGAAAATGCTGAAAATTTCACTTGCCAGTGGTAAAACAATGATCCATAAACCGTAAACCAATACACAACATTATACAGCATGACAAAGACTACTTTAAGTCTACTTTGCTGTAAGAGTTAAAATTCTAAATGGGTTAAAAATCAATGACCAATGCACATTTTAGAAAATATATATATACTGTCTTTAAGCCACCGTACATTTAGAAATTTCAAAGCAGTATGGACCACTAGGCATTTAGCCATACATAGATTTATGATATTCTTATGCATACTGTTTTTAATTAGGTATTATTTTAACATGTTCTCTTTGAAAGCAGAAAGGCATATGTCAATAATAACTATGAATGATTAATTCTACTGTTATAGGATCTTAATTTACTAAGCAGGTAACATAAATTTGTCTAAATTGAGCCCTAAGTATATTACAAATGTTAATAGAGGGCCAGGTCACTGTCTACATTAATTTGATAAACAAAGTGATGTTTTTCATTATTATAATGTGGTTCCCTGAAGTATAGATTAAGCAAGATGAAAGGACACTAAAGAAAACAGAGATCGATGAGATTCAGCTTTGCACTGCATTGCATACAAGTAATCTCAATGGCTTGCAATCCAAGATGACTTCTGAAAGAACAGATGAAATCTGCTTGAATAGAATAGACCTCCAAAAAGATGACCTCCTTCCATGTGTGCATTGTAGTGAGAGAACTCAAGGAAGGAAGGAGTCGGGGGAAGGATATCTGTAGGCAGAGGTTTGTGAAGCCAAAATGCAGCATCTGTAGATGGAATGCCCTGCCAAAAGGTCTGATGGCATCAGGTCTGCTCTGTAGGTCTTTATAGATCAGCTCCAGCACCTAGGGAACAGTCAGTGCCCAAATCAACTAGAGACATAGAGAACTGAGTGCCTGATAAGTGAAATATGCTCTTAATAGTACAAAGATACTCAAAGTTCATTAGCATCAGGGAAAACTATTTCAGTGCCTTTGGATCCTACAACAATTCATAAGTTAATCAGATTCCTATTTGTCACTAATATTCTTCTATGGTAATATTATTAAAAAACTCCTTTAGCATGCTAGTCAATATTCTAGCTTGGCATGATGTGTTACTTTCTAGCATAGTCTTTCAAACAAACCTACTCTGAAAACTAAGGCAAACCACTTTGTAGCTGAGACATGACATAAGACATTTCCAGCCATGATCAAAACTCATGACTACACAGCTACCACTTATTTTTAAGACTGTTCAGTTAAGCCATCCTTGGCTTGGAATGAAAAGGAAAAAAAAAAAAGAAACTTTGCTGGTCAAAAATTGCATATTTTTACTAAAAGGACATTTAACAGGTCATGTTCTTATTGTGCATAAATGCATCAACGTATGGAGACACCCACACATACACACACTAGGTATACAGAGGAACGTGAAACTGAACATACTGCTATATAGTAACATTTTGTAACTAGGATTAAGTGCAGTGAGACTTTACATTGTTCAGCTGCTACAGTAAGCTGATAATACTGTTCTTCCATGACCTCATAAGAATGTAAGTACCAAAACACAGCAATCTCTGCTGTAATGTGGAGTACACAGAGAGGTTGAGAGACAATGGGAGGGAGAGTGTGAAAAATGGCAGAGGGCACTTAGTAATGAATAAAGAAAAAAAAACATTGCTGATTTCCCAAGGGGCGGGTGTATTTAACTGTCACATCTGGAATCCATGTTTAAATATCATTAAGGGAGTTGGTTTTCAAAGAAAGGTTATAAACTGAAGTGTTCAGAAATCACTATGCAACACTGTTTACATAGCAGAGTGGCTGCAGGTTTTACAGCTGCGTGTTGGATACTGACAGCCACAAGAACCAGTAACCCCACAGGGATGCTCACATGGATGTCCCGTCCCCCCGCCAAAAAGGGACGCTCACAAAAGCAAAGCAGCTTAATACCAGCCAAGGAGTTTGAAAGTCTCAGACACAGTTCTAGAGCTATTAGTACAACAATAGCCTCTCCTGGGCCAAAAAATGCTACGTCAAAGTACTTCTTTTATAGATTCTCATCATAACTACACTCCAGCCAAGCGAGTGGCTGAAAGAGCAGCAAAGGACAACAGTAAGAATTTGAAAAATATTTCACATTTTAAAAAAATTCTTTGTTTTCAGAGGACTAGTAAAATAGTCAGTTTACTCAAGAAAATCTTTACTCCAAAAAACATCTTCTAAAGGCATTCAAGGTTAGTGGGAACTCTGAATTAGTAAAGGGCCTCAAGATGCAACCTCTATTCATCTGTGCGTATGTGCACTTCACGTTCAATTTGAAAGCCCCTAAAACAAACAAACAAGTGAACCTCAGTAGTTTTTTGGAAAGGTCAAAAGCTCTTTGATTACAAACAACATTGGTGAAGTGTTTTGGACTGCTAGTGTAAACATCTTTAGCATTATGGTAAAGATGAAAAGATAGAGAGTGGCAGACAAGGTACAAACAAAGACACTGTATTTCTCCTGCAAATGCATATGTGAATGCTGCATGTGCTAGTTTGCTTTGAGCTATGCTAGGTCATGCTGTGTGACACACATTTGATTTGATATAAGATTTAGAAGGACACACCTATCAAAATATGTTTATAAACTGCCTGCAGAATTAGTCAACTGCATTTTGCCTACATCTGAAGTAGATGTGGGATATTTATTTGTAGACCCAAAGGCTAACTGCAGTCAAGGAACGCTGCTGGATTCATTTTTTGTAGACAAAACAACTGGTGTTCATTCTATTGCCACCATATTTGTCACTATTTTGTTTGAATATGGAACTTGGGAATTAAGGCTATTTCCCGCAGCCTGTTAGAATAATACAGTACAATGTCTTTACTTAATTATTGCTTTTAAATTATAACACAGCAGAGAAAACATAAGACAAATTAAAAACTAAAATGAATTGATCTGTTTACATCTGTACACAGGAACACTGGAATGAATGACACTGATTGCCATTAAAAAATAACATTTATGCTTGAGTAAATGAGGTGTTACACTCTATTGGAAGAATATAACTGTATCTTGGAGAGCACTGTTTAAAACAGCAGCGTACATAGTTTGTGTTTATAGAAATTCATACTTTCATTCCCATCTGTTACTGCATAGATCTGTACAAGCCAATTTTTACCCGATACAAAGGTGTTTCCAAGAAGAACACCTGTGGGCTTTCATCTGCTTATAGACTACTTCTTTCTTTTGCCAATGTCCTCAGAAAGCGGACAAACAGAAAAGGTATACAGATTGGAAGGGACTATTCCTATATAAGGGAGGTTTAACACATGCTTCCATCTTCCTTCAGTGTGGTATCCTAGTCTGGATTTTCTCCCATGCACCCAAGGACATACAAACCCATTTTCTTGTGGTACTTGTAGAATGAAGTGCCACACACAGCCACTTTTGAGTTTAAGTTGTTAGGCTGCAAGGAGAAAACGTCCTCCATAGGTAACGACTGATGGGTATGGGTAATCTGTCCAATTTTAATTCAGTTGATATATTAGGTTGGATTTTAATTCTGTGTTTATCTGCAGACAAAAGACTACATTCTTAAAAACATGGCTGAACTGTTCAAGTGAAACAGAGATCGAAATGCTAATTGAGTCTTCTCCCAGAAAGGTTTTGCTTAGATCTGTGAGAATACAAAAGGCCAGTTAATGGAAATATATGCAAGAAATTTTGTTTATTTGGTTCAAATCATATAGACAGGTTAATTAAAAATTCACAAAGGATTTGTTTTCTGTGTATCGAGCCTAGGGGTTCTTGGTGCTGCGTTTAAACAGGTGCATAAAAGAGCAATGAAGGGAAAATAGATATGTATCCTGAAAGAGGAATTTAAAAAGAAAATCAATATCCCAGGCAATAGAAAAGATGGAATTTATCATTTGTGCATGCAAATGAGAGGGTAGTTGGGATAAAAGCTAATGTAAATTTCTTATTCCTTTTGTAGTTCAGTCCATTCTGAGACTTCAAATTTCAGGATACTATAATGAACTGTTAAAGATCTGTATCATGAGGAGCCCCCAAGCAAAAAAGTATGTGAGAGGTAGTGCATCCCCCACACAGTGCACAGAGGCCACCTTGTTAGGGAGCAGAAGGCCAAGGGCCAAATAGAGCTAGATTCTCTCCTGCTCTAGCCCAGAGAACAAGTGATGCACTTCCAAGGAACAAGTGAGTTTGGGTAAATACCTTTTGGAATTTATCTAGGATAATTTGGAAACATAGAATCATACAACAGCCCGAGTTGGAAGTGACCTTGAAAGATCATCTGGTCTAACCTTAATTAGGCATACTCAGGACTGGAGTAAGTGCCACAAAAGACTGCATCAGCCAGACATACTTTCTGACACTGAAACCAGCTCCAGCAGAAGGTGGTCCTTTCATATCCTGAAAACATCTTTTCAATGTCAAGAAAGATTCTTCTTACTTGAGATTTGTAGCTATAACTAATTTTCTTTTCTTATGTCCAGATCCAAAGTATTTAGGCTCCCAAGAGGGGGAAAACACAGGGGCTGAAACAGTAACTAGGTGCGCAGGTACTTTGTCTGAGGCCCTGGAGTTTAAGCCAATTCTCATTAAACTCAAGAAGAAGAATTCCATAGATTTTATGGGTAAAAACACTGGCGTGTCATTGACTTGTATTTTCTATTTTCTCACTGTTTCATAAAAGGCTGTTTAACACTTCTATTGTTTAATGTAAGATGGGAAATATTTCTAGCTGGCACACTTGAAAGAAAAACAGCTCTGTCCTCCAGAGAAGCAGAGAAAGATCAACTTTAACCACCAGAAGATTGTGATTTCCTTCAGAACAACTTGACGCAAGGTCCACTGCACAGACAAACGCAGACAGCAGCTCACAGCTCAACTACGACACACCAAAGACATGCCTCCAGTGGTAGACACCCTAAGCAAGGGGCACAACATTACTATATAATTAATTCTGTTAGAGTAACAGGGTCTTTGTTCATCCCATGCTCCAGAATTCTGTATTCCTGACAGAGTAACTTTCAAGAATAGAAAACGGTGGCCTTAAATTCTTGTACGAAGTAGGTAAGCCTTGAAGAATGAAGCTTTTTTTGAATGGAGTAACAGAGGAGAGGCGATGAAAGTATAAAATGGCATGTGTAAACATATGCTGAACTAACACAGAAACAGAAGACAACGAACAGGTAACAGATCACTCAATATGAGTTGTTCAGAAAAGTATTCATATAATATTTTGAAGCACTGTTTAAAAGAAAAAATATCTAACAAGATTACACGCTGATTTTTCACATGTACCATGCTGAATATGCAGATGTGATTTACAAAACATAGATTAAAAAAGTTTTCAAACATACCATTCTTTCCTCCCCTTTCTTACAGGTACAGAATTTTACTGTATATTACCTACTTTTTACAATTTCTCTGGACACAGTTACAATATTTAAAAAGCAAACAAGGATAACTGATATTCCAGCAAGTATGGACAAATTCCAACTACAGGCTGAGCTGGAAGCTCTCTTTGGCAAGAGAGGAATTGCAACCATTAATTCTTTCAGAATAACAGCTTTTACTAAAATAAAAAGCACATTAAGAGAAAAATGGTATACCAAGTTACCTCATGTTATACTTCTCAATAAAAGCACTGTTTTTTCTAGAGATATTCAACAAACCGAGCTCATCCTGAGTTACTGGTAGCTGGGGAAATGTGGCAACTGAAAATCACGTTGATCTGAGTACCCCGAGGGGAACTGAAATGCCTACCTTCACGTATGCAGGCTTGACAATTTGTGCACTGTTTCCCAGCCCTAATGGTTACAAACATAACCTTCTAAAAGTGAAGTGCACGTAAAGCAAATGCAGAATTGTCCTGTTGAAGCTGCTGGGGTGGAGGTGTTTGACACAAATCAAAATCCGAAACCAAAAAACAACTGAGGAAACAACACAACCTCCACCTCTCAGCTGCTGCTTACAACTTTCTAACGTGGCAAAACCCCCTAAAATTGACGACACTCCTGTCATAACATGGATGCTATTAAGAACTATGCAGGGCTTCTGCAAAGCTTTCAAAAGTCATGTCATTTTCATGCTGCTATAAACTGGGAAATCTGGGAACTGAAGCATGGGTTAGCACCAACTTCACTTTTTGAAGGAAAAAAACACAGCAAAATTGGAGCCAGAGGAGTACTACAGTGGCTGAGACCCCTCCTTTCTAAATCCACAAAATAAGCGGGACTGAACATTAAACAGTAGAGGGGATGTGACATTTACCTATGCCAGAAGGACTGGAGAAAAGGTAGAAATGGGAGGGCAGAGAAATAACCTAAGAAGGACACTTCACCTTTCACTTCAGGCATGGTTATGCAAATCTTAGAATTTGCATAGACAGAAGAAAGCAGAAAGAAGCAAAAGAGCAACAAAAAAGGGTGTAATCTATCAGAGATTTACCAGTTAAAAGTTTGTGTCAAATCTAGGCTTAGACTGAGCTCTGAAACAAAAGCTGGTGAAAGTTGCAAGTGCAAGGAAGGAAAATTACATTTCCTCTGAGGGCCTGTCAAAAGGTCAAACGTTTGGGCCTTGGTTTCTTTCTCAACTTTAAATGCAGTTCTCTGCTAGTAGCCATCTAGAACCAGCTTTCCAGTAATGTTTCAAACATATCTGTGCTGGCTTTTAGCTGGAAACTAAGCACTTAATCCAAAATTATGAAGTTCCAGGCCCATGCTCAGCTGCTACAAAATAGAGACACATAAAGTCCGTAAGCACTTTATTTACAGCCCTGAAGTTTCCATATGTTTGAGGTTAGACCTTGGACTTTCGGTCATGGCCATATTGCCACTCTCATGTTACTAAACTGTATTCTGAGTTCAATATCTGCACTTGTCCATAACCTTACTGTTACTGGGGAGAACAGCTTTCCATTTAGCTGATAACAAAGTCCCTCAAGATCCACAGAGGAAATGCTCTCTCCCAGACCTAAGAAGCTTAAAGCCTACTGGAATTTATTTGAACTTGCTTAATAAACTGGGTGCTGCAAAAACTGCGGTCATTTTAGCACGGGGCCAGGACAGAAAATGAGATAGTGACAGTCATCCGATTCAATTATTTCTGTTCAATGCATAAGCAATCCTTGGAGAAGAACTGGAACTCTGTACTCCACTTCCCCAGGAGAAGGCTGACCACTAGGTTACAGAATTATTATCACTCTTACATCCTCTCATCTCCTTTTTCTCACAGGGTGTAAGTCCTTACGTGGACATAGGGCCTAATTAATTTTGCAAACCTGACATAATATAAGTGTCCAAATACATTTAAGCAGTTTCCAACTAGGGGAAAAAAAAAAGAAGGATACTTGAACCTAGCAAAATTACCCTCCCCCTCAAGTTCTTGAACTGCATCCATCACAGCACTGTCTCAACACTTGAGGGCACAGGAAAATCCTGATTAAATGGACAGGGCTTGGAACAAATCCAAAGCATCAAACCTCAAGCTTAGTTAAAAAGTACCTACTATTGTGTAGGACTTATTCTCGGTGCTATGTAGATCTTAAACTAAAATAAAGACAGAATTGTACGCTGCTTGTTCAAAAGAGAAGTAAAGACCTTATTTTTCAAGTACAAATTGTATGTGACTTTAATAGTATGAATTCTGTCAAGTGGTCCATAGAATAAATTTGCACACAGTTCAACATAACATGTGCACATTAAATAGGATTTGGCATTAAAAGACCCAACATTGAATGGAAATCGAAAATAAATGCCCACATTCTCCCCAGAAGACTATTCACCCCAAGGCCTTAGGCATTAATTTAAGTGAATGAGGAAGCCACTAGGGCAGCTGTCGGTAGCTTATTTGATTTGTGAATAAACAATGGCTTCATTTTAAATGCTATTTACTCCTACTCCATACTAATGTAAAAATCGAAAACACAAAAAAGAACTGACTATTTAAAACCACACATTTTTAAGAAAGCTTTTATACTGCAAAGTTCTTCATTTCAACATGGTAGGAAAATAAAATAGCAAGAACTTCTGTTGCATTATTAATTTTAACTGCTACTAATGTTAAGAAGCCCTGAGGTTGTATCTTATACTTAATTGATATTGTGCATTTGGCTGTATATTAATGAGAAGTTAGGGTATCATAGGTCATTCCAATAAAATCTTTGGGCTTGTCAGCTTGAATTATGTATCTTTACATCTGTAGAAAACAGTGGCAAAATGATAATTACAGTAGTTGATACATGTTGTTATAACTTGTTAGTACAATCAGGTACATCATGTCCAAAGTGTAGATCTGCCACTAATAATCCATCAAACAGATTATTAATTATGAACAGTTTCTATGCAAAGAGAAGCATTTAGCTGCACAATGAATTTTCACATTGGAGCATAGTAATTTCTTCTTGATATTATAAAAATTTAATTACAACACAAAGCCACCATCTCCCTGGCACTATAAGATGAAAATGAAGACCTGTACCCTATACAGCCATATACAAAGTGATGAACTTTATGTGTAGGTGTGTCTGTGGGCTTGCAGATAATTACATAGAAAACCTCATGCAACCATTTAGGTTTCATATGAAACAGCTTCATATTATCAGGATTCATGTTTATATGTAGGTTTTACCTTGTGCAGAATTTAGAGAGGATCTGTCTAGAAAGATGCAGTTCTATAGCCTTCCTCTAGCAGAACACACATGCTGAACACTTTTTGGTTTCCATGTAATTTGCAATTTAAAAGACAACGGAACCCAGCTGCCCCAACCTACACTCAATTTCTATTTCACATATAGACATCTTGCCCTACGATCAGATTCTTGTTTGACATGTAATAGAGGTATGGAAGTCTAAGAGAAGATGAAGAATTTACATAAAAGGAAAGGAACTGTTCCAAACAATAAGCAAATTGTATCTGTTCATGAATGCAAAATCTGACTATAAAGCAAACTGAGTGCACAACTTAAACATGCCTTCGTGCAACTGGCACTTACAACAGCTGATAACCCAAGATGAAACTGTCCTTGAAAGCATTGCAGTGACAACCTATGGATAAATTGATCTTGAATGATTTCTCCAGTATACATTAAGCACAAAAAGGCTTGTTTTCAGCACACATCATAGACGTTCAGCCTTCTTGGTTTTCCTGGTAAACATGAATATTCAGGATAGCAAAAGAAAGGAAAAAAAAAGTCCCACTGAGCAGTTCCCATGCTATCTCTGCTGCTAAGATGTAAACCTAGAAAAACTGCACTGAGATCCAAAAGGTGCTCTGAATTTACAGTCTGTTTGTAAAATCAGAATCCAGCCCTATATATTCAAATATCCAAAGGCCTGAGCCCACATATATATTACATACGAACAAATATTTTTACCTTATTCATTTAAATTCACCCAGGCTGTCCTGCACAAAATAGCAGGGTTTAGGGAAAGAAAGAAGCATGAAGAAAAGCAGACTGCAGGTACTCCTGTCCATGTGCAATGAACCAGTCCAACAGCTCAGGACATTTCCGCGCGCAAGTCAACTATGTAGCACATGTGGAGACAGGGAATCCAGTTCCTCCCGGTGTTTGCTGTGCATGGCTATATGAGATCTTATGTGCATACCAGTTCCAGCTGGACTGCCAGATGTCTGAGATTTATGGACATATGGCAGCCTACATGGTAGCGTCTAAACTTCTAGGACATCCACAAAACCCAGACTAATCTGTTAAATTCTTGAAATATACATGGAAAAGGACTCTGCGTGCAAAAGGGAATGTGTCCAGGAGAATTCAGATGACTGGTGGCCAACATGGATTAATGGCCCAAACAATCTACAGTCTCTTATGTTCAGAGAGGAGCCATGATCCCCACTAATTTTTCTTGCTGAGTTACGAAGCAGAGCTCACCAGTTTGTAAAAAGGTATATTCGATATATTAAGAGCATGTTGGCTGTAAGCATGTTTTGTTTTCCTGAGGTATTGCTCACGTGGTGGAGTTCTACATTTCCTCCTCCATGGGCTGATATTTAGCAAAGGAGGCACAAAGGAGCCCCAGCTGAGCAGGTCAGGGTTGGTGTATTATGGACAATAAATTGTTGCATCTACAGTAAAGGATAAAGATAAGAAGGTGGAGTGAGTTGCTTGAAAAATTTCTCTCTCATCTATGGACTCAAATCTACAATCGAGTTGCACATTACACAATGTTTCAGCACGTTACCTCTGCTGAGCCGCAGTGGCTGTCTGCGTGCATGCTCTGGGGGAGCAGTGTCAGGTAGGGCAAACTACGGCCGTCATTAACTTCTGAACCACAGTTTTCTGTGCCAGGCTTCAGAGAAACATGAATCACAGCACAGCTGGGGGAGGAGTTTCTGGCGGCTAATATGACTTACCAGAACAATGCTTCTAAAGCATCTGTATTTTCATTTCCTATTTTGGTTCAAGCATTTAAGCAAAAGAATTCTGCTTCTGGGCTCTTGGATTCCAAAAATTAAGCACTGAATCTGTATCTCAGTACCTAAACAGAGCCGGCCTGTTTCTCAGTACACTTTCAACCAGTGCTTTTCAAGTTCAACTGTTTTTTGCCACTCCTCAAAAATTATTCGTCTTTTTCCTTGCATAAAGAATGCTCAGATTAATAAGACAAGGAAGAAATGCCCTTGTAAAAGAAGAAGAGAGGGACAGACATACAGACACCACACTCACTTAGGCCTCACAACAGGCCTTTTCATTAATTATCTTCCTAATGATGGGTTCTCGAACAATACTGCAAAATTTCATTCAAAATCGAACTACTCCCTAGGGAAAGAGTGCATTTTGTCTTGTTCCCTCAAGAACTCTGAAGCCATCTTCCTCATATTTATATTCTATTCTTCCTATGCTCACTTGTAAAAGCTGATAATTAGGAAAGCCTCTTTGATGGTCAGAAGCTGCACACTATTTCTGCGTGCACGGTAACAGGATGAAGCACTGGCTGCACTAATCCTGTAAGAGTGTTAAAGGTCCCATGTGACAGTTACTGTGAATGATAAATCTGCCCTATATTATGCTATTTCCCACTAATCCTAAGAAAATTAATGTTAATTTATCATGAAAAAAGGTTAATTATACATTTACTTCTGATTTAGGCACATTAGACCAGACTCACAAATAATACAGATTTTTTTTATTCTTTTTTAAACAGGAGGATTTCTCTTTTAGCATACAGTCAGGGACTATACTCCAAAATCATATCAGGTTGGGGAAAGGGGATTTGCAGAGGCAGGACAATGACAAGACCCAATGGTAATTCTAATTATCCTTCTGATCCAGTTTAAAAAAAACTTTAGCTTTTGTTCTTTATGCAAAACTTGCAACAGTATCTGTTTCATCTCTTCTGCTAGCAGTTTTCAAGTATACATTGAATGCCAATTCTGGTTCAGAAAACAGACTCAAGTTAATCACCTTTTCGTTGCTTATTAAAGTAATAACTTATAGAATAAAATTTGTTCCTTTATGAAATACTTTATTGTAATTAAATCACAGCATTTACTTGACATGACATAACAACAAACCCCTACATTTTGAATGATTTATTAATATTAGCAGATTCTAATCCTTAAGTATAATCCTGGCATTTTACCCAGGGTCACGTAATAGCTGCACTACATACTATACAAACCAACTTTCAGAGATTGTTCCCTGTTCATCCAGTAAAAGTGGAAGCCTGTTGTAACAGTCTGTTTGTAAGGTTGTTCAAAGCATTTCTGACAAAAGAAGAGATAAATTAATAGAAAAATCTTTTGCTGAACCACACAGTATACCAATTCCAATACTGATGTAGCTAACTGGTTCTTGTATGACTTGGCCACCTACTCTGTTCAAAACTAAACTGACATGCAATTTCTATGCTGTAGAATATAAGCAGCATACCTTTTTCCAATTAAAGGTTTAGATAGCCATTATATTTTCTATCAGGTACCATAGTTTCCATAATAAGGTGTCAAAAAGGGGCAACTTTTTTTGCCAAGAGTTAACCCAAAACCACATTTCATGTACTACGTCTTTTTAAAAACTGGTTTTAATAGCCACTATTGCCTAAAAGGATATGCATTTTTTCACATTATGCTTAAAAGTCACTTGTATGCTGGGAGCATGTCCTAAAAGGTTCCCCCGTCCCCAAATGTCTGACCAAGTTCATTTATGACCAAATTCGCACCCAATTTTGGCAGGTGCAGCTCCACTAACTGTATAATCTTGTATTTTTCTCTAATTTGCCACTTGTCTTAACTGTTGGAACTAAACGTGTTTAAAGCAATTGCTTTGAGGGCTATTTACAATACTGTTTAGACAGGCTACCTCACAGTGAAAACCATAGAGCCTTGTCTCTTCAAAAGTGCATAATGCAAGAAAATAAGTGTTTGGGTTCTGGGGGGTTTGTTTTGGTTTGCTGGGGGTTTTTTAGATCAACAAGCAGTTGGTTTAATTATTAGCTTATGTACCTTAATCAACATCCATGTCTTCTGAACATGTCCCTGCTGCAAGACACAGTCTCCATCTACCTTGATACTTTCTCAAGCAGATCAATATTTGCATGTTTGGGTTGTTTTCATTGCCCACAACATAAGGTGAGAGGAAGGAGTTTATGAACAAGGGGTTTAATTCACATGAGGCAGCTTCCTTAACATCTAAACAGAAAAAAAGCTTTGCCTAAGCCTCCCCCTTACTGCTGAAGTGTGCTTCCTAAAATTATCTTTTGGTCCAGTGCTCTAGTGCCTCCCTGTCCCACCACACAGAAGCATCTGCATATTCCTTAAATTCAGCACAATTTGTGCAGTACTGCACAGTGTCTGCCAGGAGACCGTACCAGTGGGTCCCCTGTTGCTTCCAGCCAAAAACCAACCAACAAAGGCAATAATGTATATCACTAACATTTCTCAGCTACAGAAGTTGAAATTTAATTGACCAGAAATGGAAGAAGTTAAACAGACATAAACGATATCATTTGCATATATCCCAGTGTTTTCTCTGGTAAACCCTAACTTCTACTACATCACTATTTATAGTTAAATGCATACTCTTACAACATGATGTGGATCGAGTCCAACTAATATTACTAAAATACCATTTACATTTTTGCTTACTTTTATATTAGATGTGCCATCATAATGTGTGATGATAAACCATTTCCAATTCAGCTGCTTTTCAGAAAAATTATAACACCCAATTATTAACAGACAGGGTCTATCCTATTTCCTGCATCTTCCAATAGTCTTCTGAAACCATTTCTCTGCTTAATATCCTATAAATTTTTGTTAGAAACATTCTTCATTGTCTTTGATAGGAAAACTGCTGAAAATCAATAGTCTGCATACTTCTTTGCCTGCAATACATTATATATCATAATCCTGTTTTATAAGAGTCTAAAATGAGCTAAAACAGATTCAATTTTAAGATTCAGAATTCAGACTAATAGGTTTTAATTTAAGAAAATATCTGTCACTGTGAATAGGCAAACAAATGGATTAGATTCTCCGGTTTTATTCCTTAGGCCATAAGTGTTAATCTCTCAGCAGAACCAACATAATATACCACTATAGATTATCAAAAGTGACTACTTGCTGCCGTGAATTATTCATTTGAAAGGTTATGCACCAGTGATAATATAAATTATATTTGAAAAATATTCATATAACATTTTAATAAGCTTTAAAAAATGATTTCCTTCCCAATGTTTAAACTAAAAATAATATTTAGTGTCTCAGAAGGAATTATGGATTTATTGGATGTGTTCAAAAGTCCTGCCATAAGGTATCTGAGACATAGGGGGAACTGATCATCTACATGCTCTTTAAGATGTACTTGCTTCATAAATTAAAGATAATACATGTACATTCCTCTCAAAGGCCTCTAATCAAATTATTCTCATGCATGTAAAGAGCTGGTGACTGTTTACAATTTATGATACTACCCAAGAACTCTTGCCTGTGCTGCCGGAGAAAAGGATCTCAAGGAGGAAGTTAGCACCCAGGACAGGCAAGCATATGCACCAACATTGTGTTTTGCATAGCAAAGCAAAAGAAGCTTGAGTTTCATTAGCAACACCCAGTGCAGCACCTGAACTTAGTCCAGTGTTGCAGTGTATCTGCACTGCTCCCTCCAATACAATAAACGATCAGAAAAAGAAAGGTTTTCAAGATTTTGAAAGCACAGCAAGAGTCTTTAAAACATAGTGATTTGGGGTATGTTACGCATGGCAAAAAGTGCCTAATAGACACTGCCAAAGAAGCCTGATTTTCTCAGTATCCACTTACAGAAGTGAAGGCCCTTTTAAAACATATTTTAAAATATATTCTGAAATTGAAACATAAAAAGTCTACTCGCATTTGAAAACCTTAGTCTTCAATTCTTACATCATCTTAACAGTGCTAAGTGAGAGTTTTGATTTATTCTACTGTGTAATACAAGATTTGATAATAGTTTACAGTTTTATTTGAAAATAAAGTGGTTGAATCATGGAAGGAAAATCTAGAAGTTCTTCACTTACTTGTTGATAGCAACAACTCACATCTTTTTCTACTCACCCAATGGTAATAATCTGAATCAAGTTAGACTTGACCTGAGGAATGAATCCTACGCATTGGGTAGAATAACTATACCAAAAATCTAAGGACACTTCTAAGCAGCAAGAATGGAATGTCAGGACGTCCCATTTGGGCTTCCACTAATTAATATTGATTCCTTCTCCTAAAAATCAGAAACCAGCGTTTTAATTACATATGTAATGGGGAAGGTCTTCTACTTATAAAATACTTCTTATCTTGCCTCTTCAGGTATAGTGCATATGCACTTTGGGCTTTTTGTCTTCAGGCTCCATAATTATTCTAAATATTCCATTTACAATCCCCTTCCAAACTCCATATTCAATAAGGTTTTCATTTGTGTATTTGATTTGCAGCACAGCTATATAAGACTCGGTATTTGCTCCTCTTTCCTACCATGGTTGTCCACTGTAGGATTTGACAGGTCAGCACTTCCTTTTTCATTGATCTCCAGTGCAAAATCTCAGCCAGTCCACCTCCCTAATCCTTTCTCAGTGAGTTCACCTCTCCTCAGCTTCCAGCACCATTTCGACACTGATGAATCACCGATCTTCACTTGCATCTTTCATTTCCCCTACGTTGCAGGCTATCTCCTTCTTTGCCTGCTTTTCAAACACACAATTTTGATGTCAGTCTATTGAAAATTGAACTTCTTATCTTTTCTTCCAATTCCCACCTCCTTGCCATTACTGTTGACAACACCACTATCTTTCTCAATTCTCTAGATTTCAAATTTTGTGGCCCAGTCGACTCTTTTCTCCATCACTTGATCACAGCTCAAGCTGTCATCAAATCCTATCAGTACTTTTCTACATCTCCAACATCCACCCTGTCCTTTCCAATCCTTCCACTAAAATCTTTGTCCAAGACTTCACATTACTTGCATAAATTAAAACAAATTCCTGTTTAAGGCCTTCTTCCCCATGCTCCAATACACGTAAAATATAGCTGCTAAAATAATTACCCTCCTTGCCTGCACTGACCGTATCACTATGGTCACCCATTAAAAAAAAAGTTACATGAAGTTACCCATTACTTTCTGTATTAAGCTCAAGGTCCTGACTCTTGCTTCCAAAGTCTTGTACATCTCCACTCTGCATTATTTTTTTCCATAGTTTCTCTCACCTTTTCTGCTCCTTTCTGTTTCCTACAAACTTACTACTTCTTTATTGTTTTTCTGCTTCTCTCAAAACCTCATACATGCCACCACAATGCTGAATATACAAATATCTTTGTTTCTTCCCTTCCAAAACATAACTCTCTGTCACGCTTACTCAGGTATCTCTTCTTAAAATTCTGCTTCCTTTCACCTGCAGTTAAATGGTGTAACATAATTCTTGTCTTTATTTTGCAAAAGAAAGTAAGCATCATAAGCATCACTTCTTATTCTGTCCAGAGTGGTTCTGCTGCTCCTGCCTGGAGTTTTCTCTTTTAAACTAGTACAAGCAAATCATACCACAAGAGTAACTTCTTCAAACATTTAAAAAAACCCAAGCAAACAAACACAAAAAACCCCCACAACCTTCTCCTCCTAAACAGAAATAATCAGTTTAATTCACTGTGTATTTCATTGAAAATCAATGCTTATTAACAGCTAAAAATCAATCTTTCTTTAGAAAAATCATGAGACAGTAACATGCAAAGCAAAATTTAAATCAATTATGCAAATTGAGGCTACTTTTAAGCCATGATTTAAATAAAGATTAATTAATTAAAGTAATCTCTCTGGCCCAATGTAATACCATAGTACATTACATTACTTACATAGCAACGCATATATTCAAAGTCCTTTATAAAATGTTGCACACACAATTTGATCTGCAGGAAAGCTGAAGTTATTTTATTCCCATAGAACAGATGGATAAGCTGAGACAGATATCAGTCAGTAAATCAGTGGCATATCTAAAGCCTTGAACTAAGTAAGGTCTGCTGATCAGACAGCTCTGCCTTCCCTAAAGAACAAGGGTGATGGTCATCAGTTGAGCCCCCTTGAAGATTGTGTCTTTTGTCTGCACATTCAGACATTGCTACTGAGCCAACAATTGAGGATGTGAAACTTGAACAAAGGCTACAGGAACAGGCCAACTTCAATATCAAATAATCACCATTTTCCAGACAAATTACTGAGCATGGATATACAATAATTCCAGAAACAGCTAGAGTGACTTAATGGTCTATCACCCACAAGGCATTTGACATGACCCCTGCAGAAGAGACATTATAATGGATTATGTGTCTTTCATATGAAACCACCCTGCAATAGTAATTCAAAGTTAGCTCTACAGAAAAAGACTCGGAATCATCCCATGACCTATTACAGAAGCTCAACTATGAGGAAAGGTAACATCCAGCAAAGGAGCAGTAAGAATAACTGAGCCCAGCAGTTTCTTAAGCTTCACCAGCAGCTCCCTAGGAGACACCAGAGGGATCTCTAGCTACACTTCTGATTGTTGTCACGCTTCATTTGGGGCAAAAGATATTCTGGAAAGAAGCTAAATGAGTATTATTATAATCTATTTTACAAATTCAGCAGTGTTTTCAAACTCCTGATAGCTCAGACACTACTGGAAGCCAGTATTTTTAGAGCAGTACAGCAAGCAAAACATTCTCAGAAATGAAAGACACTTCCCCAAAAAAATCCAACTCCTGGATTTTCCATGATGATAGAAAAGATTTAAATATAAATGTCAGTACACTGGTCAGAAGCCTCTTTACACCACAAATGCAAGTAAAGCAATAAAACTTGAAGTGTGCTGCCCTTCAATTAAGTCTTTTACTATTTCATTATTTCATAGGTACAACCCCAAATTTTAATATTACAAACATTTAATTCAAAGGTTTTTCTCGCTATGAAGACTCTATTGAGCACTAAAACAAGAAGAAAAACAGATCTAAACTAAAAGTGCAATGAAGTGATTATGATGGTTGTGAATCAGCCCTCCATTATTGAGCCACTTTAGCAGCATATAATAGATTCTGATTAAGCTCTTTAAGCTGAATTACAATGTACTATTAGAAGACTACTCTATTAATATTTTTCAAGGCCCACAAGCTCATTTTACCAGCATCCACTAATTTTTACCAAGGTCTGATCAGACGTTACCACGGTCTGCTCAGCAGGAAGCAATGAGCCAGCTCCAACTTTACCAGGCCTGCTAATAAAAACTTCAAGCTGATGTCAAAGCTCAGAGCTCTGTCACTGTGTGTGAGCTTCTCCCCATGTCACATGTAAGAAATATAGGATTCCCCATGGGAAAGTTACAGACATCACACACTTGTAACAGAGGCAATTCCAAGCAAAATTTGCCTGCAGTCTGGACCTGGACCAGAGTTTGCCATTTCAGAAGCACTGCACTACTGTAAAGCTATTAGATGCTACTGCAAACATTTAGAAGCCGAGACGAGAACAACTCAAGCAAGTTTTCAAATCTGTTTGTACGGTGCTCCTGGCAATGGAAAGTGATAATCACAGCATACTGTTGCTCCTTTCGTGCACAATAGATTTCGAAACACTGCAATCATTCATGTTCCCATTGGAAGAGATACAAGACACACACAGTATTGTCTCCTGTTATTCACAAAACACAAGCAGGACTATCGACATTTACTAGAAATGGCAACAACTGCAACAAAATGGTACTCCAGCAGCTCCATCTACAGAAAACCTGGGTAGGAAATGACTGCGTTTAGCTTAGAGACAGCAAACAGCTGTCTCTGACCTATGGGTCATGTTAACATCTGCGGGGAAAAAAGGTTTCTTTTATGAGACTCCTAACTGAGAAGATATCTTACTATAACATTATAGCTTAATTTTACCTAACCATTTTCATCCTAGTGCACATTATGAATTCTTAGTGTAGGCATTTCGTTAATAAATATAAGCACATTTTCTCCTGAATGCTTCAAATAGTTAGTTTTGGTATTAAGAATCATGTAACCAAGACAGTACAAGTTTAGCATTCAAAAAAGGGGTTTTTCCAAGTTCCCAGATGTATTTTTGCAGTCTGGACTATTTTGCATGCCACTGAGGCTACATGGCACCAAAATCCAAATTTAATTCAAATGTTTGCACACTGAATGCAATGTAGACACAGCCCATCTAAACCAAGAGATCTCTCAGATTAATAGATAAAGAAGTGCACAGTCATATGCCAACTCAGATGAGCCTATTCGTAAAACCCCCTTAGCCTTGTAATAAAAGGGATTCCTCAGGCAGGTTTGTCTACATAGATTACCCATAACCATCTCTGAAAACGTACTGAGAAGAGTTTACTTTTCCAATCCACTCAACTGTCATCCATTTTTGAGAATGTTGTAGTCATTCTTTATGACTACTACTAAGTAGAGCCTTTGGAGCCAGGTTCTTCAATGGCACGGTTTAACTTCACTGCTATCTGTTTTTAATTTTGTCTCTGAAAAATTTCATTTTAACTTCTAGTACTTATCAGTAATTGATAAAATATGTTTCAGCATCTGCTTTGTTTTATAGCATTTTCTTTTCTGTGCTTTTGTTTCACATGGAGCAATAAGTAGCAGGTGTATTTTCTTACAGCCCATAAATATTTACGGATTGTGAATAACAAATAGTGCTGCTTTAAAAAAAAATCCTCTCTCATATTTTTACATACAGCAGGAGGAAAAGGAAATTTCCCCTCCAGAGCCCATGTGTGGGAGTGAATGTCTTGGCATTGTGTGTCATGGAACCATCTGAGACAAAGGGGCTATGTCTGTATTCTTACAGTCATCCAATTATTCATATATATATGTATGCATGTGAGTCCATGACATCATGCACCTTCAATACATTTCCTATAAATTCAGGCAGCTGGTCTTTGAATCAAGTTTTGAAATCCCACCAGCCTGGAGACAGTAGGAAGTTGGAGCAGGTAAGTTAGTTGTACTGGGAATTTCTCAAGTCCTACACTGCTATTTCATTATTTTAGATTTCCATTAAAAAATAATTTGAAATAGTTAGTTTACATATTAAAACCAAATCTTTTAGTGTTGGTTTAGTGCCAGCTAAAATTTGTGCAGTCCCCAGATACTTACAGCTAAACAACAGCCGGCATATACCTTAGGTGATCCTCACTTCTGTAGTGGTATATGAGGCTAGCTGTCTCTTAAAGAGGGCTTTCTAAATTTGTATGAGCAACCTGAGTGGCACACAAGTGAATAGGGAGCCAATTCTTCCGTTGGAGAAGTAGTGCAGTATACGCTCTGAACGTGCTACCATTAAGTAACGTGAACAGTTGCACTGAGGACTAGCTGTGAGCTTCCAAATAACCTTTGGAGTTATCCCAGTACATTTTGGTGCACTGCAATATCAAAATGTGGGGTTCATGTGGGTATAAATAAACTGATTCACAAAGAAATGGCTACAGTGAGTAGACTGAAAAAATAGTGTCAACAAATTCTTTTTAAGGGTTATTGTTTACAAATCTGAATAGATGTAAATATCCTAAATCAGCTCTGCATTGTCCTCTCCCCAGCATGGAGGGTTCTCTAGGCTTTATGTGCCTCCCAGAGAAATGTTTTTATCTCCATTTACCTGAGTTACCTAATTGTCACTTGGGTTTTGATCTTGTCTAGACTTCAGGCAAGCAGGTCTTTGCACCACCATCATTTTTAGTGGAAGAGCACGGCTCAGTCTCACCCACATAATGTCATTCAGGCTAAATCTTACTCTTCCCCCACTGTTTTCACACAGATGAGTAAGGATCCCACCAATGAATGATCATGGCCCCGCTGAGCATTAAAAATGGACAAAAAAATGTTCAGCGCTATCCACTTACACATCTCTGAAGGAAAAGGGAAATTCTCCCACCTACTCCAACTGGAGTCCATGGGTAGGTCACTAAAACCCATATAGCACTGTCACATTGCTGCTGGAATGTTTACAGTAGCTTTGGTTTAAATCTGCCCACTTTAACAATAGTTTAGTCGAGATTTCTTTCTATATGTAACAACTTTTAAAAGGAACAGTATAGGCTTCCAAACATTACTTAAAAGTAGTTTCATGCAATGTGCCTGCCCCCAAATCTTACATATAGATATATTGTCCCTCCTTTGCCGCTCAGTTGAAAGGCAGCAACAGAACCCATGAAGAAGGCTACTCACGAAGTGCTGTTGCACATAAAACTCATGCCTTGGAGAACAGAGGAATTGTGTCCTCATAAAAGGGGATCTGTAACAGGGTAGGTTTGCAAAGACACTCTTTTGATCTGCAGAGAAAAGGATACTGAAACACTATCATCTAGCAAGATTGTCCATCTTGTTTGCAGCCCATGCCTACAGTGGTTTAATGATTTCTGGCAGTTTAGTTACTGACAGATGTAACTTCACTGTGCTTTTCGTTGTGCCCATTCCCCCTAATGCATGAATGGCTATGAGCTCAGAGAAGCCTGTCTGCTACAAAATCACCAGTAACTGGCTTGCCATTGACCTTCTAAGCAGGTTTAAGTACAAATATTCCATTCAAATAAGAAAACAACTTATTTTTCAGTTCTAAAATACATGCTCCCAATTGTATGAAAACTAAGTCTATTAATTAAACACTACATAGAGTAGGCTGCTTTGCAGATGTGTTACCTCAAGAGCAAACCTTCATATATGCCTACTGGATAAAAATACATTTGTAATTGTAAGTATAAAAACTCTACACTTCGTGATATTTTAACAATTCTATATAAACATCTTGAAGTGTCCAACTATGTTTGTACTCCAGGACAAATGAAATGTGATATGTGATTATTTTTTCCCCCCAAATAGCAAAATAGCAAGAGGGAGAAAAAGTGTTATTCATATACAGACAGTGACAGTTTCTAATTATTGATGCATCACTAAGCAAGGTTTTGCTAACAGCTAAATGAGCTATTGCACTTACAAAATGAGGGCACGTGGCATATCTGATTAGTTTTACTTATATGTCTATGATATTATGTAATTCTAGAAGGTTGATATCTCTTTATCTTTTGGAAAAATGTGCCACTTAAAGGAACAGTTGTGTTAAGTGCCATATTGTTTTCTACCCAATTATCTTTTGTTTTCAGCATGCAAATGGAAAAATGCTGAGTGCTCATTTTAAGTCCTATATATCATCATCATTAATTGTGAGCTAGCTTCTGCTTGCGCTTGTCACATACAGAACATAAAAGAAATTAAATATTCCTGGCAAAAGAAGGTACATTATTCCAAGAAATCTGATTTTTTTTTGCAAACTAATGAAACAATTTTTAACAATTTTTATTACAGGCATCTGTGAGCTCCCACCAGGCAGCAGCAACAGACTTGTTTCTGCTTATATTGCTCAGTTCCAAGCTAATGTCCCCTAAAGCTGTTAGGCTGAAAGCCAACAGAAGATATATCCACAAAGAGACCTGACCCTTATCCCTGGAACTAATAATGTCTCCTGGAAGTTTTAAGTTAATAGTCTATGTGAGATTCTTATTAGCGAAACTTTGCCTATTTCCCCAACCATATTTGGTGAATTATACTCTTCAGGCAGTAGAAATCATGTACAGGAACCAAACACACTGATGTAAAAGAAACAGACTGAAAGGAAAATTCTCTAACTACAAAATGTTTGAAGTCTCTTAAATAAATAAATAAAGTCTAAATCTAGATTTCTCTTTTCCTTTCTATTTTTACTAAACATGCTGTTACTTTTCCGCTTACCAAATCTCAGGTGGTCATCTCGAGAATTTGGATGCCTGTGAATTCTGTTCTTAATTTCTTTGTTCCCACACTTCAGATATGTGAGGAAATCTTTCTGTGAACTATTAGATAGCATAAGGTCTCAGCCACTGGAATACCATGGTTGTTCATGGGTTGTGTTTTTGGGTTTTTTTTTACCTGTATTGCTCTAAAGATTCTGGCAACAGAGGCCACTGCTTTGACCCTTATCAAATGCCCTTGTTCTTGAGACAATTTTGTTTCCACTACTGCAACCAGAAAAAATAGTGGACAAAATGACATCAGTAACCTTAGTAAGTGAACTGACTGATTGATGTGTAGTTGAGTCTCTGAACACTAGGAACTGAAGAAGAAATAAAACTGAAGAAACCACAGAGGTCAAGACTTCTAGAGCAGGAGCTTCAAATTAGGCTTCCTTGTCCATATTTAAATACTTAAGCAAATAGTTGTTGGCTCTTCTGCAACAACTTTGACCTATACTTAAAATTAATCTAATTATAAGTTGCAGGTTGTTCTGTTGGTTAATAGCCAAATTCAGAACAGAATCTAGTCTGGTGACTCCGAGGCCAATGCCCTACCTGTGGTAAAGCACTGTCTAACCAGGAATCATTTAATGCATGATTGAAAATTCCTCTCATGGAAAGAGAGAGGTTAAAAAAAAATAAAAAAGAAAAAAAAGAGTTCTGTAGAAGAAGGAGCTGAAAATATCAGCTGCCTGAGCCAATGTGATATGACAACAATTTCAAGGAGTGGATCAATTTCTAACACAAAACATTATTTGTAGGTAAGGTCTTTCCTCTGAATATTGTCTCCAAGAAGATCTGCAAGAATACAGACACAAACTCCTTGCCACAATGGGAGCAATAAAAGTATTAACCAGCATGGTCTTCTCTGAAGCCGTTATTTGTACCGTACTGCAGTTCAGACTACCTTGCACAGGACAGAGCAAGCAGCTATTTGTCAAGAGTTTGGAAATGATGATTTTTTTGAGTTGTGGAATAACTCAAAACTGCATTTTTATTATGTGAAAATTAATGTGAAGTACTGCCAACAAGTCTATCACCATAGATTTCATATGTATGGGATAACATAATGTTGTGCAAGTACCTGCTCATCTCTACCTATAAGTTATTACCGTGTTTACTGATAAAGAATGCAGATCACATGGGAAGATTAATTCAAGGAGACTTTATTAATTCAACCCAAAATGTATCTTCCCTCTAGTTACACAGGACAACTATACTTCACAGTAGAGATTAGCTAAAATGTACACCTTCAGTTCCAAATTACTTTGCTTGCTGGAATTTTAGGAGTGTTTTAGGAAAGTGTTTAGGAAGTTTTAGGAAACAGGGCATAGAGAATCTATGAGGCTTTATGCCTACCGGACCTGAACACCATCTTATTCACGACTTGCTCCTGAATAAAATCTAGATTCAGGCTTAATTTAAGGGACCACTTATCTTCTAGGGTTTTTTTAAAAAAGCTCTTAGCCTACACTAAATGATTAATGGATATATATAAAACAACAACTAAAACAGATTTTACAGAAAGCAGCAACATTACCACCTGAGTCCCTGCAATAGGGTGTATATGAAAGTTTTAAAACAAACCAAACTACTAAAGAGAAAACAGCTTGGATATAATGTAGATATAAAGTAGAATTTATTCTCATAATGATCAAATTCTGATCATTTGAAAGGTACAAATGGCAATTAGGCACCTAAGTCACCTGCGAGTTTTCAAATTTCTCCTTCCATAATGAAATTGAGATCACCCCAAGAAAAAAAGGGACATGTTGCTATTTCATTTTTGCTACATCTTCACAAGCATAGAAGAACACGGATGAAAAAGAACTGATAAAACAGTGGGAAGATGGAGGGAACGTTAAGTTTTACTTTATTCTCTTCCCATATAGTAAAAGAGCAAGTGCCTTGTGCAGAACAGTTTGGCATAAAGGAAATAATTTCTGGATAGCCGCCAGTGCTAAGGTTAAAATGCAACATTACAAGGCTTCCATGACGACAGCCTCCTGGGAGACATTTGTTGAAAATTGCTTTGCCTATCATTTAGTCAGCAGAAAGAAAAAAAGCCTTGCAGTACTAGTTATGTTAGAGCTATGTTGAGTCTGTATCTATAAATGATTCAAACTGTAAGCTTATAAAGCCCCCATACAGGTGCAATCAACATAAAAGCCTAGCATTTCTCTTCTTTTCTTTTATATCACAAAGTCCTATATATTTTCACCATATGCTGTTCCAATAAGTGTCTACAATTATAAAGGAAGTATGATCTAAGATTTAGATTCAAGTTTCAAAAATTAAATTAAAATGATTTTTTTTGACAACCGTTTTCACCAGTTACACTGTGAACAAGTAGAAGCCTTAAATCTTGCAACATCAAATAAAACAACATGTTTTAACTATACTCTTTTACTCTGTGGGAAATGACAACTTAGGCGGCGCAAGTACTAAATTGTAGTATTTTAACTGCACTATATATGTCTGCCTCTGAAAGTCCACTAAATACATGAAAGTCTTCTACAATAGTTTGAAAGAAATAAGAATAAAGAACTAAACCTCAAATTTTCAGAGAGGTCCATACAGACTGTCATTTGACTCTCATTTAAATTAATGGGATTCAATCAGCTACTTCCCAGCATACTGCTTCAAAAACACAGGGCTAAGTGGTCAGAAGGGTTCTTTCAATATGGTTAACAAATTAATATTCATATCCTACAACAGCTTTTATCTCTATATTCTCTGTCACTGACAAAGAGAAATTAGAAGTCTGATCTGTGTTTTGGTATCACTAAGTGATTCAAGTAAATATTATTTCTGGTTTCCTTTTTTAAGAATTAGCCAGTATCTTCAAGTGAAACTGAATTTAAAGTGACTCTACCCTGTAATCAATAGGCAAGAGTTTATGCATATGCTATTTCAAAATATGGTGAATTTTACATCTTTTCTTATCTTTCTGGACCAATCCTAAGGCAAAAGCTTGTGGTTTTGCAATGATCTCAATAATCTGTTTACTCATCCACAACGTGTGGAAAGCCTTCGCAGTCGAGTGTCATCACTGGGGACTCAAAGCATGTTTTAGTGGGTTTTTTGTGGTTTGGTTTTTGGTTTTTTTTAAATTAACTTCCTACCTCTTTCTCAAGAAATTACTACTTTTCCTAGAAAAATGAATATAGACAATCTAATGATGAATTCCTAAATCCACAGAGAATTCATAGCTCTGTCACTAGCTCCCCTCTTTTAAAGAATTACTTAGAAAGTTTCTCTCCAAGGCCTGACTACAGTAAAGTAAAATAGTAAAAAGTTATTTGGTATAAGTAAAGGATTACTTTATATTAGCTTGATTTATCCTTGTGACAACTGGATAAGGGTTCAGTGTAACTCATAAAGCCAACAGAAAAACTATTTACTCTAGTACTTCAAACATAAATTGGTCTCTGATCCTTAAACCAAATTATACTTGTATATGTCATATTTTAAATAAAGGGAAAGACAAAAATGATTGTCTGATGTTGGTCTCAGGTCAAAATCTGCTCACACGTTATAAGAGAGTTTCTGGCTCTGTGGTAGCACATAGTATAATTTTCCCCTTAAGAAATAGGAACCTCAGATACTGTTTTTACACCACTGGTACAAACTATACTTGGAGATTAAAACCATGTGTTTTCTTATCTCATACTTACGGAAAACAAATGACAGCACTTCGGTGCTGTCAGTTTGGTAGAACGATTGCAATTCGAAAATAATTCTTTTTTGCAAGACTTTTAGTAATTATGCTCCTACTTGGACCTCACATTGTTATGCATCCATACTTTTTGCATCCATAATTATGAAAAAAAAAATTGCTTCTGCAATTCCATAAATATTGGTACAGGTTATATTTGAGTTAAATTCATATTCTTTATCAAGTGTTTCTACCTCTAATTAGTTTGTATACCAAAGCCCAAATTCAGTATACCACAAATAACTAAAAATTCAGTAGTGTCTTATTTACTTTTACACAAAGTGATGTTGGTCCTAAATTTGACCTCTCCTATCATACCAATCAGCCAGGGACTGTCAGCCTTTTTTAGTTCCCTAAAAGCCATGAAAAAACCCCAAATGTCAAATCTGTGCCATCATCCACAAACTGACTAGAGATGGATACAGAGATGGAGGCAGAAATGCTACATGATACTGACAAATTAAATCAAAGGGAAAAAAAACAACCCTTACATTTTACGTAGAAAAGAAAACCCTAAAATTAGGTTTGTACAAATAAACCCTGACTTGACAAGAAGTTAGAGACATCTAGCTATAGTGGGTGACATGCAGCCATGGCATTCCAGCTAAAAAGTTTATTTAAAGAGAAGTGGAGAAATTTCCTTTTTTCAGTTGAGCATCAAACAAATACAAGTGAGAACAACCTCTTGGGCCTTCAAAAGATTCCTTTCTAGCGCTCTGTGCAGCTGTTAACTACTTTGCATGGGTATCATCACCTTCTTCCACTCAGACATGTGCTTTCCCATAATATATCTTCCGGCTGGGTAACCTGATTTGGATAATACTAGTAATATGAAAACCCAAAGAAAGTTATCATGTGTGTACAACTTTTGAGTTAGTTTGGGTAGGTATTTTTTTATTTTAAAAGGCATACCGAGAAAGAAAAATGTGAAGGAAGGAGAAAGGTAAGTAATGGGCAAAAGGAGGATTGTGGTGTCAGGGAGGTGCAAAAAGAAAGGAAGACAACAGCCGATATCACACAGCCTCTAGTCCAAAGTTGCAGAATTATCAAATGTGACATCAGGACACTGTTAATGTTGACAAAAAAATTTTATATACTGAGGCTGCTAGGTCAGAGAGCCCAATGATACTCCCCTGAGGAAGAAAAGCTCAATGCAGAGATTGGATAGGCTTCACTCGCCATATGTAATGGCACAGGATGGGTAGAACAGCTGTGGAGCTATGACGTATCTATGCCTGCTACGTAGATGTTGTGCTGGAGCACTGGCCAGTAATTTGTATGCTTGCAGGCTCACCAACTGCCACTGCCAACCTTCTCAACATCTTCAACACACCACTATGAAAACAGCTACCGTGGAAGTTATCAGCGTTCTACTGCTTGCACCTATCCCGTACATCTAAACACTGCAGCTGTAATGTTTTTCATACTTTCAACACTTGCACTCCAAGGGAAAGAGAGATTGGATTTGGTCCAAAAGATGTTACATCTATATGCTTTTAGAAGGATGAAATAGATAACAATTTCACTCTGACCTCTAATGTTATAAAAGCTGTCACCACATGTGTGGCAACTGGAAATGAACTCAAAATCCACTGACTACTGCATGTACAGTGCTCATCTAGTCCTTTCTTGATTTTATGCTGATTGCCATGCTGTCGTAATGCAGAAAGTACCTCAGGATGAATACAGACTTTGCTTATGAAACACATGTACACACATGTACAGAGCCAAGCAGCCTGGTAATTTAGGCTATTATGTATCTATTCTTACACTTCAGAAAATGCATCTCTTAATATATCCCACACTAGTCTAAAACAGGAGACAGGGCAACAGAAAATGGTGTCAAAATGCAACAGCACTTTCTCGGTGAGTGCAAAATGGCATCTCTAACAAATGTAACTCTAAAACTTACGGTCTACTGGCCCCAGCATTTAAAAACCAATCACAGGGTGTTTGAGAAGGATATGGCTCACGAAAGGATCTCTGTGACAGCCCGGATGGCAGAATTTCTAAACTGGAGAGACACTGGGCTGTTATTTATGTTCAATGGTAAAACACATACAAACACATAATTGAAAATAAATACAGCACAGGCACCATACTACTTAACATAGAAATGGAAAGTAAATCATTGGTAGGGTAAAAAGAGACAACAGTGAAAAGGGAATTCACTTATGTTTTACAATAAAATAAATACCAATTTCAATAAAATAAAGTGTGTTGAGTAAAAAAAACCTCCCTCTTCAACCTCCAGATCCTTCAGGACTTGTCTCAGTAAGTGTTTCTACCCCTTGTATGGGGCACTAAGCATATGTAGACTCCCCTATCATACTGAGAATAGAAGGAGACAAGACAACCCCAAGCATGGTAGCTCTCAGGGAGGGGGATCTGCTGTGTTGAAAAAAGAAAATCCAAGAAATCACTGATTTTTTTCCATGCAGGCTAAGACCTGTAGCTACAGCTGTAAGAAGAATTTCAATGAAACAACAACAAATATTATTCAACATCCTGCTTCTCCAGCAGTGCAAAGCATAAACCCGCCAAATGTATCCTTTTTACAACAACACAGCAGAAGCTACTCTGGGGATGCATTTGGCCCAGGGAGGGTTTCTTTGCAGAGTACTCAGGACCAAGTACAGCAGCAAACTCTGGACCAGAGGGTACCAGGTGGTACCAGGCTGCTAGATAGCGAGTCAGAGCGCAGATGCCAAGCATCTCTGCATGTGTCCTGTCTAGTGGCAGACTGAGAGGCATTACCAGCAGCCTCACAAACAGCTTATTCCGCATACTGGCCAGAGGGCGAGTGCTGCGCTGGTTATAGCAGCTGGGAAGGAGTGTGTGGAGAGGGGAAATAAAAATGGGGAAACATGGAAGGTCTCACTGGCCAAGAGAGATAAACACACACACACGACACACAAATAATCACTGCAGCTTCACAGCCTGTTGGAAAGCAGCACTAGCTGCAATTTCTCGATCTTTCTATCATATTTGTAATACTCAGAAACAGGCATAATGGAAAAGATTAATTTTAGAGGATTTCTTAAGTTTGCAATATTAACTGGGGTGAGAACTAAAAAGCCCCCACAAAGGACTACTGTAGGACTTATGCAAATATTTCCATCTGGGTTTAGAATAAAAATCAAAGCCCTGAACCAACCAGCAGACACTGTTTCACGCACTGCTAATGAAGAGAGAATTCAATTCTCCTGTTTGCTGAAATGAATACTGAACTTGTATCTTGATGTTTTACAAGAATACGGTATGTATGTCAAAACAAGAGTTTCACAGACAATTGCAGGAGCAGTGGCAGCTTCCCATAATGCTTAAGGGCTAGACCATGACTTTAGCCTGAAACCTGCATAAAGGACATTGAGTAGCCGTGCCCCTACCTAGTAATATTTGAAATTCATTCAGCAGCCAATGTGATAGCTAGGTGCCAGTGTGCCCTTGGCATGGCCCCCTTCCCTACTAAATCGATGATACACATATACAGACTGGGATACATTTCACAGCAGTACAAGTTAACCTATATCCTAACACATGCTCTGGCACCTGAACCTGCCAGCTATTTTCCTCAGAAAAAGTATGGGGAAGAAGCTGAGCTGAATGGAGCCCCTCCAGCACTTAGGGAAGGTGATAAAGGGACAAGTTCCCGTCACTGGGCAGCAACGGATGAGCATGTGCATGTTGCTCATACAGCAGCCTGGAAACAGACAGCAAGGGCAGGATTAGAAAAGGAGGAGCGGAAAATCTGTTGTTTCACACTGGTGATAGAAAAACTGAAAAAATGGTAGGATGACAGATGACTCATAAAAGTGTTATACTACTGCTGAAAGCAGTAGATTTGGCAGCAATGCGAGATACACTGCCTCAGGAGAGTGTCCTGGTTTTGGCAGGGATAGAGTTAATTTTCTTCCTAGTAGCTGGTACAGTGCTGTGTTTGGATTTAGTACCAGAATAATGTTGATAACACACCGATGTTTTAGTTGTTGCTAAGTAGTGCTTACACTAGTCAAGGACTTCTCAGCTTCCCATGCTCTACCGACTGAGAAGGCTGGAGGTGCACAAGAAGCTGGGAGGGGGCACAGCCAGGACAGCTGACCCCAACTGGCCAAAGGGACATTCCATACCATGTGACGTCATGCTCAGTACATAAACTGGGGAAAGCTGGTCGGGGGGGCTGCTGCTCGGGGACTGGCTGGGCATTGGTTGGCAGGTGGTGAGCAATTGCATCCTGCATCACTTGTTCTGTATATTATTTTATCATTATTATTATTATTATTATTATTGTTTTCTCTTCCTTTGCTGTCCTATTAAACTGTCTTTATCGCAACTCACGGGGTTTTTCTTTTTTTTTCCCCCCTGATTTTCTCCCCCATCCCACCGGGGGGGCAGGGAGGGTGAGCGAGCAGCTGTGTGGTGCTTGGTTGCCAACTGGGGTTAAACTACGACAGAGTCATGCTTCAGTCCCTTCCTCCAGTGGGGAAGCAAGATGCATGAGCTCCCATCCAGGGCAGCTTCCTTACTCCCCGCTGCGGGCTCCATTGTACTGCCTCGAGTTTGTTCTCCGCAACACGATGGTGATGCCATTAAGCCTGTCTTTTCCTCTTTGGTCTCAATGCTGATCTAACACTTCAAGTAACAATTTGACAGTGTATTAATAAATGTATTCTTACACTGCTAAGTTTGAAATGGTTTATAAATTCAATTTTTTTCTCCCCTTGCCGTATTACTAAAACTCTGCTTTCCTTCCTCCCTCCTTCACTAAAATCTTTTGTCTTAAATTTTTCATTTGTGGCATGTGGACTTGGGATTCTTTTTTCTTCCCAAAACTGTTCAATATAAGTCAGAGAGGCATTTGGGAAATAAAGGTTATCTGAAAAATGAGAGGAGCCAAACTTTTGGAGATATGCCAAAAAAAACTTGAGACAAAATTAAGGCAGTAAATAGATATCGATTACTCAGGGGAAACTTTTTACAATGTTTTATCAAAGGCTACCTGCTCCCAATCCTTTCTACTTTAAACCATTATACTGCCAAACCTCAATACTGTTTCAGCATTTATCTGTCCATTCTTTAAATACAAGAGTACAAACTGAATCTCACTCACCATAGGCAGGCAATCAACACAAACAGACATTCTTTTGCTACAGATGCACATATGTTGACTGCAAGAGTCACTAACTACTTTCTCAATCCTTCCTTCACCTATAAATGCAGGTTACTGAAGCAGTGACATATAAGGAGACTCCCTGGAATCTCAGGTTCCATATCTGTTAGATCTTTGGCATAGGCTGATTACAAAAATGTTCACTGATATCAACGTACTTTTTACTGTATTTTTGTAACAGGCACTGTTTGGGCTACAGAGCTGTACAAAAAAATCCAGCAAAAGTAACATTTCCTGTTGGCACTTGAGAGTACAACTTTTTTCAAGCACTCTTGAAACAGAGTAAGCAAATGGTATCCTCCCGATACTCTGAAGACAGGTTTTAAGGTAAAAATAGGCACCCAAGTGGGGTGGTTCTTTTGTACAGGTCTAGGGGTATGAGGAGGAGATATCCAGAGAGTCAGGGACAAGAGAAGTTTCATGTAGCTTTCAGATTCAGGAAAAGCACAAGCCCATCTGGACTCCTTCATCCACTTGACGGCTATTGTACAAAAGGTCATTAACAAAAAATTGCATTTGCACAGATGTTTATGTGGTCTTCTGTAGCCTTCTGACAATATTGTCTAATTGAAGATTTCTTGCTGGCATTAGGAACTCCCCTCTGTAATTTGATTCCTGTCTCACACTACCATTAAAGCCGAAATCGAGCCACCAGCCCAGAGAGCTCCAACTTCAGTGGCCAGAGTTATGAAAGCTCAGTCACTGCCTTGTCTCTGAAGTAAGAATGAAGTAGATATTGCAGTTTAAAGTGGTATATACTCAGCACTTTTAGGCAACAGGAACATTGACATTGCTATTCTGCAGGCTACAGTCATTTATATTGTTACATTTTTGTTACTTCCATTTACAGCCAAAGAAAACTCTTGACGCGACCTTCACACTGCTGGCTTCTAGCCCTGAAAAGCTACAGTGCAGGCGATGCAGCAAAGCAAACATCCTACAGACCCAAGTGTTGAGCAGGACTTCCCCCTATTTAACTTGTACCAAATGCCATGAGGAACGGGAGACACCAAATACGACTGGCATGAAGAAGGGCACGCTCATTATCGCTGCTGAAGCGAGCTGAGGCTGTACTTACATCAGTCAATGCTCAACACCAGAATCCCATCAGCAGACCTTGCAGTTCATGTGTGCAATGCGCTCCCATGGGTGCTTCAAGGCCTGCCCAAGTTGTTGCTTCTTCGGAGGTTTCATCCCATCTAAGAGTACTTCTGACGCTTTATGAGAATTTTACTATTTCACTGAGAAATTTCAGAACTCTAAACGTTTCAATTATCAACCCATTCCTTCCAGAAACTTATCAGAGAAGGAAATAAGAAGGATAAAAGGAATGAAAGTAGCAAAAAATATTTACTACAGATTTAAGAGACAGTTAGATACTTTGGGAATGAGGGCTACATAACTGCAGCAATTATGCAGATATTGAAAAGTTGCACCAGGGGAGGTTTAGATTGGATATTAGGAAAAATTTCTTCCCCGAAAGGGTTGTCAAGCATTGGAACAGGCTGCCCAGGGCAGTGGTGGAGTCACCATCCCTGGAGGTATTTAAAAGACGTGCAGATGTGGTGCTTAGGGACATGGTTTAGTGGTGGACTTGGCAGTGCTAGGTTAATGGTTGGACTCGATGATCTTAAAGGTCTTTTCCAACCTAAACGATTCTATGATATATAGACAATTTTCAAAATTCTTAAGTTTCTCAAAAAGTGTTTCCTCAATATTTGTTGAAAATTAACCAGTTTCAAATAGCCACAAATCATCTAAAAAGTTCTCTGTGTCTCCACATTGAAAACTTCTTAAAAATACCAGCTGTTGTGTCTGTCATAGTTTGACGTATGTGCAGGTGTATGTGCAAATATGGCAGTATTCAGGGGCCTGGCTATGGCCCTTTCATTCAGACACAAGCTACACCACCACTCTTCCTTGCTTTTTTAATATTTCTTCTCTCAGTATTAAGTTGTCATTACATACAAAGTTTGGATTTTACACGATCCTGCCAAACATCCAGCACGCTACTATGCAATGTGTCATTCAGAAAGCAATTGTATTTATAACTTTTCAATTACACTTGCTGAATCTAACACCAACTTTATTTGGGTTTTTTCAATGTTCTAAGCAAAGATTGAATTAAAATAGTGAGAGCAATAAACCATATATCAAGCCCAGCAACTCTAACTGCCTTACATCTAAAACCAGAAGAAAACTATAAACACAGAATTTCTATGCCTTTATAGTGACTCTTAAAGCACTGCCTTGCACAGAGTAAAAATTTTTAAAATGTTTTTAGTACTTTAGTGTTTGTAATGTTAGTAACTCCTCCTAATAAGAAAACTGTTCTCATATAATAATGTGAGGAAATAACAGTATAACAACAACTGCTCCAGCCTTCAAAAAAATGCTGCTGAGTTTCCAATTACGAGAAGTTTTCATAAGATTATGCTTAACAGCATATCATGTTACTGACTGGCAAATCCTACCAACAGAATGGCAAATTGTACAAAGTATGGCAAGTTATTTAGTAATAAACCTAAATTTATTCTCTGCACTTCAATGGTGCTCACAAATAAAACACTTAGATTTTTATCATCATAAATGATAAATCTGTCTTGTGTTTTGCACACAGAAAGACTGTTTCACAGTATAAATAGATACCATGGTAACATGAGAAATACAGTCTATACTCTTGGTTGTGGTTACTTCTAATTTATAAAATATATTATAGCCAAAGCTGTCTAGATGGCTCAAGCCAATTAGAAAGATTCCCAATAGATATGCATTCCCACAACAGATATTTAATTAAAAAACCAGCCTCATCCCCTTTTCAGTTTTGTTTGTTCAACCTCAACTAAATATAACCTCTAATGCAACTTACAGCATGTTGGGTTATATGCATTACACAGAAAGTCTCTGTAGGAAAAGAAAAAATATAATATAGCCTCTGGAAATAAATAATGGATAGCCTACAAACAGTAAGCACCTTCTTTCCCATACCATACGCCCCCAGTAATCATTAATACATCCTGATGTTCAAGAGACAGACGGACAACTGTGTAAATAAATAGACTGCTATGGACTGCATTTTGATAGCTATATAAATGAAAAGTGTATTCACTATTTAATTAATTTAATTAACGTACCAGCTTCCCAAATCTTTGGGAAAACATCAACATGCCTATAGCTATCCATTCCCAAAGTTAGGTATTTCATTTATTCATCTTAAAAGGATGGCAGAAATGGATGTCATGGATCTGCAATAGCAGAGAGGAGACACTGAAATCTACACCACTCATTTGGGGGATCAGTTTTTCCCACCACAGCATATGCCCTTCTTTGAAGGGTCTCTGAAACAAAACAAATCAGTGAGGAGAAACATGAGTCATCCTTCTCTGTGCCTCTTACCCGCAATGTCCTTGGAAAGCACAGTGAAAAACATTCAGGCCCAATCTGATTTGATAAAATGTTCTCTGCCCATTGTACACAGGGACAGTGACTCCATAAAGCAGAAGGCAATAGAGAATATGACTCATGAATTGTGAATGAGAATTCTGAACCTCCCCTCTGTGGATGGCAAAACTTTCAATGACTTTTACCCACGAAGAACTGGCCTTCTATTACAATCTGTTATTCATACACAGAGTAATGCCATATTACACCATAATGAGATCTGTATATTACATCCAGATACCATTTAGGAAAAACTCAGTTTTGCCTTATTTAACAAATGCAATATACACGTATTCTGAAATGTTGTTGATTGTTCATTCATCAAATCATGGAATAATTCAGGTTGGAAGGGCTCTCAAGAGGTCTCTGTACAAAGTATTGCTAAAAGCAGGGTCAGCTGCGGTATCAGACCAAGATGCTCAGGGCTCATCCAAACAGGTTTCGAAACCTCCAAGGACGGAGAGTGGACTTCATACTGTACATTTTATAATCAGCTTGCAGGGACGTAAGCAAATAGATAACCTGTGCAACTGGCTTAACAAACACTCTGTCAGAGGGCAGCCAGGAGATACGCTGGGCAACATAGCTGGGGAGCCGAATTTAGTCCTTTGTCTGTATGGCCCGCTTCCTTCTTAATAGCCAAGTACATCTTCCATCTCTGGGAGATTCTGCCTTGCCTGTTCTATGAGCACTAAAGGTTGTCTCAATCTTCCGTGTAAATCAAGACGGCGCTTGCTGCACATTGCCACTGACCACCCCTCAAAAAACAAAAATTTGTCTTTAAAAAAATCAGAGATTTGAGTATAATCACCACTCACGCTACAAAAGTACATTTCTGGTTTTACAAAAAATATCCTGCTATTTACAAGAATATCCTAAAACGTTAATTGTGACCAAATAAGAGAAGGAGCCTTACACAAGAACAATCCAGAACACAGTTTTTTCTCTCTGTATCTTCCTTTAAGTGGGCACAGAAGTAACTCCAATCCATAAAATTTTCTCCTTTGTTCTCATACAATAATAATATCAATAGAACCAATAAATCAGTTAGGATTAATTTGTCCAAAGATCCATTATTACATCAATAAAGCTATTGGTCTCAAAACAAAGAGGACAGTATGAAAGCATAAGCACAAGGTTTTTGCATGTTGAATAAAGCTTTTGAAAATGTTTTTCTCTAAAACATGCTGGCAATGTGAAATTTGATGATCTTAGCTGCAAGTAACTAGGTAACTCTATATGAAAGATGAATCCTAGGTCTAGGGACATGGGTCTTCTGAAGACAAAATATCCATTCCTGGACTCTTTCCCAAAGTTGCCGTACAGAAGTTGTTTCAAGAATTCTTTCTTTACACGTCTGGTGAACCACAGACAGCTGTATACAACATAGTCATGAGATTTTTAAAAGTAAGAGTTATGTGAGGGTGGTTCTGTGTTGCTTTGGGTTTGGCTTTTTTTTTTTGGGGGGGGGGGTAATTCCCTTTGCCTTTTCCAGATATAATTTGGCTGCAGAAATTTATATGGGATGTTTATACCACCTGTCTCCTATTTTCAGGGAGTATAATAATTTCCCTTTTCTGTAAGAACTTTCACCCTCGCACCCTCACATTCTGTCTCTAGTAATTAATTCCCACTCCCACCCAAGTTCTATTCATTCCCATAAGCATAAGGATCAAGAGTACCCAAGAGAACACCCAAACATTTCAAACTGCTTCATCTAAGAAAATTGAGATTTACCATGAAAAAATCTCAGAGGTCATTCATGTTTGGGAACCGAGTTGCAGTTCTCAATGAACTACAACTCTTCTGTCCAATTGTAATATTAAAAAAAAAACAAACTAGATCTGATATTCTCTGTCCTAGACATGTATCCTCACAGTGCAGCTCAGAAGAGAAGAGAGGACCCACATGATCTCAACCAGTCTGGTCAAAGAGAAAAGATTTCTCTCCAATTTTAAAAAGGTTCAAGTAAATTGGGTAGATGTACATTTGGATACAAAATTCTCTTGTCTTAAGCCACAAGATACAAGAAGCCGGAGTAGCACAGGGAAAGAGTCATGCTGGGTGGGAACATAACACAAAACCAGTTCATTTCTTTGTCAGATGAACGTGATGGGATGAACTAGAAGGAGACTTCCTTGCTTAAGGAGTATCTTCTGCTTCCATACTGAAACGTTACCTTCTTCCTCAACCAAGCAAAGATCAGCCTTCTACCCCGTAAACAAAGGCAAGTAAATCAGACAAAGGAACAAAACCTCTCTTCCTCCAAAATGACACGAATCCCAGACTAAGCTTTCCCCTTGCACTTGATCATTTCAAGAATTGCCCTATTTTGAGCTTTCACAAACTTCACAGTTCCACGTGCTCTTTTACAGGATCTGTGTAGTTCATACCATGCCTTGTTGCCTCTACCATACAGTTATTCTCATTCTCCTTTTATCTAAGTCAGAGTTTAATCACATTTGCCAAGTAAGCAAGCATTAAGCTGTATCCCTGGGTGAGCTTCTAATGCTAACAGCATGCAACAAAGGGAAAATCCCATCACTTTATTGATTGTCTCCACAGAAAAGCCAAAACCTGATTTAGCACGAATGGGACCACTTCTTCTGTTTAAAGGCTGTATCAGAATGAATGCTTACATTGCTTCGGTACATGATCTGGGGAAAAGAGGAACATATTGCTCAAATGTATAAAGTTAAACATAATATATGTTAAATCTATTTCAGAAGTCCCCCAAAACTGGGTAATGATTTGATTGCGATATGGGAAATCATCTAGAAAGGTAACAAAACAGGATGATAATCCATCTTCCAAAGTAAACTACACTCATTAGGATATTAATTTAGTTAGTCCACTTAACCTGATGGTAAATCACATCATAGAGTGCAGGGATATAAAAGCTGTTAACTTAAATGCCCAAACAAACCACTTTTCTTAGAATAAAGCGAAAGGTATTTCTAAAATAATAGCATAAGAGCATCAGCCTAATGCTTATTTTACACTTGACTACTTCCTAATATCCAGACAACCTCAGTGTGCAAATTGGCATAGTTCATAAAACTAATTAAGAAGACAGGGTAGAATATCTAGACATTATAAACACTTTAGGCAACTGATAAAGCTTCTTCATCTTTTCTTAATAAGTATGTTCAACTATTTTTCCACCCACAAGAACATTCTGAAGAAAGATTATGGAACAGGACACATTTATAAACAAAATAAAATAAAAATATGAACCCCAAAAGACAACCACTTTTTCAGTTCATTTTAGAAAATAAGATTCAGAAGGAAGTAATACAAGACACAACAGAGGAAAGATCATCCTGTTGCAGATCATTACACTGTGACTTTATGGGGTTCCTGCCAGAAATTAGTTGCATTAAATGGAATTCATTGGTAATGATGTAATTTAGGGATGAGAGACAGGGGCTGTGAACAAGGAGGAGAAGTAATTTCTTTCATGTAGGGGCATGGGTGCTTATGATACTTAACGTTAACTCACAAAAAGTGAAGATTAGCATGTTTTATCTCCGATCCAGACATCCAATTCCTGCCTGCCCTGCCCCCTACTACTGCCTAGTCTGAAAAGCAGCAAACCAAGCAGTTCAACTGCAAAGATGGTCAGTTCAGACAGATATGCTCTGAAGCAAAGGGCCTTGCACTGTTACACACCACTGCCTGCACCCTGTTCAGTTTGTAACCCACAGTTGCCTATCGGCAGTTGTTTATAGATACATAAATAGGTATACATGATAGATATAGATATCTCTCTGTAGATACAGAGAGAAAGAGAGAGGGAGGGACTGAGAAGCTCTATGTGTAGAGCACTACACAAAGTAAGAAAGAGTTCTTCATATATGCAAAGAGCATTACAAACCGCATCCCAGCTTCACTGCAAACTTGTATCTTGGAAGAAGAATCTCTTCTCTCCACTGTATCCTAGAGTGGAGAGCCAAAGCTCCGCTACCCTTCAAAGAAGGACTAAATACATTTTATAATACCACTCAGGATCTGCCTTTTGTACAAAAGCAAGACATTAAGTAACTATATTGCTTTTCATACTTTATTTGGGAGAAATCACAGAAATTATAATATGCTTTTCTCTTTATACAAAATATAGCTGAATGAAGAAAGGATGAAATAGGATGTCTCAATGTGGATCCATTTAAAAGAAAAAAATATCAGTGCTCAATCTCACCCTACAGCATAACTACTGCTGCAGAAAAGGAGTGACAAAATACTTTGCCTACCATTTGAGGTCCTTATAATTCTTTTTTTTTTTTTAAATTGCTCCTCTATACCCACATGTCATTACTGAGAATATTCAACCGTTGGAGCTGTATGATTTCTTCACAAGGACACAAGAAGTCAGTAGCAAAGTTAGGACAACTTTAAAGTCTTACTTTAAAGTTCAGAACACAATTCTTTCTACTGCAGAATTTTTGAAAAAATTTGAAAAAATGAGGGGTTTAATACATCTAGTCAAAAATCAGACTAATCAGACTAATTTGTATTTATTGGGCTGTGAGGTTGCAAATATCTGTGATTTTCAATGTTTTCTAGGTATTTTTCTTCTGAGGAAGAGGCCTGTGTTTCTTGGTAACACTAAAGGTTCTGGACAGAAAAGTACAATTCCTTTCTCTAGGTCTTCGGGTCTCCTTTTGTTCTGCCTCATGGAAACCAATTATGACAGTATTGTTCTATTTTTGTTCCACTGAATTATCATGTTTTTCTATACATGTTGTAAAAAGATTTGCCATTTTTTTCTCCTTTTGGACTCCCTTCAGTTTTTATGATTAGGAACAAGCCTTTACTTGCCATTTTCTTTGCTTTGGTGTCTATTCTGTCTCCAAGTAGTATGTACAATTGAATATGATTTCCACTATCTCAGTCCGGTGCTGTCAGGACTCATTTTCTAGACATTTTGCTAGCATCCCTTGCAATACACAAGTTTCAGAATATCAGACCCAGATCACTTCCCATTTTCAATACGATGCAAAATACAAGGCCATTCTGCCATAGCTTTATCTTTTCCTTCTTCAAATCTTTATGATTCTCTATTACAAGAGCTATAAATGCTAGCTGCGCTCTCAAAGAATCATGGAGAAAACATATGACCAAAAAGAAATCCCTCATACAATTGCTTATGTTGAATGGACTGCTTTTTGCTACGATGCTTTATAGCTTTGATTTTTTAACAGATTATATATGTTAAAAAAAAAAAGCATTGAACTAGTAATACATTTACAATTTTTATGGAAAGCTTTCATTGTTATGTATCATACTAAATTTACAAGACAACCCAATTTAGTAGGGATGTTTTTAAACGCATACGTTGAAGTGCAATGTTATTTTCTGTTCATAAACTAAAAGCCAAATTCAAAACAGGGCATGTTATTACTAGAAGTATGTGAATACCACAGTTTATATCCATTTAGAATTTCTTAAATTAAATTACTTTTAATTACAATATATGTAATTCAGGCATAAGGAATTCAAGTACAAATATTTAGGCTGCACTATTAAACTCTCTGGGATATAAAAACATATTAAACTCCATCCCAATAGCAGCTACTGCTGACTTACCTGAGTCTAGCAAAGCAATATAGATTATTTTTTTCCCCAAATACCTTGGCAAGGTCACTTGTTTGAGAGTTGAAATGTAAATTACTTGTATTACAGCAGTATCCTCAAAAGTTTTCATTTTGTGGATTAGCTCCCCCTCGCTCCATCTGTGCTATTTTAGGATTGAGAAGTCTGAAATGTTTGTTTCCATAAAAAGACATGTTAGGACAGAACTGAGACAACGATCTCGAAAATGAGTTTCCCTTAATGTGACCAATGTGGCCAGGTCCTCCCGTTGCCAATCCTTCTTCACCCTTGCCTTACAGAACTTTATATTTATTAAGGAGTTAATCTCCCTTTGCTCCCCATGGCCTCTGCCACTCTAATCTCTCAAGGTCATTGCATTTTGGCCTGGCCACAAGAGCATTCTCAGCCCATCTGGTTTTGTGTCACCAACAAATTTGATCATCGTTGAAATTGCATCAAAGAAATACCCAACAAAGAAGATGTGAAGCAGTTGCACATCAGACAGAAAGGCAATAGTTTATAGTTTCTGTCATGAAAAGAGCTTCTGTAAATGCAGCTATCCAGAATAGTCAAACACTACTTGAGAACCGGTACAGATTTCACTAGTATAACAGATGCAGCACACCAGCACAGATTGTCATGCAATTTGTCCCCAAAAAGGCATGTATTGTGAATAAGATTTTTTCCAAAACATGCACTACTATATCTAAGTTATGTCACTGAAAAAGAAACTATGAGCATTTCATTAAATGATAAAACTACAATGTGATATCCTCTATGAAAATAAAAACAAATACAAAAAGCCAAACAGATATAAATATGCATTTGTAATAAGACCACCTTGTTTAAGCACCCTGTTCTTTGAAACAGATATTCCATTTCTTTCTCTAAAATCACAGGCCAGAGGGAAGTACTTCTTCAGTACAATTGATATGTCCCAAGTCAACAATGGATTCAAGTTGCTAAACTTCACAGATCTTTTTTCTAGCTTTCTGAGAAATGCTCTTTCAGCTGTATTTACAAGTCAACTGATAATTAAATCACATCTTTATATTCCCTATGGAGAATACATGAGGTATTTCAGAGATCCTATTTAATGTTTACAACAAGTAAGGTCTGAATTCAAATAGGATGGTGACTGACGCTCACTGCACATACTGTCTTGCTCTTACTTAGCATTTATTTCAACACACTATTTTAAAAATAAATCTAGAAGAATGCCAGTAATCATTACTAAGCTGCATTGGCACCAAAATATTGTGTAATCAGAATCTCTGGATGTGAAATGCAATAAAATCTTAGTTACTGATTCAGTTCCTAGTATCAATTTCTTGTTGGCATTCTCTGCCCCTAATCAATATCCAGAAAGTTTTACTGGTGTAAATGGTAACTTCGTTGATAATGATTTTACACTTATATCCCACCATTCCTTCAGAAAAAATCTCAGTATTTTACCAAACACAAACACATTTAATGGGAGAATCAGTTTATACATCGCTGATACCCAAGCATTTTTTAAGAGGATACAGGTGATACAGTCCTGGTACGCAGCAACTGGCCTAAAAATTAAGACTGCTGTACAAAATGGAGGTGGAAGGTTTCAAAAGACAGGGAAAAAAAAAAAATCAATTTGGACGTGACACCACAGCACAGATTCCACAAAGAGTCGGGAAATACAAATTCATGGGAATTTTAGGAAATTTAGAGAACCTATTAGGAATTACTTTTTTTTTCTGTTGAATAAATGAATTCTCTGCCCAGTGATACCACAAGATGCAGCTGGTTTCAGGAAGTCTGTGGGAAGAAGATGCCCCCACAATGTTTATGAGACCAGTTTTGTTTTCTCCCATATACTATCATAGTTTTTCCTGAGCAAGGAAATACCAAACACAGCAGCAGGTAAACCTAAAGACTGAGAAACCCCTTCATCCCCCTGAGGTGCCAATAGTTAGGATTCAGTTAGTTTTCCTTGCCTTTTTCTTTCCCATTCTTAGATGTTTACATCCTAGAACATATTCTCTTTCTGAAACTGGAAACTCAAGGATTTGTTAGTAACAGTAATAATGATATTAAATTCATAATATGCCCAGTCAAGTCCCTTGGGCATTGCAATAGAATACTCATAAGCCTCCAAACACAAAGAAACACCAAAATGCGTTGGCACTGGAAACAAAACAGAAGGAAAGAAAAGGAATGCAAATTATCCATGCGCCCTTCCTTTGTTCCATCTGTTTTCCAGTCCATGTCAAAGCAAGACTTTTTGTGGTCAAGCGCTTCCTAAAATAATGCAGACATTAATTTCTCTAACTTGAAAACACAGAATTTTCTGTTAAAACCAGTCAGAAGTAAATACTAAACACGGCCTTTTTATAGACCTTTAAAAGCAATTCTTTATTCCTGAAAGCAATATGTATTCCAATGTCACTGCCCTAGAAACTATAATGTGCTCAATTTGTCCACATCAGTTACATTTCATGGCTTTACATGGCAAGAAGTAATACAATGTGCTCAACTACATAACAAGCAAGTCAAATGGTTGAGAGAAATGGGACTTTTCCAAAAGTAGATATGAGAAAGTAAAAAGCAACAAAAGTATTTCTAAAGGTTTTGGTTAAAAACAAGGACAACTCTAGAAGTGAGTCAACATTGACTGAGAAGGTCTGGTACTTTGAAAGAGAAGAATTCGAAAGTACTAGAAATCTGATATAGTCTACAGCAGTGATTACACAGAGTAATAAAAATCGAGCACGCTATTGACAAGTTTTATTTAGCTTAATATGGAAGCAAACCTCCTTTGAAACAATGCATAATATTTGAAAGCTCAATAATATTGGCAAAAATATAATAATAATTAAAAGTCAATGGAGGAAGGAAATGCAATTGCCGGATACCTCACAGAAAGTACACCTCTGTGCTTACGCTTGGAAAGTTTGATCTCAGTCAAGCCTGAACATACCCAAAGACACTGGAGGTGCTGAGGACTGCACAGTGAGAGTCAGCAGACGGTGCAGGTTCACTGGACGGTCTGTGAACTACAGGGGAAAACACTCACAGCACCTCCTCCTCACAATTAATCCACTCAGTTCAGGGTTTCATGAAGAATCCTTCTTCCACCTGTGGCACCTTTTCTTCCTCAATAAGTTATCAATAAGTTATATCCACCACTAGAGGATAATTCCTGCAGTCTATATACACTATATACTATTTAGTGTATAGTCTATATACACTATACACTAAATATACACGCTAAAACAGTGCTGTGCACACTATATACTGCACTGTTTTAAACAACTCTTAAGCAAGGATGCTTCTCCTTTTTGATTAAACCCCTAAAGTGGCCCAATTGTGTTGTTCTCAACCCCTTTATTAAATATAAGACCTTGGCATCATAGGGTGTGTCTATATAGCACAAATATACGTTGAATAAAATAACTCAGGTTCCAGAGAGCTACATTAGCACTTTGTTCTACTCAAGCTAATTAACCCCACTGAAAAGATGCACTTTTCCCCACAGCCTGTGATTCAAATCTGACTTCTGATTACAACTTCAGTTATAGTTGAATAAATAATAAATAGGATGCTATATGCCACTAAAATTTTTTCAACACTATTTTTTATAGAGAATTATTTTATTTAGACTCTAAATGGTAATTAACTTAGGAGCACACTCAGCAGTTGTAAAATTCATGCTGTTCTGCACTTGTAGAGGTACAAAAGGTCCCTTGTTTGCAGTACTATGCTGATTGATTCCTGTGGTAGAGCTGTTGATTCTCTGCATGAGTTTTCTCAGATAACACATGGGCTTTTAAATATTGGTGCACTGGGTAGTTATAAAGCATATATTTTCTACAGGTAAGCTGGGCAAAGAAACCTTATTGAACTTTGTAATTTAAATCAAACATTGAAAAATTACCAAAGTTTTATACAAGCTATTTTTAAACGATAAAGGCAAGTTTTATAATGACAAAAATGACCAGTATCAAAGAGAAATGTATTATAAATAGCATTTATATACTGGAAATTTGAGGTACTTAAAAAGTGTATTTCTAACAAATATACCCAAATTTGCTTTACCATATCAAAAATAATAATTGCCTCATAAATATCTGTGATTTTTGCAATATTGTGGTCAATGGGGCTGCACTACAATACATTGCCAGTAGGCAAGCACCTCAGCCGTCTGACCCTGGGACCTTCTAAGGTCTATGCCCAGCACTGTGTATTGCTGCATATATGACCTCTAACTTTCAGTGCTTCTAACACAGAGAGCTAGAAGGTGGAGTAGTAGTTACTCTCTCTCCTTTTCCTTCTAATTCAAATCTTTTGTTAGCAGTGTACTCAACTGACTAAAGCATCTTGAAGAACTGAAGCGGCCGTAGGAGAGCTATCTTATTTTTATTTGGGTGCATGCCAGCATAAAGCCAGGCAAGAATGACTGCTGAGTTGCAGTCTTTTCAGAGTGGTGGCGTGAAAAGTGCCAACATTATCAATTAAACAAAGATGGGAATACCGCTCTCCCAGTGCATCAGCTCTAGCAGCTGTATTCTTCACAAAAACAAGCAGCTTGTTCTGTTTGGGAGCCTTCTAACTTTCACAAACTAGATGGCTTTACAAACAGGACAAAATGTTGCTGAGGATCTGGCAATGGAGGAAAATACAGCTGCTATCTAATTGCTGAGCTATAAACTGAGTTTTCCACATAAATAATCCTCTCCATCTGTAGCATGAAGTTTAGTGGAAAAACATGAGGCCACCAATTCTGTTCTGCAAAACGCAGGCATCATCTTTATGAATGAATTTCATACAAGGTCTCAGTACTATTTGTTCCTGATAGAGCAAGGCATATAGCTTTTATACCGTAACTGTCTAAAGCTTGCTTGCTCTCCTGAAGTGAATACCAATTTTAAGAGTCAGACGATGATCGCAGCAGTGCTTAAAATACACACAAGACGCATGACGAGCATCACAAATAGGACATTAAAGTGCTCCACAAAAACCTAATTTGTCACTACAAGGGTCTTTAAGAACTTTCAGCAGTATGAGATAGACAATCAGGAAATAAAGTATTGAACAGTGACACACAGTTGTTACTATCAGATGAACTTTTATCAGTGTAAGAGAGGGTATGGAACATCCCATGCATCCTAAATAATTACAGATCCTTAATTTCAAGAGCTGCCCACATGGAAAATCTCCGCTACTGGGAAGGAATTTTCCTGACTGCATGATGTAGTCTCCTTATCAGATTGCTCAAAGTAAAGAAGCAGTAGTCGTAATACGAGAATAATTATCAAGAACAAGTCCTGTTCTGTGGAGGAGATCTCTCTAGGATTATCTGTCAGAGGCATCAGACATAAAACCTCTGAGAGCTTTTAACCCATATTTTTTATGACTAATGAAAAATAACATTTAGAATTAGATCAAAGGCATGAAAAATATTTTTTAAAATGTTATGGAGCTTAGAAATATACCACAGAGGGTAAACACAATCCTCTTTCCTCACATAACTTAGAGGGAAGGTAATAGCTGTGTCCCTTTAATGTGTGAATAAAACAGACACAACACACATACAGAGTTCCAAAAGATGCAATTAATCAAAACACCTCGAGGTCGCACAGACGGGGTACATTTGCAATCTAGAATATACAGAGAAACGTCATTGTTGACAGGGGTTATATTCTGCAGCTTGCTTGGGAAAGCTTCATTTGATCTTAGTAAAAATTTTGCCCAAAGAGGGACTAAAAATCTGATCTAGTGAAGCTGATTTTGATCCAATTCCGATGGAGAATTGGAGAAACAACTGGAGACTCAAGGGTAGCTGAGGGCCTACAGTACTCATAACGAGACCGTGATAATAGAATGTAGATGGGGATCCTGTGACTAAAAGCAAGAGAAAACACTCTTCTGCAGTTAAATATAAAACATATTCTACAGTAACTATTTGTCATAATTTAATGCTATGAATATGGGTTCTCCAGATTAAAAAAAAATTCTTTCCAGACGAAGAGACAAAATAATACAAAATGTATTTTGCCCCAGTGTTTCCACCATATGTGAATGGAAAACCAATGAGAAGCCAATTTCACAGGAGCTGATCTAACCCCCACATTAAAAAAAAAAAATCTGTAATTAAAAGAAGTAATTGGCATACTACTATAATTACTGCAACATATATTCTTCAAACAACAACATGACTTGATGAAATAAACAGGTTTAAACATGCAAATATCACTTCTCTTCCTCTGCCAAGTGTCCTTAAGAACTACTATTTTGCTTGCGAAATGGCTGGTGCAATTTGACTGGTCTCCATATAACCAAATTTCTCCATAACATACCTCTAAGTTTCCCACTAGTGACCAACTGACAACTAGTGAAAATAGCAACAAATAGAATAATGTTTATGCTTCATTACACGTTAGGATTGCTCATATTGGAATATAACATCACACCAGAGTTTATGGAATTCTACCATGTTAGAAAGCAAACTGGTCATGTCTTTCTCTCCAACACCAAATAGAAGCAATACACATCCTCCTCCAGGAAAATGTTGCCAACTCTCAAGTTCTGGTACTCAGTGGAGTAGCTTTTTGATACATACGAAAAGGAGAGTGAAAACCATCAGAGGATTTTCTGTTTAAATGTCTTTTACATTACCTGAAGCTCTCCAATTTCGAGTTTGACAAACTTTAGTTTTATTCATACACAAAATGTTGCCTTCTTCCCTTCTACTAGTCTGCCTCATTTCAAATGTTACTTTCTAAAAAATTATTTTTCAATTGATTATTCAACATTTACTTGTCACCAGTGAAGAAAAGAAACTGCCAGAAATTCAGGTATTTAAATTCTAAGTACAGCACAAAAATTAATGCTGTATGACAGTCATCACAGGATACATTCTCTAAACAACAAAAGACAGATTTTCCTTATGAAGCAAATGCAACTTGGTTCTTCCTTGTTTGTTTTATTACATAAAACAGTGGTGTGATTGTCTGTCTGAAGTACAATTCACCTTATTAACTCGAATAAAATAAATGGGCTCTGAAAGCCAGATGCGAGATGGGACTTCGGCGTACTTGTTTCCTACCAACTAACACCCTTGAACTCATTTCACTGTGATGCAACAGGTACAGACAGAAGAATTAGTACAAGTAAATAAACTGTGATGTAGCTTGCAATCCAACGGCAACAAATCCTGCTTTGAGAATATTTGGTCTTATGCTGCTGCTAGTGACTTTAAAAACATGCTGACCTAATATCCTATGGTTTAAGGACACCACATCTTATTACAAATAGGACCATTTGGCTCTTTACAAATTGCAAACTGTTGTTCAGCTGTATGAACAGATACATACAGACACACCTCTCTTCTGTACAGTCCTTTCTAAAAAGCGCTATGGCACAAACTGGTGGCTCTTCTGATACCACCTGTAAAGGTTTTGAAAACTCCTAACACGAAGAAAAATGCAGTCTCACAGGATGACCAACCTAGAGTACAATCAGGAAATTAGGACAACTGCATTTTTTCCAATGGAAAAGAGCTATTTTGGGGGAAAGGTCTGGAATTTTATAAAAATGAGCCTCCTAACCTTCCTTTCAGTAAACCTGCGGTTGAACAATTTATGAAAAGAAACTTTCCAGTCAGACAGGCCCAGAATTAGAGATGTGTTTCTACCTTAACTCTCCCTTTAATATATGTATTAGTCAGATTTTAAGTACATTAGCAAAGGTGATCTTAGGCGCTGGTACAACATTGATTCATATCACATACTGGAAAAGGAGTGTCTGAATGTAATTTCAAGCCTGTGTCAGAAAGGAATTGTACAAAAGAGAAAAAGCTAAAGTCATAAGTTTCCTGACCTCCAAGTGCTTCTGTCTGCCAAATATACATTAGCTCAGCTTTTACATTTAATATGAAAAAAGCTAGAGTCCTGCCAGCACCTATTCGCTCAAGTCTTAAAACAACTAAGGATAAAACAGTCAAAAGAATGAGCTCAGCCACATCTTCTACAAACCATGCAACTTCTCATGTCAGCATTAGATGCAAAGAGAAACAACGCGGGTTAACATTTGGGTGTTATAATGTGAAATAGATAAACACTTCATTTGCCAATTAAAATTAACATGATCTTCTGTGACAGATACACTGGCTGCACCTCTTCCAACACCAGTACACCCCCCACCTTTCAGGTGAACTCATTTAAAGCAAATCTGGGGTACTCCAAACTGTACAGAAGAAATGTGAACAGCAGGAGTCCCCCAGTGGTAAAAATACCTCAAAGTAACCTTCTCCTCTTCCCAAATACCTACTATACAGTATTTTGGGCAGCTAGCCAAAACCTCGTCTCTAAATAGCTGTAGAGTGATTTAGAGGTGTATTTTAAGACTTTTGCCACTCTTTAAAAATAAATAGTTCAAAATAATACATTTACTGCACACTAATAATACACATCTGAGAAGTTAACACCTTTAAAACACCTTTCTAGCTTTCCTGTTATAGAGTCTAATAAATCATTCCTAATGTGCACAGTAATTTCTAGAATTTTATTAAAATACTTTTCTGTTATTGTATCATGTCACACAAGAAAAAGTCATTACCCAGAATTAGACCACTGCACTTAGCTACAATCTGAGGAAAAGACAATTTGTGAAGTATTACTCTGAAATACCAAGGTTTTCTGAGTTTAAACATATTTCAAATATTATAAATCCTTTTAAAATTCTGAAAACCATGAGGAAGGATAAGTAATAAACCTTAATTCTCTATGACACGCTCCTTGAGACTCTGATCTTGTTCAACATGTAGCATTCATGCTCAGGAACATTATGAATTGTCACTCTAATCTATCAGCGACACTCTTTGCCATAGAAGAAGTACAACCTGCTCTGTAGATAGAGGAGCTATCTGTTACAAGCGCTTTACACATCTCCCATTCTGATAGCTGCAGCGGGAAGTAGCTCTTCTCACCCCAGTCCAGGTCCAGAATCATTTATTATATTTCTCATTCTGGCTAAAGACAGAAACTAGTCACTTTATTCTACAAGCTTGAATATTGACTCTTACGAAGCAATCCTGAATCCTTCAATTAGCACATATTACTGCTCAAAGGGAGCTAACTATTGGCTCTATTTTATTCTTTTTGTGACAAAATAATTCACTCTCTAACTTGTAAATTACATTTCTCTTCACAGTCTAGACCAGATATTGCATACTGCCTGCATTACAGAAATCTGTGGATTTTTTTTTCTGAAGATCCTACTGAGAACAGCTTTAGAGAAAACATCACCACTTATGAAATCCATTTCTTTTGCCTCCTGTTAGTGTCCTAGGTATAGTCACTTATTGACTATCTTTTAGGTGTGATTTTAGTTTTATTATGTCTGTCTATGTAGGATTAAATACATATTTAAATCACCAAATTAATTCCAAATAATGCTAAAAATCAGTATATACAGTTGCAATGCTACAAATAAAATTTTGAAAGGCAAAATAGAATAATGTTTATTATTTTCTTAGCTTGACAAAGTATTGATAGCTGAAAGATTTTTATGGTGATATTTTCTCTTTAAAGCACGACCAAAAGTTTGCAACATTTAAATCCTTGACTGAACGCAACAGGAAGGAGATAACTCTCTTTTTAATAATCTGAGGAATTTATAAGCTTACTTGCAATTAGCATAAATGAAAGCTAGTATCAGACTGTATAATTATTGCACAGCAATGCAGTACCTAAGCCCTAAAGATGACAGCTTCACAAGTGCAACCATTCTCCGTCTTGTTAAGTGAATAATTTAAAGTAGATAATTAAAAACACTGCAGAGTGGCTGCTTGCAGTGGGTATCACTAAAAGTCATCTGTTTTCAGAAGTATCCCTATAACACCAAAGATGCCCAGATACCGACACATTTTGTAATGAATAAATAAATAAATAAAGCTCAACCATCACAATCATTCACCGGTTATGGCTGTAGTTATGCCATTAACAATGTCCTTAATATATTGACAACCTCACCTTTTAGTCGCTAGTTCAAATACAGTCCAAGAGGGTAATGACCAGAAGTATTTATACAGCTGCACGGTGAACTACACAGAAGCAGCTGGGCGAAAGGGGTATGTTAAGGGATAGATATCTGAGCTACAGCAATCATCATTATAATCGGCATCTTTGTTGACAGCTTCTGCAAGGAGGGGAAGGACTGAGTGGGGAATGAAAAATGAACTACCTTCTCATTTCTAGGACTACTAGAGCCCTGCTCTAGTAGCAGGTTGCTTTGCTCAGCTCTGCTAGACTGGACATGTTATAGGATTGACAACTTAATACCATTTTGTGGATAGCTAAGGCATTTGGTACCATTTTCTTCAAATAGGCTAATTCTAAATTTATTTATACATTTATGCTTTCTAATCTTCCCACAGCTCTTAGGGAAAGGTCAAGGGCATGAAGATATTTTTCACCTATACAGCAGAAATGTATTAAAAAGCTAAATGAAGTTCCAAGTCAGATTCAAAAAATTCTCTATTTACTAAATTAAAAAAAAACATTGTATGCCTTTTTCCCTAAATATTAGTGCAGTTAGAGTTAATACATTCACTTTCTACCCAATCCAGATGAGAGTTGTCCAGATATTTTTAAACTGTGCAAAAATTTAAAAAAAAAAACAAAACAACAACCACCAAATCCTGTGTTCAATAATTCTCACACCAATTTATAGACAAGATTAGATACACTAACACAACACATTTCTTTGCAAGTGTCCTTTAATTTTCTATTGCGAAGGTGGGATGTTTGGCAGGGGGAAGAGACATCTCACGCATCAGCAGCCTTGGGGAATGTTTGCTTAGAAACACACACAGTTTGACCTCTCAAAGGATCAAAGCAGTTTACTTCATCAGGTCGTAAGTGTCATCAACCGCTGCAAGTTTGTGTCTCCATTTGACTATTTAGGAGACTAAAGTTAAGTAAATAGATTATGAGAGAAAGAACGGACACAATTTCTCAGTCTATATGGGTTTATTATAAAGCTATAATTTTCATGACTTTTCATATGAGAATATTATAGGCAGTTCTTATCTATGCAATCCTTTAAAGAAATCTGACAAGCAAATTTATTAATTTCTAACCGAATTTCAAATAGTGCAGACACCTCGCTGTCTTCCATCATGTCTTGTTTCATGACTGTGTATGTGGAGAAAAGACTTGTTTGTCTGGGTCCTAATGGATAGCATGATGTACATTCCCATGGCAATATAAAATGAACAACAATAAAAATGATAATTACTTTGCTGTCAGGTGCTGATCCTGTAGGTGTGAAGGAAAGCGAGTAAAGCTGCAGGGACTGGGTTTTGATCTGGTATTGTATTTAAATATTCTGTTGTTGAGATCTAATTGCACCTAATCTGCTCAACAAAATTATCTTCACTGTTATTAGTATCCCAGACTTGTGTTATTATATAATCCTAACCTATTTTTTAAACAGACATTTTAATCTGCTGCTTAAGCATTCATTAATGCAAAGCCACTGCTGTGCAGAATACATTCCACTCTATTCGCAAGCAGCAAGCCTGGGGAAGTCCGGGTGTTTGGACATGAATTCTTTGAAAGTACTACCAAATGCTAGTATTGCCTTTCTTAATTTTGTTTATGACCTTACCACAACAAACATCAGCAAAACTTAATCCTAAAAATATTCCACATGAAAAAGAAGATGACTCTAAAAAGTGCAGTGTCACTTGTAAATACAATGTGGTATCATCCAAATAGTCAGATGCAATATATGTGTTCATATACAACAGCTTTGGGATGGGTCCTCTCTTTCTTGTTTCGTTTCTAAATCTGAATAAATAATCTTCATGCCAACTAACCTAAATGCATGAATTATTTCCCATTTTGAGAATCCTGAGATGCTCAATTATCTAATACAACTATCAGCCATCAACTGTACTTAATTGTCTGGATGTTTCAAGTCCACTGCATGTTTATTTATATCAGTTGCACAACACACTAGATGTTTTATGAGACTAGAATAAGATGAGATACATCACAGACTAATGCTTAGTGATATGACAGGAACGAGATTTGCTTTTTTAACCCTAATTTTTCAAGGAAATGTAGGTAAATTGAATATTAGTCTCGTCTATCTTCTCCACACCCCTGCAGCTCCCAGCTATTTTTTAAGCCATAGGACATACTCAAACAAATTTGACAGATGAATGAATATGAAATTCTTACAAATTTTATGGAAAAACTGCAGTTTTTAGACCCACACAGGCCTGCCTGCTGAGGACAAGGCAGGCATGTCTCTGGCTGTGAGCCATTCCAAGAGGGAGCAGGTGCCTGCTCACCCATACAGTCCTTCAGTATGTGTGTAACACCAAGCCAGCCCCACAGAGACAAGAGACATGGGACAGAATTAAGGACTAGCGAAGAGGCAAGGGAGCACATGCGGAGAGGGCACAGCACAGGGAGAGAAGATAGCGGCTCTGTCTGTGCAGAGGGCGGGGGCATCCAGGAGATGGAGGACTCTAGTAAGAAACCAGGCTTTATTCGTTCCATTACTCAGGAACAATTCCTTTTATTAGACCACATCTCAAACTCTTTACAGGGAGGGCGAGAGAACAATTTGGAGGATGCTGGAAAAAGCAGAGTTTAAGGGAAGCTTTCAAGGAACGGAGAAGGCATTGCCTCACCAGAGGTACCAGACAAGGGAGGACAGGGAGGCGTTGGGGGAACGGAGAAAGGGAGAGCAGGGTGGAGGGCAGAGGCAGACCGCAAAGCAAGGGCATCAGACAGGAGAGCAAAGACAAGCCTGTCATAAAAAGGAAAGGGAAGAACTGTAGTCAGATTTCTGAGAAACGAGTAGCTGAGGTGGAAAGCTGAGCCACTCCATGCTGCAGCAACAGAGAAAGAAACCACCAAAGTCCTACAGCCAGAGGGGATTTGTTGGAGAAGTTACGGTTCAGAGAAAGCAAAGTTGACAATCAAAGAAGGCACAGTGGTATATGGAAAAGATATGTCAAGGCAGGAGTGAGTTGTGGTTATTAGCCCAAGGAAGCGACAGCACTTAGCACTAGCCTGACCGTCAGGGTTAAACGTAAGAAACGTCAGCGGTGGGCTGGAGGCTGTGGGACTGGGAGGCAGGGGAATCAGATACTGTCTCCTGTGGAGGAGGAACAGGGAGACAGTGATTTCTGGTTTTGCTGAACTGAGCTTTTGTACTGAATTTAGGGTGCAGAATTTAAAAGGAAGAGAGTGGAAGTTTTCCACACTTCTGAACCTCACCAGCCGCGTGACAAAACTTTAATGGGAAGATGCATTTTATGGACACCAGACAGTGATAAAATCGTATAACCAGTGAATGCAGAAATTCATCTTTATTTATAGGTTCCTACTCAAATTGTTTGATATCTTCAACTCTCTTTACAACCCATCATTTCTGCAAATTTCTATGCAGGAAGAGCTATCTCTATGCCATTACACTTTGTGTCATGCATCTCCTATGTTAAATTTCAGGCTGAGTGCAGATTGTACAGGACAATAGCCTGACATTTATAAAAATTGTCAAAGCATCATAGTAACTAAAGAACTATTCCAAAAATAACTTAATTGTGTTAGTGCCCTAACTATACTGACAGCATTGTTGCTGCATTAGTTTCATCCACAGAAAATGCAAGAATATAAAAATAGTACCAAAAAGTAATATAAAATAAATTACAGAATTATTAGGTTTTATAAACAAAAATGGTCACATTTCTAAAAATCAAAGCTGTAAACACGTTCCTTTCTCAGGTTAAAATAATATAATGCACAGCTTAAAATAAGAAATGTTGGATAGTTATCACAAATAAGTTCTGCCTTACAATCCAGAAATTCTTATTTCTTCTTATTACACACAGACATTTTACTCTTAGCATTTTTAACATACTGTGAGCTCCTGACAGATACCATTGGCTCTTCCAAGACTGTCAAAGTTATCCCTGAGAGTCAAATACAAATAGGGTTATAAAAATAAAGTTTTAAAATATTTTAAAATGTAAAAAGCCAGAGTGCAAATTGCCTGCCATAAACTGCACCTTGCTGTGCCATCAAGAGACAGAAAGCTGCAGGATGCTGCTCTTGTGGGCACTGTTCTCTGCATTTCACCAGGGGACACAGCTTACAGACAAGGCACTTCAGGAGCCCTCCAAGGAAGACTGCCATAGAAATATGCCCATTCAGCACAGGCTTCTCTTCTGCACCAGTCCTTACGCCACCTTTATCACCACAGTATTCCCAACAGTACGCTCAGCACTGTGCCAAAGCTATGCCACATGCACCACAGGCTTTTTCTCACTCTCACCATGCCATGCCTTCAGCAGCCCCATTAGCAGGCTGGTTGTGTCCAACCGCTTACCCCTGCAACACAGCACAGTCTGTAGATGCCTGACAAAACTGGGAACTTCCTGGCGAGTTCTGTGTTTCTAAGGTCCCCTGGCAGCCCACGCCTGTTCCTGCTCACCACATCTTTGAAATGGTGGTACCGCTCCCCATAGGTAACCAGATTCTTCTTCCCTCTGCAGTGACGAGTAAGTACCCGATCTCTCCGCGTAATCCCACCAATACCACTAGCAGTACCTGTGTGCTTTTGCTCCTACTCCATAGGAACTAGCGTGGCACTTACGCAAACCATAAAGCTAGTCTGTAATGGGAAACAGAAGAATATACAGTTTGCTGCTCAAAAGCACATACGCATTTGCTCATTTGATATCTGGCCCACCACACTATAATTGAGATTTTCCTGCGAAGATACAGATTAAAGGGATGGCAATTCCGCTCTCCAAAGGTGCTACTCTAGACAAAGCAAAGACGTGTTTACTGTATATAGTATACATTGAAAGCAAAATGCCTGGCCATGCTTATTCAGCTAGACATCTCCCAACACCTTCCTTTGAGGCTTCAGAATACTGCTCTCCTGTGAGTTTCCTTCAAGACTCCTAAGTATTCTCTCTTACTACTCCCAGCATTCAGGGAGACGCTAAATAATCATGCATAAATACTCTGTGTTGTATCACCAGATGTTTCCTCCTTCCATGGAATGGATTTTGTCTTGTTTCTCATGTTGAAACAGGTTGACAAAGCCTGCCTAGACTACTAGGACAGGCAGAAACTACATTTGCTCAAAGCTGTGCATTTTAAATACTTGAGGAACAAAGACTGTTTCTTGCCTTACAGATCTTCAAAGAAATTAGCAAAAAAGTTCCAATAATCTCACCCGGGAAAGAAATATGGACTGAGCTGAGGATATTTACATATTCCTATTTGGAGTTTCAAGGCCTGTTCATGTTCCTGCTGAAGTTAAAGTGCATAAGCACTGCCTTTATGAGCTAGTCAATCAGTTACTTCAGCAAGGTACTTAATTCCCCTCTCATAATCAGATCTAGCTTCAAGAAATGTAGAAAATAGGAAATTCAAAGAGCTCCTGCAAGCCAACAGTCACCAAAGTGATTTTCTTTTGTGTGAAGTCCAATCTGATTATGAAAATGCCGAAGTGGATATCAGCAACTGGTATCTATGCACTCTTGATAACTTGTTAGCTGACTGGAAGCCAGCCTAGTTGTCTCTGCAAAGAAAATCTGCAGACAGAAATGTCAAAGAACACAAACATTGTACATGCTCATATTGCATTTATTTTTGTCAAACTATTTTCATTTTGTTAAATGGAGCTAAAATAGATGCCTGTGTTGTTTGGGTTTTTTCTTGCAATGGGCAAAGGGTCACAAATTCTCACTGGGGAAAGACGAGTTAGTCTTGATTTATAACTGTAAAAACAATATTATGTATTGGTCCAAGGACTGTTACTTTAACGTATTACCTTACAAAGGAAAATATGGTTGTGCATGTGACAATCTAGTGTAGGCTAAATTAACAATAAGTTTTTACTTTTCTGTTACCAAAAGGCTCAACCTCACATCAGAAAACCAGAACTAAGCCAAAAAATTACAACAGGAAACAGAATACATCATAATCAAATAAAAAGATTTTGATGTGTTATGCTTACTTCAGTGGGAACAGAATCAGATTGCAAGACTCCTATTAACTTAATAAGATCTGGTTTATTGTTTATGAAATCGAGTGAATGTGCAAGGTAACTAACATGAAGTCTCATTTTTTTTTAAATAAACTGCAACAATACGGGAGGTAAGAGCTAATAAGACCATTGTAAACAGTCAAGAGAAATCAACATTTTTAATATTTTGTAAATTAAACTGCCTTTGTAGAAATGTGGCATCTCAAATATTCTTACAGAAGTGTCAGAAAAAGACATAGTGTTAAATTAGAAAAATATATAGCAATTGAAATAGACAGAGATTTAGGAATAGAACCAGGATTAGAGGCCTCAGGCAGTAGGAATTGGGGATGTCATACAGTATTAATTCACGTGAGAAGCCACTAATTCACATGCCACAAACCCTGAAAGGAAAAAGCAGTGAATCTCTTGGCTAGGACAGAGACTCTAACTTATCTTTTTGATAAACAATTTAAAAAATGCTCTAGATGGATTCAACAAAATAAAAGTAAATTTACCAGGTAGGAAAAAAAGAAGCAAATGATAATTGAAGTGTCAGGGACCTTGTCCCGGTTTCGGCAGCGATAGAGGTAATTTCCTTCCTAGTAGCTGGTACAGTGCTGTGTTTTGGATTCAGGGTGAGAACAATGTTGATAACACACCTATGTTTTAGTTGTTGCTAGGTAGTGTTTACACTAGTCAAGGACTTTTCAGCTTCCCATGCTCTACCAACTGAGAAGGCTGGAGGTGCACAAGAAGCTGGGAGGGGGCACAGCCAGGACAGCTGACCCAAACTGGCCAAAGGGATATTCCATACCATGTGACGTCATGCTCAGTATATAAAGCTGGGGGAAGAAGAAGGAAAGGGGGGACGTTTGGAGTGATGGTGTTTGTCTTCCCAAATAACCGTTACACGTGATGGAGCCCTGCGTTCCTGGAGATGGCTGAACACCTGCCTGCCGATGGGAAGTAGTGAATGAATTCCTTGTTTTGCTTTGCTTGCATGCGTGGCTTTTGCTTTACCTATTAAACTGTCTTTATCTCAACCCACAAGTTTTTCTCACTTTTACCCTTCCGATTCTCTCCCCCATTCCACCGGGGGGGAGTGAGCGAGCGGCTGCGTGGTGCTTAGTTGCCGACTGAGATTAAACCACGACAGTCCTTTTTGGCACCCAACGTGGGGCTCGAAGGGTTCGAGATAATGACAGGTTTGATTGGAATGTGCTAGATTGAATTTATACCTGTTATAGCTGTTTAGCTATTAATTGGCAGGCTCCTGTGCTTGCCACGGGGCTTAGCTTGCCTTACTGTATATTAGAGTCTAGTGCTCGTTAGTGGCTGCTTTTTGCTTTCGCTGCTTGCTGTACTGCTGTACTGCTTATCATCATATTCTACTGTGCCTGGGAACATTTTGATGACAGCAATGGCGATGTGCCTGGGCTGGCAGATGGCCAGGGCATCGCTGCTGTTTCTGTGCTGCTGTACTGGACAGGCTGGAACTCCAGTGTGAACTCGAGTCGAAGGGACTGTGACCTGTGGATGAGTCCATGCGGGAGCAGGACACCCCAAAGCATCTGTGGCCGTGGATAAGCCCATGCCAGAGCAGGTACATCTCGAAGCGTCTGTGGCCATGGTTATGTTTGTGCTACAGCAGGTTTACTTCTGAAGGGACTGTGGCTGTGAGTAAGGCCACGCTGGAGCAGGTATATCTCTGAAGACATTGTGGCCCATGGAGAAGGCCGTGCTGGAACAGGTGCATCTCAAAGTGACTGTGGATAAGTCTATGCCGCAGCAGGTGTACCCCTGGAGAGACTGTGGCTCATAGATAAGGCTCCACTTGGAGCAGGTACTACCCTAAGGGACTGCAGTCTGTGGATAAGTCCAAGCCGGAGCAGGGGCAAGAGGAGGAGTTCATTACAATGTTAAACCCTATGGTTTGATCCGAAGGGACCAGGGGTGGAGATTGTAATGGCAACACCTTTAAATTGTTGTAACCCATGATTTGAGTTGCATGTTATAGGAATTACTATAGCAGAAACCCCTTGTTGCTAGCCAGGCTAGGAGCAAGGGGAGGAGTTCATTGAAATGTTAAACCCTATAACCTGGCCCAAAGGGACCAGGGGTGGAGATTGTAAGGGAAACACCTTTAAATTGTTGTAACCCATGATTTGAGTTGCGTGTTATAGAAATTACTATAGCAGGAACCACCCGAACCAGTGGAGGACAAGCCTTACAAGAAGCAGTGCAAGTGCAGCAGTGACCTGACCTGAGCTGGTTTTGGTACCCAGTAACTCCATGCAACACACCACCTCTCCTGTCCTGAGTGACCACCATCACAGATGGAGCCCAAAGTCACGGACTAAATGAACTCAGTGGACATTTCATGGACATTTCCGGACATTTTACAGACATTCCACAAGGGTGGTCCATAGACTAAGGGAATGATATCTGTGTGTTATATCAAAGGATGGAAAGCGGGGTGGGTGGTTAATGAGGTTGCACTGGAAAATATGGGACTTGAGCATGACGTAGATGGTATAGAATAAGGGGTGGATACTGTCCTGGTTTCGGCAGGGATAGAGGTAATTTCCTTCCTAGTAGCTGGTACAGTGCTGTGTTTTGGATTCAGGGTGAGAACAATGTTGATAACACACCTATGTTTTAGTTGTTGCTAGGTAGTGTTTACACTAGTCAAGGACTTTTCAGCTTCCCATGCTCTACCTCTACCTCTGAGAAGGCTGGAGGGGCACAAGAAGCTGGGAGGGGGCACAGCCAGGACAGCTGACCCAAACTGGCCAAAGGGATATTCCATACCACGTGACGTCATGCTCAGTATATAAAGCTGGGGGAAGAAGAAGGAAAGGGGGGACGTTTGGAGTGATGGCGTTTGTCTTCCCAAGTCACCGTTATGCGTGATGGAGCCCTGCGTTCCTGGAGATGGCTGAACACCTGCCTGCCGATGGGAAGTAGTGAATGAATTCCTTGTTTTGCTTTGCTTGCGTGCGTGGCTTTTGCTTTACCTATTAAACTGTCTTTATCTCAACCCACAAGTTTTTCTCACTTTTACCCTTCCGATTCTCTCCCCCATCCCACCGGGGGGGAGTGAGCGAGCAGCTGCGTGGTGCTTAGTTGCCGACTGAGATTAAACCACGACAGACCTGCTACCCAGAACACAGCTCTTACATTAGTTCAAGAATTGCAAAAATGAATGGGGAAACATTTGAGTCCTGATTAAAAGAATTTCGGGATTATGAAAGTTTGGGTGAAATTAATTCACTATGACACAGTGTTTTCTAGTTCTACAGCCCCTCTTTACAGAAGTAGCCAAAAGAGAAGGTATGAGGAATCCTAAGGGACCTTAAGCACACAGACAAGGAAGCTCTGTTGCTCTGGATCCTGAGAATTTGTATTGAAAAATCCCAACCTTCCTCCCCCACCTTTGCTGATCGCAACTTTCCCAAAGGAAACACTTGCACTCCATTCTCTGTGATGTCTCCACCCCATCCTTGGGAAGGATAAAATAGTGGGGAGGGGCCAGAAAGCTGTCATCAATACTCAGAGCAGGTTTTATGCTGGGGAGAGGGAAGTCTCCCCTTATAAAAGTCTGTCAGATCTTGAAGGAAGTGTTTTGCATACTGGACCTCATTCTTTCCCAGCATCGACTTTCTGATCTGTGAACGCCAATGATACAGGTTGCCTAAAAGACTTTGAAAAACTCAGAGGAAGAAGGGAAAACTACTAACTAACCACCCCACTCTCCTTCTGAACAATGTAGAGATCCTAGAGGGAGACCCAGACCCCTCTTCATGAAATCCTACAGAAAGAGTGTGTACGTGAGACTGCCTAATTTAAATGCCACCAGCACACACACCCTTCTGAGAATTCCAGCACTGCTAACTTTTTATAGTCTCAATTTTTTAAATACAGCAAAAGGCCACCTTATTGACCATAATTGTTTGTATCTGTACTTATAGCTTATTCAGTATGCAAATCAGACATGCTAACTTCATGTGCTGTGCTACCCATGTAATAATGTGGAATGATAAGACTCCAGTAAGAAGCCCTATGTGCTGTGCTGTCTATTGGACTCGTTTTTAACAAATTTACCATAATAAATACAAAATACACCCTTTTCTAAATATAAGCTTCCAGATACCTTCTGCAACAGAAGATTCCCAGAGTTTTTAAAGAGTAAACAGCCTCTCATGAGAACGGCAGAATCAGGAAACACTCCTTTTGACACATAATCATACGAGCCAGTTTCTTTCTCTCATTTGTTAACGATACAAAAGGCACTTTGCAAAAACAGTTTACTACACTAAAAAAAAATATTGGCAAAATAATTAATTTCTACCAGTCTTGCATTTTAGCAACTAGAAACAAGACATAACTAGCAGCATGTAACTGACCAGTTCTACACAGATTACCAGCAAAACCTACATGTTTTAAGAAATACCCTGATTTATGTAGCCTGTTCTTTAAAATTATTTCTGAACATAATAGATGTAAAAGAAAGAAGAAAAGATACACAAAGCTGAACAATGGGATAATAAGCCTGTGATTAACTAGGCAAGGTAGAAGTGAATCCATGGGAGGAGAGCATTAAGTCTTCCTAAATACACTGATCAATAGTCAATTCTTTTTAATATTACTCTATTTACGCCACTTCACAGATATGGCTTAAGGCATTTTATTCAGCTTTAGGGGCTCTCCATTTTGCGTTGAAATGAATGAGACATTTCAGAAACATTTATTTTGTAAGTATTTCTACAGGTACGTGAAGCTACAGTTTTTATGCAGGGTATTTTCTTACAACATGCCACAGAGATGACCACTATACTGTATCAGCTGATACCGAAATAATAAGGTATCTTCCAGTTGCGAGGCTCAATGTCAAATACAATGCAAATTCAAGAGGCAAACTGTGCCCCAGGTAGTAAGAAGCTGTAGATAGCTTTAACAAGTGACTAATTCAAGCATCTATCCTTAATTTGGTGTGAAATTTACCTCTGAAATCCAATCAACAGATTTTGCATTTACTGTCGTTGTGACAGAAGTCAGTGGCCTTAAAATGTTTTCACCTCTCAGAAGTTGTTAAGGTTTAAGCAAAAATGTCTGTTTAAGCAAAATCTTTACATCATAATAACTAACCCAAATCTGTTACTCTCGAAAACAGACACGCAAGTCTTCAGTAATTTGAAGAGCTGCCTACCAGCAAGAAATTCACACCCTTGAGGCAGAAGCCCCACATCAGACATAGTAGTTCTAAAGGAAATTCAGACCTAGACGTGCCCAAAACAAAAAACAAGACAGCCCTGTCCTTCAACTGGGAAGACTCACACTCCTGGATTTGGCCATGTGAGGTGTCGGAGGACTAACTTTGTAGAGGGAGCTGAATTATGAGCTTAAAGTGTAGACAGAAAGGAAGGAAGATCAGACCCTTGAATACTCAGGATACGTCATCACAAGTAAATCAAACACTGAACTCACATTCCTATTTTAGCCATCAATTTTTTTTTTTTTTTATAATTACACTTTCCTTGCAAATTTAGTAGTGATTCAAATGCAAAATTCATGCTTGTCAGTATCTAAATATATGATACCCTGGGCTTAACAGCTAGTATGACAAGAAATTATTTTGTAGGTTTAGATTTTTCTTTTCTGTGTTGTTGGACATTGGTTTAAATTTTATATAGAACATTTAGCTTGTCCTTCTAGTTCTAGACTAACTACACCACTAGGCACAGTATAACATAGACCACTTAAAAATATAAAACAGCTTCACTTTAGTAACATGACTGCATCACTTGTTCCATTAACATAACGGGAACTGGAGAGAAACTACAAACTTAGTAACAGGTTTAGCAATAAATTCCTGATTTTTGTTTTAAATCAATATATTTATGCTTGAACAATTAATGGGCAAGTGGCATCCTGTTTCCATAGAGGATGCAATTTTGAACATCTTTCAGTACAGGATTAGATCAACTTTTAACTGCTTTTAAAAACTGTCCACCATTTCTTGGACTTATGTACGCTACAAAAGACTTATGTAACGCACAAAACAGTCATCTTAGCCAGTTTTTCCCCTTTTATGTACCATAAAAGACAACTGTTGTGATTTTCTATACTGTATCAAAAATAAATAAAAAAGACGGCAAAAGCATTACACTTGATATATATCAAATCATACAGCACCACAGAATGGCCTTTGTGAGATGAAAGGGTTAATTGCTGCTTTTAATTACACCCAAGTAACTTTAATGAGAGTGAATACTGCAGCAACATCTATAAATACAACGATGACATTAGCAGAACACCAGTTATGAAACCCCTGCCAACACTGCTGTACAGGTTTTGTTTTAATCAAGATATAAAAATCTTACCAAGTTCTGCTGTTTGGGGTATTTGCAGAGCCCTGCAAAAAATCTGTAAGACTAGGCAGCTTTAAAGAATGTAACATGCAGTAGTAACCATGACAATAAGAAAAATGCTTTTGCTGATATTTTTCTTTCAGATGACAATACTTCCAAATGCTAGTGTTTTTCCACTGTATTACAACTTTTGTTTGCTGCTCCCTGTGAATCTAGGCCTCCAATCCTTGCAAACCTGAAGCTTCTGACAAAGTGAACAGCAATTTGGGGTGCACTAGTAACGCAGAATGGGTCCTAACCAGTCCACCGGCATATTAAGTGACTGCGGTAGGATGGACGTCACTTGTTGGCAACTATGTCTTATTTCATTGTTGCACAGAATAGGTAGGAAAAAAAAAAAAAAATTACATTTTTAAGATCATTACTTTGCAAGTAAATGGGGAAGCTAAGAAATAACAGAATGGCAGAGTGTACGTAGGGTATTTCTATGGAGATCATAAAACTGCTGAGGTAGGTTAGAATTTGGCCCTCAGCAGGCTGACCATAAACTTTAAGAAAACAGCCTGGAACTCCTCTGCATTGATTTTTTCTTGGTTTTGTGTTAAGTTGGGGTTTTTAAGCAATAAAAAATAAAATAAAGATTCTTCAGAAATTAATCTTTGTTCTCTACTATTTCTCCAACAGACTTGCTCACCAAACTAGGATAATGCTTTCAAAAGATGTATATGAGTTGGATCTGAAGTCACATTTTGAAAAGTGACTAAAGGGCTGATTTTCAAAGGCATTAAGATACCTAAAGATGCATTAAGCACTTAGAATTTTTAAAACTGCCTGGGCAGTTTAAAAATGCCTATTTAAATCACTTAGTCCTTTCTGAAAATCCCAATGGGCAGTTATCTACATTTTATGTGTCTATGTGCCTTTGAAAATCTGTACCATTAAATACTTAACAACCTAAGTCCCCCTGGCTTTTAGTGAGACTTAGGGTCCTAAAAAGTGTAAGTACTTCTGAAAATTGGTTAAGCCACTCTCTCTGGTCTTTTCTTCTTTCTTTTAAAAAGCCATCTACTAATGCTTATCCATAGCATGTCAGTTAACTACAGCTTCAACACTGTCAGACTTCCACATTATACTGTGCACATTCGATTTTTTTATGTAACTAAGTAAATAAAGGTCCCGAGTACCGACTGCATCCTCATAAGACTTTCTGCAACTCCAAAAAAGGAAATCGATTCCAACCTGTAACCCCTTTGAATGCCCAAAAATCATTATTTCAATAAATATGATCCAAAATGAGTATAATTTAGGCTGATAAAAACCAAACAGCTTAGTTTAATTACCGAGCAACATATTCAAATTACTATAAACAAGTTCTGAAAGACAGCCACACAGCAACAAAAAACGTTCAGAGAAAAACTAGAAAGAGAAGGAAGTTGTGAATCGGCTCTTTAAACAGGCAGTAGTTCCAGAAAAGAAGACAAGCGTTAATTCTGAAAGGGGTTCCTTTTTTAAACAAAAATGAAACTATAAAGCATTCCCTTATGCAAACATTTGAAAGATTTATCTTCTGATCTGCTTTAATGTCAATGGGAGGTAACTTGCACTGACCGCATTCCCAAAAAGGAACTGATTTGTAAATTAGGAACGCAGGGAATCAGATTGCCACCTACAGGAAAATTTAGCATTTATTGTCAAGTATGATTCAAAAAGAATACAAATTGCCATCCTGCCAAGCACTCTTTCAGTTTTAGTTACTATTTCAAAACCAATTAGTATTTTCTTTTGTGCAACTATATGATGAACTTCCTAAATCCAGAAAGCCATTAACATTTCTTTTTATTTCAGAGAGTATTGCTTGAAAGTTCCGTAATTCAACTACAAATCAGCAGATTGTAATCATGTTTCAGTTAAAGAATATTAAGTCTGCTTACCTGATACAATCGGTGCTAGCCTGAATATGTCTGATAGTCTGCTGTTAACTGGCTCATAAGGGGAATCTTCAAGCAAGTCATTTCCTAAAGACAAAAAATATTTGGATATTTTTCTTATACGAGAATTCAGGATAAGATTCCGTTCTTTACTTTTACTCTGAAACGAAGTTACTCTGTAACAGCAAAAGGTACTCCCCTTTAATCTGTTTATGTAGCTATTTCTCCTCAAAGCATTATCTATAAAAACACCTGAAAGAAGCTAGTTGTTTATCCCTGATGCTAGTTCTTTTCTCTCCTTCCTCCATGGATAAGGTCATAATTTGCAGAGACAGCCTGTGACATCACAGGGACTGTCCCATCTCATGCCAGCAGGAGAGAAGCTGTAGCAGGGATGTTCCTCTTCATTCACCTTAACAGCAGAGCTGTTTTTTAGAGGAGCAGCCCAGGTAACAGCCAAAAACTAGCATCTTCAGAATAAAACACTCCTAATAAGATGCTGTTGGAAGGGAAACTTTTTATGATGCAGAAAAAGTCCAGGAGTAGTGTAATTCATTATGGAAGTTAGAACAAAAATATATATTGACTCATTAAAACGTTCCAGTTGATGCCTGGATAAATGAACAGAAAGGGATGACTTCCCTTTTTGCAGAAGCAGCTACGGAAATGAGTTAAATGGGGACCACGCTGAAGTGAAAGATTGCATCTGCAACTCCAGGGCCAGAGCAAAACAGGGCTAAAAATTATATATAAGGACCTGACTGGTCTCAGTAGATGATGGGAAATTTGGCAGTGACATCAAGAACAGAAGTCCCGAGTCAATCACTGTAATATCCATCCCTTCTAACTGGCACTTCTACACGCTCTAGGAAGCACAAACTTCTTTTTTCTGCCTCAGCATGCCCAGGGAATATTGCTAGTAAATACAGGAAAGGAAAGAATAAACTTTTCCTTAAAACAATGCTCCTCTTCATATTACATTTAACTTTCAGCAAAGAGCTAAGAAACTAGTTCCAGTGTCCTGTGATCTTGTTAGGTGAGTCCTAATTAAGGAGTTTAAATATTATTAGGAAAATGTCTCCAAATGATTGTTTTTGTAGCTTTTGCACTTGCTAGTGCCCTTATCTTTTGACTCGGGTTTAGAAAGGTCAGCTGGGTCCCCTGGAGGAAACCCTCATCGTGGATTTCCCAACAACAGGAGACGGAGCAGCAGCTGTTCTTGAGTCGGATGAAAGGTCCTCAGTTTGCAGCTGAAGAGCACAATGTGAATTATGGGGTCAGACTCTCGGTTTAGCCTCACTGGCGGTAGCTAGCTGCGGATGTGAGGGGCTGCAAAACCACACACTGCATTAGGGAAGTGTAACATTTCTTTGTTTTGCAACGTACCCTGTAAGCTCTGGTACATGCTCCAGTAAATGCGCAGGCAGTTTTTCTCTTTCTTCATGCCCCTCTTACAGCGGCAGTTGTACAGAGATTTCTGCTTGAGAGCTTCCATGGCGCTTTTGCATTCATCCTTTGCCTCCAGGCCTGTCGCCCGGCTGAAGTTGCTCTCTTTGCCGGCTACACACTGCCTCAGTGTCCTGTATTTAGTACTACAGCTCTGCTCCTTGAGACACTGATCGCTGGCTTTCACACAGTCAAGGCGGTCCCCTCCAGGCAGCCCGCTCACTTCTGCGGACAAAAGTACATCTAGAGAGAGGAGACACAAACCAACAAACTCTCGTTGAGGGATGAGGCTGATTTAACCAGGGCTCCAAAGCAGGCATCTGGAAAGCACAAGGCACCTCCTCACGCAGCACATGCAGCCAGCCCCCCCGGCAGCACCTTGCAAACCTCAGGGCTTCATGCTACACCTTAGGAAAAAGCACACAGGGTTTTCATGGTCTTTAGATCCACTTTTGTGGGAGTCCAAGGAAACAGTACGTTTTAACCCTGCTGGTTGATTTATGAGAAAACACAAAAAGGAAAGAAAATCCACAGGGGTTAATGTGCCTGACAAAACAAGCATTCATTTTTCCTTAGATCCACTTTGGTGAAACAAATAACCTTTCCATTCGAGTGCTTAACTGAGGGGTTAAATATTCAGCCTCACTTTCCACAAGAGCTTTGCTGTAATTTCAATTACATCCACGAACAACCCGCTCCCAGAGATAAGTATCCTCACTGATTGATATTAGCCTTTTTTTGTGTCAGTCACTTTTTAAAGGCTGTACACATTTTTGCTTATTCTACATGTATAAAGGTAGAATTTATGGCTCCCCCCCCTCCATTTCTCTCCACGTACGATGCTTTTGCAGGAGAACAAAGCAAATTACATTAACTCTCTCCTCTCCATCGTGCCCTCTGTCACGCTGCCTCAGACACACACAGATGGAAACGCAAACATCTCCTGTGGAAAGGAAGCCAGTTTGGGCTACAAAGCACTCGCAGTCGGGCAGACTGCCAGGTTCAGGTGAAGATGTAATCCTTCAGCTGGCTCTTGTCACCCCCCACCCCCCAAGCAGCCTTATTTTATTAAAATGAAAAGTTTCCCTGTAACTTGCGAGAACCCGATTTAACAAGAGGCTACGCAAGCAAGTATCTAAGTCTGTAATCTCCCAGAGCTTTAAATGTAGACTGGGTTAACTGATGTGAGGCAGAGCCGTAAAAACTACTGGAAACTTCACTATTCTGCCTAAACAATAGACTGACAACATCAGGCATCCGATCCCATAAACCCTATGATTTGCTTTATGAAGCGATGTACAGAGAGAAATCAGATGCCAGCAACTTACCCACTAAGGGCAAAGCGAAATACAAGATAGCGAGAAACATCTTGCTGTCTTCAGATGGTTTCCCCAAACGAGCTGATGTGCCACAACAAAGAGGATCAGCATGTAGATATTCCAAAACCGCCGAGGTCCAAAGACTCCAAGTTCAGATCCATTGAATTCAAGGGAAAAAAAAAAAACCAAAACCCTCTCTCCTCTTCACCGCTACCACCACCAGCGGCAGGAGCAGCGACGCAAACGCTGAGCTTTTTCCCTTAGATTTCAGGTCGGAGCAACCTGAAAACGCAAGCACTGACTTCAGTGAGGGAGCGAGAGAGGCGCACGCACGGGTATATGTGTGTGCGAGTGAGCAAGCGGGAGCGGGGCAGGAGCGCCGGTCGCCTCCTTGGGTGGGCAGCGCCTGTTCCCAGGGAGGGACCGAGAGCACACGGGGGGGAGGGGGGGCGGGGGGGGAACGAGATCCGAGGTGCCCGCCCCCGGCCCCGCAGCCGGGGCGAGCCGCTGACAGTCCCGCAGCCGCTTGCAGCCCCTGGCTGCGGCTCCCCAGGGCTGCCCGAGACCCCGGGGCAGTTCGCCTCTTCCACCGCCCAGTCCGCAACTTTATTTATTCGTTTGCGCCGGGGCGGGGAGGCGGTGCGCGGGAGGCCGCGCAGCTTACGCGGTGGGCTCGCCTCCGCCGCCGGGTCGGGGCGCGGCAGGGGCAGGTGCCGCGCTGCCGGCAGCGGCTGGGAAAGTTTGGCGGGGGAAATTGGGACGGGCGAGGGGAAGGAAGCTCAGCGGGAGGCGCGGAGGCCCGGCGGGGGCGGCTGCTCCGGTTCCGCCGACCAGAGCGGAGCGGCCGCGGCTCCTGGAGCACCCAGGCACGGTGCCCCGGGGGCGCTCGGCGCGGCGGGAGCGTTTCCGAGCGGAAGCCGCCGCCAACTGACGGAGCTGCGGGAGAGGCGGCGGGGCGGGTACCGCTGCCCGCGCCCAGTGGGGATGACCCCGCTTCCCTCCCGCAGCGACGGCCTCCCCCTGCCGGCCCCGCCGCCCGCGGGGGAAGCCCGGGGCGTCCCGCTGCGACCCCGAGGGGTGGCGGGGGCACCGCCCGTCTTTCCCCCGCAGCCCTCTTTGGGGGGAGCCCCGCGCCTGCGGAGCCGCGCGGAGGAAGCGCCGGCCGGCGGGGGCGGGACCCGCGGGGGGCGCATCCCCGCGGCGCGGCTCATCCCCGCGGCGCGGCTCGGCGCGGTGCTCGGCGCGGGCCAGCCTTCGGCCGGGGCCGAGCTGAGTGCGTCGGCTTCCACTTGGCTCCTGCATAAACAAAGCGAACATATGTCCCATATTCGTGACAGATGGTTCAAACAGAGAACTATTTAGTGGTTTTCCCACAGTTGCTACTATGTAGCGCTCCCCGAAACCCAACAAAATGCAATTAGCCTAAAATAGTGTCAGCTTCCAGATTTCCTTGTTTTCATATGCGGAAAATTTGATTCAGGTGTTTTTATGTTTTAGCTGCAACCAAATGTTTGGGGTTTTTTCAAATTAAAACAAAAAAATCAGTATATACTTTACTTGGCAATTTTGTCAACGAGATATTTGGCCCATTTGACTGAAGGAATTTGCTTCTCCTCACAATAAATTTTGCCTAAAGGAGTTTGCCTCGCCTCATGAGATAGATGATCAGGCTGGCCACTTTTATAGCGAAAACTGGATGGCACATGGAGCTAAGCTGTTGTAAGGTACTTCAGAAACACTTACTTAAAAGCTTAGCATATGCCAGGATATACAGAGAATACGACATTCACAGAACCCGAGTGGAAGCTTTATATTTATTTTTGTTTTCCTCTCTCGACACTTTTTCTTAACGGATAGATTTGTATTTCTACCAAAAACAAACAAAAAAACCCAACAAACTGTCCAGAGTCCTGTTTCTCTCCATGAAGCCGTAATAGTGATGCCAGGTTGCAACTGATTAAGTCACAACTGTTTGTGTTTTGGTCATTTGATATGAAGGGGCATATACTATTATATGGTCACAAAATCTATTATCTGCTGCATGTACAAGGATATAATTGGAGAAACAAAGACAAGGACCAGATTTCTAGAGTATTTCAAGATAATTAGAAGGTGCTACGTTGGTGATGGCATTGATGATACAAGTCAGGTTCAGCTTTTGAAGCAGCTGGTATTTAATGAAACAAGTTGGCCTTCCAAACACGTCAATACAAATTGGGCTGGGTGATATAGAGATGATTACTTCTTCGTTGGTAATTTTGACACCATTATGGCACGTGATAAGCTTTGTATAGAAGTTATCTGTATGTTTAATACACAGGTAGCATTATTCTCCTGTTATTTACAAGTCTAAGTCAGGAAAAGCTACAACATTCACAGCAGAGCAAGGCAAGTGGAAATAAGACTGAAACCCAGGCCACTGTTTACAAAACCATTCATGTATTAATGTCCTGAATACATATACACACACAGAGTATTATTTGGCATATAAAAGCAACACATTGCAAATCTCTGCATTAATAGCTACTTTTGCTGTTACAAAACACAGCTTTTGTGGGGTGTTTACTATTACAGTGAAACTGAAATCATGTTTTAAGTGTTAAAAATTGAATAAAATGTTACTGACAGTTCAGAAATAACAAGGCAGCTGGAAAGCATGCATCCGGAATTCTGAATATTGTCACTAAACACTCCCCTTGCCAGTATTTTGACTCATCTCTGGAAAAATGTCACCCAAAAGTGAAAAAAAGGTTAAAATGCCTTAATCCAAAAAAGTTTTAAAATGCAACCGTGTTCTGGGAAAAAAAAATCCAAGGAGAAAGTCCATGCTACGTACAGTTGCTCAGAATGCCCAACCGCTGCACACTCTTTAACAGGACTGTAGGTGTGAGAAAGCTACTTGCAACTCACAAGGACATTCGTTCCACAGCAGAAATTATATTTTTTTTTTTCTTTCAGAGATGGAATTATTTATAAATTTATAAATCAACTTATTTCTAGTATTTTTTAATTAATCTCTGGATGCCATCCTTTCCATTTATTACTAAACTAATTTCCATGTCCTGCTAGCACTGAGACAACACAAGTACTTTACTCTCTTCGTAGAGGATCGCTGTGATTTTGGGTAGCTGAAGTCACTTGCGTGTTGGACTGGTATCACATTAACACACAAGGTATGCAGCTTTCCTGAACTGCAGTGCCATGATGTATTAGTATTGCTTATATATACTCTGCTGCAAATCGTAGCTACAAATTGTTTTCATTTTTTTTAAGAATTTAAAAAGATACCAGACAAATACCCATAAGCCACTCTGTGGCTGGAGTCATAATCCTTCTGTTCTTTGCACATTCTTTTCCAATTTCCTTTTACCTCCTCTGGGGTAAAATTAAGTCAACAGATACTTTGCTGTTGATTTCAGTCAAACCAAGGTCCACCTTACAATTTGTATCTGACAATCGCTCAAACCATAAGGCTCTTCAGTCAAATAAATAACTAAAAAAATAAACCATACAGAAGTCCTTAATGTGAACATTTTAAAGATATGTAAGCTGGTTTTCTATTCTGTTGATTGAGTTTACATAAAAGTTCCCGAGAAATTAATGTAATATAACATATATAAGGTACAGCTGGTAGGGACAAACATTTCATTAGAAGACAGATGACAACATGATCACCACTGAGTTATTGTTTAAAGGCCATTACAATATCAACAATGTGGAAGACAGTACTAACTACTTCAAGCTACTTACTGCCAGCATTAACTGCTAGTACTTCAGTCTTTACATAACTTCAGTTACTTGGTTCTTTCTAGTTACCTACATTAGCTGGTATTCTTTCATTGAAAACTTTTAATAAAGAAAAGACAAAGTAATGAGGATAGAGGGGTTATTTGATACTAAAACTTCTGTAAAAAACAGTGCTTCAAACACTGCTCTTTCAAAGTAGGTTGAGATAAGTGAGCCCTAACTATGGGCAATTTTAAGCTTCCTGTCACCTTGCAGGCCAAACCCAGATGCTCTGAATACAGCAACAGCATCAAACTGCACCTGTAGTCAGGGCCATATGGTACTTGAGGCCAGCCATACAAGATGTGCAAAGTCAGAATACTATTTTTTCTGCGTTCAGTTTTACTGGATTTCCTTCTGCCTCCTCCTTTACATGTAAATTAACAGTTGACAGCAAACTCTCAGAAGGGTGTCACATGCAAAAAGAACTGACTCAAATGCAGTCAATGTTGTTTTGCAGCCAGTCCCGCATGCAAAAGCTGCGGTGTCGGAGCACTGCATTAGGTTGTTATGGCTGGCAGCGGTTCAGATGCCAATGTAACAGTAAGCTGACAAGAAGGTTGAATTAATACATTAACTGGGCCACAGTTAGCCTGCAGATTCCCTTTGCTGTCTCTGCCATAGACCTCCTTTTAGACTGAACCCTGCAAGAAAATATTGAAGTTGGTGCCGCTGAGCCCGGGGAACATTACACAGCATTATCTGCAGGCCCGGTAGATATGTGAAGGGAAAGTATGCTGAGAATAAGAACAGTGCCATGAACTTTAAATATAATTCTTTGGGGAACAAATAGGTGAAGCAAAACTGAAGCTGAACTAATAAGTCAGATACAGCAGGTGGGGGAGAGCAAGCAACTGATGGGAAAACGTCTGTGTGCCATGGGAGCACAAAAAGTAGTGTTTACACAGGAGGCTTTATTCAATAATGAGAAAGGGAGAATAGACAAGTTAGAGAATTACTAGGGACTGGGGGAACAATCTGAACTGCATTTTTTGTCTTACATTTCTGCTTACCATGAAGTCAAAGTGCCTAGTGGTGGGAATAAGGCGAGAAGGATTTGCTCAAGGCATTAAAGTTTTGTGAAGGACAGATTAAATAACAGTGCTCCAAAAATCAATTTTGAGGGGCTTATGAAGCCTTGAATGGGCTTTTGCAGCACAAAAGCAAGATTGAGTTTTTACTGAACCTGTCATTTATTTGGGTTTAGAGCTTTCAGCAAGTATCAGGAAAAACATAAAACAAAAGCAAAGTAAGCAATGAGCAGTCACACAGTAACCAAATAAAAAACATGTGAAGTGCAATCCAAATTACCAAGTGACTTAATTGATGCAAAAGTATAAGAAAAGAAAGTGTGTTCCCCCCACCCTACCCCCCCACTTTAATCAGACCTGTGAATTCCCACAGCTGTTCTTGGCTGGGAAGTTTTTCCTGAACTCTTGCTTCCCTGTCCTCAGCGGAGGTTGTGTTTATGTAGTATCAGACCACCTCGAAGGGAGGAAAAAAAAAAAAAAAGAAAACAAACACCTGCAAAATTCCTCTGTGAATTCATATCTAATATGTGACCTGATTATGATTTCAGTAGAATAGATACATAAATACTAAAACGGTACAATGCAATTCAGAGAGCTTGTAGTTAAGAAACACAACATACTAGTTACCCTTCAAGATTTGAAAATATGGACAACACTGCAGCCACTTGTGAAGTTTTGTATCTTACACAAATTATTCCATCAAACTTTAAATACTGATATACAGGCATAGACATTGACGTTTGCCCAAACTGGAACTGAAAACGTTGTTAAGACAGACTGGTAATAGTTGTATCCCTCGATTTATGTCTTGTTGCTTTAAAAATGGAATAACACAGCCCCCTAGCTGTTCGTAGGAGCAATTCATGCTAACGTGGGAGAGGTGATTCATGCTCTACAGCAAAACAACGTGCTAAATTCCATAGCACGAGAGGATACAGTCAGCAAAGAAACTTGATGTGACACAGGTAAAAGTATAAAAGATTTTTAAAAAATGAAATAGCATCTATTAAGTAGCAGTTATTCACGTGCCTGTAAAATCTAGAGCAATACAATTCAGATGCTAGAACAGCATCATTTGAAACTTCAGCTTCTAAACAATATGCCAGCAGCATCAACTTTTAGCATCCCATGGGCATTAAGGATCACATGTGATTCAACCAAGCTCACAATTCGATTTGTTAACTTGAAACCTTCCTTTTGCCTTTTTAAATTTCTGTGATTACCAGCAACTTGGTCTTGTGGAAACCATGCAATCCTGAACCACAGGAAAGGAAACCCTACCTTATACTATATAAAATAGACTTACATTAGCGAACCTCGTAGTCTTTCCAGAAAAACTAAAGCTCTAGAAAATGACTTATTGTACGTAAGTCTATTGCTGTAGGAATATAACATTTCAGGCAGCATAAAAAACATAATTGTGGAAAGCATTAACATCTCAGAACATTTAAATCAGATTCTTGAACAGCACCTGAGAAAACCCATGTGAAAAATGAGAATTTTGGTATCTTCCATTTGAATACTGCTTCACTTACATGTAGGTTGATTCCCCTCCCATGTTTAATTGAAAGTGATAAAATGTCTCTCTATAGAATGGTGTGTAAAAAGCGCTAAGATTTTCTTTTCAAACATGCACAGCTCTAGCTAGTGATGGATATTCAGTTTTCACTGTTCATGCTACACCAGATACACACACATTTACAGAGCAAAGAATATTAAATCGTAAAGGAACATTTTTCTTTCACTCAGTGTACATATCTTATTCTAAACTGTAGGACCAAATCTGCCCTGATTCCTGCCCTGTGTAGGGAAGTCAAAAAAGATGCATGGAGGTTAAAGTCATTTTAGAATTTAGTGACCAAAGGCAAAATTATCATCTTGGATTTTCAAAACTGTATTTTCTGTACATTTGCTACACTAGCCTTGACGAGGAAAATAAATTTTTCTCCTGATGGTGAATATCACCAAAATTGTAATTTTATTGGAAGTTTCTCAAAAGGTTAGCGACTCTGTCAGTGTTAATTTCTACAATCTCTGTTCGATCGGTCTTCCTCTGAGGTGAGAAATTTAGGGTAAAAAAAGTCTCAAGAGATTTATATTTGAGGTGAAAGGAGATCAAGAAAAAAAATGGGAGTGGAAGAAACTAGTGTTGTAAATGCCTTGAGAATTTGTCCTACAGAGAAAGCAAAACTGACTATTCTGAGATATCTGCCGTCAGCTGCGTGTAGCAGTCTCTCTACTAAAGACATAGTGATATTTGGGGTTTTGTTGTTTGCTTTATGGGGTTTTTTAGGTTTTTTTGGGGGGTTGTTTGCGGGTTGTTGGGGTTTGGGGGGGGATGTTTTTGTGGGATTTTTTTGTTTGGTTTGTGGTGTTGGATTTTTTAATTATTATTTGGGGGGGGGGGGTGTTTGTTTACACAGTTTCCTGAATAGCTGCAAACACTTCAGGAAAAATAAATGCACAGAGCACAATTTGAAATTAAATGTTTAGTCATAAAAAGTGTGCAGTAAATATGGGATGAAAAGACTACATATTTCTTGAGTCAGCAACAATAGCTCCTTAATTAACACGTGCATTTTTATTTTATAGTTTAGGAAGAACCTTATGATGAGATAATTCTCCTGTAATCCAATTGATTATCAGCTGGAAACAGTGTGGAAAATCAAGACCTGTTTGTTCTACTAAAATACCAGATAATCCCATTACTTGGCTTCTCTGCTACTACTTCTGTAAAATTCTGATGACAGCAGATTACCCACCGGGCACTGTACACACCGAAGAAGTAAACACGACAGACCGCTCTGAAAGGCAAGTCTGAAGGCTAGAGTCATAACTGATGTTACTTGCAGTTTCTTCCCTCCACGCTTTTCTGCAAGCGTTCATTACATCAAGTACAGCTCTATCTGTTAAAGAAATTTTCCTGGTTTAATCATGTGCTGCACAGTTAAATCTACAGCACTTTCTTTAGATGGATATAGTTACCTGCTGGTAACACCAGTAAAAAAAAGCTTTTACAATGGAATGCCTGCATCTATCCTGCAGCTTTACCAGCAGACATAATTCTGTTGAAAAACAACAATGCATACTTTTAAATTATGAGGGTGAACTATTCAAACTTCCTGGATACTGTCTAAACTTGATCCTGACTCAAGTCATTTACATGTAACTGCATCCTGAATATTCCTAAATAAACTGTATCCAAACTTGGCAGTAAAAGTAACCAAATGTAAAGGTCTCCACACTTTTGTCCGTCTGTCCATCTGTGAGGGATATGAAGGTGGTTTTACCATTTTCTTTAAGCAGACACACCAAAGTCTTCTAATCTCAAACCCATATTTTATTAGAACAGAAAATAAAGGATTAGACTAAGCTTTCTGTTTTAGTAGAGAAAACTCATTTTAGCTGGGTGGGCTGGACTAAATACAAGGTTTGAAAACAAATTTTTCCCTGACTACTGCATGGATGGAACATGAGTCTTTTTCTCCAAGTGGTTTTCCAACTTGAACTAAGTTTACTCAGATTCTCCTGGAGTTACTAAAGTCTCTTTTTTTTTTTGCCATCACCTCCGAGGCTTGCCTTTGGGTCTATTCAGGTACTCGGAGAGAGGAGCCTCAGTGCTTCTTAGAAACCCCCAGCACCTGTCTCTCCAGCCCTTGATGACTTTGTCATGCCTGCCTTGCCATCCACTGCAGAAGCTTCTTGCTCCTCCTCCCTCTAGAGGGCCTGGATGCGGGAGCCAGGCCAAGGAGAACATACGGGCATCTTTTCTGTTGTCCCGGGACACCTTTCTAACACTTGGCATACCGTTTGAAACCAGCAATTAGCAGTTTCTTTGAAAAAAATGCAGGTTAAATAAGCACCTATTTTAATTTACACCTTCAATTTTACTTCATTTAAATCACACTAGCTCAGGTTTTCTTGGACACTGGTGAATAACTATTAGTCCACTAAAGGGAATAACGTGCTCTAGACTATGGAGATTCATCTGTACTGTGTCTGTAAAGCGCTTGAAAGGACGATGTCCTGACCCTAAAGAAGGTTAACAGCCAATCCTGTAACATAAACTGGAAGAACACGCAGCATATAAATTGTCAAATGTCTGTTTGCTTCTTACAAACCATACCTGAAAAACATTTTTAAAGGCCGTTCTTCTGAATGCAGATATGGCTGTCCATATGACCAATTGAGCTGTATAATTCATTCTATAAATGGTGAAAAGACTAGAAATCTGCAGCCCCAAGTAAGGAAAAGAAGGAAGTTTCTGATAAACTCATCTTCATAGGAATTTCTGAGTTATTAATTTATGAAAACAAAAAAAACTATGTTTGCAGACAAAAAGTTAAGATAAAATGTAAATACTTTATAGTAAATTCAAAGCTGTAACAAATTACTTACATGCCCACAGCGTGACCACTCCAAGTTTGTCACTTGTTAATTATCCAGTAGCTCACTATTTATAACAAAATAATGCAAACTTGTTTAAAAATGTACAATAATGGCATCTTGCCAGAATGAAATGTAAGCATGTTGTTCCCAGAGTTACAAAAATCCAAAGCAATTGTGATTAATATAATGATTTCTGAACATGATTACATTCTAATCTATATAACGTGAGACTGGAGCTAGTCAGAGCATCCTGACAGATGTACAGTCAGGATATGTGAAACACCAGCACAGCACAACTGAGTTCTTTTTCCTTCTTTATTCATCAAGAAAAGGAAGCAAGAAAAAAAAGAAAAATAAACAGGAACAAAGGAGTTTCAGTTTGGAGGGCAGCACAACTGAACTGTCAGGGATACCTGACTGTAGAGGACCTCCAGGGATGCACGGGACCAAGCTCACAACCACCACACAACACCCTGCTCCTCCAGATTACTAATAACCACTGCTCCTATCAGCAAGGAAGGGGGAAGCAGAGCTAACCACATTCCTATAACTTTGGATATTTGTGGCCTCTGTGACAGAGTGACTATTAATGCACAGAATAATACCTCATATAGTTTCATTTATCATGTAGTAGTTCATGCATGCATTTAGCCTGTCCTGACCTAAACCATGACATCCTCATGAACAGAAACTTGTGCGTTTCCCTGGACTATATCCTTGATATAATCTTTGAGATTCAGATGTTGTCTTTGTAAACTGGGTAATCACAATTGCCTTCCATTTTGGTCTTGACTACGTATGTTGTAAACGCTTTGAAGCAGGTACTACTTTGACACTGTTCAGAGAGTTAGAAAGGAGGCTACAGTCTTGACTAGAACTGTGGGAATTACTATAACGTTACAATCAAACAGTTTTGGTGAAAACAGTTTGAGAGAGAGAATCTCCATTCTAAATGTCAGACAACACTGGTAGATGATGGCACATTAAATTATTTGCTTTTGGAATAGTTAGCTGGGCCACAGTAGTTTTTGGAGACCTGAAGAACACAAGGAGAAGCAGAAAGGAGAAAGCCGTTCATCCCAGGGTATCTATTTCACTGCATTACCACAGTCTTAGTTGAAAATGCATACTTTGCACTTTTTGGTGGAATGTGTTAAAACATCTAAATGTTCAGCCTAATTGGTTAAGTCTTTTAACTCACATTCAGATAGAATACTGTTATATTTTAATTTAATTCCCACATTTGGATGCTTAACTTCTTCAAATTTTACTTGTTGAAAATGCTTAGAATCATCCCGTTATCACTAAACAGACTCCACAGATAGATGATCAAAGTCCTAGAGTTGGCCATATATTTCTATAACATAAGTAAATAAATTTCATCTTCAAGATGCAGACACCTGGGCAATAAGAAAACTGAACTTCACCAGAGCTGCCTTTGTCTGCTGGAAAATACAACACTCAAATTCAGCTTCCTTTTTTTCTTCTCAACACACAATTTGGAATTCTTTTGCATTGCTGCTTTTAATATTAGAAGCTTATGTTATTGACAGCACGGCTTTGCTAATCGTTTGCCCACCTAAATATCTTGGAAATCTGATTTTTCTTCATTAATGATTTGTTTTATAAATTCATAAAATGTTTTCAATATGAAAAAATTATTTTAGTGTGATTGTGGTCACTATCCACAGGTTATATGTAACTGTCATGGTTTAACCTCAGCTGGCAACTGAGCACCACACAGCCGCTCGCTCACTCCTGGCCCCGCCCCCGGTGGGATGGGGGAGAGAATTGGAAGAGTAAAAGTGAGAAAACTCATGGGTTGAGATAAAAAGTTTAATAATTGAAATAAAATAGTAATAATAATAACAATAATAATAAAAGAATATACAAAGCAAGTGATGCACAATGCAATTGCTCACCACCCGCCGACCGATGCCCAGCCAGTCCCCGAGCAGCGGCCCCCCCGGCCAGCTTTCCCCAGTTGATGTACTGAGCATGACGTCACATGGTATGGAATGTCCCTTTGGCCAGTTGGGGTCAGCTGTCCTGGCTGTGCCCCCTCCCAGCTTCTTCCGCACCTCCAGCCTTCTCAGTCGGTAGAGCATGGGAAGCTGAGAAGTCCTTGACCACGATAAGCACTACTTAGCAACTACTAAAACATTGGTGTGTTATCAACATTATTCTCATACTAAATCCAAAACACAGCACTGTACCAGCTACTAGGAAGAAAATTAACTCTATCCCAGCCGAAACCAGGACAGTAACCACCAAAACAATGTTATTTCCTATGATATTTTGAATTTGCACTTTTTTGCAGAGCTTCAATAAAGATACAATTAATATTGCAAGTATCAAAATTATATTCTTTCTACCATTTAAAGGAATATTATTCAACACATTTATGTGCTTCGAGACAATTGTGCATACCCACTTTTATTCTACTGCAAACAGACCGAATTAAAGTGATATGCCAAACTGAAAGTACAAATAGCACAAATTTCAAAGTTATTGATTTCTGACAGTGCTTACAGGCATTAAGCAATACTTTCTCAGACATCTGAAATAGCTCACTTCAGCACAGAGACACTGTATTGAAGGAAAGCTGAAAATGTGTTGACTGCCCAGTCAATATAAATTTGAAATTGAGGTTTGGACCTTTTAAAAAAATGAAAAAAAAAATTAACTTAATTTTTCAATCATCTTTTATCCCATGGAGAAGAAAAAAATTAATCCCTGCAGGAAGATAATGTAATATTTTCTTCCCACCTAGAGGAATAACCAAAAGTGTTCTTCCTGCAAGATTTTCACGAATAACCGCAAGTGCTCTTTCTGTAAGATTTCCACTTTATGTGGAATGTCCCAGTTGATGAATATTGACTAAAAATGTTTAAAAGAAGTGTCAAGCACACAGAAGTTTCCCTCAGTCTGTTTAACTCCCTTGAATACCTTTAAGTGATAATTTTAACTACCAGGAGTCCTGAGTAACTAAATACTAAACTGAAGGTGAAACAGAATGGCTGAAGGGATTGGTAAAAAGACTTGGACTTAGTTACACTTCTGAATCCAGCTAAGATATTGATATCCAAAATCTTGTGACATACTGAGACAGGAAGATGCTTACCAGAACATGAAGACATAGAATCATAGAATCATTAAGGTTGGAAAAGACCTCTAAGATCATCGAGTCCAACCGTCAACCCAACACCACCAGGCCCACTAAACCATGTCCCTAAGTGCCTCATCTACTCGTCTTTTAAATACCTCCAGGGATGGGGACTCAACCACTTCCCTGGGCAGCCTGTTCCAATGTTTAACCACTCTTTCAGGAAAGACATTTTTCCTCACATCCAATCTAAACCTCCCCTGGTGCAACTTGAGGCCATTTCCTCTCGTCCTATCGCTCGTTACTTGGGAGAAGAGACCGACACCCACCTCGCTACAACCTCCTTTCAGGTAGTTGTAGAGAGCGATGAGGTCTCCCCTCAGCCTCCTTTTCTCCAGGTTAAACAACCCCAGTTCCCTCAGCTGCTCTTCATCAGACTTATTCTCCAGACCCCTCACCAGCCTCATTGCCCTTCTCTGCACACACTCTTAACACCTCAACGTCCTTCTTGTAGTGAGGGGCCCAAAACTGAACACAGTATTCAAGGTGCGGCCTCACCAGTGCCGAGTACAGGGGCACGATCACATCCCTACTCCTGCTGGCCACACTATTTCTGATACAGGCCAGGATGCCATTGGCCTTCTTGGCCGCCTGGGCACACTGCCGGCTCATGTTCAGCCGGCTGTCAACCAACACCCCCAGGTCCTTTTCCGACAGGCAGCTTTCCAGCCACTCTTCCCCAAGCCTGTAGCGCTGCATGGGGTTGTTGTGGCCGAATTGCAGGACCCGGCACTTGGCCTTGTTAAACCTCATACAATTGGCCTGGGCCCATCGATCCAGCCTGTCCAGGTCCCTCTGCAGAGCCTTCCTACCCTCGAGCAGATCAACACTCCCACCCAACTTGGTGTTGTCTGCAAACTTACTGAGGGTGCACTCAATCCCCTCATCCAGATCATCAATAAAGATATTGAACAAGACTGGCCCCAAAACTGAGCCCTGGGGAACACCGCTCGTGACCGGCCGCCAACTGGATTGAACTCCATTCACCACAACTCTCTGGGCCCGGCCGTCCAGCCAGTTTTTGACCCAGCGCAGAGTACACCTGTCTAAGCCGTGAGCCGCCAGCTTCTCGAGGAGAATGCTGTGGGAGACGGTGTCAAAGGCCTTCCTGAAGTCCAGGTAGACCACATCCACAGCCTTTCCCTCATCCACTAGGCGGGTCACCTGGTCATAGAAGGAGATCAGGTTGGTCAAGCAGGACCTGCCTATCATGAACCCGTGCTGGCTGGGCCTGATCCCCTGGTTGTCCCGCTCATGCCTTGTGAGCGCCCTCAAGATGAACCGCTCCATAATCTTCCCCGGCACCGAGGTCAGGCTGACAGGCCTGTAGTTCCCCGGATCCTCCTTCCGGCCCTTCTTGTAGGTAGGCGTCACATTGGCAAGCCTCCAGTCGTCCGGGACCTCCCCCGTTAACCAGGACTGCTGATAAATGATGGAGAGTGGCTTGGCGAGCACCTCCACCAGCTCCCTCAGCACTCTTGGGTGGATCCTATCCGGCCCCATAGACTTGTGAGCGTCCAGGTGGCGTAGCAGGTCACTGACAGCTTCCTCTTGGATTACGGGGGGTTCATCCTGCTCGCCGTCCCTGTCTTCCAGCTCAGGGGGCCGAGTACCCTGAGGATAACTGGTCTGCCTGTTAAAGACTGAGGCAAAGAAGGCATTGAGTACCTCAGCCTTTTCCTCATCCTCGGTGACAATGTTCCCCCCCGCATCCAATAAAGGATGGAGATTCTCCTTGGCTCTCTTCTTGTCATTAATATATTTGTAAAAACTTTTTTTGTTGTCTTTAACGACAGCGGCCAGATTGCGTTCTAGCTGGGCTTTTGCCTTTCTCATTTCTTCTCTGCACGACCTAACGAGATCCCTGTACTCTTCCTGAGTCGCCTGCCCCTTCTTCCACAAGCGGTAAACTCTCCTTTTTTTCCTGAGTCCCAGCAAGAGCTCCCCGTTCAGCCAGGCCGGTCGTCTTCCCCGCCCATTCTTCTTACGGCGTACAGGGACAGCCTGCTCCTGCGCCTTTAAGACTTCCTTCTTGAAGATCGTCCAGCCTTCCTGGACCCCTTTGCCCTTCAGGACCGTCTCCCAAGGGACTCTCTCAACCAACGTCCTGAACAGGCCAAAGTCCGTCCTCCGGAAGTCCATGGTTGTGGTTTTGCTGGTCCCCCTCCTTACTTCACCAAGAATCGAGAATTCTATCATTTCATGGTCGCTAAGCCCAAGACGGCCTCCGACCACCACATCTCCCACCAGTCCTTCTCTGTTAGTAAACAGCAGGTCGAGCGAGGCACCTCCCCTGGTAGGCTCACTTACCAGCTGCGTCAGGAAGTTGTCTTCCACACACTCCAGGAACCTCCTAGACTGCTTCCTCTCTGCCGTGTTGTATTTCCAGCAGACGTCCGGGAAGTTGAAGTCCCCCACGAGAACAAGGGCTAGCGACTGAGAGACTTCTGCCAGCCGCTTGCAGAACGCTTCATCCGCCCCTTCATCCTGGTTGGGTGGTCTATAACAGACTCCCAGCAGGATATCTGCCTCATTGGCCTTCCCCCTCATCCTTACCCATAGACACTCGACTGTATCATCATCACAATCGTTGAGCTCTAGACAATCGAAACACTCCTTAACATACAGGGCCACCCCACCGCCTCTCCTTCCTCGCCTGTCCCTTCTGAAGAGTCTATAGCCATCCATTGCAGCACTCCAGTCATGAGAGTCACCCCACCATGTTTCTGTGATGGTGACTAAGTCATATCTCTCCCGCTGCACAATGGCTTCCAGCTCCTCCTGCTTGCCGCCCATGCTGCGTGCATTGGTGTAGATGCACTTGAGCTGGGCTATCGATTTCACCCCCGGCATCGGCATGCCACCCCTCGGCTCATCTCTAGCGAGCCTGGTTTTATCCCCTTCCCGCTTCGAACCTAGTTTAAAGCCCTCTCAATGAGCCCTGCCAATTCATGAGCAATGATCCTTTTCCCCCTGTGAGACAGCTGGACTCCATCTGCCGCCAGCAGGCCCGGTGCTGTGTAAACCTCCCCGTGATCAAAAAAGCCAAAATTCCTCCAATGGCACCAGCCCCTGAGCCACGTGTTGATCAGGTGTGTTTTCCTGTTCCTTTCAGTATCCTTCCCTGTCACTGTAGGGATTGAGGAAAACACTAGCTGTGCTCCCGATCCTTCAACCAGTCGCCCCAGTGCCCTGAAGTCCCTTTTGATCACTGCAGGACTTCTCTCTGCAACCTCATCACTGCCAGCCTGTATAACCAGCAGCAGGTAGTAATCAGAAGACCATACCAGACCAGGGAGCTTCCTAGTGATGTCTCTGACCCAGGCCCCAGGGAGGCAGCAGACTTCCCTGTGGGACGGGTCCGGTCGGCATATCGGGCCCTCTGTTCCCCTCAGAAGGGAATCGCCTATGACAATTACCCTCCTTTTTTTCTTAGCAGAGGCAGTCATAATGCGTGGGGCTGACTGCCTCACCCTAGGCAACCTCCTGGATAGACCTTCGTCTATGTCCTCGTTTGCCTGGCCCTCAAGTTCCAGGGCCTCATATCTGTTGTGTAAATGTACATGACAGGGAGGCCTAAATATATCCAGCTGTCTACTTCATGGCCAAGCTGACAAGTACTGGTCAGAAGGGCAAACTGATGCAGGCTCCCTGGCTACTTTCCTGAACATGATTTGCAATGCTAGCCCAGACTTGGTCAGTAAATTTGGAATATGCCCAAACAGAAATCTTCCAGTGGTTGGGGGCCAACAAGGGCCTACTTTAGGCTTTGTGATAAAGAACTAATAGAGTGGTGTTCATGGTTTGAATAATTATGGGACCAGACTGTCAAAACTATCTGCACAAGATTTTTTTTTAACATTTAAATGGTACTTTTTAAAAATAAAAAAAAAGAAAAAAAAAAAAAAAGGAAAACTTGGAAGACAGATTCCCGTCTGAAATAAAACTGTTTCTAAAATAAAGCACTCAGTTGCTGAATTGAGTTTACTGTACTTTAAAGCCACTGAAGAATGTTTTTATTTCTGTAATGATTAGAGAAAAGTCTGGTTTCTCAGAGAAGTCTAAAATTTTAAAGACAAGAAAGAACTAGGTGTTATATTGCAAACCACTTTACCAAGGCAGGGTCACCACAGTTCTGTGCAAGATTCACAAGACAAGAGTATCTCTGCCTATGCTGTGCAAATGCAGCTCTTATGAAATAAATCTGATGTTGGGCTCGCCATGCTATGTATTCCTGTGCAGGGACCATTTATCCTAGCTGTCCAGATACCTAGAAGCTTATATGAGGCACTGACAAGACCACCAGGTACTAGAAAACCTGGAGAAATGCCTAACATCCTCAGAATCTGTTTGTATGGACTCCAGAGGTTAGTCTAAGAAAATACAGGCATATAATAGACCTGTGTTTAGGTAAAGCCTACAAGTATTACTAGAGTGAACACATAAGATAGCCACAACATCTACCTGAGCTACTAAAATACATTTTGGTTTTAACACTGTGATGGGTCGTTCTGCTTTGTTTGAATTGTGCACCCTGATCCTGGATCAAAAGAAAGACTGTAGTTTATCTCAAATGCACTCCTCCAATTGAAGTCCTATACCAATACTTCCCTGTTAACACTCATAATCTCAGTGCTTTTTAGAAACCACCCTCAAAGATCCTCTCCCTTCTCTTCCTTCCCAATACTAGCCATTTCCCTATACGCACCAGCTGCCAGTGATTCAGAGGAAGCAGCATACAGCAGTTACTGCTGACTCCCGTTTCAGAGTACCAGACGTATATTTGGCCCAAATGGAATCCAGTACTATAAAATAAGATGACAACAAGAACATAAAGCCTCCTTGGGAAAGAAAATAAAAAAATATATTCTTCCCCCCATTACAACTGGAATCTGTTAGAGAAATTTACAGACCCGGGCTTCTAGAGTTAAAAGTGAGAATTACATTTTAATTAGGAATATATATTCAGACTAATACTGTTACTGAATTGATATCTAAGGCAAAGAATAAAAATTTATGCCAGATTTTGGAAGGTCCACTGACTACCAAACCCATGCTCTTAAATCTCTCACCAAGGTAACCCATTTCTTAAAACCATTTGTCATATGGATAAGGCCCATCTCATTTCAATTGTGATACTACACAAAAGACAAGCCTGGTCTATAATGAACTAAGAATATACTTCAGACTTAATATGTAAAAGTGGAAGAAGCGTTCTGAAGACCCTAGATACATTTTGCACAGTTGTCAGATAAAAACAGTCCTGGAAGCACAGTATCATAATTATTAACATACCATGTTGCACCACACCTTGCTGCTTGTTGTTCTTACCCCATAACTCTTGCACAATTTGTTGTCCAATCTCTCCATCTGAAAAAGGTGCCTGGTAATATGCTAGGAAATCAAGATTTTTAATTCCCTAGTGCTGTGAGAGAACAGAATCAAAACTTTCCTGTCCTGGGCAAATACTCTATCCTCTACAATACCTCTGCCATAACGTGCTCTGAGAGTTCCTAACAATACAGGCCTTTCAGAGAGATCAGCCTTTCTCCTTTCCCTCTGCCTCAACCCAAATCACTGTATTCTTACCACATTTCAAGATCTCAATCCAACACTTTTGCAGGGAAACACAATATCTTGGTAATTAAAATGGACTCTGAAATATTGTACTGACTCCTCTTCAGTTATACATAGTAGAGTTCCTTTTCCATCTTGTGGGTGGAGTTTTAAATATAAATTACAGGGATCTTGAAAGGAGAAGGCTAGACGACACTTTGCTACTCAGGCTGAGGCAATCTGGGACATATGTACATCACACAAATAAAAGGACAAGAAAGTAACTAACTTTCTGCCAACAGATGCTGGTGTCTGTTTAGCAGGAGGACTTTTTTTGATATCAGGAAGACTTTTTTTGATATCAGGAACATAAAGGCTTCCCAAATCCTGATTTATGAATCAAAGTTTTCCTGTGGCATAAAAGGAAAATAAAAGTCTGATAACAATAACTTAGACAACAATAATAAGGGGGGGGGGGGTGTTAGGAGAGAAGAGTATTATGCTGTCTAAAATGCTAAAATGAAAGCCATCTGACAGAATCAGCTTCAAAAATCCTGTATTTCTAACCAAAACTTAAAATGAGTAAACTTAAAATGTTTCAGCAGAAACTTTTCAAATTAAAATTAATCACACAATTTATTAGGAAAAAAAAAAGCTATTTTCAGCTGGATTTATGTACCTAAGATCATAATAAAAAGAGTTAGCTTTATTTTATTGGTGTTCCAGATGGTAGCCAAAAGACTGAGAAGCGTGGGAGTAACCCTTCTCCATCTATGAGGGGTTTGGATTTAGAAAGTTACGTATGCCATGCAACTGCCAACTATTTCTTAAAAGGTTCCATGGCTTGTAACACTGGACTCCACAGAGACAATGATATGAAGAACAAAGAAAAACTTATTTGGTAATTTTGCTGTTTGCATCACTAGCAGATAACTAAGCATTTGCTTAATACAAAGCAAATGCCACATGAGGATTTTGGAGGACTGGCAGATTTAGAGACATTCATTTCCTATATGTGTTTCAGGCCACCTCTTCACTGAAAGATAATTTATCCGAGTATGTCAAGATAGGACTCAAGAAAAGAGATACAGACTAGATTTGACCTGGCTTATGACTCTGCTATTTTATTTCTCTGACAAGAAATGTAAGGAGAGGGACAGACCGAGTAGCAGTAGATTACACTGCCATTTAGTAATCTGTGCTTTAAGAAAAACTTTGAAACTCCGTCTTCCTGGATTGCAAGAGATAAACCACATCACAGAACTGATACATCAATACCACTATACAGGTTATGAGAAATAAACTGCACAATCTCAGAGTACACATTCAGAATTCAAGAAACAATACAGAGATAAACTGAGTATCTTGTTTTTATGAGTGGCAAGAAAGATGTCAGCATAGCCACTACAAGCATAGGTATATCAATGATTCACATTGAATTACCTAGTAGATTTTTAGCACCATTACGTCCTTCATGGCCTCTAGTCTGAGGATCCATATTTGTGTAAAAAGCAATCTTTAGAACTAAACTTTATAAATACAGTACATTTACAACCTTAACTATGACAGGTGAGTCAGGAGCCTAATTGCCCTAGACTCCTTATACATTTCATGAGAAGATAAAGCACTATCACTTTCACTTTTCAAGTATTTTTTTTCAGGTGGTAGTAGTCAAGAAACCAAATTAAGAGGAAAAACAATGTGTCTGTAGTTACTATAAAATGGATTTTATAAAGTCTGAAGAACCTCAATCATTTAGTAATAAGATGAGGCATCTGTAAGTGTGTTAGTGGAATACCTAAGATAGAAAGCCCTGAGCTAATCCCAATTAACAAAATATGATATCCTCCAAATAGTTTTTAAAATTCTTTGAGCTAGAATCATCAGTTAAAGGACTTTTTCTGCTATAAGATCTCAGGAATATCTGGACCACAGAAATGATCAACCTTTTCTTTTTCAAAACTTAACGATACATATGAAGTATCCTTGACTGCCTCTTACTCAGCTCCATGCTACCTCAAAAAAAGTAAGATTTTCTTATTCAGAGGAAACTCTTGAAAGATCTGAAAAAGCAAACATTGAATCAAGTCTTGTAGCATACTGAAATAATGTCCTACATTATAGTCACACCCCCTCATACCTCAGGAGAATAAAAGACTGAAAAACACCAATGTGCCAGAGGACAGTAGAAGATATTAAAGTCATGACATTTCCTGACCAGCCACATCTTAGCATTCTGCAGGAGCAGGTACTTCACAAAGTAAAAACTCACATCCCATTCCAGACAGTTTATGTTAGAGAGGAAAACAATACCCTCCATAACCCCAGCCAATATGACTCAGAGAAAAATTACTTTCTGATCCCAGTCAGGTGATCAGTTTAACCCTGAGCATGTAAGCAAGTTATATCCAGTTAACATCTGAAATCCTAACCAACTGCCCCATTTTTACATGCTGCCAATCTTATAATTTAAGAAAAGGCAGTCCCCTTCTCCTATACTATTCACCAAGAAGGAACATAAAAGTCCTGATATACACAGAAGAATAGGAGAACTGGCACATGGACCAGTTAAAAACATTCCTGTTTAGGGACTGTGTAAGAAAAGTACACAAACAAGTTTCCCATTAAACTTGTCTGGCAATGTCAGTAAGTATCCAAAGCTTTATATCACAAACTTTACATTCTGACTCATGATCACTTCACCATGTCACACATATCCTTTCATTAATTTATAAATTTCCATCTGGAAGTAGTTCAGGTCCCTGCCTCCATGACCTTGTCTTGAAAGCAGTTCCAGAGCTTTGCACAGATTGCCAAGAACCTTCTTTTAAATTTCCCATTTATTCATAATTGTTTGTATGTATCTGATCTTGAAATAGTGTTATCCTTTAACATAAAAGTCTTCTTCCCTCACGTCTACCCCCACACGTACTTATAAAGATATAACCATATGCCCTTTCAAGCTTTGTTTTGCCAGATAAGCTATTTTCATCTCAGCTGAGAAAATAGGTACTTCTTTCCCCTAACCATCCCACTCTGCACCTGCTGTGAATCAATGTGGGTCATGAGAACTGTAAACAATATTCTTAGAGTTGTCTTACCAATGCCTTGTAAAGCAATATTAACACTTTATTGTCTTCACTGAAAATCCTTCATCTACTATACCCTGAAACTGTTTCATGGCCATGACATAATGATGGCTCATAGTCACCATACAGCATTACATTAATACATATTATATTAATACATATTAATACAGCATACAGCATTAATGCATTAAACCTCTTCCCTTTACTATCACCAGCAATTATCAAGACACCAGCTTATACTAAAAGAACATTATATTAATCCCCAAGCACCCAGCTCTACTTTCCATACTATTAGGTTTCCATTTTGTCAGTCCATAAGGTCATTTATTTTTTTCTGATATGCTAGTCATATTCCAATTTTGTGCCATCTCTTAATGCCGTACTCATCCTCCTACATTTACCAAGTTCAAAAATACTACTTAATCAGTTCCAAGATCAGTCCTAGAGGAATTCTACTAGCAAACTGCTTTCATTTTGATGAATGAGTGAAGTGGCTTCAAATGATGAAGCCATTTTTATCAGAACCCTCTTTTAATATAACCCTTTACTCAGTTCCTCTTCCACCTTAAAATTCTTGCATTAAAGCCCATCTTCTCCACCTTAAATAACTTCCCACAAGGAACAATATAATGCCTTATTTCGATCAAGGTAGGTAGATTAGGTCTACTTCATTACTCTTCTCTGGGACAATTATCTTATCAAAGAAAGATATTAAGTTAGTCTGATATGATCTGCCCTTGATAAAACCATATTGTAGTTTTTCCCACTTTCCATTTACCTCTAGGTCCTTGATAATTTTTTCCTTCAAAATCTACTCTAAGACCTTGCATAGTGTTGAGGTCAAACTACCATGCCTGCATTTTATTTGACCACCTCTTTTCCCTTTTTTGAATACAGGGAATAACTTTATTATTCTTTATTTGTATTGAGCTAGCCCTGAATGGAACAGATAGACATAAAATCCCTGCAAATACATTCCGTGCAAATCAGCATTTGCTTTTGCAGATTCTTTCAGTGCCCTGAAACGGGTATTGTTTAACCCTCTCGATTTCATCACAGTAAGTAGGCTATGTTTAGGTGATAGCTCACTTATGGAAACTTCCATTGCTCTGTCTTCATTCCCTTAAGCACCTTTTTACTATTCTTAGTCACAAGACAAAATATTCATTTGCTATTTCAGTCATACCTAGATTGTAGTTAATCTCCATTTCTTTCCTGGTATTCTATGTTTCCTTACTTCTTACTTCTGTGCTCCCTTTTACTAATGTGTCTGAAGAACCATTTCCTATTTGGTTTAATTGTGCAAGCCAACTCAGCTAAGTTCTTGGCCATGCTGATATTTTTATATCACTCTTGAGAAGATCCATTATGAACTAGGAAAGGGTGTGGAGTATGATACTGAGAACACTGATACATTTCTATCCCTTATTTCCTTCAGCGCTCTCCAGAAAAGTCAATTGTGTCTTGATGCATAATTACACTAACTTCAACAAGGAGTATGGAGTATTGGCCACAATACAGAAAGAATTTACTAATTATTTAGGTGTGTTCATGCTGATAGGACCTCATCCTTTTCAGCTTACAAATTTGCAGGAACCGTTCAAAGGTATTTCTGAATTGCTAGAGCCTGTCTTAAAGAATTCACGGAGGACTGGGAAGTTCCCAGAGAAATATGACAGGCTAAACTTAGTGTTTGTCTTTATTCTTTGGCAGAATTTTACACCAGACAGATTAAGTTTTAAGAAAGGTACAAGGACAACTTATTAAACAATTAAACTGCAGGTACTTGGAAGAAAAATAAACAAATATAAAACACCAGTCAACCTTGATTTGTCACGAACAAATCATGTCACACTATTTAACTTCCTTCCTTGATGCGGCAGCTGGCCAGAAGGATGAAAGTGAAGCGGTAAATGTGTTGTACCTTGACTTTGATAAAGGATTTTCACGCTGTCTTATATCATATTCTTATAAGGAAACTATTTTCTAAATCCAAATTGTTGCAAAATAGAAGGTCATACTGGGGGAAGAGTCATCTCTCACCTATTTTCTTCTTACATTCCTTAGGCTTCTACTGTCACAGAGAGGCTAGGTACTCCTTTGGTCTGAGCCAGCATAACCATGATCCTGGTCTTCCATATGGTCTACTGTACTCACTATTATCAGAGTGCATAGCTGATTGAAAACTTGCTCCCGATGAATAGTTTTCAATTATTCACTCTTCAGGACTTCACAAAAGGGATCCCACAGAAGTCTGAGCGAGGCGCAATTCTAGTCAGTGTTTTTAACATCTTGGAAGATGGAATAGAGAGTGTACTTATAAAGTGTGCGTAACTCAATGTATAGTATTGAGGAGGGGACAGAGGGTGGAGAAGGGGAAGAGAGAGTGTTTTGAAGGAAAGAATCAGAGTTCAGAATACCGTGACAAATGGGAAAGATTGTGTGGAATATTCACTAAGGGCAAGAGCAACACGGTACATTTAATGACAATAAATCTAATGCACACATGCAGGATAAGAAATGTCTGGCCAAGCAGCTGCCCAGCAGAAAAGGGTCTAAGAACACCAAAGATGGAGAATATGGGGAAAGAAACAAAGACAAGAGGCTAAGAAAATATGACTGATGCAGAAAGGGTGGAGGAATTGGGTGCATTTACTCTAGATAATAAACACAGGACAGGGAGAGCCAGGCAGGACAGCAATCTGCCAGGTCTTCCTGAAAAGTTCTGCCCATGCAGCAGTTCCCTGTCCTCATGAGTCAGGCAGGAGTCAGGCAGTCCCCGGTGTGCTCTTTCTGTCCTAACTGTAGAGTTAAAACAGACAATCCCCTGCTATGCTTTTCAGCCCTCCACGCCTATGATTCTTATGTCATCTACTCAGTATGCCCTACTGGATTATTCCTATAAATAAAGATTACAAATGTAAATATGTGTGTGCATCAGGCTTTTCATCATTAAGTCCTTTGATTAAAGAACTTCTCTGTTAGGTTTTTTTTTTTTTTTCCCAGCACTGGAAGATCTAACAGTATTCACAATCAACAATAATTCCTTCTAAAGTGGTATTTAAGCTATGTTTATTTCTTTTAGCAATGGAAGAGAAGGGTTAAAAACACCATCAACAGCACCATAGTTATGACTTTTTTTAAAAAGAAAGAGGGACAGGCCAAAACATGTGAAAACACATATGAAAACACTGTGTGTTATTCACTTTTATAAACTCTGCAGCCTCAACTATGGATATTAATCTTGCATTCAAAGAACTGACTTACTGAGGGTATTTTAAATATTCTGATTTAATTCTCAAAATAGGAAAAATGTAATTATTTTAAAGGAAGCAACATTTTTGCTATTTATTCTAATTCACTTTCCTTCTGTTATCTTCTTTGTAAAAAGCAAGCTGTAAAAAGACAAACCCACAAGAATTATTTACATACTTTTCACACAATCTGTGAATAGACGTTTAATGCTTCTGAAAAGAAGTCACTGTAATATAATGCAAATTATTAATTTATGAATGTGGCACAATTGATATTACATGCTTACCGCAGCTGTGATTTTCTACTCTACTTGAATTTAATGTTTTTATTATCCTGCCTATGCGCTGAGTCTTGGCATATGTATGCACGTGTGCCATGAAGCCTTTGAAAATTTCAGGATTAAAGGTAGCAAATCTCCCAGAAACATCGATGGGAGGGAATATGGAAGGCATAGAAGCACAACTATAGGTTCTCTTTTTTTATGTCATCTTCAAAAAAGATGAAATCACAGCATAACACCTGTATCAATAGGCAGTTAAGTTTATGTAGTGTTATTCATCATTGTAAAATCTTCATTAAATATGTTCCTCTGCCCACAAAGGGCTGTACAGAAAATAGAAGGCACAGTTTTATAGAGATCTATTTATTAGGTTGGATTTTACAAAGCAGCTTTTAAAACCTGCAGGTAGAACATACCTTTTCCACAATATTCTGGAGAAAAGAAGTATTCTGAAAACTGTTCAGATTATTTTGAAGGAGTAGGGACAACAGCTTTTTTTCTGAATAAATAATTAGAATTGGGAACTTTCTTACAAAACAGTTTGTCACTAAACAGTACCATCTACCCCAATTTTGCTGAGAGGTTTCATGAGACTGTGCAGTTTCAATAGTTACGTTAAGAGCAGGTTTTCAGATTCAGGATATATGTTTTAGTCAAACTGAGATAGCCCTTCCTCAAATAGGCAGTACTTCCTTGGTCTGGGCACTTGCATGGAATGTGCAATAATCTCTACTGCTGCCTAATTCAGGACATGGGCATGTATCCAAGTCTTCCAAATGTCTAAGGAAACTGTCATATTTTTAAGCAGGAACATGGATGGAACTGTAAAATTAATCTTATGAAAACTATTAGCAGAGAAGCCTAAAAGTGTAATGGACAGCTCTTTGTTTCACATGAGAGTTTTTTTCAGCATGCAGAGAAACTCATATGGCTTTAATGCGTACAGCAAAAGTATAACAGTTATCTAACCTAGCACTAAATAATGCTCCTGTTAAGAATAAAGACAACAAAGCAGTTTCATTTCAGTCATTTACACATACACTTTTTCCTACCATTGCAGCATCAGGTAGAAATAGAGCTTAAAGAACAAACATAAACATTTTAAAATCTCCTGAAATATTTTAGAAGAAATAATGACAGCTGCTCATCTAATAATTTAGCAGTATTGTATATGAACTTCTGAGAATCAATTGAAATAAAAAAAAAAGTTTTTGTTTACTTTGATGAACTAGCTGTAAAATTATTACTTTCTATGTTTCAGTGTCCATTAAGATTTTTCTATGATTAAGATAAAATTTATGTGACAAAAAGAGATAAGCTAGCATACTGGCATTATATGGTTATAGGAAACATACCATATTTAATTGATTAAAGTGAAGTATTTTCAACAGATTGTTCAATGCATTTCAATCCAAGATTACATCTCTTGCATGAAAGTCCCAGACCTCAAAACGTTTAACAGCCCTTTATTCAGAAGATTTAATGGCACACATCTTCTTACAGGACGTTACAACACAATGGATAATTCATTTACATTTCTGCTAATACAAAATAAATCAAAAAATCTCTTTTATAAATGGAAGATACAAACAATTAAAATCTAAAAATATTTTTTCACTGTTTCTGTTGTAGCTTCCACTGGGTGCCAACTTAGTGATAACCAGTATTGATGTAAAGCAAACTGCAGTTTTCCAGCCAAATAATTAAGAAATTTTACTACGAAAATGCAAAGCCAAGGCAGTATTTTGTACTGTGATACGGACTCCAGATCTGAAAAACTCTTTCTCCATTAGACAAGTTACTACCATTATGCCAAGATAAATAAGAGGTCTGATAAATGTTTCAAAATGAGAGCCTTGTTTGTTGCTTATCCAAATACTACAGAACAGCAGAGTAAAAAAGTTTTAGGATAGACTCTTAGATCCAGTAAGAGACAACTGAAATATATTTAAAAGTAAAACACTACAGAGGAACAATGTGGATACCTATATAACAGCACAGTTACCAATCCACAAAGAAAGCAGGTGGTGTGTGATTATAACCAAAGACAATAGAAAACTTAGATTTAAAAACATAAAAGAGTGATCTTTGCTTTTGTAACCCAAAGGCATCCAGTGAAGCCTTTCCAGATGGAATTAAACAAAATCTTGGATATAGGACTCAAACGAAGATATCACAATGCAAATAGCAGGCTCTGTCCTTATAAAGAACATCTGTTGTGAAGTTGTTTACATTCCTACCAAAGTGGAAAAGAGTATAGCTAATTCTCCATTGCAGCCAGACATGTTAGGGGGAGTACAAAGTTACTTCTTAGTGTTTTTTAATACATTATAAACACACAGCTTTTCACTAACTCACAATTTTTTCACCTGAAAAAACAGACAAATAGGGGCACAGAGAAACATTCCGTATTCATTTGCATATAATTTGCCATGGATTTATTTCTACATTTTCCATGATTTTATATTTTATTACATGATTTTTGGTAGTTTACTTCCTCCCTGTTACAAGGAGGAAACACGGTGTCCATTCATGAGTCACTTGCTGAACAGTCTACTAGAAATGGAGAGCTTCCAGCCTGTGGGTTAGCGGTTTGCTCTCACTCTTACATAGATAACAACTAGACTATGTTTAACCTGAGTTCCTCAGGAAATTAGAGATAGGTCATAAAGTATAGGTTATTACTGCATTTTAATATTCCTCTTCTCTGCTGTTCTGCTCTAGGTTTTCAGAAGTAGTTGAGTTCTTTTTTTTTTTCTTTTCTTTTCTTTTTATTACTAGGAACTCAAATATATTCAAGCAGAGACCACCAAGTGCTTGTTCTGCTGTTCCTGTGCTCCCCTCATCCCACCCAGTCTGGGCAACGGAAGAGACAGAAGGGCTCCATCCTTCCCTGCAGTGCAATGGTTGGCCAGCAGGAGGGGGAGAACAGCCACACGAAATGTTCTTGATTTACATTAAAACCACTTTATTACATGTTACCACTTTACACTGCTTGCTGTATTTTAACAATGAAGTTTTAAATAGTAGAGCTAAAGCTTTGATTCTAAAAGCCACATTATAAAATTAATTTTGAATGTCTGCTATTTTTTATGCTTATTTATGCCAAATAATTACTGGGTTTCTCACTATTTGTGGTCTCTCTCCATCAGCATTGCTGTTCAACACTGCATTGCAAGTGGTTAGTGCTCTTTCTTTATTTTTTATATGTATATATACACATACACACACACACACATATATATGCTATTTCCCAGTAAAGAATAGATCAGACTTAGCACTGAACACAAAATGATAGCTGTGAATTTATGCCACAGAATAATTTGGCTTTATTCCTTCATGTAAGGTAGAAAAAAGTTAGTGCAAAAATACATGGTAAATACAAAGACCACCAAGAGCAAAGGAAGACCAAAGAGACGTAGTTTGGGAAGGAGGTTTGCTATAAATACATTTCAAAAGTAAGCAGTATAGTTTGTATATGGAAAAAATAATACTAACAGTGCTTAAAAACAAAAGAGGAAATCTATTTGTAACTCTAATCCTATAATTTCTAGCCTCTACTCTATATTTTTTATGGTGAAGACCATATTGCATCATCTAATTTTTACCCTGCCATTTCTTTACCTTTGCCTCTTTCATTTTTGGCTTTCAGAAAAACAATTTTTGAAACAATCTGAGCCATATGATTTAGAAATAAATTACACTAATAAATCTTTTTATAGTGACTTGAAATTACAAACAAAACCTTTCTTTTCTTCTTCCTACACAAACTAGAGAATAAACTCGTAGAAGAAACTTTACTATTAGCACAGCAGCCTGATTACGAAGGGCAATTACTAATTTTGAAGTACACTAGAAAGACATGACCTGATTACAGCACAGTGATTAAGATACAGATATAGATTAAGATTAGGATGTACTGATATGACCGACAGAATAAAATTAAAGTCGCCTTTCTAACAGCTAGTGATTTACAAAAGATCTTATACTTTGCAAAAGTTGGAGTCAAGCAAAGGTAATTCACATTTTACTTTTATTCTGAAACATTTAGGTTCATACAATCTCACCCATTTCCATGGGAGCCAAGCAACTACACACCTTTGAAGTAATGGCCTTGATTCCGATTCTGAAAGCACTTGTATATGTTTCACATGCGTGGTTCACTTTATACAATCCTGAGTTATTATTGTGAGTTATTTACCATATAAAAATCAAGCACATGGCGAATAGCTGCAGGAGTCAAAAGCTATGAAGCTCACTTGTCCCACTTTGAATTTTTTCCAGTCTCTGAAGGAATCTTTTACAGAACTGTTAATCGCACTGAATGGTCATTCTCAGACAGTGAGAAGTATAGTTGGAGCCAGACTCTTCTTTCTAGGGAGAGCAGTTCCTTTGCCATAATTAGAGGCACTGAAGCACCCTCCACAAAACATAGTCGTTTCTTTAATAAGTGACACTGAACACTATCCCAGCCTACAGCAGCTTTCTCAGTTAGAAACACAAAAGCAGTCAAGTCTCAAAAACTTCAAAGAAAGCTTTTCATTTTATTTTCTCCTTGATCCACTGATAGAACAGTTCATTTTCTTGAATTTTGTGAAATGACTTTTTCATTCATCAGACCTGTGTAACAAATCACTGTCTCAATCACCAAATGTTCCCGTTTGACTCATCCGCTTTTCCTTTGGCCTTTGGGTAGGAAGCTTCCCTTCTGAAACATTTTCTAAATTCACTTTTGTAAACTCTTCTCCCTCAGTTGCACTTTGTTCCATTTTAAAAAATAATTGCATTTCCTGCAACATAATGTGCTAGTTTCAGGTTTTTAAATTTCATCAGAACTCACATTTTCTGTCTTCAACAGAGCAATGTCTTTTCTTTAAAAAGCACCATTTTATGGCACACTATCAGCTATAACATGGTGCTTTTTAAGCAGTAAATGCTATAACATAACATTTTTCCAGAACTCTCAGTTTCATTCTGCTGACTTAGAACAGCTTTTTCACTAATAAGACATTTGTACTCTCATGTATATTGTTTTGCTTTTTACGGTCAAAGATTTTCTCTTTCTAATTTCTGAACTTTGCTGCTGCAGTCTATTCTAAGACAGTATCTCCTCTGAGGAAAACTCTTTAACAGGACAGGACTGTCAATAATCCTAATCTTTTTCAATGTTAAAACGGCTGGAAGGCTACAAAGTTCCATTCCTCCAGGCTTTTTCTGCCTCAAAGCAAACAGGCCAACTTCACATAGGTATCCCCTGAAGGGAATGTAGTTAATCCTTTTCAAGATGTAGGAACAAACCCTGTAATATGAATTATATTTTCAGCTGGGTATTTACACTTCCAGGTATACTATCCAGTAATGTACAAACCACAAAGTTGCAGAAGCTCAGAGCATAGTAAACTCGTACATAAGTATGCTCCAGAAGAGCATACAACGGACTATGTAATAATCTTTGCTTACTGAGACCAGCTGGAACAGAAACACTGTCATTTTGCATTAATGGTGAAATGCAGCTGAGTTGAGTCTGACCACCGTTACTTAAATACTATGTAGCCAGCTTTACCACCTTCTTCTGTATGATAGCAGATTTTAGCCTACTTCCTTAACTGCTCAGATTAGACATCAATCTTCAAAAGACAAATAAGTCTGAGCAGATATAGTATTTAAAAAGGATAGTGATCACTCCATAGAAAAAGGAAGGGGTAGCAAAAAACCGCTTCTGAACAACACAAAACCAGTATAAAGCGCATGGTCCCAGAGAAATAAAAAGTGTCAGAGCTGTTTGATCAAAACTGCCCAGACTCTGAGTCAGAACCAATGTTTCACAAACGTGCACAAGTTTGACAAGATTCAGTGTCAGTTGCCTTTTGCCTAGCCAAATATCTTCTTTCTCCTGCTCTTACTGTGCTGCTTCTCTGCCTGCTTGTTTCCATCTCCTATGTTTCCCATGTGGGCTCCCCCAGCCAGTCATGCACGTTTCCCTCTGCCCGAGGTTCACTCTCACCGCCCCCCTTTATGCAGCCCACACCTCCCACTCTGTCACCTCTTCCTCCTCAGCCGTGTCCCATCTACCACAGTTGCTTTCCTCTGTGGTCTGGGGTTTCTTTCCCGACCCCAGGGAGGCAGAGGCCAGGGAGCAGAGCCAAGCTCTGGCGGGGTGCAGAGCCCTGAGGGAAGGGCTGTGGCCAGGCCCAGCCTCACCTTCCTCCAGGGCATCCCAGCTTTAATCAACCAGCCCTCCACAAAGACAGCAGAACCAGAGAGCCCACAGACTCCACAAGAAGACAGAAATGAACCTGGATGCTTTGTTCCAGCAAATACAGCTCACAGAGGAGCAGGCGAGGGAGAAGAGGCGCCTCATCCAACAAGGTCTGCCCCATGGCCGCCATCTTGTAGGTCCAGCGGCAGCAGTGACCACATTTAATGGTCTCCCCATTTCCTGGGGGAAAAGCAGGGTGGCCCCACTGTGCTGTCATGAGGGGACCTTTGTCAGTGAAAGCTCAGCAGGCAGCCAGGCTGGCTGCTTCTTGCCAATTGCATGTTTTTATATGAATGTAACTTTTACAAACGGAGCACACATTCTTACAGGTTTTTGTTGTGTTGCAGCTAAATTTGACATAAATAGAAGTTATGAAAAAATTAACCAAATAAAAGAAGACCTGAGCACTGCAAAAATGAAATTAGAAACTAAGGTAAGCAGGCATGTTTATAGTATACATAATAATGAAATAAATTATATTTACAGTTATATGACCTATTCTTTCAGGAATAGATTCATAAACACTACCAAGGAGTATGCTTCACCTACCAAATAACACAGCATTGAGAAAACTTACACCGTGTGTTTCTGTAGTGAAAAAAGGCCTGTCAGCATCTTTCCTCTCTCACAAATCTCACCCTTCAGGCTGGCCCCGGCTATGTTCAGACACTCGCTCACCTCAGGGGTAGGAATGTTTCCAGATAACGCTTCCAAAATCTCAAAGCACTGGAAACAGCACATGTGCATGTGAAAGTCACTCCTGCTATGCAGACAGAGCTTGGCAGGGAGCAGACCACCATGTCAGATCAGTCCATTCACAAGACACAGCCAGCAGACATCAGCCAGGGGCAGACTAACTGTTCAGGTACGGTGTGAGCAGCTCTGTCTTAACAGTCCTGGAGCTTGTTAGAGCACTTTCCTTCAGAGGCCCAGAAACCACTCCTTTGTTGCCCACTGCCATTCATTAAAGGCCTTTCACAGAAAATACATGGAAACATTCCCTGTGTTTACTTCACAGGATCTTGAGTCATATACTAAAGATCTTCCTGTGAGCCTGGGCTCACAATTAGGGCTTACAAGGCCTAAAAGTTTTTCTAGGGACACCGAAGACAGAGGAGTTTCTGAATCTAATTAGTGGTTTTAAGATTTTATTATGCTTTCCATTTAACCAAACTGCAGACATATTTTCAAATTAAGCTTCCAGTTTTGCAGAGCTTTTCACCATTAATACCTGTGGTTACAAATGATTTAAAAATCCATTTGCTTGTGCCTGAAAATGAAGTCTAAATATTATCCCCTGTGCTCTTAAGTATCTGCGCTGCCAGAATGTGTATGCACAACAGGAAAGCATATGGAGCCTCCTTTGAAGTCAGAACTGTTGTATCCTATCACTTAAATAAACATCTTCAAGAACCTTTGGGGGATTGCCTTATCTAGTTGTGAAAATAAATGTTTGGGGGATGATTTTCATCCTTCCAAAAATAGGCTCTTCTGCCTTTTGTAAAAGACTATGTTATATATATAATAAATATCAACATTACTGCAAGGTGGTCAGAATAAAAGAGAACTCATTTACAAATATTTATTGGTTGCAAATCGAGACTATAATCATGCAAGCAGTTATTCACGTGCTTGCATTTATGCATGCCACAATCTCAGACCCCAAAAGTCCTTTAAAATAGTAACTTATTTAACCAACACATTATATCTGGGTGTTGTTTGTTAGGTAAAGTCTTTTGTAGTCTTGGTCATAAATTTATTTGTGAACATCACAATTTTATGTTTATACTACTAATTTGTTATTATAATCAAGGTTTATGTGGTAGTACAGAAGGTCCCAAGAGTAGAGCCATTATTGTAAAAGACTAATGGGAAGAGCTGAAGAACTATTCCTAATTAAATCTTATGTGCTTTACCCACCAGGACTAAAAGTATTCTCACCGATGTCCACAAAAATATATTTTACTTGCTTGCTTAGTCTGACATTGATTCATTTATAGATAGGAAATGATACAGAAAACAAGCAGAATGGGAAAATGCATTTCAGTCAGACTGTATTTAGGTTTAAAGATTATACAGTTACTGAAATTATTTAAAGTAATAATACAGTACAGGAATTAAGTTTACATATGTCTACAATAGTTAATGTAATTCAAATAATATTAAACAATGCTGTTCAGCTAATGCTGTTCAATTTGTCCCGCAACAAATAACTGCACTTCTTTGTAAACATACGTATCCAAGCACGTGCATTGACAGCAGCTTATGCCTGACCAAGCAGATGAAACTGAGTTCAAAAGTCTTTTGACATCTATTTCACAGGGACAGCCTGTGGTCAAAGATTCCTAGGAAATGCTATTTTTTCCCTCTGTTCTGTAAAATCGGGTAGCATGTAATTAGAACCCGAATTATAGCATTTTACTTTTCATGGCTCGATTTCTGCAAAAAAATCTGTTGCAAATGCATAGATTAAGTTGGCATCTTGCAGATGGAGAAACTACACTGCAGCTAGTTATGTTCAGTAATATAAATACTGTGGTATAAGACCATCTACTCTCTTTGAATTAATATGTAAAATAAATATTCCTGAGGCAAGCACTTCCTGGACACTTAACATGCCAGACATATCAGGGATAAGGAAAAAATCCGGTCCTTTCCTTTCCAATTTTCACATTCTAGTCTTAGGGCATTTGATTCCACTATCCTCCTCCTTTTTTGATCAAATGCACTTCATCTGCACCCTCTCCAAAACCATCTACATTATTTCATTTTACAATCTTTTCATTTTTACCTCTGTAATATCACTATTATTTGGTCTTTTCTGCTTCTGCACACACAAACAGTCATGTATCAGCCTGACTATTCAATTCACTTCCTGATACTTACCCTGTGCCTTTACAGTCTGTGGGCAATTCTGCTAACTTTACTTTCCCTACTCATTGTTCTGAGTATTACAGTCTGAGACATTCTCTTGACCTCCTTTTCTCCACTTCATCAGATGAATTATTCTCATCCTTTAAAGCTCTTCAACACTTGGCTGTTCCCTATTTATCTGCTGTTATAGTTTATCCCACCATATCTCTTAACTTAGGTTAGACAATGATACAGTAGATGTGCTGGAAAATTGAGAACTCTTCAGCAAATTTTGAAAATGCAATGGTTGAACAGCATACCCTTCTATCAGATAAACTACTGTTTAAAATTAATAAAACTAAAAATAAAACTATATGCAAAATAGAAGTTTGGGGCTTGGGGGTGTTACGGTCAAACTGTCTTTAACCGATGAGCTAACTTCCATTACACTTCCTTGGTTAAGAATTTCAGAAACTGTGCTCAGAAAAATACGAGCATATCCCTCCCTCCTTCGCATATGCAATAGTAGCATTGCAGAGTTGATGATGTGTACAGGCATTCAGTCAAAACAATAATGTTGGACCCCTGTCCCTCTGATATTATTGTCTGATTTGGTACGTGATGAACTTTACACAATTAAATGGAGGACACTGTATTATGTTAGGTAAAAGATCCCATGTGATCAATACTTTTCCTGGGTTTAACCTGAAAAAAATTTCTCCTAAACTGAGCAGACTTTAAAATGCCATTTTAGATAGATGGACCAGCACTAAATGTGTCTTTTAAAGAAAGGATACTTTTCAAAAGCTTAGCGGTATATTGGAAGATTATTGGGTGAAAAAAAGAGCTGTTATGCTTTTGCTAGTCCAGCAGCTATGCCAGCTGTGTTTTAACTGGACCAAGATCCTTATGTACGATATCAAAGTATATGACACAATAAAACAAGAACCTTATTTATAACTTTTTTTTTTCTCTTGGAAGGTTCAGCATCTGTCTGAAAAACAGTTCTACTTAGAAATTCTGAAGAAACGTGAAGACAGCTTAGAAAAACAGAAAGCTGAACTTATTAATCAAAAAAGCAGTCTTCTTAAAATCTTTGTATGTTTCCAGCTACTGTATTCAAGACAGGTCTTTTCTACTGCATGAGAGTAGTCAGCTTTAAAATTTGAAAATACAGAAGAAGTAATGTTTTAAATCTGGAATTTATTTTTTTTTTTACTCTAGCATACTTAACAATGTAAATGTAAATAAATTCTCATGTTTAATTTAAGCCATGATCTAAAGTAGCGTATGCTGCAGTTTATCTACAAAGCTGATTTAACATTCTTGACTTCATTTTCTAATGTCTGCTGTTGTATGACTGAACTCCAATTCTGACATATTATTTCCTTTGTAAAAGAAAACTAGGAAAGTCTCACCTTAAATTGGACTGCCTCATCCACAATAAAACACATTGAGAAGGATCAAAGGAAAAACTCAGGGAGGCCAACACCACATTTTAGGAATCCTGATATACCACACAATCTCTTTGGTGCTAGACACACCTAGCCACCTCTTAAAAGGTAGCTACTCACAACATATACAGACAACAAGCTTTTCAGGTCTCTCTTGTGCTAACCTGAATATTGCCTTCCTCTTAATTCATTGTGGATCCTTGGACCTGTAGATATTAAGAAACGCCACAGATGGGTAGTCTTCTCTGCCTATGTATTTGTACTTTAAATCATCAGAGCTAAATTTTAAATATTCAGTATGAATCGCCAGTATTAACCCTAAATCTTTAGGCAGATATCCTTTTAATTAAGTAGTATTTCTTCAGCATCCAAAGTATTCCCAATCCTAAGCATGCAAAGAAAGAAAAATAAACATTATAAGTATCATAGAAAAATTATTTAGCTATAAAAGCTAAATATCCTTTGAAGAAGTGTGAACTTTTAATTGTAACCAGTCAAGTTTGACATATAGGTGATCATTTCTTTCTTCCTGTATATAGGGGCCATGTAATTTTATTTAATTTAGCAATCAGTTAAGATTTTTTTAAAGGAATTTAATATTGCCTTTCTCTTTAGAGTATTTTTTCCCAAAAATGAAACAATGACTTCCTATCAACTATAGCTTTCTTGGTAGTTATTGAGTGAGTTAAAGCAAGTTTGCATTCTGTAGAGGAATAAACACCACCTTTATTTCATTTAATAACAATCTAAAAAGAAGAGTGGCCATACTATGCTACTGACTTTAAATAGAACTTTCTACTAATTTCGGTAAAGAGTTGAACTGAAAAACTGGTGGCACAAGTCTGTAACATAATGTAGTGATTTTTTTAAGTTTTTATTATTAAGAATATATCCTTCACTTTTTCAGAGAAAAAAAAAGTTTAAAACAACAGACAAAATGATGGAGCTGTAGACCATTTTCATGTTTTCATACATCATGAAAAGTAAATATACTACATTTATACTACAAGTTTAAGGATAAACAACAACAGTGTGTTTCAGTCTGCCTAGCCTAACAAAGACTTTCTTTTTTTTCACCTGAACATTCAATTTTCCCTTTCTTTTTTTCAGACAGATGCAAAGAGAAAAATGACTGAAGAGGAAGATAATTTTACTAGAGAAGTAACAGAGTTTAACAATGAGTATGGACTAACAAGTAATAGAGATCTTCTGGTTAAAAAAAGAGTCAAGACTGAAATAAATGATTTAGAGAATGAGGCAGCTCTGTTGAAAAATGGTAAGTCTTACATTAAACTATTTTATCTTGGATTACCAGAGAATTAATACAAATCAGTAAAATATAGCTGTGCAAAACAATAATTTTAATTCCATTCCCTGGCTGTCTGGAACTTCCTCTTAGCACTAAACGGAAAGAGTGTGGTCTGACATACCACATTACACAAGCATAATTAAAGCCTCTTTTGTTCCCTATCCTCTTCAGTCCTTTCTGACTATGAGCACTACGAGGAGAAGAAGCAGACCTGCAGAAGTGGCTCCCAATGTCTAATGTCAACCGGCACAGAGGTGCACTGTTATACATAGCATACTATATTAGGTTTGCACTGATTATCATCACCTATGGTTGAGCTATGTAAATTTCCTTAGCTTCAAAAGAACTGTATGCACAGATGTCTTGTAGAACTGGTCTTTTACTGCCACAGTATAACTTTGTCTTTGAGTTAAGATACAGAATATGAGATTTCTCAGAACAGAGAGTCAGATTGTAAAGCAATCCTTCAGCAAGGAAATAGGAGTCATCATGGATCACAAGCTGAATGTGAGTCAATGACATCAGAATGCCAACACCATACTGAGACATAAACATAATTCTGACCTCTAAGACACGCAAAATAATCCTTCACTCTATTTAGTGCAGTTAAGCTCTTAGCTGGAGTACTGTGCATCTGGTTTTGGATGTTACACTTCAATAAAAAATGTGGACCAGCTGGAGAGAATCCACATGGGACCAGTGAGAGTGATCAGAGATCTGGAGAACATGAGAAGGAAAAAAATTAAAGAATTGGGACTACTTGACCTATGAAGGAAAAGACTGATGGAAGATGGATATCAGTCTTCAAATCATTCAAGGATTCTGTAAAAAGGAAATGAATACATTCTCCATACCTATAGTGAACTGAATAAAAAGTAACAAGTGTAAACCACAATAAGGGAGAGTCTGGCTGGCTGTTTAGATATCTTTCTAAGAAGAACATGAACAACTGAAACACTCTGCCTTAGGAGATTCCATTACCAAAGGAATTAGGAGTCTCCACTACCAAAGGTCTTTAAAAACAGGTTAGACAAGCGTCTGTCAGAAATGACAGAGGTACAGCTGATCCTGCCTTCAGGAGGAGCAATGCAGTAGATGACCTCTCAAAGTCCTTTCCTGCCTCATGATTCTATGATTCATCAAGCGCCAGCACTTCGAATTCCTGATATCTGATGTAAAGTTACTGAAATATGACTATCCATTTGACTTTGTACTTGGTGATACTTTCTTTCTGTATTTCCTGTGGCTCTGATTCTGATCTACAACTGAAAAAAGTCTGTATTTGGTGGCACCTGTTACTGTTAATGATTAATTTTTACATAGTCAGGCAGATCTGATCGGTCAAATGATCAGTAGGACATGAAAGGCAACTAACATTCTTCTGTAGGTTCAGTTGCTGTCTTGATTCCATCCTTTTAAATTTAAATTTTTGAGGTACAACTTCGTCTGTCTTTCTGTCTGCTACAGTCCTGGGCGCACTGACAACAGTGAAGAGAAAAGTTTAAGTAACTCATAACAAGGAAATTATGTAAGGACCTCCAGTTGTCATGGAAACAATCACAATTAATTCCAGATGCTGTCAATGGTCAGGTTCAAATGTCCATAACACTAAACAAAATAAGGTGGTTTTTTTAGTCCTGCTGAGAGGTGTCTGTTCACCACCTATTCAACAAGTCATCTTCCTTTATAGCTGAAGTAACTCTAAAGCAAAGCATTCTTTTTATGCCCAGTCAACAAAATATGTCAAACATCTTAGTAACATTAAAAAAAAAATTTTCTTTCATAGTTATGAACACATTAAGACATATAATTTCCTGTGACCTGGGTTTTATATGACTGACTTTAGTTGACTTTAGTTTTATATTTAAGGTTCTCTTTGACTAGCTGAAGATTGGTAGAAGTAGTTAAGAATATTTAAGATTATATCATGAAGACTAAAATTGCAATGCATTTTAATTTAAAATATATTTTTTCTTAGAAATGGAGTCAATGGAACATAAAAATGTTCAGTTAAAGGCACTCCAGCTGCAGAAGAATGAATTAAAGCAGGATTTATTTACTCTCCAAAGCAAACTCAAAGGTGTGCCTGATAGTCATTATTATGATAATTATTGACAAATGCTTCTGAAAAATCTTTTCTATCAAGTTATTTTTCTCAAGAAAAAGAAATCATAGAAACAAGATTTTAATATATTTTTACATTATGTGATACATCATTTTTAAACATGGTTATAAAAATATTATGGATTTCAATAAGATTTATTTTAAATGTCAGTGATACTGAGGTCTACAGATTTGCTGAATCATAAGCTATAAATATGAAAAAAAATTTTTACTTTTGCTGTTAAGCCATATACTTAAATGGAGAATTTAGTGTTTCAAAGTGAACTTAAAACCAACATAAATATTGTTTAAAACCCATTAACCTATAATTAAAGAATGTCACTAAAATTCAAATGTTTCACAAGCAACGTGGCTTGGACTGATAAAGACAGATGTGGCCTAGGTTCTAAACCTCTGAGTTGTAAATTCAACTATCATCTCTTTACTGACATTTGTGTGTTCATGTATGAAAGTCTGTAAAGTCATAAAAAAAGAAGTCTACACACAAAGCTGGGAGGAATGTGTCAAATACACAGGAAACTCTATAAAAGAAAAAACTAAAAAGGTACAGAGGGAACCACTAAAGGTTCTGTGTCAAAGGTGGTCACAAGCAATAGGGATGATTCTGAAATTTGAATTTAAAAAAACATAATCTAGAAGTGGTTCAGTAACTTTTTTACAAATGAATAAATAATATGTCACAGTAAGAGAGCTAAGAAAGACAGGCCGTAAATATGGTCATAAATTGTTTGGGAAAAGGAATAAATTTTCTAGAAGATTGCAATGTGCATACCAATTACAATAATAAAATAATTCATGTTCTTTATTTGGATGCCTTTATCCTACAAGCAGTTTCACAAAGAAATATTAGAAAAGATAAATTTAGAAAATGTAGGAAGTCTTTGAATATGGATGATTAATATATATTTATAAGGTAATTGTTATTTTATGTTTAGACCTTGAGAAAGTAATCAGGGAGGCTGAAAGAATGACGAAGGATTTAGAAGCAGAAAAAGTCCAAGTCACTGAAAAACCTCAGACTGATCCTGAATGTTTAAGGTAAGAGTCTCATGTTAGTAAGTTCCTAAATTTAATTTTAGGTCTGTAACTGCAGACCAGTCCTGGTGGCAATGACTATTTTAGCTTTCCTGTACAATATTCCTTTGAAATCAGAAGAATCATTCATTTTTATTACAGAACACAAATTCCTGTTGTTTATTACAGCCTTTCACCCTTACATGCATGCTCCAACGAACTAAAAACTGAAAGTGTTGGCAAGGAAGTCAGTCAAACTTGGAGGAAAAGCAAAAGACTGCTCCCTGGGTGGAAGGCCAGTTCTTAAGTTTTTCTAAAAATAGTGGTGGCACACAGAGTACTGATGAACTACCCAATGCTATACATACTTCTGCTGACTGGCTGTACAACCTTCCCCAGAGCCTGACTGCAATGGAATGGATTGGCCACAATAACCTTCTTGGGTCAGGTGGGCCTTGTACTGAAGCTACTAAATGTAGATTTGTTTTCTCTATGTTCTCTACCATCAGTTCTAGCTTGCCTTCTAATTAAGCTAGCTTAGAACAAAATTTTGAAGATTTAACCAAGACAGAAGTCCTTGCACAGTCCCCCTTAATTGTGAATATTGCTTTCCAGAAACTGAATGGTAATGACTCATTTCTTGTCAGTTTGCTTAAGTGTGACATTTACATTTTCGCTATACAGAAAATAATGTAATGTTTTCAACAAAAAAGCTTCCAATGCAGAAAGCCCCATATCACAGAATTAACCATCTTTTTCCTATTTTATGGTGTTCCAGATGAAAGTGCCTGTGGATATTTAAAAGTATTTAGTAGACAATGCAAAGGAACTCCTCCTAGAAAAGTCGGTCCAAAAAATTCTCTAACAGAAATTGTTAGGGAAAACCCAAGTTTTGTTACCATCACATTTTTTTTCCTACACATTTCTGAGTTTTTGACAAAAAAAAATAAATAGAGTATTTTTTTTCTAAAAATTTTCAATGGAAAAATAAAATCTTGCAGAGAACCCTGGGCATCTTTCTGAAAGATAATTTGGTAATGGCCCATTTTTTGCTGAATATCAGTTTTTGAAAGAAAATGATATATCAGCCCTATTACTAACTCTCTTCAACCACTTACATGGTGTTGAGACATGGCCAAAATTCCCTCAGCATAAAAATTAATTAGCTCGCAATTCTGCATACAGTAGCAAAAACTTTGCATTCAAGATATACATGGAAGACAGTGTAAATAGTAATAACAGCAGCAATTCTGTAAGACAGCATGTTATTATGCACTCTTTTACATTATTCATTCCATCGTGATATATTAGGTTTTGTGATACATGATGTTGTCGACTTCCTTCTAAATAACATACTTCCCTTGGAGTAGTTTACTGCCATGATGCCACTTAATATCCAAATTAGTGTAATTAGTTTTCTACAACAGGTTTCCTGTGTATAAGGTACAGACGTAGCAAACATTGTATTACTTTAAATCCCCAGCTTTGCCACTGATTGCTATCAGATCCTAGGCAAATCATTCAAATCTATGTACATCTGTCTTTCTACACAGTGAAAGTAACTCACAGCTCTGTGGAATGATACTTTGGTTTTATCTGGGTGGAAAACACAACAGTGGATAAAACATATTAAATTCTATTAACTACAAAATCAGCAAGTGTCATTTACAACCAAAGCAAGAAGGATGATGACATGTTTTTATTTCATAAAATGCCTCATTTTATGGTCAAGATAAGCTTACGTTATTTGATAATTGCATGTAGTGCAAAATATAAAGTGTTCCTACTGCTATTACTACTATCACAAAAAGCAAGCGCTCCTTGAGGTGTAATAATATATTGAAGAAATTTTCTTTACACTGAAATATTTTTTCATTTCCGTTACTGGACAAAATTTAGGACAGATTTGCCTAAATCATACTTTTATCTTGCACTTGCTTTTGATGAGAAAAGCTCAATGCTTTATCGAGAGAGATAGCCCTGAATAAGTTAACTCAGATGCCAGAAGCAACGTAACTATGTTACTGTACTTCCGTGTCAGCACTAATAGACTCTGCTTTTCAGCAGAGCCAAGTAGGCAATCCTCATTTGTCTACTTCTGTATGTCACAGCACTGTGCTGTTTAGAATTATTCCAAGCCTTATCAAGACTCATACAACTCTATTGATTTTTTTTTTTTTTTTTTTTTTTTTTTAACAAAACCCACTTATCACTTCTGGGTTTGGACTACTGAATTAAGAGAATGAAAGGGAATTTAAAGTATTATATGCTATAAATAGTGCCGTATATAAATAGTCTCCCTGGAGGTACCTGATCGCCCTCCAGTACCTACAAGGAGGTCATCAAGAAGATGCAGCCAGGATCTGCACAATACTGCACAGTGGAAGAACAAAAGGCAAAAAGCAGAAGTTGAAACAAGAGGGGTTTAGAATGAATTTAAGGAAAAACTTTTTTATCATGAGGATAGTATAACAAAGGAAAAGGTTGACCGGAGAGTTTGCATAGTTTTCATCCTTGAAGGTTTTCAGACTTGACTGGATAAAGCCCTGAGTAACCTGGTCTGACCTTGTAGCTGACCCTGCTTTGAGAAGGACATTGGGCTAGATGACCTCCTGACATCTCTTCCAGTCTGAATTATCCAATGAACCAATTATCACTGTGGGTTGCACAGTCCATAGATCAATAAATATGCACTGGCTTGTGCCTACACTGCTCAGAGGCAGCATTATCTGCAACAAACCAGTCATCTCCACACTGCCTAGCATTTGGTGAGATCATATCTACTCTGGTCCCTTTGTAGTGTCTCTGTGACATTAAGATATAATGTCATGTATACACATATTTTCCATTCAAAATGCATGAAATACTTAAAGGAGTTATGTCCAGCACAGCAGAGTGCTGGTTCAAAATGGCAATACTTACCACATGCATTGCATGCCCTATGATGTGCCACAGAAGTATTTGAGGGACCACGGCTGCTGCAGCAGAGCACATGCTGATGCAGTCTATGCCAATAGTCTCTCTGGAGCAGATCCTTGAGTGAACTATCCTGTCCACTCCTGTGGGTGCCCTCTGAAGGGAATCTGGGAATAAAGAAGAATTCATGCAGTGGTAGTAAGAAAAACTAAAGTACCAGGCACCTGGGGTGAACCAGGAAGCCCTCCTGACAGTCTAGATACACCTTTGGCACTTGCAAAGGACCTTTTGCAGTCAAAGTGCCAATTAATGCAATTTTACATATACTAGTGTATATTTTAATAAGAGTCAGTTTTGGTCATGTTAAAATCAATGTGATTGAACCTATGGTGTTTGAGAAACAACCCTTTTTAGCCTAAAAAGATATGGTTTTTTCCCCCATACAGAATCTATTGCAAGAACAGAATTTTAGTTTTTACTGAAAATCATATTTAGTATCTATAAAGAGAAGAATGTTTTGACACAAGTAATGTGGATCAAAAATACATATTTTTCTATGAAATAAGCACAAAATTTGATTCTTTTTTTACAGAGCAAGAAACCACACCACTCTTTAAATGGTAAAAATACCAATGTTTTTAATGGTATGCTTCCTTAGAACAAATGTGAGAGACAGTCAGCATCAATAGCCTGATATATGTAGCTCCCAGACCACCCTGTAAGTCTGTTATTGTATCACATACCTAGTCCCAGCTTAAAAATCAATATCAAAAGTAGCTGGCAAGGCAAGAATCTTCATTACAATTAAGTATATATCTTAAAGTAAATTGCATTTCAGCTGAAGAGTGTAGCCAGCTAATTCAAATTACAGCAATTCATCTTTGATCTGAGAAAAATGCCCTATACCATGTCTCCAGTTTCATAAAATTTCTCTCAAATCCATCAAAGAATTACAAAAGGTCATGAGAAGCACACACCGGTAATTCCAACAGCTGTTGATGCTGCAGTTATAGGCTTGTTCTAATACACATCAGATACAGGAAAAAGCTAACCAAAATTTGAATGTTAAGCACAGATATAGATATAAATAAGACACTGTACCCTCTTCCTCAAAGTAGGCACCCTGGAAATTGTAAGTCTCATGATACAGGTGCATAATTCAGAGAAATATTTAAGAAAAGAAGGCTTTTTTTCAGAAAAGATCTGCAATTAAAATGAAAAGCCTTATTTTAATCATCTGTTCTGCCAATGCCAACCCCAAACACAAAACAGCAGGAAAGAACTTTGGCATCAGCTTTCTTGAGTCACATTTCCCTGGCGGGTAGCAAGTAGCATCACTTAAGTGGAACAATACAGGAGTCAAGCGGAGACTAACTGATACCAGTAAATTCCTAGCTATGTCATTTCACTATTATATTCATTCTAATTACTTACTATATTAATTATTTATCTTCCTCCACATTTGAATTTTAAATTTATGTGTTGTCTTATGTAAAGCAACCTAGAAATAATTTTAATTAAAGTTTATTTAGACTAAGAACAGACAGTTTCTACCTAAAATTGATATTTTTCACACTATTCTAAAGACAGACTAAGGATAAATTGTTTTTCTGAAATCTGAATTTCTGTTCTACTTCAGAAAAGCAATAGCAGAAGGGAAATGCATGAAGTCATCTTACTTTGTAAATAGTTCAAGGCTTTGTATACTTGCCTAATTCCTAAAAATATAGTATTGCTTCTTATGCTTCATAATACAGAAAAAGAAATTCCATTACCAAAATTAGGAAGGAAAAAGTAATGCTTTCTTTCATACAAATCATACAGGAAATATGTTCATTAGAGCTGAAAAAATGTTTCACACTAACAGCGGACTGCCCAAGGCCATGCATGGTTCTGGTGGTTTAAAAAAAGAAAATATTTGCAATTTAATTTTATGTTAAATTTTATCTGGAGTAATATATGTGGTTCAAAATGAGCTTTTTAATGACAATCTCCTCATCGATTTTTTGAGCTTTTCTTTTTAATAGCAGTGCCCAGTAGAACTATTATAGTTTGAATTATGTTAAAATAAGTTTCCATTATAAATTGCAGTATGGATTTACAAAAAGTAGATCAAATCTGATTAATGATATCTTTCTTTGATAAGACAACCAATTGGTTAGTCAAAGAAAATGCAAATGCCATCCATCTAGACGTTAGCAAAGTATTCGATGTTATCCCACATGGGAAACCACTAGTTAACCTGGGGAAGACATATTAAAAATTTTAAGTGAGTAAGGGAATGACTAATAGTAACAACAGTAATAGGTCTGAAAAAAGAAATTTTGGGGCTGGAAGAAGATAACTACAGTCAGAGCTGGTCTTGCTTAATGTTTTAAATAATGACTTTGGAATAGAAAGTGTTTTAAGACAATAGTGTAAAACAATTGAAACACTCTAGACCTTGTAGAGTGAAGTAACTAAAAAAGAGGAGAAATTTAATTTCTCCTAATTAAATTTCAATTTAATTAGTTGTGCATAAACATTGCAAGTTTATGCACAACTAAGGACTTCAATAATAGGTACCTGGAAACAAGAGAGAAGAGAAGCCTGAGCATACTATGTAATCAAAAGACAACTATAAACATCAAAAGTAAATATAGCTGTGGAAAAGATAAAAGCAAGAGGTATTTCCAACAAAAACAGAAGGATATAAGAATACTGTGTACTAATCTCTCACTCTCTTTTCAAGAAAGATGCATTCAACCTGGAAGATGAGCAGAGAATGGAGAGCCCGTAATGCAGAAGAAAACATTTCTGAATCTTTTCTAGCTCTGAGAAAATTATATAGTTCACATGAAGCAAAGCAGTACAGTATAGAGATACTAATTTCAGCAATGGGGTAGCCATATTAATACATCCAGATTGAGATCTAATTTTCCAACAGAAAAATCAAGATATTTGAACTAGAAGGATCACTGCCCCATGTTTATTTTCCCTGCCTTTCAATAGGAATCTTATTGACCCCTAGAAACACATTTCAGTTTTGATGTCTCTGGTGCTTGTAAATTTTTTCTTTCCTGTGTAACTTGTTCTTACAGTTCCTATGGAAAGTAGTCTGTATAACTTTGGTTTGCTGTCTGCACAAAAGCAAACCTCATCCTAAATGTGTAGTTTAATTCAGTGTGCCTTAACCTTTCCATGCTTACTCATCTAAAATGATATAGTCCTTAAAGATTTCTTGTGGTATTTTATGTATTTGGCGAATATAAATTTAAAAAAAAACCAAAAAACCCACACTTTTCAAGACCTAGAACTACTTTTATAAATAGTTGCCTGATAGCATTCACAAAATGCAAGCTTTAATCAATGATAATCATATATTCTACAATCAGCATTCAATCCAGAACAGTAAAAGCTGAAATTTTCTTATTTTACCTAAGTTTTTTTCTATTTATTTTAATTTACATTTAATTCCCATTGTTATGTAGCCTAGTACCCTATTCGCTTTCAAGTTTCATCTTCTTGCTAGCATTTATTATTACTACTAGATCACTTTCTTAATTTTTATTCTGTTTCTGCTCCATCAAGCACATACTTTTATAATTTATTTGTTCAACTGAAGTGCTTGGGTTTATGTTTTGAGATACTGAATTCCATTTAGGACTCATTTTCTCCCTTCCTCAATCAATTGATAATAGTCTGAAATTTATTGACTTCTTCAGCTGTATCAATAGCATTTTCTGTTTAGCAGAGTCAGCAAAGTGTAGATACCCAGCAAAATCTTGCTCTTACTATAGAAACATACACATCAATTTAGTCCCAGTACTGAATTAAGACTGAATGACCCCAACATGTTAGCTCTACTTCAGTTTGAGACAATAAACCGAAGTCTTCTATACTTTTCTTCAATCTCAATAAAGTCTTAAAACCTTGATAAATGTTTCTCCTGACCTTTATCATAAAATTCAGGAAAATCAACATACATACTCTCAAGTTTATATATAACATCTTAGGGAACTTCGTTTTATACCATAAATTCTATGCTCTGTATATTGGTGTCAAGCAATTACATTTTATAATACACCCCAATGTTTTCTCTTGTATTTACGGTTAAAAAATAAAATGGTGGTCATAAACAAGGCAAAGACAAGAAGGAAAATAAGAAAAAAATGTTTTACTTGTCTCAGCAAAACATAACCAAGAGACAGTCTGCTCCTTCTGCAATTCCAGCAATAACCTGATAGGGTCTTCCATCCCCACTTAAAAAAACAAAGGCTCTAAAAACACATAATCACCCTGCTTTCTGCACAGACTATTTCTTCTTAGAGACCTCTTTACATAAAATTATTCCTGGAATGTGAGTTTGGGCTACTGAAGTCTTGATCCAATAACATGAATCTGTGGATGATTTGGGGAGAAACCTGTTTGACAATAACATAGTTTTCATCATAGTTCAATTCATAATACCAGCGTATATTGATTTCATAATTATTTTTCCTATGTGCCTTCTGCATATACAGCTGAAATTCAAGAAGAGCGCGTATCAACCACAAATGCCAATGACATTTAATAGCTGTGCTCATTTCAAAGCTGCAAAATCGATCATCTTCAGTGATCTCCTCCTCCTTCATCTCTTTGTCACTTCTGGCATTCAAGAGTAATGGAAAATGAACCGCTGATAGCAGACTTCAGTCTAGGGCAAGCTAACATCCAAAAAAATGCTGATGCTGTTGTCCCACCTACTTGATTTAAGGCTAGGTTTTTGCTATCGCTATTTATCTTGAATGTTTTTCAAAGGAATAGTCAAACCTGCTTTCACAAATATGGCATTTCAACTCCAGCTGTTCATTAGAGCCCATTACTTCTGATGCTGTAACTTACCAACACACCGTTAATCCAGCACAATGACTTTTCTGAAAGATATATTTTATTATCATCAGAGACCAAAAAGCTAAAAATAAAACAAAAACAAAGGACATGGAAGGCCAAATGCTAATGTGATTTTTCAGATTTTTTTTTTTTTTTTTTTTTAAGAGATTTGCTTTTATCATAGTCATAAGGAGGGTATAATTGTCATATTAATCCTTGGTCTGGCAAAAGGTACAGCTCTTTCCATTTCCGAAGGTGACAGAAAACCTGCCCTCCATCTAGACAGTATAGTTTCATGAATGATTGGTTTACACATTCAATCTGATAGTGGAAAGATGAATATGAATATCCTGCTTATCTTAAATGTAAAATGAAAAAGCTAAATCTGCTTCCAGGTTAAGCATTTTTTTTAATAGTTCCATTGTCTCACATTCCTTCTGGTAAAACTTCATCATTTATTCAGTAACTCAGGCGTCTCCAATGCATTAATTGTGTAGACTGTAACCTAACAGACAGCCCTTGTTTTGCGAGTATAATATTCCTGGCACATACTGTAATTATCTAGCTTCTAAATAAGAAAGAAGGAAGACCAGAAAGCTGAATCAATTGATTAATGTAAAAATTAAACACCACATCTGAATGAATGCCTTTTATCACCACTACCCCATGTTATGTAAGGAGTTGTGCTGTCACCACATTTAAAAGTTTTATAAAATATTTTAAATAAAATTTTAAAGTCCATATGCAAAATGTTACAGTTTCAAAGCACATCATCAATAGTAATTAATTCACAATCCCAAGACGAAGATAAGCAACTCTTACTACTTATCTTCTGGTTGTTCCATCCATAGTGTACACCTAACATGGACTGGTATCATTCTTAGCTGACAACTAGCAAACAGACTGTGCATCAATTTTACAATGTAGAAGACAACAAGAGAGCATTTTCTCTGAGATTAACAGACTGTGTCTTTTCCTGAAGTAAATTAAGCAAAGTAGGGCTTTTGTTTGTCTTAAACAAATTAGGGTTCTAATATCACACTAACAGAGAACACAGAGAGAAAAAAATGAGGAGGCAAGGCAATGAAGTTAAGCTGATTTAATCAAGATCAGAAGCTGATCTTAGACCTTGAAATGAACTTCTCTCAATGAAAATGGTCTGTAAACTAGCACTGTACTACAGTACAGTGAATATGTCATTTCTTAAAGTGTAGTTCAAAATTTCCTTTTGTCTGAACACTTGTATGTATTATGAATGCAGGAGAAATATTCCTGAAAGAAGAGGCATTTACTGCTTTGTAATACAAACACACAGAGCTCATACTGTTTCCATACTGATGGTAAGATATTTACATTTTCCACAGGAACAGCAAAATTAACTTACAGTCCAGTCTTATGCTACTATTCTAATGCTACATGGCGACTAAGCTATTCCTCTCATATCAAGCTATACCTTTTACTTTTAATAAAGCCATTTTCTTGTGTAGAAAACAAACTCTATCTGCAGTAGGACAGCTAAAGAGGTGCATCATCGATATAGTAGAGTTAAATAATTTATTCCCTATTATAGTATGTAAAAGAAAAAAAGGTTGCTACCTCCTCTATCAACTTCAGAACAAACAAGGTCCTGCTTTAATGCATCAGTTTAGGTATTTAATGAGAAGCAGAATATATCCTTTTCCTCCTTTTTTTCAGTCTGTCTGTATGTCCCAGAATACTCGCATTGTTTCCTGAAACTGTATTAAGGGTGAGCAACTTCAGCTTTCTCATTACACTTTTCTTATGACAGCCATGGAAAGACTCAGTATAATCTCATCACCTTTTATTCATCAGACTACTAAAAGCTCTGGTATAGATTTCTCTTGGCCTACCAAGTATTAATTTAAACCACTACAGTCACTTATGTGCAAAGTTTAGGTGTCTCCTTTTAGCAGGACAAAATGCTCTTTTGAATATAAAAATTGCTATATTAAAATTAGTCCTTATTGTAGAAAAGTTGGAGAATTCCTGGCTGAGGAATTGCGAAACAGTCAGTAAGCACTGAAGAATAATAGGAGCAGTGGGGAGAGAAGAGCAGCAATAGCAAAGAAGTCCATGGAGGGGTATGGAGCAATGATTGCACAGGAATGGCTGCACAGGGTCAGGCAGAGAACCCACCTAATCCAATATTCTGTCTCCACCAGCAGCTACGAGTAGATATCCAGGGAAAGTAAGAACAGTAACATATGGTACTTCCTAAGTATCAACATTCAAATTCGCATGTTTAAATAAGGAAAATGATGACTAATGAGGCCATAATTCTTTCACAGTTTATGAAAACAACATGGTCCAGAAATTTGTCTTAAAAAAGTACTTAGTCAAGATATACTTTGTAAAAACCCAAAATGTCATTTTCTGAAGTTCCTCACATTGCCATCACAACTGCCAGTGCTGAATGAAGTCCAACAATATTGCAGGAGATGGATAGCCAATTACAAAACTAGCAAACTTAAATCCTGATCATGCAAATAGATCAACGAGGAGTTTCTCACATAAGCTTGTATTGGGTTTGTGTGGCAACGTCTTGGTAGCAGGGGGGCTACAGGGACGGCTTCTGTGAGAAGCTGCTAGAAGCTTCCCCCATGTCCAATAGAGCCAATGCCAGCCAGCTCCAAGATGGACCTGCCACTGGCCAAGGCCGAGTCCATCAGCCATGGTGGCAGCGCCTCTGTGATAACATATTTGAGAAGAGAGGGGGGAAAGAGCCTGTGCAACTGCAGCCAGAGAGAGGATTGAGAATATGTGAGAGAAACAACTCTGCAGACACCAAGGTCAGTGAAGAAGGAGACGGGGAGGAGGTGCTCCAGGTGCCGGAGCAGAGATTCCCCTGCAGCCCGTGGTGAAGACCATGGTAAGGCAGGCTGACCCCCTGCAGCCCATGGAGGTCCACGGTGGAGCAGATCTCCACCTGCAGCCCGTGGAGGAGCCCACGCCAGAGCAGGTGGATGCCTGAAAGAGGCTGTGACCCTGTGGGAAGCCTGCGCTGGAGCAGGCTCCTGGCAAGACCTTTGGAGAGAGAGAAGCCCATGCTGGAGCAGGTTTGCTGGCAGGACTTGTGACCCCGCGGGGGACCCACGCTGGAGCAGTCTGTTCCTGAAGGACTGCACCCTGTGGGAAGGACTCACATTGGAGAAATTCATGGAGGACTGTCTCCCATGGGAGGGACCCCACGCTGGAGCAGGGGAAGAGTGTGAGGAGTCCTCCCCCTGAGGAGGAAGGAGCGGCAGAGACAACATGTGATGAACTGACAACAACTCCCATTCCCCATCCCCCCACACCACTGGGGGCAGGGAATAGGTAGAGAAAATCAGGAGTGAAATTAAGCCCAGGAAGAAGGGAGGGATGGGGGGAAGGTGTTTTAAGATTTGGTTTTTTATTTCTCATTATCCTACTCTGATTTGATTGGTAATAAATTAAATTAATTTCCCCAAGTCGAGTCTGTTTTGCCCATGACGGTAATTGGTGAGTGATCTCTCCCTGTCCCTATCTCGACCCACGAGCCTTCGTTATATTTTCTCTCCCTGGTCCAGCTCAGGTGGGGGACTGATAGAGTGACTTTGGTGAGCACCTGGCATCCAGCCAGGGTCAACCCACCACAAAGTCAAATTGACAATTGGGACCAAAGCTGAAAAAAATAGTTACCCAAGCAACAGTTCTCTGATCCAAAAATTTATTTGGTTTTGGACACAGGCTTAAGAAAGAATTGGAAAATTGCAGAGATGATGATTGGGAAAATATCTGTGAGACTCTTCGAACAGAAATTGAAATTCTGCAAATGGTATGCCATTTTCATTATGTGTTTTAAGTGTTTGACAATTTTAGTTTTAGAGGTGTAAGATGATTAGCAGTGGTTTTAGATAAGCAGGTTTTTATACTATGTACACAGCCAAACATCCTTGCGTTGCAGGTGCACTCCAATTGTCATTTGTTTTAGCCTATTATTTCCAAATGTCCAGTAATATAATTTCTTACAGAAAAGGGAATCACAGAAAAGAATTTAAAGATAACTTTTTAGCACAAGAAAGACCTATTTGGGGGACTAGTACTGATCAGGAGTTTCTTGAAAGCTGCAAAAGATTATGCATTTAGGAGCTAAATTAATCTTTACCTCCAGCTGTCCGTTAAATGGAAGATGGGAATATGGAGAAATAGGATGATAATAGCATCCTTTTATGTAATATTTTATTTTGTCCACTCACAAATTCCTTACAAAAACTTATTAAAGTGTGTTTTTTCTCTAAATGTCAATCCTAACTTCAGATTTCTTGATTGTCAGTCTGTGTAACAATACAAAGAGAAAAAATATTTTGAAGTTCCATTTTTGGAAATAAAGTAGTTTTAAAGGTTCATTTCAGAGCCCCTGATTGAGCTGTATGAAGATGCAGCTGCCACTAGCATCAATAGCAGAATAAGAGTCATCGGAAATTTGTATTACTCACTTTTATGATCAGTTTCAAGTTTCTGTTGGAGGAATGTAATTTACTTGTACTTTACCCATTAATTTTATCATGCTTGTAAAACTTCAGAAACAAAAAAAAACAGCTCAACATTTAAAAACTTCTCTGTAAAGAACACACTGAACTCATTAGATTTCATTTTCTATAATTCAATTTTTTCTCTTTTCCAGAATCTGTCACAAAAAAAGTCTTCAGACAGATGAATAATATGTGGCATATGATGTAGAGTGTCATAGAAGCTAGTCTTTGAGTATTTAAAAGCCATTTTACTCAGGCTCTATGAGGTTTGCTTCTATTTTTTTGTCTGATTAAACCACAGTTTGTATCTACCTTTACTTTTCATTAAAATAAAATCTTATTCATTTAAAAGTGGTGGGGTTTTTGTGTTTTGTCCTCAAGTTCAACAGCTATCCATCTTTACTTTCCTCTTTGTTGCCCGTGAATGGACAGTACATAGTCCACTACACATACAGCTGAGTTCCTATATTACCAGCTCTATTCTCTATGTGCTATTTTTTAGAATGAACGTTCTCCTATTTTTAAGGTAGTGATGTGGTCTTATTTGAGAGGAAGACTGCTATTACCATCAAGAAATACTTAACAGGAGCTGCGGCTATTTAGTTTATACCTTGACAATGCAATTCTGTAACAAGCTCTCCGAAACAGCTCAATTCCAGCAATACTGCATGGTAGTCCAGAATAGTTTCCAAATCTACCAAGCAGTAGATGCCTCCATTGATGGTAAGCCAGCCCATGACTTAGCACTTGTCTTCTGATTACATGAGAATTCTTTTTTTCTTCCTCTCCCACAACCCACAAAATACCGAGTGCTAGCTTCAGCACTTGACAGCAAAGGTAAAACCGTATAAGATGTGTTCTAAATGAAAAATCCACATTTCTAGAGAATTGGTGAAGAATTTCCATTGAACAAGGAACCCTACTCATTCAAGCATGTAGGACGTATAACTGCTACAGCAGTTCCCAACCCCACAGTAGGAACTGACTTTATGATACAGGTGCTTCCAAGAGGACCATGTAAAAACATTCACTCTGCTCAGCCTCAGTCCACTCTGTGGACTCATCACATCCAACTGTGTGTGCAAATAATTTTCAGCCTGCTTCCCACCTAGGGGGGTGGGATAGATAATTGCTCTTCACTAGTTTTTCTACACCCAGAGCTCTCCAAGCTACAGAGGGTGTCTGTCACACATAAAACTGCAAAAGATGTTTATTAAGAAGGGAGGAATAAATCACTTCTGGAAGCTGACCAAATTCTGCCTGCGATGGAGAAAGTTTTTTCCTCTTGGGACACAGCTGCATTTTGAAGTGTGGCAAAGTTTGATCTGCAGCACTGGTATCAGAGTCTTCCGATCCACTGGGTTAACTAGGATAATTCCAAGAGGTTGGAATTATCATTCTTAATAACCATGGCTGTTGGAGCTGACATCCTTACAAGGTTTCTTTGTCTCTTCCCTGAAAGAGATACGCTTAGGATGTGCTTAATTTTAAACAACTTAGTTCCTCTGACTTCTATGGGACCATCTGACTCTTTTAAAATTAGGCAACTACTGCTTGTGGGTTTTGAACAAATCCAGGGCATATTGCAAGATGATACAGTTGCATATCAGAGTGTCTACAGACAGCTAAAGCAGTGGTATTTCTGGGTTTAAGTGCTGGAAACAGATATAAATTTGGGATTTGCTAGGATGGCTGAGTTTATCCTGATCATTTTATTCATTTAAGGGAGCTTGCTTATGTTAAGTGTATTGGGTAATCAACCAGGAAAAACTTATTTTTGAACTTCGGGTATATCCACTTATAGTTGCTTTTATTTAAAAGAATCCTTGCATTTCTTTTGCAATGACCTCATATTTACATAGTTGTTCAGTCCATATAGATTAAATAGCCAGATATGACATGAAACAGAACTCACAGGCTTATACCAGCATTCTACATTTACACTTCAGCTATTGCTATGAGCAATAGCATCCAATAACCATCAATAAATAATATAAATTAATGTTCCTAAGTGGCCTGAAATAACATCTGGGAAAAAGAAATATGGTAAGCCCTTTTCAGAGATGCAACTGGTTTTCTGGAATCTGAAGTAGCTTCAGTTTTGGGGGGGTTTTGTTTGTCTGTTTGGGGGGGGTGTTTTGTTTTTAATAGCTGTGCAGGTCTAAGTTCTTGATTATTGTAGTGGAATTACAGCATAAATATAGCAAAATTTGTAATAACTCACATGGCTAAAACTCTCAGAATCAATATAACAACAAAACAAGAATAAAGCTCACCAAAAAAGTGAAACAGAAATCAATACAAATCCTATTGGGCTAAACAAATCCCTCAACAGCTCTGAAAAAAATATAATGCCAGACTAAACCAGCTGTTGCAGGCTGAATGTAAAACATACTAATTTCTCCAAGTATAAATATACATTTGTCACCCCTGTCTTATGAATAATATAATTTGGGACCAATATAATATTTCTGTTTGGAAGACTCAAACTAAAAATTAAGCAAAAGGTTGTGTTTTGTGGATTTCCTTTAAAATTCTCAAACCAGGGATGAGTAATCTTTTAAATAGTGAGTACAAAAGAACAAAATCTTTTGTCATGTTTAATAAATACGTTAAAAAACAGAACATTGCCAAATTGCCGTGAAAATACACACAGAGTTGCTATGAATAAATAAATTACTTCACAGATGACATAGTAAGAATTTTTTTTTTAAAGGGTAGATTATATATTATATACCTTGCCTATAAGAGTCTAATAGAACCTCTGAGGCCAGAGGAAGTAGTTGTCCCTTTTTATGACCAAAAAAGATGAATAAGAGCCATAGAAATACTTGAAGCAGTTAGTGAGAAAAAGGAAGATAGCCCCAGAAGAAAATTCTTTTTCTAGGGAAAAAAGGTATAGGGATAACTAGCCATGCTTCCATATTGGGCCTGTTGCTTTTTAGGATCAACAGAAGAAAAACTCACTCATTTTTGAAGGGTGACAGAGAAATACTTTAGATTACTAAATTTACCTGGTAAGGATTGGGGTTTGCCAAGCATTAAGTCCAACATCCTTCACAAAAGACTTGATGAATTGCAGTTTTATCTCAGGCTTACACACTGACACCACAGCGCCTCTCCTCTACTGTGACCACATACCTAAGACACAGCTGAGCAGCCTGATTTTTTTATCATCAAATCACAGCTCCCAGCCATGCTTTGTAAAAGACACTTCCCAGTAGCAGCCTAATGCAAACAGATTATTGCAAAGGAGAATCCAAGATCCATTTGAAAAAAATCTAACACGAAAATAATTAAGCCAGGCCATGGACCTGATGAGGCTTCGGAAAAATCACTGAACTTTCAAAAAGAGTTTACCAGTCAGGGTGAGTAAGGTCTGACCAGAGGGGCCCAAAAGAGGAAGTCTGTTAAACCCTGAATCTACAAGATCACGGGTTTACAAATCAGCCTTAATGAGTTTGGAAGTAGAGCAAGGACAACCCAAGGTCAGGAGCCAAAGAAACTGGGAGATATACTAAGCCAAAGTCATGGTCAGGGGCCATGCTGAGGAGCAGAAGACCCAAGAACGTCAATAGCCAACAAGCCAGCAGACAGAACACAAACCACAGTAAAGATATGGCTTAATTGTGTAAAAAGCGCCCCCATGACCTAATGTTACTTAGCCAGGTATGTACCTATTCTTGAAGCAAGAAACAGCTACAGCTGGGAGGAAAAACAAAAAAGGGAATCAAAATGTAATTATTTTGTTTCTTATAAAAAAGAGTTAAGCTACCACATTTTCATGTTATTTTATTTATTATTAACAGCCAATTTAAAGACTACCAGGAAAACCACTGCAATATGTGACCACAGAAAAAAATTACAGTTAGCTAATGCAACATACTCACACAAATTATCTCTAACTGGTTGACATAGATATGATTGAATTGGTGATAGTTCCAAATTAACGTTATAAAATGAAGAGCAGCAAGAAGTAAAGAATAAGTCACAAAAAAAAAGGTACCTGTAACTGAATGACACACTGAGTCAGTGAAAAAAATAATTCATATGTATAACACGGGGCAAAATATCAATTGAGGTCACACATCCCTGTTCAGCTGATCTAGCTTATGGTGTCCTCAGTCACAGAGGCAACTGACACAGGGCCAGTTGCCTACATACAGCTTGACAGTTTGACAGTTGACTAGTCTAGAAAGGTTAGACCTCAAGGGAAATGAATATTTGTTTTTAAAACCTGTGACTGAATTACATGTATAGATCAAAAATGGATAGGAAAAGTACCTGCAAGGCCAACCCCTGGCACAAAGGTGTAGTGGGGAACCTGAGAGCACAGATCCTACGAGAACGATAACAGGGGAAGACCAGAAAGAGAGGACGTGTTCCAGCACTGTCTCCCTGCTTAAGGATGCCATGCCTGACCAGCACTGCTACCCACCTGTAGCAGATCCTCCTTGTCCTTCAGTAGGATAAAGAGCAATGCGTTTGGATTTGCCATTCACTACATTCCTGCTGCAGATTCAATCAAATGTAGAGTGTTAGATCTTACTATATAATGGGGGTTAAATACATTAGAATTTTGAAGAGCTCTATGTGTTTATCTGTGTGTGTGTGTGCCTGTTTGAGCACTTTCTGCTCTAATTGATACTATAGTATCAAGTCAGAGTAAATTTGGATGAAACAATTACTATCTCTCTATGTTGTCATGCTGGTCCGAGTTTAAACTCATACTAAGTCGGTACGCTAGCTCAGGTGTAGAGCAAGCCAACTGGCTTACCACATTCGTCTTCAATTTGATAGGATTTTGTAACACGAGAAAGGATTTTGCCACTGACTGAGATGAAGTAATAAATAGGGACCTGTCCTGAAGCTTTTAGTAAGAGAAAACACCTCCAAGTGATTTCCATGAAAAAGATAACAGGTTTAGCAGATATGCTTCACACCCATTTCCAAGGATGACAATGCAATAAACAGATACTGGGTAAAGAGGACTAGCAAAATAGTTCCAGTCCTCTGCTCTGAAATTAAATGTGATACTACAGTACGTTAACTGGGTAAAGGATCAGATTCGATGTCTGATGGCCTATGCCTTGCTTGTCAATAGAGTATTTAAGTAAGTAGTAAGTCTGCTTCTTTTACCGATTGCAGCTGACATGCAGTGCTTGTATATTCTAGTGATAGCCCAACCGTCCAAATTCCCATCATTCTCATTGTGTCCGCTAGGATTTGTCAGTCCCTTATCCAAATGACTTTTGTAACTATTTGGTCAATTTTGGGGGCTGAATTTATCAAGTTTCTAGATGCTTTTTTTATATTCTAGATACCAGGCTGCTGTTAATAGCCCTTTGTGTAGCAAAGCATCTATACTCTGGGCTGAAAAACAATTATATTTAGTAATACCTTCATCTGCAGAAGGACAGTTCTCACCTGGCTCACGGGTAAAGCTCCTAAAGCCCAAACTGTCAAAAACACTTGCAGACTTTGAGTTCCAAGTAGAGGACATGCTAGCTCTGATTCTCTGAAGGGCCAAACTCAAGGCACATCCATACATTCAGAGTCACCTCCAGTCACCCTGTTGATACGTATAGGGTTTGAATACGTATTCAGCATGAGATTTTCATCAGCAGAAAGCTTGTATTTCATTTATTTTTTGACTAAAATTGTATCAGAAAGTATAATACTACATCACTTTCCATTTTAAAACACTAGATGTGTTACACTAAACTACATACCTCCTGCATTTCTTCAACCAGACCTATACAGTAATTCCCAGATATTATCAGTTTCACCACTCCTATGACCGCTCCCATCAGCACAAGCCTGTCAGCCTGAATAGCTGAAGAGCTTAAAAGTTTCTCTGGAAATGTGAAGTGGGAGCTGATTCCTTTCTTCCCACTTAATGTCTTGAGTATTTAAAGACAATATCTACTTGTTTAGAAGGAACGGCTTTACAGTGATCAATTTTACATGTAAATAATTTATTAAACAGATGAAATGCCAGAAAAGAGTCTTTTTAAGTACACAGCATATTTCTTGGGTTTTTTTGAAACAAGAATTCCTGTTATTGTGTACTAATAAATTTCTAAGCAGTCCTGGTGCCACGTCCTAGTGAGAGAGGAGCCCATATCCTGTTTCACTTTAGGATAGAGAATTGCTGTAATTTATTTAACTAAATTTACTCTAGCAGGAAGAGAACAAGACCTAGCCAGCAATCAAACTATGGATTGGAATGGTGTTCAATTCCGTATTCTAAGGAGCATTTGGTATAATTTGGTACTGATTAAGTTCCATTAAACAAAGTCTCCAAACATTTAAGCGCATAAAGAAAATTCAGATAATCATAAACTAAACAGTGAACACTATTGTGTACAATAAACAGAAAGAAAGAAAGTTCATCCTGTCTAACTTCAGAATTTTATGTCCCTTGGATTCTTCATACTATGGTTCATAAATTCCATTTAGTCTTGATTAAAAAACATGGAAAATCAGGCTATCAGTCAAAGTGAGAGGATTTATAAAGGGATGTTTCAGTGCCATCTAGTGGTTTTTCATGTTAATAAAAAATGTTCCCTCATTACAGTTTTCATTTTATAATTGTAATCAGAAAACACTTTTTGCTACTACTATATGCTTAATTTTCCTCAATTTCATACATAATGATGTTGGACACATTACCTTTAAAATACTTCTATTGGCTCTGTCTAAGGACATACTATTTCTGTGCAAAAATAGAATAAATATCATGCAGTGTGGGAATACACTAAAGTATATTAATGTATATATACACTCCATACAAGGAGGAGGCATCATACTGTGAGGCTGAGACCAATAATCTAGCCAGGTTAAAACCCATCTTTTGGAAAGGAACATGGCTTCAGTTTGAAGATTTCATGGAGGGAGATGCATCAGACCTGTTCTGATGACTAATTGGCATGATAATCTTTGTCTAATTGATAGTTTGAATGTGTTGGCTGTAGCTTCTAGTCCGTGGTTTTTCTTATGCTTTCTTCTCTGAGATTAAAAAGCCTTTTAATACATGGTATATTCTCCTTGTAATAGTACTTCTGTGCTACAATCAAGTTACCTTTCAGACTCTTCTTTGATAAGTTTAACAAATTGCATTCTTTCTGTCCTTCACAATAAGGCATTTTTCCAGCGCTCAGATAATCTTTGTGGCTTTATTCTTACACAGTCTCCATTTCCTGCACGGTTAGAAACATTGGCACCTGACTTGTAAGCAATATTCCAGTACTGGCTTCATCAGTGTTTATATAAACATAAAATTGCCTTCTTACTCCTACACACTGCCTTCCTGAATAGATTTACAAATTCTTGTTAATCCTTTTTACCTCACACATCACATTAGAAGTCTGTGTTGACTCAGTTGTTCAAGATGATTTATAAGCATTATTCAAAGTTGGTGTTTTCAAGGATACTGTCCTCCCCTCTGTACTTATAAACTGCATTTTTCCAGATATACAACTCTGCATGTGAATATATTAAAAGAGTAGCTAATTACATGGGTTTGTTCTGCTTACCAAACTATCCATGTTATTCTGCACGACTTCAGCATCATTATCTATCAAGCTGTCAACCTCTCTGTCATCTGCATATTTTATCAACAGTGATTTCATATTTAAGTCCAGGTTATGCATAAAACTGTAGCATCACTTTGGTTTGAGCGCTATTCTTTGGAAGACACAATTGTAAAGAGCCTCACTGGATGACTATTTCTCACTGGCATTATTTTTCAAAACCATCAGTTTCAAATTTTAATTCATTACTTATAGACTGTATGTGCTACAATGCCAGCTATTTTAAATGACCAGGAGTATATTGTGCTAGATGAACGTCTTCCAGCAGTTAAAGCATATGATACCTACACAGTATGATTACATCTTTAATCTCTCAAAGAGTTAAATCAGGCCCATTTTCTATAAAATCAGACTAACTAGCATTAATTGTATTCCTATCATTTAATTCTTTATCACTGAAATCCTTTGCCCTTTCCCACTATTTCAGCTGGAGCTCACGTCAGGTTAACAGGCCATTTAGCTACAAGTCCTTTTCAAATAAGCTTGTAAGCTATTCACAGCTTTCCTGCTTCTGCAGTTTCCCCAGCACTCCAAAATTCACTTTGAAAGCTGGTTAGTGTATGTGAAGTGCATCAGCCAAAGGTGTTTTCTTTATGGACTTTCAGGTGCAAATGATCCAGACTTGACCATTTTAAAAAACCTTATGCCTAGCAGATGCCTAACTCTTCCTTACTTATTAATGAATTCAGTGGAACGAGTGCATTAGCACGCTTCTTTCCAAACACAAAATGGAAACAATATATTGAAGCTCTTTGCCCTTTCTGCGTCATTCTAAATAGCTGTAATATTAATCTACCTGCAGGGTCCATTTGAAATTTTGGAGCACTGTCCAGAATCTTAAAGAAAATTCACCTGGAGTTGCAAGACCACCAGTCATAACCTTTCACTCCTCTACAGCTCCTGAGCTAAATCTATAGCCACACCTTCTTGCCATCTAAACATGACTGTGAAAGTAAAACCAGTGATATCACATTATAGAAAGAGCTTTCACTGGTATGATGGACGAACTGTAACACCATATTTGATGTTTCTCTTAGAATAGCTTACTCTGTCAGAAAAGGTACGTATAGCTTATAGCTATATACTTACAATGCTACATCTTATAATTATTAAATAAACTGATTTGCATTCTGTTCATATTTGAACAGTTTCCAGTCTCACTAAAGTCCAAGGAATTATCCCTCAACCACAAATTTGGCCCTCTAAGTCTGTACCCTAAGCTTTAAACACTTGGCTTTTCACGTAGGTAAGATCTCTTTGCCAAAATCACATTGGAGTTCCAAATTAGTGAAACTTCTCAGTTATTTATGTGTTTATAGGGAGTTTAATTCTTCCTGTCTCTTTAGATCTGACTCTTTCAAATGAAGGGGATACAGAAAAAGAAGAGACCTGGAAGAAATACTTGATCATAGAACTAAAATGTATTTAGTTCTTTTAGAGTTTAGCTAGCCCATAAACAGAACTACTATTAATATATTTGTATTATTTCTTTATATGAAATAAGTATACATTCTTTATTTTTGAGCAAGGGCAAACACAGCTAATATTAGAGAAAGTTCTGCTGCACGCTACGTTAGCTATACGTATATTTTCCTTATTGACGCAGCATTAAAATAGGGCTGGGGAATTAAACATAATAATAGAAAGCATCAACTTGGCTAACTTCTTTAAAAAAAAAAAACCGATTATAACATCCACTTTTGACTCTGAAATAATTCATTAATAGAGACAAAATGAAGATTCCAATATAAAAGACACCCAAGCCCTTTGTAAATGGACACAATGTTTTTATGTATATTCATTATTACAGAGTTATACTAAGGACCAACATTGCATTTGGCTTTTAGGAATTTTATTTAAATAATCCCTATATCATTTGAGGATATTTATTGGACATACCTTTTTTAAAAAATGGACTGTTTCATGAGAGAAGTAGAATGGCACCAAAGTAATAGATACACACTAGGAATTAGCAACATTAACTGTTTAATCCATACCATTTTTTGTTAAGATCAGTATGCTAATACCTGTGAACTTAGAGATTTACTGTGGTTTTACATTCCACAGCACATGAGATCAAGACAATCTACTCTCCTTTTCCAAATCACCCTTCAAATATTAAGAGGTTGCTCATACAAACCAACCACTGTTCATTCATATAAACCCACAGCTGCATAATTCAGCAGGAGTGTAGGTGTGTATTATTGTGCTAGGGGAATGATTACTATTTTGAAATTACTGTATACATGTGAGAAAATAAGCAGATAAAGCATGGAAGTCAGTGTACTATTTCCAGAAAGCTTAGAGGTAGAAGAACAATCATGCTCTGTTTCTTCCATTAATACAGAGTTATTACTGTAGTCAATAAGTACATCAGCTACAATAATTATTCAGAAGAATTCATTAATAATAGAGACGTATATTGCTGTTGCATTGAAACATGAATTGCACTAGGTGGTAGTATGAACATGTGCCTCATTAGACAATGGTCTAGGATTAACAGTAATAGTTGTAATACTCATTAAAAAATCTGCAGTGCCTTTTTCCTTACCTAGGAGAAACTACTAAGCTGAGTGTAGCAGTAAATACTGAAAAGCAGAGAAATTTTTTTCAGAAACTAACTTCCCAAAAAGAAAGGCAACCTTGTCTCATATTCATGCCTGTATATCTATAACCAAACACATACATTGTATCTTATTGCTTTCTTAATATTTACAAGCTAAATACACAAGGAGACCAAAACGTAAATGGGTTGTAGTCCTTTTTTTTTTTTTTCCAGTCCTTTAATCCTTTTTTGGCTCCTACAAAAAGATTTTTTCATTCTGAGTTTTCTTAATTTGCTCACGTATTTTAGGGATCTTTTCTTTTTTCTGTTTGTTTGCCTTACCTATCTGTATCCCCAGCACCAGAGTTTTTCTAGGCATCTTTCAGGTGTTCATGCTGACAGATTTTTCAAACTTGTCCACTAGAGAGCATCACCATCAAGTTCAGAAGAATACACTACATTTTGAAAATCTATATGATCACCAAAATGGCTCAAATTTACCTCTCTGATGGTGGCTCAGTTCCAACACTCCATTGCAGCACTACCCGTTGAGGTTCAGAGACTTTAAAGCAGGTCCCTGGATGCCACCCCACATGCATAGGGGCAGCTAGAATGCTCCACTAGAACTGAATGCGAGTTTTATATCTCTAGGCACATACATAACCTTCATACAAAAATTATCACCTCTAAATTTAGAGCATTCATATTTATTTATGGCACCTGGAAGTGAACTGGTGCCTCACGGCACAGACAGATTACACGGCATCACAGAAGAGCTAAAAATCTCATTTCAGTCACAAGCAGGAAGCACAACTGCACGATGAAGGGAGGACAAGCAACGCTCCTGTAGCGAGGCTACAGTTACCCCGAGAAGAGCTGAGCACATCATTATGATACTTACACATGAACAAAAGCAGAGGAATGTTTTGCAGTTGATGTGTAGGAAGGGAATAGGTGATGAGAGCAGACACTGAGCTCAAGTTCTAGGACTAGGAGTGGCTTAGCAGGAGGATATGCACCGCAGCAGAGGTGAACAAACAAACCAAGGCTGACATTATTGGCTCAGCGGTGACTGTGGCAGCTCAAAGAGCATAACAGAGTTGTCAATCTAAGTAGAGAAAGAGTTATGCTAATTCACCTCCCTTAGGTAACCAGCTGTAAAGAAAAATCATCAATGAAAAAAAAAAAACCAACCCTGCAGACTCTCACAGGAGGATATTTATGAGTATCAGCTGTCATCCATCTCTCTGTCACACTCAGAAATGTATGTGCCGTAACTCAGGCTCCTGGCGGTAACTATGCCAGAACCAGTGAAAATAAACACTCACCCAATCAGTGTATATTCTTATTCATTTTATCAAAAAAAAAAAGCACAAACAAATAATAATTAAAAAAAAAAAAAAAGAGATACTGCAGTGAGAAGGATCCTTCTCAAGTTTCCAGGGAAACTACCTCAACCAATAGATTAGTGAAAAGCCTTTTAACACAGTTGTCTCCAACTATATCTTCAATACAATTATTTAAACCAAATGGTTCATGCTAGTGCTTCTCAGAAAATACTCAAGCAAATATGATATGAGAAATCAGACATATTTGAAGACCATATTACTCTGGGTCTGATTTATTTCTGTTGAACTGAATGCACATAAATAGAGCTTTTCACACCCTTTGAGGATTCATATAACATAAATTGTAATTTTCTACTCTGATAGAAGATACTAGTATATGCCACCTGTATGGATACACTTGTATGTGCCACTTCAAAGATCTCAAATGTACTGATATAAACTTATATCCTAAACTCTAATAACAACATGCAACAGCCATTTGTGGATATATAACACATGGTTGTGTGCAAATATTGCCATCCATTTGCCAACATTCCTAGCTTTTATTTTATTTTCTTTCAAATATGGTGCTTCAGTAGAATGTGAACTACATTGAATAGCACCGTTTTGTTTTCAAGCAAGATCTGCTTCACAACCAGAAAGTAGTTTTCAGGGACTTTTTTTGGGGGGGGCAAGTTAACATACAGTTTCTCACTGTAATTTCTGCAAGGAAATAAGGCATCACAGTTTTATTATTCAGTCATGGGGAGCAGGAAAGTATAGCTCATCTAATTTAAGGCTTAATTCCAATTCTCAAAAAATTCAACCAGCTCTAACTTCTCATATGTAAGAACACAGATATAAACTAGAATAAATTTCACAGAAGAAATGTTTTGAAACAGTAAATATGAAGGGACAAAAACACCAGACCAGTTGTCATCTCTGATTCCTTTAAATCATTCTAAGAGCTGCTGCAGCATAGTTTTACCTGGAGAATCCCATTAACTCCTGACAGCTAATGGGGTAGGCAGCAATGACTGCTGTCAGCCATCTCATACTTTGCTTGGTTCATCACTGTCGGTCTCTGCTTCCTCCACCCCTCCTGTTGATTTCAGCCGTTAGCTGCATCAGGATCAAGATCTTTGTGTAGCACTAGCCTAGCCTCTAGGTGCTGCTGTGATGCAAGTAACTGGCAATAAGGATGATGGAAATGACACTCCATTTTAACGGAGTTGAAAGGCGCATGCAAAATTGCCCACAATTTCATGACCCTCTGTATTAATTTCTGAGCTTTTTTCTTCTGCATAAAATATGTACAGGTGGTTGTTGATCCTGTCCTGATTAGTAAAATGCTTGCTCTGTGGAGGTGCTTCTACAACTGTAATCATACTTATTAGCTTCATAGGAAACTCCAAGCACATTTCAAGACCCAAACCATCAAGTTCAATTCGTAAGAGTGTCTTGCTCTGATTAATACATGCCTGTTATATTTTATTATCATTTCTAAACGCTCATTAATTGTTTCAGTACTTCAGGCCCTTAGATACTGTTTTGAAATTAATATCTGATAATAAAAACTACTTGCAAGTAATTCGTAGGTAGACATTTTAAAATATTTTCCCTTTAGGCAGCTAGTGAATTGATCTGAAAATGCCAGTATTAATAAAATGATACCTCCATGGCAGTCCCAGCATCTCACAGACTCTGAACCCCATGGAGTGCCATCGTGTCTCAGGTGTGGAGCTTTGAGTTAATGCAAACTCCAGACGTGAGAATTGCTGACTTAGTCACTCTTGCTCTAATTTAGGAAGATCAGCTGCAAGTATCTTGACATGGTACTCGTGCAGGGCCTGGCATTTTGCACTCCTGCTTCAAGCAAAGCTTCCTAGGAACATCAGTAATGCAAATTGGTAATAAAAGTAGAGTGTATTCCCAGTGCTACCATCTTATATGCTTAATTTATCCTTCCCCGAAACATCCTTTGGCAAAAGCATCATTTTCAACTACCAAATGCCCTCTTATCTGAACACAAGAAATTAGGAGGCCAAGTTTGCGCTACACTAAAGCAAGACCATTTTCAAGTCATCTATTGATCTACTATGCAATCTAAAATGCAATTGCGAAAGTGTTGATCCTAGTAATTTACTTTCAATTTTACTGATAAAATGCCTGCATATATCAGTCTAATGGGATTAACTAATGAGGCAAGCTAATAATTAATGCATTGTATAGAGGCTATGCTATTTTAAGGCAATAATGCTGCTTAATATGCTTGGAGTTTCCTATGAAGCTAGTAAGTATGATTACAGTTGTAGAAACACCTCCACAGAGCAAGCATTTTACTAATCAGGACAGGATCAACAACCACCTGTACATATTTTATGCAGAAGAAAAAAGCTCAGAAATTAATACAGAGGGTCATGAAATTGTGGGCAATTTTGCATGCGCCTTTCAACTCCGTTAAAATGGAGTGTCATTTCCATCATCCTTATTGCCAGTTACTTGCATCACATTTAATTATGCAATAAATACTCATGCTGCTCAGCGATGCAATGAAAGCTGGTTTTTTTCTTTAGGTTTAAAGACTGGGGCCGTGTGGGGTGCACCATACAGCTCTCTTCCCAGCTGACTGCAATTGAAGAGGGGTGGTGCATGGTGGGTCTCACCCCCTTATATAATGACAGCATTGCCAGAGCACAGACCCCAGCCTGAGAACCAGAAAGCATTCCTCCTGGGGCTGATAATCTAGATGAATCATCACATATCATTAGGGATCAGAATGTCTTCACAAATCAACTGAAACTATGGGTAGAGATGCTGGTATTCACACATCAACCTAGCTAATTTTGGAAGGATACCTCAGCTATTCAGGGAGCCCTCTAATAAAATGAGACCCTGGTTCTGTTCACAAAATAATCATTTTTTTGAGACATATTATCCTTCTTTATCAATTCTCTAAATGTACACGTTGCATCAGTTGGAGGCATATGAACTTTTATAGCACAGACAGGCGGAACTCAGGGCTGGTTCCCTCTGCTGTTTCAGTAACCTAGACCATTACTCCTCTGCAGTTCACTGTTCTGAAGTTGTTCATTGTTAGTACTTTTTCTTTATGGGCAGGGCATGGGGAATGTTTCATTAATAAAAGAAATCAATTTATCTTATAATGGAATACCAAACATGCCATGACTTTTTTGGCCATTGTGCACAGCAGTCTTGCATGTGCTCCTCACAGACTGGGAGAGCTGTAATTGCTTCTCATTGGGTCCCAGAGCTCCTTGTAATCAGCATTTACATAATGGAGAGAAGGATTGTGTAAATCTTGAAAACACAGACCTAACTCACTCTCTGTCTACAGATTCTGTAGTTGTCTGAAGACAATTCTCTCTTTTTGTTGCTTGAATGACTTAATTTCAATGGCATTAAAAATTATGCCAGTAAATATCTCATTCATGTATCTCATAGATTCACATACACAGAGTTCAGTAAACATGTTAAAAGGCATACCTGTACATAGTGCATAAGAAATAATAATTTAGATTATTAAATTTTAGGAGTTTGTAAAGTATTACTGCAGGATATGAGAAAAGTTTCAGTGATGAAATCCTACTGGGATAAAGGGTGCAGCAGGGAAAATCCATAAAGGCAAAACCAAGAACTCCTGAAGTGCCTTTTCCACTATATTTAAGATTTTGTGCCAGTGGATGCACTTCCAGTTATTATAACAACACTGTTACACTAAAAAGGCTAAAAAGGCCTTTAACTTCCTTATTGCCTTCATTTTGTGTTATAAATTGCAAATTAAAAAAAGTATTAGCTTACCCCACCTGGTAAATTTTATATTTTATAGCAAAGGGAGAATTATTACTTTAAGAAGTGACAGCAGCTAGATGAAGACCATGAAAAACAGTCCCTTTGAAGTGTGTTTTCGAAGACTAGCAGGAAGTCTTTCAGAGAAACAAAAGAGCTGTTTTTCTCAGAACCCATGAAACTGCCAGAGATGAGGATGGCCTTTGATTTCTTGGCCAAACGCTCCATTTTCTTGGGCCAGGCTCTGATGTCAGTGAGATCACCGGGCTCAGGTCTCCGGCAGCCAGAAGTGATGGAGCAGTCTGTCTGGAGACCTGTCCCTTTTTATCACGTCTGATGCAGGCTCTGACGGCTGTTCATATCACCAGCAGCCCCAAGGGCTTTGAAAACTGCTGGCTCCCAAACTTGGTTTGCCTGGCTGACAGCACATTCTCATCCCGAATGAGTGCTCGAGGCTCCCCTTTGCCTGGACACGGAGTCAGTCCAGCATGTCTACGTTGCTTATGAATAATAGAGCGTGCTAAGACCATGTGCCTGGCACACTAACCCCAGCAGTGAAACACTGCAGCTGAGCAAGATAAAGTAGTTTGTCCCAGTGGTGGCAGTGGTCCTGATGAGTCTGGCAAAGGCTGCGGTAAACTCCTAAGTTACCAGGGCTTATCCTGTGTGCAGCCCAGGCGTCATTTGGCTCTCACCTCTTGTGACTGCTGATAATTCTAGCTTTGATCATTAGATGTTTTACATTAATCTCAACCAACTCAAACTGTAGGCTGACTGGTAATAACAGAAAGCAGCTAATGGTTGTTTAAAACCTGCCGTTTACATATGTTGTGTATCACTAATGTTTCAAATGACAAGAATAATCAGTGCTACCTCCTTTGCATATACCAGCATTGCTCAAATCAGTCCACGGTTAGCGTGTCCGTAGCAGAGTCTCAGCATCCTCTCTCCTGGAGAGACAAGGATGTACACAAGCACAGTGCAGAGCACATCTAATGTAACCAATACATCTGGGAAGGAAGTACCTGCTCTGCACACACAAACTGACTGTACGCTGCATCTGTAACGTGTCCGGTCATGAGACTGAGGAGGACTGATGGCCTAGAAGCCCTTATTTACCACTGGAAGATTTTATCCTTCTGTCACATAGTTTTAGAAGGATGCCTAAATAGCCATTTCTTTTTATAAGATTTAACTGTTAAATAATCCCAAAACAGGCACAGCTCTGTGAAAACCCAAGGCCTGCATGCTGCAGTCATCTACAAGTGATGTGTTCACAAACCACCCAACTGGTTTTCAGAAGCCTGAAGCCCACACAGAAACCAGTCCTAAAGCTTTTCACTCTCCAGTTCTTCAAACTTAGCATTTAGTGCCCATCCAGTAACAGATCACTGAAATATTACTGAAATCTGACAACTTTTTCAGACATTTGCATGCACCTCAAATACAAACCACAACTATATATACATGAAATCAATACTGCAATGCTGGCTTCTACCCTTGCTTATTGAAAACAATGGCAATAACTTCAGCTGACTTTAAAAGAGGCTGGTTTGGACTCACATTATGAAATACTCCAGTTAAACTTACTAGGTCTAATCAGTGTGGTAATGCCTTTATATGTTGCATGCTGCGCTGATTGCAACATCCCACTCCCACATTCCTCGGGCTTAAAATGACTTTGTGCTTTGCAACCCTGCCTCATAACTCTCATTTGGGGTAGCCCTTTAAAGAGTTTTTTTCTGTTCCTCATGACTGTTTTTCTTCACAATTTTCAAAAAAATCTGTGTTTTTGTAACTTCAAAGCCAAAAGGCTTAAAATTGAAATGGCGATGCTCAATTTCTCTGAAGCCATATTGAACGTGATACTGATTTAGCTGGCCTCCAAAATAAATGGATGCCATCTTGTAGCTTTTTCATTACTTCATTTACAGAAAGATGCTATAAATTAGTTACTTTTCTTCATAGTCTACCCTGTATTGGCTGGCCTCTCTCAAATGAGTGTTGAGAGACCTTCCAAAAACAGCAGAGGGTAGAGGTAGTGCTTCATTAAAACATGATTTCATTCCAATAGTGGCCCACAAATTATTAAAATTCTGACAGCATTCTCAAAGTACACTAAAAAGCCAAACTGACTGAAGAAACAGCAGTATTCAAAAGCGAAATAAAGAAGCCTTCCTGTTTACAGGCAGTCTTTTGTCACAAGCAAATATGATAAAAGGTTATTCCCTGCGTAAGTCATCCCTTTGTACAGGGAGTGGCAAAGCCAGTGAGAGGCACCAAGCAGACCTCAGGAACCATCCATGTACTGCTTCTCCTTCTGTCAGCCCCTTGCAGGGGTCCTTCTGAGGAAGAAATCTATAGATCATCATGTGCCTTAGGTGCACAGCTCCACATTCAAACCTCCTCTCCAGGCAAGACACAAATCAGGGACAAACACAAACCTGCCGTCAGGCTGCAAGTGTACAGGATACTACAAAAAAAATACACAGTTTTATTAAACCATTACACGTGTTGCCGCACCACAAGTCGTTAAGAACCTAAAGATAGTGACACAAACATAACAGCACCTTGACATAAATCTCCTGTACTCGACTGAAGTTAAAGGAAATGCGACGGAACAGAACCCGCGCTTGCAAAATAACAGATAAACCCACATAAACCAGGCCGCATATCACATCAAAGACCTGATATGAAACCACTTAATTTTTTAATTAGGTGTTTCTATTTAAGAGCGGCTAACAGCTTGTATAAAGTAATATCATTCTATTGACTTTATTATCCATTTTTAAACATGGCGCGTTCTGTTCTGACAATTACAGTCATTTAATGGTTTGAGAAAAATGAGATATAAGGATATTAAAAACCTGATTAAGATTGAACTACAGAGGAAATCTGGTGAGGGACTAGAAAATGTAGAATGTCTAGGTCTGTATCTTTAGTCTTATCTTTCAGAAATAAATACATAAAATGATTTTATCAACATATAGAAATTAATTCAGCCATCCCACAAGCTGATGTTACTTGTTTAATATAAAATGTCTTCTTTAATTTCTGACAGAAGCAGCAACTAAAAAAAAAATATAATGCTTCTAAAGGCATAGCATTTCAGTAATTATGCTACCAGATAGGGATTTGCCCCAATTATCTCATAAAGGATGGCTTCCTATTTTACTAATAACCACCAGCTTTAATTAACACAATCAAAAATTCAGAAACATAAAATCAAAGGCCTTCAGATAGAGCTTCTATCCCACCACTTCATGTAATCTTTAAACCGTATAACAAAATGCATCATGATTAATTACAATTCATTTACCACAGCCTCCTACAGGGCTGTGGAAAACAGCTATGATTAGAATCTTTATTCCATGTTTTCCCATTAATCTGAGAAATCCATTTTCTATAGCATTAAATTGTCTTTTCTTAAAAGAATTTCTAACTTTTCAAAAGTACAAAACCAATAATTTCATGCCAGATGGCTGATGAGAGAAAGAAAGAAATGGCAACTGGCTAGGAAAAAGTCCAAAGGTTTACTTATTTCTTTCATTTTTTTGCACTGTAGTTAACTAATTTACATCTTGAAATTTAGATCAACATACATAGTGTCTGTAGACCTTAAAATACCTTGCTGGAGGAGATTTGAAATTTTCTATTTATATCACATTCTTCAGTTCCCTATTTTGTACTTTTAAATTCAGTGCTGTCCTCAGAATATGCATCAAGCACAAGAGTGTTTTATCACAGAGATGATGAAAAGCTAGCCCACTTGGAATTCTGTTTAACACAAACTGAGACATAACTGCAGTAATAAACTTATTTTGTTTATTAAGACACAAATTTCAGATCTTACCTGGTGTAAATCAGTCTAACTCCACTGAATCCAATCAGTGACTCTGACCTACTGTATCTGTTTCAAATACATAGCCTAGACTCTTACAATTTGCAAGTAGCTGCTGTAGAGACAAGCATGATCTATTACCAATCAGATGGTTATTAGCAATTGCACCATTATTACGTGAAAATAATAAAATACATGTCTTCAAGCTTGAAGGCTTGAACTCACTAATACTGTTTGAATTCTTTTCTTCCCTAAACTGTTCCAGGGAGAGGGATATTTTATCAAACTGAAGCTTGTTACAATTTTTTTCCCCCATTTTTTCCAATCTAAAGTTAGTGTTACTGAATTTTGCCAAATGAAAGTTAAACAGTACTAGGGCTGAAAGAGGATGCTTATCTCGGCTCTCTTACATCGACAGGATATGGATCTCCAGTTTTCTAGGAGCTCTAAACTGACACTGAGTTAAATAACTTTGTAGCATGGTAGTGGGAGGTTTCAGACCTACTCAGATATGCCAGATATGTCCAGGATAGACCAGACTAGACAGCACTTCTTGATTTAGACAGTAGACGGCCAGATGAAGCTCAGGGGAATGTTTCCTGCAGTATTCCTTGCGAAGTTTAATCATTCCTCACCCATCTTCTTAGGATTGCCAGTAAGTGTTATAGTTAACCAAGCCGGAAGGCTAGTAAACAGAGAGGTAAGCAGTGAATAAAGGATGGCTAATTACACACTCACATCCTTGAAAATTCAAATTGCTATAAGGAGAGCAGATAGGAGCCAATGCTCTTAAACTACTTCTTCACTCTATTTTAATTACTGGGACAAAATGTAGTCAGGAGCATTACAGACCAAATTTCATGGTATCTCCAGGCTCACCTCAAAAAGTACAAGAAAAGTACCGTGAGAGGTATGAATAAGTCACACAACAGCTGTTAGTTTAAATGGTATTAAAATACAAAGCAAGTAGAACTTAACATTTGGTGCTCTCTTTAGCTAAGAAGTATGATATTCTATGAGTGATTCCATTGGGATTGGCATCAATAAAAGTATTAGAAGCTGGATCATAATGAGGGAACAGCAGATAAAAAGAATAATAATCCCTTCATATCTATTTCAGCAGCCAAGCAGACTGGAAAGAGTAGAAAAATACTTGCTGGTATTTAAGGTTTTTTATTCAAAAGTGTTACTTCATTAGGGAAGGCCTTACAACTGATGTGCTGGAAAAGGTGACCTTTACATTACCGTCACCATTTATAATAAAAAAGATTCATATACTACCCAAAACTCAGTTACATGCCCCACGACATGCAGAGGTAGGTAGGTAAGTCCCTGCCCAGAAAGTTTGCTCTTCAGGTTAAGACATGACAAGTGGGTACAATTACAATTAAAGGACAAAAAGAGAAAAAAATAACATAAACAGCCCTGCACAATAACTTAGATTACTTATCCCTATTAGTTCTATTCTTTTTCATAACATATTATATGCACTGTACCTCATCACGTTAAGTTCCTCTCTTACAGATGTTGCTATAGAAGGGAGCTTTTAGGAGAGACTGCACAAAGCTGTCTTTGAGCTACAGAAGGAACCTTCTTCCACCTTTGGCCACTTCATCCCTCAAGAAAACACACATTCATTGACAAAACTTCAGGACAGAAGGAATTTTCCTTACTGGTTTTGGTAACAGAGGGCAAAAGAGTAATGTTCATCTACTCCAGCCAAATGGAATAAGCAGTCATTTTACCACCTCCTCTGGCATATAAGGGAAAAACAGAAGTCAGCCTGGAAAAGAGATGTGTGAATGTGGTCTATAAAATGAAGAGGATCATGGAGAAGGCAAATACAAAATGACTTGTTCATTTTCTTCCACACTAGTAACGGGGGCCTGAAATGAATCTGGCAGTTGCACACCTCAAGACAAATGAAAGGAGATTATTCTTCTCACAGTTGCATAATTACAATGTGCAGCTGTTTGATACGGGATGCTGGGTGTGCTAGAAGTGTGCATGAATTCAGGGGCAGCTTGGACAAGTTCATGGAAGAGAAATTCTCAAGAAATTCTAAGGCACAGAGAATCAGCACTTTGTGGCTTGCTACTTCCTGCATGGACCCCGAATAACCCCGTTAAAGTGAGAAGTTTTCTAGAGGCTGACACAGAAGTGCTGACTTCTAACAATGCTGCTGAGCTACGAGCTTTTCTGGTATTAGTAAACTGGCATAGAAAACCCATTTCGTGCTTGTAAATCCTCTGACTAATTCGTTACAAATATGAAGATGCCTTGCTCTCCCACTAACCTTGTCTTAAACACTGGAGGAGAGCTGTGGTGTCTCACTGACTGCTGAAAGGCAGCGTGAACTTCACTAAATAATCACTTCGTGTTCTGAGAAAAGCCTAGAGAAGTTAAGCTCCAATTGATGCTCAATACTAGCTAGAATGATGATTTATAAGAATTGCATAGTACATGTTTGCATCTAGGATGTGAGACGATGCTCTCATCACAGGTAAAATCAAAAGCCCTTAAATATCTTGTCATTCTAATTTTAACTTGGCAAAGTCACTGAATCTTGTAAGTGATCTGAAATCTTCACCACCAGACTGCTGCTGAAGTCCATGTTGCAGCGGAGGGTTGACGTATGGTTTGGGACTATAATACCAGGTTCCAGAAAGGCTTCTTAATGTAATGGGTGATTCTGATTTCTTGAGTTCCCCAGAGAGCGTATACACCAAAATACTCTCTATAGGCAAAACCTATGAATTCAAATTAACAAGAATAATTTACTGAGTCAACTAGGTTAATGTAAAAGTTTGAGTGACCTGCTTCTGCAGTAAACTCTACTTCTGAAATGGGAAGAAATTGTGAGGATAGAAAGAAGTGAGGTTTTTGTCCAATATTATATATGATAGAATTAAATCAGAAGCAGGTAATGTAGATTAGATACTAATTTTCTGTGGGTCCCTTAAATTCTAGTGAATCAGCCTTTCTGAGTTTGTCTATAAATGCTTAAACATATACAAAACCAAGCATCCACTCCTTTTGAATGTGATACTGTATCACAGATCTGAGCACCTGATCACCAGATCTGAGTATACCATATGCTGTAGTATGACAGCTCTGAGCACCTGTAACTATCACTGAATCCAGTTTTGGCCAGGATGACCTAGGATAACTTGGAAGGAGACTTTTTTTTTGAGTGTTTCTTTTAACAATTTCTTCCAAACACCTGGTCAGGATTTTTGTTTGCTGAATTCTATTGGTGACTGGTTAACTGACCAGTTTGCACCCTAAAAACAGTCTTTAATTATGTGAGCAGAAGATAACTCAAATGAATTTTAATGTGACTAATTCAACACTTTGCTGGACTAACTTAGTCCTGAAGAAATGAAAAAACCAAACTCCCTGAGCTACACACTAACCTTCTTTCTTAATTTTCTGCTAGGATTATGGAGCACAGAGATGGAAGATCTATTTGCTTCTACAATCTGTATCTGAAGTAATTAACCTTTCAGGGCTAGCTAAGCAAAAAAAAAAAAACAAACAAACCTGCAAATGTTTTTGTACCTAGAACTCTTAAAAACCACTTTAACCCAGTTCATAATTGTATGTGCTAGATATGAGATAAGTCATCAGTCAGTGGAAAGGATTATACCAAAAGGGAGTCTCCCCTTTCTGTACACCCTTGGCTTAGGAGGTGCCAGTAGTGACCCAATATACTTAAAGGGTTTAACATTAAAATGTTGAGCTGCTAGTTTCTCATTTGTGTCTACATACAGGAACAAAGATTTCTAGGAAAGCCTGATCAGAAATGTTAACATCATAGTATGACAACACTATAGTACTACTTGAAAAGACATCATTATCAAAGCACTAAAAACTAAAATTACTGCAATTAATACAATTTAATTATGAAGATTCATGGTGATCGAATGTGGTGACAATCTGCCCAAAGAACTATTCTCCCCTGTTTAAAAGCATTTCTGTCGTCTTTTCAAAGAAAAGTGAGGTAATTCATCCACTAGCAAAATTATAGACAAGAGAACTGCAAGACGAACAAATAACAGATGACAAACTGAGCAATTTAATTTTTTTACTATTTTTCATCCCTCTTTCTTCTTTCTGCCTTTTCTCAGGTAACAGCTTAAACATATATGCTAGCTGATCCCACAACACCTTGTTTGTGTCTTGATGTTGTAATGGTAGACTTAACTATCAAATACAAATTTGAAAATTTTGCTTAAGACTGTAAATTATTTAAGGCAGGGATCAGCTCCAGGAAGGATGGTTTTGCTATTAAAACTCTGGAGTAGGACCCAAAAGATTGGGGCTCTGCTACAGCCTTCTGGTGTGATGCCAAGTCACTTGAATCCCAACTCAGCATCACACCAAGACGAGCAGCCCATGGCAAGAGCCTTGTTCCTGATCCTGAAAGGCTGTGTGTTTGTTCAGTGTTTATATGACACTTCCCAGTACTTTTTAGCTTTAAAAATAATTACCGATGGATGACAATAACACCCTGTTTGAAACTTTGCATTAAGCAGGTGGAGTCACGCAGCAATTGGTCTGACCTTGTTCGTGTTATCTCAGATGAAGCATGCCTGACACAAGATCTCTTTTGTCACTAGCCAACAAAGTCACAGATGCAGCTGGGAACCCAAGCCTTGTGCAGCAGCGGCAGGGTGAGCGTCCCTCCACTGCATGCCCTCATTGGGCAGGCGCAGTGCTGTCCTGCTTCGTTCCAGGCTTCTCAAAGGGCTTCTGCAAGGCTTGCCACAACCAACTGAGTGGTGGACCAAAGAACTCGCTCTGAGCCTTGCCAAGGTAAAATGGGATACGTTGGAGACAAGAGCATCTAAGGAACTTAAATTAGGTGCATCGTGATAAGGTATGAGGTATCTGGTGAGTGGCTGGAGGAGAGGAGATGGAAGCAGGACATGCTTGAACCTGCAGTGGATTTCACAGGGATGAACTCTTTGCTCCTAACAGTGTATTACTGACTTCAGGGGCCTGGGGGGACTAGGGGTGGGGAGGGCAGGAAGGGTATGCAGGACTCTGCCTGTGCAGGACTCATTGGAGGATCAGGGACTGATATTAGAGTTTTCTAAGAATGATCTTATTTCTTTTGAAGATAAGTTACTAGTAGTAAGACTACACTTAAAACGCTTTCCCTACTTCACCTCGAAGTAAATGACTGGCTCCATTTACTCCGATGCTTACCTATCAGCTGGTGATTAAGTGATCAAACAGATCAGGGCTGATAAGTGTACGTGAATGATTGCAATGATCAAAATGAGTTTTCAAGACTATCTATATGATTTAGAAACACAAATTAAGTTTGTTCCTGGGTCCTTTTAAATACAATCACTGAATAGCAATTCTATGAGTAACTTTTCTACTAAATGTTAGAAGAAACTTCACTCTGTAAAAAAATGTTGATGCAAATGTTTTAAGAATTTCATTTGCTTGCCCATAAATTGCAGCTCTAGAGAAAAAAAAAGCTTCTGTTTGTCAAGGTCAGGTAGACAATCTTTAAGAGATGCTTAGAGGACATCCTGCATATGCAAAATCTCCATGGCAAACAGAAAGAATCCCAAAGGTATTTTCTTGAAACCTTGCTATCTTTAAGAAAGTGTTGATTCTTTTGGATCCAACTCATTAAATGCCTGAAGTACTCCTATGGTCACTATGACTTTTTTTTTAATGGGTCAAGGAAACCCTCAGGTGAATTCCGGGTTCTATTTTTAATTAGGTTTGAACTGTGTTCTTATTTGCTTTAGATGTTTGCAGTATGGATCACTACTCTTTTTCTTCTTGTTGCAGCCAGAGGTAAGACACACAGTTGATAAAATCTATAAACAGTAAAAATTGTTGTGTGCAGCTGGTGTATCCAGAATAACTATATTTTAGAAAAAGGATGTGCTTTGGAATGGATTTAACAGACTTCTTCATTAGGAGCATTGAGTTACGTCATTTATTTCCCACATTCAACCTATTACTTTTTAATTCTGTAAAGGTTTTTGCAGCTAGCAAACAGAATGGGAATTAGAAAGGTATTTTTATATATGAATTGATACTAAAATTCTTTCAAAACAGTTTCCCCTACCCACCCTCAACCCACACCAGCATTTACAGTAGACACAACTCTTGTAATGCCAGCCTAGGCACTTACTCTTCACAGTGCTATGCAGAGAACAAGAAAATAGTCCCAGTCCAAAACACATCTTTACCTATTGGAAAGAATAGTTCAACAGGGACAGACACACAGGAAGAGCAGAGAGAAACAAAAAGACACAGCCCAAAAGTTCGCTGGCATCAGAGGAAAGACCCCTGTGAAAATGACTGCATCACTTGTGGAGTCTCTAGCTGCAGCTCCACAACCAAATCTTCTCTTTCTCTAGATGTATTTCCAGTATCTATCACTCTACCCCTGCGTTTCATACAGAGTAACGAATAGAGTAAGTCACGGTCTGATGTAGTATGAATCTGTCACCTATCCTAGGTAACAATAGTTTCTCATTTTTTTCGGTATCTTTTTAATAGCAATAAAAATTCTTTGGGATTTCACAACTGTTGTGCTATAATAGTGGGTAAGGATGACATTTAATGGTAACACCCTTATGTCATATTTGCATCATTACTGTATTAAAGCCACAACAGAAATTGGGAAACTCTAGTCCTTCAGGCACAGACCACACTTCCCAAGGCTGTGCTTTGCTCTAGGCTTCCACTCAAAATCCGCTTCATTGCTTCCACTAAAATCTTATGGTGATAAAAAAAATAAGGGAGGTATGTTCAATGTACATTATGGAGCAACCAGAGGTATCTGTTTTAATGTTTTGGTTTCATTTTACTCCTTCATGAATTGTTGCACAAGAACTAACAATTTAGATAATCCCTGGAGCCTTAGCACTAATTTGAAGGACTGCTCTCTGCTGGCAGCAAAAGCTGGTTTGTTCTCTGGATCCATAAAAGATCAAGATTTTATTGTCTTTTTCTGATGGCTGCGTTAACAATATGTTTGACAAAATAAGTCATGAGTTCACCAACTAGCTCTACTCTATGGTTGAAACAGGAATTGGTCTTGAAGTCCCTGCTACCTGCACAAGGCACAGGACCACAACTGAGCCCCTTAATGAAAAATAAACACGGGTGCCATCTTAATCTGAATCAACCATTTTCCACTTCCCTGGTATAAACACTATCCTGCCGGCTTCTTGTAAAGTGGTGAATGCCTAACCTGCTACGTTCCCAGAACACTAACATTTTTCTTTGCGTACCCCAGGAAGGGAAGTTTGCTACAAAAGGCTTGGATGCTTTACAGATAGCCCCCCTTGGTCTGGGATCCCAGGGAGAGAACTTGCAGGCTTGCCCAGCTCTCCGGAAGCTGTGAACACCAATTTCCTCCTTTACACTAGAGACAACATCATGAAATATCAAGTAAGAAACTGCTTTGTTTTAATAACTGATATTCAACAAGTTATACACACAGTTTCTTTTCTCCCCTATTTTTGCTCAAAAGTCTTGCGGCAGAGGCCCCAATTCTATATTACACACTCCATGAACAATCCATCCCAATTTCCTTTCATCTCATTTCTTTTTTTCTTATTTCAGCTCTCTGACAGGCCAGGTACACTTACACCATATTAATAGCAGCCTTCTAACACAAGTCATCTGAGATATTTTAGATATATACTTCTCTACAGTAAGCTAATGGCCCAAATTCAGTTTCAGCTTTAGCATTATAAAGCCAGAGGTAGGAAAGGCAGTACAAAAGGAAAGCTCAGTTTTGGCTCCTGTGTGTCTCCAGCTTAAAACCATATTTCAGGCCCATACATATGACTCAGGGATGTGGTTCACACACACGATTACTAGGTCCTCTGAACTACATACGATTGGTCCCAGAGGCTCTGCTTATGTGGTGGCCAACACTGAGCCCTAAGAGCAGGTAAATAGTTAAGAGTGAAGATCAGAAGAGAAAGTATCTGTGTTCACCAGAGAGGAGAAGGAAAATAGGATGAAAAATTAAAGGAAAGCTTAGAAAGGAAAACAGGAAACTAAAGAAAAAAATAAAGGAGAGCATGAAATCATAAGTGGAAAAGAAGGAAACAACCAAAAAGAGAATGAAATGGTGATGGATAAAGAAAATAAACAAATATTAAACATTTTTTGGAAGAATGGGACTGAGGGAAAATGAAGACTAAAAAGCTAAAGAAAAAGACTTGGTAAGATATACCTTAGAGAGAGCTTGGAGGTTTCTCTTACAGAGAGTTGAACCAGGTTATCCCTCATGAAAACACACCAGGTAGAGAAGCATAGAGACAGCAGACTGGAGCTGTATGGAAGAAAAAAAGTAAAAAGGTGAGGTTATCTACATCTGCAAACTAGTGGCAGCGAGAGGAAGCTCTGGATTGTGACAGAGGGACGAATGGAAATAGCTAAAAGGAGCCTGCAGGACCTGTTTAGGATGGATCAAATGGGAATGTACTGAAAGATGCCAGCAGCATGTCAGCCCTTTCCTCTGAAGATCAGCAAGTGCTGGGAAAAGCTCACAGCAGGATGCTCAAGGTGTTGGAGCTGTCTGGGCTGGGCTTATCCATAGCATGAAGCAGTTTTGTGGAGCTATAGACTAGTCTGGTGAAAGAAGAGAAATGACCATCAGAGAGTGTGAATTTTACTTGGAGAAAAAGCAAGAAAAATGAAGCAAATTAATATGAGGGGGGGGGGGTAATTTGTTGCTGTTGTTGGCTTACATTACATGAAGAAGGCTTCATAGCTGTTTTATTTATATAGATGGCAGTCACAAACAGTGGAGGTGTTCCATAATTTCTCCTGTTTGAGTCACCTCAGAACAAGTCCAACATCTCTAGCTGAGAGGGCCTATCAGGTTTTAACTTTAGTCAGTCTTTCACTGAAGGTGAGGTGTGCTAATTAGTGCATGACATCCCCTTTTAAGCTTACGAAACCATTACAAAAAATGAGCCAAGTTTTGAAACAATCCAGTATTCAGAATTTCTTTAAAAGAAAATAATGCCTTTGTTCTCAATAAACCCCAAAATACCTACAGCCTCTGATGTTCTAAGCCTGGTGGGCTTTCTCATAAAATATAAATAAGCTTAGCGACGAAGGTCTTATCTTCAAAGAAAAAAGAAAGAAAAATAGGTATAGATTCAAAGTCAACCACATAATACCTTGCAGAAGATGTTATCTTTGTATTTCTATGGCCAAGTTTGATAAAATCTTCTATTTACATGGCATGTTGTACCAGTATATCTCAAGGCATTGTGCAAAGGATGCCAGTATCATTAGTTCAATTAACTAGAGGAAGTGAATAATTTGTTGAAAGGATTAATTGATATCCCCCAGCAAGGGAGTTTACAAGTGAGGAACAAGACACATCTCTTCAGAGTCCAGAACTCTGCCTCAACCATTGGGTTACTCTGCCCTGTATCAAAACGTACACTGGGATGGAGCAGTCACATCCTTGTTGTGTTGTTTGTCGGTTGGTTTTTTTTGACACAGAAAATTTCTGCTACAAATGTTTCAACTATCAAAACTTCAAATTTCCGAACGCACAGGAAAACTCGCTTCATTATACATGGCCATCTTGCTGGAGCAGACCTCCCCTGGATAACAAATACATGCAGGGTATGGTATGACTGTTTTCTGATAGTCATTTTACTTGTATTTGAAAGTGCAAATATCCACATCACCCCATTAACTGGCTTAAAATTCCCACATAAAATTTACACCTCTGTTCTCTTGTTAATTCAGGGAATATATGAGGGGAAAAACAACTCAGAATGAAGATCAATTCCACATGACCACCTCCTTGTTCCTAGCTATGAGTATAGTGCACTTCAGCCTTCTGCTAAATGCCCTTTTGCTGCACTCACCTCCACAGGGAAAGCTATAATTAATTGATTTTTCAATTCCTTGCCAATAATAAAGGGGAAAAAAAAAGTCACTTTTCTCACCTCAGCAAAAGGTCAAAATAAACATTTCAGTTTGAGTGAGGCATTTGATCTAATAAAAACAAAATGCCTTGTTCAGCAGATTGGTTTTATTTTATTTAGGCACATTTCAAAAATGAAATTGTTTCAGAATGAAAAATCAGAATGTTCCATTTCCGGAAGTGTACAAATAGAATATTTTGGTTAAAATATATGAACTTTGGGGCTGAGCGATTCAAGCACATGAACACAAATTTGTGAATCCTTTTAGATGATCCAAGCGTATACATTTTGAAGAATAAAGCTTGGACAATAAAAAAGAAGTCACACTATCCTCTTTTTGTAACTGGGGTATGGTCATTAAGAGAAGTTGATACCCTAAAGCCAACCAAGGCATCTGGAATGGAAAACAGAACTGAAGCAAGCTTCTGTGTGTCTTTATACAGTGTTCAGATCACTGCCTCCACTCTGCCTCCTTGTGTTGATTCTTCAGTATTAGTAGGAATTAAGATACTGAATATGTGTCTTTACCAGTCACACGAAGTGAGTCCTCGGCTATAACAAAACAAAATATTGTTTGCATATGCCCTGCTACAATTGTAATTCATGCCTGTTTGCTTCTGTTCTTCTGTTTTCACGTTTTCCACCAGTTCATGTTTCACACTGAAGACGTGAACTGCATTTTGACCGACTGGAGAGGTGGCTCTAGTGGTTTGTACACCGAAGCAGTTAACAACGTCCGCATTGTGGGGGCTGAGCTGGTATATCTGGTGAACCTTCTTGAGGTAAAAGTATCCGTGGAACGTGAAAGCCAGCGCATAGTCTGTATGGTAAAAGCTGCATTCAGGGTGGCACCCTTAGGTTTGATGCAATAGAGTCAGGAAGTACAGAGGTACTCAGTAACACAGCTGAAAATGTCATAAAAAGTCTCTAATCCTGCACAAACAGAAATACCTACTTTAGTGTCAGACCACAGATAAGCATGTCCCTAAAGGCTTACAGGCCATAGTTTCTCAAAGTTTTGCTCATGACGGGCTTTTTATTGGGTAAGAATCAGATTGGAGACTGTCTAGCAAAACTGGCAGGGTGAAGAGTGGTAATAGAGGACCAATACGGTTAAAACGTCCCTCTGTGGGTCACACACACTGCCTCCTGCAAGAACTGAATCACAGCACAGAGAAGCGACTCTCCTGCAGCCACCGATGTCAGGCTTCCCATGCAGAAGCTCAGCTGAGCCTGGCACACCAGCAGCGCTCCTGGCATGGTCCTACCCATCCTGCAGGACCTGTGGTGGAGCATCTCCATAGCAGGACGGCTACTTGATTCACACAGAGGGTATGCCACAGACAAAGGCACTGAAAACTCCTCCACCACAGATTGCTATCCTGACTGGACACACAGGTTCAGGGGTGAGGCAGTGGGGTCATTTGCCTTTTGGATAAACAATCAGTGCAAATGTAGGGGAGCTATATGCAGAAATTCCCCTTTCCTTCTTTTCTATCATAAGGACCAATTCCTGATAGAGATTACTCCCTTCCAGAGGCGTGATCTAAGAGGAGATGGGATGAGTTTGGAACTGCTTCTCTTTAGGTACAGATCCCTGTACCTAAAGGGACAGTAACTTCCCACCCAAGACACTTCCTTCCATCGACCGCTGGTCTGGCCATGTCCTGGCACAGCATGGGGCCATGATGCTGTGCCACAGGCTTGTATCCCCCGCTTAACACGCTTGTTTTTTCCTTTCCATACATCTTCACAGAAAGAGTATGGCTACTCTCCTGCCAACATTCATTTCATCGGCCATAGTCTTGGAGCACATGCTGCAGGGGAGGCAGGGAGAAGGAAACCTGGCATTGGAAGAATAACAGGTACTGAAGCTACTTCAACTGATGAAACTTTATTTTCATGCAGCTTAAGAGAACTAAAGAATCACTGCTGCCTTATGAACACACAATACAGACTGCAATGTGCTGGTTTGTCATAATTAACAGTATACAGCTAGCAAGATGGCACACAAACGAAGCCATGTCCTATCACGTCACGCATTTCACATGTCAACATTCATAGCTCTGAGAAAGGCTCGACTGCAACAGATCAGAAAGGCTTAACTATCCTGACTGTGGCTAAATAGAGGTCACTTTTCACAGGTCACAACAAGTCCCAGGGAGCACTTGGTTATGATTTTTAATGATATAAAAGAACAGGAACAAAATTCTGTATTACCTGTGGAATAACAGACTTGTAAAACACTAGCAAATCATTGTCATATTTGGTCTTAAAAGCCCACTCTAACATGATTTTTCAGCAGTTCAAAAGATTGAAAATCTGAAACGAAAAATTAAAAACCCTGGATCTAGTATGTCAGGATGAGACAGTAAATAGCCATGGACACCCTGAAAAGGAAGAAAGCTGTTAGTCGCATAGCTACGCAGAGAGACACAGCATCATGACGCACTCACACATCACTTTTTTTAAAGGCTCACTATTTTCTCCTTTCGTTTCTCCTCCAGTCAGTTCTTTTCTCTGCATAGACATTGCTTTGACTAAGCTGTGTACACAGTAAGCAGTCACATAAGCAGTTCAGGGAAACTGGAATCAGAACTGTGTTGCGTTAGCACCGAAGAGAGCTCACTGACACTGAAGTGAAGGGGTAACATTTTCAACCAAGCTCTTTTGGAAATAAAAATAGATTTTTTGACCAAATAAAAATTCTCAAACAAATCTACATGCTCAGAATAACATATCAAAATTTCATATTTTTCACTAACATGCAAAAAAACCCCAAACCTCTTCTTACCCCAAAAGTAAGCCAAGCACCCATCAGCATTTTACTGTGCTGCAAGGCATCCAGCCACCTTTCTATTAAAACCCTGCTTGTTTTGTTGGCTGTGGACCACAAAATGGATTTTTATATGTGGAGTAAAGGCAGAAATGTAATGACATACAGGCAAAATATAAAAGCAGCAAACTCCAAAAAAAGAAAAATCCATATAGTATTATTTACTTAATCAGACATATCTCCGTTTATTTAGGTTTGGATCCAGCTGGGCCCCTTTTCCAGTATACTCCCACAAGGGTTAGGCTGGATCCTTCAGATGCAAAATTTGTTGATATAATTCATACTCACGCTGGTCATCTTTTCTTTGACTTTGGTAAGTTTTCACGCAAAGGCTGGCACCAACACAGAGGTTGGCCACAGCATACCTGAGAGTGATCAGCCTCGATTCATTGTGCGTTTCAGCTCCAGGAATTCTTCAGACTTGTGGCCACCTGGATTTTTACCCAAATGGTGGGAAGAAGATGCCAGGATGCAAGCAGCTTCGTGTACCTCCTGCAACTCAGAATATCAATGACCTTATGAGAGGCAAATATATTTTAAAGAAGTAATACCTCATTATAAGTTACAGTTAGAAATAAAGGTTAGGGTAAGGTAAAGCCTTTTGAATGCATATATCATTTCTATAGCTCAGATTTGGAGTAGAGAGAGAATGCTTCAAAATGGAAGACTTAAAGCTGCCTGTGAAATACCCTCCAATTTTCTTTTATACTAACTAAGGCAAATTCCAGATGGAAACTTCAGTTAAAGCATGCAGACTTGTTTGTCACAACCTTTATAAGAGCCTGCCACTGTGCTGACAGACTGACCTCAGTGGGAATTCCACACATGAAGGACCGGTAAAATTTCATTCAAGGATAATCCAAAAATGAGTATTTTAAAATTTGAGCTTCCCTTCTCCCTAGAAAGACATCGGTCCCCATATTACTGGGGTTAGACATACTCATCCACATACTGATCCACGACATTAACAGCTTTAGTGTCTTCAAAGGGAACAGCACAAAGTTAAAAATATAGAAGATGATAAAATGACTGTTCCATTGATAGCGCATGTTCTTCAAAGAAAGCTGGGCAGTTAATCAGAATTACCCTGGGATCCAGTACAATAGATCCCCAAAATCCTGTGTTCTGATCCTAACCTACAGAAATGAGACCATCTGTTATTCACAGCTAAATGTTTTGAAATCCCTACCGCTAGTTAAGTAATTGGCTTTCAAAAATGCTCTGTCTTAGAACTGGTTGGAGAACTTAGTAACAAAGAGGACTGAAAGCTGGCTATACACAAAGTCACTTGGAACCGAAATACTGTCTAATCGGACTGCATAAGAATGTCTGCATTTTCAGCAAAAAATTTAAATATTTTCCAGAGACATTTCACAAGGCTCTTTGCAATGTTTTGTGGTGAAGGAGAAGCTCAGCTCTACTGAACATGAGCAGATGGAGTTGGTTGTTCATGCAGGTCCTAAAAATAGAGACAGCCTTAACTCCTGCCTCTTGGTTAAACCTTACTTTGTGCATCTCTTCCGTTTGATAATATTTACATTTATGTAGTGCTTTTACGTATGAATTGCTTTAGAAATGCTATTTAGTAACTTCTTTCTACAGCTTTTGATGCAGTAGGGAGAGAAGTATTATGTTCCCATTGTATAGATGTTAAGTGAATTTGGCACTAGCACAAAGTAAGCCACCGTAAGAGCTGAGGTTTTTAAAGTTAAAAGCACAGACCCTTCTGAATTAGATTTAAAGAAAGAACTATAAAGAAAACATACTCAGGAAGCCTTGGTGATGCAGATTATTTTCAAGAAAAACAGACAAAAATAGTTTTCAGAGGGGTTTTGGTGTAGGTTTTTTTCCTTATGTAAAGAACAATGTGTGTCAACTGGTCAATACCAACTGGTCTGTCTTTAAGATGCTTAAATATTGGCAGTAGGTGAAATTCTGATTTCACTATAAACTGTGCCAGCTTGCAAACTCCAGTGCCTCCAAGACTTCACCCTGTGGTTAGGTGAGCCCACACACATGCTTAAGCAGAGCCCATTTTTATACAACCTAACTTTAGTATATTGTGCTTTGATAAAGGAGAGCCTTCAGAACCAATGAAGACAATACTTGTTACAAGGGACCTGTAAATATAACCCAAATAGCACTTTCTTCTTTCCTACACTGACTGCTTATAAATTTCACTCTGATGGGAAAACGTGCTTGTTTTAAATAATTCTGACAAAATCAAGGACACACTGCCAAACATCTTGCTTTTCAGAGCATTTCACAGAATCACCGCTGAAGCTAAATAATTACTACAATTACCTTTAGTTCTAGAAATGAGTGGAAACTGTGGTTTTACAAAATGCCATGTTGTGATAATGGTAAGCAAATGAAAACTACTTCATAGTAACTACTATATGCTTTACAAACGCTGTAGCTATGAATTATTCCAATCTTTGAAATATCAAAGGGAAATTCTCCCAAATCCTCCTCGGTTCTCATGCTAAAGTAAAAGCAGTTAAGTACACATAGCAGGACTGGAGGCTGCATGAGGTCCAGCTTGGTGCATCTCCACCACTGTTAACTTCAGCATGAGCACAGGGACACGCAGATTAGAACCTAGCTCTTCCCCATCGAAAAAATATATGTAGCCATAAGGGCACTTTTTACTATAAAACCAAATAATTCACACTTTAAACATCTTTTAATTAGTACTTTTTTTTAATCTGAGACTTCACTGTATGTACAAATGCTTTTGAGGAAAAAAGACCCACAAGTGTTGTTTTGGCATGGACTTTATGTTGATGTAGAGCTTTAATCTTTTTTACCTGGGCTTTTTCCCAGAATATAGATCTATTGGATGTGGACATAAAAGAAGTCTCCGGTATTATGCTGAGAGTATTATCACTCCCGATGGATTTGTTGGGTATCAGTGTGAAACATATCGAGCTTTTGTATTGGTAAGTACCAAGTACATATTTATCTGAGGGGTTATAGCCCTGCCCTTCTTCTCTTAGTAATTTCTGGGACAACTTCTACACTCTGGATCATGGGATACAGGGGGGGCTATGCAGACCCACTGACTACCCTCATCCAGACCATACCCAAAAAACAGGCAAAATGTAAAAGCAGCAAACTCCAAAAAAAAGATCCAGAAGAAAGTAAGGCAGTAAATATAAACACCAAAAACAGTTACAAAGGGAGATATGAAGAGTTGAGTAAGAGGGCAAGTGGCTGGGTTCACCTTTTGCATAGGTCAGCAGTAAGGGACACTCAGTCTGGTTGAAGGAAGTCCATCTAAATCTCGTGGAACTCATCATCAAGAGGACAGCCTCTGGCTTTCAGAAATGTTTAAACATCTGTATAAACAATAAACATCCACAGTATATGGGGCAGGGAGATATTTATACAGCACAGCATTGCTCACACCACCCCCAGGTGGCACAAGAAAGCAAGCAGCATAATGTCCTGGTGTTTCATGCCTGATATAACTGGGCTTTTAGTGGACCAATTCTGGCAATGCAGCTGCGGACTGGTCAAGAATGAAGACAAGTCTGAATTTATTTCCATCTACTCCCAGAAGGAATGATTACAATACTGTGGAAAATTTGTTAAGGTTTGTAACAATGTTGCCATGTAAATTGAAAGTTTGATGTCATTCAGGACTTGAAAACCTGAACCCTGTGCAATTTAGTGATGCAAGGGAAATATTTTTTTCAATCTTGTAATAAACAAGTGATGATGATCATTTAGCCTTTTATTTTTCTAATGCCCAACTAGCCAAAGATCCACAAATACCTGTTCCTACAGAACATCCCAAATATCACAACTGAACTATCTAAATATAACCATGCTATTTTCTCCAGCTGCAATTAAATCAATTTCATTGAAAATATACATGCTTGTCTTTTTTTTTTTATTTTAATGGACATCAAGGCCTTGATCTGAATGTTTGACCTGTTTAGGTAGATTAATTTCATTAAGGTTCTGCATGGGAATAAAGGCTGAAAAGCAGACAGAACACATTCCAAAGCGAGACCCCAAGCTTCAGTATTCCTAAACTTAAATATCTTTACCATATGAGTGAGATATCCAGCCAGACCTGCTTGAAAATATGGTTAGCTGCCCTATAATAATTAGCAGACAGCCTTTCAATGGACCTTATGAAAGATGAATATGTTACCTATATTTTACAGATCAGGTAGTAAGGCACAACATGCATTAAGGTATTTACTTATGGTCTCTGCAAGAGCATAAGGAATTAGGCCAGCTTTTCAACCTGTTCCTCTCTGATTTTCAACCTGATGAAATAAGCTGACTGACCATCTCAGCTCCTTTTTTCACCACACTGATAAATACTGAAGATATGATATGAATTCGGAAGCAAGTACCTTTTCAGAAAAGCTGGGAAAAAGCTGAAATACCCTAATTTCTTGTACTTCAAGAAGTGGGATTAAAACTGATAACGTCTTGTAACACACATCATTATTTCCCCCCAGGGAGACTGCTTCCCATGTCCGAAGGAAGGATGCCCACTGATGGGTCATTGGGCTGATAAGTTTTCACATAAAACTGAAAAAGAACAGCAAAAGGTTTATCTAAACACAGGGCCCTCCTCTCCATATGCTCGTAAGTGCTTCTTTTGGGTGGTGAATTCTAAAGTGGCAATGAATTTTGTGTGAACAAATCTTTCTTACACTTCTACAGAGAGTTGCTGGAGTTAATGACTGGCACTTACTACAAAATCTAGAGTTTCAGGTGTGTTAGGCACATGTAGTACCAGCATTATCTGGGAAAGGCTGAGATGTTTATAGAAACAGATCAACTGATGCTGACCTCTGACCTAGAAACCCTGCTAAATTTTGTTAGTTAGATGATGGCTTCAAAAATTCTGTAAAGCTGAAGGTGGGAGGAATGTTGTGCTGAAAGTCCAAAATTTCAAGTCAAAAAAGTTACATTGTATTTATTGACAAAAATTTATAAAACTGGATCATTTCAGGATATTTTTGCAAAGCTTATCAAGTCAAAATGGCAGGGAATAATAAGAAGTATAGTTTTAATTGTGAGTAATGTAGAAGCAGCCACAGAACTGGGAAATAAGAAAATTTATAAATAAATTGTAATCCATCACAGGTGATGAACTTCAAGGGCAATAAATGAGAGAGGGTCTTTGAGGTCCTTATTCACTAGGCACTAAAATATGAAAGCAAAATTAAGAACAAAAAAATCTTATATCACGCCTCCATAAGAGCAAAAAGTAAAAAAATTAGAGTATAGAGAAACTAGCCATTTCTCAAATCTAAATGAATACATTAATTTCAACATTTACAAACTGTTGAGTTTATAGAAAGTATAGCCTGAAACCAAATATAACCTTATGAAGTGGGTGAAGAGATTCTCCTTTTAATAGCCCGAATTAAAGCCAGTACAAAAACTTCCCAAACCTTGGAAGGTTGCTTGAAATCAATATGTGCTATTGCGTCTGAGGCCCTGCTTCTGCCTTAGAAAGACATGCGAGATGACAGGATCTCCTGACAGCTGTTGGGCTGTGCACAGGTATAAGAAAAACCCTAAACACTCTGTATATCAGGATCATCCCGGGAAAGCTGCCGGTTTTGTTTAATATATCTTTAACAACCCAGCAGTCCAGTGAACCTCACTTCATAGTTGAGAGCTAACAGGCTACCCGTGAGACCCCACAGGTTGCTTACAAGTGTAAGAAATTACAAAATTAAAATGAGGCCAAGTGGAAGAGCAAGGTACGCTATTGGCCGTGGCAGATTAAATACTCAGCATAGCCAGTAGGTCAGCAAAGATTGCACCTGTGATTTAGGCCTCTGTCAAGGAAATTAGTACTACCAGAATCATGCAGAACTAACATTTGCCTTAATAAAGAGTGGCATTTTATTTGCTTACAAGCACATTTGTGCAATCCTTTTCTCTCCCTGAAAGATATTGAAACATATGAAAAGTTTTGCCATTAGGAAAGAAATCTCCTTACAACCATAATCTATTTCATTTTGCTTTCAAAGGCTGGCGAAAAGAGATACATGTCAGAATATCTGCAACAGAAACCATGAAGGGAAATATAGATGTAGCCTTGACTGGAACTAATGGTAACAGGAAAAAATATACAATTGACAAGTAAGTTTAACATAACTGTTGAAAAAATGGCTCTATCATTGTTATCATATTGAATTTATACACAGCTATTTTTACATGTCTCATCTTGTTCTATGTGATCTGTGATTTACACTGGTAGCAAAAGTAGCTGATAAGTGGTTGAAGTTCCCCATGCTACAGATTGTGGTAAAAATCTGCTTGCTGGTCTCTCCTGCTCTGTATTTTCTTTTCTTTTCTGAGGATGACGGTTAGCATAGCAAAGTGGGCAAGAGCAGACAACTCCGTGGCTACTGCTGGACTCAAAGATCATTTGGTGATCTTCTCTGAGAATAAAAAGAGCTGCATGATGTACAGTCATTTAATCATTCCCTCCTCTAGGGAATACGTGAGTAAGGAAGTTGCAGCTTGCTTATGAACTGCGCTGGAGTCTGGGATTCCTGTCCACTCAGCCTGTTTTTTTCCAGTAAATGTGAATTTAAATCTCATAAACTGATCCTTGTCAAGAGCACAGTTTAAATATTGTAAAACCAGCCTCCTCTGTGTTTGAACATAGCCCTGTTACTGGTCTGTATTAGGAGTACCTTTGGTTGCAAATACACTACTGCAGCAATACACCTACAGGTAATTTCTATGTTAATGTCACACTGTAATGTGCATTCCGTTATAATGAACACTGATATCACAGAAGGCACAAACGTAAACTATAATTTTCAATTTTCTTCATGGTTGAAAGCAAACAGAAACAGAGAGAACTTTTTGACTTGGATTTATTTGAAGATAGATCTCATTTTCCAAAAATAACATCTAGAATAAACCCCATGGCAATACTGACAAAGGCTGGGCTGACTAATCTAGTGTTTTCATCCTGAAAGGCAGAGAAATTTAAGTAACTAAGTCATCTACATACTTCTGTAGATCCCTCTGAGTAGCGATCTCCTCCTTAAGTACCAACAAGCCTATACATTGGGTTGATAGGCTGAAAGCCTGTAGTGGGATCCACAATAGCCTTCCTATATAAGCGGGAATGGTGTTTCCTCTGCTTTCTCAAGTAAGGTTAATACAGAGACTTTGTGGCCTTCACCAATTTGCCTAGCTGGTCTCTGCACCACAGACCAGCCAAAGGGGGAAAAAAGTGACATTTAGACCTCAGAACTTCCTCCAGGTACTCAGGATAAATCACGTTGGGAGAGATGAGGTAGCCTCAGCACCACCACAATAGCTTCAGGGAAGGCAAAAAATTGCAATACTGATTTGGAGGAAGAAATCAACCAAAATGTCAATGAGACATTCCTTCCTAATCCTTACAAAAAAGGTTAAATGAAAAGTGCATTTTATATATATATATATATATATATATATATATATATTTGTGGGGTTTTTTTAATCTTCCCTCGAGTTTAGCTCTATTACAATGTTTGTCAAAAAAAGTATTTGGTATATTTTATGTATGAAAAATCTAAGGTCCAAGGACATTATAAAAGACTTTACTACACGGCTTGAATGACTAGTCAGCAGAGAGGACAGAACTTGGCGTTTCTGGACCTGAGACATGATCCCCTACTGCCTGAGCTGAAAGCTTCAGATCTGTGTCAAGCTCTGCATCAAGAGCCCTGTGCGTTCCCCAAGGAACATATTCTCCAAGAACACGTTCTAAGCTAAAATTTTGCCCAACATCCCTGATTGGTAATTCTTGAAAAAAAAGTAATAAAATTATAATGATAGTATTCAAAGCTTCAATTCTCATAGCATCCCATAAGTCATCTCCCTTTCTGCCTAAACTGTAGCTTTTTTTTTTTTCCTCATTTGGAAAGAACACAGAGCATCACTTCTATGCTTTTCTTTTGGCAGAGGAACTTTCAAACCAGGCAACACATACTTGAACTATATTGATACAGAAATTTCTGGGAACATTTCAAAAGTTGAGTTTCTCTGGAAAAAGCATCTAGGTCACGTACACAGAGGCTGCATGGGAGCTGAAGAAGTCACAATAATATCTGGGGAAAACGGAAATGTGTGAGTACACAATCTAATGGTGTTCCATTCTGTGGGTCTGGGGGGAAAAAGAACCAAACCAAACAAAAAAACCCAGAAAAAAGTAAAAAATACCCAAAACACCTTTGCATGGTATCATGCCCCTTAAAGCAAGTGGGTTTAAGTACTGAAAATAAGAGCCTAATCCAAATTTCATGGCAGTACCCTGCTGTTTGGCTGACTAGTTACTCCCACCAGCTCAGCACTACAGCCAGACTTCTCCAAAGAACAGAGATATCAAATCTGAAATTCGGGGGGGGTGTAGCCCTGCACTTGTAAGAAAGATGATACAAGTTTTTCTCCTAAATTGCAGTTTCATGTGCCTACGTCTCCATTAGCACATAGCACAGCACATCAGAAATAGCTCTGCACAGTGCAACAGTATACTTGCCCTGGGAGCGTACTTTAGGCTGACTCCAACCTGATCCCATGGACTGGGCACCCACTGGCATCTGCAGTATATTAGGTATACTTCTGGAGCACAGCTCTCGGTTTAGTTTTAACCAAAATGAATCCAGCTGATGTGTCTTGACACCACTCTGTCACGTAAAACAAAGTGTGGTAAGTGGGGAAAATGGAGTGAGAGATTCCCTTCAAAAGCGCACTCCTGGTCCAAATTAAAATGCTAATGGAGTCTGAGCATAAAGGCAAACACGTCTTAAAATTTACTAATTAATCACTAACTAGTAATTCTTTAAAAAATCATTTGATAACATGCACTTTAGGTTCTCAGTCTACTAGAACTCATGCTTCGACCTAACATGAAATAAAAATAAGATTTATATTGATTATCTTGGGCCGCTGCTAAGAATACGTCCCATTATGCTGAAAAATATTTCCTTAAACTCTTCCTCCCTCTCCAGGTCTGTGTTCTGTGGCTGTGGAACCGTGCGGCCGAGCACGTGGCAAGCCCTGGCGCTTTGCTAAGGCTCGGCGAGGAATGCCATGGTTGTCCACTGTGGCAACCCTCACCACCTGGAAGAGGACACTTCTTCAGTCAGCAGCAAACTATTAACAAGGCTCCTTCAATAGATTATGAAAAATTTGCCCAGCCCACTACAAAAGCTCTATTTCCAAATTAATGTTGTCAGTTTTATCCATACAGGGTGTTACACTTCTGTGAATTCCAGTTACAATGACAGCTAACATGTATTTTACCAGTAACAGAGACATGCGGTGCAATTAGATTTCAGAGTCAAGAGGGAAAATAATAAAATAGGAAAAAAAAGTCCTAGCTAATTCCCCTTTGAAATACAATTAATTATTTTAGGAGGAGCATCCAAAAAGAAGCAACGAAAAAAAAAGGGGGAAAAAAAAGAAAAAATAAGGAAAGAAGGAAGGAAGATGAAAAAAAGAAAGAAGAAAGAAAAAAAAGAAAAAAGAGAAAATAAAAAAAAGGGGGGGAAGAAGAAAAGAAAAAAGGAGCATAGACAGCCAAATTCTTTAACAGTGCTTACTTACTTGTTCAGGAAAAGGACACTTGTGTGCTTTCAGAAGCATCTGATTGCTTCTATGGCAGGAGTCCGAGGAATAATTTTAAATATAAAAATAATCAGAGTTTGAATGGCACTGCCTGACATGTCTTTCCTTCCTGAAGAATACATTTAAACAACATTTTAGCAGCACATCCAAAAGACTGCTTAGGAGCTGGGACTGCGTACCGAGTTGTACAGTAGACCTTGAGAAACTCTACCATCAAAGTTCACCATGTGTCAAGCAGGACAGCTTAATGTACAGCAAAATATTTGATTGTTGCCTTTTTCCTGAGGAAGAACTCATTGATGGGCTCTATTCAGCTCTGCTGAACACGGGGTGAGCTGGGACTCTTTCTCTATAGCTGAAACAGGCATCTTCTTTATCAAAACTATGTTGCACTATTGAGGATCTTCAATTTTCTGGCAGCCTTTAAAGTAACTATTTTCTCTTTACTGGTGAAGTTGAATTTTCCACCTCTACCTTGCCTTTCTGAAGCCGCTGAAGTCAGGCCTGAGCTGCATTATTTGCATTACTATATAGCATTGCCGCCCCCCCCAGTTTGGCAGTATTTTGATTATACTGGATAACAAAAACAGACTACTAAGAGTTATCAGCATCAGCCAAAATAAGCTAAGATTGCTTCTGTTTCAATACAAGCTACCCACAAAAATCTTTTCGGTTTTTAATCGCCCACTGTAGTCTAAGACATACACCTAATTTTTAAATCTAATGTGAGGTTTATCACTTGGGTGCAGAAATCCTGTGCGTGAATCATGTTGGGCAACTCTGTTCTGTCCCATCCTAACAACTAGCTATTCCAGAATACTTCCAGTGAGGTTTACCAGAAGGTGTGAATAAGATGCGTTACACAAGGCTAAACGTGAGTGATGAACAGGTGTGTTTCAAAATATGCAGCAATAATTTTGAGATGTCAGAATCTAGTCACCTCCTATGAAGTTTGCCAGAGGAGCTTGCTTAGGAGGTTTGCAGCAAAGTTGACAAATCAGCTGTCGACCTTCTCAGGCTCACTGCTTCAGTACCCTTACCATCTCCACCCGCACGGAGTAGGATCCAGAAACCATCCTGAGCAGGGAACTCGTCCTCCTCTACCCCTTAGGGAAACTCCTTAGGCAAGACCCCCTGCTTGCGTAAGTAGGGACTCCCTTCTTCTGTGCTCCCCTGGAGAAGTACAAAACAACCCCCCAGGTACTTCTATGCAATTGGGAAATATCTGTAGCTAGTAATTACACCATCTTTAACATCCTTCATAATCAGGCATGGCTCTCTGCCCCAGAGTCACAAAAATAAAGGAGATTCAGGTAGGGAAAAAGGAAGACTTATTTTCCCTTTCTTACAGTCAGGAACTGAAGCAAAAGAAATGTAAATATTTTCCTCAGGGTTACGAAAAAGTGTGCGGCAGGGCCAGACACTGGCTTGCGTCATCAGATTTAATGACATGAGACAGCAGTGTGAGCAGCGCAATGTAGGCCATCGCTTCTCACAAGAAGGAAGCAATGTGCTGTTGAACTCAAGATTTCTATAAAGCCCGTCCCCTCCTGCCTCCATACTTGGCTGTGCCACTTTTGCAATTCTAAAAATTAATTTGATGTTTTTATGAATAATAAATCATATTCTTACTTTCAAAAACACAAACTTTCATTTTGTTTAATTTTAAGCTGTTGATTTCAACAGCATTCTGACAAAACATAACAGCTCATGTGGGCTGATGACTTCGGCTACAAATGTGGTCCAGCTGATTAGACCACTTAAAAATATGCATTTTCTCACCCAATCGGTCAGCTAAAAATAAAATATTGCATTCATTTCTTCCCCTTGCATTGTCCTGTTTTGCATTTTTGTCATATACTGTTTCTTGAGTTAATTTTCATTCTTTGGTATAGTAAACATCAACACTGCACTTCTCTGCTAATGCATCTATAGACAGAGCAAGAGAGATTTATTTTTATGAGCTAAAGGTGAAAAAAACCATTGACAGCAGCTCTGTGTTGCTGGTAGCAGATAGTCTTCCTCCTGTTTCCTTCTGTATTTAAAAATGAAAATTGTTACTTGTATGAAACCTTTGGATAGTATAACTTTGTATTAACGGAGCCAGTCCAAAAAAATGCAAGGGTTTGATATTTCACAAGACAATCTGCCTTTGACAAAGACCAGAACAGGTAATTCTTTCATACCTTCACAACAAGGTAAGCCAGCTTTTTAGAACAATTTAAACTGCATCTTTAAAACGTCAAGTGAGGTGCATCATTTGATATGTTTGGCTCTCATGTTGAAAGGTAGCTTTTCTTTTTTAATCAAATGTGCTTCATTGGTCTCGGGTTTTTAAGGACGTATTATGATTTGCATTCAGTCTTTTATGTTATTTAAATATTCTGCAACACTATGAGCGTTTCAGAATTACAATACAAATTTCATTTAATACTCCTTAAACATTTGTTCACTACAAAAATTACGCCAAAGGTAAATTACTAACAAAGCCATTATAAAGCATTCGGCCTCAGTCCCTTTTCTCTCTCATGACACTCTTTTGGCAATGGGGTAAGGTAAAACAAACACACATACAAACAAACCTCTTAAATCTTTTATAGAAGAAGGGAACAGCAATAATAAGTAATCCAAAATACTAACTCTCTGCTCCACTTACATCATCTGTATTTACTTTATACGTAACATCAGAAAAAATAATTTTAGGAGAAACAGTATGCTTGTCATAAAGCGATATATGCAGGTATACTAATGAGAAAACAAGGACCATTTTTGTCAGAGTTCTCCATTAACAGGAATAAAATACTTTATTGCATAGCACAGCAGACTCTCTTCTTTCCAAAAAGCACAACCTATCAAAATGTCCCTCTTAAATATTTGTGAGCCCAGAACCAAAAGCATAAGAATAATTAAAATTAATTAAATAGAACTAATAGGTGGAGACCTCAACGTTTAGCTTATGCAGTTGTCTCTCTTCCCGCTTTTGATCCTATCTATTTTATTTCTGTGACTTTTCAGATTTTTTCCTGCTACTCTAATATCCTAGAATATATTGATAAAATCCTTGTAAATGAACCACAAATTTGCAGCTATAAGCCTACCAAGTCCTTTTGGTCTTTCACCTTTCTTAGAGTTGAAGCTTGACAAGGCTCCTATACAGAAAGCCTCCCCAGTGCTTTCATTCTGCCTTTAAGACTATCTCCTTTCTGATTATATCATTTTATAGCCCAGTCACTTGCCAGCATCTTTCCTTATAGAAACTCCACAGAAAACTCCATAATTTTCTCCAGGAAAAATATATCAGGGGTTTTTTTTCCTTCTCTAGATAATCTGCATTTCACATGTTCCCACATGATTTTTTTATCAGTTTTTGTTTCTGTCTTCAGGCTTGTGTTTCCCCAAGAAAAGCTAATTCTTTTCTACATAGTTGCATTTTGATAAGGTTTTCTGACTTCTCCCTTTACATTTAATTTAGGTTAGTGTCTTTATCTTTGGCATGCCAGAAGTGAATGAATTATTATAGTGGCTCAATGCCTGAGAAGGCGCATCCTGAAGGTATTTCTGGTAGATCTGAGGACTGGTTTTAACCTTTTTCAGCTCACAGTTGTGTCACACCAGTTACCAACCCACCTGTAAGATCACATCGCCTGGGAGCAAGTCTATTTTCCCAGTTAGCACTCTTGCAGGGACATCGCCTCACTCCCTTCTTCTGTATTTCCTCCCGGATATTTTTATAGCAAAATTATTTACCTGCAGTTCCCCCACTCTCTTCCCTCAGTGAAAACAACTGATTTTTCCTACAGCAGGCTCCAGTTCTCAAATGTGTGTCTGTTATATAGAAGTTAAATAAAATCTTTGGAAAGTGATTTTGCTGAGACTTTAATGCGGTCAAGGTATTCTGTGTAACCCCTGGCTCTAACAGTTACATTTGGCATGCTCCCGGGACAGAAGCAAAAATAAAAATCTTTGTGCATTCCCAACATTTATTTGAGTTATTCTTCCAAAACCAAAGCTGACTGTGGTTGGAGTTGCCACTGGGGGGGTAAACAATTGCTCACTGACTTATCAGCAAATCTATCTACACGGACCCTCTACGAAACTCGTGGCTCTCTTCTTCTTTTGTACTAACTTCGTAATTTCAAATAGTCTCCAAGCTGCTTTAAGTTATTCTGTTTCCAATAATTAGGAAGCAGAAGTTGATAGCATGCCCAAATCTATTTTTATGGCATATTTCCAAGACAGAACAGAGCCAAGAATCTGTTCTTTATCTTTAACTATCAAGGATCTAAAAACTTCCGGAAGGAACATGCATCATCACCAACCTTCGCACAAACAGAGCACGCCTACATTGCTGTGCTGCAGAAAAACATATCTCTCCTCCCAGCTACCGCAAGGTTGGATGGGGCAAGTGTCTTGCAACACCGGAAGCGTAAGCAGTATGGGAAAATACAGGCTGGCATTGGTGTCAGCCCCCTTTTCATCCCATAATTTTTCCTTTCTTTGACACTAGGAAAGCGTGGGACCTAATGTAGGAGGTGTCCAGAGCCCTAAATAGCTAACTTTGTTCTGAGCCACTGGTCTGTATCCGAGCTGTGCAGAGCCATTCTTTTATCATTCTAAACATTCAAGAATATTTGCATTTGCCTTTCAATCTCCAAGGCAAAATCTACAGTTATTCCCTTTTATTTCAGCTGCTTCTTTCAAATAAGTTTAATATTCTAGCATTAATAGGAGATCAAGCATTCCGAATAATGGACTTAACCCTATTCCCTTTAATCCTGCCCATTACTTGTAAAGAAAGCCTGGCTGTCCCTACTGACTCCTTTCTGTCTTTGGTTACTTTCATCATCTGCTCTAAAATTCTGCCCTAATGTTATTTCCTTAAAATGATACTATGCTCCGCAAGTCTCCAGCTCACAAAACTGGAAGTTAACGTTATCTTTGCATGCTTTGACTGATTTAATTAGCAGACAGCATGTATTATGGAAGGTCATAAAAATTTATCATTTCCAAAATATTCCTTTTATTGCTGTTGTGCAATACTGGAAAGGATACACTAAGGTGAATTGGCTTTGCCTCTATTCAATAAAAGATTTGTTCACTTGACCAGAATGAACACATTGGAATTAGACAATGGAAATATCAAGAAATATTGAGCCATTATTCATGGCTCTGCCACTCAGAGACTAAAGGTAAGATTCTCCAGGAAGACAAGTGGTCTTTGTCTATACGTATTAGCAATTCTCTAGGGGATGGAATACACAAAGCTACTTCCAGATGACCTCCATCCAAACTAAGAAATTCATTAACCATTTTCGATCTAAAATTGAAACGAGAGAGAAAGATGTTGCTTTTACAATTTTATTCACTTATCTTTCTACGAAAGCCTTGGTAATTTATATATCGCTGCACTTGAAACACAGTTGCTGAGATTCCTTTGGAAAACATGATTCTCAGTGAGTGTTTTAATCCTCTTTTTCCTACCTGTGTGAAGGCCACTACTATCAGAGTGTATGTATGTCCTTGATAATTCTCAAGCTGACATTTATAAAACCACCTCGGTGTGTTCACTTGCATATTGTCAGAGGCAACTGCAAAAAACAGCTTTTTCTTACTGTCCATAAAAACCTACTGTTCCTCTTAAGACATAAAACCCGACCCAGAAAAATTGACCATTCCTAGAAGAAGCTAGTCCTCAAAACCCTACAATATGGGATAGAAATTCTTTTTACTATTAATTCCAACTTGTCATACTGGCCTCCATTAATTTAATCTGCACCACTATGTATTCCCTTTGAAATACACCGACAGTGAAACTGTATTGAAAATGTATATGGTCCCCCTGTATCGACGAGGCTGTCACTTATCAACATACAGAGCAGATCAAAAAGCGAACTAAAGACGTTAGTAAACTTACATTCTTGCCAAATACAGTTTTTGGCTATTTGTGTACATTTTTCCCCAGAGGTATTCTTGCAAGAGTGTACTTCTGTTTCAATTTGTAACTGGGGGCCCGGGGGGGGGGGGGGGGGGGGGGGGTGTCGCTGTTTTAACACTCACACACAAAGAACTAACTGTGGAAAGTACAGCAAAATATTTGAGCATATCCAGCAATCCTGGTCCCCTAAAAAAAACTTTTCAAAGGGGTCTGATTTTCATACAAAGATGTTCAGCAATTTCTGAAGATGTTTCATCATTAATAGAGGCACCAGTTCCACTGGCTGCTTTCCATTTAACCTACTTGTCAATATTTTGACAAATGGGGCACATGACATTCCTTATCTCATTTCCGTGGCTCCCCAACCTCATTCCTCCCCAAACTTATCTAATGAGCTACATCATCTGAGGAGATACAGGTCCCATAACTGCTGCCAAATTTCCATCTTCCAGTCAATGAACATAGACTAGACTGTAGGTAATTTCTTATTAGCTAGATCTGTTCTGTCTTATCTGAAATTACATACGTGTCTTCAGTGTAAGCAGTAATTAGATATGAGATCCAGCCACTGACTAGCCACTGCTTCCTCCAGATTCCTCTGAGACTTCTTTCCAATGATTATTATCATATATGGCACTGGCTTGTACCACTTTACCAAGAACCAGACCCAAATCCAAACATTCATGTAGGTACCATGTGCTACAAGAAATGACAGACTCTCTTGACTTGGTTTTTACAATGGTTGGCAGTCTGAGCGCGTTATGTACAGCTCAGCATATGGAAAAACATATTTTTGCTGTTATTTCTGAAATTATATCTTCTCTCAGGCAATGCATGTATCTCAAGACCACAAATTGGCTTCTTATATGAACCATAGATTCAACCCAAGTTACTTCCTGACCTTAGGCACTTGAATCACTCCTTGTACAAGGATGACAGTCACTCTTATACAGTTGCCTAAACAGGTGATTATGGCAGCACCCATCCTGTAGATAGCAGTGTAGTGACTTGAGGTCTTGCCCAGGAACTGAAAGACCTGGGTTGTGACATAGTTGTGACCCACAACCTCCACAGCACAGAAGAGAACCTGGGACTTACATGATGGACAAGTCATGAAGCCATTACAGAGAAAAAGATGAATGACATGATTATCATCATCCTATCCTTCTCCTTCTGACGTAATTTTGAATTTGAATGGCTGTGGTTTCTCTGCTCTAAGCTGATCACAATATTGTCAGTAGATGCCAGTTATATTCAAAGCACACCAACCGATGAGAGAGATTGGTAGAGACACACATAATCTGTGAATCCCCTATGGCCTAAGAGGACATAGATCAGTCAAAATGGTAGGGGTACACAGAGCTTGAGTTACTTCACTAGAAAAAGCTAATAAATGCTCAGGCACCTATATTCTCCCTAAGTTGTAACACAATTTTTCTTACTCTTCCCTTTTTAAAAGAAACTAGCCCACTCTCTGTAAAAAATATAAACAGGCTTGATTGTATGAAAATGTGCAAGGGTTCACAGGGTATGTACATCAGACAGATAACAAACAGATAGCTGGTGACCTCCAGCAGGTGACACAGAGCAGCGAAATTAAGCTCCTCTTCTGAACTGCCCCGCAGAGGAGGCTCAGCCCATTGCCTATAACAGGAGCTTACAGGTAAGGATTTCATGTTGGCTGCGTGAACGTTGCATACAATAACCCCTTCAAGGGTTAAAATGGCCTCATCTTGCTTTTCTTCAAACCTATAACAAAACTTTAAGAGGTGAAAATTTTGATGAATTAGCTATGACAAAAGACAAGAAAAGGCAACATCTGTTACATCCAGCAATAAGGGTATCATTCTTACAAAGGTTCTCACTCACCCACACGAAGCCCATAATTAGACACCGTGTGGGCAGGTCCGCACCCACCGTCATGGGATTGATTCCAAGTGAAAAGAGCCAGTAGCAACCACGATTTGACAGGGAGCTGGCTGAACGGAGCTTGCAAAGCAGCAACCCTTTCTGCATTCAGAGTGGTAAGTGGCTGAAAACTTGATAGGGTTTTTGGGCAAGTGTCCTTACTAACTGCTGGTTGGGGCTGGAGGACTGTAAGGACTCCTGCTTAAAAAAAATGCAGGCTGAACGGTATGGTCTGAGTCAACGGGTGCAAAGCAAACAGCAGTACTACTCAGAATGATCCTGAGGAGACCCTGGCAGCAGCTACAAGGCTTAAAACTTTTCAATACCAGGAAATCCCTGTAGGAGATGAGAATTTCTGGGCTGTGATAATGTAATGCAGCTAGGAAAACAGGATGGATTCAGTGGGGCTAAGGTAATTTAAGACTGAACACATCCCTGTGTTTTTAAAGGGAGAAGAAAATGAAGGTATTTACACATGGAATCTGGACTTTTTTTTTTTAAGGGAAAACGCATGAGAACACAAATAACAGCTGAAATGAAAAAGGAGGATAAATTAGGCTACGAAGTTAAGCATTATTAGGAGCACTGCAAATTTAAAGGGAAAATGAAAGTGGGGAAGAATTACAGAGCTGTTAAATGGAAGACTGTGGCAAACAAGATGTATTTTGGTAGACTACCATATAGAAAGAAACTTGAACTAGTCATCAGCGAGGGTTATTCTGCATTTCAGAAATGGCAAAAGGAAAATAGCATTGGTCTTAGAGTTGACTAAATCTATCAGTAGCCTAATCATAAAGAGGAACAGTGAAGGTCCTCCTGGAAAGACAGACAGGTGGCCAGATGGTGCCTGCAAGTCAGCTGAAGGCTCCCTAGTTAGCACAGAATTGGCACAGCCACCTCCTAAAACTGAACCATGTTTGTTGGGTTTTTATGATACTTGTAGTCAGATTAAATGATCATAATTGTCTCTGTAAACTCAAATGTATGAATACCAGTGTAGGGTCAAGGTGAGAACCCTATTATTTAGGAAATTGGAGCAGATACTGCGCAAAGTCCTGAACTGGGAAGCCAAGGACTTGATATTTAATAGGTTTTCTTTACTATTATCCTGCAATTTCTTTAGATTGTTCACTATTTCTAAGCAACTGACCTAAACACCTTAAAAGCCCAAATTTTACTGCATCCTCCAATGATGAACAAATATATGTACAACCTTGAATACTTACTAACCTTTTACTGGAGCGCTTCCCACATTAAACGCCTCAAGAAAAGAATTTGCATCACTATTCTGAGTCATTATTTCAGGTTAATGCCCTAGTCCACTGCCTCAGATTCAGTTTAAGAGGTCCGTAGATACTCAGAAAATTCTATTACCCAGACCAGACAACAGATATGAGCCCTGCCTTGCCTTGGTTATTATTTCGTATTGAGTGATTTGGAGAAGGAAATCTACAAAAGGTTCTGGACATCTTTGCTCCATTACAAAATTGATTTATCTAATGTTAAATTTGCGGGTTTCAGAGCTATTCAATTACGATCTTCCTCCTGGAGAACTTAACTGTACCTAAAAGCTGGTGAGCCAGCAGGAAAGGAGACTGGCTAATGCCAAGATACTCTTATTATTATTCATTTGTATTGAAGCAGTGCCAAAGAGCCTTCATCTGGAATAAGGACCCTACTATAGACTATTTATGGGGCAGAGCTGGAGATGAAATTAAGTATTTTATCAACTATGCCAACTTCTCTGCTACCTGAATTAGTACACCATATCACCAGCACTTTGTCCAGTACTGTGCACACCAGTTTTCAGTATTTGATAGTCTGGACAAATACTGTGTCTGAGCTACCGGATGGGGACTGTCCCTAGAAAAGATGGCATTCTTTTTATACTTGTAAAGAATGGGCTGAACAACAAAATTACATTCAAACAAAACAAACAAAAAGAATTATGGTGTATTTTCAGGTATTTGCATATGGGTAAATACGTACATGATCCCCTTTATGAGGCCTAAAGACACTATTGTAATTTTTTTCCTTAGTTTCTTTTACCATTTTGGGTAATGTTACGGTGCTTGGATGTGCAATTAGCAAGTGTTAATTAAATGCCTCAAGGCTCAAAGGCATGCAAGAATTTGCTGAGAGAACAGGCAATTTAACCTATAACTTCTATACCCGAGGCTTATATGCTAAACTCCGTGTGGCTTCTTCTCCTTTGTGTTGTCTTTACACTGTTAACTGAGCGCTGAAAAACTACTGAAAAATATGAAAGGCTAAAATAAAACACTGCAAAGACAGAACTGACAAAAATATTCTCTGTTTAAGGACAGTGCCAGTGCAGGAAACATAGGAAGTATGGTTGGAGTGATAAGGCAAGAAAAGATGGAAAAAAACAAATGGTGAAAATTAAAAAGACTTGAAAGAAGGTAAAGAACTTAAACTTCAGTACTGAAGGGGGAAAAGCAGACCTGAAAATTGGAAAGACTGCATAAGACTGAAGGGCCAGAAGATGCCGTGCTTAGCTTTGTTGACAGATGAAAATGAGCTAGCACTGCAGATTGTTACTGCAGAAAGAGCCATTCCTGCTCTAGGACTGCTTGCTTTGAACATAATGATATTAACAAAGGCTGTTCCCCACCTCAGCATAGGCTGCCCAGGTGACCCTTTAACTTCCTGTTTGGTCTCTTTGGAACACAGGATGAAGAAGTGAAAGGCACCATCTGGGTCACTGACCCTCGTCCATGCCACTTCTCACTGTCACATTGAAATGTGATAAAACTCCATCTTAAAACTAGCTATGTTTTTTGCCCTGTGACTCCAGCTGGATGGCTGTTTCAGGACAACACCCTGGACTTCATTCTGTCATGGCTAGTTCTTGTTCCACCACTATGGCTGTGTCTGAGTATCACTGCTCCTTTTCTGGTCTCAGGTTATATCTTTGGGGAACATCCATTTAAACTCTGAGCCTTCACACTGCTGGTCTAAAAAGTCCTCTCTCCACTTCTTGCTCTTCATTCCCTCTTTTCCATTCTCATGATGATCCAAGAAGACTTTCTCTCAACCTTCTCCATTTTCTCAATATCCCTCTTGAACTGTGCATGCAGTACTAATGAAACCTCTGTACTTTTTAAATAATACCCCCATCTATATATTGAATACAATATATATACTGAAAATACTATTCTCCCAACTGTATATGTGGAAACAAAGACTAACATGTTCCTTGGCACTTCAAAAGTCACTAGTAATACATTAGCAAGACTTCAAAGGCCTTTTCAGTTATTGCTTCCTCAGATGTCCACCTCCATTCTGTGAGTATGATATGCAGTGTGACAGCATTTACTTTCCCAATCAATAAAAAATAATCCAATATCCATGACCTGCACCTTTTATTTACTAATCCCTTAGTCTAGATGTCAGGTTTTTTTCAGTATGAGCTCATGTCCAGCAATACCAGTGTTGAAAGTTGGCATGCCGTGTAATGCCAGGAACTGATTCCTCTAAAACCCTAATCAGTGATGACCCATCATGAGCAGTGAGTAACTATAGGGTCAAAAACCACAGCTAAAAAAACATGAACACAGCTTGGTCATGATGTGATGCGATGGTGCACAGTAGCAAGAACTGTATTTGTAAATCCAGGAGTTGCCTTATAGTTCTTTGCTATTATAGTCTGACATGCAATAATTACTCAATTTTTAATCTACTTAATCCATGCATTTATTTTTTAATCTATTTAACTGTTGTAACAGTACATGTGTATAGTTTTAATTTCTTAACCAAAATATCAAGTATCAGAGCAGATCTTATTAAAATCCAAGTATCATGAGACTTATAATGTTGATCTTACAAGAGTGTCATGTTAGTTTGTCAAGTCATGTAACTGAAGTCAATTACACAACTTAATCTTTTAACAGTTTCTCACAATTTTTCTTTCATGACTGAGTATCCTGTGGAGAGTTTCATTATTCTGCCTCAGGCTGATATTGGACTGAAACTCCACAAGTCTGAAATTCCTCAGGTCATTCATCTTTTTTTTTTTTTTTTTACCTGTTAGCGTATCAGTTTTCTTCAAACCACATCTCTGGAATTTTCTTACTAATCAATAACTTAACAAAAACATGTCAGTAAGTTTTTTTGATAACTTTTTATTTTTTTAAGGATCTCAGCTATGAGTTACCAAAGTCCAATGATTTTAAAATATGTAGTTCCAGCAGCTGTTCTACAGCAGATCTAGAATTATTGTCTGAACAGAGCATCACCATGAATACTTCTCTTCTGGTGTGAACAACATCAGCTGGTTTTGGTAGAGAGAGAAAAAGAAAAGTGTAAACATTTCACTTCAGCTGCATCATTGCCTTTTGCTCCATTTTATCTAGTAGTGGGCCAAAAATATTGCATCTTTTTAATTCTTCCATGCATAAAATATTCCTTCTTAATTCATGTCTTAATTCTACTGGCCATGAATGTTCATGTTGGCGTTGCCGTTTTCCTTACGAAATCTGTGTGACTTCTAGCTATTAATTCCCAGTTACCAATATTCCCCTTTTTCGTCCTCTTGTATTCTTCCAGTTTCTTTCACTTTACCAAGTTGCCTGTAGGTTTTTAATCTCTTTTCTATTACTTTTTTTTCAGCGTAAAGCTACCCAGTCTTCATTAAAGAAAACAAACAGTGGCCATTTTGTACCCTGTTACTGCTCACCAGGGAAAGAGATAAGAAGGGTGATAAGAGAATGGTAAGTAAAATTCTTAGCAATTAGATAAATAACATATCTTGTTTTAAATTAAAAAAAAATAATCTATTTACTGCAGTGAGATTAGGTTAAAAATGCTGATAACTAAAAACGCTGAGATTTGGGCTTGCTTCTCATGAATAGACTGTGTGCATGTTTGTGCGCATGTCCTGAGGAAGGTGTGTGGGTACATGTGTGGGGCTTAAAAATACACTGTTGACAGTCATTATGCAGACTTTCTCATATCTCACAAGCCATCCACTAGTGGCCCATGAATCACAGGTTGAGCAACAGTGTCGGGAAGGTGATTTGATGGCCTATTGTGAAGGACAACTACTGCTCCAGTGTAGGTTTTATACATTAGGATGTCAGCCTATGAATATTTGCAATTTTTTTTTTTCTTTCCTGAGCTGAAGAGCAATTTGGAATTATTTAGTGCTGGTTTTGCTTCAGAACTGCATGTCCTCTCTCCACTGAGTATAACAACTGAGCTCAGCGTTCAGCAGCCTTCCTGCCAGCAATACTGACTAGGCTGAGATCACATTCGCAAACAAGTTATTCCAGTTTCTCTTGTTCAGCTCTAAGCCTCTTAAATGTTCAGTGAAAGAATTTTCCCCCATCAAATTGTATGATGCCTCAACTCTTTTACAAAGATGTAATTTCTTAACCTCTTTGCAATCTTTTTGTCATTAACATAGACCAATATAGAAAACCTACCCACTAAAAAATTGTTTCCGACCCAAACTACATCTCTCTTAATAACAGAATGAGTCAACATTCCACAAAAAATAAATAAAAAAAAAAAAAATTACCTAGCTACATGTTCATTTCTATCTTCTGCCTTCAGAGGAAAACTTACTGATCACTTTTATTTGGCAACAACCTCCCACATTTTCTAAAATCATTACTCACTAGCTGCCTTTCAGATTTTGGGTCTGAAAAGAAATTATACTATCCTTCCTGCTGTAGTGTTCCCGATGTCACCGAAAATCGGGAATGAAACTCCTTAACACTGGGTGTATTAAAGAGCAGGCATTACTTTATTCAGCCGGGTGCATGGGGGATCTCTCCTCCTAGCATGCACACTGTATGCTGCATCAACTGTCCCTTATATGGTTCTGCAATATACATAGTCATAGTAATTTCTTGGGAAAATCAGGCATATTCATTATATTTCTAGGAACTAATTATAGTATTTGCATAGTCCTTCACGCATGCATTATGAGTCCTTAGGAGCATCTTCAGGTGTCTTAGGTGGTCTCTGGAAGTCTCCTGTGGTCTTTTATGATCTTTGCAGGAGGTGAACTTTTCTTGAACCTTTGGGCCCTTCTCCTTATATGGTCACAAATTGGCTCATCACTGCTATTTGCCACAGTTTTGGTTGTCCTCGTCCAGTTTCTGCTAGTATTTATCTGTCTCTCACGATGTGCTCATTAGCTGTGGCCTTGTATGCAATGTACTCGTTAGCTTTGGCCTTGTACGTTTGATGCACACTTGATTAGTCCAGCATTTTATCTTACAACTATTTACAACACCGACACGGACTATACGTCTCCTGAGTATGAGAGTTCTCCATTAAATATAAACAAATCTCACTGAGCTCTCCAATTCATTTGCTGAGCCACATCTGTGATTTTCCTGCACTGTCATCAGGTTCTCATCATGATTTTATTGATACCATAGAATCACAGAATCATAGAATAGTTTGGGTTGGAAGGGACCTCTAAAGGTCAGCTAGTCCAACCCCCCTGCAATAAGCAGGGACATCTTCAACTAGATCAGGCTGCTCAGAGCCCCGGCCAACCTGACCTTGAATGTTTCCAGGGATGGGGCATCCACCACCTCTCTGGGCAACCTGTGCCAGTGTTTAACCACCCTCAGCGTAAAAAATGTCTTCCTTATATCTAGTCTCAATCTACCCCCCTTTAGTTTAAAGCCATTCCCCCTTGTCCTGTCGCAACAGGCCCTGCTAAAAAGTTTGCCACCATCTTTTTTATAAGCCCCCTTTAAGTACTGATAGGCTGCAATAAGGTCTCCCCGAAGCCGCCTCTTCTCCAGGCGGAACAACCCCAACTCTCTCAGCCTTTCTTCATAGGAGAGGGGTTCCATCCCCCTGATCATTTTTGTGGCCCTCTTCTGGACCCGCTCCAACAGGTCCGTGTCTTTCTTCTGCTGAGGGCTCCAGAGCTGGACATAGTACTCCAGGTGGGGTCTCACCAGAGCAGAGTAGAGGGGCAGCATCACCTCCCTCGACCTGCTGGCCACGCTTCTTTGGATGCAGCCCAGGATACGATTGGCCTTCTGGGCTGCGAGCGCACCTTGCTGGCTCATGTCCAGCTTTTCATCCACCAGTACCCCCAAGTCCTTCTCGGCAGGGCTGCTCTCAATCCCTTCATCCCCCAGCCTGTATTGATACTGGGGGTTGCCCCAACCCAGGTGCAGGACCTTGCACTTGGCCTTGTTGAACCTCATGAGGTTCACACAGGCCCACTTCTCGAGCTTGTCCAGGTCCCTCTGGATGGCATCCCATCCCTCTGGCGTGTCAACCGCACCACTCAGCTTGGTGTCATCTGCAAACTTGCTGAGGGTGCACTCGATCCCACTGTCTATGTCATTGATGAAGATATTAAACAGTACTGGTCCCAATACGGACCCCTGTGGGACGCCACTCGTCACCAGTCTCCATCTGGACATTGAGCTGTTGACCACTACCCTCTGGATGTGACCATCTAACCAATTCCTCACCCACGGGACAATCCACCCATCAAACCCATACCTCTCCAGTTTAGAGAGAAGGATGTTGTGGGGGACCATGTCAAAGGCCTTACAGAGGTCCAGATAGATGACATCTGTAGCCCTTCCCATGTCCACTGATGTAGTCACCCCATCACAGAAGGCCACTAGGTTAGTCAGGCAGGACTTGCCCTTGGTGAAGCCATGCTGGCTGTCTCAAAGCACCTCCCTGTCCTCCATGTGCCTTAGCATAGCTTCCAGGAGGATCCGTTCCATGATCTTCCCAGGCACAGAGGTGAGACTGACTGACCTGTAGTTCCACAGGTCTTCCTTTTTTCCCTTTTTAAATATGGGGGTTATGTTTCCCCTTTTCCAGTCAGTGGGAACTTCACCAGGCTACGATGACTTCTCAAATATGATGGAGGGTGGCTTAGCAACTTCATCCACCAGTTCCTTCAGGACCCACAGATGGATCTCATCGGGTCCCATGGACTTGTGTACCTTCAGGTGCCTTAGATGGTCTCAGACCTGATGTTCTCCCACAGCAGGCAGCTCTTCATTCTCCCAGTCCCTGCCTTTGCCTTCTGTGGGTTGGGCGGTGAGGCTCGAGCACTTGCTGGTGAAGACCAAGGCAAAAAAGTCATTGAGTACCTCCACCTTCTCTGTGTCCCAGGTAACCAGGTCTCCTGTTTCGTTCCGGAGAGGGCCCACATTTTCCCTTGTCTTCCTTTTATCCCCAACGTACCTATAGCATCTTTTCTTGTTGCCTTTGATGTCCCTGGCCAGATTTAATTCTATCAGGGCTTTAGCTTTCCTAACCTGATCCCTGGCTGCTCGAACAATTTCTCTGTACTCCTCGCAGGCTACCTGTCCTTGCTTCCACCCTCTGTAGCCTTCCTTTTTGTGTTGGAGTTTGTCCAGGAGCTCCTTGTTCATCCATGCAGGCCTCCTGGCATTTCTGCCTGACTTCCTCTTTGTTGGGATGCATCGCTCCTGAGCTTGGAGGAGGTGATCCTTGAATATTACCCAGCTTTCTTGGGGCCCTCTTCCCTCCAGAGCTTTGTCCCACGGCAGTCTGCCAAGCAGTTCCCTGAAGAGGCCAGAGTCTGCTCTCCTGAAGTCCAGAGTAGTGAGCTTGCTGTGCGCCCTTCTCAGTGCCCTAAGGATCTTGAACTCCACCATTTCATGGTCACTGCAGCCCAGGCTGCCCTTGAGCTTCACATTCCCCACCAGCCCCTCCTTGTTGGTGAGAACAAGGTCCAGCATAGCACGTCTCCTCGTTGGCTCCTCTACCACTTGGAGAAGAAAGTTATCATCAACGCATTCCTGGAATCTCCTGGATTGCTTATGCCCTGCCGTGTTGTCCCTCCAACAGGTGTCGGGGTGGCTGAAGTCCCCCATGAGGACCAGGGCTTGTGAGCGTGAGGCTACTCCTATCTGTCTATAGAAGGCCTCATCTGCTCGGTCTTCCTGGTCAGGTGGCCTGTGGCAGACCCCCAACCATAATGTCACCTGTTCCTGCCCTTCCTTTAATCCTGACCCATAAGCTCTTGGTCAGCTCCTAATCCATCCCCAGGCAAAGACCCATAATGATGGGTACTTCTTGACAGATATTCCAGCTGAACAGAGGTGCTCCTTTTGGCTAACAGTTAGGACCTCTGTTCTTGTCTGTCACCAGCTGCTTAGAATAACTCCTGATCCTTTTCCCTCCTACTCTTACTCACTGCCAGACTTCCTCTCCTCTTTCAACTCTCCTCGAGCAGCAAGTTTTCTTCTCTGTTAACTACATCAATGGATGTATTAGACTTGGGAACAGAATTGTATTTCCAAGGAAATTTCATGATTCCTCTCAGCTCTGCACTTTGCAACTCAAGCTCACTGCTTAGATATTCAGCCTTGCTCCTCTGCCCTACCAAATAAACAACAAGCTACTATCACAGGACTTCAGAGTTGATCAGAGAGTGCTCAGAGACACACACTCTGCACTCTGACCTATCCTATTTGTCTTGGTTAGGAAACCACCTCATTACAGCCAAGTAATCCAAGTTTCACCAAAAAAAGCACATAGGTGGATCACATATGCCTCGTCTGACATTTGACACAAACTTCAAGGACAAATTCTGTGAAATTCCCAATTGTTTCTTTTTTGTTTCTGAGAGCATTTGGTAGCATCAATGACCTTTGGAGCACTGGTTTTCTAGCTTTTTCACATTGCCAAATCTCTAAAAATATCCCTTGGAGACAGTTTCCCACATAGCAAGATTTATACCTACTAAATTTACCATTTTTTCTTAATTACTTCTTCTGATCTATCTCAGTGGCCGGGGTGACAGTTCAAAATTTTTGCTTTACAAGAAAAGCAGTATGTGGAAAACAGGAGGCGGGTGCCATAGGAAACACCTAGAAGAGGAAATTGAGAACAGTGAATGAGGCAAACGGGAGGGGAGGAGAATGGTGAAATACATGGAACCCCTGCCATGGGAAAGCCAAGCGAGGAAAGTGCAGAGGAAAGGAGCCTGAATAAAGCAGGGGATACGAAGGTGCAGAAATGCAAGGAGTCCTGGTTAAGAACAGCACAAACAGCCTAAAGAAGCTGTCAGGCATGCAGGCTTTACCAAGTTACAGATATCACTGTCTTTGTTCTACTACATCTCCCACCTACCTCCTCATGGCTGGCAAAAGTCAAGACTTCGTGATCTGATTCACTCCCTCAGCAACAAGCATGCAGTATCGGCTGTGCAAGAAGTGCAAAGAACAGCAAAACTAAGTGGAGGGGAAGGATCCTTATCCTGCCGGCAACACTCCTCCTAATGCAGCCCAGGACACCACTGGCTGCCTTTGCTGCAAGCGCACGTTGCTGGTTCACAGTCAAGTTTGTGTCCGTCAGGACCTCCAGGTCTTTCTCTTCCTGCAAAGCTGCTTTCCAGCTGATAGGTCCCCAGCGTGTACCAATCGGTGTATGAGGTTATTCTTCTTCAGGTGCAGGTCTTTGCATTTCTCTTTGTATTACGCTCTTTTAAAAAGGACAAATCACTCTAAATTAAATGCTTAACCTGTATATTCAATTTGCTTTAGGTGGTTGGAATGTGGATTATTGCATTTTATCTCCTTGGCACAGTAGCAGGTGAGACACTATAACTATAAAAACTATTCACTAAGAAAGTGAATTCAGATGAAATAATATATAGGAGATGATGACTGGTATTCTCCTTTACATTGAAGTCATAGTATGATTTGTGTGTCATTGTATGACAATGCCTATTAATGTACATAGAACTAATGCTAAAAGGCTCTGCTCTGTTTATTTTTTATTATTAAGAATACAAGAGACATAACTGTGCTGAAAATTCACAGAGAAATTCAGTCACGTGTCCTACTTCTATCAAGACAGTGCACAAGCTATCTTTACATGACTGCTGTATACAAAGAACCGCTCAGCAACAGGATGCTTAGCACAACAGACAGTGCTGAAACATGAAAGTTGAGCATAAGTGAGCAAGAGACCCATTTGATCTAGAAAAAGCTACTATATTGAAAGAAATTATCATTTCATTCACAGTACAAGGTTACTGCATCGATACCGTTCATTCCTACGAACAGAGACACAATGCTTTGGAGTAGGAAGCATGCAGGGGCAACTCTAACAAGCACTTCTTAAAAGACTTTTTTAAAAGAAATTGAATTAATGCTTTACAAGCCTAGAAAATGGTGTCAAAGCAGTGTCTGGGTCTTTATTTGGTTTATCCTCAAATTATTTAGCTCCCCTTGTGTTACCTGCTTCAGGCAATATCCATAAAGGAAACAAGAACAACCTCGGTTTCAAAATTAATCATAAAATGAAATCCTTACTTTTCTGTTCTCCAGACTGTGGTAGTCTCAATTCTATCATCAGGCATAAGAGAGTCCAAAATATAAACAAGTTGTTTCTTCTACTCTAGGTAAAGAAGTTTGCTACCCCAGGCTTGGCTGTTTTACAGATGACCCACCCTGGTCTGGGGTACCAGGGAGACTTCTGACAGGTTTGCCTGACTCTCCGGAACATATGAACCTCAGCTTCTCTCTCTACACCAGAGAAACAGGAAATAACTCACAGGTGACATTTATTTTTAACATCAAGAATGGACTAAACCTATAAATGTTTGTTAACCCATTAAAAAGCCTACATCACTTATCATAGGCAAACAAGTCAGAATAAGAAGATAGTTTGAAGGTACATTGAAGCTATTTGGGGTAAAGCATGAAAAAAAAAAAAAAGCTGTGCATGAACTGTAGGACACAACAGCATTCCTGGCATTTTCCTGCACAAGGATATGGGTTATGGCAGACTACCTTTTGCGTGTATTTAGGTCTCTCAGGAAAGTGGAAGACTCATTCAAATAAACAGCCTTCTGAGTATTCAGGTAGGAGAACAAATACTGCTGTTTTACAGGGAAGCTGAGCTAGGAAGATATTGTGACTTTTTAAAATAAAAGTCTGAAGATGACTGATTTTATGCAATTACCAAACCCACGTTCCACCTTGAAATCTGAGTGATTTTACATTCTTACCTGCCTCTCTGCACTCTGAAAATAAGACAGAACTACTCAAGTTGCTTATGCTCTGAAATACTGAGCAGAGCAATGCGGAGGAACCTGTAAGATCAGGGTCTGGGACCACATCACCTCAGCAAATGCTTATGAAGCTGCTAAATCCCTTTCAGGCTTCCAGGGCTAGTGTCCTCTGAGCTGTACAGGGATGTTTAGGATTCCTCTGGCATGAACTGTGATGCCATCACTGCCGTTGCAGACGACATTGCTTACAGCAATCCTGGTTACCACGCTGAGAATCCAACTCAGGCTCTCTAAGGATGAGAAGTTATAGCTGTAATGAACTTTTACGATCTGCAGAGCAGGGACATGTGAGCACACAAGATACATTCAGCAGCAGGTTACTCAGCACTTCTGTTGTTGATAAAATAAGTCAAAATACACCTTGCACTACTTCCCAACCACTAACCTTAAATGTATCTATGATCTAGGGCACAGCCCTTCCACACCCAAACTCCCTGAGCTCACATCACAGACCCTGTATTTGTCCGAAACTATACAGACGGTCAGAGATCATTCTCAGAGTAAAAGGAAAATATATAATTAAGCAGCTTGCAGCAATGCGTGAAGATCCGCTTCACCCCTATTGCACGCAGTTCTTGCATGAAGTTCTTTCAGCCTTTCTGGAGTAGCTGGCATAGAAACATCATCTATGCAGAGAAGTAAAAAAGAGCTGTTGCTCAGATGCAGAGCAGCCCACTGCAGCCAAAGGTGAGGTCAGTAAAAAGGCAAGCTGAACCAGGAGACACGGAGCTGGTAGGCTGCTGCCTGGAGGAACTTGTCCAAGTCAGGCCAACAGGCATCGCGCAACACTGTGGCCCTTTTAGGCAGCTTCATATTCCACATAAGGGGGTTCTTCCTGCCTTAAGCAAAATAGATAGGAGCAGCAGAAACTACATCTTTGGAAACCACAGTGGAACTGAGAAAGGCGAGATACAGGGGTCCCTGGATTCCAAAAATCACAGACTCTGCCCATTCACAGTAGTCCCTTGAGTCCTACAGAGGGGATGACCTAGCTGACTTTTTTTAAATGTTTGAAAATATGAATAGATAAAACATCTTAATTTTTTTTCTTCCCATGCAGGTGATCTCAGCAATAAACTCCTCAACCATCCAAAACTCACATTTTTCCTCACTTAGGAAAACCTCCTTCATCATTCATGGATTTGGCAGCACTGGAAAAAAAGGCTGGGTGGTAGAAATGTGCTTGGTATGAGAGAGTATCCTCTGATTTCCATCAGCAGTTGTAACTACAATCTGTCAGTATCCTTTAGCCGCTAATATTCACCTTCCATTTTGCAATTCATTAGGTAGTAGCAGACACCAACCAAGAAGTAAATTTCACAAAAGCCAAAATGTTCCCACTCTGGAATATGCAGCATAGTCAAGGCTTCTTGGTCATCTCTGACATGCTTCTTTAGAGAGTTTCCATCCCCAAACCCTACAGATCAGATCAAAGCAATAAGCTGAACACAGATGTCCCCAGCCTCTACACCGGTGTCGGAATATTGCATTAGACACGCCAATTCACTGCTGCTCCCATTAGGAGCAATTGAACCATCCTTCAGCCAAAAGGCCTTCCTGAGTTGTAAAGCTCAAGTTTCAATCTACAAACACTATCCTTGTTCACCACCATTCAGTTCTTAAAAGAAAAAAACAAAACAAAAACAAAACAAAAAAGGCAACCCCTTTTTTTCTTTTTTTATTACAGAGTGCAATGAAAAAAGATTTCAAATATGAAATGTGGAAGCCACCACAAAACAGAGCTGGTGCACTCTGGCCAGCGGAGTGTACTGTGTCAATGACAGCCTTGGCTCTGAGAGATAAGCAAAATCTACTCTAGTTTCTGCTTCTTCCACGCTGTCAGGGAAAAGGACAAGCTAGAAAAAGATGACCACTGAATACTGAGTCATAGATCTGCATCATTATTTTTGTTCATAAGTCCATGAAAACTTTTAATCTAGAATATTAGAGTCTATCGGTTGGACTCGATGATCTTAGAGGTCTTTTCCAACCTCAATGATTCTATGATTCTATTAAATTTCCAATTTTTTCAGTTGAAAAGAAACAGCAATTCTACCTGCCTCTCCACACTACAAACTGTGTTTATGGTGCCTACAGGAGAAGAGGGAATCCAGGACTCAATGCACTATCACTTCAAGCTGCTATTTTCCTTTTTCAGCTGTTTACCATAGATTAATTTTTGTTCCCACTCCTTGTTCCTTTCTCAAACCTTAACTAAGCCTTAGTCACAGAAAGCTATAGCTGCACAGTTTGATATATGATTCTTCCAGTGGAAAAATCACTGATCTCTGCAAGACAGTGACCAGTACCAAAGTGACCAACTCATTAGCTTTCTTTGCTGAAATAGAAAATGTCAGTTTTAAAGACACTTCGTAAATAAGTGTACTTCCCATACGATTCAGTTAAACTACCAACGTCCCCTCAAAGAAAGTCACGTACTGCACACAGCAGCTGCTGTGCAGTTGTGTGGCTTTTCCAAATTATTTCAAATATATATAAGCCATTTGTATAAAGTAAAATATTTTTATTACAGTCTTTCATAATTGATACTTTTTGGATTAACGGCGTGTTATATTCTGTTTTGTAAGAAGATTTGTGTTTCAGTGTATACAGGCTACAGTGAAGAGTCCTGTTTAGTAAAGAATGAGAAATTCCATGATTATATTACCATGTTTATTCTGATTTAAGTTGAATCTCTGTTTGTTATTTTGTTTCCTTACATACTTTGCTTTATGTCTTCCCACATCAGCTGTTACTGGAAGTGGAAAATATCAACTGCATTGCTGCCGATTGGAAAGAAGGTGCAAAAGGCACCTACATCAGTGCAGTGAACAACATCCGTGTGATCGGGGCTGAGGTTGCTTATTTCATAAAAACTTTACAGGTAAAAGACACAGCTTTGCCACCTACAATTCTTAAGTGGACGTAGTGGGGTTATGATGCTGCTGCTTTGATTTTGAACCTTGTCCAGTATGGTCAGCCAGTGCTTCAGGAAGAGCTGTACAATGCATGCAGTTGAGATCCAGCTAATTATACTAGTTATCAACTCTGTAAGGACTTCTCACAGCCACAAAAGACGCAAATTAAGCTAATGTGGTTGAAAAGAGGTGCCAACTAATTAAAGACCAGTAGGTGGCAACATTTCCATATGATGATATAGGCAAGAAGGCATTCAATGGAAATGAGGCAAGGCCTACCAGTTCAGTGCTTACAAGAGTTTTGCCAGCATTATGTGTGCGCGCTAGAAGTAAATTAGTATCTCGCTAATTAGCACCACTGAAACAAGCAGGAGCTGGCTCACTTGATAGTGCCATATTTGCTGTCTACAGGCACGATAAACTGTCCAGTTGCCTTCCAGTTGTGAACTTCATGCTCCTGAAGGCAAGTGTTCACATTTACACATGCAGCGCAGAACTGCTCGGCTGCAGAGTTTAAGAGTATCAGCATTTCCCGCTGACTTCAGAAAGACTCATGAGTGCTTAGAACTGCTGAAAATCAGAACCCTGCCTGGCTATGGACTTGGTCCTAGTTAGGTGTTCATCTTAAAGTGCTGCAAGAGATAGTTCAGAGCCCACAAGGTTAAGCGCCAACTTTGCGAGCACCTCAGTATCAAAGAACACTTGTCCAGAATCTGCTGGGGTAAAGTCTACTGTTTCTACCTAGGAAACTCATATCTAGCCTCACACATTTGCTTCTGTAGCTTTCTTCTTTGTGTACAAATCCCAGGTCACTTGAAGATGGGTTCAGTTTCTCATTTACTATCTCTATTACCTGCACCATTTGCAGTCTAGGCGTCTCTTTCTTCTGTTACAAAAATGCATAAATGATCCTTAGACTTTCTTTTCTTTTCCCCAATTTACAAACTTCTGGAGTTTGACTTTAGGAAAAGTTAAGCCGCATTGTAAATGGATGTACTGCAGTAAAACGTATTCAGAGGAATCTGCTGTCTAACAATAAAGGTAGACAGGCCGGTACTACAGATCTGCTTTTATTTTGGTACACACATTACACAACAAAACAAAACTTTGTGTCAAAACAAAACTTTGTGTAAAAACTTCAAGCAATTAGCAACCAATCCTTCTTGTCTTTGGTCATTACAAAACCCAGCAAATCCCTGGATGAAATGTGACCCCTGCATGCAGCCTACATGTTGATTAATCTCCACCATCACCTTCCACCTTCAACACGTGTAATATCTCAGCAGTGCAGGACTTGTACAGGTGACACTTGGCAAAGAGGAGAATGAATGTTGCCACATCTAAGTTTGTCAGTGAAAATATTATTGAGTGATATGATCACATATTCTAAGCAGACACATGGAGAACAGACATGTGATAAAAAAGGGGCTCCATAATAGAGTAAATAAAGAAAAAATAAGATCATTTTGATGGAAGATGAAATTAGGGGCTGATCTAAATGAGAAAGAAGGTTCATATTTTGTCACCAAGGGTAACTTAATACGGTAACCATATGCCAACACTACAACAGTGAATCCATCACCACTAGGCATTTAAAATTCTAGATTGGATCATTTTCTATCAGGTCAGCATAATTTAAACAATAATTAACTCAAGGAACTCACACCCTGTTCGTTATGCAGGAAGTCAGTCTAGATGTTCGCAAAGGCCCAAAGGCCCATAGTGTAAGACACCCTCTTTGCCTGGTATTTAAAGCCTGTGTTCTTGTCTCCCACCACCACCACCTTAATGATCAGAAAATCTTCAGATACTCCCCTTGCGAAATCCATTTAATTGGCCACAGTCTGGGAGCACATGCTGCAGGAGAGGCGGGAAGAAGGATCCGAGGCATCAGACGGATAACAGGTAGGCTGTTCACCGAGGTGCAGGGCTAACATAGCACGTTTCTAAAGGAAAGAAACTTGCAACACACTGGTCTGTAGACTGGAATTAAATTATTGGCAGTGCTGGAGACACCTTGCATAAGAGCAAGCAAACCTTACGCTTCTCAGAAACAAGGGTAATTATTACATCTTCTTTCTCTACTAGTTAGGTTAAAAACTCTTTAGTGGAAGACTTTAGTGGAAGGACATACATAGTTAATATGTTTTTAAAATTACTGTCATTCACTGGGTTGCATCAAGCCCTACACAAAGACAAAGCAACATACCAAGAATCCTTGGTTTTTCCTATTCGTAAAGCTTTACAGGCCGGTAATAAGCTCACAGATAATAAAATGCCTCCTTCATAGTAATACTATGCCATTATATAGGCTATTGGAAAAATATTTTACTTCTGCTGGAATAAGTTTGCAGAAAGGTTTACAAAACCATATTATTGCACATTTTTTTCAGTTCAGCTTAGAATTCACATCATTATTATTCAACATGGCTCATGCACTACTGAATATCTGATGTTGTAAGTTGGCAAAAGACATATTAACACGTGCAACACTTCTCTCTCTCCCTCCCTCCCTCCCTCAACCAATAAATGTGGGGGGTTTTTAGGCTTAGACCCTGCTGGGCCTTATTTTGAAGGTACTCCTCCTGAGGTGAGACTGGATCCTTCAGATGCAAACTTTGTTGATGTTATTCACAGTAATGCTGCTCACTTTCCTGCCATAGGTAAGTGTTCACGTGCAAGTAAATATCCACAGGGATGGGCATGTCAACCAAGACACTGACATCATTCCATGTGTATCTCAGGGCTTGGAATGTACAACACCACTGGTCACCTGGACTTTTACCCAAACGGAGGAACTGTGATGCCTGGATGCACTGATTTAATTCCAGAAATGAAACAAAACGATTTTGAAGTTATCATTGCGGGTAAACATACACTCCCAACATGCACAGTACTTTATTTTCATTCAATCCTGAAACGTGAACTGTGAAAGTAACTGTCTGTTTGGGAGAAAACAGCAAAACAAAATTGTTTTTTGCCTATTTACTCATAAATAAGAAAAGTAAATAAGAAACAATAAAGGCTGGATCAGAACAGTGCTCCCCAGGGAACACTGTAGGGAGAGGGGGTGTAATACAGGCCTAAGCTTTGCTTGTGTAATTTGAAATTGGACCTGCAGAACACAAAAAGGCAGGGATCAGGGAGCCTGCAAGTCCAACAACCCAACAACCCCACCAGGAGGTTTTCCAGGCTGAGACAGGCCAGTGTCACGACCAAACCAGCAGCATGACACCACCACCTTTGGTTTCTTGCAGATGCTGCAAAGAGCATCCGACACTTACAAGGCACGAATTAGGCAAAAACACTCAGTGTTTCCAGGGACTGTACATGCCTCACCTCTCCACCTGAGACCTCTCTCTTCGCAGGCTTTGGAGAGGTTGGCAGAAGGCTGACAGATCCTCTTTGCTCTATGAAGCCTTTTAAAACTGTAATTAATGTCATCTTGCTGTGACATCTCATATATATATATATATATATATGGCTGTCTTCTTAAAAGGGACTATTACACCATAGCAGAGTAATACATCTCACTTGAAATCTTGGGGTAACTGGCACACAGTTCTCTGGATAAAACACAGACAAAACAGTAACTTCTACTGCAACTAGAAGTGTGTACATTCAGACAAAAAATTATTACAAGACCACTCTGCTGTTCTGTGCCTTGGCTGTTTCCATGGTGAGGCAAGTGCAACTCTTGTACAGGATAGCAGGAGGTTATTTCACACATGCTCATAAACTTTGTTCCGGCAGAGGCTACCATCGTTGGGGGGTGCCATCACTCGCGCAGCCATGAGTTTTATTTTGAAAGTATCCTCTATCCCACCGGATACTTTGGATATCCCTGTGAAACATACCAATCCTTTGAGTCAGTAAGTATATCAGCCCAGGAATGGGTGAGCTGTAAAGAAAATAATCCAGGTCTCTGCACTCATGATAGGTCCCGCTATGTGCGCAGAGCACTTGGATGCTGGTGGCTGTGCTCTCATGCTGTGGTTTGGTAGGAGGAAGCATGCAGTGAGGCACAGCGCACAGTGACTCCATCAGCTATTCCACTCTGGGAAAATGAATCCTGAAGCACAGATGATATTCCCAAAATAGGGGAAAAAAAATTAAACCCCATGCAATTCTCACCCTAAACCTTTATGCAAAGAGCACGTAGGTTACATAGATCTATCCTACTAATTCCTGGCTGGAAGAAGAGACATTTGGAGCCTCCAGAATCCTTGACTATTCTCTAATTTACACTGGGCACTGATTAGAGCACTTAAATAAATGCACTTATGAATGATGCTCCTTCCCCCCCCCCCCGTACGGTGTTGCAATGTGAATGCAGGCAAGTTCCCTTCCACTAGAAGGGTAAAATTGGCTTATATGTTGTCCTAGACTCTAGCTGAAAAATATTTGAACTAGGGAGTTTCAGACCATCATCCACACAGGTATCAAACCTGCTCATTCTACACCCTCTTGGTATATGCATGGGTGCAGGAGCTGTTATCTGAAACAAGTTTATCAGGTTTTGGTGGTAAGATATGACAACATACAGCACTGCCACAGCTTTGCAAGATCAAAACAGCATCTTGAGCCTTAATTTTGGCAGAGCTAGGATGAAAAAAAAAAAAAAACACAACCCACCACCACACACCACAAAAAAACCCAAACCTCCTCATTAACTGATGCTCTTATGTTCCCTAGGGAGACTGTTTCCCATGTCCACAGGAGCGATGTCCAATGATGGGGCACTATGCTGACAGATTCCCAGCTAAACTGAAGAGGGTAAACCAAAAGTATTTTTTAAATACAGCAGCAGACCCACCTTTTGCTAGTAAGTGGAGAAGGTTTGTTACAGTTGTTCACATGTTTGAAACATGATTGCCTTGATGTCATTTACAGCCATGCACCTGTGTCGCTTCTAAAAACAACTGCTAACATCTCTGACAAAAAATGCTACATTAGTTATCAAAATTCAAGCTCACCAAGTCTTTCATTTACTAACATGAATGAATTCCAGTTAGGAAAAAAAAAAAACTTTCCAGTATACTAGCATTTTTAGATCTCGCATATCAATGACAATCTAGTTTTATTTTGCTTTTCTTTATGCAGCTTGGAGACAAAAAGTATTTATCAAACTGTCTGGTGTAAAGAAAATGAGGGGGGACATAAACCTAGTTTTCCATGACACAGAGGGGAACGCAAAAGAATATGAAATTGCCAGGTAAGATAAATTAATATTTCCCTATGGCATTTAATGCTGCTAACATTAATCTACACATTTTCCACATATTTAAGCAGTGCAAACATTCACTCTGTGTTACAGACGTTCTACTTAACATCAGATATGAAAGAAGTTATCACATAGATAAGACCCGTGAGGGCAGATGGATGGCTGTAAATATGAAGTGGAAGTCACTTCCTTTTCATGAGTTCCATGTTTCTCTGAGTTGCTCTTAAAAAAATAAACATACACCTCTGGAATGCACATAATTCATACAATGCTCACCCGATTCACATGCACTGAAGCACAACCACTCCCACACTAGCGTGGCAACACACATGTCAGCATACTCACTCCACATGCTGACAAGACTCTCTGCTCTGCCAGTGACTTGCTGTATGATCTCATGCAAGGCAGTCCTATGCCTGAACTTATCAAATTTGCAAAGTGGATAGCTCCTTCCTGCCTGGGATATATTAAAAAACCATCACTACTGCATGAGTGGCACATTTATATAGTCTGGCCAGTGGGCTTTATTCACAGCTCATATCATCTCCCACCGAAATAGCAGCTCCCACTCTCTTCTGTACCTGCTCTGAAACAAGCGCTTCCATGCATTCTCCCACCATCCTCTATGCACGTGCAGAGTAAAGCCCCACAGAAGTTCGCAGCTTATCTGTAACATCCTCCCTGAAAACCTTGCCTGGAGCTCTCCCTGCAGCGATACCTGCAAAACTCAGCACACTTGGGTGCTAGAGGCAGCTCCAGCCTCACCCTTATCATGTCTCAGTGGTCTCCTGCCACATGCACATTTAAAGTTTTCACTATTGTTTTTCATCCTTTCCCTGTTCAGAGTCCTGGTCCAGTGTCATGTGCTGTTGCAAAGAACAGCAAAAGTGCAAATTTCTGTTGTGACAAAGAGGAAACCCCCAAATCTTGTAGAGAATGTGATCTAGTTCAGTAATCTCTAAACTGTTAAACTTAGCATTGCTGTCTTCATTCTATTTGCAGTGGAGTCCTCTCTCAAGATCAAGTTTATACAAAATACCTTGATGTTGAAATTAACCCAAAAAATACTAAAAAAATTGAATTTCTCTGGAATAAAACCATATTTACTCTGCTCTGGGCAAGAGTAGGAGCAGAAACAGTCAATATAATTCACGGAGAAGATGGACATAGGTAAGTATATCCCTTTTACAGGTCAGAAGGGATGGGAAAGGAATGCAAAAACTCTGGGAGACAGGATTGAAAAAAATGGTCTTCATAAATTGGACACATGGCTTGCAATCGACAATGTGAATTTCAGTAATAACAAGGACAAGACATTACACTTTGGACAGAAAATCAAACATTCAAGTACAAACCAGGGATTAACTGTCTGGAAAGGAATACAGCAGTGAATAATTTGGAATGTATACTGTTTTGCCACAGCAAAACAATTACAAACCAAGACAAAGCAAGTCTTATCCCCAGGTGCATTACCAGGAGTATTGTACAGAAGATCCAAGGAGTAATTATTCTAATTTGAATAACTGGCATAAGACTGTAACCAGAAGCAGAGTCATTTTCAAGTTTGGAGAGTATACTTCAGGAATAATGCACACAGACTGAAGTCTGGAAAAATTGCAAAAGAGATGTAGAAAACTTTATCTGTGTAGAGCAGCTGAAGGAAATGTGTTTCTCAATAAAGAAAAGCCTGGAGAGGAGCACAAAAACATATGCATAAGCTGCCTGTGAAGGGTCACAGTCAACTATTCTACATATCCACTGGGTTTAGGTCAAGGTTTAACTGATGTATTTTACAACAGAAGAAATATTGGTTAGATATTAGGAAAAAAGCTTCCTTATATTTTGGCATTGGCATGGATTATTTAGAGAAGCTGATGAAATCCCTTTCAGCATGAGCATCTAAAAAAAGCTGCAAAGCTTCGATTGGGGTAATCTAGTTAAGCACCTAGTCTAAATAAAGTGAGCTTAACAAGATGCCTTTCTGACTTCTTATCTACAGCTCTATATTTGTGAATCTAGAGATTAATTTTATTCATGTATTAAAACTCAAATTTTACAGCTTGTCCCCAAAAGAAGGAAGTTCACCTTGTTACTGTTAACATGCAGATGCTAATATTCTGTACAGCAGGCTTTTAGGAAGACTTAAGTGGGTTTATGGATCGAACTAACAACCCTCAAGGTGACAGCTGACAACCTTTCATTTTTCTTTGGTGGAAAATAGATAAGTAAATCTTGATTCAAGTATTTTTTTTTTTCTTCCCAGGTCAACTTTTTGCGGCCGTGGAACTGTGACATATGGAGTTCCCCAGTTACTTACACCTTGCTAGAGGTCATCAAGTCCAACGGTTCTGTACACAGCAGCTGAGCAAATAATCAATCAGTCCTGTGCATGGGAATGTTGGTATGTTGGTACACAAGGCCATTAAAGCAAAACTCAAACTGCCTGTCGCTTCCTTTATTTTTTCAGTTCTTTGCAAACACACTTGTCAGTGTTTTTCACATTTGAACCAAGTTTATTGTGCTCATAACTATGGAAGCAACTGGAAATCATATATGCTAAAATCCATTTATAACACTGCACAGTCTTACTCTACTAGTGCCTCAAGAAAAGCAGGTAAGAACTGTTTCCCATCACATTGATAACTTGCCAGATTTTCTGTCTATCAAACACTCTTGAGGCAGCACGTTACCTCATCAGACCCCTGGGGCTGGGAATGGTCCCAAACACCTCCTTTCCTCAGCCTCTGCTATTGCTCAAAACTTTCCAACCCCACACAAGAGCACTGCCCTCAGAAGCTGCTGTGGGATGAGGCAGGAACAGAACAAGACCGGGATATTTCTTCAGCAGGTCAGAACAGCCCTTTGGACACTGCACCTTTAGGGAAGCAACAGGCAAAGCCAAACCTCAAGTGTTCCCCGCTTCAGAAGAAGCTAAACGGCTAAGTCACAGCACCTGGCTACTGTTTCATTTCAAACACACCTTTGCTGTGGCCACTGATAATCCTGGAGACAAACTCTGACTTTGAATAACTCCAGGCTTTGCAAAACCTGGGATTGACTATTTCACATTAAAACGAACACTACTGCTCTGCAAAGCATGGCATGAATGAGCCACCTGAAGCTTTAAGAATCCAAGGCAGCAAATATTTTTCTAAGTATAAAAACCAAACTCTAAGTTAATGAATAGGAAGAGTTAAAAATTTATTCACTCCCATTTCCCCATGTTTGATAAATGATGTACAAGCACTTGGGCAGATACACTTCTAAGAAATGGAGTAGAAATACAATATTAAGAATGTATTTATAATGAGTATAAATATCCGAATGAAATATTTTTTTTAAAATAACAGTAAATGTTGTATCCTTGACTAAACACTAACCAAGCCTGTATGAAATTAGAAGCATAATCAAACACCATTCTGAGATTCAGCCAAGAGAGTTCTGCAGTCCTGAGTACCACAAGTCCCCCAGGGACTTGACAGGTGGCAAGGGAAGCGTGAACAATGCTGAGAAGCACTGCACTGTGTCCCAGGAGAGAGCCACGGCATCCCGCAGCACGGGAAATCCAGTCCTCTCCTCTGCCTGCTTCCTATTCCAGACTACAGCTTCTTCAGGACTGCTGAAACATAGCAAGGCTTGTTTCCTTATTTGTTGCTTTCTTTCTTGAAAGCCATCTTTCTTCCAACAGCCCCTGACTGTGAGGCTGCAAGGACCAGAACGGCTCCTCCAGGCATAGCAAGCATCCTGCATCGTACTGAAGGACATGCATCCCAGCCCTACCCCTTCTTCCCAAAGGAGAAGCAAGCAGCTGAAACCCATCTGACCACAGCCTAAGGAATTGTTTCGTTATTCAGTTTGCCTTATGTTATTACTATATTGAATAAGAGCAACAGACTAACTGTGATAAAATCGTAACTCAAATCTTTTCCACCAGCTCTTAAATTAAATGGGAAAGACTATTCTCCCCTCATTTTGAACAAGGGGGGAAACTTATCAGTGTACTAGGGCATGTACTGATTCTCCTGTGTCACTGATACGAACATATTTACAAACTAAAATGCTACTTCAATTAAGGATGGGAGCACTGAGCTCTAAATTAAAATCAAAGGTGATATTTTAGAAAAAATTAAAAATTTCCCTACTATTTAAAGAAATAAATCCCACTAGCATGAACAATAGCAGTGTGATACCTATGCACACAGCTGGTATCCATTTGGTCATTCCCAGAGGTGGAGATTAGGGAATGTCAGCTCTGCAAAGGTATGTGGCCGCAGCCAAAAAGCATAGCCAAGCTGACAAGGCTTTCCAGGTGAAGAGTTAGCTGAGGTCTCATTTCTTCTTGAGCTCACTTACAGCCTTCTCCTAAAGATGAACAGGACCAAGGGATTCCCGCACCTAGTCCTGTTCATTTGCACAGGCTGTTTTTCACCTTTTAGTTGATGTCTCTAGTAGAACAACCTATTGAGTTCTGTAACATTGCTACACAAAGCGGCCATGTCACTATTTCTGAGGGAATTTTGTATGTTATTGATAAATATTTCCAGCATGTTTGCTCTCAGTTCATCACTCAGAGAAGGGCTTTCTCAAAACTTGGGTTACACGGGTAGTATAGAAAGGATCCAAAGGGGTAGACAACTGTCCTTCTACATCTACTTATTTCAACAAGGAAATGAAAGGGACACCAGGAGGTGGTCAGATTCTTTCACTATGAAAAGACCTACCAGGCCCACTAAGAAGTTTTCCTAAAGGGATAAGGTTTCGCCAAATTGAGCTGATGTCAGGAAATGGGCACAAAAGACACAGAAGCACAGGAGCATTCCACATCCAAAGTCACTTGATGCAGGGCAAGGGAGGGGACTTAAAGATGATGCAGTTCCTTACTAACTCCCCCAGTAGACCCCTACATCCCAGCTACAAAACATTAAAAACAAAAGCCTTCCCAGCCAAGACAAGCCCCTAAATGCACTGCCACACAGACCCACATAATTCTTTTTAATGTCCCGCTCCTGATCATAGAATCATTGAGGTTGGAAAAGACCTCTAAGATCATCAAGTCCAACCGTCAACCCAACACCACCATGTCCACTAAACCATGTCCCTAAGCGCCTCATCTACTCGTCTTTTAAATACCTCCAGGGATGGGGACTCCACCACTTCCCTGGGCAGCCTGTTCCAATGTTTCACCACTCTTTCAGTAAAGACATTTTTCCTCACATCCAATCTAAACCTCCCCTGGTGCAACTTGAGGCCATTTCCTCTCGTCCTATCGCTCGTTACTTGGGAGAAGAGACCGACACCCACCTCGCTACAACCTCCTTTCAGGTAGCTGTAGAGAGCGATGAGGTCTCCCCTCAGCCTCCTTTTCTCCAGGCTAAACAACCCCAGTTCCCTCAGCCGCTCCTCATAAGACTTGTTCTCCAGACCCCTCACCAGCCTCGTTGCCCTTCTCTGGACGCACTCCAGCACCTCGACGTCCTTCTTGTAGTGAGGGGCCCAAAACTGAACACAGTATTCGAGGTGCGGCCTCACCAGGGCCGAGTACAGGGGCACGATCACTTCCCTACTCCTGCTGGCCACACTATTTCTGATACAGGCCAGGATGCCATTGGCCTTCTTGGCCGCCTGGGCACACTGCCGGCTCATGTTCAGCCGGCTGTCGACCAACACCCCCAGGTCCTTCTCTGCTGGGCAGCTTTCCAGCCACTCTTCCCCAAGCCTGTAGCGCTGCATGGGGTTGTTGTGGCCGAATTGCAGGACCCGGCACTTGGCCTTGTTAAACCTCATACAATTGGCCTCGGCCCATCGATCCAGCCTGTCCAGGTCCCTCTGCAGAGCCTTCCTACCCTCGCGCAGATCAACGCTCCCGCCCAACTTGGTGTTGTCTGCAAACTTACTGAGGATGCACTCAATCCCCTCATCCAGATCATCAATAAAGATATTAAACAAGACCGGCCCCAGCACTGAGCCCTGGGGAACACCGCTCGTGACCGGCCGCCAACTGGATTTGACTCCATTCACCACAACTCTCTGGGCCCGGCCGTGCAGCCAGTTTTTGACCCAGCGCAGAGTACATCTGTCTAAGCCGTGAGTCACCAGCTTCTCTAGGAGAATGCTGTGGGAGACGGTGTCAAAGACCTTACTGAAGTCCAGGTAGACCACATCCACAGCCTTTCCCTCATCCACTAGGCGGGTCACCTGGTCATAGAAAGAGATTAGGTTGGTCAGGCAGGACCTGCCTTTCATGAATCCGTGCTGGCTGGGCCTGATCCCCTGGTTGTCCCGCTCATGCCTTGTGAGCGCCCTCAAGATGAACCGCTCCATAATCTTCCCCGGCACCAAGGTCAGGCTGACAGGCCTGTAGTTCCCCGGATCCTCCTTCCGGCCCTTCTTGTAGATGGGCGTCACATTGGCAAGCCTCCAGTCGTCCGGGACCTCCCCCGTTAACCAGGACCGCTGATAAATGATGGAGAGTGGCTTGGCGAGCACCTCCACCAGCTCCCTCAGCACTCTCGGGTGGATCCCATCCGGCCCCATAGACTTGTGAGCATCCAGGTGGCATAGCAGGTCATTGACTGCTTCCTCTTGGATTACGGGGGGTTCATCCTGCTCGCCGTCCCTGTCTTCCAGCTCGGGGGGCTGAGTACCCTGAGGATAACTGGTCTGCCTGTTAAAGACTGAGGCAAAGAAGGCATTGAGTACCTCAGCCTTTTCCTCATCCTCGGTGACAATGTTCCCCCCCGCATCCAATAAAGGATGGAGATTCTCCTTGGCTCTCTTCTTGTCATTAATATATTTGTAAAAACTTTTTTTGTTGTCTTTAACGACAGCGGCCAGATTGCGTTCTAGCTGGGCTTTTGCCTTTCTCATTTCCTCTCTGCACGACCTAACGAGATCCCTGTACTCTTCTTGAGTCGCCTGCCCCTTCTTCCACAAGCGGTAAACTCTCCTTTTTTTCCTGAGTCCCAGCAAGAGCTCCCCGTTCAGCCAGGCCGGTCGTCTTCCCTGCCCGTTCTTCTTACAGCGTACAGGGACAGCCTGCTCCTGCACCTTTAAGACTTCCTTCTTGAAGACTGTCCAGCCTTCCTGGACCCCTTTGCCCTTCAGGACCGTCTCCCACGGGACTCTCTCAACCAACGTCCTGAACAGGCCAAAGTCTGCCCTCCGGAAGTCCATGGTTGTGGTTTTGCTGCCCCCCCTCCTTACTTCACCAAGAATCGAGAATTCTATCATTTCATGGTCGCTAAGCCCAAGACGGCCTCCGACCACCACATCTCCCACCAGTCCTTCTCTGTTAGTAAACAGCAGGTCGAGCGAGGCGCCTCCCCTGGTAGGCTCACTTACCAGCTGTGTCAGGAAGTTGTCTTCCACACACTCCAGGAACCTCCTAGACTGCTTCCTCTCTGCCGTGTTGTATTTCCAGCAGACGTCCGGGAAGTTGAAGTCCCCCACGAGAACAAGGGCTAGCGATTGAGAGACTTCTGCCAGCCGCTTGCAGAACGCTTCATCCGCCCCTTCATCCTGGTTGGGTGGTCTATAACAGACTCCCAGCAGGATATCTGCCTCGTTGGCCTTCCCCCTCATCCTTACCCATAGACACTCAACTGTACCATCATCACAATTGTTGAGCTCTATACAATCGAAACACTCCCTAACATACAGGGCCACCCCACCGCCTCTCCTTCCTCGCCTGTCCCTTCTGAAGAGTCTATAGCCATCCATTGCAGCACTCCAGTCATGAGAGTCACCCCACCATGTTTCTGTGATGGCGACTAAGTCATATCTCTCCCGCTGCACAATGGCTTCCAGCTCCTCCTGCTTGCCGCCCATGCTGCGTGTATTGGTGTAGATGCACTTGAGCTGGGCTATCGATTTCACCCCCGGCATCGGCATGCCACCCCTCGGCTCATCTCTAGCGAGCCTGGTTTTATCCCCTTCCCCCTTTGAACCTAGTTTAAAGCCCTCTCAATGAGCCCTGCCAATTCATGAGCCATGATCCTTTTCCCCCTGTGAGACAGCTGAACTCCGTCTGTCACCAGCAGGCCCGGTGCTGTGTAAACCTCCCCGTGATCAAAAAAACCAAAATTCCGCCGATGGCACCATCCCCTGAGCCACGTGTTGATCAGGTGTGTTTTCCTGCTCCTTTCAGTATCCTTCCCTGCCACTGTAGGGATAGAGGAAAACACTAGCTGTGCTCCCGATCCTTCAACCAGTCGCCCCAGTGCCCTGAAGTCCCTTTTGATCACTGCAGGACTTCTCTCTGCAACCTCATCACTGCCAGCCTGTATAACCAGCAGCGGGTAGTAATCAGAAGGCCGTATCAAACCAGGGAGCTTCCTAGTGATGTCTCTGACCCAGGCCCCAGGGAGGCAGCAGACTTCCCTGTGGGACGGGTCTGGTCGGCATATCGGGCTCTCTGTTCCCCTCAGAAGGGAATCGCCTATGACAATTACCCTCCTTTTTTTCTTAGCAGCGGAATGTGTTGCTGATGTGTTGCTGCCTGGGAATTACCCTACCTCTGGAGCGCCAATCTTATTCTGAGCTCCAGCACGCCAATTCAAGAAATCTATGTCCATGGATTTTGGAGTTTTCAGAGAAACCAACCATTACATTTGTTTTCCAGCTTAACTATAATCTGAAATTTCCTATCTTTCTGGGAACGTTTCCAAGGATAAAGCAGACTATAAAAGTACATGCAAAGTTTGTACATCAGTGCATGGAACTTCAAGGCTGCATTGTAAGTAGTTCAGGTTTTGGGGTTTTTCTTTTATCTCATCAGGTATGTGGCTTCCCAAGACTCAGCAGTTTAAAGGGGAATGGCAGCTCATGTAGGTGTCCTTATACTAGTTCTAGAATAGCTACTATACATCCAATTAGAAGAGTAGCCTCAACAGGAAAAAAAAAATCACTCTGGATTTAAGCTATGCTTTAGTAGATTTAGGAGCCCCACAATCTCTAGTGGAGCAAACAAACATAAAGCTGACTCATACATGTCTCACACATGGAGTAGTCATAGGTACATGTTGCAGAGAAGACAGACACAGCACCCTTTTCACCTCGAGAAAACTCAGCACCAGAAAGCTAAGTGTGCTTGCTAATCAGGTGGTTTAGCAAATCCTCGCTGCTTCTTTTTCTGTTGGTCTAGATGCTTGGAATTTGGATACTTGCACTATTTCTGCTCAGCGCAGCAGAAGGTAAGCATATGGGGTTAGTATTTATACAGTCTTTCTATGCTGCTATATTTTGTGGGATATTATTCTACACTATGGTGCCTTAAAACTTGCTGATTGAGGTTACGTGGTTCACTTTCCTATACAAGAATGGTGAGACAAGAGAGTGACTGAGTGGGTGTGTGAGTGAGTGTTGTCTTTCTTCTTCTCAAGTCTGGAAATCCCACCCTAGGAGCGCGCAAGAAATGCTGGTGTTTTCTATCTCAGAGCAAAGCTATCGCTCTACCAAACCTAGGAAATTATTTGTTGTACTCTTCTTTAGTGATAGAAATGGAGAAAAAGCCGGGGGCGGGGGGCGGAGGCAGTCTAATGAGGGTATAGCTTTATATTCGGCAGAAGCCACTGGCTTGTATAGTATAGGACTTCTCGAGTACAGTGTAGTCAGCTGTTCAGCAGAGTCCCAAGTTATTGCTGATTATTTGCAATATCTTGGCTTGGTACTAAGAGAAACTCATCAGCTGTCTTTGCCTTAGGCAAAACACAGCTGGGGAAAGATATCCAAGGTATGGTACAGGATACCCACGGAGGAACTCCACTGAATATTTTGTTGATGAGCAATAGGGTGGCTTCTTTCCTTGGGGTAAACTGTAGCTTTTGAAGATCTGAGAGAGGGCAACTGCTGCTCTTTGCTTTCTGTAAACCGTAGGATATTCAAGAGACCAAGAGACCTCCAGAGAAGAGATGCTATGAGTTATGACTAGCCTGCTCCACTTCTTTGCTCATTCACATATTATTGATCTAATCTGTGTGCTACAGGCAAAGAAATTTGCTATGAAAGGCTTGGATGTTTCTCAGATGATATACCATGGTCTGGGACTACGGAAAGACCAATCCATAAGCTACCCTGGGATCCAGAAAAGATAGACATTCACTTCCTCCTGTACACAAGAGAAAACCCTACTAACTTTCAAGTAAGAACTATTGCAGTTTAAATATTAGTAAATAAGAACTATTGCAGTTCAAATATTAGTAAATCACATGCAATAAAAAGAGTAAATAAACACAGACTTCAGCTGTGTTCCTGGGAAGTGTTAGAAACGGCCAAGTCTCCACTTTATTCAAGAGAGAACCTCTTCCAGCTCCTTGGCAGGGTCTCTGGGCAGAACTCTCATCCTCCTCCAGCCCTCACAAAGCAGCACTCCCCCATGTTTTCTGTATGGCCACTGAGAAGTACTGGGAAACTCTGCATTTTTAAAATCATTGGGTAATTTTTTTCCACAGATAGGATGAAAACACGTTAAAAGTAAAGTCTTGGCTGCTATAAGGTACGTGCCAAAGCTTGCTCTGAATGGAGATACAGACCTTAAGCCACAGTCATGTGAACACTTGCAGATGAGTTTAACATTGCATAACTTTTAAACCCCTGTACAGATGAGCATAGTTCAGGTCTTTGCAATTTTGATAAACTATTTACAGAAAGCAGATTTAAATGTTTATTAATTTAATATCTACAACAGGACATCTCTGCAGTTGATGCCTCAACAATTGAATACTCAAATTTTAACACAAGTAGGATAACCAGATTTATCGTTCATGGATTTATAGATAATGGAGAAGAAAACTGGCTGTCAGACATGTGCAAGGTAGGTACCACAGGGAAATCCTGTCCCTCTGAAGTTCCTTAGTTTGCACTTATAAACACATTCCTATAAGTTGTCCGTTTTCTCCATTTCTAACCAATTTCTCTCATGGTACTTGTGGTGATAAGAAGGGGAAAAAAGGCCACATTTTCAGATTGTTAGCAACTTAAATATGTAGCTCTGTACCTTGAGGAAAAGCACGAGGTAAAATGCATTCAATTCTTCCCTTCAGTGAAGTGAGCGACAACAGGATTTGGCTCATAAGCGCCCTTTTTCTTGGTAAAAATAACACAAACCTTGGAGCAAGATACTGCTTAGGAACTAGGGCGATTTCAGAAACAACTGCAGACTCATAACTATTGCGTCATATTTTTCCAGACAATTTCTAGATGTAGAAAGTCCATCACAAAGGTATGGGCTGCCACATGGGTGTTGGAGGCTGAGGACATGGGTTGACCATTAACAGAAGCAATAAAGCTGTAGAAATTTACATCCAGAAGGGACCTCAAGAGGATCATTTCAAACAAAGCTTTCAATCTAGGACTTGCTATGAACAGTGAATGAAGTAAAGCACTCTGCTTTATTGATTTTTGTGCTAATTCCCCAAGTTATTTCTTAATCCTGTCCCCATACAAAGTTGCAATTCCAGCTTGTGGTCTTCTCAAATCCTATAAACATGCTCTCTATTGCAGCTGCAGCTAATGAAAGCTACTAGTCATACAGCACAGAGCAAAATACCAGTTGATGGCATGAGACACTTTTAGGATAAGGTTTTTCAACTAACTATTCACACAACTACAATTTTGTTTAAATTTTATATTCCTATTTTACTTATGCGAAAGTCCACTAAAATCAAGATATTTCACATTTATTGCACCCTTGTTACCTGCTTCTCTTTGATACGAGGTCAAAAGAAAAAAAATAAATTTATTTGACAGTTTCTCATTGAAAAAAATTGATGTTGATTATCACTTTACGAACAGTGAGGAATGACTGTTGCATTTGTTAGTTAATAATACGTTCAAAGTATCAGAAGCAGATTGATGTTTTTATAATTCTCAGTCTCCCATTTTCCACTCTTAAAATAGATATTTTTTTCTAGAACCTCACAATCAACAAGATAGCTCACATTTTGCTTCAGCTAGTCATTTAAATCCTTTTGATCAATTTTCACGAGGATGTAGAATTTAAAGATTTATCTCATGCCTCTTTCTCTATTACAGTGGCCTATGTTTTATCACAATGTTCCAATTTATTTAAAAAAAAAAAAATTGGTCTCAGTGAATCTTTTCAGTAAAGAGTGGAGGAAGTGGGATTGTGAATACATCAGCCCTCCTATGTGTATCTGTTATTTACTTTCCTTCCCATTAAGTAATAATCCTATCTGCACATTTATTTTTAGCACTTCTAACATAGCCACAGCACTTCTATTGCCTTTTTTTGTCCTTTGCCTTTTTTGTCCTTTGCCAGTTATAACTTGTTTTGGATGCTTTATAATGTCTGAACATAAAGCAAAGAATAATAAATATACCAAAGCTGCTAAAGCAAAATACATTTAGCCAAACATTCCAGCTCAGAGGAGAAAACCAAAGCTTCAGATTCTGTGGCAGACAGTAAAGTATCTGCCTATATTCCCAAATAAAGCCATAAATCCCAAACGAATATTCAGTGACACCAGCAATTTATGCACCCTCTTATAAAAACACAGACACGCTCTTTCTTACAAATCTGTATCAGAAAAACTCTTGATTTTTATCATCAAAAATATAAGTTCTAACTGAATTTGAATTAAAGAAGTACTTTTAAATCAATTAAGTGAATCAGTACATGGGTAGAGCTTTTATTTAGTGTTATATACAAAGTTTAATTGAAATTAAAAATTAGAAGCATCAGTATTTATATTGTTTTCCCTTCTGCAAAAAATACTGCTATTTTGGGTATTTGAAAGGATGATGTGGCCATTACTACAGCATACCACCCTATTTCAGCAGTGTCCCTATTTCAGCATTGTGTGAGCACACATACACCTATGAGCAGGCATGACCTCATATATATGCTAAGGTTTTGGTTCTTAAAATGTTCTCATACAAATTCATGCAACATTTATGAATTGAGCTGTAATAAGCAACATGAATCAATTCCAGTATTTACTGTGGGGCTCTTTGGTTTTTACTTTTGTTTTACAAAACAGAGGATGCTTACGGTGGAAGATGTGAACTGCATCTGCGTAAACTGGAAAAGAGGCGCAAGATGTCAGTACACCCAGGCATCAAACAACGTCCGTGTTGTGGGGGCTGAAATAGCTTATTTTGTAAACGTTCTTATGGTAAGAATCTTCTGGTTACAAAGCTATAGTTATAATGCTGATTTGAAAGAAATACGCTTCAGGAACTTTCATGAATATCAGTGTAACAGCAGAAAACGTTTTCTTCTACTCAGTGATCACTTTAGAAATTGTGCTGGAAACAGACTCTTTTTTTAAAGTCAGAGAAGTATGTCATAACAGCAGGGTTAGCCAACTTAGGGATATGAAGTGCTACAAGACGTCGCCATAGTACAGCCAGACTCTTATTCCACAGATGTTAACAGATGTAAAGTGTTGTGTAGTTTTAAATGTGCAGAGATAACAGACACAGCAAACTGCCTTTTCACGGAGACAAAACCTACCAAACGGCTCTTAGGAATGCCAGAAAACCAGCTGGCAGCCAGCAGCCACTGGAGGACAACTGCTCTCAGGTGAGCAACAACACCTGGGGACAAATAGGACCCAGCCAGCTGCCTCGGGGGAAAGCCATGGTGCACAGTGCCTAGATCTACAGAAGGTGCTGTGTGCCCCCTTTCTTAGCCAGCTTCATGTGGAAAGCGATGCTTGGTTTGAAGCCTTCTTTTAACCTAAATGCTTTCAACGCACATTTCCCATAGAAGAACTATAAATTACTTAGTACGCTGGGTCTAGGAGTGCTCTGACCCATGTCTCACTCTCTACATTTGCACTGCAGCCACCAAATTACTGTCCAAAAAGGCTGAAGGCATCCCTCCTCTCATGTCCTCCTCCAGCCGCACGTGGTGCCTGGTCTGCCGGGTGTAACTAAGAGTTCCTGCCTGGCTGAATCTTGCAAGCCAGCTAAGCATCCTGTGAATCTTAACGGGTCTAGGATGTAAAATGGATACAGAGCCTCTCAGGACTCTGTTGACAGAGCTGTTTAGAGTTTTAACAGCCTCTAAATGAGGGCAGCACCTGAATAAGGAGTTTTGAAAAAAAAAAACACCTATGTATTGGACATAAGTACCTAAACTGGCAAACAGATGCTGAAATCCTATAGGAGTTCCTGAGTCTGTAGTCAAATTAAAAGTAGTTTTTCAGCCCCTTTTTACTCTTCCCTGTTGCTGATGAAAACAGATGTAGTAATTTTTTATATTGTTATTTTCTCAGGAAAAATACAAATACTCTCTAGGCAATGTTCACATAATTGGCCACAGCCTTGGAGCACATGTAGCAGGTGAGGCTGGCAAGAGGCGGCCGGGGATTGGAAGAATAACTGGTAAGTCAGTGACTTAAGTTACAGCTCCTACTAAAGACACCACTGCTTAACAAAATGTTGCTGTTCATTTTCTCTTATGATTGTATTTGATTGTGGACTGTAGTTTAGTCAAGGGCAATTTGGACATTATAGAACTTAGCCTCTTCTCACAGTACACGGAGGAGCAGTGCCCTGGTAAGTGTGGGAAAACAGTCAGCATGATGATTATTTTGCTTGCATATGTTTACACAGCAAAGGAAAAGCTCCATACAGCCAACAGAGCCAGAAGGCCCCCTGCAATACATCAGCCGACTTGCTGATACACATTAATGGTTGCGGCAATCTCCACGGAGCTTGCTTTCTGGTGCTTCAACCTAGCAGCGTCACTAACCAGTGCTAGTTTGGAGCAGGACGGGAGCAATGCTCTAACATAACGATGTTCTGTTGTCCCTGCTAAAAACAAATCCACAATAGCTAATGTACAACCAGAACTAGATTGACCTGTCATGATTGTTTTTCATAATGATTTGTCCAACACTAATATAATAAAACAGACCAGGAGAGTAATCCCTACCTTCCTTGTCCTAGCAGCTTTTCTCCTGCCATTTTCATCTTTCATTAATCTGGCCTGTTAGATAGCAGCACATCTGATGCACAACATCACCCACTGCTTGCAGGTCCCTCCAAAGCGTGCTGGAAGCAGCACAACAGTGAGCAGCTAGTTATTTTGTACTGTAGTTTTGCTAACAACTATCATTTTCCAGAAGAGGATGGATTAAACCTGACGTTTCAGAAGCAGTAGGCTACCCTTCCTGATATACCAGCCATTATCACCTTGCTTTGCTATGTCTACATAAACTTTTCACCTAGTAGAGTACATTAACAGTAATTAAATTATTTTTTTATTTTATTTCCAGCAAACTTTCTAAAATTTCATTTCTTCACTTAGCTGTAGATACACTAAATCTCTGTATTTCCTTGGCAGCAAAAATTGAGACGCATAGGATTATATCATCTGTCCAGATTCAAGTAGACTTACTAAGAAAGTGCACTCATACCTAAAGAAATAGGGGATTCAGTTGAAATCTGACTTTTTCTTTTTGAAGGGGATCACAGGCATTATGCTTATACCTGTATTAGTTTGAGCTACATGAGCTCACTCTTACTTTCCAGATAACGACAGAGCTCACTGATCAGAAAGCCCCCCCCCCCGCATTTTCACTATATTCCTAACTAATAGCCTGTCCCTTTTAAGGGCTCCCACATTTCTGAGTTTAGACATTTTTAAGGACTATGATGTTGTTCTCTTAATTTTCAGCAGCTATACTGATTCAGTTTCTGCCTCCCCAGCACTGAATTGCTCTATTGTCTTTCCCTGTTGCAAGTTACGCACTCTATGCTCTGAGAAAGTGAGGAAGCCTCTCGCTACTGCTGAGCTGGGTTATCCTCTTCAGTTCTTTCAGAGCAGACATTTTTGGTTCTGGTTTGTTTTATAGCTGTCCACATGTCGCCCTGAATACACAGACTGTGGACATCCTCCACTGGTCTCATAAATAGCGTCTGTCTCTCGCAAGATATAACAGATCAAGCCTCTGTGACTGTTAGCCTGAAGTGTTTTCATCTTGCCTTTGACCCGACAGCAAGTTTTCATTTTTCAGCATCCTTTGGCTTGTAATCTGCTTTCTACCCACACTAGAGAAAGTGACTCTTGAAGGAACAATTTTGCAAGACTTAAATGATGAAAACGCGCATGGCCGAGAGGCAAAGCGAAGCTCCGTGGAAGTGCAGGCTGTCTCAGCCCTCTGCCCGCAGCAGGAGCATCAGTGCAACATAGCCACCGCATAACCATTTGCCATATCCCTGAACTGTTCCTCAAGGGATGGCCCTCATCTTTCTTAAATTGTTTAACTGACTCTTTAAAAAAGCAAATGGCAATCAAATAGGCATATTTATTGCAATACATATTTATTTCTAAAAAAGGTATTCCAGAGACCTCACAAAACCAAAGACACCATTTCCAGTATTTTAAAACATCCAGTACTCTCCCAGAAAATAAAACTGAAAAGCAGTATTATCAGCTAAACTCATCATCAAACCACTCCTTTCTCAAAATACAGGTAACTCACCCTGCAGTCTGCATTCTTTAGCAATTTTTTAACATGCTCAGCATTTCCAGAGTTTAAAGCTATGGGCCTGATCTTCTTCATCATGCAGACAGCGCCAAGGGCAGTGTGCATTAAGCAGAGTGGCCTTTCGTACACAAAAGACAATTTTAGGTATTATTAACACAGCCCTTTTAAATTGTTACTTTTCCTCAGGGATTTCAGGCTTGGTGAACCTTGGACTAATAGTCTACAAAATTCAGTCTAAAAGCAAAATCTGCTGCCCAGGGACAACAAGAGATGCGAGTATAAGCTAGCAAAAATTGTGCAATTTGCAAGACTTTACAAGCTCCTGAAATTGCTGCAACAATTTGGGAAACAACTGAATTCTGTTTTCTGCCAGAATCAAAAGCAAAGATTGTCACTTCAAAACAAGATGCTTTTCCAAAAGCTGTCTGGAGCCAGAAGTAGGCAGGTTGGTTTCAACACTTCCAAGCACATGGGGCGCTATCAGCATCAATTTCTGTTTGAGTATGCTCAAACCAAGCAGATCCGTTATATGGGATGCAGACACAGCAAGCTCGATTTGAACAACATTATTAAAGGGAAGTTCAATTAAAAAAAAAAAAGTTATATCAAAGTGTTGGGATTCAATATTGATGTGAATCAGTAAAATTCAATAAGCTTCGCACAGGTAACCTTTTCTTCTGCCCGAGAGAAAAGCCACTTGGTAAGTGAGAGCACACATCATCATTTTATTAATGCCTATTCTACTTGGGTATAAGGAGCCACAGGCAACTATGTATGTGATATTCATTTTATACAATCATAGTGTTATGTAATATGATACATCTATCTCTCTTTGTCTATACAGAACACCATTCTTTTTCTTTCAGGACTGGACCCTGCTCAACCTTATTTTCAAAGCACTCCCATTGAAGTCAGACTGGATAAATCTGACGCAGAGTTTGTCGATGTTATCCACACAGATTCAGCTCCCACGATCCCCAACTTAGGTGAGTATTCAGCTCTACTGTATTAATACCAAAATATTTATGCTCTGTGGCACTTGAGTATCCTAATTGTTCATCAAGACTCAGTTTCAGGGCATAGACACAGAACAAATACACCATACTGATCACTCACGTCCTAAAATACCAAGCACAGACAAACTTTAAGCCAGAAGCTGTAGGTATGAGAAAATATTAATTCAAAATGCGCTTACCCCTGCTTTAAATGCTTCAGGTTTTGGCATGAGCACAGCTATAGGACATCTTGACTTTTACCCAAACGGAGGAAAGCAAATGCCAGGGTGTGGGAAGAACCCTGTTTCACAAATCGTAGATCTCGATGGCATCTGGGAAGGTAAGTGTGTTGATTACATTACAGTTGCAGGGGAAGGTCACCCTCATAATGTAACCACTTAACTTCTCTTAATCCAGGTGTTTTGTGTTAGCTTTTGGTGTGTCCACCAGCAATGGCAGCTGCAGAGTGCAGTGAAACTGTTAATATGCTCAAACACACCATTTTCCTGAGCTTGTTCAAAAAATAAACAAGACACAGGGTTTGCCTCTGAAAAATATGCCTCCTCTAAAGTATCTAATAGCAGAAACAAAAGTTACTTAAACTGTGCCAAAAATTTTGAAGGGTCTGTAACAACACATTTCACTGTGGTTCTATTTAGTTGCCCAGCAGCGGTACTGGGTGGAGTACGGCACTGATGCTCACAGCTACTTCTGTTAGGGGATCTTCAGCTGCAATTCTTCTGAGACAGAGCAATTGATTTACTTCTTTTTTTTTTTTAAATTACCTATTACAAATCTGGGTTGCATTAAAGCAATATCATTGTGTCTATTTAGTCAGCTAAGAAAAGATTGGCATGTAGCTGCTCAAATACACTTTTCTTTGTTGTTTTGCATGGTTCTAATAAAAGCTCTAATTATTAGAAAATTTCTTTATATTATATATAAATTATATAATATATATAAAATTGTCTTTATATAGTTATGTTGCACATACCATTAAAAAAACAAATTAAGATTTCTGCTGTAGAGATTTCTCAGTATATGATCCGAGTTCTTTCTTACATTACTGCAAACACCTTAAACTCCGGGAATCCATGAACTTATTTGTGATTAACTAGCCTTTTTCTCCAGGTTTTATTCAATGCAGCTGGAGGGAGGCATTACTTTTTTTTTCTTTTTTTTTTGTTCCCCATAGAGTAAACTTGTTATCAATAATGGGGAATTAAAGCACAAAGAAATAACCGTGTTGCATATGATCTTCTTTTTAACTTAAAGTCAGGAAAATAAAGGCAACACAAGGGAAAATAATATATTCATTATTTTAATTTTAAGAGTCTCCCTTCCTTAAGCATCCCCCAAATAATAATAATTTTGTTTTGAAGTCCTCAGCAGGAGCAAATCAGCATTGCCCTAGGAAGTTCTCTGTTAAATACTTTTCATTTGGTTTTCTTTTGTTATGGTAATGCAATTGTTGCCTACAAAAGACTTGCTTCATGCAATTCTCATTTCTATTGTGAAACTCCGTCAGATTACTTGAATGAGAGTTTGTGAGGGGAGGGCAGGGCAGGGGCTGAGCTGAGCTGCACAGTCAGTCTCTAAAAAGCATTTCAAGTTTGCATTTTATACCTGTTGAGTCAGTGACATTCCTTAGAGCATCAATTCATTGCGAAAGCAAGCTTCAAACCTTACGTTTAATACTCCAAGAATTGTGACGAGGCTTTTGAGGGGGAATGATGCATCCCAATGACATGGCAAGGGCTGTACCAGTATCTTTCCTCGAATGGTACCAGAAAGGAAGAACTAACCTGGGAGCATCTTTTCACAGGAACTCGGGACTTTGTGGCTTGCAATCATTTGCGGAGTTACAAGTATTACTCTGACAGTATCATCTACCCTGATGGATTTCTAGGCTATTCTTGTGCTTCATATGATGTTTTTGAAAGAGTAAGTATTTCACAGAGCCTCAGGATGGACCATATCAACAATAGTGGCTCTTATCTATACATCTGAAATTCCATTTATTTATGCTAGTTTGCACCCAATGAGTGCCTGTGTAAGAGAAGTGTCACACATCCTAAAGTAGTATAGCTCATGCAGCTGACATGGGTCAAAGTAGGAAAAGGCAACAATAAAGCAGGGACATCCCTGTTTCTGTGTTGATGTGATGGCCCTGAGGTACTAGTGGAGCTGGTGTGGCTTCCCCAGGCCTGCTCTGCTGCATCAAACTGGGGAAGAGGTGAGGAGGAGAGCCTGCCTCCGTAATCACCAAATGTATTTATCAAACAGCAATGAGTGGAATACCATACTGTAGCAGGTGAGCTTTCAAACATAGCTTAAATATCTTCTTTTCGAAACAACAAGAAGTAAAATAATATGTGATGGCCTCATGGGGTCAGTCCATGGTTAAAGTACTTTCGTCGCTTAAGATGGCCTCAGGGACAAAGCACAGTCGTTTATGGACTAGGTCAGGAAGCCCTTCCCTGCCTCAGACTGGGAGATAGGGAACTACAGCCTAAGAGTAGCAGGGAGGTAACGGGCTTGTCATATCCTACAGGCAGCACAGACAAAGGTGTCAGCCTACGTAGTGCTTAGATCGACCTTTGTATGTTCTGGGTGAGTGATAGAGATCACACTTCTCAGATCACTTTGGGAGAAGGTGACTGCCTGCGTCTGTCACCGTAGTTAAAAAGCTGCTTTCACGACAAAAATGAGCTTTGTTTTCAAGACAAAGACTTTCTTCATGCAACCTGAAGATATAAAGAGACGTCTTTCTTTCTTATGAGTCGCTGGGAAGGACACGTCCTCCTCCCTGCTCCAGTTCAAGACTATTCAAGGATGTCACTGATGTGGCTGGATTGAGCTAAATGGCACAAGAAAGAACATAGAGCCCTGAAAAATCAGAGCCTTTGAGAAAGTTGGCTAGCTTATATGATCTTTCTCAAGTCACAGAAAGGGTTACTTGAAATTTGTTGTTGCTGTGATACAGGGCCAGTTAGGTGGGTATGTTAAAAATAAGTTCTCTGACTAATTTTTTTTTTCTTGGCTGGGTGGATAATTTTATTAATAGATATACCTGTTTTCACTAGGGAAGCTGTTTCCCATGCCCACGAGAGGGATGCCCAAATATGGGTCACTTTGCAGATAAATTCAAAGGGAAAACTCAAAATGATTTTGTGAAACTTTACCTGAATACCGGAGAGGCCAAGGATTTTGCTCGTGAGTTTCGATTGCTTCCATTGTTACCTACTCCTTGTAAACAAACCTTTTTATTTTCCTGTTTTACAATTAAATTTAACAGATGAACAGACCTCATAGCAGTGCAATGGCTCTTCAGTCCTTCATGCCTTTTCCTCTTTTGCTCCAATACTAACGCCCAGTTTTGGACCCTCCAGTACAAGAAAGATGTTGACAAACTATAGAGCCCAGTGGAGGTCACTGGGATGTTTAGTAGGCTGCACTACAAGGTGCGAGGAGAAAGGAGGATAGGCAATGCACAGAAGTTGCAGCAAGGGGATTTCTTATTAAATAATATGAAAATTACTGTCACAATGACAATGGTTAAATGCAGGAAGAGGGGCCTAGAGAAGCTGGGAAGTCTCCATCTCTGGACATGTTCAAAACTCCGTTTAAAAAAGACCGAGAGCAAACCGATCGCAGCTGGCCCTGCTTTGAGAAGTGGATGGACCAGATGACCTCCTTTACAACCTAGGTTATCCTAAATGTCAGCTGTCACAAGATGGTTCTTCCTTTGCCTTTGTAAACAAGAATCAGAGGGAGAAGAGCTGCTTTTGCAAATTGTGTGCTAAAAGAAAGTTCCCACCCACAACAATTATTTTCCTTGAGCTTCAGAATTTTTTTATACTCCTTTTACACTGCTTATGTTCTGGTATGTATCAGTATTTATTCCTAACACCACCTTCTTTCCGACTTCACTGTATATGAAAAACTGCACGGTCAAAATGCTGAGATCTGTATTGTGTTTACCATGTTATGGACTAGCTTTTTGGTTTTTTCTCCCCTCCCAGAAAGTAACACAAATGTCTACCCATTTCTTTCCCATTTCTCAGGTTCATCTCATTAGGACACAATGACAGATCTGACTCACTGGTGTTTTGTATTTGTTTTGCATGGTTATAACCCAAGGAAGAGCAGGGAGCACTGAGATTCAGGTGTGAGAGAGCATTGTATTAACCCCTGTCAGTCCAGACAGTCTGCAATGTAGCCTTGAGCTGAAAGTGAAAGGCAGTGATAATTTTCTTCTGCTTTCAAATACACTGTACAGACCAAAAAACCAACACCTGATACTTTGCGGACTGTTTCTCCCTGAGTACAATCTAACTTACTGTATTTCTTCTGTGTAGTTTGGAGGTACAAAGTAACCGTGACCCTCTCTGGAAAGAGAAAAGTTAAAGGCTATGTAAATATTGCCCTGTATGGAAGTGCTGGAAACACAAGGCAACATCAGATCGTCGAGTAAGTTCAAAGTTCAATAGAAAAGAAACTTCAATTCTAGACTGTTTAATTAATATTTAATTAATATTTTCAATTAATATTTCTGTTTAAATCGGTCCTATTTTACAGATCACATTCTACCCCCAGATACAGCTCCCTGACGTAAATGTAGTGACAATTCACTCACTCTGGATTTGAAGGCAGAAGTTTAGAATGCGGGATTTTAAATTGTTAGAATTTGGTGTCACTTGTTTGCTGTACCACCACGGTCTTGCTGGACCTACACTAGCAGAGTTTTGATCCCTTTGTCTTTCACAGGCTTGTAAAACGTTGCTGCTAAAGCTACCTCATGATTTACTGCTACTTTTTGTGGCTCATAACTTTGCCTGCTTACACTGAAGCTGCTTGCTTGTCTCATGTGGTTTTGTTTATTTGCATTTTTCTTGTTTGTTTCAACTAAAATATCTGAAATGATGAAAAATAGGGAGAAAGCATTTTGATGTGGGGTTTGGGTTTTATTTTCGGTTTTGGTTTTTGTTTATTGACAACTGTCACTTCCAGTTTTCCAAGAAGGACTTCACATCATCACACTTGGCAGCAGGTGTTTGCTATGAGTTGATCCCTGTTTGCAGGCGTCCATGTTTTCACCTGAGATCAGTCTGCCAGTACTGAATGCACTCCAGCACCCTCTCGCTGCTATTTGCAGGGCCTGTGTCAATTAAATTGCTGGAAGTGAACTTTTTTTTCCCCAGCAACTCTTGCTCTAACCTAGCAGGCACCACTGTGGATCCAGCAAAGAAACAAAAAGGCAAAGGGATTTTGTCCTGTCTCTCATTACTTACACTATCATAAGCCTTATAATATAAAGGAGAGTAAACTTGCTCCACCAAAGGCAGGTGAATGAGGAAGTACAAAGCTAGGGGAAGGAATAAAAATCCTGTCTTTCTTGTGAAGCTTATTAAAATTATAGAGGTTTTTTTCTGGGTTGTTCTGCTGGGTCCTCTGCTTTTTTCCCCCTCCTGTATCTCTCACATCATGCCTACAATAACAGTTCTACAGTGACAAAGGCATCACATATTCAAATGTCTCTTTACTTAATACAGCAGGGGTAAATTTTAGAAAGTAGCCCTTCAACTTCAGAGCATGGGAGTGGGAGGGGGAAAGGAAAAGGGTCGAAGAAACTTTGGCTCGTATTCAGTGAGACATAGTAGCTGAAGCCATTACCAGTCTCAAACTGCTGCCATGTAGAGCTTGCTATATTGATGCAACATGAAATAAGTAGCCAGATCATAAGCCATGGCGACCCAAGGGCAGATGCACATTTGACTTGGCCATGGTGCTTCAAGTGTGGGAATCTCTGCTAGAGAGCCAGGCTGAGCAGCTGGTGCATAATCCTTTTGGCCATCCCAAACAAAACCAACATCTGTATCATGTAAATTAATTAACATTAAATGAAAATTTCATTTATGTGCAAAAAACCCTGCCTACATAAGCAACAGGGAGCAAGCTCTACCTTCTCCACAGGGTTTGTCCTGTAACTGAGTCTTTGTTGTGAGGTGTGACTGCAACACATCAGGCCTACCTGCCTTTGTTTCTTCTGACAAACACTGATTTGGGATGTATTATGTTGGAAAATTGGCAATAATGTTGTTACCATACTATAAGCTAAATATTGTCTCTCTGCTAACTTTCTACTCACTTGCTACCACAGCCAATCAGTTGACAGGAGTAATTAATATTAAATGCCAGCATGCCTCACATCCATAAAATGTTATTTTTCACAGGGGAACCCTCCAACCAGACAACACTTACACAAGCTTCATTGATGCAGAAGTTAACATTGGAACAGTTACAAAGGTTAAATTTCTTTGGAACAACAGCTGGTTAAATCCAACTTTTCCTAAACTAGGAGCTACAACTATCACAGTACAATCTGGAGAAAATGGAAAAGAGTAAGTATATCGATTGTGAAAATCTTGACAGTTACTTGGGACGATAGGTGACAAAATTATATGTGGGGTGAAAGCATTTTCACAAGAAAAGCTATGTAAAGCATTCAAAGACTCTCAAGAAAACCTTTTATTTCCTTCCTTTCAAGACACTGTTCATCCATAGTTCAGTTCACTACTACTTTAACCCTTTGCCTTAAACAGCTTCAAAGAAAAACTTAAAACATTTCCAGGCTTCAGAAGAGCAAACTTCCTGTATAAACCTTTGGGTGAGAAAAATTAGCACTGGCTTGGATGATCGGCATCGTTCTTGCCAAGTTCCTACTCACTGTCCACAAGAACTGGTTACCTGTCTCTGAGCTTGCGTTAGGATGTCTGATTCACTGTCAGCTGGAACCAGTGGAAGTTTTCCATTGATATTGATGGTCCCTGAGATCGTGATTGACAAGAGAGAATGGTGATAATAAGCCTACCCTTCCAATGAGCAAGACTAATACTTGGAAGCTGCGCTTAAAAGGCTAAATCTAAAGTTGAGGGAAACAGGCTAAAACTGACTTCTGTAGACCTCATGGAATATGGCTTGGATGCTCAGATTGTAGAAACATGATTTACTGATCCAGTTTTACTCGTTTTCTTAGACATTTAACCCCTCATTTGCTTGATCAGTTATGTTAATTCATCCACCCCATGATTAGGTATCTAGAAAAGGAGGTACAGGATATGTTTTAGACCCATATAGAGATTCATAGTTAAAATGCCATCATTTAAAAGACAACATGGGAGATGGAAACAGTTTCAAGCAAAGCAAAATTATTACAGCCCAGCAGCATGACCTTTAAGCAGAGCTCCTAAGTCCAGCTGTAGTTCCTATTCACCAAAGCACATTTCTGATGAAGCGTATTTCTGTAGATATGCACTCACTCTTCTATTGACTTGTGCCCTTTGCACAAGTAGTTGTGACCGTCTACACAGTGATGGTAGCACAAAATCTGGAAAAAAAGAAACTGTAAAATGAAAGGAAGGCAGGCAGTGAACCAGAATGAATACAGTCCAGCAATACTTTCCCTAGCAGTAATGTTTCAAACTTAGGAGCTCAAAGCATGTTGCGTTCAGTTGTGTCAAATGACAAATCAGATTGACTTATATTAAAAAAAATCTACTTGTATAATCTCAACAAATGTTGACAACTCAAGGTGCTTGTATTTTTTTTTCCTTCAGATTCCGTTTCTGTGGTTCCGAGATGGTGAGGGAGGATGTTCTGCAAACTCTTACTGCTTGCTAACAGCACATACGGATGCCCAAAACCTTGCTATCAATAAAAGCTAGCCATGCATAAAAAACTGGAGTCTGCTCTCACTGCAGTTATAATACTGGTGATGTGTGTTGGGGTTTTTTTGCTGATTTGGGGCAGGTTAAGTCTGTGGATGCCTCTCTATAGACAGAAATTTTAGGAGTGAATGAGCCAAAGCCCGTCGAAAAATTCCCCATTTCAGCCTGTTTCATAGAATCATAGAATCATTGAGGTTGGAAAAGACCTCTAAGATCATCGAGTCCAACCATCGACCCAACACCACCATGTCCACTAAACCATGTCCCTAAGCGCCTCATCTACTCGTCTTTTAAATACCTCCAGGGATGGGGACTCCACCACTTCCCTGGGCAGCCTGTTCCAATGTTTCACCACTCTTTCAGTAAAGAAATTTTTCCTCACGTCCAATCTAAACCTCCCCTGGCGCAACTTGAGGCCATTTCCTCTCATCCTATCACTCGTTACTTGGGAGAAGAGACCAACACCCACCTTGCTACAACCTCCTTTCAGGTAGTTGTAGAGAGCGATGAGGTCTCCCCTGAGCCTCCTTTTCTCCAGGCTAAACAACCCCAGTTCCCTCAGCCGCTCCTCATAAGACTTGTTCTCCAGACCCTTCACCAGCCTCGTTGCCCTTCTCTGGACACGCTCCAGCACCTCGACGTCCTTCTTGTAGTGAGGGGCCCAAAACTGAACACAGTATTCGAGGTGCGGCCTCACCAGGGCCGAGTACAGGGGCATGATCACTTCCCTGCTCCTGCTGGCCACACTATTTCTGATACAGGCCAGGATGCCATTGGCCTTCTTGGCCGCCTGGGCACACTGCCGGCTCATGTTCAGCCGGCTGTCAACCAGCACCCCCAGGTCCTTTTCCGCCAGGCAGCTTTCCAGCCACTCTTCCCCAAGCCTGTAGCGCTGCATGGGGTTGTTGTGGCCGAATTGCAGGACCCGGCCCTTGGCCTTGTTGAACCTCATACAGTTGGCCTGGGCCCATCGATCCAGGCTGTCCAGGTCCCTCTGCAGAGCCTTCCTACCCTCGAGCAGATCAACGCTCCCGCCCAACTTGGTGTCGTCTGCAAACTTACTGAGGGTGCACTCAATCAAAATAATTTCAGACAAGAGGAGGAAAGGGGGCAGGTAACAGAATCTGGATAGTGGCTCCTGGGCAGTACCAAGAGAAAACAGACCTGCTTGTGAGTAGAAGGAGAGGATTAAGGAAGCTGATGTTCTTAACCAAACTGAAGGCTAAACCCAGAATTAGTGTGAGATTAAGATGAAACAGAGATAGGAGGGCAAGTGGTTGCAAAATGAGGACAGAAGTTTAATTTTAATTACCTATGAGAGATGGAACAGTGAACATGATGGAGAACTGGTAATGTGTTTTGGTGTGTTAATGGTGAACTAAGCTTGTACCATATGATCTGGACAGAATTAATTTGAGAAAGCTGCATAGCAAATTTCAAATGTTAGTGAAGTTTCACTAAAATGCTTATAATCAGAACAAACACCAAAGTGTCCTGAAATCCCATATGCAGGCCCTCAGCTTTGAACAAAACTGCCAGATGATGTGGTCAAAACAGATAATGCAATGAGGCAGTCACTTCTTTCCCTGCTTTTTGAGAAACACCTTCAGCTGAAGTGTGGATAGTTCGCTCCCTATGTAATCCTGTCTCGGCTCCCTCAGCCTACTGCTGGAGAAGTGGGATGTTTCTTCTCTGCTCCCAGAGGAACCCCATCCTCCCTGAAAAACCCACAGAACTGCTGGGGCCTGGAGATCTACCGCTCCTTGGGACCTTTTCTCTGCAGCAGTTTCTCTTGAGGTTCCCCAGACTGGGACACTCTGCTCTTTCTGCCTCTCTGTGTGACCTTTCCTCGGCCAGAATGTCTTGTCCTGAAGGATATCAACCCCTTTGCAAGGCTTCAGATTCCCCTTGTGGTGGTGGTGGTTGATACCAATTTGTTCTGTGTTAGAGCACTGCTCTTCTAATACAGAAGAAAAAGCAGTTTAATTAATTCAGTGCATTCTGCCAGCTCTCGCAGGGTGACAAGGGGGCAAGGAGGCTGTAAAGAGGAGAAAAAGAACCATCAGCACTGAAGATTGGCAACCTATGGGCATGCTCAGACCTGGAATAAGTTCCTTATGTGAAAACCAAACTGTTCCTTGCTTTAACCCAACTGAAAAGAATATCCCCCAGCAATCTCAGTTTTAGTCAGAGATGTGCAGGCTTGCTTTTATGTTTGAAAACCTTCTAAATTGCACTTGTGCTTCCTGCCCAGATTAAAAGGCACTACCCAATTGTGCTGCCCCAGGAGCACAGTATGAACCAAATTTTGACCTGGATAATCGCTGTTTCCTGAGTCCCTGAAACCTTGCCCTAGGGAGGATAATAGGGAATAAATATATGAATTAGTAAAGGGGACATGCCTTGCTATGTTGTCACAGATGTGTGGGGTATTAAAATGCTAAGACAATATCTTGTCCAGCGTCTCTCAAGAGGGAAAAACAAATGTTTTTCACCCTGATGATACTACTTGTGTCTTCCCCTCATTAAATTTCTTCCCTCCCTGTGCAGCTCCTCACGGCAGCAGCAAGTGCACAGCGGAGAAGTTTGCTTTGTGTGTTTTCTTCCCAGCCTATGCTGTCCATGAGGGGTATGGGTTAACGTTTATTTCGGGTCCAGTTTTTCCCATCCATGGTCAACCTTATAGTGGCAGAATAAGAGGGTAAGGCCTAATAAGTTCAAGGACGTGAATTGTTTGTCCTGCATCAAGCTGCGGTAAGTCCAGTTTCGGGTTGCTCATGCAAAGCCTTTCTTGGCTCTCCGCAGCTGCATGGCCACAGCTGTGCAGGAGGCAGAGGATCCAGCCGCAGGACTCCACACGCTTTCACGCTTCATTCATGTCATCCAGTCCAAGGAGGAGCACACATCCCGTCTCCAGGGAGATAAATAGTTATGGGTTTACCCAGAGCACGCATAACCATAGACATGGGAGCCGGCATCTGATGTTGGGTTTCCATGTACCCAGCGTCCATTTGACATCTCCTGCTTCCTTCTGCCTTGACTATTTGTCTCTTCTAGAATTTGGCTTCCTGATCTCAGTACCTCCTGCTGAGGAAACCTCAACAGGGCTATTAACTTCCTAACACTGCAGAAGAGTTTCTCCTTTGTCTTTTGTTCCTTTACCTTAGTATAAGCAGATTCTTGCCTACACAATTGTTTTGACAGTCATGATATTCTCTGCATTATCCTTTGCCATAGCCACTTCAGCAGCCCATGTAATTTTAACAAACACCTAACAGAATCAAGACATTAAAGCTGACAATAGCATAATAAAAAATCTCCTTTTAATAATGAACTGGAGCTGCCGTCATCTTGTTTTAGCAGAGTAAAATCTCTCTCCCCCTCCCGAACACTTTACAAAGCTATTACATAAAATGCAATGTTAAATGAACAACAAATTACTTTCCCTTTAGCTAGCTTTTAATGCTAATGGTGCTATTTATTCCTGACCTTTTGAAATATTAGATTTTTTAAATGACAACATAAAAAGAATTCTTGTTTGAAAACGCAAGCGACTTTAAACCACATGTTATTACTTGTAAGTATAGCATGCACATGCATCATTCATTTCAGTGTCCCATTTACGGCTAATTGGTATATATTTCAGTTGACATACATTGTTCTCCTGCAAACGTGTCAAATTCCTTAACGATGTCGGTGACAAAAGCATAGCGCTTGAGATATATAAATTACGCTCTTTACTATATAATCATTCTTATCTATTGGGAATGCTATTTGTGACAAATCATGTTCAAAAATACAGTTAAATTGATTATTTTTTTAAACTTTAATATCACAGCATTCATGGCAAGTCTTTGATTGAATCTTTAAATGTAGAAATGTTTTGATTTTTATCTGCATCATTTTGTAGCTTTTGAAAAGCTCACTTTATTTATTAAAGGAAGAGTAGCACAGCGCAGATCTTAAAAGGTATCTTTTGTTATCAGCACAAGAAAACAAATGGGCTATAATTGTGGATATGGAATGAGTAATTTGGTGAACAACGCTTTGTGCTGTAGTTTAGGTTTTATAATTCCTGCCAGAAATTACTATTATTTTGTTGGTGGGCAGCATTGCAATCAGAATTTTAAATACGGGAGCAACTTGGGCCACATATTTTCATCACATTTTAGATTGCCATAGGCAATGTATTTCTCTCCTATATTACAAATCATCTGGAACAATCAAAAAAAATTGGAAGATTTCATGTGACTAATTATTATTGAGATATAGCAGTGCTCATTGTTGTCTTTAGACAATGCTGTCTATAGTCATTACTTTGCTCCATAAATCAGTAGGATAATGAGGTTCTATCTTTCAAGAAATATTTGAGCATATCTTAATTTGGCATTGATGAATTCTCCTTCCTAAACCTCTTGAGTTTTTTTTTAATCTAGTTTGTCATATTAGAGCTTTCATCACCTAGCCACAGCCAACAGTGTTTATGTACGCATATTTATTTCCATACCTTTCTGGGATGTGTCATCAGAGGTTGCAAATAGGAATTTTATGATGTTATGTCTGAAGGCTATTCTGTTCTTAATTTGAGTGTAAATCACAAGCTATTTTGCCACACCCTCGTACTTCGGAAATATATAGTCTGTATGGTTGCATTTAATTGTGAAAAAACAAGGCTAAACTTGTTAAAATCTTGTTACTTTTAAAAATTGGAAACTGTTTCTTTCACAAAAGAGATACTTACTTGAAGAAAATACTGTCTTTTGCCAAAAAAAAATATATAATGAGTTCAGATACCCATTTTTTCCTTTGCAAACACTCTCAAATTTGAAGACAATGAAAGGGTAAAATGTATCAGCATTTTTAATCGGTCAAAACAAAAGGCTTCAGCAGGGGGCAGCGGAAGAAAGGAGAAGGTCGATGTGATGCTCCCACAGCCCTAAATGAAAAGATACTAATAGTGGCCTACATGTCACTTACTTCTAAATTGTGCCTGTATACAAATAGAAACAAGAAGCAAAGTACTCTTTAAATTAGTCTAAATGTTGTGTTCAGTTACACAGTAACAATTGAGTGGCTACTACACTTGCTAGCATATTGAAGACATATATTATGAGACCCAAAGACAAAAGTTGCATTCAAGTCCCTCTTTGTGCTATAGCCCATGTAATTATTGTTGCAGTACATATCCTATCAAAAATCTTACCTTTAATTGCATTAAGTGGATAATTGCTTCACATCAAACCAATTAGGGAGGCGAAGGGGAAAAAAAAGGGATCTAAACCTCCAAAGCAATGCACTTTTTTACATAATAATTTTCATTATAATTTTGCATATAGTTTTAGATAGTCTCACTTGATCTCATTAAAAATAACAACAATGAACAATACTGGTGGTTTGGGTGCCTCAGTTTGGGGGGTGCAGTTTCAGAGTTTGGATTCCCCTGGGAGTGCTTATTATCCTCTTTGGAAAGTGAGGTCTCCCGTGAGAGCGGTACCATTTCTTACTCAGAAGAGGTTCTTCATGGAGGAGGAATATAGTCATCACCTTAATTACGTGGGACACAAAACACACAATGAGCATGTGTACGTCTTGCCTGAGATGATGGAAGAGCAGAAGCCATCCCCTCCTTCTCTGAATACCAAGCACTGTTTGCTGACCGCAGCCTGAGTCAGGCTACAGAAACTTCCAAAGGAGCTGCTTAAAAATAAACCCAAACTCTTGTTTTAGACTGCCAACCTTTTCCTTACAGTCCTTAATTCCTTACTCAAACACCAACCATCTCTCATGTGATGAGGGAATAAAATTTAACAGGAAGGAAGCATGCAAGGGGTTCTCCACCACCTTCAGCTCTCACCAAGGCTGCTGTCAGTTCCTTGGGAGGGTCTGTGGCCTGACCTCAGGTCTCTCTCCAACCTTTCTCATCTCCCCTTTGCTTGCAGTTTGAAAACCGGTGCCATCTGACCATTTTACACCCCTGCAGAGGCACAATAAATTCAGCAGGGAGTCAGAGAGGAGGATGAGTTTGCTCCCCCTGCAACCTCAGTCTGCAATCATCCAGCTCCAAACCCACGTCTCCCACAGAACGTGGGGAGGGAGGGTTTGGGAAAGGAGGTTTCCCCACTTCATTAAAGAGACACTGTAGATCCTTAAGCCTTTGCTTTAATTCAAAAAGAAGTCAAAATGTCTTCGTTGGGTCATGAAAATCAGCCTCTCAGTTCCTCCCACTGAACCTGAATTACAAACCCTCTCCCGGCGGCTACGACAGAAAGGACGTTGAAGGGCAGTTCATAGCAGCGATGTGCATTCCTTGCTGGGTCTGAAGGGACAATGACACAGCAGCAGAAAGGGGCATATTCTTGTTGCAAAGAACAATTGTAAGGGATTAACAACTTCTTTTTAACCAAGGAAAATGTTAAAAGTGAAGAGAAAACTAACTGCACTAAAGAATAATTCTCCTTTTGACCCACAGAGAAAGAGGTGCCTAATGAAAATATATGATCACGGACAGTGTGAAGATAACTGTCTGATCAGATAATGGAATTGTTTTCAGTGATAAGAATGAATCCATTACTAATGCAAATAACGATAATAATTATAATTTGCAATACAGTAAAAATCACCTAGTCTACCTCCTCCTCTGACAGGAGACTGTATAATAAATTATAGGCTGAGAAAAAAAAAAATCAAAGGGATAAAGGTTAAAAGATTAAAAAAAAATTCTGAAACTTAAATGCTTCACAGGGAAGTCAAGACCTGAAAGCAGAAATTGGTGCTATTAAATAAAGCAATTGTGAAGAATGAGATATTATGGAATTGATTAACAAATCAGAAACCAAACGTTTCCTCATATCACTACCTCTTGTCACAGATTTCAATAATTTTGAAAGAACAAAAAATTAAGAGTTGGCACATAACAAGAAAATTAATTATTTAAATGTAGGTGAATATGCTAATAGTACTCCAGGAAGATGAATATAACTTAACACACAAAAAGCCCCCAGAAGGGTTCAATAAATCTGGGGAGTTTCACCAGTTGTTTTGCTCTGCTTTGGTATCCGAAACAGGTCCAGCTGTTCTGTCACTCCCAACCAGGTCTGCATCTGCAGACCCTGCCTATCTATAGGGCAGATCTTTTGGGGTTCTCTGGGCACGCAAAGACATTCATACCAATCCCATAATCTTCTTTGTTCATGTGACGGCTTTTGGGTATGGAGACAATGTGAAAAATGCCTCATTTCACCTTTGCAGAGGAGTAGAATAGGGCAGAAGAAACAGATCTTGTATTACAGAGTTTTCACTACAGTGAGCTGTTTTATTGTTTACAGCAATTCTGCTTTCTCCATTGGTTGAGCAGAGCAGAAAGTAGTGCTACGCAGGCTTACCACACATTGTTGGCACCATAACAGTCATACAGATTTAGGTGATGGAGCATTGGGAATCTACCAAGAGATCATGTGATTCTTCCACACCCATCAATTCTGAGTAAAATAGCAATTAAGTGACTGAGTTTAAAGCACTGTCTTCCAACACTCTTCATTTAGATCCTCATTTTCCAAAGCACAGTATGTCCCGTAACAGCCACAGAAGAAGAGCCAGGGATTTTAATGACAGGGGGTGTGTAAGGGAGACTTAAAGACCAGAGGTGCTGACACCTAGTCAAAAGTAGGGGTGACTACCAGATGAAATTAGTTTTTAACCTCAGAGTGGAGCCCGGTTTTCCGCAGTTGGAGTATTTTATTGCATTTTAAATTCACAGTTAAAAGCTCAATGCATCCTGCCTAAACTTCACCAGCAAGTCGTTCAGGAAGTTAGAGATTTCTCACCCTCCTTGAAGTTTTTCATTGAAGCATTTTTCACGTAGCTGAAAAGCTCAACACACTTCAGGTCAGTAAAGCACAAGTAGTTTATCAGAACTTCAACGGTATAGGAGTTCAAGGAAAATGCTTTAACAATGCAAATTCTAAAAGCAAAGTAAGTGCAAAACTCGCAGTAAGTTTCATAACCATGATCTGCAGTTACCTGATAAGTGCAATTTATCAAAAACACACCCAGCTAATATAATATTAACTACTGCAACAAGCTCCTAAGGTTTAAACATGCACCCCTCAGATTGCCTGCAAGAAGGCCTTTAATCGATGTTTGCAAAAGTCAAAAACACAAGATGCCTCCACTACTCACATCACACTTCATTGTTTCTTGATACTTCGCCAGGGCTTTCTGTTTTGTGGTGGGATGTGCATAACACAAGTCCTCCATGTGTCTGCACACAGAACAACTTTGGCATCAGTTTCCAAAAGTCTTTCCAGCAACAAGACGTTTATCTGCAAGAAACCAGCATCCACTGTCTAATCCTCAATGCTGCCAACAGAGACGTGAAAAAAGATCACAGGTCTACAAAACGTGATTGAAAAACCTGGGGTTTAATTAGAGAATTAGATTCAGGGCAAGCATAAGACTAGTCTTCAGATATGTCGAAAGCTGTCAGAAGTAGGAAAGGGATGAAATGTTCCTGTGTTCTCTAGGGGCAGGATAGCCACAGAGAGTCAGAGTTGACATTATGTAAAATTTTAGAAAGGTGAGGACAGCAAAACACAAATAAACTGCCTCGTAGGTAGCACCATTGCAACATCAGAAGGTTTAAAACCAGATTAAACAGAAGTCGTCAGTATTGTAGGCAGAACTAATACTGTTTTGCCACAGTAAGCTGATGTCTGAGGTCCTTTTCGGATACATGCATCTCCTATGATGCAGCTCCTGAGCTCCAATTGCAGTCAGCAAAAATAGTGGATGGATCTGCACAGAGATAGAGAAAAAAAAGGGAAAAAATCTAAAGTCACAATTCATGCTATATACTACCTGACTCTGAAGGACAGAAATGATAAGTGCTTCTGTGGGATGTGATCAGTGTGTTTTGGCATCCCCTTAGTCCTGTAGAATCTTTGATCAGTGTGTGGTACTTTTTGAACTTCGGTCTCATCTGTCTCATCCCTAAGACAAAATAAAATAACTACCAAAATAATTTAAATGTGTTTTGGTACACCCTCAGTCATGTTACCTGATTCTTTAAATGCCTTATACAATCACCAGACTTAAATGCTGACCTCATTGCCCTAGGCTGACAAAATATCTATCCTGGCCACCTATGTACTACTTGCTAAGGACTTCTTCATGGACAAGGCAGCTAGCTGTATGTTCCCAACACTCTGCAGATACTACTGCCATCTGGGACCTCTACTTGCACAAGGAACATAGGGAGAAAATGATCTGAAGGAGAGTGCTGTAATGGTGTTTGTGGAAAAACACAGTTAAATACAGGAACCCCTGCAGATGTCACACAGGACCAGCATCTTTTCTGCTGGATTCAGTTCTTCTCACAGTTAAGCTCATTCAACTCCACTCATTTTGAAGAGTCGATAGTCATCTAGATAAAGTGTGTGTCCAGCGGGGTGGGAATGGGCTGAGAAAATAGATCCATTATGATTGTCACTAGATGAAAAGTAAAAGCTCTGTGAACAATACATAATACTGCAGTGCTTTAACTGCAACCTTGCTACGTGTTAGCAAATACACAGTGACAGCACACATACGGTATGCAGCGTGCTTGTGCGGGGGAAGCATCAGGTCAGCATTGAGGTTGTTCTTTGTACTACAAAGGAAGAGGATATGTTCAGTCTGGTGTCAGCTCTTATCATCTGATGGCAGACGGAAGTTCCTACTAGAGGTGCAGATCTTACTCATCAGAGGGAAGGAAATACTCCTTGTTGTCCTTAGGAAAGGGAGAGTCACCTTTCTAACTCCTTAGATTACTATGGTTTAGCAAATTTTGGCATTCACAGCTGTCAGTCTCACCACTCTTTTCTACTTTGAAACCTTCCCTGATCTTCAGTTACTGCTGGAGCACACCGATGCCTCTGTTCTCCTACATCCAAACCTTGTTATGCACCTCTTCAGATGATTCCTTTGGTTTTCTTACTCTCAATCCAGTAACATCCTCCTTTTACTTGTTGGCTCTGCTGCAGCACACAATATTCCCCAGAGTAAGCTTACATTGAATTTTTCATTCCTCCATGTTTATGTAAGCTCACCTGTGGACACCAATAGAAGGATCATAGAGGTTGCAATCTACCAAGTTCTTAAAACAATTTTTTGCCATCACATGGTAGCGAACATGGTAGTGTCCTAGTTTGCTAACTTCTGCTCTGGGCACAAAGCCAGTGCTCCTGGGATGGTAGCATCTAGTAAACTTTTCCCTATTATTACAGTACGTGAAACATGAGAAAATAGATACTACTTCAAAATTATAGCCAGTACCTACACAACTGTACGTTAAACAAAGAAGATACAGAATTTCTTGGTTTGCAGAAAAATGTTTGCAGTTAACTAACTTAATATACTGCACTTAGTCCCTTTATATCAGTGAGGTATGTGCTCGGCTGCTTTTGATATACCCCTTAGTGATGCTGAGATAATTTTTTTTTTTTTAATTCAGCTAGCTCCTCAAAATCTATTTACTTTTGAATGTGTATTTCTCCGGCTACAAAGGATTTGAGGGCTTGGCTAACAGCCAGAATCAAAGCTCCCCTGAAGTCAGTATGAACCTTTCTACTGAATTTAATGAGATCCAAAACAGTCCCTAAACAGTGGAAAGGCTCCCTCGCCTAAGTGTTCGTGTCATTTCCACTGCACTGTCAAAATTCACACATAGGAAGTTGCCTCCTGGCTGCCAAACAACAGTTTCAACAGCACACAGGTGACGTCTTGTTTCAGCCTTCCAGTTTGTAAGCTGTGTGCTGTTAAAATAGCTGTTGTGTTCAGACACTGGTGCTGGCTGCTGGGAAGGAGTGCATGAAGCGATCTAGGAAGAAAAGCAATAGTGACAAAATTAAGAGTTGTAACTAAGGAATGTTTTATAGCAGTGAAAGGTTATCAAGGCAAAATGGGTTTCTGGGCCATCCTTTGTAGACTGAAATACAATGAAAAATGCCAATACAAGACAACCTTTGGTTAAGATGGAGGGAGAAAAAAAGCCTGGGTTGCAGTTCAGCTTGAGCTGATGCATTTAAGAGTCAAGGCATGTTTGAATTTGGACATTATGTTCCCAAGAGAAGATATTCAATGGTTTGAACTTATTGCAATAGCGGAGTCTGAGAAAACGTTTGGAAAGAACAAACTTCAAATAGGGAAACCGGGGTCTCAACTTCTGTAGGAGTCCGAAGAACTGGGAGGAAAGCTACAGAAGAATTACAATGTAATATAAATTAAAACATGAGGGACATTATCTGTTCATCAGTAGCAAGTAATTATGGTTGCAGTGAAATTTGTTGTAAAGGTAGGATTTAAATTGCCATGTAATAGAAATGGCACAATTTACTACTAATACTGTCTTTACTATTAAGACAGTGATTTCGCTTTATGGACAATTAGAAATGAATGTTTAGTGCAGTAAAATTCAGAAGAGATGAAAAGCATATTCTCTGGGAATTTAGTCTTGAAGGTTTCCTTTGAATGATTAGTTTGTTTCCTAAGAACTCAAAATTTAGATCCATGAAACTCTAGAAGAAAAATCTCAAATATAGACTCACTTTTTAAAGCTGTCTTATACATTAGAAAAACTACTGGTGCTGCTATAGCTGTTTTAGAGCATCTGTATTTAGTTTTTCTAAGATCTGAGGAATATGCTTCCTGCATTGCCTGCGTACCTCAATCCAGCAGTGTAGCAAAATCTGTGCCAGATTTCTGAGCATGCGGCTAATGAAGTCAATGAAGCCATCTGTGTCTTTAAACAAGGCATATCCATAAGAACATCCACATATTAAGTCACAGGTCTGAAAACAGAATTGTCATAAACTCATAGTCACAAATACATCACAAACACATCACCTCCCCAGAGGCTACTCAGCACGGCTGACATTTGCTGTGATGCATTTGCAAGATGGCACAAGACAGTTTTTGCTGCAAGAAATTGCTCTTTGCATCTGTGGAACTGCACAGGTTGTAGTGCAAACTTCTTCCTTGCTTTGAATATCTACTTTCAGATCTCTATTTGAAGGAACAAAAGCACAAAATTCTGCCCCCCCAATACTTTGTTGTCACGCTACAGCAGTCCCACCACAAAAATGTTTCTGTGTGTTAGAACATAGCAAGGGATGAATGAGAACTAATAAAACAGAATTTATTCCTAATAAAGTAAGTACAAGTTTTCCAACATCAGTACCTAACGAGATAGATTGGCAAGTAACAGGCCTGAATCCCAGTCACACAAAGCATCTGCAGTTCTCACCGATTTATCTGAGCTGCATCTCTTGATAATCAGGCAGCTCTTGCGCTAAGGGGATTCTGAATCCATTGTCCTTAAGACAGATGTCTGGGTGGTGTTTAATGTAGCTGCTTAGAAAACTGAAAGGAAAGAATCTCTTTGGGACGTTGGACACTGCTGTCACGGAGGTTGTTTCAGAAGTTGTTTTATTCCATGGCTATTAACATGAAAACACAGTCTGCAAATTTCCGTAAGGATTTATGTGATCTTGGTAGAACCAACGATTTATACAAACTCCTTCCTATCAAGATGGGGCTGTAACTTTAAATATAAACACACTCATATGAGAAAAATTTAAGATTTAGGAAAGTCCAGCAAAAGGGCCAAATTCTGCCAGTGAATGCACATATGTGAAACTCCCCTAGAAACCAAGAGCAATGCGCTAGAACACTGAAAGCAAAATTTGGTTCTTAATGTGTCCCTGAAGACTGTAATTATATTTCCCATTGTACTAGTAACATTAATTGAATGTTTAGCTGAAATCAAGTTCATTACAAGTTAAATACAGTACCTAGCCTATTAGGACGGTGTTTATAATTATAGTCATAAAGCACTTGTAAAACATCTTCATTGCAGCAAATAGGTGGAAGTTGGGGTGTAGCGGCTGCTATGCACCTCAGTGCATTCTCTGCATCTTTGTGTCTGAGCAGCATTGTAGACTAAGGTCACACACACCACTGAATCGTCCCCATAGCTAGTGCCAACACTGCCGAATTTGAGAGGCCTGCAACCGTTAGCAGAAAAACATAATATTGCACAAACTGTTATACAAGTTTTTTTCAGTGCAGCTGGATCTTACTAAACATTCCTAGATCTAGAAACACACAGTAAAGATGTAAACTCTCATGCAAATATACCTGGTTATTGGCCAGTTTATTGGCCTGATAATACAGTTCTAGCAATAAACCAGCCTTTGACAAGGCCTAAGAGACTACAGTCCTCTCTGATGTATCAGTTTTCATATTTGATTTCCCAGCTCCCTCAAAGCATCATTACAGAAAATAACTTACCGGCTTTTGGTATCGCCCAAAGTCTTTTTGTCTTAACTCCAACAGACGCCCTACTGAGAGCTACACCAACTTTGGTGGAAGTTGAGTAATCGCCAGCAGTGGACTTCCACCTCGGGCACATACTGAGTCCCCCTAGAAAGTACACAAGTGAACTAAAAATGCAGCAACCTCTTGTCAGAGTTGTGTGTGCTGGGCCTGCAAGGCCTTGGCAAAGACTCTAGGTGCCCACGCATCTAAAAGGTTGAAGAAATCTGATAAGCAGCACATACGGTTGGTATCTCCTTTGCTCAGTTACACATAGGAAGGAGTATCCAAACGCAAGTATAACCACTTGGCCTTTCTCACTTTCAAAATAAATTAGGTTCCTTTTTATAGTGATTTTCATAAAAATAGTAACACCCAAAAAGAAAGCTTAGTTTTACTGTAGTTTATTTGACATGGTTGAAGACACAAGAACACTCAAGATACAATCCAGACAAGTTGTGAACAGCTCCAAACATCAGTGAAATCTGAATTTATCTTGCACAGAGGTGAACAAGACCACAATGGTTGGTTTTATAATATAGTTTAAGACTATTTCAAGCAGGTGAGTACTGTGACGTTATGCCCAACAACTTTTATACTATTCATCCGCTTAAGCCACTTCATATCATAAATATGCAGCTTATCTTGGCGATTAAATCTCTGCAATATATAATTAGCCTTCTCATAATAATGCATTAAAACTCCTGTATATAAATATTGGTATATTCATACCGATGTAAACTGTCCTAACCATCACTGCACATTTATCATATTCTAGCACAATTAATCATTCTATCACAATTACCTGCTAACTTTCAGTCTAGAGTTAAGTTAGACCCAAACTTGCAAGTTGCTCCTTAGAGCAACACTTCTGCTTTCCCTAAGGACAGCAGGCCTTGTCTTTTCAACATCGAGTTGCACAATGTCATCTGAAACCCCTTCCAAAAAACGCTCTGCAGGGAATCTCCTGCAAAAGTATCAGAACTACTATTCTAAAAATGACTCCTTTCCTAGTAAATTTCATATTAATTTTACAGCCCAACATCCTTTATCAAAATGGGCATCCACATGCCACTTACAATGTAAAGTTGTTTAACCGGGTTATAGATTACAGACCACAGCATAATATTCTACTTACAATTCTAATTCCTTAGAGAGACAAGCTAATTTTCCATTCTTAGATTTAAAGAGGGCAACGAGGACAGCTGGGAGTTTATTCAGTAGTTCAGTGCTCTGCAAAGATAAGCTTGATAGTGCTCTCATCAGGCTGAATGAGGAAGTGTGAAAATATGCAAACCACACTTTACAGTTACAGTGGAGTCATTTCAGCAACAAACCCCTGCTTGGATTCAGATGGAATCTTACAAAAGGTGAATAAGAAAGGGCAGAGAATCGCTGTGATGCTTCAGAAGAGCTGCAGAAACTACCCTTAGCATTCCCTGCAGACAGGCTGAAAACAGCACAAAAATCAAGACCAACAAAGATCAGGGCCACCTGATCTTGCAGTTCGCCTCCTCTTGGGGGGATAGAGGGGGTGGTTGCAGCCACTTATTAGACCAGTCTGTGCTAACCTAAGGTCACAAGAAACAAATCTGTGCAGAATTGGACCAATTCAGTTTAACATAGGATGCAAAGACACCAAAGCCTACTTTTCTTTAAGAATTTTGTCTTTAGGTAGGTGGTAGTTGTAGACAGAGACTGGGCCTTACCCGCAGCTACAATAAATCACTGTTGCCTGTCTTTGGAAGGTAGTTTTGTGTTTCATTTTTTTTAAACTAGGGAAGATCCTTAACAAAACCCCAAAACCCAGTGAAGAAGCTGTATATCCAGATCATACAATCTAATTTTTAACTTGGTTTTACAGGAGGATTCATCCATTATTATGATGAACTGCTGGAGATGGAATGGTCACCATCTGAAACAAAGAAATTAAAATCCCAGCAACATACTAATGCATCTGTGTAATATGCTTAACTGGTATGACTTGCATTGCAGGAAGAATGTTGTATTCTCTGACACACCAACATTTCTTGCCTGTCATTATAAGATCAGCCTTTTACACTTCATATCTTACCAACTTTAAAAGCCTATAATTACAGAAGCTGATTGAGAAACTATGTTATTTAAAATTAACAGCTGAATGAAATCAACAGAGGCAAAGAGCATTTTTATACAAGAAAATAGCACTGTAGAAAGAAAGAGTCTGTACAATATTTAAATATTGTATATACATAAAATTATATTGTTCATAACTCATCTTAAAGTTTCTCGTTTGTAAACCATGGAAAGCAACACACAAAAAAATCCCAGTATTTAGCTTTTAAAGCATTTTGCAGACAGCGGGAAACTGAATGCTAGCAAGCACACTTTGTAATTATAGAAAGTATCTAGCCAGGTACTGTGACTAGCGTTCTCCACAGTCCTTTTTTTTTTTTTTTTTCCTCTCTTTTTTTTAAAGCTGAATGCGGAACACATTTCATATTCAACTAGGGAATTCTGCAGGAGACATGGAAAACTGAATGGCAAAATGCAGTAGACCAGTTCTGCAGCTCTTTACTGTGGCAAAACTCCAGGCTAAACACAGAAAGCTTAAGTGCAGGATTAGAACGTAAATTAGTAAAATAATTGATAAAGCTTTCATTTCCCAAAAGTGTCAGTAATGGATTTAACTCATGCTCAACTTATTAGGAACGAGGGTTTAGTTTAACAGTTAACATTGCAAAGTTTCAAAAAATGTACTGAATTCCAGCAGGTAATCAGGCAGCTCTGTATAAATTTTCTGAAAGTGTCAGCATTTTAGGGTGATTCTACAGATTAGCATCAGTCTGCCAATTTGGAGTGGGATTTGGATTTGAATCTGAAGCTGTCAGTTCATAGCAGACATAGAGTGTAGGTTTCAGAAGTTGTCCACCTGTAGCGTTTTGCAAAATAAAAACTGTTCCAGTTGCAGAAGAAATTTTCCAGGTGAATGTGGTTAAGAAAACATTTCCAGAAATTTATTATTTGGAAAACAAGATGCTACCATGACCATCATTGTATTTCACCTGCGTTACAGTTGTGTGCTCATAGCCATGTAAGGAATGCTTTATTTAATGCTATCGGTAGTTTCATTCTCTTGGCTTCTGCCTTCCACTTTACTAGCCATTCAACTCAACCCAGAAATATATTTTACTCAATTAAAATGTTTGCCACTCAAAATATATTACGGTACTTTTGAGCTGGACATTTTCTCTCTTTTAAGTTGTTTAAATCTTCCTGGACAGCCATCATCTAACGGTACTTCCAAATCTTAACACAGGGATTAACAAAAAAAGAAATATAATCGCTTGGAGAAGTGCTTGATAAACCAGATGGGTCAGAGGGACCTCGACAGGCTGGAGAAACGTGCAGACAGGAACCTCATAAAATTCAACAAAGGGAAGTGCAAAGTCCTGAACCTGGGGAGGAACAGCCCCATGCACCAGTATATGCTGCGGGCCAACTGGCTGGGAAACAGCTTGGCAGAAAAAGACCTCGGGGTCTTGGTAGACATAAAAGTTAAGCGTGAGCCAGCAATGTGCCCTTGCAACACAGAATGCCAATAGCCTCCTGGGGTGCATTAGGAAAAGCACTGCCAGCAGGTCAAGGAAAGCGATTATTCCCCTTTATTCAGCCCTGGTGAGACCACATCTGGAGTGCCAGGTCCAGTTCTGTGCTTCTCAGTACAAGAGAGACATGGACGTACTGGACTGAGTCCAGCAAAGGGTCATGAAGATGATTAAGGGATTGGAGTATCTGTCATGGGAGGAGAGGCTGAGAGTGTTTAGACTCAAGAAAGCTCAGGGGATGCTAGGAATGTATATAAATGCCTGATAGAGGACAGTAAAGAAGATGGAGCCAGACTTCTCAGAGGTATCCAGTGAAGGAACAAGAGGCAATGGTCACAAATTGAAACTCAAGAAATTCCTTTTAAACGTAAGAAAGAACTTTTTTGCAGTGAGGGTTATCAAATACCAGAACAGGTTGCCTAAAGAAGTTTAGGCATCTCCGTCTTTGGAGATATTAAAAACTGGACAGAGTATCCTGCTCTAGCTGACACTGCTTAGGGCTGAGAGGTTGGACCAGATAGTCAATGGTAGTCAACCTCAGCTATTCTGTGATTCTATGATTTCAGATGGAGACTAATAAAGTTTAGAAGACCCAAAAAGGGAAATATCTTTGTTCGTAATAATTTTCCAAAGTATAATGAGGGTAATGCTAGCTATTTAATCCAACAGCTAGTTCTGAGAGCTTTGACAATAAAGGCCTTGTTTTCAAACTGGAGCAATCAGTATTAGGCTCCTAATATAAATATTTTTTTTTCCCCTAAATCTAATTTTAAGGATTTCTGAGGATTTTCTTTTCAGTGGGATCTCAGAATTTAAGAAACTCCGTTCCCACTTCTTTAAGTCATTGATTTTCAGCACTTAAAATTTTGAAAGCACAGGGCAAAATCAAAAGAACAAAAGAATACTATAGACTGCTAATTTGTTCCCGTTGCCAGAGGATAGTGCTGTTTAAACAGATACCCCACACAGATACGCCCCCTACAACAACCACGTGGGTTAGTGAGTTTTTCTTGGGAGGAAGAGGAAGAAGAACAAGAACAAGGCAAAGAGATTATGATTTTATATCTTTTTAACTAATCTTCAGGACCCAACAATAATAAGTATTTACTTAATAAAGGTAGATCTTTAAGCATGCTTGAGTAACTTGGGAACTTTTACCATCTCTGGAACTTTTGCTCCCAAAACTTTTTAAGGGTCTTTCAAAATCCAGTCTTTGGTCATCAAGGGGCACAAACATGACACACCCCACCTTACTAGCTGTTCTCCTATAGCCTGCTGAAATTCAAGTTGATTACGTGATATATGAAAGTCAAAAAATGGCATAGTGGAAGATCAGTCTCACAAACAGGCTTTGGTGGGGATAATGGGCTGTTAGTAGTTTAAGAAATCAATACCAACTTTGACACTTTTAGAGGTGGCAACATCAACGGCCATGGCTTTGATTTCAGTGTCCCCAAACTGCATAAGTGTTTTGATCTCCCGCCGGTTTGGCACTGAAGCATCAGTTCCCGTGAGATCCAAGCGAAGGGTGCCACACTTTTTCACTCCAGATTCGGTGATGAAGCTGACATTATCTTGTTCTGAGCTATAGATATTGATCACTATTACTAACTGAGAAGGTTTGGCAGGTGTGTAACTGCGTGTCACAGTTTCTCCAAGGGCTACAGATTGGTCGGCTGAGATAAATTTGTCAAAGACATCAGTGCACCAGCGTGTACCATCTTTGATTAGAAGCTTCTCTGGTGGATGCTTCCCTTCCACAAATCGATTGAGCACACCCACACCGTAGGTGAGAGGTGAACGCCGCACTTTGATGACAGCAGGGTCTAGACCAAAGAGAACAGCTCCTTTGAGGATAGTGAGCCCCACATCCTGAGGAATGATGACTCGACATCTTGAACCAAAAGCATTCTGGACAGCTTGTTGGAGTAAGGGTGATTCAGCGAAGCCACCCACCAGGAACAAAAACTTGACATTGGTCACTTCTGGCTTATCAAACACATCACCTAAACAGAAACAGAGCCCATTCAATAGGGAAAAATCCACTGTGACAAGGCAATGCAGGTGAAACTCCTAATGTCTGAGCGCACTGAATGTCCCATGCACATGTACATGCACAGTTCTCTTCTATACTCTATTTCACTGTGAATGGAAACTGACCTCAAAGCATACAATATTTCTGAAGTGGCACTTAAAACAGCATTTTTATTTAGCTTCTACCAGTAAAGGGAGACACGGATTTCTTGCAAAGAAATCCTGCCAGTCATACTATGGGTGGTAGGGAAACAGACATCATCTTGCCACTTCAAGTATCAGTGAGATATTCCCAAACCTAACCGATTCACATACCCTTTACTGCATTCCAGATAAGTCACCCCATTTTAAATTCACTTATTATTTCTGACCCTAACATCTTAACCACATGTACTATCTGCAAAATAATACCTCTTCACATTTTTACAGATGTTCCTTCTTAGCTTAAGCCCACATCCCCTACTTTCAAGAAAATCATTCAGTTGTAGGCTCAAATAACGGAGGCAGCATGACTGAGGTATCTGTCACTATTGTAATTCTAGACCTCTACCTCTCTGCTCACATATAAGCTGTTCTGTACTAGCTAAGTTGTGACCTCTCAAAATTTATCTAGTAATTCCTCACATATAGCGAGTAAAGCTGGATATTCCACTCCAAATACAATTCAGTTAGTGCTTTGTAATGTGTAGAACAGCAATACTTTGCTCAGTACATAATTATACTCGATACAAATCCAATCTTCCACCAGGAAGACTTTAAATAATAAATTTCCCAATAAGCCTACATCACTTCCCATTACTGGATAAATAAATTCAGTGCTGCTTAAGCCATGCCTGGAAGTACTTTTACCATGATGCATCATTTATTATTTGTGTCTTAGAGATGTCAGTGATTTGGACAGTCATGAACAAATGTGACTTTATAAGCCCTTCTACTGAGGAGAAATGAACTAGAGGTCTTCATAACAGGAATAATCAGAAACTAGTTATGTCTCTGGCATTATTTAGTCGTTGCCTAAACAGGAAAAAGAAAAGCAGGACCTGGGTTAGTCAGTGCATTTCAGCCTTCTGAATGCTTGCAGCCCTGGAAGTACAGAATAATTGAAGCTTAGGCAGTAACAGGACTGAATCACATTCAGTAACTAGTACTAGAACTAGGTAGGAATACGTGTTAAGGTGATGTCCCTTACTTTTATTATTTTCCTAACTACTTTGTAGAGAACTACAAGTTTCAGAACTAAATTCTTTGCCCGCATTTGGTGCGTACTAGGGCGGTTGTTTGACTTTAATTCCAGTTACTGGTTTGAAACAGGTAAGCAAAACTTCAGTTTCAGCTCAGCCGGAAAGTGGAATTACACACAGATACGTACTAAGGTGCTGAACAATCTGGTCAATTGTAGGTTTGAAAAGAGCATTCATTGCATCCGGGCTCATCCTCAGCATTCCCTGGGAGGACCACTTCACAAAGTCCACACTGGAAAAGAACGGTTAGAAAGGACATTAAAACATTACAGCTGAGCTGTAAGAAACAGCCAAGCACTCACAAGACACACTAAATAAAGAAATGAATGAGTTCACAGAATCTGCATGCATTTTGCTTGGAAGAAAGTGCCTCACCTCACCCTAGCCCCATACCAACTACAGCAATGCAAAATTTCAAGGGAGAATTGTTATTTTTTGCTTGTCTAAGTGTTGTTTTCTTTGCCTGATTGCCTTCTGTAGCATTACCAATGCTCAGCTGCTTCCTGAAACAGCTGGCAGTCAGTCCAGTGCTCACTCATCTGAAACAGCACCGATTCATCCCCAGAAGGGCAACATTTAGATTATAGCGGCAGCAGGCCAAAGCCACTGGAAACACACAAGGAAAACAAGCAAGTATAGGAAGCCTCAGGAGGCAGAAGGGAGCACAGCATTTTTAATGAGGCATAACATTTGTTAAGTGAATACAGGCATCATGTTATTCCATCACTGATGCACATCCATATAGCTCAGTAATCTCCTTTTCATTCATGCACTTTATATGCCACCTTTATACTCTTTCTATCCCGTTATCCAATTAATTTCATTTTATTTGAAGGGAACATTTAGCATTCCCTCTGAGATTCACCATTAAGACTATTAATAAGAAGGAGATGGTCCTGTGAGGGGGAATATTTCCAGAAATTTTTAATGATTTCAGAACCTCAGTCTCATTTAGGAAATGATTCCATGCTGGATTCCAAGTCATTTAGGCTTAAAGTACATTTACCACTAACTTTAGGAAGAGATGCAGGAGTTTCAGCCTGCATGCTACATTCAACATTCACTGGATTAAAAAATGCAGAAAGAAGCCAAGGTTCAGGTACTAAATACCATGTCTTCTGCTCTTGGGTCCCAAGCATTCTGCCCCAGATTAGCAGGCTCTCTTGTTCATTCTCTTTGGTGCCATTAATCTCCAGGACTCCTGTAGCATATGACTTCAAAAGACGCAAAATGCCCACTTCTACTTTCTCCTCACTTCCTTTTGTGTAGCAGCCTGTGACCTTGTCATTTAGGGTGCTTTCTTGATACTTACAATCAGGAATTAAAATCTCTGCAGGGAATTATGTCTCCCCATCTACTGAGCAAATGATCTAACTGTAACATACTAGGAGAAAGGAAAGCCTGCCATCACTTCAAAAGCAGAATGATTTCCTCTGGCAGAGCTCTATGCAATAGTATATGTTTTCAATGGTAATCTTGCATTGTTCATAATTTTCTTCAAGTCATGAATATACTTACACATCTCACTCAGGATCTTGGATTTGTTCCAGGGCCCAGGCCTCTAAAAGTTAAGGTTCTAGGTAACTAACTTTTAGACGTCAAATTCTGTATTTGATCTGATCTTCCTAATTAACACTAAGAGACTCAAAATATATGGTCAAATTCAGGAAAGTGATGCAGTGGTGGCCTAACGAAAATCATAGAAAGCAATACCAGGAGAGTGCAAGTCTTGTGTAGAAAAGCTTTTGCAAGAGATTTATCAGAACTTTTCATTCTGGAAACTGCACTTCAGGCAATCCCATTTTCTCATCCTTATATTACATTTTTACATTATTATCTTTCAGTCTACATGTAATTAGGATATTTTAATTATTTGTCTTTGCTATCAGTAGTTAATTCTGCATCCATTTGGGTCCAATCGTCTACTCACTTGCTTTTCCTCAAGGCATGTTCTACACTGTGACCTCGAAACTTCTTGTAATAGTCAATGAAGGAGAAAGGCAGAGTGATGTTTAGTGGATTGGTCCTGTCTGGAGCTGCTGCCCGTTTACGGGACTCAAATGCTATCATCAGATCTACCCAGGCAGCAGGACGCTTGATTTTAAATTGCTCAATAAAATCTTCTCCAAATATTTTACACAGGAGCTTTTCAAATTCGTAGTCCACACCTAGAGAACCATATGGTCCACCTGTATTACAAACAAAACACAGCTTTAATATTCTGAACTGCTTACTAGATTTCAAGTTGCCCAAGTACACATCAGATTGACACTACTAGGACCGCCATAGGAGAAGGTCTACAGAAAGAGGTATCTTTTCTAAATGTAACAGTTGGTCTAATACAGAACATAATCTTACCTTTGCTTCACTTTTACTCCTATACCACCATAGCCACTGTAACATTACCACTGTAATGGTAATGTTACATTACCATTGTAATGTAACAGAAACATTTTTATTACAAGCAAAGGAAACTGCCTCCTTATCCACACATGAGAAAGTGTGAGTTGGACTCATATTCAGGAGTAGATGGACTTGATGTACAGTGTCCCATTACCGCTCTTACCTTTCCTGAGGTAGTCTTACAGCCACCAGGACTGAGAACGCTCAGTGATGAACCATACAGACGAAGACTAACTCAGTATGGAGACACAGGAACAAATAATAGGCTGTTTCGTGTGGGTAACAGCTTAGTCACGGGACAAAGTCAAAGGGGATCTGGAGTTCAGGATGCGAATACCATTCAAGGAATTGCACTTCATATCTTTGTTGCGGACCAGTCATTGTGCATTCTTCCCAGGGGATTGTAGAACCTCCTTGTTACACTGTCTGAAATTACTGAAATATATAAGCTTCCCCTTAAATCTAGGGAAACTTCTGTTCTGCCAACAGTCACTTTACTTTACTCAGCTATTCGTATCTCCACAGTACAACTCTGAATACCTGGACAGAGCAGCGATACACAGGTGACCTCTCAAAGGACAGGAAGATGACGACTCTACTAGCAGAAGTCAGACCAGGACCACGGCAGGAGGTCATGGCCTGAATGGGAGTGAATAACACAGGAGATAGCAGTTCCTTACCCCTCCAATGTGAGGTTTACCATCCCAAAGCATCAGAAGCATTAAGTGATTTATTCTTGTCTGCTGACCAGCAGCTAGGTTATACTAATTTTGAATGCTGGTCTTATTTCAGGAACAACTGTTAGTGAAATGTCGTGAATAATAAAGGCACACATTTCCTTCACTGACAAGTAAAAATATTACATAAATACAGCAAGCAGTAGAAGTGACATTACCTGTTGCCTTGTATAGCTCCTTAAGATGTCCTTCAGGGAGCCTGATCTGATGGACAGTCATATCCACTGTGCCTCCTCCACTGTCAACAACGATGTAACGGTCACCTAGTTTGCCAAAGGAACAGGCGAATGGTATTTACATTAGCGTTATCACAACAGCATATTGCAATGAAAGCTTCTCAGGGGCATTATCACCATGAGAGATAATGACTTACAGGAAGTCATGAATATCTACACTGAAGACTTGGTCTTTATTAGTAATTATAATGCAATGATTGATAACAAATATGAAATTCAGATGTCAAAAGCTATTGATTTAGCACAGATGAAAAGTAGATTAGTAGAACTGCTCAGGCTGCTGGTGTACATTCTAGCAGGCTACCAAATTAATACTATGGCATATTTGCAAGGCCTATTCTGAGGAAAATATTCTGGTTGCATTTTAAAGCCTGGATTCCTTTCTATCATCTCCTTAATAAACCATATTTTGCTAGAGCATATAGAATTGCAATTCAGCCTTAGCAACTAAGAGCAGCACATGAACTTACATTTTTTCCTCTTCCTATTTATAATCACTGTGAGAACAACAATGCAGTGCACAGCACATTTGTGGGAAACACAATGTTTGCCTGCAATATAAAACCAGTGAGAGCAAAGTTTATTCAAGAAAGGACACTACCTTCCTCCAGTTCGGACCAGATCTCTCCTATGACATTTTCCACCAAAAAGGTACGACTCTGTCGATTACGACGGACATGTTCCTTAGCTAGTCATTAACAGAGAAAAAATTATTAAGTATAAGAAAGCATGAAGAGGTTGATATCATAAGCCGCAGGAAACAAGTGCAAGCAGGCTGACAGATCTGTACGTATCACTTCTTAACAAAACAAATGAACAAAAACTACTGCATTAGAATCGGGGACATTATAACATCGTTCCTAGAAAGGAGAAATGTTTTTCAGCCACACTGATCTTCCTTGATACTAGCTGGATTAAAATCAATAACCTAACACGAAAGCTATAAACAGGTCTGATTTATTTTTTTTTATATTCTGGTTTTTAGATTCACACTTTTATTCGAGTGCTGCCTGGAACCAGGCAGGCTCGCAGCCAGCTGTGCTCGGGGCAGCCTCTGCCGCCAGGCGGCAGCCCCGGCCCGCTGCCAGACCAACCTGCGCCGCCCAGGGCCAGGGAGACAATCGCCACGTTTCCAAAAGCCACTGCTGATTTCGGGTGCTCAGGCAAAGACACCTCCCGAGCCTTTCAGGACGTCAGTCTGTCTCAAAACAAGCAGCCGAAATCATTGGTTCACAGATTTATAACTTCTTAAGGCCACAGTGATCACCAAGTCTGACCCTCATAATACTTTAAATAGACACCAATTAAAAGTTAAGCATAATCTAGCAATACTATTATAGCAGTAAGTTAACTTACAAGACTTAATTGCTACTTAGACATTTAAAAGATGAAGAACAGTCTGTGAAAAGAAAGCAGAGTAGCAAGAGCCTTTGCTATTATGCTTCTTAATCAACCCCTACAACTGAACGATCAAGAAGTCGTTCCCTGTGTAGCCTTCAAACACCTTCAAAGGCACTTCTATAGAACACTACAGAAGAAAGGAAGCATTCTGTCATGCATGAAAATATTATTCTTTCTGAAAACATCAGCATGCAAATCACTGAATGTCTTTTGCTTCTTGTTTCTATAGTGCCTATCATCAGAAAAAGACCAGCAGTTCCACTTGCACCCACACCCTCCCCATGAAGACCCTACGATGCAGACAAGCCACATCAGCCTCCCTGTGCTGACTTAGCAGCACACAGTGAGAGCTTAAACGATGAAGCATTCAATGACAGAACAAGCACTAGGTCCAAGCAAGGGCCTGACACAGAGCCCACAGAAGTCAATGGGAGTCCTTTCATTCACTCCTGTGGGCTAGAAGTGAACACAAGAGCCAGTCTTTAACTACGACTGAAGTAAGGTTATCCTGGCTACTATGAACAGTAAAATTTTTGTTTTGACTTCACAGCAATAATACGGTCCTTGGAGTGCTTCCCTCTGTTTATATTTAAAGGGGTTTTTCTCCTCAATCTGTTCTCAGCTTGTCTTGGGTGCCTGCCATGCCTTTATGAAATTTTAATTCTAAGCCCAAATTAATTCGCTCCAAACTTTGTTTTCATTAATTTTGACATGAAACCTTTCTCATCCCCAATAGCTTTTGCCATACAAACTCAAGAAGCAGAATGGTACCCCCCCATCCAAGAAAAAGCCCGTTAGCAGAAATCCATGAGCTGCCAGATTCTGCCCAGCTTCAAAACCTTAACCAGAGAAACTCTCTTCTTTTATTATTTTCCCAGAGGCAAATCCCTGTGGAGCCTGAAAGTGAGTTCATGTAAAATCGCATGGAAGTGGAACGGTTCAGGACACGAATGAGGGGGACAGAAGGCAAGGAGCCCCTGAAGGGACTGTGTCCTGAAAAGGGATTGTGTCCTGTGCTCTGCGTGTGCCTCTGTAACACTGAACACATCTGACAAGTGCTGGCTAGGGGAGGCACGGGTATGAGAGAATGATGTAGTGACTCCACCTAACTGAAAAAAAATGCCCTCCAGTAAGCACAGGAATAGCTTTACTAGCTTAACCTTCCATTTGCCTGTACTGTTTTGACCTAGTAAATATAAAATACAAATTCTTCTGAAAAATTCCTTCTGGGAGAGATTGGCACACTACCACCAATATCAGTGCAACTGTTACAGTTCACACAGACGGGAAATCTGTGCGTTATGCAGCAATCGCATCTTACTACTGCTTTGTTTTCCTTTTGTTTTTTTCTCTCCTATTTTCCTCCAATCTCAGGTAGGATACCAAGCTCAAAAATACTTGGTGACAAAGGATCTTTTGGCAAGTGACTTACAATGAGGGACAGAGATTGGGCCACAGTGTAAGTCAGTCTTCAAGCACTGATATTAGCAACAGATCCCAGGTCAATAAATCAAACTGTTCTATCTAGTTGCTCTTCTACGAGCAGATAAATTCATTGCTATATTCCAATACCACGTGTTCCCCTGAGTGTTGAAAGTAATTAATGATATTTCATAAAGATGACATAATAAAGCATCTGCCAAAACTCTGGAACACCTCAGACTAAAAGTCTCATTGCAGATCCAGCTATTTAACCCTGCTTCAATAATGCAGTTAATCGAACACATAATTGTTTCCAACAAATCAAATTTAAAAAATGATCCAACATGAAGTATTGATTTTAATTAAAGCAGAAAAATACTGTTGTGAAAATACTACAAGGCTCCCACAACATCCCAGTAAAGGCAAGGCAATGAAGCTACCTGCGTGCTAAATTCAAGTATGCGCAAACATGCCTGCTGGATCAATGCCTGAACTAGTCTAATTACAGTAAACAGCAAAACAGTTTACAGAAGCAAACCAATGCTAGCCTGAAACATTTCAAGATAGCAAAGACAACAGGAAATGGTAAGAAAACAGCCCTCATGAACAAAGCAAACTTAGGCATAAGAATCTAAAGAAGTGAGTTAATAGAAGAAGTACCCTGTGTAAATCCAGTTCCAGTAGTGTCACTTGGGCTATAACCATTGACAGGCGCCCTACTACTCAGGTCTATCATCTGGTGCAGGCGGAGCTTTCGGCAGTAGATAGAGGCAGCCTCGGGTTCCAGGGCAATGATCAACTGCTCGGGGTTTTCAGGAGATGCCATTCCTGCCTGCAAGAGAGAATCGATCAGAGAAGTGGGGTGGGAAATACCGCAACCTATCAGACCCTTTTCAGCAGGTGGACAAGCCTTTCCCCAGCTCGCGGTTTCAGTTAGGTCAGCCCTCCGAGTTCAACACGCAAAGGAGCTGCTGCCATTGGCTACAGGTCCTGATCTGAGAATCGTCCTGCCCACAATGTATAGCACAACTTCACAGGCTGTAACAGGGAAGTATGCATGCACTTACCATGCTAAGTGTCTAACTGAGCAGCTGTGTACATGACAGGTGGAGAAAGGAAGAAAGTCGTTTTGAAACCTTTCACGAATGGCCTAAAACCTGAACTCCTAATTAAGCTGTGAATCTGCATGCTAAGAGGGGCCTCAGTCTGCTGTAAAAAAATGAAGGAATACCTTTGGCTTCTCCTCCCCACAATGATATTTTAAGTATGTCTGTCTTTATTTCCCAGATATATATAGTCCTTGCCGAAATGGACCCTCCCCGCACTGTGTAGCTTACTAGGAATACACGATACACTTTGCCAGTAATGCATCTTTTGACTTAAAACCAACATTTTCTATTTTAAAATCCACTGCTTTTAAGCACATTCACTGTTATAACATCTTCAAAACGCTCAGTTTATTCAAGTGTTCAAAATACAATAGGGCAGGTTCCCTAAAATGTAACGGGAACAAGCCCCAAAATAATCCCACATTATAAAAATCAACATTTGCCATTCTTTCTACTTTCTTTCTGGATTTTCAGCCCCCAGACACATAGATTTTCAGGAAGCCACAAGTTCTCATGTAACCACATCACTCAGAGCTGGGCTTAGAAAAAATACCACGGAGCAGTTGACAAAGTTGTGTTTTCATTTCTTTTCTCCTGTACTTCTCCCTACCATATGATTTTCTGTTAAAATAGATAAAAATATCTTTCAGCTCTTTCTGCTCAACTTTTGGTTTACCTGCTGTTGTTTTTCAGTTAAGTGCCTGAGTACTAAAGCGTGCTAGCAAACAAATAGATGTATGAATATTTTTCTGCTTCCACGGTCACGTCTTCCAGCAAACCTTCACTTCAACTCATACACACGCACTGTGGTGGCTCCAGAGCATCCCCAAAAGAAGGCAGACTCACATGGAAAGACTGCAGACCTGTACTGGAACTTGGCTTCCTTCATACAGCCACACTGTGGGCTGTGGGAATTGCTGGCTAGTTTACACCTGCAGCTAGAAACTCAAAGTAAAGCTTGTTCGAAAAGCAATACTGGGGTAAGACTTGGAGGTATAAAATTGTCCTTCACGTTTACTGACTCATTTTATCCTCTCCATTTTAATAAATAAGATAAATAGATTTTTATAGAAAGCATCTTCCTCATTGTTGATAACAAAAAAGGAAAAACAACAACAAATAAATTCCAAAATAAGAACATAAGGGTTAAACTAATCTTGGTTGCTCATTATTTTAAAAGCACACCTCATGATTGGGATTATGGCCACTTTACATCCTTTATTGTTGTTGGGCAAAACCTTGTGCTTCGGTTACATCCACTGGACTCAACAGCATGAATCCGAAATTAGTGGAACTGCCTGCGAAGGAGAATACTGTGCAAATGCCACAGAATATCAAACCTTGCCAGCTATGCGGCAACACATATCGAAAAAATATTATACTGAAAAGAATGTTCACAACCAAACTTTCAAAATTTGGAAAATGCAGATTTACAGCAGCCAGAGTAACCCTTAAAGATAGAAAAAGACTATCAATCAAGCACAGGTCCAAGCCAGACACTCCTGCCACCATATCACTTGCATGCAAGCATGTTGGTAGGTACAGGCTTAGATAAAGCTCTGGAGCGGTACTGGGGATGAAGATGAAATTCTTGCATTGTGCCTTAGTATAAACCCAATCTTTCCTCCAACTGGTCTGGATGTACTAGGCACAAGCAAGGCTGGTTTCATGCCAGCTCACTTCAACATCACTTATCTCCAGCTGAGCTCTTCTACACAGAAAGCTTTAATTTGTTGCATTGGAAAGGGTAACATTCAAGATATGAATCAATACTTGGTCCCTGACAGATTGTGTGCAGAGACCACACATTTTTGGAATTCTTTAGCAGATTAGATAAATATCTATCTCAGCCCTTTACTGTCTTTGCCTTTGGAAAGTTTTGCTAAAAGCCTGATCTGAATCTTTCTTGCTGCAATTTTAAGGACAGCACTTCTTGCCCTATCCAATAAGGGCATGGAGAACAAATAGCTCCCTACTACCCTGCTGCAGTTTTCACATATATTAAATCCATTATCGTGTCCTGTGAGAGCTCTGCATCTGAGCAGCAAGTCTTTTTTTTTTTTTTTTTTTTTTGATATCCAGCAACGTGGATGAACTTAGCGTGCTCAGTCTGCTCCATGTACTGGGCATATGTTAGTAGCACAGACAAAGCAATTCTTAGACTCGTGTCTAATCTACGCTCTAAAAGAGAAAATTATATTTTAGGGAAAAACAGTTTGTTACTAAGGGTGTTAAAATCCAAAGGCTACATCATCAAGTGTTTGCCGAGGTGACAAGAACTGAGTTGCACACACAAGGAATTCACTGCTATTTCCTAACTTGAGGGGGGGGGGGGAAGATTATATTAATTGCAAAGTCATCTGTTCTAGAGGGGATTTTGGTACAAATTTCCAAGGCTGGTTCTGCAAAAAAAAAAAAAAAAAAAAAAACCAACCAGTAAGCCATTAACAGTAACACTTGCTTCCTCCCCTCCTCTAGCAGTAGTCTGTACCATGAACTTTTCACATTGCAGCCTGCACATCAGGAGAGGAAGGCAGTGACCTGCAGCGGATGGACTCAGATCCGTGTTCTCAGACCCTCCAAGTATAGCAGATGCTATTCTTGCTACTTTTTCTCTCTAGATATTATTTTAACATACGGAAAATATGTCCTGAGGAAAACATTCAACAGAAACGACAGCTTGTAACAGTTCAAAGCACAGCTGATCCTAACAGAATTTCATGAAGAAAATGTTAGGATTTTCTGTAAAAAAGCTTTCCTTACAGAGTTTGAAGGGCCAGTTACAATGAAGAATGTGTTATTTCACATCATAAAAAGACCATACAAGAATCTTGTACAGTGAAAGGTACTAGGCATCCAGCATATATATATTTTTATATGTACATATACATATGTATGTACATATATATGTATGGATCAATATTGACTCTATTTCATACCTTGTGTATGCAGTATTTCTACTTAGATCATCAGAGATAGCACATTACTGTAGATATATATATCTACACACAGCACAGAGAGAATGGGAGAAGGGGAGATGAGAAAGACACATGAACACATACATACTGCTGGGGAGGAATGGAGCAATGAGGTTGCTTTAATACAAGCTCTGAGAAGATGAAGACTTAGGAGGCAGTATCTCTGTCCCATCATTACAGCCAAGGAGAAAGGGACAGATGGGAGAAAAATATCGAGCATGCAGAGAAAGAAGAGTGAAAACAGCAGGTGGTCAACACAAAGAAACGGTGATGCATTCATTAAAAATATTAACTGTAGAAGTTTGGGAATTTGCTATATTTTACATTTGTTCCTTTCTATCTGCCTCACTCCATGCCCTCACCCACTGCTGCCCAAGTACCATTGTAACAGAGATTCACAAGTTAACAGGCTTGAACGGGACAGACCTAAACAATGTCTCGGTATTCAACATCATATAGATCATTCTGGCAGTGGGACAGATGCATCACGTTGCTTTTGCCCAGGGCAACTTTTAACAGACTTTATAACAGAGCCATGTCTTGACTCTAGTCTACTAAGGAGATTTTCTTTCTCCCATTATACTCACTAGCAGTACAAACCCAGTCATCACTTATGAAACATGAAGGAAGCAGACAGCAGTTTTCTCAAAAACGCAAACGTGGAAAACCCATCATGGAATTAGAAAAATCCTTTGAGCACCAGAAAGTTCTTAAAAATGAATTTATCTGCAGGACATTGCTGCATATATATACCTGGAAGAAGCAAAGAACACTATGAAAAGAACTACTTTAAAAGACTGCCCCAAACTCACTTTGCTCATATGCCTGAGGACTAGGATTTCATGCTTTGACAAGAGAACTCCCAGATTTTCACTCACTCCAGTAGAACAGGTCTGTGAGCTGGTGCCAGTGCATTGCTGTTCATTCGCCAAGATGCATCATCGACAGCAAACCTCAAAGTGCTTCACGTACTGGAGCACAAATAACTTTACCATCCAGACGCCGGTGAATTCTCAACCTGGCACACTAGCTCTGCTTTTATAGCCAGAGATGTGTCACCAGAAGAGAGCCACAGCTGACCACAAATACATTCTTGATTCCCTGCACAGCATCAGCTGCCAAGTGTTAAGACTAATTCATCATTAACAAATATTGAGGTCTGGACTGAAGCTCAGTATAGCAGTCTGAGCACTTCCAGAGAACTAAACGATATTCACTCATTCCATACGCAGAATCATCAGATTAAAAGATGCTACTTTTAAAACCCAGCCTCACATGCCACGACGCACAATGAAAAAAGCAATGCACATTTATTTTATTTTTTTAAATATTGTAATGTAGATGGCCTTAAAGACAGCATTATAGTAAAATATTCCACGTGTTTGAGCCTTTTTAAAAGGCAATGAAAGCCAGAAGGTAGGCCTAGACGAAAAGCTCCCATCTCTGAAAGCCGCCATAATTAGAAGTGTCACCATTTAGCTGGAGTACTCCTGTATTTCATAACACAGCCAGGCAGAATGCTGTTGCTCTAGCAGGCTTCATTTATTACACCATGGTGACCTCAGAAGGAATAGCATATTAGGAAATACGCCATCATTGACAAGGTACACATTTCCTATTACTATCCTTTCAAACTATCGAAAGCAAAAGTTAGATCTCCTTTCTTGCTTTTTCAGAGATACACATCAAGGACCTTTTTACAGGCAAACAAAAAAAGAAAGTCCAACCACTGACTCAGAACACAAGGAACATGCCTTACATGGAGTGCAACCATTTCTTTGAGCTATAAAACTGATTAAAAGATTAAATAGCGCAAAAAAAACCCAACCCATGTACAGAAAATAGTACTCCATCTGTTGAATTTAAGACGCTGATTTATTATTAGAATCATGTTAACTGGAGTCAGCCCCATGCATTTTTTTATTCATCTTTATTTCCTTGAGCTTCACCTGCCTGGAAATCCTCTCTTTCTCTTTCATGTACACACGTTTCCTCTTCTCTCAAAAAACTTTTAAGTCTAACTTGTTTTCTGAACACTAAAACTCCTGAAATCTCACAGCTGACTGCTGTGAGGGCTGGGATTCTCTCAGCTCACACTGCAGCTTTTCCCATTGTCAGGGAACACATAACCATGCTTTCCTGCACACAGCAGCCTATTTTCAATAATTTCTGAAGCTTCTGCCCTTCCATCAACACTGGGTGATAACACAGGCAGGCACACACACTTTCACAAGATCACTGCGTGGGTCTATCTTACTTTTGGAACCAGACCACTAAAAAGGGCCAAACCTGCAGAATGAAACTACACTAGGGGCACAACAGCAATGATCAAAACACTGCCCTGTCTCGCGCAGACTTTCCAAGGACTTTTCTCCGTCCGGAAGGAAAGTATTTGTGTTAAGTTTGTATGTACAATAATTAGACTTCCATGTCCCTGAGATTGTGTGGAGGAAGAATAGTCTATAGCATGGCTGTCAAACCCAACTGAAGCTGTGGGCCAGCCCCTGTGCTGCTCCACAGGCTAGCAGTCCTACCCTGCCAAGCTAGGAGGGAAAGCAGCAGCTCACGGGACCAAACCAGCCCACGCAGGCAGACTCTGAGAAGACCAATAGCGGAGGGATCTGCCTTAATGATGTTCTGCAGCGTGGGGGGTTGGGGAGGTGAAAACATTAAGTAAATAAAATAAAGGATGAGGTGCATTTTACCTTACGCTTATATAGGATTAGATTCAGATGGTTCTTGCACCTCAGTGTTATGTTAACATAGGCAGAAAAGCCTCAACCTGTTAAGATGCAGCTGTGCTTAATATTATAAAATCAGCATCTTCCTTATGGCAAAAATATGGTGAAAATAATATATTAATCTTAACACAGCCTCTGAAAAAGGTCCAAAGAGTAAAGAGAAATGGTTAAGAGTCAGTACATATGGGAAATAACGGAGGTACAAAGGAGCACTACACAGATTTAGGATTAATCAGGTCTGTGCAGGCAGTCTGGTCTTGACCCCTATTTCACTAGAATCTAGCGTCAGGGCCAGAGCAAACTGCAGCTGGGTCTACTTCAGTGCTAATGCTCACATTAACTTGCAGAGTGGTGGTCTTCATCGCTGCAAGAGGAGCACAGAGGCCACTCTGACCCCTTGATTCCCCTTTGGTCCAGGGAGTAGTTCAGGCCAGTTCTCTGAATTAGAGAAAATAATCTGATCAAGACCCATTTTTTACCCATTTAGTATCATTTGCTACACCACTTTCAGGGTCAAATGGAATAAGTAAATTATTCCAACATATACTCACAAATTTTAAAAAGTGCATTTTCTCTGGATAAGAACTGTGCTTATACTCAGCAGAAGTGAATTTTACTTTCTGTTGCACTACTAACCAGTGAGATGATCCTGACAGACTCTGTACTCCTTACTAGCTCAGATTACCTATCTGTAAAATATGTATACTAGTGCCTTTGCCTTTATGCATTGAAAGCCACTAAAGGAAAACATTTTGTAAACTAAGTATAGAGTAATATACTACATTACTTTCATGGCAGTTAAATTTGATCTTTCAGAAAGAGAAACAAACTAAAAATGAGGTCTGATTGGATTAATTTTAATTTACTGCTTTGATAAATTTTGTATTCACCTAAGACCTGATTCAGTACTGCGTCAGTGCCGTAGGCACTGCATTCACAACTAATAGGACATTTCCAGATACAAAATTGTAGCATAAATAGACTAAACAGATAAACATGTGCAAGAAAAGAACCACCCTCATTAAATAGTTGGAAAAACAAGGCACAGAGACTAAAAGCCTTGGCTAGTGCTGCACAGGAACCCATGATGAGGTGGGAATTCACGCCACAACCCCGGAACTCCAGTTCAGCGTCCCAGCCAAATGCTACTCTTCACCAAAAAGCAAGCTTCAATTTCTGCATGTGACACATAGCATGTGCAGAAGCTGCAGGGACAGCTACATCACAGCTCTAGTACAGCCTTCGGTCCCCGTTCTGCTTTCACAGTTTGCCACCTCCACCAACTGCATTACTTTAATCGCTTCTGAAGCAATGCTGCAGACCAGATGAGTGTAATGATCCATTCTTCTGGGCGGTAGGAAAAAACTTTTAAATGTGTTTTACCACTAAAGCCGCATTTGTAGGCACCAGAGATAAAATTTAAAAGTTGGATTCCATGAAATAGCTCAGTAAAGATAATGTGGTTCATTAGGAAATGAAGCTCTGCAGGACAACATCATTCAGCCAAAAAACCAGCAGCTGTGAATTAACATCAACATTCTTCTATTTTCCAAGATATTTATTATAATTAGTAACAATAGGAAAGCCATGATTGCAACTTAAGCTCCGCTCAGCCCTCATGAAGAAAGTATTGTGTGGCTGAATCAAGGCAATGCAAAACAGCAGTTGGAAATTAAGTGCCTTGTGAAATTTACACTGTTTAAACTAATCAGTTCATTGTGTTAACAGATTCATGGTAACACCATCCACTTACCGCCTTGGTAAGTGAGCTCTTCTCTAATCCTCCTCCTTTTTCAGTAGCTAGCACTTTCTCCAGTTCTGTGGCATCAAACTGGGATGTCACAAATAAATGACTGAGATCTAATTACAGAGGCAGAGCATGCCAGGAAAGAAGATGAGCAACATGGGAAAAGACTCTCAGCATTATCACAAAGAGGCGCGTAAGGGGGAGCTGGGTTGGCAGGGAGTGGGGCTACCGGATATCACAAAGCTGCGTGAAAAACACAGCGCATGCAGTTTTGCTAGATCTTCAGCCTTGAGACTTAAGAAGCCTTCACAAAAAAATGTTTGAAAATCACTATGCCATCACATACACCGATACTTTGTTGTTAGTCTTCAGAGTGATGAAGAGTACCACAGTACAATAAGTACCGTGACTAAACAGAACAGAGTGAGCTCAGACAGCCCATTTAGCTCAGTCCACTTATCTGTTTAAAGACAGATTCTTAAAATTGCTCAACAGCCACAAAACAAACACCCAGAGTCCTCTTAGTGATGACAGCAAAGAGGCTGGGTTTACCAAAGGCAGGAGGAAGAGCTGCTGGGCGCTCCCCTCCTTTCAAAAATTCATCCTCAGGATTTAAGAGCCCAGATGAAAACTGAGAATTAATGCCTTTTTTTTTTTTTTTAATCCAGTCAACACAATGTTTGGGTGGTGACTGATCCCGCAAAGGTCTGACAGCTACAGTGTCATAGAGGCACTTCTTGCTTTACAGAACCAAGAGCTTTTTGCTTTCTCTTAAACAACATTTGCTATACATACATGCATATACTTAATAGATACATATAAATGCATACATTTTCACACTATTGTTGCCTGTTGAGCTAAAATTAGGTTTGTGGCACAGGCTGTCCTTCGTCCTATTCTGATTAGGTGCCACTGATATTTTGCATTTTACAAGTGAGAACATAGTGGATAATTATCACAGCTGCAGAATTCCTTCAGTGTCAGCTTCCCCATCTGTACAGTTACGTGACAGGACAAAGATACTCATCTGTCTGTGAGAAAACTGCTTGAGAGAGCATAAATGAAATCTCAGGCTATGGTAAAATAGTAGTAACTTCATTTTGCAGACAAGGGAAATATAAATTATGGAAGATAAAAAGCAGAAAAGCCATCGGTTTAATGGAGGGGGTACAAAACTGGAAGTTAAGAGACTCCTGTAACAGTTTTTGTTTATTCACTTGGCACTAGCATAAGTGATTAAGTAATGTGAAAGACCTAGAAGGATGAACCCCAGTGTAAAAATCGGCCTTTAAATTGTCCTTAGGATTTCATGATTATCCTGAGACCTCTCTTTGAGACCCCAGATATTTTCCCTTCTGCCATGACGAAGTAGATACTGTTACTATATATTTATACAATTTTTCCTTGCTTTTAAAATACCAGAGCATAGGCTTTGCAGTGCTTTTTGAATTCCCAGGATTTGCCCATACAAAGTAACTAACCCACAGAAAATTCACAGCTTTCCTACAGCCTTCAGGTAGGCTGAACTTACTGCTGCTCACACTTCAAAGGTAGAGCTCACAAGCTATAAACTCCTGTGAAGGCAGTTTTTAGGTGAAATCCTCTAACCTGATACTAAGAAGATACCTCACACTTGCACCCGTATAGCTGGTCCAGTGAACTTTACCAGACAAGATATAAAATAATTCCAGTTAATAGCAACAGTACTCCCCATTTAAGAGTTTGTGCATGAACATATATGTTGAAGGGATGAGAGGTTTAGATTAACATTTGATTTATAATTGGACTTAGTTTTATGGTGGAAGAAACTCTTGGATACCAATTTCAAAAAGCTGGGATTAAAATCTGTAATAATTGTGTAAACTATTATTATTATTGTTAATTCCAAAGAAACCACTAGAAACACTTCTAGCCCTCTACTACAGCACTTACTTCCTTGCTATTTCTCAGTGTAAGTATTCGTGACTGCTAATTTCCATGAGTAATGGCTACAGAATGAGCTCTGTAAAGGTTATCAACCGAACACTTTTGCCCCCCTCAGTTCAAGACAGACATGGAGAAAGTGGAGAGGGTTCAAGGAGGGCTGCTAGAGAACACGTTCTGTAAGGAGAGACTGAGGGAGCTGGGTTTGCTTAGTCTGGTGAAGAGGTGGCCAAGGAACAATCTAATAGCTGCCTGCAGCTATCTGAAGGGCAGTTACAAAGATAGCAGAACACAACTTTTCTCAGTCTTGCCAGGAAATACAACAAGGGGCAACAGCCACACATTGCAGCTTGTAGAGTTCAAATTGGATATTACAAAAACTCATGTTTACTAGGAAGGTGATGCAACACTGGAACAGCTGCCCAGAGACGCACCTCTGTCCTTGGAGGTTTTTAAAACTTGACTAAACAAAGCCACTGCTGAGCTGATGTTGGCAATAACCCCACTTCAAATGGAAGGTCAGACTAGATGATCTCCAACAAACGCTTCCAATGAATGCTTCCACGATTCTAAAACGGTGCAGGTATTATATACACTGAGAAAGACCAGAACTGCTGGTAGGAATCTTTCCCAAACACTGAAGACCTACACACTTTCTTATTCCTTGTCTTTGTGAATGCCATGTCAAATCTTTGCCTGTCTTGGCGAGAGGGAGCCCATCGTGTCTGACAGTACGACAGGAGTACCAGACTCACTGTAACAAGCCTGCAGTTATTCAGGGCCTCACAGGGTTCCGTATGGAGTTCCATCACCTTTGCAATTAGAACTTTTAGTTAAGTGTCTTGGGATCAAAAGGAAACATTTGTCACAGTACACTTTTTTAAAATCTGAAAGCTACACTTTTAAAATCTGAAAATATAAAGAGCACAACAGTCCTAAGCAGTCCTTTAGCCTTAAACATTAGCCATCAGTCACTTTAAAAAGTGATTCAATACAGGGAAAGCAATTAGTTTAATGCATCAAGGACGCACAAGTTGAGTTTACAACACTAATACGATCTGCACCAAAAAAATAATCTGCCTCAGTCCAGAGTCTTGTCAGAGAGGGAAATTCAGCTCCTAATTATTTCATTTTCCTGTATTTGGTTGCAGAGAAAAAATGGTCTTGTCTTAGAAGCATGAGAATACAAATAGCAGACCTGGACTTGAGGCTCAATTCTTTTGCGTTCAGCTCTGCTACAAGATTCCCATATAACATTTTGCAAGTCACTTAGACCAAACTTTGTGAAAGAATCCACTAAAGCAAATGCATCGATTTCTGAGTATCCAACTCAATACCAAGGTTTACAATGGAGCTATTGCTGGAGTTTGTTGGAATGGGGGGTGCTTGGACTATGAATAATCAAGCTGGCTATCCGTCATACACATACCTGATCATGCTACTTAGCAAGCTGTTTTGGACCAAAGCAGAATCCATCTGATATTTAATTTCTGTTTATTAACCTATCAATAAAGCTACTCCTACAATAAGAAAGTACAGCTCGTAACATTGCTCCCTCTTAACGGCTGTTTAGAAACTATGGCATTATCCAATTCTGAAAAGCAGGAAGATAAATGTGGCACCTGGAACTGTAATGAAGCGTGACTTTTACTTTCGGCACACTCTGAATAATGAATTTTGTGGTGTTGCATTGGCTACAGTCAGAACTGCTGCATTTGTGTGGTCACTGATTAGATGAACCAATTTGTTATAGATGGCTAGGCTGTCTTATTTAGATAAATGCCTTTGTTAAGCACGGTCAGACTGCCTCAATTTATTTTTCCTGGGGTTGCTGTTACCCAGCTAAGAGTACAGATTGTTTTACCTGTGCGTTTTTATATTTTGTACATTATTTTTATAATCTATTCTCTGTATTTTCAACCTGAACTGGGAATTCTTTGAAACTGTAAGCACTGTTTGATTCTACTATTAAAACCCATACTCAACAGGTCTTCTGGATTTTGTATTATAATTTCCCTTTTTTAATTTATAAAACAATAAAAATTACTAAACATAGGATATAATACAAACCTTTGAAACTCCTAAAATGCATAATGGAATCCAGAGAAGGGAGAGAAGCAGACAATCTCAAGGGCTCCTGAGCTCTATGAAGTATTACTCAGGGAAACATGAAGCTCTCCTGGGCAGCAGGAGCAATGAGAGGACAGAGAACAGAAGTATTGTCGAATCCCTATATGTGACACTAACAGAATTGCAGAATATTGAAAGAATACAGTATTCACTGTATAGATGTTACAACGAATAAGATTATACTTCCAGTCCAAATGCTAAGATAAATACAGCTTCTTGCAGAAAACAACAATGCTGACAAAAAGGGCTCCTCTCTGTCAAGCATTCCAAAATGTCACCCTCCTTTCGCAGTCAGAGGAAGTCCTTTAACCGCTTTGTCTTAGTTCAAAAAGCTGAGGAAATCTATAATTTAAAACTGTACTGTGACAGCTCTGACAGGGGAACGTCACCCTACCCCAAAACAAGCAGACATGTTCTACGACTCAAAGAAAAAGACCCTTGGGACAATCTTGAACTATTTTACAACTGTCAGACTGCCCGTGCAGAAGATGAGCAAATCACCCAGAAATGTGTACAAGCTGTTTATTCTAAAGTTATGCTTTCATTGAAAAAATACATCTTTAATTTCTGAAGGACTGTTGGTCATTTGTTTACTTCTCAAAGGAAAAGACTATTCATGCTGAACTTCCCGTGGAGGTGATTTCAGGGTTTTACAGGGCCCTGTGGACCTGAGGGCTAATGTGGAAGGAAAGAATCAATGTTCTGTCTTGGCAAAGGTGAGAGACAGAAATCAAAGAGACAAAAGTGTAGGAAAGAGTGCGTATTGCACCTGTGGGAGGGTCTGGGAAGTGGGTCAGGAGGAACTGCCACATACGACTGCCTGTTTTACCCCCTCAGGCTTTGACTCCCCTCTCTTCATGCACATACTTCCAGCAAGCTCATGAGCTTGGGCTCAGATCTGCACCAGCCACAGCCACAGGAGTGGTGTTGGCTCACAAAGTTCACATCTGTTTCCAAGAGACTGCTCAGAGATGGGCAAGGGCTGCCACATCTCCCAGCAGCACCAGACAGCACCCAAAACTCCACACACGCTGCTCTCTGAATGCTTTATGATGCAGTCACAGAGCCTATATCCCTGTCATAAGCCTCCTGCTTCCTCTCTTCTCGCCTGTACTGGAACCTGCATCATCAGGAGGTGCATCCGTGTAACACTTTCAGTGGAAACAAAAAGCATTCCAGTTGCCTTTTGCCAACTACTGGGTCCTCCCAGTGGTGTGAAAATTCAGTTGCCATTTTGCACTGTATGGCAGTCTGCCCTGAATCCTTCCCAATGGAAAAGATTCTGCTGTCCTTATTAAGACAGAAAATGAGGGCTTACGTACCCTCAGTAGGGGTGTCTGTTCTCCACTGCCTTTAGAAGATGCTCACTGGAACTGAATTTCTGGAAGTGGCTGCTTTTCAGAGAGGATTACTCCTGTTGCTGTCTTAAATTCAAAAATGTCCTCTTCCAATTATACTTCACTTTTCTACGGGAGAGCTCTGTAGTTTATGGAGAAGCAACACTCACAGGTTGTAACAGTGAGATGGATGAATCCAAGAGCAGATGTCTGAGCAGAGTGGTTTGGAAATTAGTATTGTAGCATGTGCTGATGAGCAGGCCTTGAGGAAGGAAAGAGGAACATAAGGAAGGAAATATCTGAATTACGACCATTGGCTACCAATCATGAAGTAGCATTAAAACCACTTTTGTTTACAATGCGTGGAGAAGGTTCTGCAGTTTACCTGTGCCTATTCCTCAAAAAGCTTTTGTGAACTGTTGATAAGAAAGAAAGATAATTTCTTGCTACACACAGGCAAGGCACAAGCTTTCTGGGTCTTCATGAGAAAGAAAAGGATTTCTTATATTCTCAGCATAAGAAAGACATGGAACTGTTGGAGCGGGTCCAGAGGAAGGCCACGAAAATGATCAGGGGGATGGAACACCTCTGCTATGAAGAAAGGCTGAGAGAGTTGAGGTTGTTCAGCCTAGAGAAGAGAAGGCTTTGGGGAGACCTTATTGCAGCCTATCAGTACTTAAAGGGGGCTTATAAAAAAGATGGCGGCAAACTTTTTAGCAGGGCCTGTTGCGACAGGACAAGGGGGAATGGCTTTCAACTAAAGGGGGGTAGATTTAGACTAGATATAAGGAAGACATTTTTTACGCTGAGGGTGGTGAAACACTGGCACAGGTTGCCCAGAGAGGTGGTGGATGCCCCATCCCTGGAAACATTCAAGGTCACGTTGGATGGGGCTCTGAGCAACCTGATCTAGTTGAAGATGTCCCTGCTTATTGCAGGGGGGTTGGACTAGATGACCTTTAGAGGTCCCTTCCAACCCAAACTATTCTATGATTCTATATTTGTGAGACAGAAAAGACTACAATAATTGCAGCAGACCTTACTTAGGACATCACATCTAGTCTATCACATTTTGGTCTCAGACGTAATCCCTGATATGTAGATACAATTTTCTAAGGGGAAGAATCTTGGATCCCTTACAAGATAAGGAACAATCACAAGACTCTGAAATCACCAACTTTTTTCCTTGCACAACAGGCTACACAAAATCTCCAAATTGCTTGTTTTGTTGTGCCCCTGCCCTTTCATTCTTCCAAAATTTTCACAGGTATTGGGACCACAAATAAATCCAAATTGGCATTACTAAAGCTGACTCATATATTGCTGAACAATAACACGCTAAGGGAGAGGTTATGTTTGTTGACAGGTTGACGGTAAATGGGACCACAGTGGCGTTGAGTCCATATTTCCACTAGGGTGATGTTGCTGCAACTCACTCCCAAGTGACTGTTGCCACATATCACATTTGTGCAGTAAATGAAAGCTTAGCTCCAAGTGGCATTACCAAGAATTTTTTGCTGCGTTACATTATATCCCCCAAGGTGCAGGAGGACATTCGTTGCAAGTTTTATGACTAGCATGCATTAGAAAAATGAAGCCATTAAATTCTTATAAGCTTTTCAATTTTTCATGTTATATTATTCTAGAAATGCTTTTTGTACCACGGGCATGCACCAGTTACCACAATAGCAAAGCCTGACTCTTCCTATTTAAGTTTCCTCCTAGTGCCCCAGGCTCTCCCCTTCCCTTTGTTTTAAAATATCCTGACTGTAGGTCCTTATGGCTCAGGCTGCTTTTATTAGAGACACACAAGTGGCCCTGACTGAGATCAGTTTTGCCAAAAAAACTATATGCTTGCTACTTTCTGTTAATTGCACCTTATTTTGTACCTTGGGCTTTCTGATTTTGCCTTAATATTTTTCACTATAGTTCCACTTTCAGCTTGTATTTCTTTTCTCTGTCTTTGTAATGAATACTGGCATCTTTTAGACCGATCTATTATCCTCCTCCATTGTCCTCTCTATGAACAATCCTACCCATTAGTTTTTTAGAACTTGTCCACACTGCTTTATATTTGTTTGTGGACTTCTATCACTCCCCCCACTCCTGATTGTATTTTAAAGCCTTTCAGACTGTAATTTTCTTCTTTTGGCTGGAAAACCCCATCTAGCACAGTCTTTCCTCCAGACAGAGGGAAGATTCTAATTTTTGGCTATTTCTGTTGGTTCCAGTGCCCTTTCAGGCAATTTCTAAGATTGTGAGAAACATGTTCCACAGCTTTATAAGACAGGCACAGATCCATCTACCTACTCTTACCTAGAATGCTATGAAAAACCTCCTGTTTTACTTGCTTAGCAAAACAGAAAGAAAACCCCCAAATATTCCAACTTGTGCCACACAAGTGGACAAACAGAAATGTACAGAACTGGATTAGCAGATGGCTTTGTCAGCTGCCTCTGCTTTCATGTGAACCTGGCTGGGTAATTAAAATGTGTAAACGGAGATCAATTAGTACACATTTCCTACTGTGCTGAGTTCCCACTCTGTAATCTTCACTCCTCAATTAGTTATCCTTTCCTAATTAAACATAGCTACAAGATGCAGAATCCTCCCTAACATATCACTTAATAAACATTTTAATCCTTATGATTAAAAAGATATTAATATCACAAAAGTGAAAGCATGGACTCAAAAGAACCCCAGAAGCTACAAATAATCAAGACAGATGATGCATTACCACACTTCTGCCTCATCTGCCTCCACTAACAAGTACTGTTTCAAACAAATCACCAGCTTCCCAGTGCTGCTAATGCCTGAACATCATTGCCTTTTTATGTAGTTTATAGCAGAAGTCTGTTACACTGTGCCTACACAACAAATTTCAGTTGCATGTGTGTGATGTACCAAAGAAAATACTTACAAAGGATAAGCATACCTCAGCTTCACAGCTATCAATCTGATTAAGTCTCTCTAGTCATCTTTTTTAAATCAAACATATGTCACGTCATGTTTTCATTAGCAAGGGATTTTATGTGCCGTCACATTACTCTTTTGCCAAATTTGTTTACTCTTCTCTGAAGGTTTCTACAGAGCAGGGTAGTATCAATCAATGTAATGTAACGTAACCCTGGAACACAATGTGTTAAATAATTATCATCATGCACATTCCATGATGAAACTGATGTGAAAACATTAATAAATATCCAGTGTAAGAGCCAGTTAAAGAAAGCCTCTGGAATTCCAGGCTCACATGCTTAATCCTATAACCTAGATTACGTCTCTGTTTGTTTATACAAGCTTACCATGCAAACAATTTTATTTGCTATTTGTAACTGTAATATAAACCTACTTCAGAGCTCTAGAACTTCATTTCAAAATCAACAGTTCATATTAAAAGAAAAGAACCTCAATATCTCTAAGCAGACCAGCTAGCCGATGTTTGTAAGATTACAGAATATTTCGGGTACGTTTATGAAAATGCACTATCCTTCCCTTTCCTTTGCTCTGCCCTGAGTGCATTTGGTATGCCACGTTTTACTTTCTTATTTTATAGCTTCCGCATTCACATACTCCTGTCACACTCCAAACTCTTCCTTAAAACCTTATTCTTATTGGCATGTTCAAGGAATTTCAGCCTGCAGATTCTGCTCTGCACTTACTGTGCCCAAAGAATTTGTATTTAAAGATGAGCTGGAAGAATGCCTTTACTAAAAAGAAACACTCTGCCAAGAATATCGGATCTTGTGTTCCTCTACTAAACAATCTACAGTGCCTGAATTTCATTTGGATAAGGGATCCAAAAGTGCTGCTCATAGTAATACATTAAGACAGCAAAGTGCTGTTAAGACTGAACCAACTATTCATGCCATCCTAATCCATGGATTTCTACACAAATGGTCTTGAATACTTTTAGAGTTTCACCTTTCCATTAGTGGACACATGATTTTTTTTTTTGTTGTCATCAGTAATACAAGGCTAACAAAACACTGAATTTTCTTGTGTCAGATGACACAGAGGTGGGATCCTGGTTTTGTGTCCATGTTCACACGCCATTCTGATGAGGCTGTAAATGCCAGGCCATGTTCACGAGCAGGAACTGGCTTGCCTCCACACCTAAGTCAACTTTTCATGCTGAGGTCTAAAACTGAGGCCCAGTGCAGGTAGTTGCATTTGCCTGCTTCTACAAGGACAAAAATAAGGGCAGGTCCCACCCACATAAGCAGGATGGAGTCCTCCCACATGCTGTCCAACCAGACCATGTTGCCAAAGTCTCCAAAATAAGAAAACATATCAGGAATTTGAATTTATTACTCACAATGCAAGTTCTTCATGAGAATGGGATTCCTTCTAATACTGGTAAATACAGCACTTCTGACAGAACTACACCAAAGCAAAGAATTTGAAACGGAACAACTAGGACACAGAAACAAGAAAAGTTAATGCTATTTATGATGCCTTGTATTTCACTGCGGGGGGACAATGGGAAACCTGAGTGATGCATCCTAAGAGTCATTATTCAGGATGTAACGAACACAGATGCAATGCACACTAATCCCAGCAGACACGCTTTGGGAAAGGAAACTTAAGCCAAAGTGGGTCCTACAGAGATGACACTCTGTTCTTGCTGCAGAGCTCTCTCCAAATGTGACCAGACCACAGCTTTCAAACTATCTCTGGATACATAGGAATTAAGCATGACGGACAGGAAGAAGTGTCTGTGGACTGTTATTCAGGAAGAAAGTAATTTTGATTCAGTAAAGTGAGGTTACAAGGACATGCAGCTCTCTACAGCCTACCAGACTTAGTCCCTCAGGAGGCCCCAGAGAACAAGACAAATGAGAATAAACAAATACCTGCTTCAAAGAGGTAACAACTCAAATATAAAAAGAGTTAAGAATACAAAAAGTACAATAGATGAATACAGATGGGGCAGGCAGGGTAATGGCAAGAAGCAGTGAGGAGCAGTTTTCACGTATCAGTATGTCAATCATGGTCAAGTTTTTGTAGGCGTGACAAAAACAGCATTCTAGAGAGGGTTTCAGAGGAAGAAAATGAGTTAGCATTACAGATGTTCATGTCCAGGACATGCAGCTTATGTCTGAGATGACATGGGTGAAGGAGTCAAATGTAGGTTGATTCCCTGTCAAATGAGAGGCTACAAAACCCTTTAGCAGCAGTATTCTGAAAGGATACAAAACAGGCCAGATTACAGTTGCCAAAGCCAAGGAAATGATGTTGCAGTAACTGAGATGCAAAATTGGTGACAGCTTTGATGAAAGCTCAGCAGTACGTACAGACAAGAAAAGCTGTCATGCAGACAGAATTAGCAGGATTTTGAAAGGGAGAGGAAGAACTGCGAGCCGAAGGGAACACCCAGATTATTCATTCAAATGAGAAAGCAGCACAGCAGCTGGAAGGGGGCATCACGGGAGCCCTTGGGCAGACTAAGATTTCCAAGTTAGCAATGTTTCATTTAAGGCAAAACAGAGATGAGGGGATGTCAGAGAGGTATTAAGATTATAGGCTGTACAAAAGCTGATGGATGTTGAGTGCAGATGCAGATCTACAACACTTTTTACTTGATTTTAGTAACTGCATGCAATATTTAGCTTTGGCTAGACAACCACTTAACCATTCCAGAAAGGCTGGGCTTTACGTTGTGATCCAATGACTGAAGCCGTTAATATTTTTGTTCTCTTAGAGCTACATCACGTGCCACAGATTACTCAAGCAGATTTCCACAGCTCATTAAACATTTCCCACTAGTTAACTCTCAACTTAGACTAGTGGTTGTACCTCAGTGTGTTTCTAATAACAAAGTTTCTACCACTGCCTTTTCACACTTTTCTCTCCTCGATGCCCCGATTACTCTTACACAACAAGCTCTCATTTTCATGATGCTTGGATGTTCCAATAGCTAGCAACAAGGGCTGCAACTTCTGATCCATCTGTACATTCTGGTTTGAGGAACATGTTGGATCCAGCAATAGGAATCTGAAAGACTGAATGGCAATGCAGAACTGAGTTTTCTGCACTTCTTTCTTCATCCCCATTACTTTAAAAAAAAAAAAAAAAAAAAAAATCAACTGTGTGTGTCAAGTAAACATCAATTATTTCCCTAAACTCTTATGTTTTCCTGCAATTGATCACACACCCTGAGTTAAAAGCCTTGTCAGTCCTTGCTATTTATCAAGCTTGCCGATAAAAGTACACAATCACAGACACAACCACAGACACAGACACTAATTAACAACATTCCATTGTGCCACAAATGAGAAATGCCAAGAGAGAACTACCCTGCCCTGCTCCTTACACAGCTCCCGGTTCACGAGCACACATGCACACAGACAGCAGGCAGACAACAATATACAGAGATAATGAATGGGTCTCTAGTGTTTCAGATTTACCTACAACCGTGTCCTTCCATCAGAACTTTAAGAGTGTTTTGCTTCTGGCACTAGCATTAGCAATCCCACAATAAAGACTGTTAAGAAAAATGTTGCTCAACATTAGAGATAGTTAGAAACAGAGTTAGAAAAATCTGGGTGCTTCCCAGGAGCACTCTGCAAATTACTCATGAACTACTATATATTTTACAAACTGTGCATCACATAGCTGCTGCCAATGGGTTACACAAGTCTCTGACCAAAAATAAATAAAACAAAACAGAAAATGAATATCCTGATGAAAAGAAGAATGTGTACATCTCGTGTATCAAAGACGCAAACTGAATTTGAAATAAAAGACATGCATATGGAAAGTGCACATATTTGGGAGGGCTGGGAGGAAAGGGTTAAATGCAGATAAACCTCTTACTGGTGAAAATAACATTTGAATTTAATTTTATATCCAGACTATCCGGTCCACAGTCCTTTCATTCCTACTGTGGGAAAATGGGAACTGGAAAAAAAGTCCCACCAAGGAGGCTCTTTGCTTTCCCTCCTCTTCCCAGTTTTTTTTTTGTTTTTTGTTTGTTTTTTTTTTACTTTAAAAGTCTGTGATGACCTAAGGAAAATAATAAAACAAAACTGTCCAGTATTTTAAAATCAGCTTTCCCTTGGGTCTCAAAACTGCATCTGTTCCATGTGCACTGAATTCAGCAGGAATACAGTGTACAAGATGACTAAAACATCAGTCTGCAGTGAGGGACAGCAATATATAAAAGTAAACAGAAAGAAGAAGGCTTTAAGAGGTGAATACGTATGACAAAGCTACTGCTTGGTAGAGTTAACTTCTCTTTCAATGTTTCTAGTCTGACTCTTTTCTACACCATTTTTATACAGTTTATACTAGAGCTAATTGTTCCAAATACAGTTTATCATTTAGCCTATCAACTAGGGCTTTACAGGGGCATTTCTATGTTCAGCCTGTCATCTTACCTTGTAGGCAGCTTGTCTCATAAACTGCTTTGCAGGCTGCTTCCAAATAGCAGGCACTGTAATGACCCATCTTACTTCAGTGTTTTCAAAGTCCGAGCCTCCTTGGTCACTGAGCTCCTAAATAAAAGGAAAATAGAGGTGAATGCAAAATGATGGGTGTCAACTTCATAAGAAAACATTATTTTCTGCTGGCTCCCATAACAGTAACTTTCTCTTTTCAATTTTAGTCCTGTTACATCTATGCTACAAATCAGAATTATTGCCAACCTGTCAAGAATGCTTTACTGTGCCAAAAACTGGGATTAGGGTTGATGCCTTCTCAAGGAGTCCTACAGAAAAGTTTATTGCTTAACATGAAGTAGAAAAGTTAGTTTTTCCAAAAGCAGCTCATGCACTCCTGAATATTACAGAACATTTATGTACATTCTTGGTCACAGTGTGACGTTTGCTGTTAGTCTGAAGAATTCACACTTGCATCTTGATTAATACACAGAAAAATATTTGAGGTATCACTGATGAACATTATGTTTTACAATCTGGATTTTTCAATGACTTCTTTATACACCACTTACCTTTAAATCAAATTTTTACAACTCAATTAACAAGGGGAAGTTACAGTTAAACCCTTTAAAAAAAAAAAAATGACTGATTGCGCCTTGAAAATTTTGCTTTAAGCAAACATTCAAGACTAGTTTAGTTCTTTTATTGTCCTTTTTTTTCCCTTAAAAAGAGGAAAGTCTGTATTGCATTTGCAAATTAGGTGATATACTGACATGTTTTGGGAAAGGTTCCAAGTAAAATGTCATTACCATATGTCCTATCTAAACCTCCATCCAAACAGGGAAAGGTTCAGAAAGGTGAACAACGGGCCTTTAGAATGTAAAAAAATGTTTCTGCATGTGCTGTGCCAAGGTGTTGTGTTTGTTCAGCTATGCTGCAGTTCAAAAATCCACGCTAGAAAAGTAGTACCTTTATACCGCACAGGGCACTAGGAATGGACAGATTATAGTCCAAAGTAACAGTTCATTTAGATCGCTTGTCTAATTAGTTTCAGCATGCACTTGCAAATCACAGGGATTTATTTATTAACATTGAGAAAGGATGTAGCCCTAAACAGGCAGCACAGCAAATATATGGGATTGTACCCAACAGCATTCATATTCACTAAGAATTTCCCCAGACTATGCACAGGTTCAAGTCTGTGACTCCACAATCAACCCCAAAATCTAGTTAAATAAGCCTTTGACAAGATGAGGAATTTGAGTTGTAATGGTAGGATTGTTTCTCTGTAGCCATAAAGAATCGAGTGAGATCTCACAGACAAGAAGTGAAACCCATTCAAAAATGTAGGTTAGTTTTTAACAACAAGGCTATTTTAAACAATTCTTGCTTGGATGAATATTCTGATTTGACCCAGCAACTACTATGCTTATGTTGACATTATAGCGGCGCATTTGAAGCCAATGTGTACTTAACTCGCATTTGGCTGTTTACATGAGATTTAAATCTCAAAAACTGTTTACTGGGGACGTGTATTTCACAGGAGAACATGAAAAACAATCTTGTGACGCAAGAAGAGTATTACAAGAAATGAGTATTGCAACATTTCAAATGGGAAATGAAAAAAAAAAAAATGCATTTTCCCTACCAACACCAGCCACAGTAAGAAAAAAAAAATAGGAAGAAAAAAAAGGCAACATAAATGGAGGCAGTCCATCAGAACACAGTATGAATTTACTAATTAAACCCCTAACAGATGTCTGTCTTACTTTTTTGGTTTTCCCTAATGCTTGTTATATTTTCTGCACAAACATGCATTCAGGATCAGGGCAACCAAATAACATCTCACAGCACAACATGAAATTCACCCCTGCAAAGGGTCAGCACAGAGCCAAAATACCATAGCCTAATTGCAGCTCTTTGGCACACACACTACAGTTTAACTGTGTAAAACAGAATAAAGGAGTGTTGTGTCAAAGGTACCTGGGTTGGTTTGGGTAATGAAGGATATATATCTGTGCTGGTGCAGAATTCCGCGTAGGGTAATCACTGCAATCAAGTGGCCTGTACAGATCATTGCACTGGCATAATTACACTATTTCCACCAGGTTAGCCAGCTTGTACACCTCAGCAGGTCATCTTTGTACAGACTTACAGTGAGATTCAAGTCACCAAATTATAAATGAGCTTTTAATAATCTTTCTACTATAAAATAAATCCAGCTCATCCGACTTCCCTTTGCTTAATCAGTGAAGACAAAGTCGGGTTGGGGCAGGAGACATCAGTAGGTGCCCATCCTATCGCGTTTCACAGCGCCAACTCTTTAACATGGGAGAGAACCTTGCGTGAATACAAACAATCCATCATCCCAGCAGCAGAAGTGTAGGGGACGAGGACAGGACCCAGTCTCAAATTTAATTCCTGAGCTTCAGCTCCTGCACTTTTAAATTTTCTTTTCAAATCAATGTTTTTTTATGAAAAAAGCAGTAGAAAATATTTAAGCCGGTAAGAAGGTATTTAGAACTCTGCATCACAGTGATACACTTACTATTATTGAATCAAGCATCCCCTGTGCAAGGGGAAATCACTTCAGGCTATTGTGAGCCCTCCAGAGTCCACAGCCTGCCTCGAGTTTCTACAGCTGCCTTGCTTTGTTTACATCAAATACTACTGAGGTCAAAGCTTGGCAAGGTTAGCAGTGTTAAGCTCACATTTATACCAGTTATAAATACAGAAAATCTAGATAAGGAAGCATTACCCTACCTTTAATGCCTGTTCCTTAAAGAACTGCAGCGCGTAAGCAAATATCTCAAGTGCTTTGACTTTTTTGCCATTTGCAGCTGTCAGGTCTGTCTCCATGGTAAGATTCTACATGAAAGAAAATAACTGGAAGTTATTAAAAGGAAAAGGTAAACATGAAATTAATTCCCACTGCTTGAGGAAAAGGAATTCTTCTTTATCCACCTGGCTAGGAAAAAATGACAAAATTGTTCTGAAGAGGATCTAACTCATCACTTGAATTTCCTGGAGCATGACATTTGCTGCTTATTTTAGACTTTGTTTTTAAACACCTATCATGTCTACAAATAACTGCAGGCAGAGAAAGAAACATGGACTAAATATTAAATAATTACAACAAATGTATTTGTAATTAATTGCAACAAAGCTGCATATGCAAGATATTTAATCCAAGTTAAGAGTTAAAAGCACAGATTTTTGGCTTCCCATCAACACACGAAACCAGAAAACACCTCAATACAGAAAGTACTGGCCAAGTCCCAAAACTCCAGAATGGCTTAGTTTAAAGACAAAAATATAATCGGTGGGAATAATGTCAAATTAACAGCATGATTTGCACTTGCAGTTTTGACAATGAACTCTGGGTAAATTTGCTCCTCTGCACTAGAGTTCACTATGGCTCTTACATTCTACCTCTGCTTTCTTAGTAAATATATAGAACAAACCGACTTCATGGAGACTCCCTAGACAGCTATGAATTTCACCCAGGAAAATTAGGACATCTAAGCAAAGCAGATATTGAACTTCTAAGATCTAGAAAGAAGGCTGGCAAAATACACTTGCCAAATGGATTGAGAAGCAAAATGGATCATAACGTTAACTGAGAAGTTTGATTTACTTTATTTACTCTCTAAACTTAGAAATAGAGCTGCTTCACATCTAGTTCACAATCTTTAGGCAAAATCTAGCACTGTCCATAGGAAGATGATTTGAGTAGCAAATGCACAATTATCCAAGAGAGCTGGTTATTACTTACACCAGTGGTATGTAGCTTCATCTTAAACTTTTCAAAATACAACCAGTGCTTTGATTCAGTGGGATCCAAGTCATGGTAGAAATCTCTTGCTGCATACCCAAAGCTGTGAAACTTTCTCTCTGGTGTTAGGAGAATAGTAGTTGGTGTCTTCTGATTGGATACGCCTGGATCTCCACCTTCCCATCGTCTATCCAACAAGTGAAACAGCTTTAGTAACTGATACTAATGTTTAGAGCAGCAGAAAAAAATAGTATATTGTGAGAAAAACAATCCGGTGGCAGATTGCACAGACTGCTTTCCCCTCCAAAGACACTAATTTCAATCCTTATAATACCAAAACCAAGTGTTTTTATTCACATCCAAGAAAAGAGGACTGTAATTTTAATTTCAGACAATTCAATAAATTTTGCAGTTAGTTGTATAATTTTTAAGGACATAATCATACTCTGTCTTCGATAAGAATCCAGGTTCCTTAAAGTAAGCCACACACAATTAACAAGGAAGCAGATTACACTTACATTTTCAAACTAAACATACATATGTAATAAATATTATAAGGAAAAAAAAGATCAAGTAATTATCCAAGAACACTACAAATGAAAACCCAAATCCTCAAAATGGCCTACCCAATTGTCAATCAGACTTCATGCATGCTTACTTGTATGGGAAATTTTTCCCCATTTTGAAATAGGGACCTGTTTAAGTCAGCTGAACACCACTGCAGAGAAGTTGATTAAACCCCTGTTTCTGCCACAGAATGCTCTCTGAAGCAAGACAAGCCAGTTCAACCAACACCTCTTCACGTGCCTAATTTCCTGGACACTCTGAAGACATGTCTGCAGATGTTGAGCTCTCTGCGTTGCACTCTCTACTCACCTGAAGTTGATGGATTTTCTGTTTTAAATGCCCAAAATGCTGTAAAAATTTTAGTCTGTCAAAAATAAAGCAGGCTCTCCCAACCCCCAAGTATCTTATAGGCACCAAAACATTTCCCTCACCACCATCCATTAAAACAGTGAATAAAACTATCCTAATCTTATCAAGATTGTGAAGGTATCTTCTGGAAGACCCAAGAGGCACAAAGGTATTAAGGCAAAAGCAACACAGGGCTTCTTTCACAGAATGGATAAGGAAATAAGTAAGAACAGCGAATATGGGAACAACCATTAAATGCAGCAGGAAGTAGGGGGGCATGGGGGGCCAACAAGGTCAGACAGTAGAAAGTTGTACCACAGACACAGCTGTGAGCATTCTTGTCTTCTCACTTCTCCATCACAAAAAAAGCAGAATGGAAGAACAAGAAACTCGCATTACTGTTCCCTCTCGCCCCATATACATGTACTTTCAGCATGGGAAACAAACACTTATCAGACAACATTTTCTTAAAAAAGCATCAGTGGAAAATCTGCTTTATGCTATCAGCCATAATCATAATACGGCTCAAACAGGAGCCAAGTTAAGATCACACAGGCAACTGCATTCATTATTAAACCACATGCTGATTGTTTTTTTCTAAAGATAGCAAAACACACTTCCATAATATACTACTGCCAAAGTTCTTGTTCTGAAGCACAAAAAGATTGCCTTGTTCTGTGGTACTTGTTTATGTGACAGGAAGATTACGTAGAAAAAAATCTCCTTTTCCTTTTCACTCTCAGAAAGTCGAACCAATTGAAAATTAATTGACCTCTAGACCAAGGCAGACAACTGACATGGAGAATTTCAACCTAAGGGGCTAATACTTGGCAAAGTAACAAGGACCGGGATCTTCTGAAGTGCCGGGAACCCTTCAGACCATTCAACTAAATCAAACAGAGCAAAATCTGCCCCTTTTTGCACCAGCAGCAGCGATGGCAGGGAATCACCACATGTCTATGAATTTACTTCAGTATAGAGGGCAATTCCACTGCTCTAAAAACAGAAAGAGTATGACGGGAAGTGGAATGATTTCCACCTTCATCCACTCAGAAAAAGCTTTCCGAAATGTTCCTAGTCCCGCTGCTCAGCCCCTAAGCTATTATCAGCTGGCAAGGGCTCTGCTCCAGGTCGTTTCTTCTAACCTGCTGCTAGAAACGTACTTGGTCAACTCCAAAGTCTTTGAGTAGGTGTTACAGCAAACAGAGGAGACAGACTGGTATCGTTTTCGCTTGGAATCATTAATGATTCATTCTGAGTCACCAGTGGGAAATTCCATAAATAGGATGTGGCTAATAACAATACTTCTTTGTTTTTCATTACGGCTAGGCACATTTTCTCTTTCCAGAATAAGTACACTTAAGGTGCAGTTTAAATGAAGACAAATTGATGCTGAGTTGTACGGGCTGATATTTTCAAAGCCACCTAGAGAATTGGATGTCCACTTCCTGATGAGTTTCTGATGGAAACTAGACACAGTAACCGCTCAGCAAGTTCTAAAGTTCTCAGCCTGTATTACTGTTCAGTCACAGAAAGAACAATAAGGAAACAGAAGGGGAAGTCTGACTTCACCATTTGCAATCAGAGCTTGAAAAATATTCCTGTGTGACATCTTTTCTAGAGAGAAGCAGCTACAGACAAAGGCATGTGCATGGTAACTCCTGACTGGGACACTTTCTCAGGTGTACCCCTAGCCTCACTCCAGTTAGTGGAGGCTTCTAGTCAGTAGGGCTAGGATTTCAACACCTTCGTTTGCAGTTTTCTTTCATGGTCCCAATACAGGCAAAATTATGGTAATAACGCTCTTCTTAGGGGGAAAAAATGGAAATGCCTATTAAAAGCGTGGCCTAATACACACCAGCAGTACTCTCCAAATGGTGGTGGTAGTGTTAGGTTAACGGTTGGACTCAATGATCTTAAAGGTCTTTTCCAACCTAAATAATTCTAAATGCATGTGGTGGATATTGTCTCAAAGCAGGGTCAGAGCTAAAAAATCTATTCAAGCAGAACCCAAGGCAGATTTCTGCCTAAATTCAGACATATGAGACCAGTTCCTAGGCTGATATAAAGTGCAGTAGCTCAACAGAGCAGCATAGACCCATTTATAGCCACAGAGGATCTGACTGTTTATTAAAAGTGAAAATAGAGAAGAGGAAGGTTAGTGTGGAAAGGATCGCAAGGTTATACTAAGGTTAGAGAAATGCCCTTCCTTACACATGAATCTGGCTAACAGACAGAGCAAAAAGAGTGATCCATGCAGAGTGACACAAATTTGATCCAGAGCTGCAGCGCAACAGTCAAGGAAACGAAGCAGTGGAGTCATCAAAACTAGCCGAACGCTGCTAGGAGTGTGTATGCAGAAAAAAGGCAGGCATGTGTCTGCCAAGAATTACAATCAAACAGGGAAGAGAAGGAAAAGGAAGAACCTGAAGGCTGAAGTAAAGTTACACTGAAAAAAGACCACATTCTCCCTCCTTCCAAAGACAGGCTGCAATTTGTTTCACGATCACATGCATTTTCCCTTTTTTTTTTTCTCTCCGTTTGTGAAATACTTACATTCAGTTTGTTGCTATTTATCCAGCAGCCAAAACATTTATAACTTCACGTAAGTGCACATCAATCAATAGGAGTTTTTCAAAACTGTGTAAGACCTCGTGTATTCCCTTCAAAGGAGACATTATTAACTCGTTCTACAGCACCGAACTGTCTTTCATTACGGCTCTGGCACTGCCCTGCCCACTGAAGTGCTTGCTGAACTCATGGCAAGGCTGTTCATATGCATTTACTCATAGTCTCAAGGTATGCAGAAAATAGCACTCATCGTAACATATACTTCTATGCTGCAACAAGAGCCTGAAGGTAACCACAGCTATCTTTACAGAAGCCATGGAGAACTAGTAAGAATTGACAGGTGTGAAGCATTACCTAAAATTGATTAAAACAGTAACTAATGTTATGCAATCAAGGTAAAGTCATTCATCGATCATCTAAAAACACACACCCAACTCCAAACACATGCTTTAGTCTACTGAAGTGAGTGAGGCTACTCATACATATAAAGCTAAGTATATGCTTAAAGAACTTGGTTAGGTCAGTGCCTATAAATTCCTTTTTTTTTTTTTTAAAGTATTGGGCATCACAGCAAATAAACACACACAGTCAAAAACATGACTTTGTCTACTAATTACACAACTAGAATTACAACTTTGCTGATACTACACTCAAACTTGGTACTAAAGCCCTGTGTGTTCACTCTTTTCTGAAGTAGGACCTTCTAAATAAACCCATCTTAACCTTCATTGAGAAATTTACAGAAAAGCAGCTCTGTTAAAAGGCAGTCAGAAATCTAAATGTCTGGAAAGGATCAACACTAAGGACGGAAGGTGGAAAAAATGTTAGGAAGCAAAGAGGACCATGTATCATTGGTATGCTTTATTTTAATGTAAACATTCTCGAGTGTGGGCGGGAAGTTACATTTACTCTGCTGAAATATTTGTAAATTATCCTACATGTAAGCCTCATTATAAACAGAGTTCGAACTTCTTAATACCTTCTGAACTACCTAAGCCTTATTTTGATACATATACCATTCCTTTCATTGAATTTCATGATTTCATGTGCATTTATATATAAATATTATATAAATTATTTCATAATTCAGTTTCAGCTATATCTTCCCCAAAATCCCTCCCTGCCAGCAATATTTATTTGGGGGGGGGGGGGAATCATTATTGGTATTAAAATATCTTCCATTGTTTGAAATACCTGTTGGAAATCTTGAATACATTTCCCCCCCAAAGTATGTTCCTCCCTTCTCGCTGGAAATAGATGAATTAATTTATTTCATTTCTTTTTACTTCAGGATCTCATATAACATCTACACAGGTCTGAAATCACAATCATGCTACCATTATTGCATAAGGAACAAAATACGGCATTTTGAACCGTAAGAAGTAAAATGTCATTTAAGATTTGGAACATACTCTCAGCTGGCCACATAGCGCCTAGATTTCAGTGTCTCAGTGATCTACACCAGGAAGTCTAGTACCCTGGAAGGAGAATCTAGTCTGTAATTTACTGCAGTGTAAGGTGAACCCAATGGCAAAATCAAGTCCTAAGGTAAAATTTTGAGTCCAAAGGGCTTAAAGCACATCCCTAAAACCAGTAAGGATTTCACATAGTAAAATCTCCAGACAGATTATAGGAACAACACAGTATATAGGATTTAGGCTTGCTCGGGTACAGCTTCAGAGATGTCTTCCCTCATTTCATCCAACTTCTTTAAGAAATTTGATTAATTATTTGCTGTCAAGAGAGAACAGGAATTGATAAACATGGGTTCTGACTCCACAACCCTGCAACCTGAGACAGCAATACATGGCCTGTCCTTTGACTTCTAGCCTCATGCAGCTTCCTGTGCTGTTCACTGAACAATAAGTGGATGGGATGCAGAAAAGACCTTGAAGCATTACTTAGAATAGAATAGAATCATTGAGGTTGGAAAAGACCTCTAAGATCATCGAGTCCAACCGTCCAACCGTCAACTTGTCCATATTGAAAATGGTAGGTGTCTTTGTAACTGGATGGCCTAATACCAATTCTAAAATTTACGTCCCTTTAGACAGTATTTCACATCACCCGGTTGCATTAAATCTCTGAAATACTTTGCAACCGTATACAAACCAACTATGCAGGCTGACTGCACAATCAATATTGTCTGCTGAGATTTAGAGAGCTGCATTCAGCTAGCATCTTTGATTACAAAAATTACAGCATATGACACTGCACTGCAGCAAGTTAGTCTTTTTGCCCTTTTGTTCTCAGTATTACAATGCTACAAACAGTACATTACCTATTGCTGTAACAGCAGCTTTGTTTAGAAGAACTTCTATGACTAAGCTTTTCATACATACCTTGTTTATGTCTGAAGTCATCTGTATCTTGGTCTCGTTACAATATAGTCATTTTAAAAATACTTTAATAAGAATAGTATAGGTTTTTAGTTATTAAAAAAATCTTTTAAAAAATAAAAAACACTATAAAAATGGTTTTTAGGACAATCCTTTCATGTACCTGCCATAATAGTTTTTGCATTTGTGATTGCATTAGATTTATATGCATAGATTTATATTGTGTTGATTTAATCAAGAAGTAAAAAAAATAAACCCCCCTACATCTAAAATCTGTCCCTTACACACATATGATACAGAACAGATTTCACATCAAACCTTAATTTTCACATTCATGCGTTTTCATTGCTTATTTCCCAGTATCACTGGTTCATTATCAGAGATTTGATTCAAATTTAATGCTAAAAAGCTTAAATCAGCCAAATGAACTACCAGTTTCTGGGTACAAGTACCTAAGTGTTGCACACACAACTGTATATAAGCATGATTCCAGGGGACAGGCAGCTCCTGGGAAATGCCATGACCCTTAATAAATGTATAGTTTCTCTCAATCTCTGAGATAAAGGCATCCTGACTTAATAATTATCACTGCTCCCTGAACAATTTTAAATACTCACTGATCCCTCTTTTTACTCATGTCATCTTGTAAACTCAACAAAATAACAGAGAGAGGACATGTTCACATTATTAAAGCAAATTAGAATACAATAAGATGCAAGAAAAAACTATAACCATAGGAAAGGTGTACACCGTGGCAACGCTAGACAAATCTAGACACTTCAGGCTCTGTAAAAAGTATCTATAGCTACTGCAGACAACCCATGTTATCACGATCGAAAACAAAATGCTGCATTGCAGCCCTTACCTCATTACATGAATACATTCTGGTTCCTTGGTGAAGCTGTAGGCGTAGCCACTGGATGTTGTGCCAAAATCAATAGCCACAACAACAAGAAATAACTGTTCTACAGCATCATCTGCATCAGAGTCCTTCTGTTAAATAGCAGAAACAAAATAGACATTGAGTCACTGATTAGAATAACTGTAACCTGTCTTACCCTGCAGTATTTCTGCTCTCTGAGACATGCATATCTCTTCAGTGGAAATAAGGACTTCCCTAAAGCTGCATTTGTGACCAAAGCTGATACCAGAAAGTTCCATATTCCAATGGAAGTGGAAATTCAATATACAACTCCATGTATTTGCTGGAGCCTTTTATACATAACCTTCTGAATCAAGAGTTTCCTTCAAACACTAGGTTATTGGTTTGGGGGCTGGTTTGTTTGGTTTTTTTCCCTTCTTAAATTGATCAACTGAAGAATATGTTTATATCCATCAATGTGGTATATTTGGGACTTATTTGGTGGTTTTGGGAGTTATCTATGTCATAACCTTGAACATGAGGTACTACTACCATTCAAAACTAGTGGAGACAGAACAACCCAATACAGCAATAAGCTTTATATCCCACAATAATTATTTATTTATGAAGAATTTACATAACACTTATTTTGTAAGCACTATACACATTCTTTCCTCCTGCCTGTGCTAGAATGTGGAAAGCTGTTCAGCTGCTTATAGTGAATCTGAAACTTCTCCCTGCCTTTTACCTGTAATCCTGCCATTCCTGAAAAGCACAGTCAAGGGCAACGTGGGAACGTTAACTAGAAGAGGTAGAAGGGTTACGGCCCAAATCATAATGCCGTGATATAAAGCACGAATAAAAAAGGAAGTATACCACTCCCCACTATGCTGTTGCCTATCATAAATCCTATATAAAGGAGCAATAAGTAATGAACAGCAAGGAACCACTGTTCACATGCTGATGGTGGCTAAAGCACTAAGAGCTTAGCAAGACAGGAGGAGAACAAGCTGGAAACACTGGTGACAGGGCTGTGTGCTACAGGCAGCTAGATAGTGAAGGAGGATAATACACCCATCTGCACACACATCATTTTGGCAAAATCACCATGGAACAGACATGTTGACCTATTACTATACAGGTCATGTCTGAATCCACCACTGCTGCTCAGCCTGTACCCTCAGTAACATTTTGAAGCAATTGTTATTCTCTTTTACAAAGAAACTGCCAAACGTCCTCACCCTATGAGCAGTGTTCCACCATCTGCCTCATATATCTCTGTTATCTCCATGCCTGCTACTTCCAGCACCTTTCTATTGTACCCCTACATCTTCCAAGATTATCCCATAGGCCTGCTACTTAAAATGGAGAAATGAGAGTAGTAAGGTTTGCTCTCAAATAATGAGACTTGTTTGGATTTTCCTAATAAATCTTTTCAACTGGAGCAATATGTTATTTATATGTCTTCCTCAAAGAGTTTAAGGAGCAAATCTAAATGAAAGAGGATATAATTCATCAGTATGACAGAAGTAAAAGGGGGAAGTTCTAGACTATATGGGGAAAGAAGGGAAAGAAGCAAAAATTTATGAGAGCGCACTCTTGAAATCCTGAAGAGGGATGTCATACAACTCTGAACTTGATTCAGAAAGCTAAGGAAGAAACCTGACAAGGGTAGCAATGTGTTGTGAACATGATCCCTTGCAATATCGAGAAATACACTGTGCATATGCTGTGTTACAGATGACGCAGATGATCTTAAAAACAGATGGGACTTAGTTTTAATGGGAGCTTGTCAACAAAATGAACATGATGTATAAGAGATTAAAACACACTACCTTTATGGGGCATTTGCTTGCTTCTAAAAGCCTACAGAGGTGGCTATTTTCCTTAAGAAACTAAAACAGTTCTATTTTGAGCTTTTCTCTATGTTGGAGGAGATTCTTTTCTCTGAGAATTCAGATTTCACTGTTGAATATCATATATATCCTTCTTTTTTTCTGAACAGAATGAGACTTTTCAGGGGCTGCCTAAACAAATCAGTGATAAAAACAGGGACAGAACTTGGGAACCCTGAGGATCAAGAAGACCCTGCATTCGATATAAAAATATGCAGGAGCAAATCTATCAGCTCAGCAAGTAGACAAAAAAAAAGCAAAACCGGGACCCCAATGAAATGAATGAGAGCTCTGTCACCCATTCCAGTGTGACCAAAATTTCATGCCTATGGATAGCATAAAAGGGATCACTATGTGAGGAAATGACAACTTTCTAAAGAAATTACGTCCCACCGAACAGGCAGGAGAAAGCAAAGTCAGCATACAGTATGTTAAGAGTACATTTCTTACCACAATGTGTGATGGAGACAGTGGAGTTATTCCAGGGTCTCCCAAACTTTTGGCTGGTGATGAGTAAGCAGATGTGGAAACTGCATCTGAAAGGAAACAAAAATTCTTCAGTGTCAGTAAGCAGAATGAGTAAGATAGGACAGTTGCTTTGCATACTGCTATACTATTTTCCTGTTGTAACAAATCTGCTAAAAAAGAAAGCAAATTCCACAGCTGCCACGTAAAATATATTTTTTGCCCTTACAACATGCTAAGACAACAACAACTGCAGTTTTGGTTTTAAAATGTTTGTCTGACCTTACTGACTAACTTCCATTTTTTTGCCTGTTACATTACCATGTATAATTTTAAAAGTCTTCCTAAATATATTCAGAAGTCATAGCTGATACAAGCAGCTTGAACACTATACACTCACATTAATGGCCTAAGATTTAAATGTGTGAATGCAGAAACTAAACACAAGTTGTGAGATCAAAAAAGACAGACTCATTTTAAGAGAAAAAGAGGAGTTGATATCAGTTTGACAACCCACTAAGAATACGTTGCAATTATTCCATCATGAACCTTTATTCTGAAACTTTCCCAATACTGTCTCTGGTTTTATTCTTCAATACACTCTGCACTGAAACATCTTGCAGCTGTTAATATTACTGCAGGACAGAATCCAGCTGGGAAAAAGGAAATATTATTAACAAATCATCAAAGAAATATTTCTACCCTGCATACAATACTGAAATTTCATTTAAAGGAACATACCAAATGAGTTACAAATACTGTAATGCACTAGTTATATTTTTCCTTCTTATATTTACCCCATTAATGATAGAAAAGGAAATGGCTTATTAAAATAATTAAGCACTGATGACTCAGATGGATTTATAGATAGTATATTCTCTTATGAAAACTGCAATAGTTTATCAAAATGGAACGTAGAAAAGGTGCCACACACCCTGTCCATGCTCACACCTCTCTACCCCCAAATTTAAGCCTTGAGTTTACTGAATTCTCTTCTGCAGAATACAAGCTAATTAGATGTAAAGCAGAATTATTTAATAAGTCTCTAAAGATTAATAACCATAATAAATATTAGATAATACATTTAGACATATTTTTATCACCTACTTGGATGTATCACACAATAAAATGCATATTTATGTATAACATGTAATTCCTAGACATGACTGACAAGTCAGAGCATTTTTCTAAGATGACACAGGAGCTGCTCTCCAAGAAAAGACCTTAGAACTACTTAATGAAGAATCCTGTTGTTCCTGGTAATCAAGTATGTGTTGTTTCCCATGGAAGATGCAAAAACTCTGCAGTAGACAACTATGGGATAATCTGCCCACAGATCATCTTCCTCCAAATCTTAATATTGCTCTTGTAACAACGCTTATTTCTGTTCCAAGTTCTAATATGCATGTTCAGCCTGATCTTCAGAAGCATTTGCAGACGCAAAATATTCACATTTCCTATACAAGTTCTTTAAGAATGTATTATGTTACTCCTCTTGTGATAAAGTACAAAAAGCCACAGGCCAAATGTGACAAACACAGAACCTACTCAGTTCATTAAGATGTATTTGGATCAGATGCTGTTATCAGCCTCAGATGCTGTTATCAGCCTCCTTCATGCTATTTCTTCCTCTTTTCAAAACAGATTAACTTTTGTACCATAAATATGGCATTTTTCATTGAATTGAAGAACAATATTTCAGCACAGGAAAAAAAAGGAATTAGTAACAAAACAAGTTCCTTGCACCCTGCTGTCGTTCCTGACTGGACCAGAACCAATACTTCCTGAGCGGACCAGGACATCGCAATACTGATGCAACATCTTTGGAAACTGGTACATTTCCCCCACTTAGGATGCTGGCTTTGGAGCACAAAAATGTAGACATCAAACCACTATCTATGTGTTTTCAGTGTTTCTCTTTGTTACTAATTCTTTTCATTACCTGTTTCAGCACTCATGTTTCAGCGATCTATTTTCCAGCCTGTCTTCAGTTATCAGCCTGGGTGTACCTTGAGAAGTTATGTATAGCTCTGTATGCAACTCAGAAAATCCTGTGTGGCAGTATGCGCATTTTTTTTGTCTCTCGGAGAGCAGTGATTAAATAACCAGAGCAATATTCATATTCATCCAATGAGACTGTGCTAACTTGGGTGGTGTTCTATCAAGAATTTATTCAACCCAAACTTGTGATAATCCAGAGGTTTAAAATGTATACAAGGACACTCACTGTATCCACAAGTATAAAAATATTTGCTAACAAATAAAAAATGTTAAGCTGAGATCAGAGGTCTGTCTTAGCTGCCCACAGAAAATACCGCTTAAAACAGAAAACAGATATTTTCATCAAAAATCTTTAAACTAAATTGTCCGTTTCAGTTTCAGAATGCTCTTGAGAACTCCTGCATAAAGGCTGGATTTGTGGAAGGGCTAACTTTTTCTAATTCTCACCAACTGCTCAAGGAAGGTTAAGCTCTTGGTGATTTATCAATATTTTTTGACCAGAGGAAAAAAAATCCTTCCAAACCAACAACCTTTCTGCACCATATTCACCGCTGCTCCTGCAAATACCCAGCTAAACACAATAATTCTACAGTAAGTCCTACATGCCACCAGCCTAGAGTTTTGTTGGATCAAGAGAGGAGAATCATGGACGGCAATGCTACAACCTCTAAAGTAGCACACTAAAATTTTAAGCAAAACGTTCTGTTACAGTGATTCTGTAGAGTTGCTATCATGCTGGCAGAAGCAGCAGTTGCATTACATTGCAGCTCGTTTCATGAGACTACTAACTAATCATGTGCAATAACTGGGGCAGCCATAATTGTTATATTGTAACTCAGCTGTTAAAAGAGGCCCTGACATTACCAGAGAGTTTGCAGAGCTAATAAATGAATGAGTGTAGTTCAGAATACTGGGAACTTAAAAAAGTCATTTATCAGAGCGGTTAGCATTTACAGAAAATGGCTTGCAAGCCAGTCACCCTGGATTTAACGCCAAGAGTTCTTCCAACAAGTAGTGAAATAGTTGTTAAAAGCAAACGAAATTAGGAAATTCATAACATTATTCTATTTACCCTATCTAAACTGAAAGGTGTTAAAGTATACTTGTCCAATGTGGGAGCTTTATTATTTTGTTGAGTTAGTGTTTGCTTGGGGAAAAACGTGCATGCGTCACAATTTTTACAACTGCGTTCCGAAGAGCAGAAGACACATGGATATTCCAGGATATTTAAAAATCTCTTATTTCTAAAGGACTGTGATTGGTTGATCTGAAAGAAAAAAGCATCTGTTTCAAGCTCATTCTCAAGTCAGAGAACGACTAAAGGGTTGCAAGGAACCCAACTTGCAATCATGCAACAAAAACAACGATGCCCAGCCTTTGTGAGTAAATTCCTCTTCTCAACAATTTAAAAAGATGTCCTGGATAGTATCATGGTATTAGGAACAGTTCTTAAAAGTAGGATGACTTATTAAGGCTTCTGTAATGAAAAAACACAATCAAGTAGTGTCCCACATAGCTCAAGTTCCAGCTTTATCTCCCATGTTTACCAAGGATCTCTATCTGTGTCAAACTACACACTACAAAAAACATATAGCTAAACAGCATGTGTTAAATAAATACTTAATTCTTGACAATTTGCACACCAAAATAAATGAAGGAATCTGAGCTAGAATCCAAATTAAACTAAGTCTTCAAATACTTACACCAATATTTAAAATAATCTTTTTCTAAATATGATGCAAACTTCTTGAAGAGAAATTCTTTAATATGAACATTAGCCTGATATATGACTGTCTATATCAGGGGTTTGGATAATTTAACTAAATGTGTATAGAATTAATTTGACCATGTCATTATAATTTCTGACTTTAGTCCTAACCTAAGCAATTGCCAAAGAACACCTTGTGCCTTTTCAAGGTGACAAGAGGAGGAAGGGAAAATAGAAAAGACTCTTTTTCAGCACTTTTTTTAACATTCAAAGGCTCCTATCTAATTTGCAAATCCCCCAAAAATTACAGAACTGGTGAAATTATGAGATCAGCAAATACTGTATTAATAATGAATCATGTTCATTATCATATTAGCTGCAATTGCTGGTTTAGCGGATTTAATTTAAATTATTTCTTCTTTTCATCTAAACACATGCAAGAGTGTATTTTCTGTGGTTTCCTGCAACAGCTAATCAGTTTAGCTTTTCTGTTTTTCAGTAAATGATCAGCCAGATTCTAGATTTCCAACTTAGCTGACGACAAAATGCAATGAAGGATTAACCTTTAAGTGTCACAGAATACAGAGTAAAAGCAAAGTCCACAGCATTTATAAAAACTTAGCTGATGTAGCGTGAACATTTCACCGATAGCGTGTTCAGCTGAATCTGATTTTCTAATAGATCTAGAGAGCAGGACCAAGCTCATTATTTAATTAGAAAGATCAGTTAATGGAAGCTGATCTCCTCTGGAAGACTATCAGTCTGTTCTGAATATTTGGGAGCCCCTGCCATGCATTCTTATTCAGGACTGGATAAATGAGTTTTAGTGAACCACTGAAAGTATCAGACATGGACCACTATGGTCCCAGACAGTCAGTTTTAATACAGCAGGCTTAATCCTGCTTTAGGAAAGATGACTTCTAAACCTCGCAGTCACAAGTCATTAAGGTGGTACTAAAAGAAAACATTTTTTCAGCAGCTACACAAAATCTTCTCTTTTCTATTAAATTCAGCTTTTATTAAATATTTAACTTTATATAATTCAGCTACACCAGGCGTCAGCAAAATTTTCTGCTTCGCATACTAGGGAAATTGTTCATTTCAACAGCGAAGCGGCATGCCGCAGCAGTGAATTCTCTGCTAACAGAAGGTTCCCTGCAACCCAAGTAACATAGACAACAGATAAGCTAAAGTTTTTGCATGCATGCATTGTCTCTAAGTAAGAATTTAAGAAGACAAGTAAAAGCAGGAATTCAGGAAGCAGGATATGCTGCTCCACAGCATAAAGCACAGAAATGCAGTAGATCAGTGAAGGGGGGAAATTTCTGAATATGTCTCATGTCACCAGTTTAGCGTATGGAAAAGAAACAACTTAAAAAAAAAAAGAAATAAGGTATCAAGCCCCAAGTCTGCCATCAGAAACCCCAACGTGGACCTTTTCAGGCACGTTCTGCAGTACTTTAGAGTCATGCCTACAAAAGAGAAGGCTTGGCCAGGAGAGAAGTGCACTTTCTGAACCTTCGCAGACCTCTCTTCCACATGATGGTGAAAGGGACTCATCGTGGTCTGGATCTCCTACAGCTGTTTTGCAAACCAGAAAATAGGCAGCATCACTATGATATCATCTCTCTGTACGAACATGCCTGAACACTAGTGTGTATGTTATATTCCAATCAATGTATCTTAAGTTCATTTCTATTTCTATCCTGCCAGAGCGGCCACAAACCCAACACTTGCTAACTGAACTCTTCTCATGATTTTCTGAATCAACAATAGGATCAATACTATTCCCTATTTCTGATCATACTTCCAGCATTTTAAGAAGTGCTTTCACAATAATAAGTTTTTTTTTTCAACACATAATGTACAATGCAATGAATTCCATTCATTGTACAGATCTGAGCCTCTGGCTGAGCTTGAGGACCCACTGGGAAGACCTAGATACCACACCCTTCTCCAGACTCTCCCAAACTCCCAATTGAGAATGTCTGCAGTACACCATCCTGCCTCAAAAGGAAAGCTGCAATAACACCTTTTGATTTGTATAAGGCATATCCACTGTTCCATATGCCAAATCCGTTCAGCCTCTCAGTTATTTGTAGGCTGATGACCCAGATGCAGAGAGTAAGTCAGGATGCATTAGACCTACTGAAAATGCCACTATTGCAGCCAATCTTTATGGGTCCAACAAATCCAAGTTAACTGAATTTACCGTGCACATACTGATAATTTTCACAGATCAAACGCTTGCACATATCTGATGGCCATTTGTCTGGAATTTCCAGCCATCCAGTGGCTGGTGAGAGTGATTGCTATATGTAGCTATGATCTCAGTCAGGTTGCTGGTCATACCAAACTCTTGGCCAAATTCTTCATTTTCCATTCAGGCAATACCTCTGGATTTAAAAAGAAAAAAAGAAAAAAAAAAAAAAAAAAAGAGAATACTGAATGAAATATGGGTATAGGATAGCCAGCAGGCAATAAAAGAATGGAATTAAAAACATTGTTTTTCATTCAAAACATTGTATATCATTGAGCATCAATAATAATTTTGCTGCAAGCAAAGCTTGCTAATGATGTTTGCACAACAGGAAAGGAAGGGTTTACCACATTGCTATCAGCTGGCGACTGCTGCATTGATGAAGAAAACCTTATTCAGCTTTTCCTATTGCTGAGATTTTGCTTTGCATTAAGCACAAAATGTCACAGCTTCCAAATGTAACATGACAACCTAGAGCATTTTACTGCAAATACAAAGATGGCCTTTGAAAATAATTATAGAACAAAAAAAAAAAAGACAGAAGCAAATTGAAAAAACCCCACTTACAATAGTCTTATGCGCAATGAAAAGATCCCATATTTCATATCAGAAGTAAGAACCTTCTGTTTCTACTGAAATCAATGACACCACTGCTATTACCATCAATGGAATCAGAGTTCTTTGTTTTAAAATGCCAGTAGGCATCCAGCTGGTTTGTTGAAGACTGCAATACACTTCCCTTCTATGAAAACTGCCATAGCTAATCTCTGATACAAATCCAAGTTTCCCGATAACCTTTCGTAACAATTGGTCACCCAAAGAGCTGGTATTCATCGCATTGATACCAATTAGAGCACAGTGATTTCCTAAGCCAAAATCTCCCAGTTCTTTGGATAAAATTCTAAAAATAAGACATGTTCCTCATTACAACTTTGACCTTTTTCATTTATGCTTTTACATTGCCTCGCATCATGATTACAGTTTGACTGGAGGAATTACTTTTCCACTATGCTATCAAGCTTTCTAAGATAATTTAAGTTTTTAACTTTATTGTTAAGACTATCAAAAAACAACCCCAGGTTCATCCCATCACTCACTTTGTGGATAATATTCATTTTCCTGCACCTCACCAGCAAAAGGAAATGAAAAGACACCATCTATTTTCTGTGAACTTAATTTAAGATGAAAGAAACACACAAGAACTTGCAATAACCTTCTGAAAATGCCACATGGGTTACGTTCACTTCTCCTCTTTTTGACAGGACGTAGGCTAGACTATTTTACCTAGATTTGATCTGACCTCGCTAATGCTTGGTAAGCTGGACTAAAACAGAACTATCACACTCCCGTGCACACTTCACAACTGGGTCTGTAAAGCCTCAGCCATGTCCTTACCAATAGCTAAGTCTGACCTTAAAGCTGCCTTAAACTCAAACCCATTCACCATCTACACTGTAAGGTCTTAAATCCAGCTCCACCTTGAATGACCTGAGAGCTTTCCAGCTTTTGCGATCCGTCAGCTCCCTCTTCCCTCCCAGTCCTGACGTGGTTCCCACTTGCTCAGAACCTGCTTACACCCCAGAGCCTGGGGTTTGGGGAACTCACCAGCGGTGCCTGGCAGTGATCGCTCTCTTCCTAGATTCCAGCTCTTCCACACCCGTGCACTACTGCCAGAAGAGGGAAAACTGATCCTGGTTTACAAGTCAGAGAGGGCAGGCTGCACGTTGTGATAAAGGTGGGTTAACAGCAGATTTTGTGGCTCAAAGTGGTAGAAGACAACACTCCAGGATCTTTCTAAATATTCCATGGATACAGTTCTGTAACAGACACCTTTAATCCGCACCAACTAACCTTCTCTTCCCTCAACAAGCTCTTCTATGAACTTGCTTCTTTCAGGCTTCCTTGCCCTATTTGCCTCTGTGCAAGCACTGTTTTCCTATCTCTCTCATCTCCTCCCTCCTTGCTTCCAAACAGAAAGACGTAAGGAACAGAAAACAAAACACAGATGTACAGAACCAAGGTTCTGTGAAAAGATACCTTTCTAGAAAAGGTTTCCTGCTGCTTCTCCTTCATCATCATGTCTGTCATGACCTACCTCATCTCCTTGGTTCACTGCAAGGTTGTCAGGAATGACACTAACAACATTATGCTCTAATTCCCAGGACTGCACTCATAAAATAAAACATTTGTGATGCTAATCACTTTCTTTGGGAAAAACACCATTTACCAGCTAAGGGTGGGCTGGTTGGTCGTTTTTCCTTTTTAAAAAGCAAGATCAAAAACATTACAGTTATAAAAATCCCTATTTTACTGCACGTTCCTATTTAAGAACCGTCTCAGGACACAATTGTATCCTGAAAACACCGCAATCCTAGATTTACCTTTCTAGATCGAGATATTCAAAGGAATATTATTCAAAGACTGAACAAGAATTACTGCTCAGCTTTTCCAGACCATGCATCCAGCACACAGAAATAAGAACACTTTTGGAGGTACTTGTTTACTTAGAATGCAAAAAGGTTATTTAGTTATCAAACATTCCTAGATTCATGAAGTATCTTGCAATGCATCAAGCTGGATGAAGGCGGCGACTCCTTTTTCTTAAAACATGAATTCGGAAAAATACTTGAAAATGTTTGTCTTCTTCATTTTGACAATCTTCAGGAACGCCAAACATGATTCACACATTTGTAGAGTCTTGAAAAGAGAAAACAAACCTCTCCCCCTCTCTGCCCAAAAAAACCCAAAGAAAGAGGGAGACAGGGTAAAAAGAATAGCCAAACTAGAATAACTATTACTTCTCATAGTAGTTAGCATGAGTGATGCTATATATAAATCCCTTGGTATTCTTCAAGGCTATTAAACCTGATTTTGTTCAAAGATGGGAAAATAAGAGAATATTAGTTGTTGCAAAACTGCAAAAATTGGTATCACATTTGACAATTCATTAGCAAAGTGATCTGTGAATCCAGAGTATGGCTATTGATTTAGCTTCTGAGTGACGCTCCACAGCTAAATCAAAAGTAAGTTTGTATTGCTTTATTCTTTTTATTTTACAATCTTGAAAACAGATCAGCTATCAGGCTTAAAGGAAAACACCTTATTTCCTTCAAGTCAGAGGAGATGAGAGAAGAGGAGGAGGAGAGAAGTCATAGACAGAAGAAAGTACATGTTTAGGATTTGTAAAGCAGATCACGAAATCATGCAATCACCGACCAAAATCCATTTCCAGACGTTTTTATACTAGCACCCATCAGGCTTACATTCAAATGTCATGACTACACACACCATGGAGACCAACACTGACCAGCCAAATAACCAGCTGGTAAGTTACATGGTCACGGCAACAAGCAGATGGTACAGCCTGCAAAGGAGTTCCTATGGCTAAAATCGTAACAGGAGCATAGCTGAGTAAGCAAGAGAGCTACTACAAAAGGTTGATTTTTGAATGCAGCAGTTCCATAATGACAATACTGAAAGCTTTTGTAAATGGCATGCCCTGCTGTTCTGATTACAGCGTGTGCTCTACTGAGGTATCCATGGAAACTTGAGAAAGAGATGTTAAATTTGTTGGATCTGGCACTGGGGAATGGGGCTAGTTTCCAGTCAGCCTAGTATAACCACAGGTATTTTGATCTTTTAGCGTGGAGAAAGCACCAAGAGTCCTCAAACAATGATGAAATCCACAAGACCAAATTGTCACAGGGATGCACTTCCCAAGCAATGACTAGGAGATGGCAAGGATGTACTAAAGAAACTGTCATTTTAATGTTGTTGTTATTATCTCTTAATAGAGAAAAATAGCCCAATCGCTGTAACGAGGAGAGAGACATTCAAATAACCACTCTTCAGACCTCACAGGGAACAGGAAAAAAGAAAGTGTGAATACAAACGCACAGAGCCTCGCGAGGAAAGGCTGTGTGGGACAGGTGGACATGGAGCACTCAGGACTGTAAAACCCTTCAAGAGAAACTGCTTCAGCCCTCGAGAGTGGTCCTGAAAGGCACTAAGAACATAAGATGTATCCAGAAACGGACAAATCGAAGCAGTGTTCCCAGATTATTCCCTATGGGAGAAGGAAGTAGCATAAGGAGAATAATTTACCTCTGCCTCCTTCCCCAAGGAAACCAGTGCAGGTTGGGTAGGCTCCTGCAATAGAGTTTTTCTTACAAGAGAGTAAGCGAATAAACTCCCTCGGATGACATGAAATTGCTACTATGAAAATCCATTCACATACACACTTCTTTCTGGACTCCAAATGATAAGAATTACTAGAAATATTTCTCAATATTTCTCAGTATTCCTCAGAAACTACATCTGCAGAGCACAGTCTGAGAGTGTGACTCAGGCACTGAGGAATTACTGACAGCGGAAACAACAGATAGAAGAAAAACCCTCTCCAGGTCTCCTGTTCTTGTAAATTAAGACACCTTTAGAACTGATCCATGTGCCCAAGCCCTGCAAATCAATCACGATAGAGCTCCTGATTTGGGCCAGCGAGCATGAAATGACTCTCGCACACGACCAGATCCCAGCAGCATGCCGATGACGGGGCACGTCAGTGCAGTTCATAAAGCCGCTCTCTGATGTCCTTGACACACCCTGATGCAGTCCTGAGTAAGGACATTTAGTCAAGTCCTTAGTAAAGAACAAAGGCTTTCTAGCCTGAATGCTGGCCTCCATATTCTGAGTATTTTAGTTTATTTATTTGCTTACTTTATTAGAACTGACTGCATTTTTCTTTTCATTGACATGAAAACCTTTCTCAAATCCCTCCGAGACAGACTTTGAAGGAATTTCCTGTTTTAATACCCGTTACTTGCACAGTTCACCACTGCCATCCTAATTTTAAAATACTGCAAAGTCACTCCGTTAGTAGTAGTTACGGCAAAATTTAAAACTCGCATTTGTTTATTTTAAATGCATACCACTATGTTTCTTAACAGCACAGCACATGGGCCATAGTTGACGTATTTTGAGTAATGAGAGCTATGGAATGTTCTTTTTAAGACCATAAATGTGCCTGGTCACCGAGAGGAGGCAGTTTCAATTTAATGACCCAGGAGCCAGGACATTTGTCACGGTGAAGAAGATGAAGTCTGCAGGTATGTCACAGGCATTTCAGATCACTGAAGTTCATACTTGGCAGCAGCAATTCCCTCAGCACAACACCAACATCTGTGACCTTACATCACCAAACAGCTGCACACTCTTCAGTAAAACATCTGCGAAGCGAGCGTACCATTTACAATCACAACCGATGGACTTCAGAGCTCATTACCGAAAGAGATTCCAAGTCCTCCTAGTCTCTCTCTCTTTCACCATTGGGGAAATACAGCCAAACAGGCCTGTGTGAGAGTGATGCAACCTGGAGTTTCACCCATTTCTGTTTTCAACTAGCAAAGCTAGTGAATATAGAAAAGTGACAAGTGCCGTACAGAAGCTGAATAAGTAAGCAACTTAAGTCATTTATGGATAGACAAAATACTCCAAAGATTTCACTAAGCTGCATATGGAAAATGTCAACATCTACTTTACTTAAAAAATAAATAAAAGGAATATATCCAAACTTCCCAAAAAGGTCATGTTGCCTCACAGCTATTAAGGTCATGACTGTTGTTGTTCTCCTACTTGGAAGTAGCATCATTTGAGTGCATTGTTTTTAATTCCTTTCACATTTTCCCTTATCATTTACTGAGAGCCAGTGCAGCTTTTTTAAATACCCAAAAAAGCCAAGTTGCTCCTTCACAATACCTACAGCCACAGACTGTAAAACAGCCACAGAGAGGAGCTTCTAAAACCATAAATGGTGCGCTCTTTGAAGTCAAACACTTGTGAAATCCCAGCTGACACACTGTCAAAAGGCAGAACCAATTCAGGTACAGAAAATGGAGGTGATGGGATCCTTTGGATGTTATTGTTTTAAAATAAAAAGTATACTTTTAAGATTTTTTTTAAGAAAGGGATGGTTGTTTGCTGCAATTATAGATAGAATGAGCAAAATCATAGTAGAGGACAGCAAAAAGGGAACTAATCACCCAGAACAGCTTAGAAGAGTAAGGAACTGGAAATTTTAAAATATTTGACCAGACCTGTAGCTTTAAAAGAGAAAAAAGAAAAAAAAAACCCAAACTTAATTGCAACAGCAAATATGGCGTCCAGAAGGGGACTCAAAAATTTCAATAGCATTCCCATGAAAGTGGGAGAAGTTGGCCACGGCAGGTCACATCAACTCAATGAAAAAAAAGCATTTGGCAGAAAAGAGCACAAGATGAGACACCAGTCAACTCGCACGTAACCCCAACCACCAGTGACACGATCAGAACGCAAAACAGATCCTAAATCTTGACATTTACGTGCAGGGATCAGGTCTTTTGTAGCTGAGGCAGCATTCTGGTCTTCCTACACAGAACTGGCCTCCCGAAGACTGCTCTAACTTGAGCCGACATCCGAGGCCACAGCAGCCTGTCCGGCTCTGGGTGACAGTTGTGTTTGAGAGACATCCCAGTCACACCCTCTAGGCTAGGAGAAAGCACCTTACACCATACATGCATCAGCTAAATCAGCCTCTGAACAGAACAGACCTCTTGGGGCCTCACTACAGCTGACCGCAGCTTTGGGGAAACTTTGCAGGTACACAGCAGGGCAGCTCTATTGAACACCAACTGCTGTCCCAGTGGGAATGAACTAAATATTCAGGCTGAAAGCTTACAGGGTGACAGTACTATAAAGGAAAACTTGTCAGCTGAATCAGCATCACCCAGTTATGAGCCAATGGCTTTAAAAATGCCAAAAGTCAGTATAATTAGAAGCTTTACATGCAACAGCTCCTGGGTATGAACAATTTTATCCAGGCTTATCCTAACCACACTGCAGATACCGCAGTGCTGTGCTAACTGAAGCTATAAAAATGACTGGCAGGCACTGCATACAACACTTGGCTATTTTACATATAGACATTTCTTTTACGCATTGTACTATGCTGCAATAAGTGACTGCAGCTGCAATACTGTCAATACAACAACACTCACTAAATCACATTTTAACCCCGAAACCTTTTTTTCTCTGACAGCTTCAGCATTCCAGTGCATGGAAAGAACATAAAGATTTCTGGCATAACAAATCATTGCTTTACTACACGGTCTTCTGTTTCCTAACAAAATCCGTCCTGCATAGATTCTCCCTATGTCACAAGTTACTTAATTTCAGCATTGCATCGCACTAACCTTGCAACTTTGCACGAAACAAAACACGATACCCTGTCACCTAAAAGACAAATGAATCTGTCAGTCTGTTCTTCCCTTTGTCAGCTGCATGCTAGAAAATGGTTACAGGTTACTTCAAACCAAACAGACATTACAGACTTTATTTAGGAAGCACTGGGGGGAGGGGGGGGGGGGCAGGGAGGGAATCCAGTCATCTTGAAGATTCAACTGGTTTCTAAGTATTGTTTTCTGGGTTTTTTAAAATGGATACTTTATGACTCTTTTATTCCACTTGCACTGCAATTAAGCTATTTTATTCAAAATATTCCCCAAATCCTATTATGATCTGTACAAACTCAACCTTTTAAGTTTCCCCATACATTACTGCCAGCACCTTAGGCTCAGTATTAGTTTCCTCAAATCTTTGCAGCATACAGTGAGGAAGAAGGGATGGAGAGATCAAATGAAATCAGGCTGAGTCTGCATTTCCTTTAGGGTTATTCACCCGTATCATTTGTATCCTAGGAACCCTCTTTCCTCCCCCAGTTCCCTTCCCACGCAAGGAGAGACCACCCCTGTCCTGCAAAGGCTGTGTTATTTTTATCAGGCACAGTGTAATCACAAACGGACCAAAACCACAGAATCCTTGTTTCAGGCAAAACAAGATTCAGATCGCCCCAAGCTCCTATGTCAAGTTTGCAAAGTCAGAGACCCGCGGACCCGTTAACGAGGTAAAACGGAACCACTCGGGTTTTATCCCATCCCTACGCGTCGTTGGGAGCTCTCTGGTCCCCGAGGCCGCGCCAGGACGCTAAGGCTAGCCTCTCATCACAGACAGCGCTGTCTCTCCCACCCAGCTGCCAGGTCTTTTCTTTTTCAGCGCATCAGGCTACTCGCTAAAAACGGTGCCTTCCTTTATTTCAGCGGCAGCCCCTGATTTCCAGCCCAAGCTCTACCCCCTTCTCTCCCGGGCCGTTGCCGGGAAGGGGAGACCCCGACCCGCGGGGAGGACGGAGCCACAAAGGCCCCCCCGCCGGGAGGGATGCCGCGCCCGCCGCAGAGCACCGGCGCCCGGGCAGGGCGCCCGCCCCGCCCCGCCGATGCCGCCGCATTGTTTTTTCACCTGGATCCCCTCCCGCTCTGCTGCAGCGGCTCCCCCCGGGGACGGCACGTGATGAGCCGCGGCAGCTCCGCAGCGGGCGGGGGGCTCCGCGGCGCTGAGCTCCGCAGCGAGCCGCCCCCCCCCGCTGCCGCAGCCGTCCCGCACGGCCACCCCCCACGCCGCGCCCGCACCCCGCCGGGGAAGCGAGGGGGCTGGCGGCCCTGCCCCACGCCGCCCCGCTGCCGCCCTGCGTGCGCGGACACAGCCGGGGCGGCCGGGGCCGGCACAGCCGCCGGGACGCTGTCTGCCGCCGCCCCGCCTTCCCCTCCTCCGGACGGGCTCCGGCTCCAGATCGCTTCCCCCGATAAGCCAGGGCCGCTCCGCCAGGCCGTGCCAGAGGAGCGCCCGGGCTGCGTCGCGCCCGCCGCCGGCAGCGCTCCTGCACTGCGGCGGGGGCCCGGCAGGAGCGGGGCCGCGCTCGGCCGCGGAGCACGGCCGCTCCCCCTTACCTGCAGCGCCGCTCTCCGTCTCCGACATGGCCCGGCCGCCCGCCCGCCGCCGCCCCGCGGCTCTCTGCACGCCGCGCCGCGTTCACTGCGCACGCCGAGGCATGGGTCGGCGGCGGAGCTGCGCTGCCCACCCCGGGGGAGGCTCCGCTCCTTCCTCTCGTCCCCACCCCGCTGCGCCTTCCCTGCAGACGGTGCGGAGAGCCAAAGGGAAGCCTCCGCGCTTGACCCGGCGCTGACAGGCTTCCCGCGCAGGCTGCGGGGCTGCGCAGCCCCTCCCCGCCCGCTCCCCGCAGCCGCACAAGGGACCCAGGGCTGCGGCTGCAGCTCAGAGGCGGTGGGGCGCTCGGCGGGGGGGGGGGGAGCTCCGAGGGGCAGCCCAGCCCAGCCCAGCCCCAGATGCGGATTTCACGGTTACTGAAGCAGAAAAACCCTCACGGTGACAGCTATAAAAAGAGCACCCCCTCCGTGGCCGAAAGTGACACCCTGCCTCATCCGTGTGCGCTAAGAAAAGGGTTCTGGAGTCCTGCTGGAGACAGAGCGGTGATGTTTGCAAAGGTCATGTTGGCTGTTTGCTTTCAGGTTGTCAGGAGTGTGTAGGTACAGCTAAGCCGAACAGTCAGAAATCATTAACAGGTCCCCCAAAATCATGAATTACAGGGTAACTTTTACAGCATGGGATTCTTTTTATTTACCTTGGGAGTGAACTCTCCCACGTGGATCTGCAGTGCCATCAGGGCCAGAATCTCTTTTTTCCAGTGATTTTCAGCTAATTAACGTCTCTCCAGGACCTGGGAGAGAGACACCCCTATTGTCACGTAATCCATGATTAAGTTTTAAGAGTTATCCAAACTAAGTAAGAAGCCATTACAAATTCGAGAATAAAAATAAGGCTGGTATCCTCCCGTGAACAATCCTGGAGCCAGAGAAAATGTTTTCCTGTTTTCCTCCCATGCTTCATGGTCTAATTCTCCTTTACTTTCCAGCCTCAGCAGCCATTCACATTTTGAAAGCACTGCCAGCAGTTCACGTGGAATAAATAAGGGCATTAATTCCAAGCCCAGCCTCAGTTCCTTGCTAACTCCTAGGCTCAGGAGGTCATTCTGACATTCATCACAATGTAAAATCCACTCAAATTTTCTCCTGAGTCCTCCCACCAAAGCTGTCGCTCACACAAGGCAGGGATCCCTGTGAAACCCCCAAAGACTAGGGAATTTTGAAGCAAAACCCTAGACGCTGCAGGTGCTTACTCAGCACCTCCCTCTATTTGTCCCCTGATTTCTTCCTCTCACGGCGTTAGCTCTGTTCCCTGTAAGTTTTATTGCCTCTGAGGGACAGAAGATGTGGCACAAAAGTTAAAGCAGTGAACTGCTTCACATCTACAAACCTGACTCATCTCAAAGGCCTTCAGCAATCCTGTACACACTAAAAAGATGACCTCTTCCTGAAATCCACTGTCTTCTCCAGGGAAAAAGCTGAACTCAGTTCTCCACAAAAATCAGCTGCACAAAGGGATTTTCTGAACGGTTGAGGAGAAGAGAGGGAAGGAGCACGCAGGGACGGCGGAACAGCAGCTCACTCCACCGTTCACATCGCCTGTAAGCTTACATTCTTGCGGACACTCAGTAACACGGGGATCACTCGCACAATCTGCCAAAACCCCAGGACAGTGTGCATTGGGACAGCACGCATTGGGATTGCCGCTTCCTGTTCTTCCCTCCGCTCCACGCCAGGCAACAAAGGAGAACATCTGGCCAAGAGTCAGCTTTAATTACCTATTTAGAGTCAGGCTGAATATTTATGCTGTCATGAAACAGCCTCGGAAATAAGAAACCAAACAACTCTAATACTTGGTTTCCTGACAAGAGACTTAAATAGCAGAAACTTTTGCTTCAGATTAAATGCACTTCAACAGCAATTCATCGTCAGCTTTAAAAATGCATTGAGATAATTAACAAAGGCAGAGGGAAAAGAAAAGAAACAATCAAGGAACACATAAACAGGTATCCAAATCGTACACTTTCAGGAAAAAATATTGTATGCAGGCTAATTTTCCATGATCCCTCAAGCAACAAGACGACACACAGTAAAATAGCATTTGCTGGGGACAGACATCTTTCCGAATGTCAAGGCAGTGACTACATTATGCAATATCAAGCCAGGTTGCCTAAGTTACATACTCAGCTGTAGGTGTTCTGAATAAAAGCAGAAGGAGAATATTTGAATGCATGTGACTGCTAGTTTCAGAAATAAGACCCCTTCCCAGAGAGCTTAGTATCGCCTTTTAAAATCTAATGAGAGGAACTAAGTAAAAAAAAGCATTTGAAGTAAAATTAGATTCTCAATCTGAAATATAAAATGAAGAACTAAGGCCCCTTAAATTTTGTTTTGTTTTATATAGATCAAAATTAATTATATAGATAAAAATAAATTATAGAAAAGTAAAACAATGCGTTATTTGTCCCTTGCCATCCCTCTCCCTTGGAAACAAATGAAAAAGTACATCTCATATGAAAGAAAAAAACTTTTTGAAAAGGTCACCGTATCAAATGAGCCTGCTCTGGGGCTGAAGAGACTTCATTTTTGTTACTTATTCCATAGGAAGTTTGTCATTTTTATGGTCATTTTGACAGGTTGTTTGGAATCTGTGCTTTTAATGGTTTATTATTTTATAAGCATAACAGGAAATGAGTCTAAATGTAATGAATAAAATGTAAAAATACTGTGGATGGATAGATTTTGAAAAGGATGGCACAAGTGAAGTCATCTACATTCTCTGAACACTCATTCATACGAACACCTAGGTGAGCTAATTAGCTGGTCCCTAATTAATCAATTTTAGTATGGGTCTGGAAAGAATTTTTTCTCTTCTCTGTAAACTAACATCAGCTGGCTTAATACATTGCAGGGGAGTAGTAGCAGAAAGGAAGAACCTTTTTTTGACTCTGAAACATCAAAGTGTTATTCCATCAGACAACCAAGGCACCCATCAGTGTTAAATTCAAGCACCAAACGCAGTAGTTGTTAGGGTATGAGTATGGGGAGACGCATGATTTCTGCAGTAGCTTGGGGCAGATGTCTGCTTTAAGTTCCTTCTCAAGCATCTACGTGGGACTGAACACTTCTCAAGCACAATCAAGAACAGTGATTTAATAGACTGTATTTTGCATCTGCAGAGCACTTCTTATCCTAGGTGATCCCCAGAAAGCTGCAGCCTCAAACCATTCAATTCATCACACAAAGGGTTCAGATACACTGGCCTAAACTGACAGTACAAGACTAATAGCTGTCTAACCTAGCTCTGATTTTAGCAGAGATACCACATGTATGTTATCCATCAGCATTAATCAAAATTTCATGAGAAAATTGAAGATCACCGCAGTGCCCTTTCAGGGCCATATTCACCTGTGAGAGCTACATAAAACCGTGGCTAGTCAGTGAAAAGAGCTATGTGCTTCTCACACATGATTACGTGGGTCTAAGTGAGGCACTGATGGGGTAGCACTGAGAACCAGTGAGCTGTAAACACTAGGCACAGAGATCTGGAAGGAATATAGACATTTGAATATTGCTTTCAATGCACCTGACAGCAAGATGTACAGACATTATCACAGACACAGAGATCAGTGTGCCACTGAAGCCCAACACCCAGCCCAATACTGGTGCCAGGGAGAGTTGGACCTTTAAAAACCACACCACATTTAAAACAAAAGAAGAGAAAGCAGGTAAGCATGCCTTGTAGCTTGGCAGCTCAGGAGTCCCTCATCAAGCACCATGTCCACCTGCTCAATTAAAATTCCTAGGATAATGGTTTCATACTTCAAAGTTTCCTCTTATGTACTTTCTGGAGCATCATTAAACATACAATACCTCATTTTTGTTTGTCACCTGCATAACTGTTATTGCAGTCTCCTCCTTCATTCCAGCTGTATAGTTTTTCAGCTTACAGCACTTTAACCTCTCCAGTTCTGCTTATTGGTTCATGTACTAAAAACTTAGAAATTATTTTTATTAAAGAGTCAACTGGCAATCTGTTTCCCTAGATGCAGTTTTTATCTCCCCCTTTCCTAAAAACAGCCTTTTATATTAATACTCAAGAAATCTCTGTAAAGACAAGAAGAACGAAAAACTACTCATCGTGGTCACAGCCTTTCAATAAAGCAGCTTACTGAGCACAGAAGAATATGAAGGGTTTCTTCAAAATGAACAGATTATGTAGTTTTCACCTGTCTTTTATATATTTCTCATTCCCGGTATCCTGGCATCTGTTGGCAGTGCATCACTCTGGGAACAGAGCTTGCATAGAATTCTCCAGCATTTCACAGCAGGATGTTTTTTCAGCAAATCTGCTAGGCTGTAGACACTGAAAGTGTGGTTCTGGTGCTCACAAACCTCTGGCAACACACTTACTCATTTGGAGAGTACTTTCAAATGCAGATATGGCAGCCCTCACCACTGCTTACACCATTTGGTTTTTTTCACTTCTTTTACGAACTATACTATGTAGAGATGTTGAACACTGAACAGTGCGTCCAGCAGTCCCATCACAGTAATGTTCAATAGTCTTCTCGTGGATCCCAATGGACTGTGCTAGCTGCTGTGTGCACAGAACTAAAAGATGGATTCAGTCCCAAAAAGTTTCCACTCATACAGTATGTCCTGAACGCCGTTTTTCCTTAAATTCATTGCCCTTCCTCTACCCTGGATGTATAAAAAACAAAATAAAACAAAAAAACCCAAACCCAAAACAAACAAACAAAAAAAACCCCAGAAGAAACAGATTATATAACTTAATGTGATCATACCGTCATACGAGTATTACTCTCCAAATATGTACCCATCTATATACAGTAAAAAATGCTATTCTAAAAAAATGCTATATTTTTAAAATGTCAGCCGGATTGTGCTTCCATAGTGGCTTGTTTTACTACACATTCCTTATCGCTCCAAAAGATACAAAGCTGCATATGCATCAAACAATAAACTTAGTTTTGTTACATGGTTCCTGTGAACATATACACTGCTTAAGTAAGTGATGAGCATGTTGGCTCCCACTGAAGTCAATAAAAGTGGCAGATGGCTCAGCCACCTCTAAAACCAAGGAACAGTTGGACGGGACAAAATTCTGCCTACCTTATTTCTTACGACCTCTGTTCCAGAGAATGCATTGTACCCCCCAGGTGGCGTGTTTAGGTATTAGTGTTCATACCCTTGCTTTGCTGACTGCTTCACTGAATTAAATAGCATTACCAAAATTGCAATGTTATTTGCAGTGCAAGTAATAATTCTGTCCTTTAAAAATATCCTGTACCAGCCTGAGTATACTGAATTTGACAATGTAAAGGGGAAAGGCCTCAGAAAATTATCAGACTCGATAAGCAATGTAGGAGTACATTCTCTCACTGTGCACCTGTGATACATAAAAATGTCATCACAGAAACACAGAGAACATATGACAGTTACCAGGCTCCTACCTAACTGCTTTCTGAAGCTTCCTGTTGTCCAATTAAATACTAGAAAGAAAAGGCAGCATGCTGAAAGATAAGCAACACATGATTGACGTGATACTCAAAACAAATTGTATCCAAGGGGAAAATCTGAAACTAGAATTATATGCAGTTTCTACAGACTGATTACTCATAGGAAACAGACATTTAGGTTTCATGTGGGCACATGTCAGCTTAAGGTTGTGGGTTTTTTTTCCTAAGACATTTGAGAAACTGTGTGGAGAATATACAAATATAATAAAAATGTCAACCCAGATCCTCCAGATCAGTACGGAATGAATTGGAAGAGCGGGCACTATAACGCACATTAGATTTCATCCATCTCACCCTGTATCTAGGAGGTAGAGATGGTCACACTGAGACACACACATGTACAGAGGAATAAAAGAAGTTTAAAGGCCAACTGAAGAAATGCAGGCTAGCAAAGTCATAGAGTAAACAAGAGAAATAACATGATCAGTTTTACAAGAAACTACTTGCAGTATACAGAGGAATCTATACCTCCACCTAAGGCTGAACAAACTGATTACTTACTGGAGCAAATCTTAACGAATTCCACTGACCTCCAACTTCCATCCAACATTTAACAATGCAGCAGGACTGGGACATTTTAGATTTTGAAGGGAAATGAAAAATAACCAAAAGCCCTCTGACACTCTTAAAAAGTGCCTGGTGAATACTGAAAATGTTTTTAACATTATAAACATATTTTGATAGGTTTTACAACCTTTAACATTTCATGTATATCAACATTTTATGATTTGATTTTTACTTCTAAGAATATTATCCAAAAAGAAAAGGATAAACTTGTAAAAGATGTTTTACAAAGATATGCCTTAGAAATGCTCATGAAACATAAATCTGCAAATATAAGTGATGTTGGATTTTTTTTCAGAGCATACTTTTCTTAAAAAGAATATTTATTAGAAAATTATATTTAGAACATCAAATGGTACCATTTATTCAATCATGGGTAAACAAAGCATAGTAAATCACACAGATTAAGAAAAAATAGAATACTCTTAGACATAGTAGAAGTAGGTATTTTAGCATGAATCCACTGGTTGAAATATGTTCTTACAAAACATTTTAAAAAATTCCAATAACTAACACATTTGTAAAAATTAAAAGCCTAAATCATCAGGCAATCACCACTATGTCATTTATTTACTTTTGGTTAAAATGTCTGAAATGAACGGTGTCTTGAGCATCACCAACATTTTCTTAAAATCTTGATGTGCCACTCCTCTCTGTACGTTCTTTGTTAACTACCACATACTTCTATTTTTGGGATCTTTAATGAGGGCACACACATATAAATGAAAGCATATAGTATCCCAAATGAACAGAGTGAGGTTTTCTGCTCAATATCTAATTCAGCTCACCGCAGGTTACATGAGACCTCTGATCAGTTTTTTTCTCCCTGATCACTAAAGGGATGCCAATTCCATAAGATTATACCACTCTATTACTTGCTGTAAAATCTTTCTGAAGAAAGACATCAATACCAGTTTTTGACAATTTCTAAACATGGAGTCTACTATGCTAACATGAAGACTATGAATCAGTAAGTCATATTATTCCTGCAAAGGTGAGGAATTACCACGAGCAGTAGCAAATAATTAAAAAGTCAAATTATATAATAGGTAGCAATCCAACAGTCATCTAACAAAGACATGACTATTTTTACAAAAAGTAGTTCATCTTATACAAGATTAGCATCACTGAAATATGTAATATATTTAGCTTCTATAAATGAATACTGAATTAATTACAACAGCTACATAAAAAATAGAAGCAAAACCAAGCTATTTCCTGTATTTACACAAATGTAAACGAGAATAGAGTTTGTCCCTGACTTCAGAAGTCAATAATAGATAAAGAAAAAAAATAAAAAGAAGATGGCAGAGCTCTACTGACTTAAAATGTAATTGAAATCAGAAACCATGATTCAAATCTTGCTTTGATGAAGCATAAAGCTGTGAGTTGGAGAAGTCTGTTATTTGTCCATTCTCATTTGAATACAACAAACTGCACCAAAGTCTTTTAACTGGCACATACAATGTAAGAACATCCTTCCTCTTATTAAATCTGTTGGATTTGCCTGTGGTATTTTCAATAACGATTTATTATTTTAGTCTTCTTTGCCAGCAGAAAAGAATGTTGATGACATTCCTTTAAGTGTTTAGCCTAAGTTATTACTAAACTGCTCAATTCTGGTAATTCAATAAACCAAGAATTTGTTCAGGAGAAAAACTAATACTCCTTTAAATGTTGCCACTTTCTTAAATTTAACTACCATAAAGATGATGCATTAATCCCTTCAAGAAATATCATGAAATCTGTCGGTACTGGCACCGGCGCTGTTTAACATCTTTGTCAGTGACATGGACAGTGGGATTGAGCACACCCTCAGCAGGTTTGCCACCAACACCAAGCTGTGTGTTGTGGTCGACACGCTGGAGGGAAGGGATGCCATCCAGAGGAACCTAGACAGACTTGAGAGGTGGGTCCCTGCAAACCTCATGAAGTTCAACAAGGCCAAGTGCAAGGTCCTGCACATGGGTCAGGGCAATCCCAAGCACAGATACAGGCTGGGCGGAGAATGGGTTGGGAGCAGCCCTGAGGAGAAGGACTTGGGGGTGTTGGCTGATGAGAAGCTCAACATGACCCGGCCATGTGCGCTTGCAGCCCAGAAAGCCAACCGTATCCTGGGCTGCATCAAAAGAACCAGCAGGTCGAGGTAGGTGATTCTCCCCCTCTACTCCGCTCTTGTGAGACCCCACCTGGAGTACTGCATTCAGCTCTGGGGCCCCCAAAATCAGAAGGACATGGACCTGTTGGAGGGAGTCCAGAGGGGGGCCACAAAGATGATCAGAGGGCTGGAGCACCTCTCCTGTGAAGACAGGCTGAGAGAGTTGGCATTGTTCAGCCTGGAGAGGGACTTTTTACAAGGGCATGTAGTGATGGGACAAGGGGTAATGGCTTTAAACTGAAAGAGGGTAGATTTAGATTAGCTATAAGGAAGAAATTCTTCACTATGAGGGTGGTGAGGCACTGGAACAGGTTGTCCAGGGAAGTTGTGGATGCCCCATCCCTGGAAGTGTTCAAGGCCAGGTTGGATGGGGCTTTGAGCAACCTGGTCTAGTGGAAGGTGCCCCTGCCCCTGGCAGGGGGCTTGGAACTAGATGATCTTTAAGGTCCCTTCCAACCCAAACCATTCTATGATTCTATGATATTAATTTGCTCTTTCATTGACAAAAGAAGAATCACATAACATTGACCCCATTAGTTGCAATAAAAGATCTGGTTTTTACTTCTTGGTGAAGATTACCATTTAGAAAAAGACACAGCTGATTATTTTAGTATAGTATGTATGCATGCGTATCTTATAAAACCAGGATTTTCATTGACCACAAAAATATTCCATGCCCTTTTGTACTTAAGACATGATGGCAAACTCTGGTTGCAGCTTCTTTCAGCTGGACCCAAGGTCTATTCAAATCAATGGAAAATCTCCCACTGTTTTCAATAATTTTAAATCAGGTGCCGAAACACTGAGGTTAGGCGATAGCTGCCTTGATGTCTGGGAACTGTATAATAGAGGATGTAACATATGCCAATGTTTCTAATACAAATATTCTTTAGCTAGCACTTCATTAACCTATGCTGTTACACAGAAGCTATGATTGTCTACATCACCAGAATGACTGTCATAGAATTTTAAGAAGTCTGCTACACAATAGGAGTTTGGATTTTTTTTTTTTTAAAAAGGAGGACAGAACATGCTGAAAAGGAGACTAGATTGCTTTCAGGATCTTGCAACACCAGCAGTTCTCAGCAAGGACATTTGGAAACCCAAATAGAGCAAACGCACTGAGATTAATGTGTCCACACCTCAGATGATCTTTGTTCATCCAAGATCTCCTGGCTTTGAAACATAGGGTAGTGAAAGTAAATGTAGGTGCTTCTTTAAAATCAGTTCTGCAGAAAATGTGTGTCATATGGGCAGGGTGCAAGTGCAATAAAAAAGCCATCACCACAGGAAACTGCATTTGGTTTGTTTAGAATGGCAGCATAACATTTCATATGAAAAGAAGTGCTTGACACTGTTTATAAATAGTGAAATATGTGTAAAAATACTGTCGAAATCCATTTGACATCTCTCTTCCAAAGGACTGTATTTTTGGCTGAGTCCATATTTTCAATCCCTTGCCTTATGCTTGCATATGACTGCTCTGTTATTTAGAAAGTAGTGACCTTCTTTTACTAATCTAAAGAATGGGCAATTTTAAATTTGAATGTACAAAACTACTGCCATTAAAGTATAATTTAATGCAGTGCTCAATGCAGGAGCAGTCCTCCTCCTAGAAAAGCCTTCTTCCAAAGAAATGGAAAAGAAACAGTCAGAGACAACAAGCCTGTATCAAATCAAATGGTTCACTAACATAATTCTGGTACTAGCATGAAGTAGGTTTTCAGATTGCGTGACTTAAATAAAAATGAGTAGTAAACAAAAAATAAATATGAAGGTGCTGCTCAAGAAACAGGAGGAGCGCATGGTGAGGAATTTACAGCGAGGAGTGACTGCCAAGAGAAGAATAAGCACGAGGAGATAAGAATAGTATTTTCTAAAACAAGGTCATTGCAGAAAAGGTTTCAGATTCCAGTCTGTTTATAGCCTTTGGTGTCAAGCTGTCCAAGAACAGATCCAGAAAGACTGACTTTGTAAAAGTAAATTTTCTCTGTCATCCTTTTTCTCACCTGAAGTGCTATCTGTCAAGGCCTATAAACTTCACTGTAGATAGATTATGTTAATAAGACATGAAATACTGTATATAGCTACAGGGAAAATAGGGTGTTGTATCAAATACATCTTCCTGTTCACCAATGCAAGATCTGAGGGGCACTTTCTACAGAAAGATGGGTTTGGAATTACATTGATTTAAAATTGTATTCCCATTCATAAATGGACCATGCAGACAATGGACATGTAAGCAATCCAAATGTTGCCATGAGTAACTATTTATAGTCACCTTTTCAATGCTGGATACTTAATCAATATGAAAGCAGCACACTTAACTTTCATCATCTCAATTTTGCACTTGAGATAACTCAAACAGGAGGTTTTAAAGTCACTTTTCCACAGGCATCCATAACTCATTTTCCATAGCACTGCATGGGTATTGTGAGGGCTTGGTATCTCTCAAGACTTAAGGCGGGGAAAACAATAGTTCAGAAGCGCTCACTAATTCTGAATGGTTAATTTTAGATTTTCAAAGAGTCTAACTTACTGCTGCTTTCTCTGAGATGCAGCTGCTCAACATCAGAAAGAGCAAATGTCCAGCATCTAGGGCACTCAGAGATAGCTAGATGCCTGTCTTGATTTTCAAATTCACAGCGGCACCTAATCCTCAGTGAAAATCACAGGAGATAATTGTAAAATTGCTTTTCAAAGCCAGCTGGAAAGCTATCTCCATTTCTAGGTCTTTTGACAACCTTACTGGCACAAGTATTTTCCCCTGTAATAGATGTTTCTGTGTACCCATGTGTTTGCAAGATTTTATACTCTGTTTGCCATTACAAGGATTTTTGCTGGAAAGAAAATTAAGTTTGCCTTGAGGTAGTTCTCTTAAAACTGTCTTCCAACAGGTATTTGAAATGTCAAAGACTTTGAATGACTGGATACATACAGTTATCACAGACAAAGAAGGGAAGCAGTTGTACTTATATGTGAAATCTTCTTGTGTGTTACGTATGAACAAGTTTTACGTGGATACATACTGTAATTTCCTCTCATTGTGGTACAGTTTATAGACAAAAATACAATTTTAGATGAGTAATTACAATTATAACTCCTTTCAATTCACTGCTAAATCTCCTCGTTACAGGCTCTCCTGTTTGTAATGCTTCTGTATTTGGCTGGCCTTTCTCAACCGGTACAGCTGAGCAGGGGCACTAGATAAGAGTTAAGGACTGGTCTCTTTCTAGGCCCTTGTCCACCAGTTAGGGACCGCTGCTTTCACAAAGTCCTACTGTAGGATATTTCTAAGCCTGTATGTACCTGAGTTACTGCCAACTGGCTAGATGGTGATATTCTTTCACAGCTAATAAGCTGCCTGCAGTTTCAGCTCCAGCTGATGCCTCAGGAGCTGAAGCAGGATTTTTCAAGTATGACTTTCTGTGTTTTCACTGCTAGTGCTTTCTGATCCTTTCAGATGCTTTGAGCATACCTAAGCCAAAAGGTGACTAGCTGTCCAGATGTATATAGTGGAAGAGAGAGGTGCCTGTCCTTCCCTGCTTTTAAACAAACAGGTGCTCTGGGGTTCTAACAAGGAGACTTGAACTTTCTCTTGCAATCAAGACGTGGAGGTTCAGGATCTTTCCAAATCATACTCAGGAGAGAGCATTCTGCAGGCGTTATCTACCACTTTCTTCATATCTCTTGTTCACACACTCATGGTGATGATTTAGACATGCCTCTAACTCCAGAAGAAATTTCATGTTTAGGAATCCCAAAGGAAGCGCCTGCTTGCTCAAAGACCATCTTAGTCCCATCACAGTTCTTGGTGTTCCTGTCTTGGCTAGTAAGATTTTCTCTCCACACAGATGACATCTGTGGGGCTGCTCTGGGTTACCCAGCTCTTCCCTATAAATTGCTTGAGGGAATCCTGGAGCTGAGGACTCGATTTAGCTGCAAGGCTCATCGGAGAAAGGCAGTGCCAGGCACTGAAGTGTTCCAATACTGTTTAAAGGTCTAGGCATCAGCCAGCTAGATTTGTTTTTATCACAGCCAGAGGTCTTTTAAATACCTTCATGTGAGTAATGTCCTCTGTCACAAAAGAGCAAAACAATAAGCCTGGAAAGCATTTAAAATTTCAAATCTTTGAGGGAAAGATCTCCTAAACTCTCTCTAAAATACAAAATCTATTGAGAATTCAGAAGATTTTGTTAGTGGCCATGTGAGACGCCGACCTTGAATCTGGAAAGAGAGGGATGCAACAGTATGAATCCACTGAGGGATGCATATCTGCCTACTATCTGTTTTCAGGTAAACTGCTTGCCATGCTGTCTCCACTGCTCAGTTCTGCAGCGTAACATCATCTGAAATATACACCATAGTACTGCACAGATGCCAGATTTCATTTATGTGCCTAAATCAAATAGACTTATGATGCAAAGCTGAAGCCAAATGTGGATTTATGTTTAAAAGTAACCAAGGGGGACCTAAGGCATGTACTTTTGCAAGTACAAGACAAAGGTTGACCACAACTTCATACTTATTTGCCTGACAGTCATCCCCACAAACCACCAGTCATGCCACCCCCACAAACCTACAAAACCCTGCTAAAAAGGCCAAAATTAAATTCTTTGCAGAATTTCCCCAGTAGAGGTTCCTCGCTCCTTCCTACTGAAATCAATCATTTCTGCAGGAAAATCTACAAGAACAGAAAAATATTACACTCTAATCAAAAGCTCAAAAAGTGCAAAAGATGAAAGTTAAACACATGTCCATTGGGTCAAGGTTCCCTAACTCCTTGTATCCAGCTCCCTCAAGGTTTAAAGTAAGGAAGAGAGGAAGGGTGAGGCTATAAGCCTGTACTCTTGCCATTACATCAACTTCTGCAGTTAGAAGTCATCCAGACAGATGATTTCAAAATCATGCTGGATCCAAACTGTTCAGGACTTTGAACACTTGAATCATTCTCTTTAAATAAGGCAGCAACCACTTTCCATAGCAGCCGAAGTTTCCAACGATTGCAGTGTTACTCAAGATACCATGTACTACACTAATCTACTCAAGAGGTGACAGAGGCACAGAAAACTGTGTAAGGCCAGCATCTGAAAGGAAAGGTTGCAGACTCTTGGGCAAACACAGATGATAAAAGCATTCCTGGCGGTTGTTGCTATCTAAGCATTCTGGAACAGCCAAGGACATCTTCAGAATGGCACAATATCATCTTCAGAAACTCCACTCTCATTATCTGTTTTGTTTGTGCAGTGCTTGTTTTGTCCCTCAACAGCCTTGCATGACCCTCTTTAAAGCCAATGGAAGTTAAACACACTCAGGCAAGAACAAAATGAAAATCAACTCCTTATAAAGCAACCATACACAGGCTTTCAGTTGACAGACAAACCTGAAGCCAGTAACATTTTTGGATGAATATCACTTTGATTTGCCCCTTCAGGCCCAAACACATACCATAGATCCAATTAGTAACCAAAACCACAATTGCCAATATGTTGGCAATGAACTGGACACATCTTAAAAACAGAAACAAAACCACACACAAAACCCAAATGCAAGATCAACGAAAATCTAAAATAAAAGCTAAACCGATCCGAGAGAACGTAAGTCTGTGATCGTACCCCTACATTTCACAAAAGCAATAAAAGATGCCGCACTGCTCAGACCAAATCCTGTTTGTCCCAAGGCCTGAATTTTACAATAAATTTGTATCCTTAGCTTACCTTTTCTTCGTAGGCATAAATGAAGTAGCCTGGAGGCTTCATTCAGTGCTCTCTACAAAACGTATAAGCGCTCAGTCACTGACAAAATATTCATACCTTTTCAGTGTTATTCTCACTGTATCTGCTTTTTGAGCATCCCCATGCACGGCATACAACATTAAAAAAAAAATGTTATGACAGGAGCTCTAGAAACACACAGCCAGTGCTTACTGCATAGCTAATGACATGTCCCACCTGATTAATTTGTGCCCTTTGATGTGACCTTTTTCTTCAGCCAAGTTAATATGCAAGCTGAAATTTGCGGAGGAAATCAATCACATTCTGCTTACAATTCCAATACTGTAAATCTGAAGCACGCTCATTGTTCTATTCCCAATGTTACAGAAACACAGTATTTTAGATCTACAGCACCGTGAAATGTGACGCATATCTAAAATCAGACACTAGAAATGCAGAAAGATTACATTTTAGATTAGCAACAATGTCCCAACATTGCACAAGGAAAACAAATGCAAGGCAGCTTCAGGAGGAATAATTTGAATACCCTGTAAACACCACTAAATTCTAAAGTAATCGCAACAAAAACACTTGCTGTCATTGGTGAACCACACACCATTCAGCAGCTATCAAGAAATAAGCAAAAGTTTAAGATGTACAGAGGAACAAAATTAAAAAATTGTATCTCAGATACAAAGCTATGTTAAACATGATGCTCTCACCTATGTTCAGTTCATACAGTCATGTAAGGTGTGTAAGAACCAAGTAGGGTTCAAAGTACATTGTAAGAGTGATTTAGAGACATTTTTCCATATAACAAGAAATTGTTAAGGTTGGGATTGGACACAGAGAACAGACAAAGCTCTCTTCACACACAACTCTGCCTGATTAGACTCACCAGGTAGTGTTCAACGGCAGAAGAGAGAACCTTAATTCCAACATCTACCACACGTCTTTAATCAGAAATAATAGTTATGAACAAGCCATGTAAGCCAAGAAACTAGACGATATACTGCAAGAATATCAAATGGTGAGGCAGAACATTCCCAAGAAGATGACTAGTAAAGTGCCAAAATAATCATCTGCCCTACAGTGCTAGCACACACACCAGAATCACACTTTGTAGCCACTAACAGGATAGCACAAGAAGAGGCTCAACTGTGTAAACAAAATCAAGGATGATACTAGCAACCTCTCTGTTTCTTGAGGATGTCCTAGGTGTTTGTGGAAGCACTTTTGTGCAGGCAAGAGACATCTTTACTTCAGCCCAAGCAAATAACAGTGAATCCCCCCACTCCAACTAACAGGTCCATTGCAGCAGCTGAACAACTCTTGCAGGAAGCTTTGAGAACAAAAAGCAGCCAGGCATGTAAACCAAAAATGTCTGGGATTCAGGGGTAGCAATCTCACAGACGGGCATCTGCCCTGACATCTTAATTTCTGGATTTTATTGACTAGCTTAAAGTTTTCATTTTAAATTATTTAGCTGTTACTAGCATTTTTCTTCCTTTTTTTTGTTTTCAACATTAGGATGTACAACACCTATGTGTTGCAACTGTGTCAGGAGACTGGAATTAGGATTAGCAGTACAAACACATCAAAGAAGACAGACGTAGAAGACGTGATAGAAGGCATAATATGGTTGAAACTTAAATTGAAGTGCTACCACAAAATATAGAATTGCTGCCTTGTGACACACTTTTATTACAGCCAATATTTAATCTTGTGCTAAATCGTGATTGTTTCCTTTGCTTCTGATAATAATCCAAATCTGATGTCCTAATTACATACTCCAGTAGTTCTAGGACCTAGGGGAGGAAAAAAAAAAGGACACACCTGCATCATGTCACTGAAAACTGTTCACCTTCCCACTCGAAACTCTAGTGTCAGCTCAGAAATGCACCAGAAAGGTGTCTACTGCTTTTGCCACCTGCAAACTCTTGCCAGTCAGAGACAACGAGCAAAGAGCTCTCAGACAGCCATATGGAATGAATAGTCTCCAGCTCCACATCAGTGGGAAAAATCTGACCTTTCCTAAACTGACCCAGAAGATCCCCTGTGTCTAATATGTAAATATGTGCATAAACAAACATCAGTTAAAACCTGCATCAACAGCTCCTTGTTGCCTTTTTGTATAGAAAAGATTTTCAGAAGCATAGGGACAGATGAGCCCCAAATTCTCACCTTCTTTTGAAAAATCTCTGTTGAAATATCATCGCTGGAATCCACAGTTAAATATACCTTGTCCTTACTTCTATCACACATGTTTTGCATTTCTTATTAACTACCTCATAGATTTAGTTTGCTGAAAACTCTTAATGTCATTTTTTTTGCTATGAAACACATTAGCACTGGTGTTTCCTCTGGATGGCTTCTCTAATGGTTTCTTAGCTGCCCTTCTGATTCATTTTTTTTAAAAAGTTTACAGCTTATTCAGAATCATGCTGCTCTTTTAATCTCTTGCTGGACCTGCTGTTCTCTTCATGTTACTGTGTTATGTCTTGAGCTACATTAAGATGACTTGGAAATTGAGAAACAGGATTAAATCCTTGTTATTAATCTTTATGACTGTAACAAAGTCTAATGGGAAATTGGAGGGAATTCAGAGAAGAGTGAAAATGATTAAGGTGCTTGAATAGTACATATTTAATTGCTTTCAGAAGGCAGTGGCTAACTAACATGGGTGTAACCAGTGTTGCCTAACTTTTGACAAGAACTTGAGGAATACAGGGTCAAACTCACAGTAGTGGGAGATAATTTTTTATTGTTAAAAAAACTGTAATGGAACGAAAGGATGAAAAGGAATGTTTATACTAAATACCAGAAAGTATTTTAAAATTGTAAATCTGAAATTCTGAACACATCAGATGGGAAAATTTAGGGCAAAAGAGCAAAAATATTCTGTAAAGGATTATATGATATTGGCAGAGGGAAGGAAATTACCTCATGAACTATTTCTTTTGTGTGTTTTTCTAGAATTTTATCAGATGATTCTCCTTTTTTGTGTCAGTGTAAGCCAATTCTCATGAATCTGTAAGTCATTCTTACGAAAAGGAGAAAGTGATCAAGAAGACAGGAGCTGTTTAGATATAGTCCTAAATGTATTTATCTACAAGTTTCTAAAAGAAATTGCTTTTCAGAACACAAAAGGATCATACTTGGATTTTTATGGAAGTTTCCTAATCATGTCCCGTGTCCTAAGCTAGTTTTCACTGAGAAAATAGGCAACAGTGTCCAGAGGGTTGCACAGCTGGAACGTTAATCTTTTTACAAAATTCGGTCAGCTGTTGTGGTGTGCAGACAGGGAACTGAGTCCTTTGAAGAAAATGACCTTATGGGCACCACACACGCTGGAAACATGAAAAAGGTCCTTTGGGAGTGATATGAGGGAAGGCAGGAATTTAGTATTCTTATTACTAGATGAAAGAAGGAGCCCCAGCCTCATTGATACCGAATGCAATCACATGACAGTTTTTTGATGCTTAACTCCACCCACCAAAACCACTTCTTGGCAGATAACTCCTAAAGGTTGAGGCCAAATGACAATGTTTGGAAAATCAAAGGAAATTTACTGTTAAATTTTAAGGATAAATCTCTGCTTGATATAGTATGTTTGTAAAAGGTCTTAAAATAATGGGCAAGCATCAAGAGACGTAACAGATAGGCAGGAAATAACTTTCTGGGCTTAGAGAAGAGCTTCATGGCAACTTCTTCAGCTGGTTTAAAGTGTCCAGTCTTCCTGGCTGAATATATCGCATACCTTCCGCCTGTATCACACGGCAGGAGGATGCCACGTGCTGTGACCTTTCTCCTGGCACATTGTAGCTAATCATACAACATGTCCATGCTTCTAGGAAGTTCTGGTTTCATTGCACCTGCATAGATCTAGAATTGTCCATGGGAACTGAGCCTGCCTGAAGCTGCTCTATGTCTGTATTTGCAGAGTTTGGGACAGATGGCAGCAGGGCACTGGTGACACTCCCTGAGCACTTCATGCAACCTGTTTCTGGCTGTTAGGTTTCTTAACTACCCCTCAGGCTCCAGCACAGAATTACCTCTGGCACACATGAATTGCTCCAGTGTGGCAGCTTGCTCCTGAAACCATTTTTTTCTGGAAGACCCTGAGCTTGCCTGTCATGCATCTTACGAAATAGTGGGGTGTCACCTAGGAAATAACAGCAGATAGGAGTGGGCTGCTGCTGTCAACTATTCACTCAGCCTGCAGCCTGTCCCTAAGGCACTCTCAGGAAAAGACATGGCCCAAGCAGCCCACTGACTTTATGAACTGCCCTGCTGCACAACCGATATCCCACTGGCTGGAAATCAGCAGTCGGTGTTCACCGTAAGATATTGCACGTACAGCTAATATTGACTGCACCTGTGCAAGTTCTTCAAATAATGTCTGTGTTTACAGAATTGTCTGTAAAACCACAAAGCTGGGAGTTTTCTACAGCTCCTAAAGAAAGCTAAGCTCCAAAACCCAACAGGGTATAAAGTTCAAACATTTTACCCACCTTTGGAAATCTTAGCCAAAATGACCAGTTTGCTTTCCTCAGAAACACCCCCTCTCACTTAGCTGTGAAACAGCTAAGACTCAGCAGGCCTTAAGCTAACAGGTCTCCATTCAGAAGGGGGAAGGGAAGGAGTCCTAATTCTGGAATTTGTTTTGCCCCTAATCCACCAGAACTCAACTGACGATCAAACCACACTGTGACACTCCTTCCTCACACATTGGAAGAAAGTTAAATTTCAACAAATGTGGGCTGGGAGGGATGGGCTGTCTCCCATTTAAAACCCTGTCACACTTTTTCCTTACTTCACTTTGCAATTCTTTTAAAACTATGCTGTGGATTATGGATAGGAATATTTTAGAACAAATAAATAAATGGGACAGCGCAATTTTGCAGTATCATTCTCCTCCCCCTGCCCCCTTTCTCTTGCTTTACAGGAACAGCCAAGACCAATGCAGCAGGTGCTTGACTTGACAGTTAATGACAAAGGCAAAAGGTCATGTACAAAAACTTAGCTTCCAAGAAACACTCAGTTTAGCAGTTATCACTAATTGACACTGAGGAAAGATCAGACTCCAAGCGCTCAGACACTCCATTTCTCCTTCTTATCTGTCAGTGAGTTAATTGCTGCCTCTTTCTCCACCTCAAGAGAGGCACCAGCCACTGATGAAACCAGAGTGCCCAACTTTTGAAAGAGTTACACGCATTGACCCAGGCTTTTCCAAGTGACCTTTCAAAGGCCATTCTGTGGTGCTTCTTACAAAACACATTAGAATTGTGATCTTTCTTTGCTGTCCCTAATTATAAGGCTAATCCAATTCTCACTACATACAGCAACGGTTTTAATATTGGCTTCAGCAGAAGTGGAAACATAGAGTTATATTTGGCATCCAAAGGTGATCTACTGTTCACAAGGTCATGGAGCCTGGAATCGAGAAGAAGCTGTAACCTCTTCAAGTTACTTTCATGCTCTAGGGTTTATCGGAAAGAAGCTTGTGTTGTTTTTCAAAGAACTTCTTTGTGGATATATTTAACCAGATCCTTGGGAAAATCCTTCTTGTGCTAAAATTAGGATTCGATGACCCTAAAAGACAAAAGTTTCTGTAACACTAGGTAAAAGTATAATCTGCAGAGTTGGTTTTCAGACTAGTTTAGCAGACTCCTCGTCTTTATCCAACAATACACTGCCATCGTGTGGTTCAGTATATCAATGACAATATTTATTAAGACACAGCTGCAATACTCCCAGGATATTTTCACAGATCTTTCATACCTTTATTTTCTATTATGCTAATAATGTACCAACTTTATGCTTTCAGGGTATTTATTGAAAGTTTCAAAAAAAAGGAAACAAATAATGTGATTCCCCCTTCAAATTAGAAGAGTTAAAATATGTTCAGTAACATTATTCAAAATGAACTGTATTTTGATTGCTTTACCTTAATAGTGGACTGATTCTAATGCAGACCACTGCCACCCTTCCATTTTCTTTAATTAATCCAAAAGGGGTGAGTTCTTGGAATACCTATCTTATTTTTTGTATATATATGTGTGTACGTTTATGCACATAGTTTTATTATCTCATGTTCAGTTGCTTCTCTGACTTGAGAAAGAGCAAATGGCTTCCTAGTCGTTCCCTCAATCCTTTATCTTCTAACAATACCTTGCTGTCTTAACCCTAAGTATTCAGCTATGGATCGCAATGGGCCGACCCACTGAAAGCCTCTCATGAACTTCTGTTGCTTTGCTCAGAGCTCTGGTCTTAGACGGAGCAGCACTAGACAAGGTAACCTTTTCAGAATCTTAAATTTAGAGGAAAGGAGTGCAAAGCAAACACTTCTTAGCGCATCTGCTGATTGATCTTTCAACATACAGAACAGTGAGACCATGCCTCATCTTCTCTACTCCACTACCAAAAAAAAAAGCATTATGATTACCACGAGCATAACATTCACAGGGGACAGTCATTTCCTCTCTTTGAAACACTCATGCAAGGTCCTGGCTAATCCAGTGATAAGCAGTTGGCAGAAAAACTATTTCTTTTTCTTCCCTGGAATCTTGTTTTTAATAGCTAATCCTGCTTTTCAAAAAATCCATCTGGCTTCATAGTGTTAGGAAGTCAAGGCTGGCCAGGAAAGTCAAGAGTTGTAGGTAGCACTTCATCTAGGATGGTACTTTTTAAGAATTTGAGTCTGACATGGTAGGCTGTCACAGGTACAGACTCATAGCTGTGAACAAGCACAGTGAACAAGCAACAGCTTGCTTTAAACGGCTATCTTTATTTTTATTCACAAGGATTGCAGCAGGATCTCGAAGGGATACTCAGTCGTTACTTTCAAGTAAGTAACTTGCTTGGAGGACATAGCATTCAAAGCTCATACCAGGTATTTGTTATTGCATGCCCATGGAAAAAGGTCTTCCTGACCCAATCATCAGTGCAGTTACACGATGTCCTGGACTGTAGTAATAAATATTTTTCTGTCAATCAAAAATCAAATTTGCTTTCCTTCTGGCCATATATATACACATACACATAAACCTGTAAAACTTATTTATAGGCATAAATTTATATATCTATATATACAAACATATAAATTTACATGACCTTTATATATTCAGTTTCCTTTTTCTTATAGTGTAGCCCTTAGCTGTCATACTCAGAGGACAGATACACTGAAATATCCCACAGGTTGTTCAATATGTTATGCCACATACTGTATTACATCACTTGCTATTATTTTCCATAAAACACAATTTATAAAGAAGTCTTTCAAAGACCCTCATCCTTCCCATCTCCCTTACTTTGATGTTTCTCTTTCTGTATCACTTTTCGTATGAAGTACGTGCAGCTGGACACAGCAATCCAGAGGAGGGCGTCCTATTGCTTTGTATAATGACCCGGGCTCCCGGAGCTGAGTCCAGATAGCCGCGGGGAGGGGATGGCAAAGAACCAGGGCACTGTGCAACAGCATAAAATCAGCAGTGGATGTACCACAGACATGTGACAGGAGGCAGGTGAGTACACTAAACTAAGACACGCTGCATCCACCACCTCCTGGATAAATCTGGGTGCTCGCTTATATACCTTAACTCTGGGAGACGGTTGTCTGCCTGGGCCCCTGCGCTCCCTGGAATCTGGGTGCTCTCTAACTCTGCCTGCAGCCTGCTCCTAAGCCCTCCAGGACACCGCAGCCTGCTCCTACGCCCTGTCTCCTAGCACACCACAGACTGCACTCGGCAGTCATTCACTCGCTCTTCCCCTGACTTCTCCAAGAAAATCAACCCACGGCTCCTCTAAGATTTCGGGAGTTTTTTGCAGCATGAAAGGTCTGGAGTGAAAGGTGAAGATTTTGACCCTGGTCAATTGTCTGAGCTGCTAAACACCAATTGCTTCCGAGAATTTTAGGCCGAACTCACTGCAAACCCGTATTTAATATTGAACCTGAGCCAGTTCCTACCGGAAAAGAGCTCCCATACCCCTTATGAAAAAGATTGTTCAAAATCAGACACCCAGCAGTCATGCCATCATTACAAATAGTTCTTTTGTAAACAGATACCAAAATGAGCAAGAAGAGGCATCCTAAAATACTATGAAACTTTTGGGACAGTAACCAACATAAAAAGCTTATCAGAAAACTTGGACCTCTGAGTTCCAAAGGAAACGCCTGCGAACTCTGCCCCTTCCCAACAGTTTATGAGACTTACTTTACTGATCCTGTGCCTGTGGAAACCTTTAATAAATCATGAATGAAAGAAATCCTGCCTCTGAATAAAAGTTCTCTTTTAATCAGTACCTTTATAACAAGAAATTGTTCTAGTAAGTTTAACATTTTTCCTACAGTCAAAGAATATTTTTAAAGGGGAAAACCTAGCCATGAAAAAAATGCTTCACTAACTGCTGGGAGGAGCATGTTTGCTTAAAATGGAGCAAAAATATTTCAAATCACACAAAAATATTTCAAATCACAAAAATATTTCAACTCACAAATATTTCAAATACTATAGGAATGGTGTATTTGAAGAAAATTATAATGTATATGAATGTTGCACTATTTTAAGTATAAACTATTTATAATGTTATTAACTGCCATATAACTATATTACACAGAAATAACTATCAGAGGTATTTTTAATATTTAAATTCTATTACATTTCAGTGACTTCATTTGGTAAGGATTTTTATTGAGTGAAAGCTGGGATAGCTTTCGTGTCTTCTAGTGCATTCTGCTGCTGTATTACTGAAGTCAGTGGGAGCTTTTTCATTGACTTGAGTAAGAATTGAACTTAACAGCTCTAGTCAAAGGGAGGGATCTTAGATCATCTCAATGAAAGGTAGGCATTTTGAATTGCTAAACACAGTTTTTGACAACTTCTGGTCAAATTAATATCTCGAGGCAGTCATCAAGAGAGTAGACTGTATCATACTCTGCTGCCCTAAAAATATACACTTCTACATTTTCAAGGGTTTTTAAACCTGAATTTCCTGTCTTGATCTGTGAACTGCTACTGTGCATGGTTAAACAGTTATGACGTTTCATTCCTGTGACGTTTCATTCCAGAAGACCTGCATTTCAACACCAGAGATGCTAGTGCTGTATCTGCAACATAGCTTGCAAAGTGCTTTGAGTTCCTTTCAAATGAAATATAGCATAGATTTAAGATGATCAAGTTGACCAAGGTAACACATGATAGAGCCGGCATAGTCACTTATATTTGACCAATGAAAAATCCTCATTCTTTCCACAATATTCAGCAGGTTCTGCAATTTTTCTCTCAATGGGAGACAAAATGTTAGGTTACAGAACCCTTAAAATTCCCTGCTGGATCTCACAGAATCTGCAAGTCCCACCCCACAGGGAATGCCACTTTCCGGCAGTCTCTACGCATTCCCTGAAAGAGTTCAAATTCTTTACACCAATTGAACGCATTTTTCGTCTCGTTTGAATGGCAGACTGAATGGAGACACTTGAGAGTTCTTGGTCGCAGACATTCTAATTGATCTCTTGGCTGCAGTATACTGTAATTTGTATGGAAATATGCATTTCTCTGTGTAGGCTGTCCTGCAGTGGACTAAGCATAGTCATGTCACCTAACGAGAGCACTTTATGAACCATAATTTTCTCTGTTCAAATTATATCTCTCAACTTAGGAGGTACATGAAGAACCTTTCCATATACACACACACAGGAGAGAACCTGTCAAAACATGTAGCTTTGATAACATTGACTCAAAACCTGAACACTTAACAAGAGCTCTCTATGAAATAAATGGGGAAGAAGCTAAAAATCATATTTTCTTAGGCTAAAGTGCTTTCCACGCTATCTGTAAGACAAATTTAGCTGTGGCATTTGTGGTGCAAATCTCATTAGGTAGGCTGGTAAGTTATGCATGCAGAAACAGACTTCTAAGGATTGTTCTGCGAAGAGGAGGAATTGGCAGCACACAGAGCACTTCCCTTCCCGCTTCCTGTGCTATGGGATCTGGTGAATCCCCAGCTGTGCTAGAAAGCAGACCTGTCAAGTCTCGTGCACTGAGTCATTCTTCTGTATCACAGTCTTGTCACTGCCGGCATCGCACATTTTCATATGGCAGTGCCACGGCTTCTCTCCCACTTTTGTATCCCACACATCAGATGCAGGTGGTCAGTCTGATCTGTGATTATCTGACCAGCTGCATCTGATGTGTGGGTCAAGGAGCAAAAGAAAGGTCATGGTACTGGTATTGCAGCTGGCAATGTGCTGTTGAGCACGACCCAGTGCTGACAGGAGCCCTGCTAGAAGGCATGCTCCCCTCTTAAGGCTATGTGCTGCAGGATTTGGCTCATTAATGACTGGACATATGCTTACCAACCTAACCTTGCACAGAAATGTGTGCCTCAGCACATGGAATTTCACATGTCTGAAGACCAGAGACTTAAGAAGTCTGTATTTATAGGCTTAGCTTTCTCATGAAATTTCTGCAAGAGAAAGTGATACGATGAGAACTCGGGCATCTGGCTGATATTTCCTCAAGAAACTTTTTGTTGACCCTACCTTTTCCCTTATGCTATCGTTGGTCAGCTCTTGAAGACATAGAAACAACCACATGAGTTCTGATCTTTTTTTTTTTCTCCTTGATTTACAGAATATAAAGGCAATAAGGAAGTCCTTATGGTGAAGGTAACACTTGTGAACTCATTTATGCCTTCTTACAAGTCTCTCTTTGTGGCAATCAAAAATTACATTTCACAAATACATGTTTGTACGCAGTTACTTAAAATGAAAAAGGTGAGTATTTCATTGCTGAGGTTTTAAATGTCATCCACCCAAAAAAAGCACTGTAAACATTTTAGTCGCTCTCAGTGGAGAAGGCCAGTGACTGACATATTAAAAGCCTCAAGGCTGCAGTTATTTACAAGCTCTGATTTTCTAGATTCTTCCACATGTTTAATTCCCTTCCTCATCATCAACCTTCCCACTGCATTTCATTGACAGGCATGTTAACAACAATCTTGGTTATTCCTAACATTTCTTTCTCTGGCCTGATTTTTCATCACCTTTAGAACTATGCCAAGGAAGACCAAGAACTGAGAAATACCTCTATGCTGAGAGCTTCCATATGGTCTTGTGTACCATTTATTCCACGCTGACGGACACAGCAGCCTTCCACCGATGCACATGATCCTCTGTGAGATTCCCATAAAAACAGGAATAGCACTGCATAAACAGAGGCATAATAAATTAGCACATTTTAACAATTTTCCTAACAAATACAGCCAAAAAAACCCAGTAAAACAGGCTAAGGAAAAAATTAGATAGGCTGTGCCTTTACAATAATTAGGATCTTATCGTTTATTTGACAGAAGAACTCCCTTTGTCAGAATCCCCACTGACAACCACAATTTGTTTAGAGTATCATATTTGTTGGAACACAGACATCTGTTCTTTAAGGCATTAAATCTTTCACTACACATGAAAACCACAGTCCTCACATGTAAGGAGGACTTCTGAACTTTAAGATTGGTCATTCCTATTACACCGCTTGGCTCTGTATTAGTAATGTGCAATTGCATTTATTCTTTATGTACTGAACCCTGAACATCTGCTAGGCTGGAAAATCTTCTTTGTGCATTTTTTTTATTTCATTACATCTAGAGGTGCAAACACAAAAAACATAAGAAAAAATATACAATCCACCCTATCCCAAGTAATCAAATACAATTAAAACAATAATGCTATTTTGTATGTGACAGTGGATAAATCCCAAGCAGACATTCTGTTTAAAACTTAAAGTACTAATTCATGCTAAAACCTTTTAAATGGAACGTGTAAGTTTTGCTATCCATCATATAAGGTAGCAAGCAGTGGCAATGTGTCGTAGGAAAGAGATGAAAATGAAGAGTCAAATACTTCAAGAATTCAAAGTATGTTTCAAAGACAGTTAGGTATCAGTAACTCCCCCCTCCCCGTGTGTGAGAAAACTGTATCAGTATTCAGAGAAGTCATGAATTAAGCCATGCTTAAGCTTCTATAGCAGTCTATCAGCAATACCATTCTACAAAACATAACATGTATCTGCTTTCTCTAAGTATTTTCCTCTCTAGTTATAGCATTTTCAGCTACTGTTGTTGACTGCCATTTCTGATCAACGTGAAATAAAAATTATCCCCTGCAGATATTGTTCTCCCTTTCTTTTTTCCTATGGTCAAATAAACCCAGGCATTCATGAGTAAAAACAGCTATCAAAATTCCACACAAGGTCTGAATCCCTAGTTGTCAGTTTCCACCCGAGAACTTGAACGTTCCTGTTCCCATAACCCCTTGATTTTATTTGCCACATTTCACCCATAATATTCCACTCACTGCCTTTGGAACAATGCAAATACTTTCACATGTGCTACCACCAACTACAAGCAGCTTTTGCTAGTTACTTCACTAACCCTTAAGGAACTGAACTCGGTCTTCAAAGTGATTGTACTAATGGAGTCTCAGGTTGTACCCACCTCCCACAATGTGGCTTCACCAAAACAAAAGAGATGGGAATTAGCTTGGCATTTTGGCTGTACGTAAAGTTGTACCCTGCATGCAAGAAGGGCTTAGGAAACCTTAATGAGTTCTCCAGTACAAAACTCCCCTTCTAAAAACATTCCCACCAGTTTGCTCTCCTTTCTTAGGTTTTGCTCACAGCTCTACCAATAGTTGATCTTGCACAGCTACTTTAACATCAGTGGGAGAAGGAATGGGATCTACATTTCCAGTCCACCTTTGAGTAATGCATCCACATGCTTCCACTTAGGAGGGAAAATGTTATTGGAAATGTTTGGCAGATAAGCCATCTTGCGCAAAAATCAATGTTTTATATATCAGGTTGCCTTCGTGTCCCCTGCTCTGCACACATTGGAACCAAAAACAAAGGAACACCCTCACTCCCCAGTCCTCAACAATCTTCTCTCCTCTTCCTCCCCACTCCCCCCAGTATTTCTAGTAGGTTAAGCAGTTCTCAACACCAGCACAGAGGGCAGCCATAAGAAAATCTCATTATTACACTGAACAGTATGCTACAATGGTGATAAAAGGGTAACTCTATTTAGCCTTACCTAGCTTCTAGATTTGCAGTCAAAAAACAGCTTAATTTTAAGGATCAGATTATGATTCTTATTACCTTCCCATCCTAATAAAGTATACAAATATTTCTGTCCTTATTAACTGATAATCTATGTTGTTTTGGATGTCCAGTACTTTATTTATTTAGTTTCTCCAAGAGAGAATGAAAAATTTCATTCTTGAAAGCTTTCCGATTTTTTCACCTCCCCAAAATTTATTTGGTTTCATTCTGCCATTGAATGTAAAACAGCTGGACAAGAGAAAAAAAAGGACGGAGAGTGTGCTCTAATGGCCAGGATTAATTAATCAAAGAAAGAGGACATCCATGCCTCCTACTGGCAGGTTTGCAACTCTGTGTTTTGCTTCAGTGGATCCTTAGCAAAATCTAGAAATAGACATAGGACAGAGAAATGAAAAACAAGAATGCGGAGGCTGCGTTTTGTCTGGGTTTGATTCTAGCTTCCTCCTATTCTTTTCCTCCACTCTTTCAAAATAACGAAAGAAAAGATACTCACCACGTGACCCAAATTTATACTTATTTCCATTTTAAAAGAAGATTCACTCCTAATTTTTTGAATACTGTAAAGGCTGAACACTCAACTAACCCACTGTATTTAGGTTTCCCTGAGTGCTTCACAGAGATTTGTTAAAGATATAAAATAGCATACCAAACAATGAAAGAGCTTGTTTCCCCAACCATTTTTGTTGAAAGCTACTTCGTATATGTTCCTATGCAACAAAAATTAAGTTTATGTGTAGGTGTTCCATGTTTTTACAAACTCTACACTCCTTAGTTGTTATAAGATTAAAACAATTTTCTCCCTCAGTAAATGCTTCCCTTGAAAACCACTGGAAGCACATAATTCATCTGTCCATTTATAGCTTCTATTTTCTTCTAGGCACTGGGAAACTGCTGATTGTGATTGCTGTTTTCCCTTTTAAGAAGCCAATGTTGAACAAGTGACAGATAAGACAATTTAATGTTTCAGTGACCATACAGATCAATTTTTCATTTATTCTGAAGTTTAAAAGAAAAAAAAGATAGGCAACCAAGGTACGATTGCAGGGATTTTGTTTAGCAAATTATTCTTCTATACCCAGAAAATTTAACAGGCACTCTCATTAAACCTGCAGGGAGTTTTAAGGTAGCTTTAGTCCTAATTTTTTCAAAAAAATGCATTCAAAGATTTTTCCCCTGAATCATTTTCTTCTCTATGGAATCTATCAGAAAGGTTCGGAGATACAGTACAAGTCTTTAACTGTGAATAAAAGAAAAAGAAGAAAGAAAAGAAATGTATTACCACAAGCTGCAGAAGATCTCAATAAAAAGACAGATAAATGAAACGGGAACATTGTGCAGTTTCTGTACTGGATAGAGAAATGGAAAAACCACACATATTTAGGAAAGTGTTTGTATGGAAAAGGTACAGGATTGGTATCACCTATTAGCACTTACCCGTTCCATACAAGCCATTGTAGGGTGACGGACACCTGATTTTCTCTTTCCACCCACTTCATTTCTTCCTGTTTTTTCTCCCTGTAGACCTCTGCCATCTGTCCCTGCAGGACCCAAGCGTGCCATCTGATGTGCAACCCTATTAATCAAGCTAGCATTATAGCATCATACGTGGGCTGGCAAAGTATGTGTGCTCAGCCCATTCACGATTGGGTCCTAGCAACATGATGGTTGCATACTTCATACAGGTTCAAACGTGAAGACACTAAACACTGGTGCAATCTGTTGTTCTTCATGCAAGCAACCCTTCTGGAGAGAGGAGGGGGCCTTAGGTATCTAACCTGGCTGTCCTCAGGAAGATTAAGGATGAAGAACACCTAAGTCAGAATCTCCTTCTTTCCATTTATTCATAAGAAGACTGAACTGAGATGCCAGGACTGTTTACCTGTACCCAGTCCTGCTGTCAAATAAGATGGTACTCGCAGGAAGTTATGCAGTCTTCATGCTATCATCCCACAAAAATAAAACCTGAAAGATAGCTAATTGACAGCGAATAGTCAACGGTGTCATCTAAATCGCTATCAGTAATATTCAGTGTTTTCAGCTTACTGAATACATGCAATAAATTTAAAACTTATGTCAAGGATTTTACAGTGATATCCCAAGCAATCTTACAGAAGTCCTGGAGATACTATGTTGGTTTATATTCACAAGCCTTACTGCCTTTGCAACTTTAAACATCAGGGAATCACTAAAAAAACCCAGAAGTTTAGATTCAGAAATGTAAGAAGCAATCCTAGAGATAAGCCTGTTCATTTTTTATTATTATTAGTTTTATATAAACATGAAAGCTACTAAGAATAGCAGAAAATTCCCATCTTTGTTCCTTATGAGGCAAAAGTTTTTTCTGCCTTTGGGCTAAGTCCTGCTCATTTTACCAATGGGAAGAAGAATTTTAAATCCCAGGGATAGATATCTGTGAGAGTAATTTAGAACATGGGTCTATAGATAGTAATTTTGCCCCAGTATTCACTACAAGATTCTTCCATGGGCTTAACTGTTATTAACCAGCCAAAACCAGCACACTCACGTTTAAAAACTTTACAAATCTTAAACCGTATTAATGAACGTATTTCTATGCAAGTTTTACATTATAATAGAATTACATCACTATCAGTACCCTATAAATAACCTTTGGCTCTGCTAAATGCTAGAAGCAGACTTTATTGCCTCATATACTACTCTTGACCACTTAATTAACTACTACAAAAGCTAATTAATTAGACATCACAGCCTCTAATCATTCTGGAATTTGCTCTATTATGTTCAGCTGGAATATCCTCTTTCCTCAACAGACCCCATAAAGTTTAGATGAACACAATAAAGCACTCCAGGTTTTTCATTCTCATCTTCCCATACTCAAGATCGGGGTGGGAATATTTAGACTGATGTTATTACAGATTTTCCATATTTAACTCTGTCTTCACTACAATGGATGTTTTTGTGAGCTTGGAAGGCTTCAGCCTGTTTCAGTGTTAGTGTTCTAACATTTTAACCTAACGTTGCCAAAAAAATCATTCTTAAGAAGTCAAGAAGAATTCCAGCAGCTTAACTCAATGACTGCCTACTGCTGATATATCACAACATGCATGTCACACGCACAGGTATTTTATGAAGCAACTTATCAATTAAACTCAAAAGCTGTACCTCCAAAATTTTAAACTGTTTTGTCAACAAGATGCAGCCAGTCTGTAAAGTCAGCCGGTGTATCGCAGTGGAATGAAAGTACCAATGAGAAACAAGCTGATAAATTGGTTTGACTGATCATTAAAACCTATCTAGTATAATCGTTTTAGCTGATCTCGTTTAAGTCATTCCGTGAAGCTGCCAAGAGAGTTCAGGGACAGGTCGATCTTCTATTCACATCATGCAAGGATCAGGCAGATAAAATCCGATCAGTTACCTGAGCATTCTTGCATTTATATGTAATTATTCCCTGTTGTTTTAAAGCTTCCATCTGGAGGAAAGAAATCTGTTCTGCTCCTGACCTTTTCAGACCTCATGTCACTGTATTTAGCTTTAACAGATGCATATTTAACATGATCTGATATGAAGATAGAAATAAAAGATTGAAAACATGAAAAGAGTGGAAAAATATAGAATCATTAAAGCCTTGAATCATTGCTAACTGCAGGTCAGTGGGTGAATCTTCACTGGATTCATGGGTCATTGATCAGGCCTCACGGTTTGTTCCTGCCCTAAACTGCAGAAGAATTAAAAAGACTATTAAGAAGCTGACTGGCACTGCCTTCCTCTAATGCGCAAGTTGGTGAGAGCAGGAAGGACTGCTAACACACGCTGTATCTCCAAGGTCATGACTACTCCTAACAGACAGCTATAGTCTAAAATAAGTACCAATTCTGAGCAACACTCAGATCTACCTTGGGGGAGCAAGAGCAATTGCTCTGAGCAGTGCAGATTTCTGCAGAAGAGCAGAATTCTTCCTATCTGTGCATGTCTTTCTGTTGTTGCTCAGACTGAGTAAATCAACCATAACTTTCTCGCAGATGCATATACAAAACACTTCAATAAAGGGGTTTATTCTTCCTCCATGAAAAAATTACAACAATCAATAAGAAATAATTAAAGAACTTCTCAGAACAACACACGCATGAACTACGTAGTCACAAAGAAAGGAAGCAACTAAACTTTTGCAACAGGAATATTCAGCTTGGGCATGCATTTTATGCTTAAGGAGTAAACTGGTGAAGAAACATTTCTGAACCTTATAAATGGAGAGGAAATTCAGAGCAAAACCTCAATTCATTTTGTCTACTTTATGAAGATAAACTGCAAGGCAGGATGCTTGGATTGATGTATGCTGCAGGTTAATATAAACCTGCATAGTTTGGAGTAAGCTACAGCAGCATGAGTTTCTGGGCATATTCCCGTAACAGTACAGAGCAGAGGAAATTTGCTTGAAGAGCAGCCTTGTCCTCCCCTCATACCCTTCTTCAGATTCACGAAATATACGTTTTAGGTTATTTGATGTGCTGCAATATGTGGATATAATACAATAGGGAGACAAAGACAGATTTCAGTAACTGTCTTTAAAAAAAACAGCATTACCTTCATGATGTTCTGCATTTTATAACTTTTTTCATCGTTTGAATAACTTCTCATCGCAGCTTCACCTTTCCACGAACTGCATTTTAAGATGTTAAAAATGTATGTTTGATGTGTACATTTTTTCAATAACTGATTTGTATGTTACAACATGAAGAGCAAATAAATTTTTTCAGCGTGCAACAGAAACCAATTACCTACTCTTTCAGACGTACTTGCATTTCTGAAACCTGCTGAGGATCTGCGTATTTTATGACAGTAGACACCAAGTCAAACTACATATGAAGACAGAGGACAGAATGCAGAAAATTATGATTTGGTATTATCAAATTGGTAATTGGTATTTTTGGTATTACCAGTGCACATCTGCATAAATATAATGCACCATTGGAACTACCTGGCAAAAAGTCTGTGTGCTGTCATTGTCACCAACTTTCCAAAAACAGTCAACATAACTAAAAGAAGGCTAAAATTCTTTTAGACTGCAGGAAATTAGTAATACAGAAACAGCAAGCATTCTGCTTCATGCTCTTTGACTCCAAATACCAACGAAAGAGCTCTACATTCATAACACAAGGAAAACTACTTTTTCAAAAAAATAGTATCAGAAGAAAAAAACATCCCCTCTGGAAATTACCTTGTGGGCTTGCCACCTAGCTAGCAACTGTCCTGCATGCCAAGTTCTTTTTATGACAATGTAATGAAAACTGGATGTACACTATAGAGCCAGAAAGTAGACCAGGCAAGATATTGACTAACGTGATTCATTATATTTTCTAGTTAAATTTTCTCCTGAAAGAAACGCATGTCCCACCATTACCTTCCTATTTCAATATTAATCTCTTTTGAAAGATAGGAATATTGTCTTAATAGACTATGTAACACAACTTTTAGGTCTCCCTATTTGGAATGTCTTGCTGATGTAATAGTTGTCCTCATTGAAAATTAATTTTTATTAAAATATTGGAATGGAATTACACTTCAATTGTTCTTGCTCTCATAAAGCATAACTGTTTCTCAGCTGTCAGTTCCAATTTTCTACTGTTTCATAGCTGCAATTTTGCTGAATACAACAGAATAGTATTTGTTTTCTCCAGAGCTGAATTTCTTTTGAGTTGTCTTTTGGATCAGAGGTAAGGGCAAATAAAAAAAAACAAAAAAAAGTGTTTAACATCATTAATAAGAAAGGATGCAACTGTTTCCTATTATAGTCTTCCTGTTTAAAAAAAAACCCCACACCCTATCATTACATTATGACTACAGCTATCAAGTGATATAATTTCCTTTATTGTTTCCTATCCTTAATATTATTGAGCATTATTAACCAGTTGTCTGTTATTATCCAACTACTACCTTTTAGTTCAGCAGTGGTTTCATTCCATAGAGGCCAAAGCAATTCCTGCACAGTGACTTTTATGTAAATAGGGAACAGTTAAATTCATCAGCTTAAAATGAGAAGTCTGAAATCTACTTGTAAGATTTGAAAACCAGAACATCTTCTGAAAATTAGATTCATCTTAGATTAAAGAAATCTAGTAAATTATTTCAACCTTGATCAGTCTAATCTTTGTGCCATTTCTTGGTAAAGCATGTTGAAATACTGAGTTATTTATACAATGGTCAGCAATGTTTTTATGTTCTAAGGGCTATTTTCTCAGTTAACATAAACTAGCATAACTCAGCTGAAGTCAAAATGCTATTGATTAACCAAGTGAAGATACCCATTTAAAAAAGCCAGTTCCCCAATATGTTGATGATCCAATTTTACAGTCGTCAGCTGTCAAGGCACCTAAAACTGGCCAACTATCAAAAGCATGTGGCCACATATGAATATGGTCAGTGTGCTACTAAGAAACAGGTGAGGTCAATGGAAAACTTTATTTATTCTGTTTTTCTTGTTGTTTTTAAGAAAATACTTCTACTACAGTAGTGATGAAATAAAATTTTAAACATGTTCTAGGCTTTTTTTTGTGATTGTGGAAGCATTTTATGTTTTTGAGGGTTACTCAGGGTGTTTTGATGGAGATATTTAATATACATTAACATTAAGGAACAGGTTTGCAACAGAGAAGTAGAAAAGATTTTATTTTTTGAAGGATCTGCATTTATTCCTTCTCCTTTTCATATCTGGACTGCCCAGTGCCTGCTTTCTGGAACCAGTGCTGTTTCTGCACCAGTGCCTAAGGTTTATTTGGGGAGGGGAGGTAGAAGGACTGCTAATGATCTCCCAGAGATAAATGAAATTGCTGATTTAGTCAAGCTCATTCTTGACCTTGACACAAGACGGGACAGGCAAAGGGAAGAGCTCAAAATAGAGCAAGTGAAAGAAATGAAGATCAAACGAATGCTCAGGTCTGGCCAAGACCCCCCCTACATTCAGCTAACACCTGGCTGAGTTAGAAAACATGACCAGCCCAACCTTCCTGTTGGAGCCGATTGAAGCTGTCAGCTCCCGGCTTGTCACCCACTGCATCAGGAGGCCCCTGGGCTGCCACAAGAGCCCTAATTAGGCAGAAATGGCACTTCGGCAACTGACCTGCCAGGACCTTTGGCAAAGCATTTAACATCATTAGTTAACACTTTTATTAAAAAAAGTGTGAATGTAAATGAACAGCCAATGCATTTCAATAGGGTTTGTCGGTGGCATTGCACGCCTCCCCACTCTCCCAACCACACACACACTTTTTTGCATGAATAGTTCACTTGTTTTCTCTAAAGGGGGATGGGGACGTAGAGAATGTTTTTCCAAGGGAACTAGACATGTTCAAAGCAGAAGCAAGGTCTTAAACAATCAGACACAAACTCCTGCCTTTTGGGGAGCGTGTTGGTGAGTGAACAAACAACTAAGTGCAATCTTACCTGCAACATGCCTAAGGGGACATCTGAAAGGGAAAGTATGCGTAACCAACACTGGAACAGAGATACACACAATCACATATTCATCTGATTGTTCTAAGTGTATTCATTGTATTTTTATTCTTTTCTGTTACATCCACGAATAGGTACCTAATCCAGTAAGCCTGCAACCCTTTGCCAGAGCTATCAAATGCTACAGCAATGTAAAAGGATGAATGTCTAAGAATATACTGTCCTCCTCTTTCCTTATAATTCATTTAATTGTTGCATATTACCTTTGACAAAAGATTATCAAAAAATACCACTCAGGCATATTAACAACCTACCTTAATTAAGTCTCCACTGGCAGCACTTTATATGTGAAAAGTTATTCATTCATACAGAAGAGTATGCAGCCTTGAGACAGTTTACTAGTACTCAATTTTTTCTGCAGGTTTTTAACTGAAGAGTTTCTGTAATTTATCAATACTTGGTCAAAATCCTGGCACAGATTTTTGGAGATAAGAGACACAAGAAAATGAAATAATTACAAACATGCTTTTTATTAAAGAACTGGACAGGACTTGGAAGGGTGTCCAGTCCTCAGATACTTTATATCTACTTCCCATGAACATGCTCCTTTTATTTCTTTTGAACCCATTAGCTCCTTCTTCCTCCAATGGAAGCTACAAAATACAGCACTGGGGCTGTTTCCTTAAGCCAGATAAAGACTGTATTACCTTAGGTTTTGGAATTTGCTCCCCCAATCTATATCAGTCATATGTTACCAGCAACACTTTTGTTCCACCAAAGAAAAGATTTTTTCATTTGTTAGGAAATCATTTCATTATATTGTAGCTGCACAGACTATCACGCCTTCTAAAATAAAGTACAAAAGTAATAAGAGATTAAAATAGATCTTCTACATAAGGTACTTGGGATGAAGGTGCTGAAAATGTTCATTCAAAACCCAACTCATCAGACTTGCTCTGCAGCCAATGGAAGGTTATCCTCTTTCTCAGATCCATGTATTAGAAACTGAAATAACAGTACTGTCATTTTCTCACACATCGGCATACCCAGAGGTTCTGGTCCCCGACTGTTTCCAAGCCACATTAATGCCATATCAGGGGGGGAAAAAAACCAGCTGGGCTATGCACCCTGTTTGTTCAGTTTGTTAAATAAGCCAACCTTCCCCCTCAACCCTGACCTCAGTACAAAGGGAGAAGCACTGCACTTCTTTACATCGCCTGACAGGGAAAATCAGAAGACCATACCTTCAGACTACATCAGATGCCTCACAAATCTCCCGTTCTGTGACTGAGACGCAGCAAAGTCTTTATCCAAAGAGCCAGAATAAGGCTACACCAGGACACACCTCTACCCCACAGTGCAGACGCAACCATTGTTAACCTGTTTGGTTACTTTTCAGGAAACTTCTGTCTTGTGTTTCTGCTATGCCTAATATAAAAAGGTCTGGCTGGGACTCTGCACTAATAATAATATGCATACACAATAACAAGATTTGTACACCCAGAGAAAACAAAAAGAACGTTACACATGTACATGGTACACATGAATATGCTCACACACACAAGGACTGTTTGTTCACAGGATGGGTAAAACCCTCTCCTTTGTAAATGCTTTGGGATCTATAGATTATGTCATGTAAGTTCTTACTCTCTTGTGTGTGTGTGTATAAACAAACAAGTACTTTCATTCTCTTTTTAAACAAGTACGTGTAACCTTCAAGGACACTCTAGAAAAATTACAACAACATGGACTTCTAAACAGAGATTTTTAAAGCACATTACCAAGTCTAGAAATCCATGTAGAAGCCTGGCTTGATCTTTTGACTCACCTGTGAGAGCAAGTGAGCAGCTAATTTTGGCAGTATTCAAGTAATTGTTTACCAGTGAATTAACAAAAACAAAATCCTTATCTTTCTTTCTAGAGCAGAAATAGGAAGAGATAAATATTTTTTAAACGTATTTCCTGACAATAATCATATGGTGACTGGCCTATCCCAATGATGCAGTTTTTTTAGAGGTCATTAGCTTAAAAGCAGTATTAGCAAAAAGAATAAATGCTCTTTAGGAATTGCCCAAAAAGCTGAATCATACAAGGCTCAGAAAGTTGGTAACAGTAAGGTGTCTATATTTGACCCCTTTTCCCATCACATGACTATTTTCCAGTCTAGTTCTTCAGTATGGCTTCTCCTCTCCCACTGGGAACTAGAGGGGTGGGTGAAGGGAGAGAGAGGTGACGGCTTGTTGAAAAGCTCGTGCTCCCTGCCTAGTTTTGGCACATTTTCTGCAGGTGCCTCACACTATAGCCACAATAGGCTCTGGAAGAGAGGATTCAGACCTGTCAACAGCTACAGGAGGCAACTCCACAGCTTTGTTTTACAGGCTAACTTCATTGTCTGCTGTTCTGAACCCTGCAGCACAGGCACCCGTTAATGAGATGAGCCCCTTTTTCCTCTATTTGTTCCTCCCTCTGTTTCTCTTGCATTTCTGTAATGATTTTAACTTGATCGTATTGGTTCCTTTCTAGTGGGGATTGCTCCAACGATCAGATAAGGTAATTGCCTGTAGAATACTGCTCAGCAATGACTATTACTTCCTTGGCTGAAAATGTCAGAGCAATTGAAAGCTCTTAGTGAAGTTCAAGAACAAGGAGGCAAAAAAGAAGCAGCTCCTATATATGGATGTATCTGTGTATGCATAGCAAGTTTGCAGTGGCCAGCTCTCCTGGATGATCTTGCTTTATAAGCACCACTTTCAGCATATTTTATATTTTCATGACTTTTTAAAGAAGCTAAACAACATAAACATGCACACCAATTCACATAAGGAAGTATTTCTCTCATTTACTTTGGATTTGTATGTAATTTACTTCAGCTTTGGAAGACTATTATATAATCACCTCTTTTGCATTTTCCCCACTTCCTATTCCATTTCTTAGAAACCAAACTAATGCAATTTCTTTTTAATCTTAAAATATTGTCTGTATGCAGAAGATGCTGAGGGAAAGCCTGGAATGGCTTGAAGAAGCAGGTGGAGTTATTGAATAGTGCTGTAAGTTTAATGCCCTTCTGATTTAGTCACTTGCTAGCAACAGTGACTTGCCAAATATTCAAACAAGACCATGTTTTGTGCTCTGTAGCTTTATGAAGTGACAGCTGATAGAAAAATGCCAGACCAAGAAAAGGTCATGTAAATATCACACTCTGAATCTAAGTACAATTAAAATAACAGAAATCGTCGGGCCAGTATTTAATTTATTTCTTCATCTGAAACACATGCTGTCACTTCTAACAAACACGTGATGTTACGCACTGATGAACAATTCAAGAGCGCGCCCAAAGACATCATGCTTTTTGTCACTAAAGTGTGTAGGCTCTAGAGATTTTGTATGCAGTCAAGATCTCCATTTATTTGACTGACAGTACAAATAAGCAAGCAAAAGCCCACACTTGTAAAAATTTACTCAGAGCAAAATCAGAAAAACTGCACAAAACCTCATCCTTTATCATCTTCCAAATCACATTTTTTCTCTACTACATATGCACTGCCACCATCACAAAGCCATAACCATCAAATCTTTTTACCATAAATCCCATAATGAATAAATAGCTTTTGGGAGCTTCTTAGAGTTTTGCGAAAAGAGAGAGATCGGGATCAGCAGCTGGATCACTACAGGCTATTCACATGCTGAGTTGCTGAGGAACCACCATAGGGAAATTCCTTATTCTTTGGTAAGGAACTCCAACATAGGCAACTACATGATGGCTGTTTTATGTAGTATCACAAGATTACAAGCACTTAAATCAGTGTGACTGATAAGATGTCTGGAGAGATCCAGCCTCCAATCTTGCAATATAATTGAACCAGACTTATACCAGTTCAATTACATGAAGTAGAGAACCAGATGCACAGGTTGTTTATACATTTAATATTTCAGAAACTGAACTACTGTATTAGAACTAATTTCATGGTTACGTTTTGTTATACAGAGCTACATGCAGTAGGGCTTGCTCCTTGATAAGCTGAATGAATTATAGTATAGGTATCCAATTAAAATAAGCAGTGATTTCTAAAGTCCATTGTAAAACTTATTCAGAATTACTTTCAAGCTTTTGCTGGATGATATAATGTTTTACAGCAGTGAAGTAAAAGGATTCAGCAGATGTGTGAAATACCATTTCCTCTTACTTTTTTCACAAGTATAGTTTGAAAACTCGGTAATTGCAATAGGCTCAATTTTTTCAAATATACAGTCCCACAAATTGCTTGTCAAAAATAGAGTGGAAATTCTATCTAAAACTTCAACATCAAGAACTGTGACATAGGAAACTGAGAATAACTGATCTCTCTTTGTGTCTGAAGCTTAGGCTAGCAGTCTGACTCCAGAGCCCTTGACAAAAACTCACACTTCTAGAGAAAAGCTGGAAGTGGTAATTGCTACTGATGCTTGTCCTGAAACAACATGGCCTTTGAATGAACTCCCATTACAGGGCAGACTAGTGCAGTAGCTTCACAAACACTTCATGGTAGTCCTGAAAAAATGACCATTTATAAGTAGGAAACACAAAAGAAATGCTCTATCTTCTGACAAGTAGCCACGGAATTTAAGATGTTCCTGTGCTCTTTTTCTTGTTTGTTATAGTCAATGCTCACAGAATATGGGTAGAATTAAAACACAAAATTGCTAATTAAAAGCTATGCTGTTTATTAAGATATTTTGCTGCAAGCAGGCAGCAATTCATCTCAAATTAAAGCCTAAAAACTTTTCAACTTGTAGATCACATGCAAAAATCAATGCAGTGCTTGGTATACACAGGAGGTCAAGAGTAGATGATCCGATAGTCCTTTGTGGATTTAAGCTTGTAAGTGCTAGGATACCATTTAACTTTAAAATAGAGCAATAGTAAGCACTTCCCAAAATAATTTCATTGTGTTATTTACTTATACACAGCTTGCGCTGCCAGAATATTCTAGGTTGTGTGTGATGGACTGCTTCCCTCCCCATGACTGGAGTCAGTAACTGAGTATTAATAAACTGGCACAGTCAAAAAACATAAAGCTTTGACACTGACAAATACAGTTGTGTACATTTGCTAATACTCTTGGCTTGATTACTAGACATCAGCAGTTGACAATAAACATATCCTCTTTCTTTGCTGAGGAAAGCGGTGATTTTTATGATGGATGTTTGGACACATTAGGTGTACTGATTGCTTTCTGGTTGAAGCCTGATGAGTTTTACATACCGTCTTTCTCATTGCTTTAGGTACATTTCACAAAATGTACAATTGCAAATGCACTATCTTCCTCCAGTTCTAGAGTGTTTTCTGTCAGAAAATTCTTTCTATCAGTTCCTCTCCTCATGTTGCTTTCAGTAGCTATTTGTAAGAAATGGAGACTAGAAAGCAGCAGTCCTGTATCACAGTTAAAGGTACATTCCTATCAGTGCAATATACAGTGAGTAGGCAATATTTTCAGTGGATAACATGCATGGTTTTTAATAAATATACAAGTCCTGACAGAAGTTTAGAGTCTGACACTGTGTTCTATTCTTAAGCACAATTCCAGTTATGCTCCATCAAACCATAATCTTTCTTACACTAATATAATCAAATACACCATGTCAATACACCATAACCAAACACGGATATGCAATTTCCATCAGTGCGATTAATGCAAGAAAGATACGGACTTACTGGAGTGAGTCCTGCGTGGGGCACAAAGATGATTAAGGGACTGGAGTGTCTTTCATAATAGGAGAAACTGAGACAGCTGGAACCCTTCAGCCTGGAGAAGAGAAGGCTCAGGGGGCTCTCACCAATGTGTAGAAATACCTGATGGGAGGGAATGAAGAGGAGGAAGCCAGACTCCTCTCCATAGTGTCCACCGGCAAAACAACAGGCAATGGGCATAAATTAAAAAATAGCACATTCAGTGTAAGACAAGAATATGCTTTTCGCTGTGAGCATGATCAAACACTGGAACAGGTTCCCAGAGAGGTTATGGAGTCTCCCTCTGGGGAGATACTCAAAACCTGACTGGACATGGTCCTGGGCAACTTGCTCTACCTGACCCTGCTTGAGCAGGGGAGATGGAGTAGATGATCTCAAGAGGTCACTTCCAACCTATATGACTGTGATTCTGTAATTTATATCATAGTATAGCTTCAAGAAAGAAAGATTAAGTTTTCACAAAACTCATTTGAGAGCCGTATCCTCGTGATCTAGGAATCTGAAATATTGGGTTAGTATTAAACAGCATTTTCTTCTAAATGTCATCATGTTAATTACCTTATTTATTTGGTATATTTCTCAATCATTATGTAGAACCAAAAATATTTTCCGAAAACAAGTCACATTCAGAAATAGAGTATTTCTACATTTGCCCACATGTATTCAGTTCTTGAAACCTGTTTATCAATGTTTAAAGAAGAAAATAAAGGGAGGGTTTATATTAGAAACAGTCACTAATTCTGTGTCTGTATCAGCCACTGCTTAATTTTAGAAAATAGGGATATTTGAAATCTGAACTAATCCCCTCTGTGCAAATGCACCATGCCTGACTATTTCTCCAATAGTCGTATCTTTTCCAAAACACTGCAAACCCACCAGACTGACCTCATGTTCATAGATCTCTTTAATTTCAAGCCATTCTGTAAGAAATGCTATGGATTTACAAGCCTCATCAGCTTTCAGTGGAAGTCAAAGGTATTCAAGCTCACTCAAAATCTGCTGCTTTGAGACAAGCCACACAACTAGCTTTTAATAAAATTCTGTCAGTGCACAGAATTTATAAAAACAGTATTTTGTGGATGAATACACCCCCAAACAGTAATGCCAGTTGATAGATTCTTTTCCTTCAAAATAAGGTCTATTTCATTGCATCAGCTGGATATTATTCAAACGTATGGCTGAGTATCTTATATGGAACTGTGAATATTATGTATTCTTCAGAAGTCATACTCTGAAAAGCTTTTCAGTTTATAAACCCATCCAGCTTCAAAACTGTGCAAATTTTTTTAAGAATATGTAGGAGCAATATTTCCTTTTCCTTTTTTTTTTTTAACTGAGTCTAGAACTGAAGAAAACTATTAAAGATAACAATGGAAATAGGGGAGAATAGAGAATTTTATCTCCACAATTCACACAGCATTTCCCTAGCCTCAGGGGAACTGTTTAAATCTTGTTTATAGCAAAAAGTAGGATCAAAATGGTTATAAATGTAATACGACTTTCATAAAAGATCTGAAAATTTTGGGGGTTTGTGCAAAAAATACCAGCCACAGGAGGCAAGTTTTTTGAAAAAATAACACATTTTTTAATTAAAGAAACCTAAATTAGTGCAATGGAAAAAATTAAGTCAGTTATAAATTCATATGATCTTATAGGCTTATCCCGAAATGATAGTCAAGCTTTTGCTCCAGATGGTGCAATAGTGTTTGTGACATCCACTTTGAACTGCAATCTAGTTATGTGTCAAGCAGGAGAGTCCATTATTCACAGCATCAGTGCTGGGGAAAGAAGGTTAAAAGTTCAAGACATGCCCCAAGTGATTAAGGTTGTAAAAATCAGGAGATATACCATGGGGGGAAAAAAACACCATTCTTCCTTTTCTTCCATACTCAGTTTGTCCCAAAAAATGTGTTTAAGCAAAAAAAAAAAAAAAAAAAAAAATCACAGGATGCAGGAAAGCCCCAATCCTCAATAGTAATGCAAAAATTACCCTTTTATTTGAACTCCTTAAATCCCTCTGCTACCAGCTTCACTTTTCCTGAAAAGAAGCAGAAAGGCTTCTTTTAAAATCTGTCAGCAAGTTACAGGACTTGAGAACTCAATTACACGATTTCTCACTCATTGCAATATTCACTTCAGCTGTTACATACGTGTAAGTAACTTGGATTTCAAACTTTATTTTTCATGTATCCCACAGATCACCAGTTCAGCTGCACTAGTCAGGTTTCACTTCTCAGTCATGTAAGCCTTTGATCTGCTAACCAGTAACAGATAACCTACAGATTGTTTCCAACAACTCCAAAAGTTTCTGTATTTGGAACTGCAAGTACTGCTTCTCAAATAGTTGAGCAAATTTGGGGGTTTTCTAATCCAATATAAAAGGAAAGAGGAAGATGCAAAGCCTGAAGGGTGAAGCTAAAAAAATTTAGATTAAAAAAAATCTTCTGCAAAATTCTTTATAGTGAGAGTAATGAATGGAAAGATTTACCAAAAAAAAAAGGTGCTTTAGTGCTCAGAACCTTTAAAAAGACATCAAATCATTCTTTTCAGAAAGGTATCTCATTTCAACAAACAGGTCAGAAAAGTAGAAAAGAGTAATTCCCTTCTACGTTACTTTCTGCCTGCTGTTTGAACTGCAGGTTCAAACTAGAACATCAAGAAAACCGTTCTGCCCATAAAAAAAGAGATGATGAACAAGAATAAATTCTGCTGATTTATGTAAAAGTAAGTTCTTCTTTAGCAGTAATTACCCAGCCTCAGAGCTAGAAAACTTAAGTACACGTTGCTGCTTTTCTAACTCTCTGTTCATCTCTGAGTTTGATTGCTGCTTTCTATAAATTGCAAATGTATTATGGCCACGTTGCCACATCATCTTTGAAATTACATCAATACCTCATATGCAGTAACTGATGTATGAGCACATATTTTTATTTTCATGTCATAGAAAATATTTAATATGAATTTCACAAAGCCTGATAACATTCCGACTCTGTATATATTTCTAAGCGTACTAACATTTCAGAGTATGATATTGACAATATACTGACAAAAATCCCTATAATCCATCATGTCTGGGTCCCTGAACTAGGCAGGCTTCAATAATGACTTAAAGCTCGTAACAGTTACTTCAAAATGCATGCACAAAGAAATCACATAGTAAACTCCTGATATCTGAGACTAAACCTAGCATTCATCAATAACCTATGCATTAAATTAAAAAATCTACACACTACAAAAACCAGTTATATCACAGAAATTTGGGGACAATCTTCTGTCAACTCAAAAACCAGCTCAAAAACTTTGTGCATTCCAAATCACCTTTAAAGTTAAAATGATAAATCAAAGTCTATCAGCTCTCACATTTTAGTTCAGCAGCCTCCTTTGGAGAAGGCTAGGCTCACCCTCGCACAGCAGGAGCTGAACAGACCCACAGGAAGAATCCTCAAACTTTAGAAAGAAATTAGTACTAAAACCCACTCAACTTGAAGTAACCATTGGAGCAGAGAATGATTACTCAAGGCAAATGAACTCTTATATGAGTACTCAGGAAATTAAAATAATAATGCTAGAGGGAAAAAAAAAAAAAAAGACCTAAATAATTATTAGAAATTTCCAAATATGCAGTATATATATTACTCAAGTTCTTGGAAGTTTTTTATCTAGATTCAAAGCCCAATCTAAATGTTATGTTCAGCCGCGTCCTAGGACCAAAGCTTTTGTTTACTCTTGTACATAAAGTTATATTTAGCTTTGTTACTGGAGTTTATCCCGTATAGAACACAGAATATTAAGAATTAAAAGAAACACTACAGAAGCATTTTAGGTGTAAAAAGAAAAAAGTTAAAACGCCTTTTTTATTTAAGAAATTAAAATGCCTCAAAAACAGTAATTTAGTTGTACAAGAGTATTTGTATTGCCAAGCTAAAAAGGCAATCCTGATTCTACTGGAAATGTCATGCGGTTTTTATGTACTCAGACTTCACTTCAAAGAAGACCCTGTCAGTGGAATAAGCACACATTACTCTTCTGTGAAATCCTACAAGAACACAGATGGTGTTGAGACCATGATCTTAATTGATTTAAGGGGCAAGTTTATATCTTTCAAGCAACATTTTAGAACAGCAAAAAGCAAATCCTTTACGTGACACTTAAGCATGCTGTATTATACTTGGTTTTAGAGTGCCCCAGATTAGCACCACATATAAATACTCAAGTGAGATACAAAGCATCTTGTGAAAATAGGGAATGCACACAATACAGTATCATAAATGAGGAATAGCTGATCATAATTTATTTCCTGGCACAAGAGTTACAGTAAAGGCAAGAGGTGATAAAAAATTGTGTACAGCTGCTCTCGAAAGAAACACAACACCCATTTCTCTATCCACTCAAAATACTATACAATCTAAAAGATTTTGGGAGAAAAATCTGTTGAGAGGACATCAAAATATGGTGTTAGTGGACACCCCTAGGAAAGTGATGATTGCAAGCTTATACAGCTGGTTTTGTACATTTTAAATGTGCATGTTGATGTAAGTGAAGCATCTTCATTGCTTAAAAAGAAAAAAGAACTACTATAGGGTGTCATTTGTACCTGGTCATTTCTCAAAGGCCAGAGTCACACCAATCACAGACTTTTCCTCACTGGGTTTGTTCCTTGGGGCTTGCTACATGTACTTTGATTAGAGAGTTTTTAATTACACTTTAGCCTGTTAGCACCATGGGGCCAATAAAACTAAGAGAAATAGAACTAAATTCTTTTCATTCAACACAACTGTTAACTAAATACCAATTAATTACACCCACACAAGCCTAATGAAGATAATGGGGTTGCAGAGGGTCCACCGATGGTATGAAGTGGCTTGCAGTATCCTAACCTTAATCAGTTAACTACTTCATAATAGGTAGGATCATAGGATAAGCCATCCTCTTTCTACATGCTTACAATTACTATTACTGTTAATGGAAATTACATGGCCATACAGATAATTCATGTAACGTTCACTTGATCATGAACCAAAAATGATAAATACTTGAGGGGAATCCTTACTAGTATTTCAAATGGTTTATTAAAAAAAATGTGCAAGGTTATTAAATAAACTGAGTATCAATCTGCTTCAGCTTATTGCTTTCCTAAAGGCAAAGCTGACAAGTTTCATTTCCCAGATGGTTGATCAATACCCATTGAACAATACATGAAGCTGTTTCTCCACAATGCATTTTATTTAGAGCCCTTTAAAAGGCAGAGGGTGGGAAACTGATCTAGAGGCACTTGAAATGTATCAGAAGGTACAGCTCTTGCATCAGGTTGTATTATCTAGCATATGATGATGCCCTCAGAGCACCACACCAGCACCGTTACCTCCAGAAGTCTGTTCTTCCAGGAATAATTAAACCAGAGCCTTCTGGGCTAAGCACGTGCACGTGACACAGATCTGGGACTACTCCACTACTACCACCTGGCCCACCAACCGCGCAAGCCCCTCCTGAGCAGTAATGTACCCAAAGGAGCAGCAGCCCACTGCACTAACCTGTTCTGAACAAGGAAAATCTAACGAGGTATTCGCTGCCCGCTCTCCTCAAGTAACAGGTAGTGTCAGTTTTGAAACTTCTTCCGAGGAAACGGCTTAAAAAAAGAGGGTTTAACTCTCTGGAGAGGTACCATACTATTTCTGAAGGACGTGAAAGGAAAAGAAAATGATTCAGTAGGGATTTTTCTTCATTATCACCCAACCTAGAGAAGTGAACATACAATGAGCAAAGGTCTACACATATTGATTTTAGAGCTGAGGAAGTGTGCAGCTAACAGCTTTTTAAGTATCTCCATTTTCAGTTACTTCAACAAAATTACCAATGAACAGTGTAACAAAGTGAAAGTTTTTGTAGGAAATTGCAGACTAAAAATGATCATTTAGGTTGTGAAATGTTTCTTTTCATTGAAAGTAAAGGGCTTTTAAACGCAGCAGTAGAGTTACTGGGGCATTTTGCAGCGTTAGCCTCACTAGACATTTCACAAACCATAATCTGTCTCTCTTTCAGGACGATAATCTTACACAATTTTGTTGTTCAGAGACTTTTAAAACTAAAGGGTACCTGCCCGCGGCATTCTGACTTGGAAGACCATAACCAGCCTCTGAGGGAAGCGCAAACACCGCACGCATTAAGAAAACCAAACCACGCCAAACCACCCCCCAGATCTCCAACCAAGCCCGGCCCAGCAACGCAGCAGGGGCAGGATGCTCATTAGCGGCTCCGTGGGAAGAAAGCGCCGTTTACTGAGGGGCCCCCAGGCCGGGCCGGGGCGGTGACACCCTGAGGGAACAGCTCTCCCGCCCAGAGTACCGGCGGGGGGGCGGGGGGGCGCTGCCTCCCGCCGGGCGTGCGGCTCTCGCGAGAGCGCGGGCAGCCGTCGCCTAGCAGCCGGCCCGGCCTGTAGCGTCCACAGCCTCGCAATGGAGCCCGGCGGGCGGCGGCAGCAGCAGCAGCAGCAGCAGCGGAGGCTCCAGGGGCCGCGGCAGGAGGCGGCGGCGTATTACCGAGACCACCGAGTGCCGCAGCGGATGGAGGAAGCACTCAACGCCCTCTTCCCCCAGCGCCCCGCGGATCTCTACGGGGAGCTGGTAGCGCGGGGAGGGGAAGCAGTGCGGAGGCGCCCGCCGCCCGCCCCGGCTCCTCCTGGGGGAGACCCTGCAGCGCGGCGGGCCGCGCCGGGCTTGAGGGGCCGCCGCCCCCCGGCGGGGTGAGCGGGGCTGGAGGGGGCTGTCCTCGGCAAACGGGCCTTCCCGGCCCTGCTTCACGGACAAGGAACGGCATGGAGGGGGAGGCTGCCAGCGGCCGCGTGGCGCTCCCCGAGGCACCCGTGGGTGCCCGCCGTACCGGGCCTTTCCGTAGCCCTCTCCCAGGTACCCGGCGTGGGCGCCGGGCTCCGTGCTTGCCCTCAGGCAAGGGGAGTGCTGTCTGCCCCAGTGCCGCTTGCCCGCCCCAAGGGTTTGATAAACCAACAGGTTGATGCGAGGAGCTCCACGTCTCTGTGATTAAAATTAAGCTTAAATAATTTCCTGCTGACTCGGGCAAGGTCTGCGATGGTTTTGTGTTTGTGACCAGTGGCACTTTGACGCTGGGCCAGATACATTTCTGCAGCAGCGGGGCTTTTTGTCCTGTGCTGGTTGCTCGTCTCAACACAAAAACAAAGTATGTTGCCTTGGGAGGCACAGATGGACGTCCCTAATAAAACCGCTGCTCAGCATGGTGATGTCTCGGGCCAGTGGCAACAAGACACTTGGTGCTATTCATACTGCAGCTCTCCCTGAAAAGCAAATAGGCCTCAGTGAAAGTGTCAGGAATCAGACCAATTTTATCTGTTCCCAGTTGGCAAAATATTGTAGACAGTAGTCCTAATGAAACCTTTAATAGTGGTGACACTGGAATTTGCAACGCTACAATAGTGAGCAACTCTTGAAAAAAATAATTTCTAGTATGTTCTCTGATGTGAAAGTGGCTGTGGAAATGGAACGTTTCATTATATCTTATACCGTCTCCCATCTCCAAGTGTTTTCACATCACCGGTGCAAGGGACTAGAACTGGTAACACCTTTCTTTGCTTGGTGTTTGGCGTGTTCCTCTTCTATGTAGCTATAAGTGTTTCCTAGTTTTCCCATTTGGTAAGTCACGGTTTGGTGGCTGTTTCCAATACCAGACTAAAGAATGAAACTAGTAAGGAAGTATGTAGTAAACCTCATGTAGCAACTTAATCCTTTTTTTAAAGTAACATCGTTCATTAAATACGGACAGGGCCCCGAATATATTCTCATAGTTGGATGATGACAGTTCAACAGTCCCATTAAAGATCATACTGGAAGAAGTAAGAGAACTCTGCCTGCCAGAAGTCTAGGTTTTCAACCTTACTCACAGGGCTCAAAGCTTGCTAACCTAAAATCCCAGATTTCCGTGGAGTAGTGACCCCTAGCTACATCAGTTGTCTTGTGTCCTGTTACTAGATGCAGCATACCCACAACTCCTTAAAATTGTGCCAGCCTTGTTAGCTCACGTTGCGTCCAACCAAAAAACCACTTCTGATTAGGAGAGATTGGTCATTGTGTTAAATAACCTTACACCAAGTATATTCTGTGAGAGAGGAGTCTACAAAAAGAGCAGTTATCATTGTTATTGAGGAGCTTGATGACAAGCTTCTCTTCCTTCCAGATTAAATCTTCCTCTATGAAGATCTTTAATACTGCATCAGTTGAGTGTTGAGACACATGAGCCGCTGTACGTGTGTCTTTGATGAAGCAACCTTGAAACATTATTAGGTATCTAGGACATTAAGTACTTTCTATAAGCAAGAAGTATATTCTGAAAATACTTCTTGTTTTTCCCTGTCTGCAGCACATACAAAATTTTATGTGTAGCATTTCACATGAGAACTTTTTCTGAGCAGGAGGATTTTGGTTAAAGATTGTTGCTAGTATTTTTTTTAGAGAAAAAAAATTACAATATTATTTCAAAGCTTAATAACTACTTGTTAATGAAAGCATGCTACGGGAATTTTAATGTGACATTAGGATCTAGTAGAGTTCTGTATGCATTTCTAAGAGTTTTTCCTGTCCAAGATCTTTCTTCTCTCCTTGTGAGAGAGAAGAGACGTATTTTTTCACGATCTTATCCATAGACAAAATCATTATTTTATAGCAGCTCACTGCACAGGGGAGGTCGAGGCTATGTGAATTCTAATAGAAATGAGTTTCATGAGTAGCACGATGACTATTTTTGTTATTCAGTGTAAAGCCAGGTAAGCTTTGGACAAATGCCTATTTTCTAGGAGGATTAAGGAGATTTTGATACTCATCACTAACTTTGCCAAATAAAACACACGTTCATCTAACCTGGATGTGGCTTTGGACTTCCATGCTTAGATATGAGTTGGATCTGTTCCCTGGAATCTCATTCTTAAGCAGATAATACAGAAGTAAATCTTCAGTGTAACAGAAGTATTTTGAATACTGGGATGTAGAAATGGATTTGCTCAATGATGGATTTGCTTTAAATATATTTAATGGAAAAAAAACATCTTTGCATAGAAATTGACTTTTAATGAAGTTCTTTCTCTTTCATTTAAGGCTAACTACTTTTCTAAATTTTCAAAAGCTCCAGTAATATGCAAATTAGTTGGAAGAAAAGTTCTTGATGGAGTTGGTCAGCCAACATTAGAAGTGGAAATATACTGTACAGTTAAAAACTATGAGAAGGTATGAGCTGCTTCTTCCTGTTTTATTTATTTTAGTAAGACAGTATCAGGGAGAGGTACTATTGTACCACATTGTAAGGAACATTTTGTTGTCCATCTTTAATGAAAGGATATGAATTCCTGTGACTCAACAGTCGAGTAAATAGTGTAACTTAGAAAAAAAGTTGTCATGAAAAGTTAGGCGGTGGCAGCAACTATAAAAACTTTATTTTCCATGAATTAGACAATACTTGTCTTTATTTTATGAGTGGGATGTGACAGTGCATCTTTGTATATTAAATTTTTGTCTGTCTTCATGATCATGTAGTTTTTCCTTACACTCCATATCTAGGCCTGTAAGTTCATTTTCCTTTTACATTTTTCTTTTTTTATTTTCAGATCCTTATATTTCTATTTGTATGACAGTGTTTCAGAAAAATATAGTACAGGTGAAAAACACAGTATAGGTGAAAGCGCTTTTTTACACTGAGCTAATAGGCTGATGTGGGTGATACTTAAGTCAAACATATCCATCTAGCACCTGCAATGCAAAACTGATGGTGCATTGCCATCTCTCCTCAAACCTGAAATATTCAAGATACTGTCTTTGCAACTCTAGCTATTGTGGAGTAATTATTTATACTTTCCCTCATAGTTAAACTATGGTTCACTTCATTCTTGAATTAAATATAATTTCATAGATATTCACTGCATGTAAAGTTAATACTGTTAATGCAGGCAACTCTGTGATATTTGTAAATTATGTCTTCATTAAGTGAATTTTCTTAAGAATCGTTTATCCTTCAGCAGTACAGAAAGATATGTTTAAATTACCTAAGTAAGAGAAAATGTAATGGATCATGAGGGATGGCATTAAGCATGAATGCTGATGAATCATGGTACAACAGGCTACCAACAGCTGCAATAAAAGATGTCATAATGACCGTGTGGTCTTTAAAATAACTCCATTCTATTCTGATAACAAAATATATGTATAAAGCAGATCTGTCAGGAGGTTTTTGCCTAAGTAGTTATAATTAGATCAAGAAACTTGAATAACATCTGTGATTACCAAAGTATAAGATACTAGGAAGAAGGTGCTGGATGAAAAAAGATAAGTAAGTAGAGCAAAGAGTAGATTTGGAGATAGGTACTTGTAGAGTTGGTAAGGACATACACTTCTTAGTCTTTCAAATGACATTTCCAAGTTAGAAATTAAATAGTGTTTTAAGCCTTTTTACATTTTTTTGCAGAGGATTTGTTCCACTGTAATGTCTTCTCATTCTCAAATACCTGAAAATGCTTTACCTGAAACAACTGAAGCTGATGAGAAAGAAAGAAGTGACTCTGTTAACACTGCTGTGGAATGGGTGAATGAATCACTGAACACAATGTTAAGAGACTTGAAGCCTACTGACCAGTGTACAGTTGATAAGATGCTTGGGTAGGTCTTTCATATTATGCAAATTATTACATTTGAAATATACACCGTTCATTCATATTGTAAATGAAAAACATACAGAATATTCAATGTTTTCTAGTATTTTTTTATATTTTTAGGATGTGATGTCTATCTCAGATACATTGCACTATATTATTTCCTGCTTTTTTCATAATTATGATACGAAAATCATGCTGTTTTTTACAAGGTTTCATACATGGGATACAAAAATAAGGGTCTCTCAGAAAAAAATGCCTGAACACGTTCATGAGTCAAAGGCTCCATTTAAGAATCTCCTTCAGTGCCAGTTTAATTCAGTGGGGATGTTTTTTCAGACTGCGACTCCACTTCTGTTCATTGCACTGCAGAACAAAAGTAGTACGAAAGGCCTGTGAGTGTGTCTTCTGCATTGAGCTAATCCACAGAAAGCATATGTACACATACAGTTTTCAGGTTCTGGTGGAGTCTTCTTTCTGAGCAAGCTACTCAAAAAGGCTTCTTACTTAGCGCAATTAGTTTCTTTGGAAACATAGTTTCTTTAGTAAACATCCATGTTAATTTTTTCATACAAATATTTCGTCTTGGGAGCATCCCAAAGTAAAAAAGAATGGCCATATTTCTCCATTCAAAGAAATATGTCTGGTTTTTCTAAGAAAAAAAAAGTAAGGTAAAAGTATCACATGTACCTGAATGTATTTTTACAGTAACATTAGAGGAGCTACCTGGCAACATTATAGCTTTCTTCACCCTGGAAGCAGTAATATGGCCTGTCATCCTCTTCTGTAGTTGGAAGTGTTTCTTTCAGCTACATCACTGAGGGAATGACAATGTGCTGTAGGCATAGCGGTTGGGCTGCCACACCTAACACAGAGTGTAGCAAACAGACCTAACTGCCTTCCACGTGGATTAGCTTTGGGGAAACCTTGATGAGGGGAATAAGGACTCAGTTGCAAAGAAATTCTTCCAACTGAAGTGAATCTAAATAAGATTTTAATGCTTGATTTACATGACTTTATCTATCTTACATACTCAGTTTGCCTGAATTGGGTGACTGTGACCCACGTATGCAGTTTCCACTTCATGCATGTAATTGAAATTCAGCCACTTCTGAGCTTGCAGCCACTTAGATAACCAGTGTACAACTGACCTATTGGATTAGCAACCTAGGCCAAATGGTTGTATGTCATGAAGTTATGACAGGATCTGTTACTACCCATGCAAAGCAAATACATCCTTCACGCTAAGATTGTTTGCACAGAGCTGACTTTCAAACCAGTGTGATTTGAAAAGCGTGTGTTAAGGTTTATAATACTTGCTTGTGGTTCTTTTTGTTTAACCAACACTGCAGATGACTACCAAAAAATAATGTCATTTATTGACTTCTCCAGCTTCACACAATGAATCTATGGCAGAAGCTCAACTAGGTGTCCTTAATCCATCTCTTAGCATGTTCTTCAGCCTGTATCCTGTGTCTACTTGTCACGTGTCTAACAGTATTTTGAGCCACTAATCTTTATGCCTTTTCCCTCAGTGAATACTTTACAAAAAAGGTAGAAGAAAAAAAAGAAATTCAAAAGCAAGAAGAAGAAGAAGCAGAAGCCACTCTTGCCCTTACGTCATGCACTCCATCAGCAACAGCACTACCTGGCAAAAAAAAAGCAGCAAACCCAGGTTTTAGTTTATTTGATTTTAGTATTTTCTGCAATACAGATATTGATAAAGGTGCTAAAATACTTTCTGAAGTATTCCATGGACAAATGACAGTGTGTCTCTAAACCAAACCCAGTCTCAGTTTAAAGGGTTTGGTTACTCTGTCCTAAATCATCTTTCCAATTACAGCAGTTTCTACTGCAGAAATGAGAGAGGGGAAAATACAGAGTTTTCTCATCATTCACATGCATTGGTTGAACAGAGCTTCTGCCTTTGTTTTACAGTTGGCTTAGACAGGAGGTTATTACTCTTCAGAGTGAGGAATAAGAATAGAGGAGGATGCAAATGAAGAATAAAAATGAAAATTATAAGGAAAGAAAAGGGAATCACAGAACTGAACAGGAAAATGGAAATAGAATTAAGATAGAAGTTGAAAGAATGGAAAGAGGGAGGAAGGGAAGTTTCTTGCTGACACTGAGAAAAGGAGGAAATAAGGTGAAAAGCAAAAGAGAAAGAAGGAAGGGGATGAGATGGGAATGATGGGCAGTATAGAGTAAAAAGAAGTAAGCAAACAATGCTACCAAAGGAAAAAATGGTGTGAGAGTAGAGAAATAGGGCAAGTATACATGGCCAACCCCCCCCCCCCCCCCCCGAAGGAAAAAAGCACCATGTTACCCCCATATATGCATTACCCTCAGAAAAAAAAGGTTTGTTATCATTTATTGGAAGGGCGGAAAATTTTGGCAAATTATTATTTCCTTATCAGTTTAGTTTCAACTGTCATATACTATCAGTAAAACCTTCCAATTAATATGTTAGATGTGTGCACAGTAAATTCACCTTTGACCTGAAATGTAACATCTGCAGTTGTCAGGTCCATCCAGATATCGTCATGTTGTATATTATACTTTTAGTCAAGCTTCTGCTGATACATGTATTACTTGTTTTCACTAATTGTGTTTTCTTTATATTTGATTGTGACATTGACTGTAATATTGTTGTTAGAATCAATACCTGACTATTAGGAGCCAATGACTGTAAAGCTATTGGGAACTGAAGTAGTTGGTCAGATTTACAAAAAAGTCCCCAATGGATATGATTCTTGGGAATCAGACCGCTTATTTCAGTTTCACATAGGTGCTTACTGTACATGTTCATGTAAGCACTGTAGGCAATAAATATGATAGTGGGCACTGCTGGGTTTCAATCACTTTGACAAAAGTTACTCTACTGTATCTGAAAGGGTAATAATTTCTTTTGAGAATTTAACAAGATTATGCATATGGAATATTTAAAAGACCTGTTTTCTCATTGGAAAATCCAATTGTAATAGGCCGACATTTTTTTCACACTCATTATTAGAAGAAATCAAGTATGCATACTCCCAATCAGCTTATAATGTAATCTTCCAAGTTGTTTATGCAAAACCTGAGCATATAAGGAGGACAATAAAGAATATTGAAATCATGCTTATGAAAGGAACCTGAAAAATGATATGACGTTACTGGATATAAACACAGATAAATAAAAATACAGATTTCAGTGGCTGAAAGATGTCTAAAAGAAATGGATTTGAAATGCATTTGACACCAGAGTGAAGACAGACACTTTGCTTACTTGTAAGGTCATTTCATGCAGAAAAAAATGACAGGATTTAAGTTTAAAAAAAAGAACTGATTCTTTTGTAATACATTGCCTACATACTGAAATGTCAATATCGTATTTACTCATATAACTCTGATACATAAGCACACATTTTAAACCAAGAAAATATTTAGATACTACTTTCTTTCTGTCTTGTAGGGAAGAAGGTGGCAGTTGCAGAGAGAACAATCCCACCTGCAGAACCTGTTGAATCAGTGCTTTGTGGCAGCTTAGCCATTGGGGGAACATCACTTGCTATAGCTAAGGCTGGTGCCACCATTAGCCGTATCCCATTGTACTTACATATTGCACTGTTGAAATGTAATCAGGTACATGTGACTTTTGTCATTTTGTTTATTTTATCCCAGTTATCACAATTATTCTAGAATTCTGAAGCCAATAGTCCTTCGTGACAGTGGTATTAAATATACCATGTAGAATACACCCTTAAGACGATTGTCTGTAGCAGTCTTTGAACCCTGTGCCGTAAGTAAAATAAATAAGAAATCATTCTGATTTGTAACATTTTTATTTTCACGTGGTACTCCCAATTACAGGATTCACCTAAAGAAATTACTCTGCCACTCCCAATGGTTACTCTGTTGAACTGTGAAAAAATTTCACCTTCAAAACTGAAATTAGTGAAAGAAGTTATGCTTATACCACCGGTTCAGTTATCACTCAAACAGGTACTGTTTCATTTTCATTTTTATAAATATATTCTATAGACTTTATATAAACTATATATGTACATAAGTATATAGATCTTTTCAATATAGTCCTTACAAACTGTATTTTTCATTTTTTGTTTACTTGCAAGGCCAAAGTTTTAACAAATGTTAGTGCAGAATTCTAACACCAGGAACATTAAAAGAAGTAAATACATGAAGATTTCAAGTTAAAAATGCATACGTTAGTGTAGAGGAAAAAATCAGTGCATTGAAGAAGATGTAGGGCAATCGTGTTACACAACAATGAGATATTTTCATTTTGTTTAGAATGTGATTTTACATTAGTAGATTATAAATAGTATCAGTTGATTGATAGAGCATACAAAACAACAAAACTCATAATGAATTCACAGGAAAGCATAAAATCTTTGGGAATAAATTGCTTTAAAAATGAAATTGTGAAGATAGAAGGGAATAGAATACAAAGTAGAACAAAATCTATTCAAGGGGCAAAAAGGATGGATGAGACAGACTGGATCAACCCTCTCTTTTTGTTTAGCCATGTGTTGCATTAAAGAATGTATCTGCACAAGATGCCTACATTAGGGCTGTGATTTCTACTTTGTATGCTGCTGACCTGGACAAATAGCTGAGCTCGATTCTCTTTCTTTTTCCTTTTCCTTTAACTTCTTAGAACTGGCACCAAGAGCTCTTAATAAGGTTGCTAATTCTGTACCTTTCAAAGATATAATGCCTCCTTGTGCTCATGGGAGAGCAGCAAACTGTTTGCTGCAGTGCAAAAAAGGTATCCATTCGTCCTGTGTTGATGTGTTGCAAGCTGTGACTGACTTCTGCCCCCTTCAGTATTCCTTTACTGGCACAGTTTAAGAAAATCTGAAATGTGATTTACAAAGTTGGCATTAAACTTCTACTAACTCAGCTGAAACGGAAGAGAGTCTTGCGTTAAAAGCAATTGATTCATTTAATTGGAGTGTTCCTCCATTCCCCAATGTTTAAAATTAAGACAGTGATTTTTTCCCTGCTTCCTGGAAATGTTCTAAAGGTAAATACATTTAATTTTGTCCGACTTTTGAGTTAGGAAGTCTTAGATAGAGTCACAATTGTGAACAGTGATTATAATCTTCCCACTTCTCAGATATTGCGCAGACCTGGATATTGCTTACTTGTTAGATTTGGGAAGGGTTCCTTTTGGGGAAGAAGAGACTATTTTTCTTGCCATCCCATTCAGCAGCATAATCAAATATTCCTGTTCATTCCACTGCTACTAACCCTTTATCATTGGACACTTGACTGCATTTTGTGGGTGGGGGGATTGTGTTAAGGAAGTCTATAATAGTTTTTTTTTTAAAAGATGTAATATTAAGATGTGCATTTAGAATAAGTGTTCTCTTCTGATTTAAGCTGCTAAAATGAAATAATTTATCTTTCTTTTGAAGATTACTGTTGTTTAATTTCAGGGCATAGAAAGAGTTCTGGATATTCAGAAAGAAATGATGAGACTGTTGGAGCCTCCAGGCAAAGCGGTACAATAAAAATGTGTAATAATAATGTGGTGTACTTCATTTGGTCTTTCTACTGCTATTGTCTTTTTAAGCTTAAACATGGAATGTTTAGCCTGTTACCAGGTTTAGTCTTATGGCACAGAATAGAAGATGTGTTTCTCTGACAGATGAATAAAACATTGGCCATTTGGTGATATTAAATTAATGAAGATAGAATGAAACATTGTTCTAAGCATAGTGAGACTTTCTGTTTACTTGAAGAGGTACACTGGGAGTGAATGGTATCACAGTGAATATACAATATATGGCTCTGATCTTGCTAAGGCTCACACACACGCAACATATTATTCAAGGTACTATTACTGTAGTAGTATATCAGTCTCAGTATGTGCATATGCTTTTTGCATAGCGAGGTTGTTGGGTTTCTCCAAGTACAGAGTCTAGATTCTCATTTCTAAGATCCCCTGTATTATTAAAGGCTAGGTGGGAATCTTTTGAAAAACAAATGGTGGTTGGGGTGATGCCCACATAGAAATAAACATTTGAAATGAGTTACCACCACAAAATAAAACTGGATAGCTGCTTGATAGTATTCAAGACAAAACAGAAGCTATTTCCTAACTTAAATATTTGCGATGTCTTTAGACCAAAATTCAGTCAACTTTTTTTTTCTTTTTTTTATTCTGAAGTCTCTCTGTCATTTTTGGACTTTTCCGGAACTGATTTCTTTCTTCTTTCACTCCCAACAGCCCAGTCCTCAACTAGCAGATAGTAAGAAAGGCAGAGCACATAATACAGGGAAGAAAGCTCCGGTAAGAGAAGAGATTTTCATTTTAAGCCTTCAGCAAGGTATTAACAACAGCAGGGAACCAAAACGTTCTTAAGAAATGAAACATTAATCTACATTACCATTTTGGAAAGGTCAAGGCAAGACTTTTAAATATTCCAAATGCTCGTATTTTACATAATAATTTGGATTCTTCTGACTACACCTTCCCATCCTGTGGAACAATAACAGAAAGGAGAAATTCTTCTGGAATCTGGTCATTTTTCTCATATAGAAATCCTGGTAAACTATCCAAATGAGCATTTTGCAGGCCTGTAGCATCAGCAGAGAACATGCCCTTTTGATCATGTAGGCCATAAAACTATTACCTGTAAGATTTGCGTATTGTGCTGTTTCCTAACTGTGGGAGCATAACTCCCTTCTTAATCATGCTGCATTAAGTTCCCAGTTCCTGTTTGAGGTTATAGATAATGGCAGATACAAACCAGTAGCTAAAGGACAGCACTCGCAATAGTGCGCAGGACATTATTTTATATGACTCAAATGATCTCTTTTTATCACTTCAAAACCTGTAGCTGATAGGTGAGTTTTCCAAATAGTGGGATGGAAATGCCATGCTGGTTTTGCTCTCCATTCTGAGACGATCAAAATATTATCAGGTGAGAATTGTTGCTGTTGTGGAGTATACAAAAGAGAGGATGAACGGAAGTTTTCCTATTTTTTTGTTGCTTAAACAACACAAAATTCTTCATCATTAATCAGCTGGCCAGTGTTTTTCTGGTGGGTAATTTCCATATTCTTAGCGCAGTATGTACTGCAGTCACAGGTTAAAATAATTCCTTAAAATACACACAAGGAAGCAATGCATTAGATTCTCTGAAAAAATTCCAGTTATTTCAAAAGGAGAAAACGAAAGGAGATAGTAGTGGGACTGAATTTTAAACTGATAAAAGCACTATGTCAGTTTGAACTTTTTTTTTTGGGGGGGAAAGGAAAAATGAAAAAGTAGGCAGTGAAGAAGAAGCAGAAGAAGAACTTGTTTAGGTTATAAAAGTAAAGACTAGACAGAAATAAATGTTTTTGTAAAGATAAACAATGCTTTTAATAGAATGTAACAAGACACACCATATGGGTGCCTTGAAGATCACATGAAAACGGAGACTTAACCTCTATCTCACGTTAAATGCGGGAAGACTGCAGCATTTCTTACTGTCTAGCTGCACCTTAGTGCTCCAAAAGCAACAAATCAAATAGATTGTCTCTCCTTGCAGATTGCTACAAAATAATGTCGTAACAATTTGACCTGTGTTTTCTTCCTAATTTTTTATGTGAAGGAACATCCATGTATCCTCTGTAGTTAGGCCTCTGTTCTGTCCGCTGTAGTTAGTTCTCTAACTCTTGTCAAAACCAATGCCTTCCAATTGACTTCTCCAGTCTAACCCAGGATTATATCTTGCTGCTTTCTGGGCAACTTGGTGTCATTCTTTATAATCCAAAATTCACAGACTTTAAAGTTAAAAATCAGTGTTTGAAAAACCTACAAAAAACCTGACAACAGAAGGACACGTGAAATATTTGCTCAATGCAACTCTGCTTGTGGCTCGTGTCCAGGAACACTGTTCCTGAGGCAGACAACTCCATGCCGTTGTGCTAGAGGTATTTCCCCTATGTGAAATTTGTTCCTTCTAGAAGTCTTGGAAGATTCTTGTGTTTCTTGAACATTCCACAGAGGCAATATCAAAGTTGTAGTTGAAGATGAATGAGTAAAAACTGTTTAAAAGTGGAGAATGTGTTTTTGTGGCAAAGGGATAATCCATAGCACTGGAAGCTTTTATTTCGCGTCCATGACAACTCTGGTTGTTAAGAGTGCCTTTAAAATCTTTTTGTAAACCAGTACTGGCAATATAAGAGCGAGAACTACATGACTAGACATATTTCCAAGGACTGTTAGCTCTCTACTCATTAGCACTTGGTTACCCCTCATTCATACAGAATTGTCCTTAAAGTTGCTAATGCGATTTCTGAGAAGAGATTTATATTTTGATGGCTGAATGCAGACTGAAATGACAATGAAAATATATATATAAGTATTATAGATATACATGTGTGTAAATAAAGTTATTATTGTTGTTTCACTTTCAGCCACAAGCCTTAAAAAGAATATCACATTTAGGTTGCCTAATAACAGGATGCGATAATCTAGAACAACTGCTACTCCTAATGCAAACAGCTTGCAACAATATAGGTCTGGAGCTAGGAACAGACATGCACTTAGCAATAAATTGTGCTGCTCATGAATTAATGGATTACGTAAGTTATTTTCAATATCTATTTTGTTCGTTTTTAAAAGGAATGTAGCTATTTGTTAACATTATTTATTACTACACTGCAAACTCACCTAGAAGCTTCTAACTCCATTTTTTAAGGTAGCAATCAAGCAAACCAAAAGAATTGTCTCTGCATTTATAAATGATGGTTGAATCGGTCCTACAAGTGTAGCAGATATGTTATTGGATTGTGAGTGCAAGGGGACGAGACATGCAGACATCCTTCTGGTAGCTTGATGCAGTGGGGGCAGTGAGAATGCACGTATTCCTCCTCCACAGCTGTACCAGCGTAGTGGTGGTGCACCTTGCGTGGAATAAGGCTCACTGGACCAAGGCAGACCCCCATTACAGCTTGTGTCCTGCCTACAGGAATCTCTGTTACTTTCATGATTTAACTTTAACCATTCAAATGGTATAAGCAAGCCTGCCTGCATCAGCCAGGTTTATTCCTTTTCTCTGTTTATTTATTTAATAAGATTTTTCAGTTCAGTCTGTGTCAAATACAGCAAACTGTTTTAATGGGCAAACACCTACTACGTGCTCTTAACAAACCATCTTCATTTCACGTTACATCTCAGACAATTTTGAATTAAAGTATTAAGCAGCAAATCCTGGTGGGTTTTTTTTTTCATTTCACCACAAGGTATAAATGAAATAATTATCTTCTATCCACCTTGCTTTCAAGGATGAAGAACAAGAAATTATTTACACAAGTATACTTCTGTAATTCCTTCACACCACTTAGATGCTTATTTCTGCATTTTTATTACACTACATCTGTTGTTTTCTTCAAACTACCTTGACCTTTCTGTGTATTTTTACTATGGTATGTGTGTTTACCCACTAATGTTCATCTCATTGTGTATCAACATTCATTTATTTAATTCTTATTTTTCAAGATTTTTATTTGACAAAGTTTATTTATCTCCAGCTGAAGTCTTAAAAGTTCTTGCCCCTTGTTCCAAGACCAATCAGGTTTCTCTATAAGCAGAAAAAGAAACGTCCTGTTCCATTTAATATCTCGTGAGATTTTGTGTATTTGGGTGTACTATAGTGACAAATCTTCCATTATTAATATCTTTTGCGAAAGCAGTTGCTTTCCTGACAGTTTGTGATATCTGCATCGTATACCAGAATGAGCAAAATCTTAACCAATGAATTATCAGTAATTGTGTAACTTTCTGTTATTGAACTGTTAAAGTCACTAAAGCAGTGGGTATTCTGGCAAAGTTTGACAGTGTGCCCTTAATAATCCTCGTACGCTGCAGTTTGTGCTTCCCATAATGATGAGACTAGTTTTAAACTAGTCTTTTTTTTGAAAGGGGAAAGAGGCAAGGAAAGGCAGTATCTTGTTTTTGAGCACTGAGGGTGCACTCCTTTCCGCCACCAGTATTTTCTTTATGAAAATTAGGACAAAAAATTAACTTTTTTTGGAAGTGAAAAGTGAGATTTTTCATGCAAGATTTAATTAAAATGTCAAATACCGCTACCTTTATGATAAAGTTACGTAAAACTGGCAGTGTTGCCTAGAAAATGCTCCCTTGTTTTGGGAATGGTATCTTTCAGAGACTTCGGCATGAGCCCACTGGAACCCACTGTTACTTTAGGCAAAGTTTTCTATAACAATGTGCCGACCACACAGACATAGAGTAAAGTAGACAAGTGAATGTGTCCTTATTGAAGAACAGACAATCCACTGCCTTAATAGAGATACTACTGTCACAAGATCTGTATGCTTATGTTAGTACTCTGGTTTTTAAAGTATTACCTTCCTTATCTTTTGTGCTTTTTACTTTACTTTCTAGGTTAAAGGAAAATATGAAATACTCACTGGAACGTTCAAAAGACCTGATGAAATGGTTGACATGTATGTGGAACTGATTAATAAATTTCCTTTTATTATTGCATTAATAGATCCCTTAAGAAAAGAGGTAAGATACCAGAGTGCAGTCCTTGAAAAACTGATAAAACTGTTAAGTGGCATATCACTGAACTTTTTTCACATTTTTACAAAACATAAAATACGAAGCTTCTGTTTTCAGAGTCTTTAGGCACAAAAATATCACTATAAAAATGTATGTAACCATTCATTTGCATATCTGTAATTGACAATAACTCTAAATTTTTCTATACTTTTGACATAATTCCTGACAGAAAATAATCCTGGCATGAACAGAATATGGTCAGTACCAGTATTTTAAAGAATTACAAGAAAATGGGTTTTTTTTCTGATTCTACTTGCTAAACCACTGTAATTTTTATTACATTTTCCTTCTTATGTAAACAAGTAATTCAGATTATAAAATCTAATTATAAAATTCAAGTGACATATAAATGATATGATATTATATTATATGGGAGAAGCTAAAAATTTGGACATAGTTGTATATTCCTTAGAATCACTCAAAAAAAATTATTGCTGCTATTCTTTATGATTGAGATTTATACCCAAAGCCAGAACAAACCTGTCACTGGCAGCATTGCTCGGCAGAATTTTTAAAGCAGTAGTAAGATACCATGTATTTACCACTGTGATCAAAGTTAGAGGAGTTAATTTAGTGCGGCCGATAGATTACAACAGTAAAGTAGAATACTATTAAGCATGTTATCAAGTTACAGATGGATGAAAGAAACAGATTAAATATTAGCATTTATACATAAGATTAAGTTTCCATGTATTACAAAAAAGATAAAACTTAATTGCAGCAGAACCTACAATTGTAGACCTAGATTCTGCAGTTGCACAACTTAATAAAAATTTGCTCTTGCTGTCAAATTGCACACTTTATCTTCTTTAAAATAAATACATGGGGTTTGTTTTCATGAACAAAACATGAAGACCGTGATTGAAGGGAGAAGCAAAGTGATGTTGTCTGTGAATCTGCTCAGTGCCTGAATCGATAATTCTAAAACAGATGAACTGCAAAATCCATCTGATTTTGTTCTTATCTGGAACTTTAAAAGTTCATTTTTCGAGTATCTGTGTTTACTGTTACCTCACTCTAGTTAGCCTCGGCTCCCTGCACCCTTTCAGTCTGACTCTCTGAATTACCCATGTTCCAAAACAGCAGATTATTCCCCGCTCCTGCCAGGGCTGCAAACTTCCTTGAGAATTCTTGTGAAGAAACATATTTGCAATATGAAAATCTGCAGGAGAATTACAACAGATAGTGAAGTACAGTTTGAAATAGAATACTGTTCAGGGACATGCCTCTCCTCCTCCTCCCCCCTCGCAAATCTACAAAGTTTACCCATGCCACATCTTTGCCTCAGATAATTAGGTCCTTGAGGATTAGCTCTGGTACCAATTCAACAATTCATTGCCAGACAGCAGACCACTTCAGTGCTTAAGTTTAAACATTTGTTCAGGTGTCAGAAACTTCATTTTCACTTACATGTGGGCTTGAAATCCTTACAGGAATGGACCCTTATACAGATTGCAGCTATATAGGTAAAAAAAGCTTGTGTGATCCGCAGACCAAGAATTATTACTGGCAGAATTATTAACTAAAAAAGTAATGTTTTTAATGTGAAAACTTTGTATTCTGTGGACACAAAGAAAGCAAATTAATTCATTAATTTCTTCTCTCAAATTATTTATATATCCTTGTCCTTTATTTATCCTTAAATCTCAGTACGATGTGGACAATGCATTAAAATCAAGAAACAAAGACCCTAAAAAAATGGAGCTTTGCTGGAGAGAGAGCGTTGTATTCTGCTGTTCCTTATGGGTCAGTCTTACAGCTCTGAACATCCTGTCTTGATACGTGTCATTGAGTCTATGACTGCCTCCTGTTTCATTATTTTATATTCAGACAAATATTGTGACACTTAAAATATTAACACAAGAGTGAGTCCTCTGAAGAAAACAATAGAAAATTATTTTATATGCCATTAAAATTAAATAAATCTCAGGAAGGGAATCAAAATAGCAAACTCCTACAGTTAATTCAATTTGAAATATTTTAAACTATACTTGTGTGCAACTAGCTTTGATTAATTCCAGATTAGAATTTACATTTTCTAGCAAAATCTTGAAATCCCAGAAAAATTCTGGTGGTATGTTTTTCTTAGGTAGACGGTTTTAAAATACAGTATAAAATATAATATGTTTATATGAAGGGTACCTTTAAGATTAAATCAAAATTTTTTTTTTTTTTTTTTTTTTTTTTTAATTTTCACCTCCTCTATTAGGGTTTTCATTCAGTTTAGTTTTTTAAACTCCAGTTATTTACTTGATTGTTTATGCAGGACAGACAACAATGGAATCACATCTGTTGTGCTCTTGGTTCCAAGTGTTACCTGATTGCTGAAGATGCTACCACATATATTTCCAAACTTAAAATTGACCAAAACATAAACATACCAACGTGCAGTGGTGTTGTCCTAAAATATATTAACCAAACCAGGGTATCAGACCTCATAGAACTTACTGGACTTCTAGATGGTGAGTAGAGGGGGAAAAAGGCTGACTTTCAAACCCTACAAGTCAATAAATAGTGTTGCTACATCTGTAAATATTACATCTTTTTATGTAATTATTGCCACTTCTAATTTAGGAAGCGCTTGTCAGAAGAAACTAAAATTCATGTTTTGATTCACATATCTCTGTTCAGGAGCTGAAAACAGCATTCAAGGCTTCAACTATAGTAAATTAATACACTGTGGATGCTTTGAGTGTGGGTGCCCTTTGGCACTGCAGCTAAGTGTCATACAGTTAGACATCAGAATTAAACAAAATAAAAAAAGAGGTAGTTGACTAGTCTGAATTTTGACTAATACTAGTATTAATAATTAAGAAATCCAAACAAGCCCAGAATGTTTAAAATTGCAGTTTACATGATTATTGACTATACATTACCGAGCTTTTGTGGTAACAGTGCTAAGAACCTGTGCAGTTTCATATGTAAGATTTGTCTTTGCATCAATTTTTCTTTATTCATTTTTATACGCAAGGAATAGATGGACAAATTTAATATATCTAAGTTCCTTCCTTATTCCTTCAAAAAGCCCAGAATCGCTATATCAAAGTGAGTAAATAGCAACTTAAAGATTTCATTCAGTCATGATGGTAAACTCTCTATAGTGAGGAAAAATCATTACTATAGTAAGGAGCACATTTAAAATAAATAGAACAGCCTCCTAGCCTGTAGAATACATTACCAGACAGATCAACTGGAGACAGAAATTAGGATAGGATGTTAGATATTCCCTTAACCATGCTGAAAATAAAACGTAATGTTAATGTAGCAAACTACTATAGTTTATATCCTTATGAGGTGGGTTTCCTTGGTTTTACTCCTGTTTGTATTTAAGCTTCGATAGCCCAAAGGTAAAAAAGAATGAAAAGTCCAAGCAATTTCTGTGTCGAACATACAAAATATACACTAATGAAGGTTTTACACTCCCGTTATATATAGGTCAAAGACATATTACCATATTAGGAAGTCCAGATGGAGAATCTTCTGATGATAGCCTTGTGGATCTGGTAAGTATTGAAAGCTGTTCAATTGCAGAATTGCCAGAACACTGCTTTTAACATGAACTATTTTTTAAGGAGAAAGCCTGTTTCCGCTTGAGAAAGAAACAACGTTTTACAAAATGGGCTTTTTCTAGAGAGTTGCTTTTTTTCCCCACAGAGAGTTATTCTTTGAGTTTAAAGAGAACACACAGGAAATTTGCCAAAGCAAGGAGTATATTCAGAAGTGTGTATGATCTATTTGGTTGCATTAGTTTATAAAAAAAATGTGAGATACTTAAAACATTTCTAAGTAGTAATAATATTTTAGGCAAAAATTCTTAACACTAATATATTTAGTCTTTTTGTATTAAAGCTACATTTGCAAATAAAATTTCGTTTCATACGCCAGTGAAAATTATTGTTTGCATCCGACAAATCTTTCACTGAGAGATTTTATTTCTATTTAAAGGAAGGTTTTTATCTGTAGAAAGGTAAGAGTGTTAAATTAGAAGTAGGATACCATGTTTAATAATTAAGAAGGACTTCACTTCCCGAACCGTCTAGTTTTAAAATACGCACTTTTTCGTTTAAGGCTGTTGGACTGGGTGCCAGGTTTATCAAGTTGGGAGGTCTTTCCCGCGGAGAAAGGGTGACCAAATACAACCGCCTTCTTGCTATAGAGGAAGAACTGGCCAAGAATAGAACGCTACGTATGAGCTTCTTTCTTACTTTGTTTTCAGCTTGCAATGAATGCGAGAACAAAGATTGGAGGGAGAATGATTGAAACTGCACCACAGGAGGGAAGTGAAATCAAAAGACTATAACTAAGCGCTGACAAAAAGAAACTAGGATAGCACTTGCCACAATGTATATTGTTGTCCTAATGGATTATCTGTTTACTGAATGTTAAAATAGACCCCTTCTTGAGGAGTAGCCTACATTAAGCTTTTTTCCAGAATTAATTGGTTGGAGTCTTGAAGCCCACGGTGCAAAAGGAACAAAACAAAAACCACGCATATAACACGCCGAAAAGCTGCCAAAACGGAATTTTAGGCCAAATACCCTACCTCCCTCAAGCCCCTAAACATATATTGCTAACAAAACTTCATTTCACAACCCTCTTTTGTGTGTTACATTTCCAGCAAAATGTGTTTGGAAAGCTACAATTGCACGGGTAAGCACTAAATAAAACCCAAGAAAACCCGAAGTTGACTATGCACATTCAGCCTTAGCCACTTGTATGCATCTGCCTGCATTTCAGGATCTGCATCTTCTTTTTAGCTCTACACTGTTAAATGCTTAACAGTTCATTAGAACCACTTCTCACTTGTTCAGGTATCAATCAAGACAGAATAAAGGCATACAGTCTGAAGGGGAGGCAGAGACACAAGGAGAGGAAGAAAGGAAGGAAAGGGTTTGCAAGAATTTATTATGCCTAAGAAAAAGAAAAATGAAGGAGAATTAAGTCATTTTACCCTCTTGTTTCTAATCATTTGCAATCTTCTATACATAGGACAGCACCACTTGACATGCACACTAGAGAACAAAGTTTTTATTTTAAAAAAATTGTTATTGAAAATATTCTGTTTTCGAAATCTCCCCCTTGCTCATCTATAATGGTTGTAAAAAATAGAAACATAGACAGAAATTCTTTTTTGCTAAGACAGTAGTTTCACAGAATGCATTTTTCAAAAACAAGACATAATTATAAAGAGCTGTGAACTTTAACTGCCTCAGCAATATTAATGTATTCCCTATTCAAATGGCATAGTGTAAACAAAGGGCTTGAGTTTGACAAATATTTAAACCTGTATCTCATAAAATGAAATAGCAACAATTCCAGAAGCCGTTAATAGTTTGGCAGAAATAAAATCCAGTAACTAAATCAACAGCAGGGATATACTGAGATAGCATGTCTGAGCTGCATACCAAACTCTTCATTTGGCTGGGCTGTGAGCTACGGAATACACTGGAGAGCTGAGAAGAGAGGACTCTCTAAGTCGCTCGTAGCTGGGCAGTGACACTGACCCCTCAGGAGTCCCCCCCAGGAGGGGGCACGCAGCTGGGCCCAGGAGCACCGTAACAGCCGGCGCCCTCGGCTCTCCTGCTGCCTTGCCCCCTCTCGCTGGGAGTAATTTGGGTTGCGCAGAAGGCTTTGCCTAAGTGCAGCCCCAATGCCGATGCTGTGTTTCAGCCACCAGATTCACCCGGAAGGCGCGTGTGAACTGCTTGCAAGCTGAATCGGACTGGCCATCCCTTTACTAAAAAGTGACACGTACAGCTGAGACATACTCGGTGATGGGGTGGGCACTGTGTATGTGGCAAAACGGAATTAGGTGGTGAGGTTAGGGAAGAAGGGGTGTCCCAGAATTGGGAAAAATAGCAGCGAGAAGACAGGTGAGGTGTTAGTTACAGGAGCAACATCTGAACATGGGCTTACATGAAGTTGTTAAAGGCTGGGGCAGAGAAGAGGCACGGTCAGCCGATGGGAACTTTTGCAAGCGCACCAGTGCAGAGGAAGATGGGTGTTCAAAAAAAGGGCAGCAAGGTGCGATGATTAGTGAAGAAGGGAATGCAATAAATATCCCGGCTCAGGCTGCTGTGCAGCATGCCCTAATCCTGTAACCAAAGTGCAGGGCTGTTGCTCCTTTGTTTCTAAGGACCAGACTTCTAAAGGTGTTTAGAGACTCTTGGAAGCATCATGTGGCATTTAAAAAAAATCTGAGTGCACCAGAGAACATTACAAGAAACCGGATTACAGCAAACATGAGTTTCTTTTTTCTCTTCTATTTCAGGTGAAGCAAATCTTGAATTTATTGCTTTTGCTGAAGAATCACAGCCAGAAAAACAAATTTCTGATGTACTTCCTCCCCCAAAGCAGGATTCGTTGCCTCCACAGCTCTCTCAGCCAGCCCTGCAGGTTCGCAGCCTGCCTGCTCAGCTCCCAGAGAACAGCACACTGACCTAGGTTGTCAACATTAACTTTTGGATAAATTTCTGAAAAAAACATTCTAGTAAGAAACTCATATATTAACTATTCCTTAATCCATTTCTTTTCAAGCACTTTGGCTAAACGTTTTTAAAAGCATTCAGATACTAGCTTCTCTTTTCCCAGGAGAGCATTGCTTTCAGCTGAAACCAAGTTAACTGAGCAGTGGCTATAGTTTGAAAATACCACAAAATTCTGTGCTGTATTTACAAACTGACAAAACAAATACCTCTGTGTTAAGTCCAAAACTAAATGTTTGTTTTGGGAAAGTGGAAATCTCTCTCCATACAAAGAGCAAGCTATTGACAAAGAGTAAAAAAAAAAAAAAACATTTTACAAAAAACAAAGGCCTTGACTGTTACGCTGCTCCATCCCCCACCCGCACCCTCAATGCTGCTCTTAGATCTAGCCTACAAGGGAAATTTTGCTCCAGTTCTAGCTAGCTAGCAATACAAGTGCATCAGCGCAAACCCCAAATGTAGGGCACAAAGCCGTCACTGGCATCGCTAGGAGGCTTGCTTCAGTCGGAGGCAGGGAATAACAAGTCAATTTCACAAGGTCTGGGAAACTTGTCAGGAGTCTTTTTAATAAGCAACAGTGAAAAGATAAATAAATAATTTATGTCCTAGGTAACAAACAGTTTAAGTAAAAGACATACTTCTTAAAAACCTTCTGGGGTTTGTATAATTTGAACATATAATACAGCAGCAATAATTTGAGGAAAAATACATATATAAAACATTGCATTTTAAATTCAGTGTAACACATACCCAAGTGAAAAATTAACCACCAGAACCAACCTCCCCCCCAGAAATGAAGATATCGATGAGAGACAAATTTCCCCAAGTTTAGGAATTATATGTAGTTCAGTAATTGGATCAAGTCCAAGATTTTCTTAGCAAACATGCAAAAAACACCAAAAAAGATGTGAAACCAGCACACTCGTTACTATCACTTTATTTTTAGGAAAAGCACCAGACAGTTGCATGCAGAGCCAAACCAACAAACTCAGAACATTCATCCTTCAATACTATCACTGTTTCAAATCATTAAATAGAAAATAATCCAAGTGCATTCAAGTACTTGACCACCCAATTTCAGTTACACCGATCTTTAGGTAAATCCCTGATTACATTTGTTGGTTCACTATAAAAGAATGAGATACTGTGTTGAATTTAAGAAGAGACTACCATGGAATGTGAATTGGCAGTGGAGCAAATCAATTGTGTACCTATTTCACTGTCTTCATAGGAAATAAGGGCTGAGGGATACTGGGATTTGTGTCATCAAATAGAGACATCTGAAGTGTTATCTAATAAAGAAATTAATGCCACTGGTGTGTAGCAGGTTCAAAGCAAAGCCTTATTTGTTAGTGTTGCGAGATTTCAGCTGGAAGTGCTCAAAATGTTGATTCCAAATAACTTGCAATCCTAGAATGACTGAATCCCAAAGGTACTCCGTACTCACGAGAGCCTAGGGTAACTTATTTTTTGCAGCAGCAAATACAGACTGCTGTTGCAGCAGTTCCAAACTTTGCTATGCAACATTGAAACAAAAAACAGGAGGTACGTCCTCCTTTGAAAAGCTTTTCATCCACATGAGAGCACCAATCTCAACCCATGAACTTCTGACTTTGGCCATCGTTACCAAAACTCTTGGTACCAAAATGACATGCTGCACTGCCTCTGCTTTTCAGTCTTTGGGCTAGCTGTCCACTGGGGAATCTGAACTGAAACATAAGTGTTATGCTTGTGCTTTTAATTTCCTCAAAAGAGCGTGTGTGGAGACAGCAGTACGGAGACCTACAAGATCTTGGTTTAAGTAGATATCAAAATATTTTTAAAGCAATGTGTCTAAAACCTGATTTTTCAATTATTAGTAGTAGCCCCCATACTAAAGCTGATGTGTGTGTAATCACCTTCATAGGGTCAAACCCAAACCTGTCCAGTTCAAGAGGGATGCAAGGGGCTTCCGGCAAGCTTTAGAATGGACCTTTAACAAGGTACCTTCTTAACAAAAGAATAATTAAAAAAGCCTTTTCAAATACAGTTTTAAAGAAAAAGTAACTGACAATAGCTAAGAAAATACTAACCCTACCTGGGAAATTAAAATGGGAAAGGGATTTTGAGTGATACATAGTTATTTAACACTTTAATGCATGTAACAAAACTGCATATGAAAGACCATTTCAATCTATTATCGAAAATGGTTTGGAGTACAGACCGTAGCCCCTAGTAACACACCTAAGCAATTTACATGTCCAGATAAGGATTCCCGAAAGTTACAGCCTTTCAGAACAGCAATTAACAGTTAGAACTGTCTGTTTCTTTTATTTTCTCAGCATTCGTTTCTTTATGCGGCGGCTTGCTTTTTTGTTCTTCGATTTTGTTCTGATTCAGCGTGTTTTCAGACGTCTGATCCCCACTGGTGGAAACAGGATCTAAAACTACAATGGATTCCGTCTCTTTTTCACTGCTAGAAGCTTTTCTTGTAAATTCCGTATGACTAGTTGGTCTAAAGGAAAAAGAATAAATATATGAATACAGATAAGAGTTCACATATTTAGGAGAAAGAATATAAACACACAGAAAAGCATTTCTGTTACTAGTAGCACGTATGACCAGTACAGGACTACTAAACTAGTGAAGAGATTTCTAGATTTACAGCTGTTACATACAGATTGTAGTTCACAAAATGCAGCAGTCACATTACCTCTCCTGGATCATCTGTTAAGCTAGCAATGGAAGGTATTTAACAGGAAAAACAAACTTATAAAGCAGTGAAAAAATCCCTAGACTATGAAAGAATCAGTTTAAAGTCTTAAGAATTTATTTTCTCTCTGCTCATCTCGGAGCTGGATTTAGGTTCCCCCATGTCCAACAGGGCAGTTGCACCCAGAGAAAACGCTACCAGTTCCCGTAGCCTGTAGGCTAATGGTCCTGCGGCCTGAAAGGAGAACATGGCTTCTTCTCCACACCTGCATCCCAGAGCAGCTTGCACAGGGCTTTCACTGTACCACACTCTACCGTATGACAGGGAGGTAGAGGCAGCGTAACCAGATTTTCCGCCGTGGCTCAGCACCAAGAGGCTGCTAGTGGTCTCACTGGGAGCAAGTGCAAATGATTTCTGAGAATTCACCGACTGGATTTGCTGAAATACAGAGGGCATTAGACCTACATCTTGTACTGCAGAAATGGGGTTACGTCTTGATTGCTTGCAGCGCCGGGATTCTTGCGGGTAAAAAGCCCTCTGAGCGGGGAGAGAGGAAGGAAAGGTCAGAGACACCAGGGTTATTTGTCGAGGCTGGCATCACGCTATAAACACTGAAAGCACTTGTCTATATTCAAAAGCTTGTACTAGTGTTGAAAACGTGCAGGAAAATCCTTAGATTAGCTAGAATGCACCAGCAGAGAGCGAGGCAAACGCTGGGAAAGCACGACCTGAACAAGTGGCAGATCCTATGCCATCTTGACGCTGCTGTATGGGCAGACAGGCAGCTTACAAGCATGAGTTTATACCTCCTCCACCGTCCTTTCCAGAGCCTGTTGGCCCTGTGCGCCTGAGGGCATGTAACCAGGCATGCTTAGAGGGCAGTCACAGGCACGTACTCCGCCCACCTTTAGGCAGGGCCTTACACAATGGTATGAACACCGTATAGATATCCGCACCAATACAGCTACAACCACCAAACTGGACAGGTGCAAAAATCCTTAGCGCCAGAAGGTCCTACGTGCACCAGTGGGCGTGCGGCCCTGCGCTCCCGGGAAGCCTAACTGTAGAGCTGCTGAATGCAACTGCGTTTGCTAGTCCAGAGCCTTTTTTTTATTTTGTTGGGTTTTTTTAAAACATTTTCATGCTTACTCATAAGGAACGGCCTTCTGTACTGCTAAGATAACACCCTTGAAAGGAAAAAGTAGAATCAACCGGAAGCCAGAGAAAGAAATTCAGCTACTGGATCCATCTGCTCTGAACTGCCTTTTATTGTGACAGTCTTTGTCCTAGAGAAAATGACAAGGAAAAAAGAGGTCACCCCACTCAACAATTAAGACCGTGGGGCGGAGAAGGTACTGGCTCCCACCTGACGGGGAGAGAGTAAATGTACAGGTTAAAAACAAATAAATAATCACAGAAACAACAGTTGTTGCACTTTCCATTTCAGAAAAAATTCACTCAGCTTGCTACTGAAGCGCTGGATATAGCGAATGAAATTCCATGTTCAAGCTTTAATTACAAGAATTGTCTCTAACATTAGAACTTTGGTATAAGTTAATTAATGCAGAAATTGGCGCTAATAGATACAGTTTCAGACTCATTTGATTATCATCAGAAGCTAGTGATTTCATAAGGAACATAATGCTTATTTTATGCAAAAGTTGCCAATCATTCCAGAAAATACGAGGTGCGGTATTTTCAATGTTACAGCAAATTAAACTTTTTAAAGCAGCGTAACCAGAAGAGGGTTATTTTAAAAAGTGCTACCTCTGAAAAGCTGATTGCCCAACCCTATAAAAATGGTGAAAGCCATAAATGCCAAGTTCATTTTTATTTCGCTTTGGAGGTAACTATCTTTCAAATCCCAACAGCTGGACTATTTAATACAATCTGGTGAATCAAAGTATAATTCTTCACTGGGCTCACAGTGGGGAGTCTGCATTAGTGTATGGCAGCATTCCAACAACTGATGCACAGCCAAACGCTCTGAAGTCTGTTTCATTTATAACAAAAATGGATAAAACGGCAATCATATTTACCACCTTCAAAGGACAGAAAAATGAAAGATGTCGATATAAAGTAGTTTAACGGAGAAAACCAATGATTAAATCAGCGTTTCAAGCATAAAAATAAGAATTACTATTCAGACTTCGTTGTACTAGCATTCCCTTCTTCAAGTCCTTTACACTGTTTGCAGCACCAGCCTGACAGCGCTGCTGTTACAGCTGAGGTATTGTTAAAAATTATTAACCCTATTTATCAGGTATTCATAGCTCTTTTTCCATAGTTTGTCAAGAGCAGAATCCAGACATAAGAAAGTTTCAGTGCAAGAATGAACATAATTTTGGTGCTCCCTTTCAAAAAACAGGTTTTACTGCTACAAATAAAGCTGGGAAAAGCAATTAGTACAGATATAGTTAGCCACAGTTTTGAACAATTACAAATTTGTCCAGCCAAGGTATTTGCATTTAGCTCTATGCAAAGCTCTTCCCTCATTAAGATTGTTAATGTTGTTATCAGTATTCTTGTTATTTGTCCAACTATATATTTAAGCCAGAAATTGAGAACCCAGTTCTATTGTACTCATTCATACATAATTGTTCATAAGTTTGTGTATATTTTTATGGCTAAACACATAAAATCTGTACTGTGAAATCCAGATTTAGATGATAAATGCATTTTTGTTTAATTGCATGGGATATGCAAAGTCCCATGCAGTACTGAGGACTGGTTGTGATAGAAGAGTATCAAAAGCAATATATTCCATTATATGTAACTATAATATATAACTATTCTATAGTTACAGAAGCTACAGAAGGTGTAAAAGTAAAGGGTTATGCCTGACGGGCCGTCTGTGAAGTAGTACTGCTGCGCCCTTTGTAAATAATTTACAGTAGGAGTACAAAAGGACAAACCAAGGATCGGATTTGTCAACTGAGACTCAGACTTTGTTTCCGCTGGTTAATATTATAACCTTGGTATTATTTAACCTTGCTCCATGCTCTATTCATGAAATCATTATAGTATGTTTCCATTAGAAACCAGAATTTTACATAAATATCATGGAAAATTTTAATGGATGAAGTCCCTTCCAATTTCCTAATGGTATGTAAAAGCAGAATGCTAAAGGAAACCATTCAAGGAAAACACTGTAGGAAAATCCACGTTTATTACAGCGTATTTAGAAAACACTGGCAAAACTCTATTCCAACAAAGACTGGTTTTGCAAGTACATAGTATAAACGTGGGAGACTCCATGTAGATACTCTGCCTGGTATCTGAGATGGTGTGAATGAAGTCATTTCTGCTACAAAAGCCAACACTAACATGGCATCAAATTAGTGTACTTGGTCTTTTCAGCAAGCTCCCTAATCGAGGATGCTGAAATAGCTGTCGTCTTTCTTCAAAGCAAAACTGCTTTCAAAACCAAAATAGAACTCCACCACTACTATTCCTTACTCACCAAAACATGAGATTTGAAGTATGAAACGCTAATTTGACAGTTGTTTGCCACCAGTTGCTTCTTCATAACGCTTGAAAACCATGCCTGCATGTCAGTTATAGCTTGCTATTCGGCTAACTACCGCCCACCCTGACCCCAGCATTCCCATTTTCCTACAAGATCCCTGTAACTGAGGACAAACATCACTCGTGCGACAAGGTTCATACTCCAATCTCTATGTCCTGTCCAAACTGCCATGCTAGGAGGGTTTGCCAAGTAACAGCAGCTCAGCTGTCCTGCCTCTGACCCAGACTAACCAGCCCGTGGTGTCAGCCTGTACAGGAGAGAGGGTGTCAGCTCGGCAGAGTGCCACCGTGGTCTGTCTGTTGCATGCCAGACCACAAGAGGTGAGTCAATTTTATCCTCAAAAACTTTTACCGAGAATAAAAGCCAAGATGTGTTTATTAAATATTTCAGAATTTTTAACAAGGCAGGGGAATACAACAGACAGGACCAAAGGCTAATACTGAACAACAGTAAAAAATACACCAATTCCAAGTCTTGAAAGTCTTCAATGAACAAAAATTCCATCACACTACAGCATTTGTCAAAAGGAAATTACGGGGAATACGAACAGTGACACTAGCGAATTAGTCCGCTGGTTACCTCCTCTGACAGTACCAGTACTAGACATCTGTGAAGAAAGTGCAGGAAACCTTCTCCATTTCAGGAATGCCCCTGCTAAATCTAGCTGAGTAGAAAGGTGGTCAACATAGCAGCAAGCAGAAGGGAACTGCAGACAATCTTTAGTATGCTGGATCAAGCCATAGGAAATTGTTCCCATTTTTAGGTGCTTTTTTGAAAATGCTCAAAAAGATTGGCAAATTCATTTAAATGAAGAATCTCGGAGAGCTTCTACCTGCACTGAGAGCACGCACAAAAGGTACAGTCTAAGAAAAACGTGTGACAGTAGCTTTTAAAACGGTTAAAATTGAGGAGACCTCAAACTTCCAGAACATCTCATTGTTTTCTTCATTTGTGGTTCAAACTAAATTGCCCACCTTCAAGCTGCACTAGAAAGCCTTTGCAGTTCTGTCCAGCTGAGGCTGAGCTGCTTCCCGCAGAGCTGGTAGATGATTCAGGGGTACTAAGATTACAGCCAGGAGAAGGAGGACAAATCCTTTAATTGTATAAAATCATCAGATTAAGACTAACCCTCCCTGTGGTTCACTCCGTTAGCAGAGAACTCTGCTGCCCAGAAACAAAATGTTTACAAAGTGCTGGGGAAAAAAAAAAAAATCCCCCAAAACCCAGGGGCAGAGCCAGACACACCTTTCCCTTCTGTGTCTACACACCGCAGGGAGTCACGGGAACTTTCTTTGCTCCCAGGGGAACTAAATTGTCACCTATTCTCTTCTAAGCAATTGTCACAGAATTACACTCATGCTGGGTTAAACATTTGGGAAGAGATTTGCAGAGGAAGTTACCTGAATACTGAGGTAAGGCCTCCATTTCTCTATAGGACACACATTATTGATGTCTTCCCCTCAGCACCACCTCAGCGAAACTTCACACATTCCAAATCATCTGCTTAATGGCTTCAGACCCTTCTAACAATCTCCTGCACTGAAATAACACCTCACCTAGTGGTTCGAAACCCAAATTTTTCTTCTGAATTAATTTCTCTGAGCTGTCATCACTTAGTTTGATGGCGGGGAAATTTCAGAATCAACCCGTATTTGTCGATGTTACAGCCCTTTTCCACAATCCCTCCTTTGGCAACTCACACGAGTGGCCCAGCTGATTCAGCTGGGGGCCAGTGCTTTGGTAACACTTAACCCCAGGAGTAACCGTATGACATGCGGAGTCCTGCTTCAACCAAAGACTGAAATTCCTCACCCCATGCGTATTTAGGTTAGATTGTCACTGACTTGGGGGCGGGGAGGATCCAGGATTTTACTCAGTGAGCTGACTTCTCTCTATGTATTGTTCACAGACACATTTTCAAGACTGGGTCTTTTTCAAAGGCGTGACCTTCTTTCTCCATGAGAACAGGTGTGCTCAACTGTTACTCAACGTGAATAAAGAATGATGAATAGGGCTGTTCGCATTTAAATGTCTGTAAGTATTACCTCCTCCTTCAGATTACAAGCCTTAGTAATTGGATGGTGCAGCAAAGAGAAATAGCTCATGCACAACTATTCCTAAGGTTTTCTATAGGAAGCTGTACATTAAAATCTAGGTGAAGAAAAAAAGAATACATACTGCACTGCAAGAGACACCTGGTAATTATGAGACATGCAATCCTTTACTGTGCTATAAAAAATTTGCTTGGCTGCTGCAAGCAGTTGAAGCAGGTCACACCTTTGTCAGATTTCAAGGAATTGCAAATGATGAGACAGCTGCATCCTTTTACCTCAGGTATGAATAAGGAGAAGAGCTGCCACAATAAATCTTTTGTATGCCTTTGTCATTTAGGGTATCTGGTCAAAGCAGCATATTGTTTGTTTAGTTAACACGGTCTACTTTAGGAAATAGTGTGGTGCAACAGGAGCAGACATGTAGAGGGAAACAGCCCGTGCTTCAGACCGATGTCCTCGTAACACACGTTTCAGGGGGGTTATTCACTGAACTAGCTCTCGTGTGGCCGCCGGGGCAGCCACTAAAGGCTGGATCACGTCTTCTGGTTTAGTTTCACTCATCCAACGAATCCAGGGATCCAGTTTATGCACTAAAGACCTCTCCAGGATACACATCAAAGCATAGCAAATGGCGACAATCGGGAGATTTGCTTCAGAAGTGCTCTGCTGATCCAAACTAAACTGCTAGTATAGATGTACCCAGGGAAGCCCATAAAACTGCCTGATTACAGAGCCAAGAAGTCAGACATGTTAGACAAATGAACTTCCTTCTGAAGTCTGCTTCAAATGAGCCCTGTTTCAAAACAGCGCTTACACACCTTGGAGTCTGGAGGCTGCTTCTACCAACCTTTGCTGCAAACAGTACCCAGGAGAAAGAAGAAAAGTAATTGCACTTCAACATGGTACGAAGCATCTTTATTTCTGCTCCTCCCTGCCAGCCCAGCGGCAGAAGAGCATGAGAGCCCCAGCGCCTTCTCTCTCGCTGGAAAACCGTCCTCAATGATGGGCCTTTCCAATTAAGCAGGTTTACACCAGTGACTCGGTGCAAAGAAGCCCTGCAGCACTAAGGAATCTGGCCCACCACATTTGTTTTAATGCTTTAAACAGATAAATTAGAGTGAAATGTGTCTTTTAGGATGTCACTGAATAGGCAAGCTGAGAAATAAATTGAGCTTCACATATGCTTTTATAACACATAACAACTGTGACTGTCAACACAAGATCCTTTTCACTGTCAATTCACCACGCATTCTGCGAGACCTTGGGGCATGCAATTATTTCATTTCCTTTCTTGTAAATGCAATTTCCACTTAGTTTGGTGGAATAAAAGTAGACAAAAGGTGGTAGGAGTTGCTGTATTTTCTAATTAAGGTTATCTGTTGAAAATTGTAGAAATCCACAAACTACAAACACAGTATTTTTCAGGAACAACCTCACCTTTCTGACAGGGTAGCAGTTCAAGAAAATGCAATGGCACTATTCATGTCAAATTAACTGTTCGACAAATCATCATCTTTCTGATTAAATTAAAATGAAGATTATCTAGATCTTCTATCTAGATACTTAAATGAAATAAAAGGGGAAAATACATATGATTGGAAAAGGCATTCTGCTTTTAAAACTCAGTGTGAATTAAATAAAACTGTGGGGTACAAAAGGAAGTTGGGCTCTTTATCCATTCAAAAACAAATTATAAAAGTACCTGCAGGAGCGTGAAGTAAATATCAGTTCATAAAAATAGATGCGAACTGAATTTCCAGCTCATTTATCGTGGCTTACTCCTTTGAACCAAGCAATGGAGACTTGCTAGAATTGGTACTGGTGGTATTTTTTAACTGATAGAGCAGGAAAGCTGCTTAATTAGCCATGATTACAATATTCTGCCGATCTGATTTGTCTCATCTATTTCCTTTTCTTGAAGTGACAAACTGACAAACAACCTGGCAAGGGAACTGAAGCAAGTGCACAGCCTCATTTCAAAAGGAGCTTGGTATTGTTGTAAACCAAACCAATCCTGCACGGGATCTGTCTGAAATAAATATTTCTGAAGCAGGTTTAACTCTTTGATGCTTAACTGGCACCTTGGGTCTTCAATCTGTTGTGACGGAAGATTCTTCTGCCCATCTGTGCAAATGCAGCACTAACTGTATTTTTTTTTTTTTTTTTTTTTTTTAAAAGAATCTTAATCTTTAGATTTCCAGGTAATTCAGAATTTTTACCAACAAACATTTAAGAGTAATAGTCAGGACTTGTTTCGGTCCAACAGAAACTGCCCTGCACACCTGCATACAGACCAATATGACTTACATGATTCTATTTTAAAAAATATTTTAAAATATTGTGCTAGAACTACCTTTTTTAAAATCAAGAGGTAACTATATAACTATCATCCCTCTTCTCTTCAGGATATGGAAAAAAACCTCAACCTTGCTATTCCTCAAAAACTCTTGAGTTCTTTTTTTTTTGTCAGAGAAGATGAACTTTTTTTTTTGAAGAATGTTCACAGATTTTGCAGGAAAAGAACTTTATTACAGAGAATTCGGTTTCTACTTCCACATGAGACTGCAAATATTTGAGGAGTCAGTGGTAAACAGCTGCAGACTATGTATTTATCCTGTTAACCAAAACTGATATTAAATCACTTTCAAAATGGACCAGCTAAACAGATCTGGTACTAAAATATATCTAGAAATCCATATTCTACTTACTGTAATGTAGGCTTGGAGCCCGTGACACCCTTAAGCTGGTTAGAGACAGGACCTGAGTCGGGTACTTTGGAACTGAATTCTGTCTCCAGGTCTTTCTTGTTCAACGCTGTTTGTGCAGCACTGGCTCCCGAACCTAGCACAGGCAGAGATTTTGATTCTGATGTGGCCAAGATTCCAGTGGGACCTAAAACCCAAAGAAAGTTTAATGCTTCTGTTATCCAGATTGACTGGTCTAGAAACAACACATAAGCACAGCAGAATTCAAGCTAACTGCAGAAATCAAAATGGAATTTTAACAAACAGCTCCAGTGCATGGAGAGCATCAAATACCGTACTTGCAGCTTCTGCTCTCCCCCGCAAGATTAACCCAAGCAAGGCTTGCTATATTGACACAGTCGTGCACTCAATCCCCTTGCCTTATGGGATGGTAAGTCCTGCTGCCCACACAGCACTACCGAGTCACAACTTGCCAGCGCTCTCCCAGCCTGAAGAGCAGCTGGAGCAAGAGCCAGCCCAATGACAAAAAAGCCTGTTCTCGTACTAATGAGTAGTCAGTGAACTGTCTATCTACAAAGTCCAAGCTAAAACCATACAGTGACATTAAAACCAGCCACATCCGCAGCGACTATGGCATGGACTTACACTTGCACAGACTGTGTTTCTAACCAGGCAGAACATCAACAGTTACTATCATCATCTGTAAGGAAAGCATAGCTTAAAAACTGCAGACCCTTGCTCTGCAGAAGAGGTTAATTCAAGCCGTTAGTCCTAAACCCTCATTTCTCTGGTTACCATTACTTTCAAGGGTATTTTCACGGTACACTGAGACTATTAACTCCAATAACAATGTCTGAGCTCCAGGCAGGACCGAGGAACCTGTGTATATATGGCTGTGTGCGCAGAAAATCCTGACAGAGGCATCTCTTGGAGAAAATGGGGATGAAAAGCGACAGGTGCAACGGGGAAGTGAGTCACTGTAGAAGTAAGCAGGGTTCTCCGTAATGGCTGAAATGGCAATGGTCTGGAAGAGAAAGTAAAGCTTCAAGAGTCACTTAATGCAGGGAGAGGAAGAAGACTACGAAGGAGTCCAGCCACTTACTGCCACTGTCCTGGTCAGTGGTCACTTTCCGGCGGCGCAGAACTCGTTCCAGCTCTGTTTCACTGCTGTCTGTTTCAAGGGACTTCAAGCTTCGGGAACTAGTGGATTTGTTCAATGTTTCCTACAGCAAGAAACAGGCCTGAAAAGCTCTCTGAGGATATATTATGCCTTGCCAAACCTCCCATATGCACAATGCGAGAACCTTTTAAACAGCAGAAAAGCAACTGCAGTTCTAGACCAGTGTGCGAAGCTCCCTCTTTAGTACAACAGAGAGCATCTGGGGCTTGGCTCACCACTCCTCCCCTTACTTGGATTTCCCAATGTAGGGATTAACCATACTTACCTACACCTTAGAGGGTTGATATCAGGCTTAAGAAAGATGGTCTGGATCATTAATGAACAAACTCTGATGTTTGCAGGGAACTGCCAACTTCCTCCATCTTAATATTTAAAGGATCTCGAAAAACCGCTAGAGCATTATCATGCCCATAATTAACCTCTATTAGCAAAAAGCCAAAGATCCATATTTTACCGCTCCAGCATATTTTATATTTTAGCATGGTCCTGTGTTGCTGCATCCTGGTGTGTACACATACCTGCAGAAGTCAGTATGCACTAGCTGCAACTGCAGCATGTTATTATATCCTATAATCTAGCTGATCTGGCATAAACCTGAGCCTATGTCCACATACTTCATGGTTTCTCTTACATACAGGATTAGACCTCGAGTTGAAATGGTTTTTTTACATACAAAATAGAAATCCATGCTATTACTGCCTTATGCCAAGGTTAGTATTTTGTATCAGCTAAGCTGCAAATCCAGCAGCACTTTTCTTAAGGAATTTTTTTTTAAAAAAAGGCTTCGATCAAAGCCTGAAACCTCCCAAAATTGCCCACATTTTAACATGCACATAGTGCATACTGCATGCATTTCCCAACTGACAAGAATCAGTTACTAGATCAGGCACCCACTTGACTGTAAAATTTCCCCAAAGCACTTACAATGCAACTGAAAATTTGGGACCCATGTACTATTTCATTCTCCCCGAGTCCTGCCATCTTTAGGAATCCCCAGGAATCCCGTTTATTCAGCCTTCCAAAACGTGTCATATATTTATCCAGAGCATAAATAACATATTCTTAACATCTTTTGTTGACAAGCACGTAACTTCTGAGCAGAAATAGCAAATGACAAAAAGAAATGGCATCGCAAGTTCCAAAAGCTGTACTACTTTCAGCTACTAATTCTTCACCCCCGCCCAAAACTTAAAGTATTTTCTTTGGCAACTATTTGAAATTTAACTGAGCAGGTACATTATTAATGAGTAGTATGCTCCAGATCTGTACAAACGTACACGTACGAAAGCAACTTGTGCAATGGAGTCACTCAAACTCTGCAATTTACAGAACATAAATGTGTTTTGTTTGTAACAATTATATGGAGATCTACATGAAATGCATAATTAGCATCGTAACAACAAATGTTTACTCCATCACATCCCACCCCCATGTTTGTTGTCTGACTGTGCATAATGATTGGTCTCAAGAACAGACTGGAATTGGATTTTATATAGCTTGTCTTATACTGCAAATATCCTGAGGGCTCAAAAGCAACAAGCTAGATACAGAAGTACAGTGACTGTAGGTTTGTTTCTGCTCCCTCTGAAGTATGTAATCAAGTCTCCCCTGATGTCAGCGATACAGTGTCAAAGAAAGAAAACAGCCATTAGAAAACGAAAGGACCTTCGGCAGGATCGTTAAGTCCAGCCCTCACTGGTCCAAACAGCACACCATACCAAACTATCCATACACTTACGGAGTTCCATTTAAAACATAATCTCCGTGTTGCATTTTACTCCTTTTCTATTTACCTCCACATTTCATTATGTGTCCCTCTAATTAGAGCTCGGCATTAAGGTCTGGAGGCTCTCTAGATCACTTCTTCCCTTCTTCCCCTGCTTTCATGTGACTGGCAAACAGTAAGTTTAACATGTCATTGGTGCCACACTCGGGATTTTAAAATCACAGCACAGGCTGCGGCTACACTCTTTGCTGTACTGTCTTGCACCACCCAACACAATACTGAAGCTATTTTTATAAAGGCTGTTCAGGTGCTATCATGGATGATTAGAATGATTAGCCTTACCTTCTGTGGAGTGGACGTGAAGCATTTTGCTTCAATATGGGCAGAATTTCACTGTTTTTCACCTTACAAAGGCAAAATTTCACCTGATGTGCCAAAGTTGCACTTCAACTTTAAAAGCTTCAGGGTCACAGAAGTCAGGGAGCAAGAACTACAGCTCCTTCTGACTGCTCGATACAATTTTAGCACTTGTGAGAAAGAAACAACCAGTTAAATAAGCGACGCAACATACGAGTAAAGGACAGACCAGCAGCAAATAGCACATTGCTCTGAGCAGGACCAAACACAAGCCTAATGTTTTTATTTAGTGATAAATGGGTACGTGGACAGCTATTCAGAATCAATTTTTCTACATATAAATGTAGACAGACTAGAGACCTCTTGCTCTATTTAGGCTATGTCTACGCTACCAAGAAATTTGGAGCCTCAGGAGAGAGCAGGAGTTCAAAGCAGTTGATGATGAGAACCCTACATCTACTGTATGTGCAGTTCAGGGGCTTTACTTTGGGCTAGATTTATCCAGCTGCCTCTCCCTCCCTAAGCATCCCCACTGTGAGTACTTGGAAGTTTCCAAAGGATCTATGGCAGGTACAGACCATAACATCCCCTCTAGTGGCAGAAACATACAAATCCAGAGCAGAGTTAACAGGCTAGGTTTCACCAAAATGAATTCTGTTAGCAAGACCAAAACCAATCTTTCAGACCAAAGTCAAAAGGGGAATCAGGGGATTCACTCCAAAACTGCTCTGCAGCTTCAAACCAAAACACTAATGCAGAACTTTCAAATACTTGGCTATTTTGCACAGAAGGCCCTGTCAGCTCAATGAGAAGAAAAAACTGAAATATAAACTACAAGTTTTCTTACCAGAATCCCTTTTAATTCTTTCATTGCACTTTCAGAGGGCTTTGGTGTTTCTGGCTGTAAACAAACACAACACATACATGTTAAAAAACACATGAAATGGCCCATGACAGACTTTATACTTGAAGACAGATGTCGCACAAGGGTCTACTGCACAGGCATGCAGTTGTATTATGTTCCTCTGCTCTCTCCTCTCATGGGCACATGGCTAACATACAATCTATTTTCTTATATAGATGAAGCGGAGAGTCTTAGCTCATAACACAGTGAATCACAGCCTATACATAAAGAAAGATTACGCTTTTACGAAGATGGTAAGCAATATTTTATAGTAGCCACATTCGTGTATTAGTGCTAAGTGTTGCATAAAAGGAAGAAATACTGCTAAATACAGTCTACTTCTTGATCACGCCCTTTACCCAATCCACTTATTCCCTCTGTGCTTTTAGTTTCTCAGTAGCTGTTTATTTACAAGATGCTTGCTTTCAGTTCCTTTCTGTGTCAAAGAAACTGGGCTTCTATTTACTTACTGTAGGCTTCAACTTCTTTTTCTGTTCTTCAGATATATGCTGCTCTAATTCATTTTATTAAAAAAATCAAGCAAAGCAAATGAGGTGAGTGAGGCAAATGTATTCTTTTGAATGTCTTACAGAAAGCCTGATTTATTTTCAGTGTAAATTACTGTACTTAGCTAATATTATTGCTCTGCTATTTATTCCAAACCTTTGTTTTAGGTCTGCTTGACTGGTTGACTGGTCTCAGATGAACTCCCTTTTTAATTCTGTCCATCATTTCTTCAACAGCTTGTCTCTTCAGATCTGTAACTTCTTCACCTGGTCCAAAAAACAAAGAGCATATCACATTCCAGATATGAACTACAGAGAAATAGTCCAAAGAGAAAAACATGTTAAACAGCCTCCTAAACAGCTTGCTTGCAATATATAGCCAGTTACCATAACCATAATTTAGTTTTAATGATGAAATGGCATTTGCATATACGATGTACTTAGTTATAGTCCCTGCAGTAGTTCTTCCTGCCTGTATGTGTGATGCATATTGCTCATGTACTATCCAAATCCATGCTTTTTCTCAGTTTTATTAAAAATGTAAATGATAAGCATAAATATATAGGCTTATTTTTCTTCTCATAAGTGGGCTGTTCACAGGCTGTTCTTTCTTACAGAACCACTATCTTACTCTTAGTTTTCCCCATCACAAAGAGGCACTTTACCTTACACTACGTACATCTAAAAGGTGTTCCCTCTTTCTACATAGTAGCAGAAACCAGCAACCTCATCTCTAGTTATCAGGGATTCTAGTTTCTGGATTCAGCACTATTAGCAATCTTTGCTATCAGCTAAACTGTCACGAGCTCTTCAAGGATAAAATGCCAATCTACACACATTGAAGATCCAGCCGTGGACTTCGCAGATGCCAAACCGCAGTGCCTGCAGAAGTTTGGGCAGAAGCAGGGCACAGATCCTGAAAAATGCAAAGCTCCTGTTTGGGAGTTGCAGAAGCTCAGTGCTATAGGCTGAAGCACCAAGGACTGAAGAACACAGCCCCGCTTCCACTGTATCTCTTCACTGTGGCTCAGCAGAAATTTCCACAGCTTCACTGACACAGGACAAGTTGATAATGGCCCGTGGCGAGGCCTGTATGCAGCCCATTACAGGACTACCAAATGTGTCTCGTATTTCACACGGGTTTAAGAACCTTGCTGGAATGATACAGCAACATCTCAGACCAAACTAAAAACACACCATTAAAGAATACTGTACCAAGTTAAAGGGCAAAATTTAAATACCATGAAAGGAACCTGCTGATTTTCAAGAGATTCAGTATCAGGACTGCAAAATATTCAGATGAAATGGGAAGCTGTGTGATGAACCTAAACAATACCTGTTAACTTCTCAGTGTTCTGGATAATGTAACAAAAGACACTTAACGTGCCATACCAAAAAGGGAAAAAAAAAGACTACTTAAAGCAGATACATGGAGAAATATGGTTGACGCTATTCAAAGCTGCAGTGTTGTACCTTATATAACAGGAATTTTAAATAGACTTTCGCTCTCTCACTTGTCAGGGTACTATTGATGATTCATAGAAATGCAGTTTCTGTATTGTAAGCCGATTTAATGTCAGGCTTTAATTTCACAAACAGGCTGTTTCAAATATAAAAGCTTAATTGGTGGTATGGGATAGAAACCACTCATTCTAAGTTCTTAACAAGGGTCAAAACAAGCCTCAAGTTGGATATAACTACTAGATCAAGAAAGAACTTTCCCCCTTTTTTTAAGAACAGCTCAACTATTAAGAGAAGAAGCAGTTTATATGTGATTGAAGAAAGGTCAGAACCGTTACAGTTTGCTAATAAATAATGAAAGAATGGAGTGTAGAGAACTTACAGTGAATTTCATAGTATTTCCTGCAATCACTTTTTGTAACAGTCTCAACAAAAAGGTGTAATCAAAACATCTAGGACGCTTCAAGGTAAGGAAACTTGATAAATGAAGGCAACATAACTGAACTTTTACTGAAATATAAGATTGACTCTTCATCGGAGATCTTGCTACAAGGTCACTTCTCTAATTATTTTACCCAGACCAACAACCTTATTTCTCTCAGACTGGTAACCAGTTCCCAAAGATTCCCCCAGGGACCTGCCCAAGCCACCCCATTCCTCAGTTCCTCACCTGAAAAATGGAAGGGGTAATACTTCCTTTCCCCCACTTCCTGCCTGTTGGTCCCATCCAACAATCCAGCCATGCTTACATACCGTTACAGTCTGCTAACAGCAATTTTTTCTTTAACAGTTATACCCTATACCTATAATTTCAGCCATGTTCCCTTCTGCAGCCCCCTTCTTTGTTTAAGTGGCAGCAACTGAGTTAAGCAATTCACTGCAAACAAACTCCTGCTGTTTCAGAAGGAAGAGAGAAACAGCGAGGAAAACCTTGGTTATTTAACTGGCAACACTTGCCTAACTAGCTCTTCAGGCACTCATGATCATTTGTAAATCCGTACTTAACTCCTGTTCTCAACCTACTAAGTTTCCAGCTTCCATTAGCAACAATAAAAGGCAATTTCAGCTCTTACTTTGCATGCAGAGCCACCTTAGTGCAAGACTCTGTTTTGTTTTAGGTTTTCAGTATCATTAAAGGATTAGCATTAACAGTCAACTCTGAGTGGTGATTTCGTAAGATATGAATTGAGGGATGAAAACTGAAGCATTTAACAAACTAGCTCTGCGGAGAGGCTCTGGATGGAAGAAATCACAAACAAGAAGCCATTTGGAAGTTGGAAACTTCCCTGTATTATCCTGTATATAACCTGTTCTCAGCTTAATGCTTGTTGGGTTTCTTCTTCTGCCTCTTCCAGATAACCTGTGGAAGTGCAAAGCCCTGGACATGCTGCAGCTGCAGCTACATGCTGTAGTGTCTCCAGTGTAGAAGCATAGGTTGAGCCTCTCAACGCTGCTATAGTGCAACTACTACACGCAGTTCCAAACTGCCCGGCTGCAGCTCAGCAAGCTGCACAGAGTCAGTGTAACAGCATGGGGCCTAAGATAAACCATCCTGTTCTCCCCATCCATCTTACCCAGCACATCCCCGTACCCAGCTAAGAGCTTATCTTGTCAGGTCCTTCTGTGAGCCAATAATAAACATGACCACCCTCTCCCTGGGGGGGGGGGGGGAGATACATTTTTCTGCCACATCAGTGAATGAAATCAGCTCAGTGACATATCTGATAAGCGTAAGAGCCAGAAGTAGGAAGATAAGAACTTTTTTTCAGTTACAGCAAGTGCTAGGTTTTTGATCTGCAGCCTCAAAGATTGTTCATACTAAAATCCGTTTGGAAAAAATAAATTGGATGCTGATCACCAGCTCAGTTGCGGGGGCATAGACAGCTATGAGGGCTACGCAAATTTGCTAGGGATCTTAAGGAAGCTTGCAGTACCAAAGCTACAATGCCAAAGATACCACTTCCTATCTCAGAGCACATGTGACTGGGCTGAAATCACATTTCTGGACTGCAAGGTAGATGAGTATGCTGGGACATGGAGAGCAGTTGTTAATGTTGATAATTATAAGCATTTGCATCACTATCTGTACTCACAGTTCATTTTCAGTAGCTTTATCTGCAGTACCTAGTGAATAATCCGCATGACTTGAGAAAGGATGAGTCATACCTGACTCCTGCTGAGGAGGTTTCTCCTTCTTGCTCACATTGGTGTTGGAGTGAGATCTCTTGCGAATCATTGACATGAGAGACCTTTGGGGAAAATGAAACTGCAGATTGTCATTCTGTCCTGTATTACACACTGTTAGAATGAACTTGAACATGACACACAAACAGCTTGCTTATACCTGATTATACAGCTACTTACAAAAGACTCATCTACCAGTTCTTGAATGCAGACAGATGTACTGAATTACCCCCCACAACGCCTCCCATCAAAATGCAGCAGAGAAATTTATTTCTTTTAACAGACACTAGGCGCAAATCAAAACACTCCAAGATTTAATATTAAAAGACAGTGTCTCATTGTGATACAGGACAAATTGAAGCTGCTCTGGCATAATAAAAGGAAGGAAGAGCTGTAGATATTGAAGTGAAGTAGTATTCTCCAGAGAACACTTAAATATGGTGATCAGCATCTCCTCACCAACTCCAAGTTTGTAATCTTCTCACAGTGTCAAACAATTATCCCTTCACTACAGTCAAAATGTAAAAGTCCAGGCAAGGAAATGATTCATCTTAAAGCCCAAGTATAAGCTCCTATGCACATCTGATGTGTCAGTGGGGCGTCACTCCCTACTGAACATTGTTTCTTACGGAGTAGAGTGACCTCCCTGACATAAAGGGTCAAAACTCTGCCCCAGAAAAAAGCAGCATCCAGTTCCTAGGCTCTGAAACAACCTCTATGCATATAAAGGTCACAGCGCATGAAGGAAATATTCTGATTTAGCTACTACAGGGCTTAAAATGAATAGTGTTATCTATTCCAAATAGTAAAGGGCACAAACTTAAACAAAACAAAAAAAACCACCACAGCACCCCCACACAGTTAATTCATGCTACACATTAGTGAGGAAGAAGCAAGCAAGCCAAATGAGTTACCAGACGTAAAAGGAGTAAAAGACCAAACACAATTGTTCAGAACATGCTTAGTTTAGATTTCTAAAAACAAAGCAAGAAGCACAAAGGGATGAATTCGCCCTACTAATCATCTCTATTCATATATTTAACACGGTAGTTAAGAAGAGTCCTGTAAGTAATTTCTATTACAGAGGGTTAGAAAGCGTCATCAAAGTCCACTTATTTTTAAAACCAAGCAGACAACATGAAGATTAGCTGAGTTCCTAAAATTAACTAAGCACACTTCAGGGCTTAGTTAATTTGGGTCTAATGCCCGATACATCATATATTGGTCAGCCTCTTTTACAATCCTTTGCAAAAAACAGGCGTAATGTTGATAATTTCACCCAAACCTGCTTGATGATGGGGTGGTGATTTTCGGGGTTTTTGTTTTTTCTTTTTAACTTATGAAAGCAATTGTGGGAACTAAATGGAGTCTGCATTTTCATCACCAGTATCCGACAGGAAGGGACACACAGTAATCCAACATATCCTTTGGTTCAAAGGGGTTTTTTTAGCAGGCGATTCAGACAAGCATTTCACAAGTCTATAATTACAGCTATCAGGTGAATAGAAAAAAATAATCTCCTAAATTTAGAGGAGACAGGTATCCCTCCTCCTCCAAAGTCACAGTCTAGACAATTCGTTAGGCTTGGCAAGGCAGACACTGTTCAAAACCGGTCAGGGTGTTAGTCTGTTGGCAGGTGGGGCACAGAGCGTGTCCTACTGGTAAAGAGACCAAGACAGGTGGAGAAAGCCTTTTTTCCTTTAAAGACACTCTTCCTGCTTGGATGCAAGCTCATGTAATGTACTCTGCTTCAGCAAAGCATTAATGCTGTGACCCTTGATTTAAGCACTTACCGTATAGGGTTAGGAGGAGGGGGAGGAGGAAGAGGAGGAGGAGGCGGCGGTGGAGGCGGTGGTGCAGGATTTTCAGACTGCTGTATTCGTTTTTGAAGTTCATCAACTGCGCAAGAGCAATAAAACAAACTAGAGTGAGTTCTTGGCTTCTCACATCTGCTCTAAAAACCAACTTTGATGGTCTAAGCAAAAAAGTTACTAATTAACTAAAAAACAAACAACAAGACTAAACCACACAACTGCTAGGGAGTCCTATTTTTGGCAACATTTTCTACCAAGAACAATGTCCTAGATGCACAGGATTGTCATTAAACCAGTTACCTCCAACCTGAGTTACTTTTGAAACTAAAATGACACTCTCCCTCATACTTCATATAAAATTATAGAGCAGGGAAAAGTTTATCACATTCCTGCAATGGTCTACTTGAAGTTGCATTTGAGAATGAACTAACAAGAGATGAAAGAAATGAACAATTTCAGCTTCCAGACTTCTCTCTGTCTTGCTGATGGTGTGGGTTTTCCCCATAAAAATGGTCAAAACTGGGTGGTGGGCAGAATGGATTCTTTCTCTCCTGTTTTTGTGTCAGATCTAAAACGTGGAAATTACTTTTCTGCACTTGAAATGTCAAATGCAATTAACCGGGGAAGGGCAGAAACAGAGGAAAAAAAAAGTCTTAAATTTCTTTTAGTTACAAAAATTCTTAGCAAATGTTCTGAATACAGTAGGAATTACGGCAGAAGTGCAGAATATGATTTCCAAAGTGGATATGGTTCTTTGTTCTCGTAATGATGGATTCAAATTAAAAACAGAATCTTGAACATTTATTTTTAAATTTAGAAAGGAAAAAAAAATAATCATCAACTGAGGGACTTTATATTGCAGGTACACTCTTTATGCTAATAAATTCCTTCTGAGGGACAAACAAGCCTGGAAGGAAAGAATCTGTGTGAAGGTTAGATCTTTTCCAAGGCAGCTGAGAAGAACTCATAAGCTGCGTAGGCATATTTTTAAGGCTGGGTAACGTAAGACTCTAACACAAAGCAGTTCTTCCAAGCAAGACTGCTAACAAGCTTAAAGATAATCCTGCTCTTGAGGATATGTTTCAGAAAAGCATGGCTATACGTGGAGTCTTAACTAAGGATAGGGACTTCGGCCTCCTCTGACGGGGGCTCAAATGCTTCTCTGATCAGGTACGATACTTAAAACTAGCACCTGTTTAGGCCTTGAGCTGAACAAGGACTGACAGCGAAGGCACATGCAAACACTTAACCAGCCATAGCCCCACATTCCCTATAGCGAGGCCACACACACCAGTGGCCCTTTTTAAAAGCAATTTTAAATAAAGAGCATTAGGTCAGAAGTTTCCTCATTCAATAGACAGGATGCTGCAGACAAGCCAGGCACCATCCTGATAGCAATAACTGTATGAACATCTGCGCTGCAACAGCTGTTCCCTCCTAAATACTCTGTGAATCTTTTCTGCCTGTACTCTTTGGGCGTTAGTTTAAATCTTAGACACAGACACACACAGTAGCTAGCAAGACTGTTTCTTTCCTTTCAGTCACTCAACACGGAACAAAATATTTGACTACAGGTAAGAGATTTAGATGTATAATTCTCATGGATATGAGCCATAAAAGCCCACTGAATTTGTTTGGCTAATTCCCTTTGTAGGTCTCTGAAGACAGTACTCACCTGTTAAATATGTGGGTTTTTTAGAAAACAAAAACGAAACACACACACCCCCAGACCCTCTCACATCAGCAGAAATTGTTTTCTCACATGTCAATATGAAGGGCTAAATTATGTCTTTATTTTCACTAGTGTCTTCTATTGCAAGACTATTAAATGGTTGGGTAGCTTGATAATTATGGGACGTTTTTGTACAAGTCATACAATGTAGACTCCACAGTCTGATAAATCACTGTGCATCTTTGCAAAAAAAAGAAAGCGCAGTTATCCCATTTTATTTATTTTTAAAACTAGGTAAGAGGATACATTTTGACTGAATACGAAGGATTGTGTCTTTCACAGAGAAACCCATTCACATGTATATATCCACCTGTAAGACTCAGGGCAATCTAACAACAGTATTTTTACACCTTACAGAAGTTTTACAAGGTTATTCTTTCACACACATTCTGGACATGACTGTTCTGTGGTTGAAGGGAGTTGCCGTACTTTGTCTTGTGAAGCACAGGTCTGGATCTCAGCTACACAAAAGCTGTTGCTTCTGGGGTCTCAAACGTAACATGTATAATTCTATTAGATGTGCACCACTCCCAGCCACCCAACTGTACCTCTAAAATGAGAGCTATTACATGATTTTACCTGAATGCTTTAGGTCTCTAGCTTTTTCTTCTGAGTTCTGACACTTAAGCTCTAGTTCCTTTTTATCTTCTTCCAAAAGTTCTAGTTGCTGTTTAAGACGACTAATCTCCTTATGCAGTGCTTGATTCTCTAGCTGCTCTTCCAGTTCTTTGATCTGCAGTTGGCAAACAATAGCATTCATTACAATAATAGGTATCTTCTGCCCTTCCTTTTGATAAATAACCCATTAGGCACAGTTATTCCTGAAAACGTGATGTTATAGTATAGGAGTGAACTACAAGTCCCAGAAAGAGGACAATTTTTGAATGAGAGCTGGACAGATTTTTCTGAGATGTCAGAATTTTCTATTATGATCCTAACATGTTTTATCTCTTCTTTAGAATATGTCTTTAGCTCCAAAGTACTTAAGCTATAAGATGTTCCCTTTTTCTTTTTATAGAGTTTTTATCACATAATTAGAATTTAATTTCAGAACATTTCTTCATTTGAAGCACAAGAACATTGACATTTTTGTTCTTTTACTGACTGCTTCCACTGACAGGTTGATTATTTAAACTCCATTGTCTCAACTCATGCAGATGCCAGTGGGTGAATTATGGAGCATCAGGTTTAGAGGCAGCACTCAGGTGCAGAGTAGCAATCACTTCCCAACCCCCTAAATATATAAATTTTGCTCTAGACTTCAAGGAGCCAAAGATGCAGAGGTTTTCTATGAACCGGCAATTATTCTTCCAAAGTATACTTTCAGAAGCATATGAGATTACATATAGTCTTCATATTGCTGCATTGATGAAAGCACAGGAACTCTCTACCTATTCCTAGCATTACTCTATTACCAGAGTTTTAAGAACTGGCCTCACAGCTAACGGAAAACTCGTTTTCAGGCTTTCAAGTGAAACAATGGTGATTTCTCCCAGTTAGAGATTGATTTAGTCCAGTTTAAAAGAATGTATTTGTTTAGATTCTATCACACCACTTTGCAGCGTTCACCTAACATTTCCCTGCTCCAGCATGTCTGGCTCTTCCCCATGCATTTCTTTAGCAAGTGACCAGACTACTAATGTGAACTGCCTACCTCTCACCTCCTGGTCATCTTAGCTTATCCCGCCCAAAATACCCTTTATATTACTCAACATCTAAAATATTCTCCTGTCATCTCTTCTTCACTTAATGGAACTTGACTTAATGCTTGTAATTGCACTTTACTGGCATCCAGAATAAAATACTTACCTAAATCAGAGCCTTCAGGCTGAAAAACCTTCAGGTTTTGTACTCGTGTCTTACCAGTGACCCAGAAGAAGGGAATCACAATCTTCTCTGAAGTTTAGTTTTTAGACTGTGAACTTATGGGGGACAAGATCTCAAATAATTCTGAACAAAACAAATACATAACACTCCTTAAGATCAGGAGGCTTTCAAAGACTTCGGCATGAGATGAAAAGTAATCCTGCTTTACCTTTTGTTGGTGTTGAAGCCTCTCTTCTTCTAATGTGTGGGTTAGCTTAGCATTGTCATCCAAAGCCTTCAAAAGCTGTTGATCAGGAGCAGAATTTTGCAGAAGCAACTGACTTTGCCTTTTCATCTTGTTTTGTTCAATAAACATCTGCCAAAACAAAATCCAACCTCAACAAAAACAATAGTTAAGCACAGCCTAATGCTATCCTGGGAAAAACGGCAATTGGAAAGAAAATGAAGAAATTAACATCATGTTACTATGGTAGGGATAGTGAGGAAGAAGGTGAGAAGGAAAGGGAAAGGAAGTTTGAGAGTAAAATTTACAAGAGCTAAGCTCACACTGAAAGGAACCAGGTGTTTGCCGAGAGAACCACCACTGCTACACCTCAATTACACACATGTTGGCAGCATTCAGATTTTAAACGCATCTCTGAATTTTGTTTCCTGGAAATGGGAACAATCTGATCCCCATTCTGGGAGCTCTGGAGAGATTAAAAGAACTCTAGGTGGAGGAAAAAATGTCTGTGAATTCACAGGCTACCTCCTCAAACACATCTGCAAGCCTTGGCGTAAAGCCCACTTATTTGAAGGTTACCTGGATATGTGAATGATGGAGAGCCTTTGGGAAATGAACTTCAGTCCATGTTTGTGTATTTGTGTAATCAGTGTATGCACTTGCCCTGGGAAAAGGCATTTCAGGGCAATTTTAGCCTTTTAGTTCTGATCCTTGTGTTCTTTCCTCTTCCCCAGTTATATTTTTGATGTGGGGAATGGACACACTGGGGGGGGGGGGGGTCAAATAGTCTAGAGACGTGACACTGATAAAAATATCACACATTTCTCCAGGCTTCACCTAAGAGGTGCGGAGGCTGTCAGCCCATGCAGTTTCCATAAGAGATCTGCTCCTTCCAGACTGTTTAGAACTCATAAAAAAAAAGATTGCTTCCTGCCAAAAAAAATTCCTAGTGAATTTATTCTGCTTCTTGACATCTCTTTCAGGTGGAGGATTGCCCCCCCAGGCAACAGGGGCTTCCACTCTTGACAAACTCAGCTGTGCCTATTCTTACAGCAGAAATAGGGTTTGGGTCATGCTGAGGTTTCAGATGAGTGTGCACAGGTCAGCAAAGCATGCCACTTATGGCAGGAGAACAGAGAACAACCTGAGAATGCAGACACTCCCTCAGACTGTAATAAAACTGTTGTATAGCACAGCAAAAGCAGTAAGATATTTTAAGAATAAAGTATTAGAAATACAAAAGTTCCATGAGATCTTTTCAGGTTCCCATACTATTCATTCACAAATCAAAATTACATCTGGTTTCTTCCCGTCCGGTGCTACTGCAATGCTATGTGATTTTTTTTTTTTTTTTAATACAATTGGATTTTGAAGAAATATCAGCTGATGCAGATTCGTGGCAAGCATTCCACCCAATGCTTTGCCTGGACACTTCAACTGAGGCTTCTTAGCAAGCAACTCTCTCTCCAGCTGTACATACAGACCGAGAAGCCTGCTGACCGTGCTGAACTTTTAACTCACAATGCAGTCTGCTTGACCCTGCATGCCAAGAAGAGTCAATTGATGTGGCCTTAATGCTAATAAAACCTACAATGAACACTTCATTGGGCAAAGCTGTGCCATGGGGCTAGGTAATAAAGGACTGGAAGTATTTGATGAAGAGGAAACGATGAATACAGACTCTAGTACTATACTTTGTTATAAAACAAACAAAAACACATTTATGACAATACACAGGCCGCTGTGGCATGGTGCAAATGTGCACTGGACATCAGCTCCCTGTCCCAAAATTCTGCCAGTCAAATCAATTATGCTTGCATTATCTTACCCTAGTAGGGCTGTGGCAAAAACAATTCAAAGGCAAGAGAAGTCCAGAATCAAAGCTACCCACCCCAACCTGTGAAGGTTTGTCTTTGTATCACAACTCATCTATTTGATTAACATTTTATCTTCCTAAAAGAAACAGCATCTTTGAAACATCATACTTTAGAAAGTCCTCTAAATCACTGCTAAAGAATTCAATACTGTCTCAAAGCCTCCTGCTTCCCTGTTAAGTCAGTCAAAAGTTATTTAACCCTGACAGAAAAAACATCTCTCTAGAAGCCACCTTTAGCAAACTTCATAGTTTACCTACTGTGAACTTTCAAAGCAAAGTGAAAACTTTCCAAATTTTTCTGGAATCTGAAAAATAGTTTGAGGTGATCATTCCAGATTTTTGTTCCCTGAGTTTCTGCCACTAAAACCAACAGAACAGAGTTGTTCCAGCCTGAGGGAGCAGAAAGCTGCCAAAACAAGAAGAAATCAAGTAGAGGAACTTGACTTCTTCAACTTGAGCAGATACTTCACCAAATGCAGAAAATTCATATTAACTTTGTTTCATGCTCCTCTGCAACAAAATGAAAAAAATCCTCTTGAAGAACTGGGTGAAAACCTTTTCATTCAGAAGTTTTCACATGAAGTCCTGCATTTTCAATTAGCTTTATAAATTGCTTTCACGACATTGCAAATACGTTCCTGCTTACAATATATGTCAAAGTGTCTTCTCCACCACAAAAAACTTTGTTGCTTATAACTTAACGCTGCAATCAGATACGTGGGAATCAATTTCTCATGGGTAGTCCCATGCATTTCAGAAGTTACTTACACACATGTCCTTGAAGTACCAGCATATTCCAAATGGAAGAGACAAACTCGACAATGATGGTTGTGGCAGATAAAGCAGAAAGAGGGCTGGTGATGAACTGATTGCAAGTTTTTGAGAGGTTGCTCTGTGTGTTTGACATGGGACAAAAAAAGACCCTTAGAAATTAATTCTTATTTAAAATTAAAACAATCACTCACTGCGTCGGCAGGGCAGAAACCTGACTGCCTGCACAACCCTGAATATTAATTAAAGTGACTGCTGAAAGGGCAAAACAGCTACTAACAGGATTATTTGGACTAGGTGGAATTTAACCAATTGATGTATTAATTCCGACTTTGCCACCTGCTAGACAATTATCTGCAGAGTATCCCAATCAATGCTAGAAATGTAAGTCGATGCTGGAGGAATCTACTGAAACCACGACTGCAACTAAAGGCAGATTACAAAGGACAATAGTTTGCTTACATCTACCATTTTCATTTACAAAATCTCCAAGTGCTGTACAAACCAGCTACCTGTATCTCCCTTGTAAATTTACAAACAGAAGCTCTGAAGTGCAGGAAATCTGGGACTTGGCCACTTTCCATCAGCAGAGTTTGCACAAGAATCGGGGAGGGGGAAAGAGAAGGGGGTCAAATTCTGAAAATAATAGAATTTTTTCCCTTGACCTTAATGGGGCCACACCTCATTCTCAGACCCCTGCTCTAACCATTACTCTACAGAGCATTTGCTGCAGCTGTTTTTTGTTTACACCGGAGCTGCAAAAGGAATTCCTCCTCATTAAGAAAGCAACTGTTAGCATCAAGTCCCTGGGAACTTCGATCCTTGTTCAAGTAGCGTTCAGGGTACAACTGGATGCTTTCCAACTAACTCCTCTCCCAGGAGCAAAATGAGGCCAAAGGAAATGCTTTAATATCCATACGTTGCTACATTTCCATCTATACATCATTTGGGTACTCACTATGTGGATTAACTTTTTTGTCTTAGCTACAGTTTGAAGGGAAAAGAACGTTCCAATACAGCAGCACTGTTATAATAAGGTAATCAATGGTTGCATAAAGTAAAATAAAAATCAGCGGCAAATGCTACCCACTACGAATAGAATAACAAAAGGTATGTAGCAAGGCGGAGTCAAACTTCAGAAGTCTCAAACAGAAAAGAGAAGAAGATCAGTCAACTGAGCAGTTGGCCCTGACTTCAATCCTTGGCAGCTCTGCTCCATCCCCTCCGCATCTTAGTGAGAAATCAGTAAGTCGTCCTTATGGAGTGGTAACCCGCTCATTTTCATTTGTCATAGTTTACAGGAGCTGATGTCTTTTGCATTATGTGTACCCTGAAGCCTTTAGTCTTGTGTTCAGACCTGAAGTAAGTCCCAACAGAGGTAGGGTCAAGGTACTATCTCCCCAAAACAACAGGCTGTTTGAAGGATTTTATGTGATGGGGGGGACAGAGTGATCTTGTCTGATTATGGCTTGACAGGGTACTAAGTGGCTCTAAATTCAGGAGGTACTTAGTTTAAAATATAAATTCAGGTGTGGGTTTTAGTTCAATGTCTAATCAGGAAAAAAAAAAAAATATACACCCTAACTTTGCAAATGCTTAACTGTACTGTATTATCACAGAATCATAGAATAGTTTGGGTTGGAAGGGACCTTTAAAGGTCATCTAGTCCAACCCCCCTGCCGTGGGCAGGCAAGGACACCTGGGCTTGTGAGCTTCACTGCATATAAATATTACAACAGGAAACAATGGCTAGTGGGTTTTTTTGATAGAAGAGTTGAGAAACAGATGGACCTTATTAAAACACATTAAGAAACACACCCATAGTTTGGACATTGGTCTAGAAATGCTCTCTCGACTCTCAGGCTCGATGCTGCACATGAAGCAATGATATGAGCCTCATATGAGTTACAGATCCCTTGTGGTTTAGTGGGTTCATAGGTGTCTGAAGTGCTACTCAGGAAAAAAGCTAGAGCAAATAAATGGGTTCTGCAGTTAGGACACAATCCAGAAAACTTACTTCAATACACACTTAATTTTAAGTGCACGTGGCATTACTCTGATCTGAAAATTTTGTATCCGATGCTTATATTCTTCCCTGCCTGGGAACTGCTTCTATGGAAAGTAACCATCACGTGATGTCAGACAGAGAGAGATTACCCAAATGACTAATATCAAGGGCATGGAGGGCACAGGACAAGACTCTCTTTAACAAAAAAACCCAAAACCCCAACGTGAAGTATGGAAAACCAGAGCGATGCATTTCTGGCAATGTGCTGTAACCTTCACAGACTTCCTCCTTCAGAGGAGCCAAAGACTAACCTAGTTGGATTTTCAAACTGCCACAGAAAACTGAGCAACATGATCATGAAAAAGGACATATGCATAGTTAATGGTAGCCAACAGTCACTCCTCTCTCTCTCTCTAGATGATTCATAGTATTTTATGGTTAATAGTTTTGTTAAGACCCGCATCAATTTTAGACTAATAAAGATACAATACAGTTGCTTTAGTTATTTGGCTAACTGCCAGACAACTTCTGAAGGGACTATTTCTAAAGAGCTACAAGATGTAGCATTAGTAAATTTTGTGGCTCAAAAGAAGAGGTCTAATTTACTCAGAATGGGGGAACTGGAGTAGATGAGTTAACCCTATTTCTTGTCCATCATTTGCTTCTCACCACAGAGGTGCTCGGAGCATGTATTTTGAGTGTGAGAAAACTGAATCCCCATCAGCATTGTGACTTCTTTAAAAACACAGTATTATTTATTTTACCAGCCTGTTCTGTACAAAAGGGTTTGTCAAACTACAGCATTCATTCTTCACTTATGAGGCATAACTGCCCAAGGCCCAAACTAAAGGGGAAAAAAAAAAAATCTCTATTGTTACTTATTTCTTCATTTCCTGCAGTTAATGGTTTTCTTTTTGCCATGGTAGAAGTATGGCATATACTTATACATTCTGTAATGCTTAGTCTTGCAGCATTTAGACACCATCTAATGCATTCAGAAATAGATCATATACCACATGAAAAAGGAGGAAACCTCTTCACTTTTTTTTCAGCAATAGATTAATTGCCTGAACAAAAAAGAGAAGGGGGGGACAGGGACAGAAAGAGACCAAAGAGATAGTTTCCTAGAGCATACATCTGTTACCGTTTCACAAGCCTGTTCTTGGGAAAAAGCTTGATGAAACATATTAGTGTTACATCATGCTTCAAAAGTGGTAACATTCAAGCACTAACCACTTATCATGTCTCTTTAATTATTATTTCCAGTTCAGTCAGCTGGACTGCAAATTAATTCTCTTCAGATACCAGTTGCTGTTGAACTATCCTTGGTAATGCACAGAGTGTGGTACTCGCAAGCACAGAGCTGCCCCATGAGCACTGGTTTTGCAGTATCCACTCACAGATGTAGCACGTTAATGCAAAAGTCCTCACAAATTAACCCAAAAGGTCACAAATGCATCTGAGGAAGAGTTCTTTGGGAGCCCATGTCATCGAGATAACCAAATCCATTGCACTCAACCTCATGAGTAGTGCAGACATCTGTTAAGAATGACAATAATTCTTCCTAAGTCTTATAAATGACACCCACCTTTTATCTTTCAATAAGGGAAGATTCAGTCCCAGATTAAGTAATGTCAGCTGTGCACTTGCCCAGGTATGGGATGCAGGCATTTTGAGGTAAACAAGTTAAATGCAAACATGTTGTGTAATAGTTACTTGGAAACACAGACACAGGTACAGTACACTGTTTTAATGCATCCATAAGTATTGAGAATTAGAGGGAAAGTCAAGGAAAAGGCGAATGATGCACATTACAGATTCATTTTAATTTTTAATCCATCTGGATCACAGTTCCTTTGAACGCAGCCTTTCAACCTCTCAAACCACAAACTATTTTACAGAAAACCATAAACACTTGGGAAACCCTTCATTTTTTTCCAGTTGTGTGTTTTGAGAAAAAGCCTACGCTAGCCTCAAAAGTGAGAGGAACTCCAACAAACCTGCTCAGCAGTTTGACGCTTCATTTCTATTTATCCAAGATACAGAGGACAGAAAACAACAGCTCAATGCTGATTTTGAGAGCACACTGCCTCTTCTCTGGGAGGTTTCCAGAGTAACTTTAGGTGCAGGGGTTGTCTCCATGCCAGCACACATGACAGTAATAAACTGTTCACTTTACAAAATATTGTTGCAAGGCAGGATGTATGCTTAATAAACGATTTATGCCAGATTATTTTGTTAAACTCCTGGGATTTTTACATCGCTAAGACTTTCAATTTACTTCTCTCACTGTGTTCCTCCCCTTTTGGCTTGCTTTGGCTGTATGTATTGTATTTTGCTCATCTTTGTGGAAGAGTGCTTTTCAGGGCTAGCCTCTATATTATTGCGATGGCCTTCAAGATACTCTCTGCCTTCCTTTGTTTTCTTATAAACTGCTCCACAAAGAGCTGAGAGATCTTAGTGTCTCTTAAAACATGACACTAGAATTCTGGTTAAGCTTGCCAAGATTCCTGTGTTAACAACCCTGTTTTATTCAGGTAGGTACAGATTTTTCCATGCCCCCGCCCCTTACACACTCTATTTATTTAGCTCTTTTATGCAGATTCCTGTACCTTTCACAATGGATTGTGACTCACTTCAAACCCTCTTTCTTTTTCCTTCCCCCTCTCCACACCACGGCTGACAATATTTACTCAGTTTCTTTAGAACCTCTAAAGAGCATGAATTCTAATGTTTGAAGATGGATCATTTTTGATTAATTAAATATATATTATGGTGGTGCCAGCAGCATGACTATAATTAAAGCTGTATTGGATTTCTTTTTTTTAATCAAAAGCTCTGATTTTCAAGTGTTCACTCACTCCTATATATGCTTGCTCCCTCCCTCTCTCACTCCTTGTCTTTCCTCTCCCCCCCATCCATGTTCGCTTCTGCACACACACTCACTCACCCATTATCTCTCACACCTGCACTCCCAATTGCTCACATTATGTGGCAAATCCTCCTCGCTTGTCAGAAGGGCAGGACGCAAAGGGCATCCCTTCGAAAAGCAGCCCGTGCCAGTCGCTCATCTGGTCTCCTTCCATCACAGCCGCAATGCAACCCCAGGAGGGCAAAGCTAAAAGATGAAGCCATGCTATGGAGAAAGGTGTTCATCTGAATACATGGGCCAACTCCCCCTGTCAAGGCAAGCTTCAGATACCTCAGCCCCCTAGAAAGACAACGTGCCCACCACAAAACAAGCCCCTCCATAGGCAGTAAGTTCATATTTCAGTGAGCTAAAAGACACATCTAGGCTGTCTGAGATGTCACCAACAGTAATACGAAACACTAAGATGTGCCATTCTGAAGTCTACGCCGTGGTGCTGCGGTGACACCCCGTTACTCTGAGCCTATTGCCTTTCTCAAAGCACACCAAACAAGTCAAGCACAAAGCACTGAACACACGGTGTTGCCCTTTACTCAAACATATTCCTTCTCTCAACACTGCACAGCTTATCACAACCAACTGTTGTGGCTTCTGCAAAACTCAAGCAAAAATTCAGCAAGATTTTTGTTTTCTCAAGAAACATTTCATAGGGACAGAGAAAACATGTGGCTGATGAAAGAAACAGAAAGCAGAAAATCCCTGCACATCCTTAGCGTAATCCAAACAGCTCCTGTAAGCACATCCTAGAAACCTCAGCTCTCAAAACACAGCTGCAACCCTGTGACATGATTCATGCGAGAGGACGCTCATACAACCTCACCCGAGCATAAAGCTTTGCTGTTGTGGATGCAGTTGTGAGCCAGAGCCTGTGTCTCTAACATCTCAGGTCACTCAAGGGACACCATCAGTGTGAAACCAGGCCAATGGTAACAGATTTTTAACAGTAATTTGAAATGCTACTAGTTCTCCAAACACAAATGAGCAACGTCTTTGTCGTCCCATGCTCCTGTGTTTTAAAAAACTTTCCAAAAATCTTTCTGAATAGGATGGTACAAAAGGAAGAGAAGTAGGTACACAAAGGAAAGACTAACACAGGCCTGAAGCTCACTGTTGCAATGACTCCATTTTGGACTGGAGAACTTAATGGAATGAAAAGCCTCAACTGAAGAGCTACGTTGTCAATCTGCAACAACAGGGGCCCATATTTTCGGAAGAGACAACAGCTAAATAATGACAAACAACAAGCAAGAAGTGCTTGTTTGCAAATAATCAGCATTTCTTTGGCACTGTACTTAACAGCTTGCCCGTCAGTTTGTTATTCAAATAGAAAAAGTACTTTAAATACCCTCTTTCAAAATGTATAGCTATCTGAATATTACAGCTATGAATCTAAACAGAAGCAACATTCTGGGCCCAGAGTATCAGATAATACTCTTTTATGATCTGAAAACCAGCTTAACTACGCGTTTATAAATTACTCATTTCTGAGAGATGCAAGACCTTTACGTAAAATCTTGTTATCAGTTAATGAACAGAAGCACATACTTGTTCTGTACTTCAGAAGATAAAGCAAAGCAACAGTATGAGATGCAAGACAAATCCTGTAATAATGCATGCTAAATGAACATGCTTAACATTCTTAGAAATTTGTTTTCTGAAAAAACAGTTCTGCAGATATTACAGTCAACAAACACCGCTAATAAAACAATAATGCCTGCACCGTCTCAGGAGGTTAAAAAAAAAGAAGTGCATTATAAATATAGTTATCATAAAAGTATGGGTAATGAACAAATCCAGGTTTCCTAAAATTTAAAAATAGTTGCAAGAAGGTAACATTTTATAGCACGTACTGGTAATAGTCTTGAAAAAACCCAAATGAATACTTAATAAACATAAGCAATATTTCGTTTAACAACTTTTGGTCACTAATAAATGCCTCTATCTTTAATAAATTTGAATGGAATTTGCAGACCTCATTTTTATTTCTGAAACACCACAGTGAGCCTTTGATCAAAATGCAAATGGCCCAATGGCACTGAAGCCATAGCAAAGGAAGGTGTCCAGTTCTGCTCAGCAGAGGAATTTGGGCTCCATCCCACAAAGCTCTGTAAAAGTGGCGTTTGGAGGAGGCTGCATGTGCAGTCTCTTTGATTTCAGAAATCACTCCTCTTGAGTGATTTCTCTCCCACATCTCTTGACTCTAACAGCATCCTGAAAAGTCCATCTCTATACTTAAAATTCGGGAGTTAACAGGACATTTTAATAATCAGTAAATAATTTTCATTTCTGTCATTTCTTATTCCTTTGGGGGGGAAATGTGTCAGCTGCTTTAGCTTCGCCTGAAGTACAGTTACATTTTCCAACATGTGGCAGAGATACTGACAATAGGCAGGAGACTGCAGGTATGTGTATATATACAAGCTATATACTTTTAAATTTACTTCAATTACAAGTTGACTCATCGAATGATTAAAGCTTCAGTAGTGGAACTGATAAGCAGTAGTTTATCTAAAGCTAGGTTACACCATATACCTGTATGAATGAAAGAGAATCTGCCAAAGCTTAATACACTTGAATTTGCAAATACCTTTCTCCTTTAGGGTGAGCACCCAGCCCTGTTACCTAAATGCATATTTTGCTATTAAGAGAAAGAGAAATTGATCTGTACCTAGAAGTTATTAGGTTTCTGCTGAGTTAGCTCCTTCAGTGGGTTTCCCAAAGGGTCAACGGGGTGACCTTGCAAAGGAAAACAGGAAAGAGTGGCAAAAGGTGGAATGAGGAGAAAGAGAACAGGTACCCCTGGGCCAGGTGCCCTGAAGTCCTCCAACCTTTGTACGTGGCACAGAGAGAGAGAGAGTTCTCAGGCACGAGGGATTGAGTGCAAGCAACTCCTGGGTCTACTTCCTCACCCCTAGCTTCCAGATTTTCCAATTTGTTTACAGTTTATCTCAAAACCCCCCAAAATTGTTTCATTTAAAATGTTGCTATATGATTCTATTCGTATCTAAAACACTCAAATACCCAGCAAAAAAACCACAAGATTAACAGAACACAGTAAACATATTCACTGTTTTCTATACGGGTTCAAAATGTATGTATGTCCTTGCTTACAATCACTGACTGAATGCAGTTAGATGCACAAATACTTTTTTTTTGTGAGAAACAGCAGCAGCAAAGACAAAAAGCAAAAGAGCTCTCTGTTCAGACAAAGCTGATTTCCTGAAGGCTAAATATCTGCTTGCTGGCAGCCATGGTTTCAAAATCTAAAATCCACTTCATATCAGACGTTTCCCTTATTTACAATATTTCAATACCGATGACTCATGTAATTTTGATATATATAGGTTTTCTTTAAACCTGACCTCCCTGAAAAATTATTACTTAGGAAGTCCAACTTTTATTAAAGGCAATATTGAGGCGTGGCTTGGGGTAGAAAAGCTTGAAAATATAACCCAAGTGCAGAGCTCTTAAATCCAGAGTGCAAACAGAAAAAGCACACGAGAGAAAAACCAAAACAAAAATAAACTCATGATTTTATAGGGCTTTAGTCTATCAACAGAATTAAAGAGTTTGTCAGCATTTTCTAAGGCAAACATTGCTAGTCACAAGCCATCAGAGAAATGACCAGCCACTCCATAATGCTAGCCAGTAACTCCTTTTCCTCTTTGGGAGTTTATACCTTTTCTAGAAAATGGGAACAACTTTTTTCAGCTTGAACGCTCCCTGCAGTATGTTATTCAAAAGGCATATGTTAAATACCAGCCAAACTTGCACAAACTTCAACTAAGATTGTATTTTGCAACGCTTTTTTTGTGAGTTCACATATTTTTCAGGAAAAACACAGTGCTTCAAATTGTATCACCACAAAGGCAGCTAATCCTTCCCAGATCCAACTACTACGTATACCACACTGAAATGTTGTGGCTGACTAAGCCCATTATAAATTTAAAGCCTCGCTTTAAAAGGGGAAAGAGGTAAGACTGCATGGATAATTCTGAAGTGCTTTATAAATGCTGTTGAAATAGTAAACCCATTTTACGGATGAAGTACAGATGTTAGCTAAGTAGTATGCCGACATTCAAAGACATCTTTTGTACAAGAGCTGGGAATTGAAATCAAGTCATCTAAGCTGGTAGGTTTTTGCCCAGTTGCACTGTCTTCATTTTACAAGATCCCTTTTTCTTGATTACTCACCTCTTGTGCAAACGACTCTGCTTTCTTCCGTAGGTTCTTTTCCAGTTCAAAGTTTACATGAAGCTCTTCATATTCCTCTACTGCCAGCACAGACACTGTTTATAAGAATAAAACAAGATCAGAAGTAAAAGTGGGATGGATCAAAATAAGAAGAAAGTACTGATAGATTTACCCAGATAAGCTGTTATTCCCCAGTAGCATGAATCCTTGAATGAAGGTGTAACCTAGTTTTACATTCCATATACAGTCCGCTTTGCAATATTTTCCCTGTTTGCTCTAAACCTCACTATATATATGCACAATTACTGATCTTCTGAATAGCATAATACTCCTCCAGCCCTCCTCCAAAATCTCCAGTAACAGGCATCATGTAGCACAGATCGTATTTTGCCTCTTTGGGTGTAAGCAACCAAATCCTCAAGAGAATCTTGCTGAATCTATCAAAGATTACTATGTCATTTTGGAGGCATCTGTATTTGCCTACCTGGTTTGAGTGAGGCTTGATGTGTCCCTTTACAACAGAGGTTTAAAGGAGCCTCAAGAAGAAAACGGTGCAATTTTGTGTTGCCTGTATTTAAACTGTGCTCACAAAAGCGAGACTTGTATGGGTGGCTAAAGCGAACCATGGGGCATGCCTCCCCAAACCATTCTGAACAGGCCTCAATCCAGGACAGTAAGCATCATTTGTAAGTACTCAAGTATCATTTATTCTTAGTATGTCTCAGTGACCGCTTGCATTCTCTTGATAAGCTTTAGCTCTTACTGGCTGAAGACTAGTTTGCAGGGTGATGACATTAGATTTCTAACACAGTTGTACACAAGTTCCTTGCTTTTTTGGAGACAAGCATAACAGTTTTTAAAGCTACGTACAGTAAGTGGTACTTTAGACAGTGGGATGCACATCCCAGTCCACCTGGCTCTCAAAATGATGTTAACTTTAAAAAAACCAAACAAACCCACAACACAAAAAAGCCCACAAAAAAACCAACAAACACCACACACACTTCGAAAGATTCAACAACTCTGACTGAAATGTATTGATTACATAGCTCCAAGACAGTGCCACATAGACACAGAATATAGTAGGTACTGAATAGATACTTTGGTAGCTCATTTCAAGCATACAAAAAAATCTTGCTTTATGTTGTCTGTGCATTAGGACCTAGCCTGGTATAACGCCTCCTTCCTGGAAAAGAGGCAAACGTGAAACAAGGGGTTGTTCTTTTGATCATGCTTAGAAAAAAAGAGAACATTTCAGAAACTTTTCATCTGCCACACTATCCCATCAAAAGCTTCTTCAAGCTGATCTGTCTAATCAACCTATCTGAAGTTTGGTGTTTTAAGAGTCTTCAAGTACTGCCTGTCTTAGGCTTAAGCAATGCAGACACATGGAGGAGGTAAGAGACAAACATGTGGTGGAAGCTTACAGGATATGCCCTACTGTATCTTGGCCAGACCCATTGTCTTCCACTTCAGGAAAATGTGAAACAGCCAACAAGACTTTTAACCAAACAATTTTTAATTTTACAAGGCTAAATAAGCAACAAGAGAAAAGGGCACAGTAATCCAAGGCACTAAAATCCTTCCCCTCCCCTCTAAACTTCTTTTGGGTCAATTATTTCTGATGTGGAAGCACTCACCTTCATTAAGCAAAAGCTTTCCTTTTCTGAGCCGTAGCTCTTTTTAGACTTTCCCTGCCCTGGTTTTACTTCTTATCTCTTTCCAGTAAAGGAAAGTCCCTGCTTTCCTTCCATAACTTGGAAATCCTATTTACCTCATTCCCAGCACTCTTGCCTTTTCCTCATCACCCTTTGAACATAAAACAAGTTGCTCCCAAGTCTTTAGATATTCAAAATTATTAGCTGTGTCCCAACTAAAAGGCAGGCTGATGTAATGATTTTGGAAAACAGGAGATCAGGGTTCAAACTCCATCTCTGTGAAGGACTGCCTTCCTGCCCTAGTTTGCCACTTGTGCCACAGAGCAAAAAGTTTTCCTATTCTCACATTCAACCTGTTATTTACACTGTCACATTTTCGTGGAGTAGAGATAGTCTAGAATAGTCCATGTGTTTATGCAGTGACTGCAGCAATGAGGCCAAGTGTCAGATCTGGACCACAGTCACTGTTCTGTAACCTGTTCTTTGTACTACAACATAAAAGCTTTGAAGCTTCTGCAAAGGATTTGGCAAACTGTTAGAGAACCTGCTGAGACCACACACCTCTGTTACATTTCTCCAACAGTTTCTGCTGCTTATTAACTTCTGTTGTCAAAACAGCCTTTTCTTCTTTCACTTTATTCACCTAGAAAAGTATAAAGAACAAATCAAAAATAAGAGTATTTTAGTTAGTGGCATAAGGCATATAGGAAGACATAATGCAAGCAATATTTTGTTTTCAGCAATTCTGTTTCTTAGGTTTGGCTTGATCTTAGGGTTTCCAGTGGGATGGAAAGCATTTTTACCCCAACTTACAGACCCCGTAACAAATGGCATTAGAAGGTTGTGAACTAATCCTTCACATGGGGCTCCCATGGCCCATTCGCATGGCACGTACGAGTCACAGCTGCAAATATAACATCTTTGGAACCTTTCAGGATGAGCACTTGGTTGAAAAGTTACTAGCTTGCCCTTGACTGTGCGTTTTAATATAGTCAGGCTGCTGTTTTGTTTTTTTTTTTCCTGGGCTCTGTTTATTGTCCAAGAGCTGTCAGCTGTGTCTTTCTGAATCCAAGTGTTGCACAGACAGGAAGAGCCACTAAGTCCTGATTTGCATCAGTACATGGCTTATCCAGTTTTCAAGCAGGAATGAAACTCTGCTGGCTCAAAAAGCCAATTTGCTGGTCTAATTACCATGACAGGGCACTGCAAATGGCTGAACTCAAGGATATGCTCAATGAAGTAGCACCAGTGATTAAACTGGACATTCTCCAAAAGTATTTCTTGCACATCCACAGGTTTAAGGAAATCCAAAAAAACCCTGCAGGCTGTGATGGGTGAGGGGCTGTCAGGAAGGGGAGATGAGAGTAATAATATGGGCATTAGAACAGATCATGAAAAGTCACGTGCCAGCAACAGCAGCAGACTGGACTCTGACGTAGAAGGCCCCTTCTAGGCATATGCCCTAAGTGCTCCATCATATGGGCAGGCTGGCAGGACTTGCGATTAGATAGTATTCAATTAACTTCACAACTGCACGTTTTTAGCAAAATCAGATACAAAAAGTACTGACTACACGCTAACGCGGTCTCGCCTTCCATGGTACAATACATACTTCTTCAATTACTTCTACAAGTTTGCACCTCAGGTTTTCCAGTTCAATGGTTAAGGTCTTCCTTTCCTCATGAACAGATATGATTTGATCTCGCAGCTCTACAGTTTGAGGAAGGAAATGAAAAATACATTTTATTCTTGGAAGAAAACAACAAAGGAAATGTCACAGCAATGCAAGTACAATCAAGTATGAAACACCTTAACTGCATACAAAGCATCAGTTGTATTCAAGGTACATCCTCAATAATTTAGGAACTTCGCGTAAGTGTCAAGTAACAGATCTATAACTGGGCCACAGTTTCAGATTGACTCTATTGAGGTAAGCTGCCTTGTTCAGTGCTGCCGTCTTTATTTGCATTCTGAATGATTCATTTCCTGCTATAATGGGGCCAATCCTGCCACCACAGAGTATCCTCAGTCCTACTCAGGAGACCGTCACATCACAGAGTCTCTAGTATGGAGGTAGCAGAAAGCAATTTTTAACAGGCATCCTTTAAAACAAATTAATGCACTTCAATTCTTTTTGGATCATGAGTTCTTGTCACAAGGGAAATAAACAAAACAACAGGCAGTTAATACTTGGGAGGTTTTCACTGAAGAAATTGTCCTGAACAGCTGCCAATTTATAATCTTTGTAATATTATGTGAACAGAGTCAGAATATAACCTTTACTGATGGAAGAGCTAATGCTTGTAATTTTCCCCTCAGAATTTTTGTTCCTTAATTATCAAAATATGAAATAAATTAAATTCACAATGGAATAAAACATTTGATTATAATCACTTCTTAACAGGAGATCAGTTTGCATACATAATATATCAAGGTTTAGGTTAACATAACACTACAAAAATATAAATTTATTGATATATATTAGCTTTCAGTAAGTGCTCTCATTCCCCACCTGCTTCCAGTATTTCATAGCGCTGCTGTTCATTGAATACCAGCCACGGGTTGAGAAAATTGTTGCTAATCAATTGCAGATGATGATGACATGCTGGATGTCATTCTGTTTGGTCTCACATCTTGAAAATGTTGATTCTACCCCAGCTCCCCCCTCCCAATTCAGGAGCCTCAGATTTATTTTCCTCCAAATTAAAAGGCACACACATTCGAAAGTAAATAAAAAGACCTGTTTTCCCAGAAGATTCTTGAACCAAATCGTCTGCTTTATGGATTTGTGTTTTCCAGTGAAATTGATGGGGAAAAAGGTCTCACTGAAATTCATGGTAACTGAATTAAGTCAGGTCTTGCAATACATATATCAACCTCATTATCCAGAGAAGAAAGCATATCCATATACCTAAACCTTTATAAATGTGTTCAAGAAATGTTTCTTTTCAGATACAGGGTGTGCACTAAACTGCTTGACCAACACAGTTAAGTTTTCAGTTCTTGTTATATCTGAAAGGACAGCTAAAAAGAAAAAGAAAACGAAAACCAAAAACCTATAAATGAATTTCAGGTACTGCTCTGAGACCACTCTACACTTCCATTAGGAACTACAGCTTTACTATCACCTTTCCTTAATGTATGACATACCTTCCTCTTCTTTTGCTATCTGAGAGACAAAATTTTATCCCTTTAATAAATGAGAGGGTGTTAATCAGAGAGCCTCAGACTGTACTACCTTATTTGTATATCCTTACAGAAAAGTGGTGAGAGGGAAGTAATCACTCCAAGAAACATCCAATATTTTGTTGAATGGTGAGAAGGCTAAAAGAATTCCAAGATCCCCAACAAAAAACGCAAATGTTTGGAATCGTAAACATGCACAGAGGAGCAGATTTCACCTTGGGCAACACCACAAAGCATTAAGGGGAGTTTTGAAAACACCTCTTCCGTTGCATATGGTCTTTCACTTAGCAGGTAATCCAAGATGTAACTTCAGATTTTTCCCTGAAGACAAACACCATGCAGCTTGGCTTAGGCTAGGGATTATTCTGCCTGATTATTCTCATTCTGCCTTTTGGTACATGTTGTCAGATCGCTCTGCTACCACACACAAATGCTTCTCTCCAGGCACAGGGATGGAATATCTTCTCCTATAGCAAATGGGATGCCAATGCTTCTAAAAATACTCAGCACTTGTAAAAATAAGGTCATTAACATTTAATAATAAGGCCAGAGAGAGGAGCAGAAGCCAGGAGTTCTAAATCCTTTACAACATGCCACATTTCGTTCTTTAATGAATTCTTCACCAAGACAGAAAGCATATGCATTAGAGCCTTTCTAAAAGATTTTTCTAGTTTGACCCTGCTACCCTCCTAACCACGTTCTCCTCTGATCTGCAGCCAAAGTCTTTGCTCTATTTAAATATATCCTTGACATCTTTCTCCAATAAAAGACAGGAGGAACTCCAGAGTCTTATTTCCAATTCAGATGGGTTGCATGGTGTGGATCACATCGTTCTCTGCCTCTTTTCCTACATCTATAGGATGGAAAACTGCTTATTATAGAAGGGTACTATGACATCTTATTTCTTGGGTGGGATTTTTTTAAAGCATTTTTACAACACTCATTCTTTTTTCTCAGTGATACTTTGTACCACTTCGTTGAGGCTGCTGCATTCAAACAGAAAACAATTAACAAGGTCAGGCTGAAAGTTCGGGACAGCTATACTTAGACATCATTTGCTATTATAACTTACCATCAGAAAAAAGTGAAAGCATTTTTTTTTTTAAAAAGTGAACCACTTAACGTCTGTCTCTGTCACCAAATGCAGAATGTGGTCATTCCCCATTTTTGGAATGCATACAGAATCATGACGACTTCATCACAGAGTCAGATGAGAAAGGAAGGCAGATTCTGGATTACAGAAATACGAATTGCCTTTCAAAAAAGAACCAGAAATTTCTTAATAAAGCACAGATTTCTCTTATCAATGTATTTTCATGTTCCCAAGCTTTGCTGTTTTACCCTGTACAACAGTCCCTTTGGTTGTTTGGTAATAGCTCTAGAATGTGAATGACGTTTGTGCATACAAAGGTACATAATGGAAATAGAAATGGAGAGTCCTGTCTTACAAGCTTTGAAATACCGACATTGCAGTTGAAGCAATACCAAGGTGACCTTGTCCTTCTGCTTAACTTTTACTTTGTTAAGGATCAGAGGAAATATTTCTTTTACTGACTCAGTAATGTTGAACTCCCTTAGCTGTGCAGATCTCATTCTCCTATTGCATTGCAACTTACTTTGCAGGCTGTATATACACCTGTGGTGGGTTGACCCTGGCTGGATGCCAGGTGCCCACCAAGCCGCTCTGTCACTCCCCTCCTCAACTGGACAGGGGCGAGAAAACATAACGAAAGGCTCATGGGTCAAGATAAGGACAGGGAGAGATCACTCACCAATTACCGTCATGGGCAAAACAGACTCGACTTGGGGAAATTAGTTTAATTTATTGCCAATCAAATCAAAAGTAGGGTAATGAGAAATAAAAACTAAATCTTAGAACACCTTTCCCCCACCCCTCCCTTCTTCCTGGGCTTAACTTCACTCCTGATTTTCTCTACCTCCTCCCCCCCAGGGGCACAGGGGGACAGGGAATGGGGGTTGCAGTCAGTTCATCACACACTGTTTCTGCCGCTCCTTCCTCCTCAGGGGGAGGACTCCTCACACTCCTCCCCTGCTCTAGCGTGGGGTCCCTCCCACGGGAGACAGTCCTCCATAGACTTCTCCAACGTGAGTCCTTCCCAAGGGCCCTTCTTCATGAACTGCTCTGGCATGGGTCCCTGCCACAGGGTGCAGTCCTTCAGGAACAGACTGCTTCAGCATAGGTTCCCCACGGGGTCATAAGTCCTGCCAGCAAACCTGCTCTAGCATGGGCTCCTCTCTCCACGGGTCCACAGGTCCTGCCAGAAGCCTGCTCCAGCGTGGGCTTCCCACAGGGTCACAGCCTCTTTCAGGCATCCACCTGCTCTGGCGTGGGCTCCTCCACAGGCTGCAGGTGGAGATCTGCTCCAGCATGGACCTCCATGGACTGCAGGGGGTCAGCCTGCTTCACCATGGTCTTCACCACAGGCTGCAGGGGAATCTCTGCTCCGGTGCCTGGAGCACCTCCTCCCCGTCTCCTTCTTCACTGACCTTGGTATCTGCAGAGTTGTTTCTCTCACATATTCTCACTCCTCTCTCCGGCTGCAGTTGCACAGTTGGGTTTTTTTTCCCCCCTTCTCAAATACGTTATCACAGAGGCTCTACCACCATGGCTGATGGACTTGGCCTTGGCCAGCAGTGGGTCCATCTTGGAGCCAGCTGGCATTGGCTCTATCACACATGTGGGAAGCTCCTAGCAGCTTCTCACAGAAGCCAGCCCTGTAGCCCCCCTGCTACCAAAACCTTGCCACACAAACCCAATACATTACCATATACATTACACAGTATCACTACAAGCCTACCATGTTCTTACAGTCTTTCCTGGAAATCCTTTGATGACCACTCTCAGAAGCATGACTCGGAGCCAGACAGATCTCTAGTCCAAACCAATACTGCCATTCTTTAGACAACTTTTGCCTTGTATGGTGGTGTAGGCTCAGCAACAACGCTCACCTTTTATTTGCTGCTGACAATGCACAGAAATGCATGATCCAGAGTTAGCTTCTATATCTGTGGATGAATCGTCTTCGTCAATGTTAATCTCTTCAGTGATAATATCTGGGCCCAGTTTTGCCATATAAAGCATACTAATTCTTTTCAAGGTCTTATTTTCTTTGTTCAGCTGAAAGTTGAGAAGCACAAACAGTATGAAGCTAGTTAGTCTGTCTTTAAGCTGCTGTGCAAGAAAAAAAAAAAAGTCAACTGTATCTTTTTCTCCCTTATCATTAAAAGATCTATCAAACAAAGAAGACAAAGTGATATTAGATTAAACGCTTCATTCAACATTAAAATGGCCTGAAGATGGGAAGCTTGTCCTCTTTCTCCTCTGAGGAGGCTTGAATTCAACATGATGCTTCATCCATGCCCTTCTTTCCTCTCTGGTACTTCTGACTAATAAAATACCCTGTGTAGGTTCAAATCACATCATATCAACTATCAAGCTTACTTAATGCTACGCGTTCTTTGTGATAGCTGCTTCAGCTCCTTATCCTTAAGCATGTACCAGTATCAACAGGAGCCCTAACTGAATGACCTGAAGAAGGGCCTGTGTTCCTGAAAGCTCGTCTGGTTTTGCCAGCTATATCAATTGGTCAAATAAAAACTCTTACCTCTACCTATGCCCTTATTTTGCTTATAAACTACAAACACCACAACTACTATACTCCCAGGCACAGCAGGATTACCTCAAAACTCTTTTGAATTATTTTCAGTTCTCAGGAGTTATTACTGTAGAGCCCATATACGTAAGATGAAAGCCGTATCATAAACCATTTCTTTATGGGTCAAACCACAAGTCAGAAACCACTCTGGGCTGGATGCTTAAACACATGCCTGGTTGGTGGATGATACAGAAGAGGTTCTGTAATGCGTCTCCATCTTGACCAAGGTGCCAGGAAAAAACTGAACAACAGGGATTGCTGCAAATGTTTCACTCTCACCATCTCTTTCACTGTCCTGCATCTAGACACCCCATGCCAGCAGCTCTCAGCAAGCTCAGCACAGTCACAGGGGCGTTCAGGCATATATGTTGGGGTGACTGCCCACCCACCAGCTAAGCATTCCCTGCATTCAGGTCTAAGAATGAGGCTCAATTTTCTACTAATGACACATGACATGTTGAAGTCAACATGCACTTCAGAAGTCCAGTATTTACCTTGAAATAAAACGTATACTGAACAGTTAGGCTGACCGTGAAGTTTTACCTAAGCAATCACCTTTGATCCCCGCTTTCCTCAGCCCCCCAACTACAGGAGATTTACTCAAGAACCTCTTCATCTCATTCCCAAAGAATGAAACTGAGCAAGTGGGAAGGGTGGTGTAAGGAACCTTATTTAGTCAGCTCACAGCAACAAACAAATCAGCTTTGGCAAAGCAGCCCCATGGGGTAAAGCTAGTCTTTGAACTGCCCCTGTATGTGCACTACAGGAAAAGTGCAGAGAAGAAGAAAAGTTGCATAAATACGTTCACTTTCTTACTTATACGCTGATTGTCTATCTTATGAATTCTAATATAGTGTCATTATGCAAACAATTAAGTAAATACCTCCAGAAAGTACATTACTAATGCATCTAAATTAAAGTGATTTCTTGCTGGTGTGATTTTTACCATATCTAAGGATGTACTTTGGGGAGGGAATGGGGGATTGGGGGGGCGGGGGGGAGGAAGAAGAAAAAAAAAAGGCAGTCAGCATTGCTAATGAAATTTGGTTCAAAATTGCTGTAATCCATTTTCTGATGAAGTGTCTCAGATGCATTTTACACAACCAAAAATATATAACAGAGAGATAAAAACATTCTTTAATAATAATGCACTTCTGATGAGATGGAATATAGAAAATTACACACTTGCTAAATTCATCAGACTAGATGCAATCAACAGAGCAGCGGAGGTCACCTTTCCCCTGCCCTCAGTTTGCTTTCATAAACAATCACCTGAAATGTAATGCAGTGGTTGACTTTTTCCATTTGATTTAGACACTGAAATGCTCATTACTGTTTTATATCTCACACAGGACAGTTCTAAAACTTGTTTTCCATTTAACCTAAATGCATACAAAAACTAGATATCAAGATGCCAGTCCATGATTTACTGTTCCAAAATAGAAACTAAATTAAAATGGGTATTTTTTTCTTTAAAGGAAGGAATTGTGTTTTGCATCTCACATATGGCTTATAGTCTTTGCCACTTCAAAACAATTTCACAGATCTGCAAGATTATATGAAAACATATATGGGACATGTATACAATCTCAAGTCAAAAAAATAAAAATAAAAAAGTAATCAGATGAAACAGAATCACCATAATTCTCCTCACCTTAGAAGCCAAAGCCTCAGCACTTTCACGGCACGTCTTCTCAATTTCAAGATGGTTCTGAATACAGTTTACTTCCTCAATAACCATGTGAGAAACTAGGGGAAGAGTTTAAAAATTAGTCAGTATTTTCCTGCATTTGACACATGCATCCCATGATCAGAAATATTACATCTTTTTCTGTTAACTTTCTATGTAAGCATTTCAAATACAGGGAAGTACGTACTTTGATAATCTCCACGGATAGGAACTGTTTTGAACACTGAATATCTGGTTCATTGCTTTAAGCAACTCTCTCAAGCCACGTCTGCAGCATTAGAGGGGGAACTGCAGAACTGAGCATAAACTCACAGAAGTAGAAAGCCAGCAGGAGCCTCCCTGACCATCATCATTCGCCATCTGTATTTCATTAACACTTGGGGAATCAGAGTCAGACCACTAGGATTGTCCCTTCAGATTGCCATCATAATCCTCTTGAAAATTTGGTATGGACGCCATTTTCAGAAGACTGGAACCTCGATATTTTTTTACACAGCAAGATTAACTCAGGTGTCTTACAAAGATTATTTTCACCTTCCAGTTTTCAGGTTTATATGGTATTTTAACTATCATCACACTTGCTAAACACATTGTACAAGAGCTGCAGGAGGGACATATAGCACAGGCCTGGGGCAAGTTTACTAGGCAACGGAGAAAGGAGTTAAGTGACCAAAGCCTCCATATTTGTAGTGCCTCCTAAAGCACATACTTCACTGAAGTCAAATCATTAGCACAGCACAGTTCCCTCTTCTGGGTCTGCCCCATCAGCTTTGACACTAGATGCAGCGGCTGGGATACACTCAATGGATGCAGTCCTGATGGAAACTCAGCACTGCTTGCACTGCCGGATTTTTGAAAACCTCAGCTGAACAACACAAGTTCTGTATTACTATATGGCTGTAATATCTGAACTGTTTCTTATTTGAAGCCTCTCCGTGCTTGAGCATGCCCTAAAATAAGCACTGTGTGCTCACACCCTGCCTTCACAGTCCTACACGGATTCAGACACCAGCATGCACACATGGACACACACAATCTTCCATGAGACCAGGGCCGAGAGTGAGCTGCCTGACTGCTTCCGAAATACATGTCTGTGCTACCGTAGTTGATGTCACAGCTGGAAGAGCAAGAGACATCTGTCCTTTGCACTTACAGGATCCCTATTACCGCAGTGGGTACACATCACTATATTGAAGATATGCAATATTCCTAGAGTGACGAGAAAGTTATGGAACAAATCTTATTTTGTAACACAGGATACCAATGCGAGCTAGAGGACATTTAAAAGCACAGGTGCATTTTGGCTTGCAATTGCTTTCAACTTCCAGCAGTACACAGGTACTTAACCAGCGTTGAAAGCCATCTTCTAAGTGACAAGCTTAAAGTCGCACAGGGGATCTGGAGCAAAGCAGGAAACCCAACAACAGTTTCCCATTTCTCAGGCTAGCACCTTGCTCATTGACGCAACTCCTCCTTGGCTCCTGGCACCCTTATTCATCCTAAGCAGCAGCCTGGATCCTAATTCTGCAAGTCATTTCATGGTGCAGATTCCTTTTCAGCCCAGTGTCAGAATTTCAACGTGCAGAAAGGACTATTCGCAGCTGAACAATACTTTGGAGCAGGAACAAGGCTGGAAGAATATAGTGTAAATACAGAGGACTCTTTCTAGTATCGCCTTTCATTTTCATGAAGATAAGCTTTAAAAACTAGTGATTTCATACCACTGGGTAGAAAGTCTGGCCTGCCCTCTTCCAAGACTTTTGCCTAAAAACTGAGGAGAAATACTTAGTTCTCTTTGATATCCAGAGGTCATCTTAACGACTACAAAACAGGACTTCAGGACAGGAAAAAGCAGGCTGTTAACAAGTGTTATTTATGCAGCTTTATTGATACTTAGTCAATATTAACTAACATTTTCATTAATAACGTTGGAAAACAGCAATACATTGGAGTTTGCTGTCAAATCAGTAGCTGCATGCAAGAAACAAGTTCTACAAAATATGAGCAGCCGAAAAAAAAAGAGCAGGGCAGAGTATTGGGAAATCTTGGTCCAAAAACTATGTTCACATGAAGTCTTCTAACAGCAGAGCAACCACACATCTTTCTTTGATTTTCTTTTTATTTCCATTTTTTCTGGCTTTGGAGAGATTATCTGCTCCGAGCGTGCCGTAGCAGCTGCTACATTTAATTTGAGAGAGGAAAAGCTTCAGGCAGTACATGTCCATATCTCTTCTGGTTTTGTTCTGCCTAGCTCTGGAATTTGGAGTAACAAAATGCTTTGGGCAGGATGACGGAGCAGTGGAGATACAGAGCTACTCCCATTTTACAGACAGGAATCTAATGGCTTCAAGCAAGGCTAAAGTTAGGAAACAAGGATTGGGCTCACATGGTAGAACTAGGGATTACTCTTGGTTCATTTAAACTTAATTAACCTGCAATTATGATTAACTCAGGGGAAAAAAAAATCTTTCCAAATTAAATACAAAAATATATTATTTCCTAAGTCTGTCCAAAGTTCTTATTATGTCAATATTAAAATTCATAAAGCAGCACTAAGTGGCCTGAAACATCTCTAACCTTGACAGTTTTTTTCAGGGGTAATAATAATCCACAGCAAATGCAGGCCAACCAAAAACCACTTAACTAATTAGTAGTTGCAGTCACCGAGAAAACATGAATCAACACTGTTATTACAAGTGGCACATTTGAGTGGCATCTAATTATGACTTGATGAGCACGATACTTGCATTATCAACATTACTACTGCATCCCATCAGGGACTAAAAGCCGCTGATGGCATTGACTGCGAGAAACTCCCACTCAATGGTACTGCAGCACCCAACAATCTCCTTGGCAGGGGCACCCTCACTAAATGACATGTTAAGCGTAATTACTGGTAGACATTGTAAATAAACAGGATTGGAAGTGAAAATTGTACCAAGTGCATAAGACACAATTTGACACATTGGAAGTGGCAGCCTTAATTGAGAGTTTCTTTGACTGCTCAAGATCATTTCAACTGCATTTCTCGGAGGACAGTGATTATAACTGTGGAGACAGACGGCATAATGGTATCAGCACTGCTGACAGAGCAGTGAATTAAATTGTATCTGCTGTTGTGTGAAAGCCTTGATGAGAGGTACAGATCCTTAGTGGTCTTATCATTATAACACAATGGTCATGTTGTCATCAACCTTGCTGGCTCCAATTGAAAAGAAATGATTGTGTGTTGAAGCTTTCCCCCCCGCACCACCTTCTATCTCTTGTGCTCAATAGAACCAATTTTCAGAGCGCTATGAAATCACGCAATAGGGCCTAAAATGCAGCTGCTTGGCATACAAACGGGGCCCCATTAAACTGGAATCACACACAATATGTGTTTATGCCAGGAGAACAAATAGAAGCTGAGTACAGGCCAAGTTTATTCACAGACACAAAGCCGATGTAGCTCTTCATCAATATAATTGCCTTTTATATTGTCGTTTAAATAATGGGCTCTATTATTGCCTTAAAATCCTAATATTCCTGGCATTTTATCACTATGTTTACAAGGTATGTCCTTTAAAAATGTGAAAGGAAGATAAAAGAAACCTATAAAATTTTACAACATCAAATATTACTTCAAATTTTAAGTCTTAACTACTTGACATTTTCTGCCACACTCTGGTATTCCTTGTATCATAACAAAAACAAAACACGCTGCAATTTTTTCCAGAGGAATTAGACTTCTTAGAGAACATTCTTGCCTCACAGGAACAGTTATCTAAGATCATTTAAGGCACCAGATGATTCCTGTTGATTTTAGATTATTTTCCATAATTGTATCACATGAACAATTATAAAACAGAAGTGAGCAAATTCCTCTATTAACACAGTCACACAAAAGTATAGACCATGTGATTTCCTTCTCCTGCATTAACTTCATCCACATTTCTGATGCTTCGTCGTGCAGTTCACCATACTGGCACAAACCAGACATAACAGACCACAATCCTATTGTAATTGTCTCTTCTAAGGAGCTATTCCACTAGGATACTTCCACTCCCATTAGATGTGCTTTGTTGCTTCCAGACACCATACAGTTTCAACAGAATCATTACCATAAAAGTGTAAAACTGAATATTGACATTCTCACAGCCCAGACAAGACAGAACTTGCTCTAAAAATTATCAAAACACAGCAGTTCAGCCTAAAAACCTTTATTGTTGTGTCTATGCTTAAAGTAATTTTACTCCTTCTTCATGAAAAAAATCACCATTATTATCAGTATTATTAGCAATCTCAGCAATCGGGTCAAATCCCACTCCATCCAAGCATATATCATTCTAAAAGTCACTTGCAGAATCCAGGCGAGATAGAGCTGCATTTGTACCACTGTATTTTCACCACTTTGCACCTTAAGAATGGCTACCCGTGCCAGAGCTTATAAATGCTGTGACAGCAGTTAGTCTGACAATGGTCAAAGTCTCACTGGATTAACTCCTTAAAACAAGGCTTTGAAGGAGAAACAGCAAGTGGACCTGAATCTCAGCATTCTTAACACTGCTGCTGGGTATGCAGTGATGTTCATAACTCTCTATACCAAAAAATACCCACTAACATTATCAACTTACTTTTCTGAAACTCCTCCAGTTTTTTGACAGCCTCATCTCGTTCTTGCTTGATTTTGTCACACTGCAGGAGAAGAGAAAATTGAAATGAAACACTGATCCCAGTTATTTAGTTAGCAGTCAGTCACAACATGCAAAATCAACAAAGATCAATTGCCAGCACAATGACGTACAGAAGCCTATCAAAGCATCATTTCGTTTTGCTCTCAGTCATGTAAGATCGATGGAAACTATGCATAAAAAATTCATTACCCAGAGTATTTCCTAACCAAACTGGCAAGTTGTACTTGACTTTAGGTTCCAATTCAGAGTTACTCTGAAAATATTTTAGAAGAGCCACATTATTCAAAACTGATATAAACAGTCATCCATGTTCCACACAACAGTAAAAGCAATACTTTGCATGTCAACAATACACTTTAAATTTAGTTTCTTTAACACAAATAGACTTGGAAAAGAGGCCTACATTTCTATACCTACCATGTGCAAGGAAAACCTCAAAGCCAATAAACAGGGACAGGCTGTTCAGTTTCGTAACATCATGAGCAAAGCTTCAGCCTTGAAGAGGAGAGGACACTCATTTTCATACTTTGAGGACTTCCCATCACCCCAGTTTTATTAATTTTGGGGTTAATGCTAATACTACACAGGGCTGCAATCACTGACCTTATGATGGAAAGGTTTCTTCAAAGAGAAAGAATAAAACAGATATTAAATAGACTTTCTCTAAGAAAACCCCTTCTATAAGCAAATGAAAGAACTCAAAGAAATGAGTAAACTTCACAAGAGACACAGTCAGTGATTAACCACACTGTGAAAAACACATGACCCGCAGGGAACTATGACTGGCACACAATGTGTCTTACACATACGGCACACCAGACGTCCTTCCTCACATGTGGCTGTGTATGTTCACAGTAATAAATCAACGCAAGACCATGAGTTAACTTCTGGAAGAGATGTGTGCGACTGAGTTGCTTACAGTGTAACTGCAATTACAAGGATACCGGTCATTGGAACAGAACTGGGAAAAAAAGAGCTGAAATGATTTTGCTCGATTTTCAGTTTTTCCACATGAGAACCCACTTTGAGTTAGCTGGGAAAGGAGCCTGCTGTTAAGTAACAAGAAGGGGAAGAGCTCGATTCAAATGCAGCCAAATTAAAGAAAGCCCTTCTATCAGCTCCGGAGGACCCTGGATGAGACCCAAAGAAGGATCTGCTCTTGGGCAAGGAGAGGATACCATTGGTGTTGCCTCAGGGGCAGCGTCCACGCATGCTTTGGAAGCCACTGCTGATGGCTATTCATGGGAGCAAAAGGAGCTGTATTCAACAAGCAGTCTCTCCTCTCATGGCACTGGGGTGATGAGGCAAGGGACAGCTGCTGAGTAGGGGGGACAGGTGAGTCACCAGCTGCTGTAAAGGTCTGTGAAACAAGGAAAAGCTGCAGAAGGAGCAATACATGCTGAGCAAGCGGCGCCGGACAAGGACTCACCGTTTCATCTGGCCCTGTTAACAAAGAAGCTGTTTAGAGCATCTTGCACAGGAGAGGTGGGGAAGGGAAATCTGTGCATGAATCTTGCTGCTTGCTGCCCTCCCTCTCAGTTTCCTCAGCAAAAAAATTGCCTTACCTTACTGACAGAAGTGCAGTCTAAGAACAGAAGGCAGTAAAAGACGCAGAAAGAACTTCTGATTGGTCCTGCAGAGCACAGCTCCGCTGCAAAAGGGGGATCAGTGTGAGCTGCTGCCTCTTCGTATTTTACAAGAGAGACACTGTAACCACACTGGCATACTTCACCCACGGATTTTTCTGCATGCTGCAAGCTTTCAGCCCACTGCACATTAAGTGAGCAAGTGCTTTTAATGCTCAGTTTAAAAACCAGGAAAATTAGCGTTTTAAGGATCTGATCTGTTGCCTGTGGAAGTCAACAAGACACTTTCCTACTCATGGAAACCTTGATGTAGAGGATGCGGTACAGTCCCTATCCCAATGATAGGAAAAACTCCTTTTGAAATCCTCCAGCAACATGCTGTAAGGCTTAACAGCTTTCCCTGTGCAGCGAAAGGGGAAGTTAAATGACCTATTCCACTTCACCTTGAGTGCTATTTGCAGAGAGCTCCATTTGGACCACGGCAAGCTGACTATTCTCCCGATAGCTACATATCTTTGTCTGCACAATCAGGGTCTGCAAGTTTGGGTCTCTGCAGAGCAATTCCTGCTCCCAGTTGCAGCTTTCTGAATATTTTCCTTTCGCTGCTACTGTGCTTCAGAATGAAAGAACAGGAAGAAAAGGAGAGTGGGAGATTGTTGTCCTTGCTGAAATGATCAATGGAAAGCACTTTGCCTTTTGTCTTGCAATCAAACCTGTGCAGGCAGAGCTGTTGTAAGTCCTACCAAAAAAAACTAGTTTATCTCCAATTTAGCCAAGAATTAGAAAAAGTTGCGATTGTCTTTAACTACTTGTACTGTTTCAAACTGGAAAGTTACACAAATCAAATATTCATATAAAGCAATTAAGTTTCATAATAAAAAACATTGTCACCTCTTGAAATAAACTGACCTTATCTTTAAGAGAGAAAAGTTTAAAAATATCAAAACTTAGAAGTGTTAGCTGCTCTGAAAAAGCTGCACAGAAGCCTTCAAAGTTCACAACCACCTCACTTTTCAAAAAAGCAATTTGAGGCATACACAGAATTGTTAATTGACAAGAATATCACTAATCCTAAATGTTAAAAGGCAAATAGCATAACATTACTATAAAATCTACTGTTCACTCTTCACATTCAAGCACATGCAACTGTTGAGGAGAAACAGTTTTCAAGTATTTACTAAGTCTCCCCTTGTCAGTATTAACAGATAGCTCCATACTCAAGAGTACCCTCAAATGAAGGAGGGGAAAAAAAAAAAGTCAGTAACTCCTGGATTGTTGGTAATTTTTCTGTTTTTAACTTTATTTTGTTAAAAGTTCCAGCTTCTCTGCAGAGGAAAATAAGCATTTATACCATTTTATTTACTGTATTCTTAATCTAATATTTATAGCACCATTATCCCAATAAAAAACAAAAGTAACAGAGAATATTCCCATTCCAGTCCTGAACTAGCTATAGGAGTCAACGATAATTTCTTGGCAATAAAAAGACACTGCATTGTATTTTTAGAAACAAATAACAGTTCAGTTTCCAAAATTCATTTTGTGAATAACTCCTTACAATTTTTCATCTTTGCAGGAACAAGTTCAGGAGCTTTGCCAGTCCCGCTCAATTTCAGAGTTTTGCCTTCTAGGTACACAAGATATGAGGCGATACTTTCATTTCTAGCATGGAGAACTGATATGCTGACTACTTACAAGTAAATCACATACATGTCAAAGATTGGTGTTCCAACCAAATACTGCATATATAGCAAGGTGAATAGCAGTACATGAACTTGGCCTGTACTTGCAGTTATCACAATACCAGGATAGTACCACGCCATCATGGGAACTTGACACTACAACGTGATGTTGGGAAGTCGATGCACACAACCACCTGGAAGCCTGTGGATACACAGGCCTCCGCACACCCGCTCCCACCAGCCTAATGACTCTTTGCCACTAATTCCGGGGAGGCCTGGGTTTCTTGTCTATTCTCTTCTAACAGGCTTCTTTTTTGCCAACTATTTTGCACATAAGCTCCTACTGACTTCAGTAAAGGGCCTTCAAAGGGCAAAAACAAGAGGGAGATTGTTCAGTCCAGATATTAAGATGCAAGAAGTTCACGTAGTAGCCATATTGTCAATTAAGCCATTGCTAAGCAACACAAGATACATTCTTTCCCATTTACACAGATTGTGAAATTTATGCAGATTTAATGCTTGTTCTAAAATTATGAGTGCTCAAAAGTATCCTATGACATTTGCTATACCCACAGAAAGAATGGGCATGTCATCAAGGCAGAATCCCTTCTCCGTTCCCATTTGGTGACAAAACATATAATCCACTCTATACAACTGCTTTAACAGAGCAAACACCATGAATGATGTATCAGAGATACAGTATTACACCTACTGTTTTGGAAAGCTGTCTTGCTTTTTTTTCCCCTACTGGCAGCATGACAAAACACTGTCAAAAACAGTGTTCAGAGTCATTTCTGTCTGATTAGCAAGTAGTCAAATATTTATTCATGATCTGACTCTGAATACGTCAGAACTGCATATTAAGTAATCTACATTTGTTTGCAACTGAATGTTAGTTATCTATTTTTTGGGGACTGGTATGCATGTTTAGTCAGCTACTTCAATTAAAAAGATGACCTAAGAGAAGTAATCTGCCAATGTCATTTTTGCTCCAGTTTTTGAAAGTATTTAAAAATACTAATAAAAAATATGCCTGCACCAATTTTGTCAGAGACCCCACCAGAGGTCTCCAAATGGGCAGTTCAGCAAGGCAATGAAGAAGAGACACTGCAGATCAAAGATCTTATATTTTGCTCCTGAATTTTCATGGTTATTAGCATCCTCTTAAGCAGCAGTACTTTGAACAAAGTAACCTATGTAAAAGTCAATTTACTTTCTAATCTTAACAAAAAATAGGGAACAAAGCATAAATTTTCAAAAATTAAAATTACATCTTATTTTAAGTTAGCTGCCTATTATGCACCAAGTTCCACGTTTCTAATATAAACTAGGATCATTTCTCCATGACACAGCTCATCTTTCAGAGCCATACAAGTGTACTGGTGACTTAAAAAAATTCCACTGAGTGTGTCAAAAGTACATACATACAGACTGCTATCCAACTCCTGTGTGGTACTTTCCACAAATAATCTGCAAAACTTCTTCTAAAGAAATTCCCTTTTCTCTTCCTCCTATCGACGCAGTTGTGTGACCACAATTGATACAGAGGAAGCCATTTGCTCACACTCATACTGACAGACAGTGGCAGAAAATGGAACAGAAGTCACCCACAACTTCCCAGACCCACAGGCAGAGACAGCCTGTGCTATACTTCCTCCAGTATCAGGATTGCTCCTGCAAAGCATAAACTAAGATACAAAGTTAGAGAGACGCTAACGAGCTTTCAGGATTACCCAGCCCTGCAATAAGACAAGGAATAGTTTCTTCCAGTATTGGTACTGTAAGCAAACATAACCATGAACTCTGTATCAGTAATTCTTTTTTTTTTGTAGAAGAAATGCACTTAGGGCCTCACACTTAACCACTTGAGTCCAAGCACTTAAACAATTAAGCAGGACTGCTTACACAAGCACACCAATTTGCAGGATGGAGGTTCTTGGATGGAAAATACTTGCATAACAACTGAAAATCCTCCAACCCTGAGCACGTGCTTAACTAATTTGCCCAACTGGGGATGTAATCCCCATGTGCTCAGGGTTGGAGGATTTTCAGTTGCTGTGCAAGTATTCTGAAAAACACCATACCAACCTTCAGAAGAAATACACAGGAACGGCTAGAGATATGCAGTTATAGCAAAGAAGTCTTGTGAGGGAAGGGAAGAAAGAAGAGCAGAATGCAAGAAACAACCCCAGAACATCTCATTTCATCTCAATTTTGGCAACAAACTTTTTCATTGGAATTGCCTTTGAAGAAAAAAATTTTCTAAATAAAAATGCAGCTCAAGAAAATCCTCCTCATTCCTCCCGCCCCCCATCCTAAACACAGCTTTGCTGAACAAACACCAAAGCTAGCAGGACTTGGGTTCAGGGCAAAGTTGGGGAGCCCATTTTTCATGCAGTAGACAGTCCTGGTGTGGAACTCCTCACATGTGATGGAAGCCAACAATCAGCACAGGCTTGGGAGGGGACAGGACAAATTCAAGGAAGAGAGCTGTGGAGGGCAGAACACACTGAAACCACATGCAGCTGAGGAAGTCCCCAGGCTGCAAGTGGTTTGGAGACTAGAAGAGTACTCTCTGGAGGTGTTACACATGCTCTTACACTCCCCCCTCTCTGTTGCTGTCAGAGACAGGATACTGGGCTAGATGGACTCTCGGTCTAATTCAGTTTCATTCTGCTTTTCTTCTGAGCACTAGGAGATGAACTGCCACAGTCTTCCCAACAGTGAAAATAGAGTACAGATTTCCTGGGATATCTGAGGCTCTGGTGTAGGAGAGCAGAACAGGAATGAAGCAACAAGCACAGTAAAAAAGACAAGAGGGTAGTGGGTAGGAAGGAGTGAAGCACAATATGCTTCAGTGGAAATACACATAATCATTGCTGAAGCATAATGTGAAGATAAGCTTCAAGTTTTCTTTAATAATGAGAAAGTAGTTAAGGACAAGGTCTTCCCAACACAGCCTTGAATTGCAACTTTTATAACAACTCAAATAAATGTGACCCTTCAGAAATGACTTCACAAAAAGCTAAATTAAACCTACATGCCTTGGCAACTAACAGAGAGTTGAAAACTGACATGTTTCTTCCATCTTCAGCTCACTAATACTGGAGAAAGGAGAATTTTCTGTTTACAATACAGTGTAGCACTGACTCCTCTGCCTTCCTCACTATCTAGAACTGATAAGAGGCTTTTACTGGCCACAGTTTCTTTTGGCAGGTATCTGCTAAAAACCTTTTGCACATTGACATGGATTTATGCAACACAACACTGCCACCAAACCTCTCCGAGTTCTCTGTTCCTGTTGGCTTCCTCACAGAAAGCAGGTGTATTGAATGAACAAGAGTCCTGGGTGGGAAGAGCTACCTTACCGAATGTGCTTGGTTTTACTACTAGGAAGACAACATATCATAATTACAATGAACAATCTAGAAAGCGTTCATTATTTCTTACTCCAGTATCTCTGAACATTAAAAAATTAAGCCTGCAGTAATCTATGAAGTTCAGCCCATACCTTCAAAGCCTCTTTTCAAGTTGGACAGGCACACAGATTTCACAGAAGGATATGTGATATGCTGCAAATCTGTTCTATGCTGCAGTACCATTCTGCAAGTTGAGATAAGACATCTTGCATTCCTATTAAAAGTTGGGTTTTTTGGGGGGGCTGGGGCAGGGAGAAAGACTTCAAATACCTTCAGAAATCATATTCCTACATTCTGAATTTTCAGAAGGGCTGGGTGACGAAAGGAGTTGTTCTATTTTCTTGTCAGTAAGTTTCACCGTGCAAATCAAGTTGTACTAAAACAAGGTTTAGATCCAAGAGAAACAAGTTTTCCTAAGAATACCTAAATGCTTGAGTTGGTCTATGCTCACATTGTAACCATATGCAAACTGGCTATAGCAGCAATCATTTAAAATATATATAAATATTTATAGCAACTTCTCTGGAGTGGGACAGCTAGAATAGCTGCTGGGAGTTGCATTCATTGCTCGTTAATACATATAGGTATACAAGTAGTACTTATGAGTGACACTGTTGGAAGTAATCAGCTGAGTTCACAAAAGAAGACAACCACCTCCCATAGCCAATAAGGTATTCTGATATTTAGCATTTTAGTATTAAAGAAATAACCAACAGATACAAACCTCCTCTTTCGTTTTCTTATTCTCTGCTCTAAGCTCTTCATATTCTCCAATAGCTATACAAGGGAAAAAAAAAAGTTAATATTGCAGCACCTCCTTTACCCAAATTAGGTCTCAATTTCATTCATTTTAAAGCTCTTCTGGCTATCTACACAGACTTCTTAAATAACATGGATCATAAACTTCATTAATAGCCTATGGATGAACTGGATATCCTTTTAGAATTGAAGTAATTGGAAAGTGTCTGAAAAAGATGGTGGCTCCCAAAACAATCAATTTGTGATCAATGGAGAGTTAAACAACCTTATTGATTCAGTTAAAAAATTACAAGGTGAATGTACTGGCTTGCAGTCACCATTTTAAACCCACACTGGCTCAGGTTACAGATCAATGCTAGAAAGCATGGTTAATGCAATACTGTTACACATACGTACCTCCAGAGTAGCTGAGCACCTTTATTTATTTATTAACTTTTTCTTCCAACAAGAGTCCTATGAGAGATTTTTTTCTTTAAACTCCACAGTGGAGACATGAAAAGACTGTATGATTTACCCAAGATCACACAAGAACTCAGCTGCAGGGATCAGCAGGGAAGGGATCAACCACCAGGATGCTGGAGGTCCGTTGTTTCAAACCAGTAAATAATATGCAGAAACAATCAATCAGCTACCAATTAAGCTTCCAGTTTACTGTGTATTTTTGTGCGCCCTTCTTAAACTTTTTATTTTACAACCTTAGGGTCGTGCCATCATTGCCCCAGCTTCCCAATTCTATTGTTCTTTCAGTGTGTCCCATATGGGCTGTTTGGCCTTCGAGACCATAGACATTTTATTATCACTAGAAAGAAGCTGAATGTACCTCCAAACCTTAGAGAAACAAACTTTGCTAGAAAGGAACATTTTTCGGTCTTTGAGATGCATACTGCAAGAACAAAATTAGAGGGCTGTTGACATACTCTACATCTTATTGCAGCCCCTCAGTATCTCCTCAAATTTTTTCTTGTACCTAACAGAAGCTACACTAGCATGCAGGTGTTATTTCAAGCCAACTTAAAACTGAATAAAGGGTATGAACATATAGTTTTCAGCTGATGATAGCAGAGATGTTGGAGTTTCATCTTAAACTTAACATGTCTTACCTTACATCTGAAGATATGAACATGTACAGTCTGGTAGATTAGCCACCTGAAAACCTGCTAGCCCTTTATAGCTTTAGATAGGTAAACTTTTTCAAATAAGAAGCTCTTACAAATAAAGTTATACTTTACAGTCTCGTGACGTCCCTCTTCTTCCCCCTCCCCAGCGTTTCAAAATCTGTTGAAATAAAATTAATTCAACTCACTCCTGAAAGCTAGGTCCACGGCATCACTGTTCTGCTTGCCTTCAGCACGCCTATTACTCTCTCAGCGGCAGCACAGAATTACCTCAGATGTAAAAACCTCAAATTATCCTAATTCCTCTTTTCTCCAAGATCACTTCATTTTAGAGATGCAGGGCTAAGGTATACGAAGTCTGGGATACAGACAGCAATATTAGCTCCTGAGCTAAGAACTCAAAACACAAGACTCTGCTCCTCATGTGCCCAGATCAGCAATGGGAAAATGGCAAGACCCTAAAGACTATATTAACTAGAAAGGGAAACTGAGGAACACTAGAAATCTCTTAGCCAGAATCTCAGCTCTGCTGTCACCCGCAAGTGTTGAAAAATTTCCAGGGCTCTCAAAGAAAAAAAGTTAAATAAAACCACTGAAAACAAAGTCACAGGCCACATGCAGACTCACAGAAAATCTAATAATTTAAACAGATAGGAAAAAATCTTCACTGCCGCTCATCCAAGTAAAAAAGTATATCTAAAGAGTGGAACGAACAAAACCAGGTTTCTTAAAAATGTGCCCTGCCTCCCCATACCAATAAAATCAAGGTCTCTTATCCATCCCTTTACTTTATCCCCACTTCTCCTTACCTACCCCTGAGACCCCTACCCACCTCCCACACTCCAGAAGCAGAAAAAAACAACAGGTGGATAAACAAGGAAGAAACCACGCTGATGCAGTTGCTCTAGGAAAGGGCACCTAAAGTGAAACAACATATTTCCTACACAAGAACGTAAAAGCTATGCCTCTTGATCACTGTTCCACTTCTAAGACATTTCCCTGTTCTCTTCAGGAAAACAAGGGAAGAGCTTTCTAGCATCCAGATGCAAGAAAAGGAATGAAAACTGCATCAAGAGATACAATTCAAACTTCTTCATACCTGAAAACTACTAGTGTTTGCTCGCCTTTAAGGCAAACTCATACTTGCTATTCAATACTTTATAAATGACTGAAAAATGTAAATACAGATTTGCCGCACCCTTGACAGCTCCCCTCACATGCTCCGTGAACAGAGAACTCTGAATCATCAGCCCTTAAGGCATGGATACAAGAACAAGTTACCAAAAAAACAAGGATACGAACTTACACAACGCTCCAGTGATCCCCAGTAAGGGCTCACCTGTGTGAGACTGGAAATTAAACTGCCTGTTCAGGGTAGCCTTTCCCTCTTTTACTGTGGATGGTGATCCACAGCACGTTGGTCATGGAATGCAAACACAAAATCATCAGCTACTCCATGCTGCACTCACACAGCACTTTTCTTCAGTGCCTTTTTACCATGCCCACCCCCTTACTGTCGTTGCAAAACTATTAGTTCTTTCTTCAATACAGCTAATACATAGTAAGGATCTGATATCTTAAAATAAGATTGTTCTTCATGGATGGCAACCTCTAGATGATGCTCCCATACAGATCCCATCATTCGGATTTTCAGGTATGGATTTAGTAAACACTAAATCTAATGAAGAAACTGCTGGTTTTATCAGGCCTGGAAACAGAAATAATAATTAAAAAATGACTACACACATTTTCTGCTGTATATCAGATTCTCTGCAAAGGCAGATGACGACACAGAAATTATGAAGTGTGACTGGAAAGTTGGTGGATTTTTTTCTGTTTTTGAACATGGGGGGGTTATTGGGAAGTTTTTATAGAGAGTTTTTCAAGTGTTTTAGGTACAACGAGTTTTGAGGCCATCTCAAAAAAAGTCAAGAGTCTACATAACCTTCACTGAAGCACTAAATGGCATAAAGGTGACAATGACCTCTTTGCTCTAAAACTACCCTAGAACTATTAATACCAGTAGCACTAGGCAACACTTTACATGTTCCAAATCTCACATAGATTACTGAGCCTTAAAACCTCTTTGGTAGATAGGAGGTACCATTATCACTCATTTATAGATTGACAAGTCATAAATCCCATTGTATCAGGACTTCCCTAAACCTTCTCTGAGAGACAGGACTATTTTTTCTCCTTAACCTATAAAGGCTCTCACACAATATATATGACAACAGTACCTGAGCATCTCAAAATTTCTTACATCTCACCTTAACTCAATCAGATTATGCTATATATAAATTACCCTACAATAAAGATATCTCTTTCCAATAAATTAGTGGTGAATGAAACAAACAAGTAAAGATGCTTTACTAAAGGTGCTACTAAAATTCCAGAATTATACATAACTTTCTCAAAGAATCAATATTGTAGCATATATTGATAGTAAAATGCTTACGTTGCACCCATTAGCTTCCAGTGAATCCTGAAGAACTGTAATAAATATGTATCAGAGACCTCTTGAGATATTGTTGCTGTCTGATGCTAACTTAAGTTTATCCTTAATAGAATTATTCCTGATATACAGCAGTATTATATAAACAATTTATCAGGATCCAAATCACATTTCTTTGCTTCAGGCGACCTTCATACAGCCTGAGAGCAACACTACAACTTAAATTCAAGACTAAGGAAAGAAAAAAGCTGGAAAAAGGAGAAAAGAACAGAATATTTTGGTCTATAGCTCTTAACCCATGCAAAACATATTCCCAGCCCATCATGCTTATATTGTAAAACACTCAAACCACAAGATAGCCAACATGAGTGAGCACAGCATGCTCCTTCATAACATGACCATGCTCATTCACCAACTACTCACTCCTCAGCTCAGCTGGCCAGAAGAGACTGTCCTGTCAACATGTATCAGTACACTATATCTGTATTAAATTAAGCAGGTAACTTAAGCAGGTAACTTTGTATACAGAAGCTTCTTTAATTATATCTCAGTCTTTTGATTTTTAGTCGTGAACCTGTGTCTCCTGAACCTCGATTTGCTAACAGAAGATCTGTACTATCTAAATTAGATGTTTTATATATTAGATACTTATTATGGCTAAAAAGCACTTATTAGTAAAACAAAGCCATAAGGTTAAAAGTATGTAATGACTACAATTCATAGTAAACAACAGAATAGACACCTTCGTTTACACAGAGTGAGGTGGCGAGCCTCTTCCTACTCTTTTTGTTAAAAAATTCATCCACCTCTTTTCTAAAGCTGTGTATTAAAAAAGTACAAATTAAAAAACTAACCTTAAAAATGCTACATGCATATAGTTTAGCATTTATATTGTAAACCAGGGTGGCCTTCAAGTAGATTGAGAGCCCTTTCACACCAAATCAACGAGTAATGCCACTTCAGCATTTTAAACCTACTTATTTAATCAAAAAGTAAGTAGAGCTGTCAAAGAAAGCAAGTGTCATTCCACTATTTATTCTTCTAGACTACGGCCCAGGCATGTCTTTGCTGGTACAGGCAAGAGCAAGCTTACAGTGCAAGAAGTCCTTCGCTCCAGATGAAACAAGCTATCCTAATGAAGTCATTTTTTGTTGGTAGAAGTAAACTAACACCTGGCTTTTTGCAGGTTTGGATATATCATTAGAGAGAGAATTACCCCTGACAGCAACACTGCATGCACCAGAAGCTTTAATGGGACTGCTGCCACCACCCTCCTCATCCCAGCATACCTGGAATAGGAAGAGTCAGGTCAAGCCTGTTATACAAACCATCTCTCAAATAGCAATGGTCTCCCTACAAGCAAAGCACGCATAAGACCTGTGAATTGCTGTCAAGAGTATAAGAAAAGTCAAAAGGGCTCAATTTTTCTCTTGTTCCCAGTTTTAGGCTCAAAGATCCCTTCCGCTAAACCCAGGCAATCTGTATTTCAACGGGACACGGTGTGGCATCGGCAGCACCAGCCATGTGCAAACTACTTCTAACCGTTGCCTGGGCAACACTTTTAACATCTCCTGGGCCTCCACAAAAAAGAGATGGAGCTGAGGAACAAACACTTATGGGATTGTGTAAAGGTGAATGTATGTGATGGCATTATACGCGTTACTTTACAATGACTCCAAATCTTGAGTCAGAATACATAAACCTATTATGAGGCCTAAAGTTTACATGGCCAAACGAAGCTTTTGGTCACATATCAGCTGGACTAGCTGATACCTACAAGATTCAATTACCAAACAGTTCTTAAAAAAATAAACAAATAAAAATCATGCATGTAAGTATACAAAGTTAAGTACAAATACTGTAAGTCAGATCCTGCCTCTGTGTCCCCACATGCTTTGATTTTACTCAAATCTGTAGAAGTGTGTGCAAATAATTTTTTTTAATGAGACCCCAAACTTTCATCATGCAATCTTACAGCTTCCTGGAAACTGGATAGGGAAATTAAACATACCACAGCCTGATAAAGCCCAACCACTAAGCTCACACCAAAAGATTTGCCTTCACAAGTTTCTGAAAAACACGTATGGTTCAACACAAGAAACTGAAGTGGGAAACACTTTTAAACTCTAATAAAAGAAGAAAACATTCAAGCAGGATGGGTTCTGCTGGGGAATGATGACCGCTGTGTATGAACACCCACATACACAGGTACATGGGGCAAAAAAATAACCTATAGAGCAGATGACTACAGCGGGGAATGCAGCAGCCAACAAGATATCCTACCCTAAATAAAGGAATTCCTCTGGCCATAAAAATTACCCCTCTGCCACAAAGAAGAATAAATTTGTCAAATCACATTAAGAGCTTGTCAATAGCATATACTTAAAAAGTACTACTCTGAGATATTTATGCCAGATTGGCAGATTGTTCTTTAGAAGATACACGGTATTCCCTTATTCAAAGTTTCTGGCACTTTTTTTTTTTTTAAAGAGATCAAATAGATCTTTAAAGAAAAAAAAAAATAGTCATACAGAGCCACAGTGCTTGGGACTAGAGACTGGAAATCATCACACTTTATTAAATCCAGCCAACAAACACAGAGCAAGATAAGACTTTTAAAACTGATGAAGAAAATCCAGGAAATATAAACGTGTTTAGTATATGTGTAGTTAACAGTAGTTGTTAACCACTGTAATTTAGCAAAGTGACCAGAAATGCGACTATGACAGTGGCAGCTGAAGTGTAATTTTACCTAGTTTATAACTCCAGGTGTTTTGGTTGCTGTCTCCTGTTTTCAACTGAACAAAGAAGTGACCACAGCAGAAGATGACTCTGTCTTTAAGGGCAAAGTACCAGCAGTGCCAATAAAACCAAAGACAAACAAGGCAATCTCCCAGGCAGGTAACCAACCGCTGCTATGATGCGGCTGTTAGTTTGCTACGGTTCCTCAGGTTCTAAAACCAACCATTAATAACGCAAGGTTTTGCCCACTTGATTTTGTTTTGTTTCAATTTTGAGTCTTACCCATAGGAATTATAAGGCCCAGTTGAACAGAAATGTGCACTGCTGGAAATATCACTTAGGTACAGTTAGGTAATACTAATATTCATAGCAGATCTGCGTTATCTAACCAAGCCATCTCAGAAAGCTATTCACAGGATTAAAACTCAAATAATACTTTTAAGTCCTAAATATCATCAGTACAGAGATCATGTTTCTTCATGATGCTCACCTTAAACTTGGTAATAGAGCAAGCCAAAGAATGATCAGTATCAGGTATCTGAGTCTAACACACAGGACTTGGAAAATTCAGCAAGGGGGAAAGATAAGCATGTCTTGCACACAGACAGCTTCAGTGCCCTTATCACCGCAGAGCCCTGCCAAACAGCCAAGTGAATTTGCCCAGACACCAGTCAGCATCACAGCTGCCATTGAGAATTGAGCAGGCAGCTATGAAACACCTGCCTCAGGTTCAATCTACTGACCTTGTTAAAGGAAAGTATAAGCAGTAGTTGAGACGTGACAGCAATCATCAGCCACGTACGCTGCTGTTTGCCTTCCCCTCTACCTTTCGCGTCACTTCTCAGACAGTTTAGTTACCCAGTGTCAGACAAGTTTCTCAAGACTAGAAAAACACATGCTGAAAGAGAAACCAAACAAGGGCTACTGAACAAATGTTCTCTGAAACCCCTTCAAATCAAAGGGTGTTTTTCAGAAATCTGACTACAGACCATAATGTTACAGTAATCTGAAGCCATATGCCACTTTGAATGCAATAAAGATAGGACTCCTGAAAAGTATGTACACCCATTACCCCAAATATTCAGAGACAGCAGATCCTTCCACCAACTGCATTTACTTCCAAAGTAATACTGTTATCTACACCTGGAAGCAGTAAAGAGGAAAAATAAGAGATTTTTTCCCTCCTCTTTTCATGCTGCCTATGTTTAACAGCGCATCCTAAAATTACTTGAGGAAAGTTGTTAGTATCTAAAATAGTCTTGTTTTGTTATCAATAAGAATGGAGGGGAAACTAGATATTCAAACTTACAGTATATAAAGAAGAAGCAAATTTACTTATCTACAGTAACAATATTTAGGTCATTACTGTTAGGATAATTTTATGCATCTCTACCTTTTCATCACTTGGACTCTACTTTGGGCACCTCAGACTTGTCAGTTAACATAATTTAACTACTCATTTAACTACAGTGTGCTACCATAATTTTGTATTGTTTTAGAAGAATATAGAAGAGTATTTTCAAAAGTTTTCCACTGGGTAACAGTGGAATTACAGCCATACAATCACAATAACATTTGTTAGTCTCATAATAACATACTCCCAACTCCTACGTTTGGGGACGAATATTCACCAAGAACAGTGCCTTACAGGACAGGGTCTGCTGAGTACAGTTTCTATTTCAACAGCTTAAGTGGATCTGGGACAGCCAGTCCTCAAGTTACAGTAACTATCCCTTGAACTAGTTCCTGCAGTCCCATAAAATTTCATTAGACATTAAAGGATACTCAGCCTACTGGAGCAGAAGACTCTCAGACATCGGAACTGAAGCCCCAATCTAACCAATTTCAAGAGGCTAGGATCTCTCTAAAGAATAACCCAAACTTGCCTTTTTTGCAACTGATTATTGTCATTTTAGCAACTGTCCTTTTGGCACAGACAACTCCTCTGGAGCCAACAGTACTGGAGGAAGCAGTCAGTCAGCAAAAACCCAGATTTTTAGCCTTATTTTTTGATCCTGTATTATCAAAACACACAGCTATAAGATTACCATTAATTTTACACCCATTGAAATCCTTGTAAGTCAGAATTTACCCAGTGCAGCTGGGAATCATGAATTTACAATGCTGAGCATACAGGAACAACCAAAAAAAGAAGTGACAAAGCAGGTCATAAATAGTTCATAAATATCCAGCTGAAATTTGGTTAAGAAAAGCTTCTGCTGCACAGCAAAGGTGACCAAGCATATTTATGGTCAGAATGAATGACAGAAAAAGGGGTGCTGATCACACCTCCATAATTTCACTCTTTTACACAACTTTGTCCAACAGGTCCTTTCCAAACAGCTCCTCCCAGGCTTGCAGGAGACCAGGAGAACACAGCTGTGGGAATTACCAGCTGCGAATTACAGCATTGGTACTTGCACCTACTGCGCATGAAGCTGTGAGCCAGGAGACACACCAATCACTCGATGCATGCTCACAAGCAGATGTCCACAATTCAAACGGCTGGTAATGCCAGTTCTTGAAATGTTGCCTACCTACTTAACCAAGGTAGAAAACTGCTGGACCAACCTGGTTCAGAGATAGACTGACCAGGGAAGTTAAAAAATGGGCTGCCTTTTGAGCAATGAAGCTCTTTTCCATGCCCCTTCTTGCAGAAGATGAAATATTACAATGTTTTTGTTTCCGAGCCAAACTACGCACTCATGAAGCTGAATATCTACCAAGCTGAAGTACTGGACTTTTCTACAAAAGCACCGAGAGTGACTCACACAGGGAACCAAACCTGCCCAGGACAAGTGCTTCCTCTCATTTACACTGGAACTACAAAGGCTCTACAGAAACTTACGGCGTATCAGGGTGAGCCCCGAGCTATCGGTGGGAAGTTTGCACACTGACGGGCAGTGGGATGGAGGGGTTTGATGGGTTGGGTTAGTATCAGATTCTGCAACACAGAGCGGGAGATGGGACACGATGCCAGGTTAGGTGCAGCCAGGCACTCCACATGAAGCTCAGCTTCACAGAGAGACAGCGAGGCAGACGGACTTTCACTTCCTGGAGCCGGCCAGACATCTGGGCTCACCGGTACCACCGGCCGGGGGATCAACGCCAGCCATTAGCTGTGCACCCGTTACCAGCACGCGGGCTAGACTGAATGCCAGGCAGGAAGGTCCACGTTGACAGCAGTGACAGCCCATGTGCTACAGCGCCTCTGCCTCCTGCCCTCACCCCAACCCACCATTGGCCACCGTGACGCCCGCGCTCACCCAGCTTCAGCCGAGAGCACCTGCGGGGAGGCGAGGCAGCTGGGACGGGCACCGACAAGGGTGCCGACAACAGCCAAAACGTTTCACTCCCACGATTTATTTTGTTAAGGCTTTTTTTTTTTCTCTGCGTGGTCAGAGAAAGGGGCCTGGGAACGAGAAGGGACCTGATGCCCGGCCCGGGGGACGCCCAGGCCGCAGCCGCACCCCCCCCCACCTCCGGCCGGCGCAGGCCGCGCCCGCCCTGACGCGCCCCGTCCCCCCGCGCCGCCGGGCGCGGAGCCCTCGCCTCACGCCGCCCCGCGGCGGCCGCGCTCCCGCCGGCCGAGCCCGGGCCCGCGGCAGCGGAGGGGGAGCCGCTCTCTCCAGCGCCGGAGGCGGCGACGCCGCCGCCCGCCCCTACCTTGATCCTTCAGGCTGGCGAGGAGCTCCAGCTGCTTCTCCTCGTCGGAGCTGTTCATCCTGCCCCGCTCCGCCCCACCTAGCGCGGCTTCACCTGGCAGCGGGCGGGCGGCAGCGGCCGGAGCCCCGGGGCGCGGCGGGCGCGGCGAGCGGCCCGGCCCGCTCTGCACATGCCCAGACTCCCGCGGCGTCCCAGTGAGCATGTGCGAGGGTGCGGGCACGGCGGCACCTCGCCCCGCGGGCAGGCACCGGCTGACAGGCTGACACGCAGCCCGCACGCACGCGGGCTCAGGGCTCCTGCGTCTCCCCGCCCGCTCCCCAGGCCGGGTAGGGCCTCGGAGGGCTGCTCTGGTTGTTAACGAGGCGGTAGGAGGGGGAAAAAACCCACCAACAGGCCACCGGTCAGAGGAGACATACGTCCTCGTAATCCTGTTGGGGTGGTCGGCGCGCCAGCCGCCCTCACGCAGGCACGGACAGGCCGTGAACGCCCTTCCCTCCAGCCTCCCGGGCAGGGGTCTCATACGGGGTCCCCCGTGAGCCGGGAAGAAGCCCTCCCGCACCGCTCCCCACACGGCTGCGGGTGCGTGCATTTTTAATTAGCCCTTTTTGCACGATTTGCATAGGGCAGCTTTCCACTTGGGATCCGTGCGCTGCCCAGAGGAGTGGTGGGAGGACGTGAGACTGCTATTTGAGTACCGTGGTATGAAGAAAGCTAAAAGGTTTAAAAAAAAAAGAGTTGGAGGGTTGCATTGCTGTTTGTGAGGATCTGAGGGAAACGGCTGCGTGCCAGTTCCAGTGTCCAGCACTTAATCGCAATTTTGGAACGACATGAGGGTGGAGGGCTCTGACAGGGACCCCACTGTGTTCCGCTCAGAACACAGTTCTTCTCTCTGCTGTTCTCTGATGATCCCTGTGGGAAAAAGGAGGTGATCCAGGGATGATCTCTCTATTAAAATGGTTGCCTTACCTGGCTTATCCCAAGGCTGACACCGAGTGCACTGCAGAATTTGTTTCTGCCTCTGTTTTTTGCTGAGCTTCAGTAGTGGTCAGCTGAGTGGCAACTATCTTCAGATTTGCATGGGCAAAGGTACAATTCATACACCTCTTTCCCTCCTTCTTTGGCAAACACCCATCGTTCACCATGGCAGGCAGGTCAGAAAACACAGCATTGCCACAGACGTGGCAACATTAGTTAGAAATATCTGGGAAGGAAAGGAAAAAGACCTCACTACAAAGAGCTGCTCAGTCCTCCTGCCTCCTTCCTCCCAGACTGCATCCTCTAGTCTTCTCGTCTTGACCTAGTAAACCTTTAAAACATGAAGAGACTCCATATTGATGCTTTACAGCATTATCTGTCCTAGAGGTGGTTAATAACACATGTAGCATCCTGGAAAGAAGCCAGCAGATCCATGTGAGCTATGCTGGTGTCTCATAAGCGTGGTATGCTCATGTAAGGCAAAGGAGGCCACACAGGGAAGTTCATAAGCTAGTCAGCTTATTTTGAACTAGTCAGCACAAAATGCATTTAACGGTACCAACTGCAAAGTTATAAATTCATGCTCCTAGAGGTGGAGTCATATGCAAAGAATGGGAAATTATCTTGGAAAACGAACGCTCTATAGAGGAAGTGGGAGGCAAAGTGCAAGTAATTACATATGTGCTGCCAGCAAGGTACTGCAGCAAAAGAATGGGATGTACACTGACAGCAGGGAAAAATTTCTTCTATGACATTGACAAGACCAAAATAAAGTTACTGTATCCAGTTCTTCAAAAGGTGGTACAGAGACATTTACGGAGAAAGCACAAGGTAAAAAAAAATCACCTAAGTTTTGAGGGAGAGTGCTTTGCAATGAGAGACCTCAAACCCTTGATCTTTTTAATTGAGCAAAAAGGAAACAAATTATTTGATTATGTTAATTTCACAGGAGAAAATTCTCAATACTTGAGGGCTTTTCAACCTAATGGAAAAGAGTCAACCAAAGTCTGTGTCTGTAACCAGAAGCTGAACATAAAAACTACAAATAAAGTCACACATCAATAAATGCCTCCATTTGAAGGAACACAGAGGTCCTATTTAGGTCATCAGAGTTCTGGGCTGACCTTGGTTTCGAATAGCCCCCGCTTTAAGTCAGAGCAGTTTTGCCAGTGTTTTACTTTTTAGCGTCCTTTCTTGGGCTGCCTGTTGGCGACCCTTCAGCCACAGGTCTCATTCCAAGCCCCTCTTCCCATTGCTGATATCACCCCCCTCCATTTCCAAACCGATTTCTTTCATGCAGCGCAATAGCAGGATTTGCAAAAGAGTCATTGTAGGGTTGCTTATCCCTGTACTGTGCCAAGACACCAGACATCTTCGTCTTGCAACAGTGTTCTGTCTGTTGTACGCAGCCAGAAAAGGGCATAAAATCTCTTTGATATCTGCAGAGACAGTAAGTCTTCCATTATTTTATTTATTTATTCAAATTAAAGTAGTATGGCTCTGTCAAAAGAATTCCCTTCCATAATTTCTATATTGCGGCTTCGTCGTTGTTCTTATTGTTACTATTCACTTAGACCTACATCAAGTTACAGTACCTTGAAAAGTAAGCATTTAAAACAAGGATGTGCTTGTTACAGTCCCTTTTGGTTGCAATGGTAGGATGGGTGCCACTACAACATTATTCCTCAAAGATATTAATTGTTAATCAAGTGTTGCTTTTCTTTTTGTAAGTTAGCAGACAACAGAAAAATTAACTCCATTTCTAAATTTGCTAATGGATCCCCCTACACTCTAAGGATTTAACATCCCCAGAAGTGTTCCCCTGGATCATGAATTCCATTCATTGTTTCAGGGTTATTTTAAATAAGAGTTAGTCTGTAATGCCTATTTCTATGTAATATAATGTGTCTACATTGTGATTTGATAGCTGATGCTGTAAACGATTAAGATCATAAAAGGCCTGAACAGGCAATACAAGCAGCCGACGTGGGATTTCACAATGTTTAAATAGAATTTGGGTAGCAATTGCTTCCTCTGTCAAAGAAAAGCAATGTTGTACTTTGAACATACACAACCAGTTTCTAGTGTTAGCATTTCAAGAATACTGTTTTGTCTTTGTTAAATGGGAAGGCTAAGACTAAAAGTGTCTGAAAACTTGTCCAGTACACAGTCGGTACCAGTGCTGGGAAAAAAATCAAGGACTGAGTCACTTTCTACTGGATAATCCATGTCAGTGGCTGGCACGTCATGGATAATCCATGTCCTTTTTGAGAGGAAGATTCAGATGGATTCACCGTATCTTTAGGTTTCACCCATATGTGCCTGTTCTTCCAAGACCTGGGACAGCTTTGTCACAGACTGTGCAAAGTTTTGAGAATCACAAATGATACTTGGTAGGAAAATTGAAGACAGACATGGGGAAGGCTAGAAGCACTGTAGCAAGTGGGATTGAAATTCAGCTCTTGCCCAAGTGGAACAGTGATTTCAGCTGGGTATCATTCTAGACAATGCTCTGTTATGCTACACATAAAAAGTGATAATCAAATGCATCAGTACAATAAGTACATAATTTCTGGAAGTTTGAGTAAATGAAGGTAATATGTGGCTGCGAAAAAAGCCTAAATCTGGAATCTAAATAAGTAGGTAAGACACACTGTGGTTTCCTCCTGCTGTGCTTGGCGCTGGTGAGACATCAGACAGAATAGTATGCCAGCTCCTACTACCACGCGTTGAATAGAAAGACAGACCTGTCGGGGAGAGTCTGCAGAGAGCCTGCGATGAGAGTGGTCAGTTCTAAATGTAACCTGGGCCTACGAGAAGAAATAAATGATGTGTTCGGGGGGATCGTTTCCTGTAGAGAAAACCCAGGGAAAGAATAATGAAGGTCTTGATATCAGTTAAGGACTGTCACAAAGTTGTTAATAAGCTGTCCTCAGTAACCACTGCGTTGGAGAATTAGTGCAGGGTTTAAACTGTAAGAGGGGAGACAGGTTAGGTATTAAAAAAGGTTCTATTAGTGGAAGCACTGGAATAGGATACAAAGAAGAGGGAAGGTGAAATCTTCAGAAGTTTCTGGCAGGTCTAGGTGACCTGTGAAAGTCTGCTCTTCTGATAATCTGTGTAGGTGACAGGACTGAGAGCAAATGTACCACTCCCGCTCCTCTCTGCCTCCAGTTCCCACCATCCACACCAAGGCTAACTTCACAAGAGGCCTCCCCTGCAACCTTTCCAACTCTTCGCAGGCAATTTTATTTCTCCAGGCAGGTCCACATATAACCAGGAGCTGGTGATGGACTCTGACTAAGCTCTAAGAAGGATGGGGGAGAAAACTAAGCTGAATGGCAATACCTCTTCCCCGCTGAATCTCTTGGCATAGTAACCCAAACCAGATACTTGGAAGGGTTTGCAGAGCCCTGTGTTCTGAGGGATGATTCAGTCTTCCTATATCTCTGCTCCCACCCCCTGTTGTTCACAGATGATTATGTTTATAAGCTTTATTGGAAATAACACTCTGGTACATTTGTTCAAGCCCCTTTGTTGTTGTTACTCTCCCTGCAGCAGTACAGATTTCTTCTTTGCATCTGCTGCTCCCTGAGCCGGGGACAGGCCTGTGTAGGCTCCCCTGTGGAAATTGGGTATGGCCACAGCTCCGCAGCTCCTGGAGAATGCAGAGAGGCACTGATAAATGAAGGGTCACAACCTAAGCGCATCGTCCAGGGCAGCGTCTCTGAGCAACAGCAGTGGAGGGCAGCAGCTCCAGGTGTTATCTTCAAAACAAAATGTGGCTGCCACCCGTCCATTTGCCTGTCCGGCTTTGTGCACTGCCTCTCACCTCCTGGCAGCTGCCCACGCGGTGCAGCTGGTCATTTCTTCCGTAGGATTTCCAGAAGGAGAGTTGGTGCCAATATGCAAGTGAAAGAGCAAGGTGATAAGCAAAATAGCCTCAAACTCTTGCAGATAGACTAGTCACAAGCCTGCCCCTGAGCCTGCTGATTTAAGAACAGAGCAGGTCTTATGTTTGTACCCAGGAGGGGCACTGCCAAAGAGCTAGGTACTTTTGAAACGATGCTGCCATTCCCGAAGAGGCAGTTTCTTTTGTGGCCATACATGAACTCTCCTAATCACAAGATAGTTTGGGACCTTCATTGCTCATCATTTCTTCCTGATACTATCAGTTTTTGATAATATTTCAGGAGGCATCTTCTCACCATCTTTTGGAATTTTTCCAAATTTTCATTTTGCTGACTGCAGCTTTTTACTGACTTGTTCCTACTCATGACGTATTTTATATATATATACACACGTATGTCTTTTCACCAGGGCTTCCCCCGTCTGTTTAAGCTGTGTGCAGACAAACAATACAAATATTTGTTTACTTCTTAAATCTTATATTGCTTATATTGCTTGTTAAAACTTATATAGCATTCCTGCACTTTTTATGACCAGAGGTTTCCAGTATCCTCACAAACATCAGAATTTGCCTAAGATCAATATTCGGTATTAGAGTGGCTTCAGTCTTATGAGAGATCTTTATAAAAATCACATCCGCCTGCATCAAAACATATCTGCAGTCAAATAACCAGTGCACAGGGAGGAACAAGAATAAAGTTCATAGTTTTAAGGAGCTACTAAAATAGCCAAAAATTAAAAGAATCGTCGTTTTCACTGTATCCTCTGCTCTGGAGACATTCTTTTGTAATACCTACAGGAATAGATGCTGAGGTGAGTAAGAAAAGATATTCATAGCAGACAGCATGAAGGGAACCATGCAGTTGGGGCCATATCAAAAAGTAAGAGAAAAACGACTAACAAAGAACTCGGAGCTGCAATGGATGAGAATCTGGCTGATATTCTCAATTTCACAGTAGCCAACAATCGTATAAAATAGGGTAACTGTATAGAAAATGGAAGATAAAGAAAAATACTTAGAGGTTTAACTTTCTTTGTCTTCCCTTGGGATAGATCTTAGTGATATGTTGGACACTTCCTCTTGTTTTCACTAATGCTTGAAGCTGATGAAAATGAACAGTTCCCAACACATACGTGTAACTCAGACTGTTGTATCTGTGCAGAATCTTACTAATAATTAGCTCGCATATCAATTTTGCAATTTTTTTTCATGGTTAAGAACATACTTCATGCCTGTTCTCCTCTTGGATGGGACTTTGATGAGTACTCACACAGATGGACTCTGCAAGTTGAAAACATCACAGAATGACAAACTGAAGCAAATGCTAGTGATTATTCACATAACTCCTAAATCTATAGCATTTAGAGTGAAAAGCTAGGAATTGGAAACAATTATCTTGTGAATGAGTGATTTTGGCCTGGAATCATCTAGAGACAGTACATTGTGAACCTTATCTATTCATCCTTATAGAATATAATTTTTTTCCCATAACTTAGCTATCTAACAGAACACCACACATAATTGTACATGCAGAAGTGAGGAGTGTGATAACTTATCAAATGGTTACTACAATCAGAAATTTGATATAGTTGTTATTTATGCTAGAATGTGCATATTCCTATTCCTCATGTGGGCTAAAAGTTACTCGGACCTTTTAATGGCCACAAATACAGTCTTACCTCTCATATGTAAATAAAACCCCATCATCTCCAACAACAAATGGCAGAGAAGGGAGCAATGGATCTACTCTGGCTGGGAGAGAAGGACATTCTCTTCTGAAGCAGTGGCATCCATTAGTCCCTGCAAAGCCTAAATTAACTCTTGAGGATTCATCCTCCTGTTGAGGAGAGCTACCTTATGGAAACAACTGTGACGACAGTCTGAAGTTACCTTCAGGGCACGACTACAGCCAGATGTTTACCACTTTTAGAGCAGACATATTTTGAGGGGGAAGAAAGGGAGGGACAAGGAAGAATAAACTACATAATCACTGCATAAACAACTATTAATAAACTCCATAAAAAATGAAATGGCAATAACTATTTGAGCATATAATTAACACGATGAATAAGACTAAGCAGCTTATCTGCTGAGGTAATGTATATTTTTCCATCAAACTAATCGGTGCTGAATAATGACTAGCATAATATAGCTGGGTAAATATAAGCACTTCTTGTTTCCCTAAGATGACAACTAACTAATCAACACACATTCAAAGTGGAGTATAAGTATGATTAAAAATAAAAAACCCAGATAACATGGATTCATTTGAAAAACTTAACCATTTGATTAGAGACACTGGCATGATCTTTGCTGGTTGTCCCCATCTAGGATGGCAAACATATCCATCTGCACAAAAAAAAGGCACAAACTGATTGGAGGATAAATCAGAAGAAGATTAAGTATTTAGCATGGCATTTTAAAATGCTCTAATTATACTGTAATTAACAGCCCTGCATATTAAATTTGCAACTATAAAATATAACTAGGCAAATTATATCTACCCACCCTTCATAGCAGCACACCGTACTTTATGGATGCTCACCTCGTATAATTTGGTTGAAATAGGTGCTTTCTCTGTCTGCAAGCACAGGCAGGTGGTGGGTTTCACCCACTGAGGTGTGAACACCTGCCAACACGTGCAAGGACACATACTTAGAGATAACAAATAGCTCAGGAGTGACTCACTATGTTCCTACCAGCAACATATGAGATCCCGTTTGCTTCCAGCCTGGCCAGGTCAAATATCACGCTCTTGGAAAGCTAGAAACTGAGTCACTCTCCAGACCTCTTTCCTGAGGTGGGGGTCCCCATTTCACCAGTATCACACTGGGGAGACTGTGCTTCACCAGCTGTTGCAGTGGCCCATATGTGCTCCTCTGGGGTTCTGCTCTGGTTTATTCTGCAGCTCTTCGGATAAAATGGGCTGCCAGAGCAGAGAAGAGGCTTTGGATGGGAATGTCCTTGCAAGAAACATTTTCAAGTGTCCTGTTTCTCCGTAGAAACTACATTACTGTGTTCACTCAGAGCATCTGAGAGTTGTTTTGTCCAGTTTGAGGGAAGGAATAGGCTGCTAGCTGAGGCAGCACATCACTTCTTTAAAGAAGGTGCAACAAGTTTTTTTGCTGTGGATGTTAAACCGGTGACCTGAGTCATTAAAAACAAACTCACTCTCCAGTAGCTCTGCCAGTAACAGCTCTGCAGCCGAAGAGCTGGTAGTTTCTCTTACAGTTCCCAAATCAATTCCCTTGGTTTCAGATGAAAAATTTTGCTCCAAATATTGATTGTTAAGTGTTAAAGTCTTTTTTTTTTACATATAAAAGAGAGTTCAGCAAAGGACCTCTAAGATGATTAAGGGACTGGAGCACCTGACATACGAGGGAAGGCTGAGAGAGCTGGGACTGTTCAGCCTGGAGAAGAGAAGGCTCGGGAGGATCTCATCAATGCATATAAATACCTTATGGGAGGGTGCAGAGAGGATGGAGCCAGGCTCTTTCCAGTGGTGCCCAGTGACAGGACAAGAGGCAACGGACACAAACTGAAACACAGGAGGTTCCCTCTGAACATCAGGAAACACTTTTTCACTGTGAGGGTGACTGAGCACTGGCACAGGTTGCCCAGAGAGGTTGTGGAGTCTCCATCCTTGGAGATATTCAAAAGCCATCTGGACATGGTCATGGGCAATCAATTTTAGGTGGCCCTGCTTGAGCAGGGAGGTTGGACAAGATGACCTCCAGATGTTCCTTCCAACTTCAACCATTCTGTGAAAGAAACTCTCCCTCCACTGATACCTCTGGTCAGATGCTCTCTCTTCTACGGTATTCTGCAAAGAGGGGAGATGAGCTGGTAAGACTGCGCGTGAATGTATCTGCTTGAAAGAGGATCAGATGTTCCCCACTACAAAAGAAGTTACTCCACACAGTCTTATCAGCACTATGGAAATTTCATAAATTGCCTATTAACAGGTATCTGGTATGCGTATCACTCATCTGCAAATACTTTAACAGCATTTACTCCCAATAGTCCCTATTCTGATATCTTTAAACAATTACAATGTGTTACGTGATGATAAATGACAATAGCAAAGCGGCCTTTTTTTTTTCCCCCTAGGAAGAAGGGATGATCTATCAGATTGGGTGAAAAAAATAAATCTTAGCCATGTAGGATCAAGTATCTCTGTGCTCATAATTTCATTATGAAACACGGACATAGTCAGATTTTGGTGTGGACAGGTGTTTATCATGGGAGAAATCTTAGGGAAAGAACACACTGAAATCTAATGAAGTGTCACTGAATACAAAAGTTAATCCTTGGTAAGTTATTCCCGGAGCTCACAGTGCTATTTTAGACCTTGTTCTTTGATAAACAACTAACATCATGTCAAACTACATAATAAAATCAGTTAGTTAGAAACTTAAGTATGTTACTATACAACAGTCAAGGTCTCTTGGTACTGATCATAGGCATGTTAATAGACCATTCATTATGCATAGCTTTTGAATTCAATGCCACTGTTATTTTGCCTACATCTTTATTATGCTGCTCTGTAAAGTTGCCTTCATAATTAATTTCTACAGGAACGGCAATTCATTTTACTTATATTAAGCAATTTTGCAGCTTATGAGAAATAACCCATTGCCCTGCTTCCTCAACACACTTTCCAGCAAGTACTTATGTGCAACTGGAGCCACTTTGTCTGTCTGTTTCTCTCTCTCTCTCAGTTGAACTTTGCATACAGCTCAACAGTGGTTGATGTTTTTGTTCCTGTTGCAGACTTGTCCATTTTCTGGTGCTTGCACTACCTCCATTTTCACTACATAATTAGGGTCAGATGCTAGTTCCTTGAATTAAAGGGCATTTGGGCTCTCCTTCTAACAAGCCCTTCTACTCCCTTCTTGCAAAACAAAGCTGTCACATGCATTCTTTAGATGGTGTTGGATTACATTACACCACTTGACCACCCTTGCTACACTAAGATAATTATGCCAGGTATTTTGCTGATAAAAATCACCATGGCATTGTTGTATGCCGTGGAGCTCTATCAATTCATGCCAGTAGAAAATTGGGCTCTTTGTAAGAATTTAGGGACAGAGACAAAGCTCAAAGTTGCCATAAGGATCCTCACCAGGTTAACCATCATTTCTGGAAGCCCTTCAACAAGGCAGAAGTAAAGGGGCCAAGGAGTAAGCAAATTTACTTCCATAAAAATATCAGACAAACTTTCTCCCACTTGCCCACTGTTCATCATCAGGTACCAAAGAAATATATCCTTTGCAACACTCTTCATTTGGCTGACGTGCTGTACCACAGGGCAGCTCCTACAGCTCACTCAAGCGCTGTTACTGGCCATACTATAAACAGAGATAAAGAAATTGTGTAATGAATCTTGCACTAGAAATTCCAAGAAGTTCATAAAGGCCTGTTCAGGAGAGAGAAAAAACTGTTCGCAGTGGAGTTTTACTGGGATTAAACTTGGCCCAAAGCGTTTCTTAACATTTAAGAGGACTCCCTGCTCTTGGAGCCTACGCAGAGCAACTCATTCCTGCTAGCACTCAGCCACCCAAATGAGCTTGCTGCATGGGTTGGCTGGAGCTGGGGTTTGCCCTGTAGTTTCTCAGTGTTACATAGGTATTTAAAATATAGAGCAAGAGGTTTTTGTGAGTTCCCACTAGAGTCTGAAACCAGGAATCACAGACAGTGAAAATGGAGAAGGACCTCGCAGGGCAGCTCACCCACCAGTGATTGCCCAGCCAGGTCCCTGTGGAGTGTTTTAGCCAACAGACCACTCCACTGTGTTTTACCTGATGAAACGGGACATATAACTCCTCCGTAGAGTGAACACTGGGGATAAAAGTCTGGCTGGCCACACTAAGGTTAGTTTTCATTAACCATCTTGACTTAAAAATTATTCTTGGTTCACCCCATTTTAGAAAAGTGAAGTTTGCTCTGTTGCTTGGATGAGAATATATACTATTTCTATCGCCAGAAGTAGTGTATATCATCTTCTTACTCTGCCAGTGCTTTTACTTTTTATACTGATTCTACATTAATGCTTGTTAGTTAAAGTAGATGGCAAATCATGCATTAACCACACGTGTGGGTCTGATCAGAAGATTATTTTGGGGATTAACTGCATTCATTTTACCTAACTTCCTTCATGTTCCAAATATCAAGCATATGTTTACTCATATGTAATAAAATACCATAAAACTATGTGAAAATACTGCTTTAACGGAAAAAATGAAGGAATTCTCAGAGAAAAAAATATTCACTACATTGTACAAAACTAGTGCAATGCAACAATCTAATAAATCAGAGTGTTCTCACAAGGTGAGTTGTTTTGTCAGTTGAGTGCTTGAAACGCTATCTAATGTCTCTGTGGAAATGGCTGAAAGAAACAACAGATGTCTCAGATTTTTGCCTTTCATGTCTTATTAAAATCAAGAGAAGATGGAAAGGCCAACGAAGGGTTAATCGTCATTTTTCTCTCCCTGGAAGAAGTTCCTATGAACACCGCCTACAAGAAGAGGCAGCGATAACTGAAAGACAAAAAGCAATTTAGATAATGATGAGCGTTAACAAACCAAAAGGTTCATCAGGAACACTATTCCCAAGGATTAAAGGTAGAAAGGAGCCGAGAAATTCTGCAAGCTGCTCATCTGAATAACGTAGCAGTGCCACTGGAGCCTTCAGCATGCCCATCTTATATTATTCCCCCCCAAATGCATTCAGCCGAGAAACTCCGAATGAGATGCTTGTGATCTGATTTGTGCTGGATACTTTCGACTTCAGTCTCATTCAGACTTGCAGCTGTGGCCTCTGAGCCACATCCCTGCTCTGCAGGGACTAAAAAGCTGTTGCCTAAGTAAGGCTCAAGCTACTTTGAGCATCTAGCTCAATGTTTACAGCAGAGCTTTCCGCTGCCATCATCTAAGATGTCTCTATCTCCTACTTTCATCAGCTCCCCACGCTGCCTCGTACATGAAACAACAACATTTGCCGTTGTTGATTATCTGCTAAACAACAGGAAATATTAAAATCTGCTTCACATTGCTATGGTAGCCACTTACACTTCATGCTAGAAGCCAAAGCAAACACCCAATCCCTTATTCTATTATTTTCTCCTTCTGTTCCTGGAGGAAGATGGACGTGTAATTTGCATTGGCTATACAAAGCACCTCTTGATAAGATGAAAACACTTAGAGAAAATGCATATGCAAAGTGTGACCCAAGCAGTATTTCTGAGCCCGTATTTCAGCTCTGGGAAGAGCGAGTGAGTGCACTCTGAGGATCAGACATTCAACCAACGCTCCTTGTGCGTGTCACCGTGCATTTGGCATCACGCAGCCCACTGGAATGGCTGGGGGTTGCAGGCAGCGCGCCGTGATGCTGCCTGCGCTGCCCACTGCACCGCTCACACCATGGCTCCCTAAGGATGCCTTTTCCACCTCTCCCGCACGTCCGTAGGCAAAGGGCCGGGTATTAAACCCTGAATCATCCCAGGCTGCGTACAGCAGCACTCGACAAAAAGTTAGAAAAAAGGTGCCAGAGCAGGAGATCAGACTATTCTGCAGTATAAGCCACTTAAAGAAGATGAGCAGAAATCCAGCTGAGATACTTAAAAAAATAAAATAATATTCCTGCTTTTACATTCCTGAGCTGAAATTCTGTAAAGGAGTTCACACAGAGTAGGGTAGCTTTGATCTTGAAAACGTTACACCTCAAATAAAGAAACTGAAGAGACAACGTTTCTTTCCTTGGTTGTTTTCATTTAAGGCCTCAATCCCAAGGTGTTGACACCAATGGGCTGTGCTGACGCTAAGTGCCACTGAAAATTGACGAAAACCAGTCTTTAAACCATACAGTGAATGATCTCCTATGTAATGCCAAAGGCTACAGGCACTGAAAAAAGGTTTGGTTGGTGGGTGGTGCATGTGAACATGTCTTTAAAAAAGGCTATCCTCAATTAGAGGGCCATAGAACAATTAAAAAAAAACCCCTATAATTGACTAATTTTTTGATACTCCCTACAAAGATACAGCACTATGTATCTATATACAAATGCATGGGAATCAAAACACTTCTATACCTACTGTAAAAGGTTTCAGACTAACTGTAAAGCACGTCTAGTTTCACGTACATGTCTTTATAAAGACTGGTTTGCTTTTGTTTATAGCACTGCCAAAAATATAATGATATGGACTAAAGAATTCAGTGGCAAGTTTCTGGCTAAAGCCAAATTTTGGGATCGTTTCAGTGGTTACACTGCCACCAATTTTGGGTACCTTAAGGGAAAAGAAAAACCAAAAGAACTTACTGCTACTTGGTTGGGCACCTCACCACCTTGTGGCAGCTCTAAAAACCCAGCCAGGAGACATCTTGGCCACACAGTATGGTTTTGCCAAAGCAGAAGCCTGGGAGAGATGGGGCAGGGGCATCCTGGAGAGGGTGGCCTCTGCACTGCCTGAGCTGGAGCAACCTGGAGATGGGCAGCGACAGCCTTTTTGCCTCAGGAGGATGAGGGGAGACATGGCGAGAGGAGGTGGCGTATGCTGAGGCTGTGGTGAGAAGGAGGAGATAGAGTGGGTGGGAGTGGGAGTGACTTACAGAGGAGTGTATGGAAAGAGGAGGGAAGAGCGGCTGGGAAAACAGGTGACCTGGGGGTCAAAGAGGGTCAGTGGGGTCCGTAATACTGGGACCCATTGCCCAGCTGGAGTGGATCCCACTATTTCCGAGCATCAGATTCCTCCCTGGCCCCACAGCTGATGATGGAGCCCACTGGCAAAGTGTCTCCATCGCCTCCGGTGGGGTGTCCACACTGCAATGAGCCCCCTCCTCTGGCTCCCAACCCCTCCAGACAGCAGCTCTGAAAAATTCATCCTCGGTGATCACTCATGTTGGGGGGAAGCTCAAGACTACTCCTACCTGCCTCCTGTCCCTCCTCCCCCTAGGTTTTAATATGCTAAAACTTAGGAAATAGCATCCAGAAATATAACACGAAGCATTACCCAACTGTGAAGCACTTGCAAGTTTGTTCCCACAGCAAACCTGGCTTGTCTTACCTTATCTGTACGCATGAGGATGCAATCTTTGGTATGTGATCACATAATCGTTTTCCCTGTGGGACCCATCTTATTCCTTCCACTGCCATTACTAATAGTAGCCCTGCCCGTCTTGTTGCAGGAGCTGGAAGATGTACAACTAAACACCAGAGCCTGTCAGAGGTAGTTAAAGCAACGTTCTGTTAAAGACAGGTTTGTTGTTTTTTTTTTAAATTAGGATTACTGTTTGTATTATCTAAGAGCCTTTATATTGATTGTTAATAATTTAATTCCATTTTCTACACTGAATGTAGATTTTTTTTTCTGGAATATGGGGAGTTAAGGTCTAATTTTAGGCCTCGGTTTATGGCACAAGGTAAAAACTTCTTTCCTCTTCGTCGTAAGCAGTTGTGTTTGTGGATTAAAAACAAGACCTTTGAGTAAATCAGGTGTAACAGTTATTCTCACACTTTTCAAAACAAAGCATGCCAGCTCAAGAAATCACAGGTAGAATAAGAGAGCACCATTCCTCACTGCTTACAGAAAACCTGTCCTGCTTCCTAACACATTAAGAAGAAATACCAGAAGGGAGCTCATTTCTACAAGAGCCGCTTGAGCCTGAGCATGGCACCACGATGCCCTGATGTGAGCGCGCTATGTTTGAGCACTGAAATCACAGCATCAGCTAAGCAGGTGACTCCCCTGGGGTACAGTAGGAAATGGTCACACTTTCTGCTGCTGGCTACCCTGCAAGAGTACTCTCTAAAAGAGTGCTCCATACTCTTCTGTACATCTTGATCCACTGCTTCAGCACATTTTCATTCTCCATTTAGGTTTTCCGATACTTACGTGAGATACCCTCAAACTTAATACTCAGGTAGATTGCCTTCCCAAGTCTTTGACTCTGAACCATACAGAAAGGGTAGCCAGAGCGGTGCAATGGCCATGTTCCCTCTTATTTTTGAAGTAACTCGCATCTGGACCAGAACATTTGCAAAGTTGCCACTGCAGAAAAAGTAATCCCTGTTCTGAGAAGTTTGCACAGCTCAGTAATGCTGGTGACACTGCTCTGATGTCTGCTGGGAAGAAAACACCACAACTCCTGTGTGACTTGTCTTCCTGGGGCTTTCATTTCTGGAGCATCCAGTTAAATAAAAGCCTTGAAGACTGTGATTTTCAGAAAAAGCTGAGCGTTTATCAACCCAAGGTCAGCTAAGGCCTCTAGGTGGTATTATAAGACAAACACAAAATAACTACCCTTTTGAGGATGGTAAGTTAGGCGCTCAACTTTGCAAAGAAAAGATTTGGGTCTCAGTACTCTAAACAAAGGCTCTAATCTTGACAATTCTTCACCGGAGCAGGAATTTACAGCGGCAGGTGTGGGACGAAGGAAGGGAAAAGGGAATGCCACGAAGGGGGCATTAACCCCACTATTAGCCCAGGCTGCTGTAACACGCATTCCTGTCTCATGACAGGATTACAGCTACAAGTCTGAGCAGCTCCATCCCCTCCAGAGAGGGGAAGATACAGAGCCGCTTCGTTCTCTGCTGTCACTGAAATCAGGTTGCCTATGGCACTGCTCATGTGAGACTACTGAGGCAGGAGAGTCATCCCTACAGTTTGTGCAATGCCACCAGCTCCAAGATGTTTACAGACTAGCTGTTGAAATAGGTATAGCATGGCTTTGTAGCAAAAATGTCACACCAACACTTCCATCCTGGCCCTGGGTCCCCACACCGAATGAACTGACCTACAGCCACACCAGCTTCTGAAGAAAACACACTCCCCTCCGCCAAACACGCACATGCCTCTGAGCCGCTCTGGAGGCAGCAGAAGAGCCAAGAACAGGCGGTCTTTACTGAACAGCAGATTTCTTTGGAACGAATGCTTGGCAAAAAAATACTTTTACATTTTTACCTCCTACAGTGCCTCAAGAATTATGTCTAACGTGTGCTTATTAAACTGGTAAAGAAGGCATTCTGGTGTCATTAGTAAAAAACACAGGCAATTGCATATTGCATGGGACACAGTCCAGCTTGCCTAGCTCGTCTGAACAGCCTGTTCTGCCCTGTCATAAATGACATTTGACTTTTATAAAGGAACCAGCTATATTTTATGGAAGTAAGGGCAGATCCTCCAACCAAATCTGTTGGCAGGAAGACTCTGGAAACAAAGGTGGCTTGCGGAGGTGAGAATTGCTGAGGAGCTGGCACCGCAGGTCTATGAGATCTCCTCCAGTTCTGGCTCTGGCACAAGCATCAGAGCTAGTAATGAATCTCAAGCCCATTCGAGTCTGCTAATGTCCTTGGCATGCACATTTTCCTGGTTTTGGCTGGGATAGAGTTAATTTTCTTCCTAGTAGCTGGTGCAGTGCTGTGTTTTGGATGTAGTATAAGAATAATGTTGATAACACACCGATGTTTTAGTTGTTGCTAAGTAGTGCTTACACTGGTCAAGGACTTCTCAGCTTCCCATGCTCTACCATGAGAAGGCTGGAGGTGCGCAAGAAGCTGGGAGGGGGCACAGCCAGGACAGCTGACCCAAACTGGCCCAAGGGACATTCCATACCATGTGACGTCATGCTCAGTACATAAACTGGGGGAAAGCTGGCCAGGGGAGCCACTGCTCGGGGACTGGCTGGGCATCGGTCGGCAGGTGGTGAGCAATTGCGTCATGCATCACTTGCTTTGTATATTCTTCTTCTTATTGTTGTTATTATTATTATTATTTTATTTTATTTCAATTATGGTGATTTAGTCTCTTTTCTTACTCTTTCTGCTGAAGAGCAACGGACTGCAGTCAAAAACCACTAGGAATTGTTCCACCCACAACTCATGTATACAATTTATCAGTGCTGATGGATGCTAATACCTTTCTGTCTCTTTCTAGAAGCTATACATCAGCAAATAAATCTTGACCCATTCTGAACTGGCAACCTAAAGATAAACTGTTTGAATTTCAATCTCCTCTCTTGTGCTGTCTCACCAGAACACATTCCCACACATCCAGAGCTACTAAAAGCCAGCCACACTTCCAGTAAATATAATTTTTCTAGCTGTGCTACTTCTAATGCTCTACTGTCTTTGTCTCTGGTCTGGCCAGTTAGTATCTCAGTAATGCTTTTGAAACGTGTCTTAGCCCTGAGTTCCAGGTTAAGAACCAACTGGCTTTTGTCAAATGTCAGAAAATCATCCTCCTATAAGAACAAAGAAGGAAAGTATCTTCAAAATACCCAGCGCTTTCCAATTCTCTTATGTCTAGGATGAAGCCAACTACCCCAGTGGGACTACATCAAGTTCAAGGTGTCTACAAATGGTCAAGTAGTACAAGTTGGACAGAAGAAGGGGGGGGAGAATATCAAACAAACACAAGACCAGATCAGATCACAGTAGGAATGAGAGTTCAACTAGGTGGGCAATATTTAGCACAGGAAGAATCAGCCTTCTAGTGTGTACTTTGTCTCCCCCTGCCTTTCTGCCTTCTTCATTTCTTTCACCTGCTCAGCAGATTGAAAACTTTACACTGATCAGGTATTTTCCAGGTCCCTTCAGGTTCTAGGTTCACTCTGCTCATGATGCCCATCACCCACCCTTTGGAGCTGGGACAGGGATTCCTCCACCTGGAATTGCTCGGGGTTGTATTCAGTTTGTTTGTATTGCAATGGCACCTAACCAGCTCTAGCTGAACTCTATGCTCATCATCCTAGCTGCCACAAAAACTCCTGGAGACAGTATACCAGTTAAACCGCTCCACCCCCATTCCCCCCCCTAAAAAAAATCAGCTTCAATAGATAATGCAAACAGAGACTGGTAGAAAGGAAGCGCTACCAGTGCTGTCTGTTGCTGTTTTTCCGTTTCTTTTTGCCTATCAGCAGCCCTTGGGCTCAAGGCTCTGGGCCTTTTGTTCTTGCTTTGACACATTCAACATGTGGGATTCATCACCCTCATAAGGGTAGCATGTGCTTTTAACTATGCAGGAATTCTATAAAGCATTGTTATCGTTGCTCCAAGAGAGGAGAGCTATCAGCACAAATCATACAGATGAACTGAAAGAAGATTTTCAGGATTAATAGGTCTGAAATATTTCTGACAGATCAGTTAAAAGATGCATTAAGGCAGAATATAACGCTCATCAAGCTCAAGAATTGCTTTTCTTTCCTTGACTTCTTCCCATTGGAGCAAATCCTGAGCCACTAATTCAGCTCGTTGACATACTAGGGCAGGAATAACTGAAAAGCAGTAGTAAAAATACATTGCAAAAGCTCTGTACTAACACACTGTATCTTAACTCAACGTTACTGACATTTACAACAGTCATTCTTCATAGGGTTGCTCAGCATTCTGGACAGCCAGGAACCGCATTGATTTTAGATCATTCTTACTTAAGGCGCATGTCTATTGACATAAACTTGGAGAACTATATCCAGGGAACAAAAGTCAGCTCTGCCTTCCACAAAATTAAATCAAGAAAACATGACTGCAATAGAGGATGGTGACAGAGAGCCTGCCGTTGAAATATTAGTGTTATAACCAGAACGACTGCCTTCCCACTTTGTTTTGATATAGATCAGGAGAGAATCTAATGCTGTATTTTCAAGCGAAGGGAGGGGTAGTGGGCACCTTGGAGAAGCCACCAAGAAGTCATCAAGCATCTTCTTGCCAAGTCACCAGCAGTGATGGAGGAGTTGTTCCCACCTCCTGGCTGTTGCATGGATCAGGGAGGTTTGGGCTCTCAGCCCCCATCCCATGAGCTGCAGGGCTGCCTAAAGAGGCTGGAGCAAAGCAGCCGCACGGGCTTTTGGGCTGGTGGAGCCTTGCTGGACTGGAGTCAGGCCTACGGTCTGATTCATTAAATAAAGGGCAGTTTCTGTACCAAGGCCTCCAGACCAGCAGGGAGGTCTGAGTGTGAGACCTTCCCACCTGGGGACACGGAGTGACCCAAAACTGCCTTAGCTAAGACAACTGCGTCTTAGCAGCTGCTTAGCCATCAGCAACTGCTCCAAACAGGAACCACCTCTTAGCAGGTGTCTCTACATGGGCAGGGACACTGCAGCACTTCATCTTCCCTTTGCTCAGAGACAGACTACACAGTCATGCTTGAGATGGCCAAGCTGTCGATGCTTCATCTCCCCTAAATAGCACCACTTATCCTATGCAGCCAAATATACTTTTATGGCATTATGGAATCCCTGGACACTTATAAAGACTGTATTGACTAATGCTTCAGCCAATATTACATGTATATAGTTCAAAATTAACTGCATGACTGATTCATACTGAGGGAGGATGGCCTATTATCCATCCTGGGAATAAATGTAGGTGCTGCATAAACGCACTTAGCTGCCAAATACAAACTGGATTATGGCTTTATTCTTATAAAAATAAAACACCAACTCTCTCCCATAATGGTAAACAGGAACAATATTTAAAGGACCTAAAGTACATGATGAGCAGTCTCAACCATTTTACAAAAGCAAATGTAATAATAGAGGAAGAGAGGGGTCTTATAAAAATATTATAATGAAAATGGCATTCAGAAATCCATTAGCAAGTGACTGTGCTTCATCACATCACTGGGAAAGTATTTTAAATGTAGGCAAAGATCTTTGCTTTTAAAATCCTTAATGAAGATATAAAGTACTAAAAGCCACCAGGAAGTCTTAAAAAATGAAAACAAGACCATGCAACAAAGCTAACACCTTGGTTCATAATGGATTACAAGTCAATACTGTTGTTCTTACCTACATTACTGCAGACTACCATTATCTGAGTGAATGATACCACAAAACTCACCTATATTTTTTTCCTTGGCCTCCTTATTTCTAGTAAGATTTGCTTCATTTATTGATCTCCCTGATGAGTACCATAGCAATGGATGAAACAGGATGATTTATTTAAACCGCCTTTTATTAAGATAAACAAAATGAAAAGATACAATAGGCACTGAAAAAAGGTAAGGAGAGTACTTGCAGAGGATTGGCTTTTGAAACCTAGCTTAAAGTCTGTACTTTTGGCAGGAAGTGCAATGTAATCTGTACATTGCAAAACTCCCAACTGTTTTTAAGGAGAAAGTTAGGATTTACTAGGTGCAGAAGCTCCTAGTTGGGCAAAGGGATCCTGTATCCTGTAGTAGCAACATCTGGAGTTCAGAGCCTCCCAATGCAGATGGTGAAGACACTGCTACTTAGAGACTTGCAACCAAAAGGGAGCTTTTTCCTAGAGATGTATACTTCAGACAAAACCTGTGATTTTTTTTATATGAACACTTTTTTTTTTTGAAAAGTGCTCACCTTCTGTCATTTTGTTGTCAGGTATGGCTATAACAGGATGCGTTGTGCAGCCACCGAATGTCTTTGAGGAATACAAGGGCAGTTTATAAGGGCAGAACTTCAAACAGCTCATTCAGTAGCACATTACTTACTCTGCCACATCAGGGAAGAGAAAATGCCCTGGAAGTTGCAAAGCCCTGTAGTTTACCCTTTGCCAAGAAATGAAGTGAGGAAAACCAACCTGATACCTCATATTTGCTAATGCAAACCACAATTAAAGGAAGAATGGCTTCTGAGATAGGTGGTATCTGAGAAAAGGATATTTAAGTCTGCATCCTTTGCTTTCATATTTGGAGTGTCTTCTGCAGCAAGGACAAATGTCGTGCCTGGGCTAGTAATGCTGTGCAGCTCTCTTCAATAAACCATCTCCCACTGCTGTGCTTGAACCAGTGCATTTGTGCTGCAGGTCCTGCTTAATCCACATTTTATATGCAGGGAGGTGTGCTGACAAGCACCAGGGAGGATGGGGATGTCCCATGGCCAGACAGCAAGGCACATCCTTCCACATGAGCAAGTATTTCTGGCATATGGCAAGTTCCATCTCTCATCACAGGCCTGTATGAGAAACGTATCTATTTAGTGGGAGTCTTGTATCATCATTTACTTACTGATACAAGGGCACTGTCTCAGCTCCTCTGGATATTGTATTTTTGTTCGCAGGCATGCTCAGCCTGCAATACGTTACACTGTTGGACATGTAGAGAAAAGCAGTCATACAACCAATAACTGAAAATTAACTGCTTGGCTAGGACTGAACTCCAGCACCTTTATAATGGGAAACAAAACCCCTGAAAATAATCAGTTGTAAAACAGTCCCCAAGGTCTCACCTTTGGCCGTCATTCTGTCAGAAGTCTGACATACCCCTGGACTCCTCAGTCACTTTCTGCTACAGGCAGCATCTGCTCCTGTTTTGCACTTTCTGAGTGGGTATGCAAGTAGCACAGCCTCCTTGCACCTGCTTTGCAGTGCAGAAAAGGTTAATGTTCAACCCTAGATTGAAGCAACCTGGCTTTGAGCTCTCAATTATCTTAGATACAACCAAGTACACTTTTCTAAGGTGAGAGAAGCTGATGTAAGAGCACACAGCTGCATAAGGGATGAGTGATTCTCTTCCTTATGCCTGATAGAAAAGTCAATGTCTTAAGTGTAAGAAAGTTGATGAATTATGGGATTAAAGAGGTGGATCCTGCATTTCAATAAAAGAGAATTCAGCAGGCATTCAGGGTTGTGAAACTACTGCATAAAGCACTCCACAGCTTAACAAATAGCATAACAATATATAGACATTGATTTTATAAGTTAACATAACAATTTCATACACAGTAGCTATTATAAAGCAATGTATTGTTTGTTTTTTCTGTCAATGCCCAGCAGTAACTGGTTATTTGCTGTCTCCCTGCGCAAGAGGCGAGTTGGCAGGAGTCTTACCTTGAAGTTAGTCATAAGACTCATTTTTAAATGGTTGGTAAGAGGCCCTCAAATGTGCTACTTAAGCCTTGTGAACGTCAGTACACGTTTCTTCAGAGATCTGAATTAGTGCAGTTCGTTTTTATCTCTCCAAGCCTCAGTTTACCTTTACAATCCAGATTCTGAAGTCAGAATGGGAGGACAACTGCGTTTTCTCACGCACCAAGCTCTTTGTACACAGCCACCTCTGGCATGATCTTTTGCTGTTCAGGGAACTGGAGCCAACAGAGAACATCCAGGATGTGCTGTTCGGCCCCAGGCATCATCTCACACGATACCTCTCATACACTTGTCAAGCTCCCTTTTAGGACCAGGTAGACACTACTCACGCTTACTCTGATTGCAAGGCTACTCAGATGCTAAACTAGAGGTTAGACAATATCTACCTACCTATTCATAGCACCAACTTTACCTTATAGCTTTTCTCCCTCAGGGCTCTTTTCCCTACATACTTGTAAAGAGTAATAATTTCCCCTTTTTCATGCTCATTTTGATAGGATGAGCAAGCAAAGCTCTGTTAGTGTCTCTGAATCAAAGGCTCTCCATTTCCCAAACTTCTAGCCCTTCGCTCACTTGCCCCACTCCCCTCCTCCTTTACACTATACAATTAATTGCTTTCTTAGCAGTCAAATATAATTCAAGTGCAACTTGCTCCATTAACTCTACACAGGCATGGTGACAGCCTTGGCTAGTAAGCTTTGAGCAGGAGGTGCTCAAAGCTTGACTTAAGTGCTCAAGCTTAAACACCTGTGTTTTACTAGGATCACTACGGCATGAAGTACAGGCTCCATCTTTTGCCTTTATGCTTGGTTTCCAGAAAGGTACTGCCTGCTTAGGACCTCTGCTCAGATGAGAGAGTCCATCCAATTCTCCAAACCCAGGACCAAGGGGAACCTCATGATTTAAGCAATCCTTTCCAGCTCTCACTCTCCAGGTACCCTGCAGTTTACTTCTACAAGGATTCATAGAAGTCAATAGCAGGAATTTCCTAAAGATTTTTTAGACAAAAACTGCTTATTTGAGATAACACAGAGTATAAAAGACTAAGGTGCAACAAGCCAGCCCAATAGTTAATATCAAAACTTAGATCAAGGTACACACACCAGTGATGCAAACTATCAGCCAAGCACACAGAATACAACCCAGAGACACATTCAAACCAAACTGAGATGCACAGCACAAAAGTACTCCTCCTCTGCGGGGCTGGTTTAAATAGGGTTACGGCTCTCAGCAGGGTGACCACAGGTGTAGTTAGGAGCCAGTAATTGCTTGGTGGCCTCAGCTGGGACAGCTCAGGTCCCAACCCAGGAGCCTGATGCTCATCAGTTGAGGAACACAACCATATGAGAACAGCACGACTCTGCCCCACTTCCAGATCTCCCTGTTAGTCTTTTCCCTCAGCTTCTCTGTCTCACACTACTCACTCCTTTTCTTTTTTCCCTTTCTCAGAATTTTTCCATTCTTTTCACAGAGTAGACAGGGATGAGATTATTACAGTGACGTGCTTTTCTAAGCCAGGTTAGTCACTTGTTGATGGTTTCTAATGATTGCTCATTCAGAAGGTGTTACAAAGGCTATATCTATGTTGATAAACAAAAGAAGTCCAGGGAGAAATCACTGTCCCCAGGGTCAACAGGCTCAGCCTGGCTTGTATCCTTGCTGCTCATGTCTAGTTCCTCTTGATGGGCCACTACACTGGAGGTGGCTCTCGGTATTTCCTAGGCACACTGTGGCCTTAGACAGAAATAACTGTATTTTTAGGGTTTCTTTTTAACTTTCAAAATACCTGAAATAACACAAGGGCTGTGTTGCAGCTCACTCGATTTTTTTTTTAATTAGCATAAATGAAGACGATGTGTTGTGCACTGGAGTTGAGACATGGGGGTCTGTGAGAATGTTTGGGACTGCAAAGCCTGTAGGGATAATGCCAGAGGAGCCAAACTGTGTGGTATCACAAGACATGCTACCTTCTGGGAGCAATCTCTGCAATAACATGTCCTTATTGTTACCTTGGAGACTTAGCTAGAGCCTCAAGAGCAAGCTGGGAAATGATCTAAGCGATATGGGCAATGAGAGGCCCAGGTGTACAGCCTGCTCTTTCCCTTCTTTTACTTAGCCGTGTAGATGTACCCAAAAATGCCAGTTCTCCTCTCCTCAGCAAACAAGGAGAACCTCCCTTGCTTTCTGTTGCCGGTCGCCTTGTGAGGCTGTCCAAGTCCACACAGCAGCAGCAAATTCACCTGGAAGCCCACTAGCTCCTTTTCCATACCTCTTGCATCTGTGGTGGCCATCCTGAGTCATTAGACACCTTGACCTCCCAGTGACTGGAACAAACACAGACATAATGGAGAGTCCGGCATTATGCTTTTACCACGGACAATTTTTAATGATTATACTGGTATATGGTTAGAAAGGGGGAGAAAGTCTTCCTTGTTAGAAATAGGAGGGAAGCAGCTGCATACCCCTACTGCTTTTCCTTTTCAATCAGTATTTTAGGAGACCTCTCCATGTAGGAAATTCCCACAACGAGCCATGCAATGGGATAGGTGAGGCGCCTTGGAATATATAGAGAAGAACGATGGCCCCCTGCCCCTCTCCCGCACTGAGATTTTAGGCATTCGGTGTCACTTTGCTGACATAGGTTTTCCAAGTGGCTGTGCCCAATGATTTGGGGCCAAGAGTGAGAGAGAAAGAAGCATAGCCCTGCAAAGCCAAGAAAGGCGCTGGGGGGATGAAGGGTTGGGAAGGGAAAGCAAAGCTGATGCTGAGCATGCGAGTCTGGACATGCATGTTTTGAATCCTGGCTTCATGGGGACTTACCAAATTGCCGTGTGTTCAGGTCTAATGAGATAGTTGGTTATTTCTCGTAGGTCACACGCATATCAAACCCAATTCTTTCCTGAACTGGGTTATGCAAAGTCCCATTATTTAGTGGAAATTGTGCATCTCTCTGAGGACAGTGGCTGTGTGGTAGGACAAAGACTTGCCATCCTCTGAATGGGAGAGAGATGTTAAGAAAATAAATATTCAAAGGATGAAATGACTTGTGCAGACTAATACAGTGAGTGTGTGTGTGTAGATGTATGCAGCATCTCTGGGCACATGCACCAGTTGGTTCTCTCTGATGCATCTGATGGTTTAAGTTATACCTGCCAAACCCCAGGCCTGATCCTTCTTCCTTCTTTGAACAGCCCATGTCCTTTTTCTTTTAATCTGCAACGACCCTACTGCTCTTGGATGAGGGCAGAGAGGATTCACCATTCCAAAGCATCTTTATTTGTATGATTTACTGTATTTCACATCAAGCAGCCTACTCTTGTGGGCACTGGTAGAAGCAGAGCCTTGTCTGTTCTCCCTCCATAGTACCAGGGAATTAGAATTTCTACATAAGATCTTGGGATCAAAAGACTTTTAGCCATGCTGGTATCAGTGGAGCTATTCTGGGTTGTAGCTGCTGAAGCTCTGGTCTGGTATTACTGGGTCAGCAAGGAGTTTGATGTTGCACTCTCGATGGACCCTTTTTATTCTTTTTTCTGCGAGAAAATAAAGCTTTGAAACTGCTCAAATATTGTTGGACTTGTCTTATCGTGTGTAATTTTGAAGCATTTGTTCCAGGCACACTACAATTTTTGCCATTTAGTGATTACCTTTAAATTCTGCGAAGCCTTTTCTCATGTGCCCTTGTGCAGCGCTTTGGGAGATTGTCTGATGTGAAAGGCACTATTACACATTGAACTGATTATTGTTGTTTGTTGCTGTTAACACAGACAAGAAACCCTCCTGGCAGGGAAACAACTTCTTTGCTAATAAGTATTCATAATTTGTATCTCAGCAAAAGATGTAAACATATATTATCATTAAATAGGCTGTAATTTTAATTGCCTATAAATGTTATTAATTCTGATTGTGATTATTCAATAGGTAATAAAGATAAAGGCTGTCAAAATTAATTAAGTACATATTCATTAAATTCAAGGTAGCTTCAGTTTCTTTATTGCACAAATACAATTAACACTTAATCTGAATCTCAGTAAGTTACATAATCATGTGACTCAAAATAAAGGGAGGATACAACCTTGGCCTTTTACTTTTTACATGGGAAAACATTAATGATGCTGACATTGGAGACAATTAGACAGTGTCGGCCAATTGTTTTTAGTCAGCTTTCTCTCACATCTGTGGTGTCTACAAGCAAGAAGGGCCATTGTTTCTGCAGGCCTCCGTCGCGCTTTGGCTCTTTGTGCGAACCGTCAATCTCTTGCTGAATATCAAAGCTGTGAGGAAATTAGAACAGACCAGCTCTACTGCACCACACTAAAGCTTAGCAGGGTGCATCCACTATGCTACTAATTAGGCAGTGGCCAACAAAATAACCTGTCAATGTGTGCTTGCCATTTCCCACACACCTGCATTTCATACACTAATAAGCGTACAGCCAGGGAGAGAAAGGGATAACTGCTGAAGTGTGAAAAATGAACAAAATATAACAATGTTTCTCTCCCCACCTATACTACTGCCAATTACCATTTAACATTAGGTAGAATCAACATGTCGGAAGAAATACAATACAGTATCTGAAACTAAAGAGGGGGTAGGAAGGGGCAAAGCCACACATAGCGAGTGTATTAATGTTTGCTGCAGAACGTCGCACTAAGTGGAATCTCTCCTTATTTGTATAAACCAGGAGGCTGAAAATGATCATGACTAGGGTTTTTCTATTCACGTCAACCCGGAGAGAAATCCATATTTTAGTTGCTTACCAAAAATACATGAATAAACACCATAGCAAATGACATCCAGTGCTCTTCTAGCAGACCACATCCTTCACGTGTAGCGGTGCAGCTAAACCAACACAGACTGACCGAACTTCCGATCTCCCTCTTATTTACTTTCAGCCAGTCAGTTGCAAGCCTCTCGGAAACTTCTGTGCACCGTCCTTCCACCTTGTAATTCCTTCGTTTAAAATCATATCAATCAGGATGTCAGCACCAGCTTGCCCGGTGGACTTATTACATTTGTGCTATTATTTCCTATCAGGAATCTTTTCCCTATCAAACACATGGTTCGAAAACTTCTAGAAATGGCTTTTCAGTCCAAGTGATAAAAATGTACAAAACTACCCTGTTATTACTATTATGAAAGGGGGAGGAGAAATGCTTATGCAGTGATTACAAATATTGTGTTTGAAAATGGCTCATCCTCAAAATACAGAAATCAGTTTCATTACAATTGTTATAACATAGCATCGCTGCGAATTCACCCAACTCCCACTTACAAGCCTTTGTAAATTGCTAGGTTTCGTACAATAGTAATTCGCACACCATATATTTCTTTCCCTTTCCCTTTGCTTTAATGCCTGATCAGATTGCAAGAGTGATGATTTAGAAGTGATATGCACTGAAAACAAAGCAGAGCAGAAGTAAAGATATTAAGTCAGCTGCAAAATACCCAGGGCCAAGCTGCTAAGGCCATTACCTCCGCTGAGGATCTGGCTCAGCTGAATTCAACACTTCAGACTTGGAGCTCTTTATTTTTTTCCCTCTTTGCACAAACCCAAGGGGTGTAAATGCAAATTTACTCATGAAACACAGTGATTCCCTTGTAGGACTCCCTCCCCCTCCATCCTGATGCATATACTTAAATTCTAGCTTATCTTTTTTTCCGTAGGCTTGAGCATTGGTGGATCAGGTAGATGAGCGGCAGAATTCCCTTCAAAAAGAGATTTATGGATGTATATCATTCCTGAGCAGCCGTCCTACCGGGTGTCTTTAATGTATAGCTGAATTTAAAACAAGAAATGAAAACCAGAAGGGCCGATGCAATGTGTGGATGAAGCTGTTTTCCTCTACAAGAAAAATCACTTCATCTCAATATGTAGGAGAAATGACTATATTGTTATGCTATCCTTGATGGAAATCATACAATAAAGGCCAATATTCAAATGGTATTTGTTAGATACTTTTGAACACCACTCTGCCTTTCATTAGACTTTATCCAGGAGCAGCATTTTCAATTATAAATAAAAACTTTCTCCGCCTCTTCCCACTTGAGCTCAAGTACAGAAGGCCCCTATTTAAAATGCAGCTCCCGAGCAGGCCACCAGGCCGCCTGTTCAGCTGCCAGTGGCTTTTGTGTACAAAGATGTTAATTGGTCCTAATCCCCTCCTAGAAGCTGTTTTGGTAGCCTGACCTGGCACCCCAAAGGACACCTTGGTGTGAAAAACTAAAGGGCCCATTGAAAAGAGAGTGAAAAGCAGCACTGAGCATTCCAACACATTTTAATTTCAGGAATTAAAAAAAAAAAAAAAGAAGGGAGGGTGTAGCCAGAGGGGTTACGGCGGAGGGGGGGACGGCACACATCATCTTGCTGATTCTGAATCGGTCGTACAAAGCTTTAGTAACCGTAAAGGAAGCTCTACAAACACCCTTTCCACACACACAAAATAAAGCCGAGGGCTGCTTATATTCCAGCTTCAGTTTGGATTCTTCTTCCATTTTGTTATTTCTAATGCACAAACTGTGTTTCAGAGGGCTGGAGAAACCCAAATGCAACCCAAGGGTCCGACATCCCTTCTCCCGTCCTTCTCGGGAGGAGGCGGGTAAGTCCAGGCCGGAGTCTGTTTCCCTGTGTATTCTGCTGGTCCATTATGTGGCACAAATAAACATCCAGGATCTGAAGTAGAGAAGACATTTTTATTGGGCACTTCCAGAGCAGCTGGGGGGGAAAAAAAGAACAGAAAAAGGGAAAAAAGGCAGCTATTATGGCAAACTTATAATCAAATGTGCACAAGAAATGTTAGATATAAACACTCCCCCTTAGGAAGTTGTAAAATGCTATCTGTTCAGCATGCCATTGTACAAAGTGTACATTTACAGCTTGGGTGGTAAATTATGCTAATAGAATGCACAAACCTCAACCGTGAGGTTTTGAATTTTTTGACACAGTTCACAGATCAACTTCATAGGTCAAAGGAGTTTGCCTCCCACAGCCTGATAAAGTAGAAAGATATAAAGTGTGTGTGTATTATTACAATCTTGCTGAATGTAAGTTTTTAGATAGAATACATACAGGTATATTTTCGTCCCCGTGTTTGCTCATATAAATATTTTTCATTAGATACTGCTCTAGGCAAGGGCAAAACACTTAGGAGACTCTTTTCACGGAAGTGTTTCAAGATGTTGAGTGTAAAAACCCAGTAATAAAAGCTTCCATAGCACATCAATGTACACAGAAAGGAAACTACAGTAGCAATTCTTTCACCAAAGACCAACTACTCAGATGTACTTTTTCATGAGCGCTTGCAATACAAGAAAAAAAATTAGGCATATAAAATGATAGATTCCTTAACCAGCAGAGACTTGCTGCTCAAAGAACAAGGACCCACCATTAGATATGGAAGGTAAGACAAAGACGTGACGCTTGCACAATTACTGTAAAACAAACAAACCAACCCTCTGAATACAAAATGCCAAAGAAATGCAGAGTATCCGTTGGCGAGAACAGCAAAAAGTGGTGCATTCTCCTGTTGATCTCTTAAAGCACTTCTGGTGATGGAAGGGTTGCAAATGAGATTGACAGCATTTTCTGTACTCATATTACAAAAATGAGTATTTTTTTTAATGTCAAATAAAGAAAAGATAGCTACCAGAAGTTAATCTTGTTCAGTTATCTCAAGGTGCATTTTCAATATGAATGACTGATTCACTGCTCTCATCATGATAAACGTAACTCTTTCTCTGGCTTGGCACTTTCTGGGTCATCTGCTTAAAAATGTTAAGGTAAGGTATATCTCAGAAACGAGGCAGGACCACAAAAGCACCTTAAGAGATGTATGGAAAAGCAGATGATCAAGCTGGAAAAAAAATTCCCTCAGAAGCTGAAAAATTAAATTACTGGAAATGTCAAAACTTCAATGCATGGGTAAAAAGGCTGATTACATTCATTTTCCCACAATACATTTGTCATTTTAAAGCATAGATGGATTTTAATGATTTTGGATGTTTTGCGGGTTTATTTCTGTTTCAGTTTACTTCTTAGCAATAAAAGCAAAGGCAAGAAGAAGGAATTCAAAGTGACTCAGGGAGCCAGGGTTTGGCTAAATGTCAGGGTGCTTCCACATGCACCCCTTATGATGTGCTGGAGGAGCTGCTCAGCAAAGGCAGAGCATCTGCCGGTGGAAAAGATGGCATATTTGAGGAGTTTCAACCGAAAAAAAAAAAAAAAGAATCAGTTCTGCAGACCTAGACCTCAGTTTCTGAGTCATCTGCAGGTGAATCGTGCTCTGTCTCCTGAACTGAACTGATTATTCACATGAGTAAGGTGAGCAGGGCTTGTTCCAGGGTCATCCACGTACAGTGCTCATTATAAAACACGCCTGAAGTCGCACGAGGTGAGGCAGCAGAAGAGACTGAACGAACTAACCTAAGAAATCCTGCCGCAACCCCCCCCGTGTCTCCCCCAAATTCTGCAAGCTTCTCTGGAGCTGCACGGGATCAGAGCAGAAGACAAAGTTTACCTCAAAGCGAGGGCTTTCCCCAAGAACCACAGCAGAACATTAGGAAAAGAAAAAAATAATATTTATTTTCAAGGTGAGTGAAAAGTAACTGCTCCGGAGCACTAAATGGTTCTTGTTTTTCACTGGACTGCTCAGAGAAAGAGCTTTCAGATGAAGCCGTGCTTATGAACTGCTGCTGGTGTGTGTGAATCTGTGCTTTCCACTCAGTATTACTGACTTAAAAAAAAAAATAACAGGGAGAGCAGCAGCCTCTGAAAACTACTCCAGCCTCTTTGGGGAGGTGAGTGTATAGTGAATATGTCAAACTTTTTTTTCTCCCCATTCCAATTCCCTCCATTCCCCCTCACATTTACAGCTCTAGTGGTATTTCAATCCAGTTAACGTATGTGTGTTGTAAATGTCACAGGGGTTAATCTCTACCAAGCTTTTAAGAAAATAAATCAGCATTTTGACTGATTTGATACTTTAAAAAAGTTTCCACCCACTCTTCCTTTCTTCTCTTGACATGACAGGAGGGGTATTAAACTCTGGGTGAGCCTATAAGAAACTGTTGGGTATTTTCTGTTATCCCTGCCAGGTGGCAAAGAACCACAAGAGTATACAACTCCTTTTTGCAGGAGATTAGTAAAATAGAAGGATTCCTAAATGAGGGCCTGATCCTGCTGGGTACCGTCTGTCCCCCTTGATTTCTGTAGCAACTGCAAAAAAAAAAGATGAAGAATTTAAATGAAAGAGGAAAAAAAAGGAGGCAGAGTGTGCAGTCGGATTCCTCACTCTGTTGTACTCATGAAACTTTGAGCTGTGTGCTACATAGCCTCCAGGAATTTCTAAAGTATTTTTTGCGTTTGAATTTACATTTGTGGCTTTTCAGGGACATTGGTGAAAACAGCAACCATGCTCACACCTGCTTAAATCAGCTCTCAAAGAGTGTTACTGGCTCTAAATGTAGCTATGGCAGCGGCGCTGGCTGAAGGCACGGACAGAATGGAGTTGCGGAGGGCAGCACATTTCCAGGGTGTAAAAAATGTCCTTAGTCCCTTTTTTATGTATGTCAGCAACCGGCAAAGCCAGGCGACTGGGAAGGAGGGGTCGTGGTGTGTGCGAAGCCAGCTGCTGTGGTGGAGGGAAAAAAGACATGCCATGACCAGCAGCCACAGAAGCAGCAAGAGGAGCTCTTTGAGGGTCCTCCTCCATCCTGAGCCAGGAACACAGGGACCCCCTGCTGCGCCCCATCCTTCGTGAGGGGCCTTGGGTCAGCTCTGGAGAGCAACGACAGGGATCGAAACAGAGTCGGCAGAACTGCAAAACTAACCCGATCTCTTCAGCAGGATGCAAAATATTAGTCCTGCGATTTTATTGACAGAAATGCCTAGAACGATCAAACAGGTAAATAATACAGGTGTTCTCTGCACAGCCCGTGTACATCAATGAGATAGACTTCCCATCATCATACTCTAAAAGGAAAATATTAGTATCTGCATTTTAGAAATGGGGAGGCTTAATGAAAGACCTGGCACATGACTTTCAGAGACACTCTGTCACAAAATCAGGAACAGAACACAAACATAATGTTTAAAACTTGGGGGCTTGGCTGTATGTACAGCATGCCCTCTAAAACCTGCTGGCATTGAACCCAGGACTAAGAAACCCTGTTAAAGGAGGTGTTACAAAACTCCAGAGTGTTTAGCCTCTCACGTGGGGTACGCTATCCCCCAGCTCAGACTCAGATGATAACAGTGGTTTCTGTGAATTAATTAATTCCTTCTCCAAAATCTCCATTCACTTTACTCTTTACCTTTTTCTGCAAAAGTCTGGCAGTATCAAAATGTGTACTTTTTCTAAAACAGATTAAGAATGAAGTGCCAAAACCCCCCCTTGTTCTCTCTAAATAACCTACATGCCCAGAAAACAGTGAATACCCAGTGAATACACAATTTAAGGAAAATGAATCTACATCTGTCCCCAAAAGCACAGCAAAGGTAGCGGATGTAGATTGGCTTCCTGTATTTGCATTTCCTTCACACAATGAGTGGATCTAGTTACATTTGTTTCACCTTTCAGCTATTTCTCCAATTTTCCTTTCTGAATGGAGGAATTTATCCCTTTTTTTTCTTCCAGAGTCAATGCTGAGGAGGGAAGCAAAGAAGTTATCAAAGGGGGGAGGGTGGGGAGAACAGCCTAGCCAGAGCTAAGGCTGTAATTACTTTAGAAACATAAAGGTCTATTCTCTCATTGCTGAAAAAGGGGAATTACACACATAACTTCCATTAGCATTAATGGGACTCACCTACATAAATCCCTGGTACATCAATGGGAGAATAGATCCTGTATAACTATAGGTACTGTTTACTCAAAGGAAGTGTGTACCAAAGCATACTGCCTAAATCAGGATAGAGTGGGTGAAAGCTCTACCTTACTCATTTCATTGTCATTTGCTCTTGAAGGGCAATTATCAAGAAATTATTAGGTAGTGGCATCTTAATATCATGCTCTCCTGCCTTTTTACTTCTTGTCTGACAAAGGCAAAAGCTGACAGAATGTAAAATATTTTCATAATGGATTTTTTCCTGGTTGTTTTTCTGGTACTCCCCCAGGCTAGTTTTCTGCAAACAGAGGCATACATCATTTGTGTTTATCCCCCTCTGCTCTGTCTCTGTGTGTGATTATGAAGGCAGGGCCACTTTATCGCCAGTAATATATTCGAGGACTTTATCTCTTTTTCTTTTCATGGATATATGAGAGAAAGAATTTGCTTTTTTTTTTTTCAAATCGGTCTGTTATTCAGAATGGTTAGGTGAATGTCTTGCATGAATGTCACTCCAGAAACTGCACGTAGCGAGGGATTTAGTGTTCACTATTGCTGTTACACATGGTGCAACAACATCTCATTGGGTCAGTGCGATCGTAAGGAAGAAAACTGGGAGCACCAGCTACCCGCAATGCTTTGGATTGCTCCAGATTTTGGAGTGGTAGGACAAGAATAAAGAATACTTAGAGCAATTCTGGAACTACAAATCACTGTCTGAAACTTTATGGCTATAAAAGTTAAGCTCCAGTAATTTTATAGGCTTACCTTGGCAGGCTGTCTCAATGCGCTGCCAGCACCAACACACTAACGGGGGTTAAACGCAGAGTCTAGGCAGCTGTCTTGCTACCGAACAGGATGTCCCATTTCCTATATTCCTAAAATATAGGTCCCAAAGTACTGAGTGGTTAGTCCTTATTTAAATCTCACATAACTTAGGGGTTTTTTTTATTTCAGGGCCTGTAAAATTCATCCACAGAAGAGCATTCATCTTTGGAGGAGGCAGGTATCACCCTCACCCAGGAATTCAGTGGAGGGGAAATACCATTCAGTGCGTGCAGAGCAGGACCCCAGACATGCCCTACCAGCGAGCTGCCTGGTCTGCTCCACACCTCTCCTTCCTTGCTTGCTCTTCCTTCATTTGTAGGGGGTCGCTGCATGCTCAGATGGCTGTATGGGTTTGGGAGGGAATGCCTTTACCTGCTGTTCCAAGGAGACTTTCCCTCTGTAAGGGACTCTTTAGCCAGCTTGTGGTGCTATGCATCCCATCCATTGCCAACACAAAATCTAAAATTAAAGCAAAATGTTATGTGGGAGAACTTAGCTGAGAAAAATGTAGATGATGCTTCATCAGAGCCACCAACTTTAAGTCTGGAAGCACTACGGCGAAGTCATCCTTTGCTCTAGGAGTTATCAGTTTCTATTGCTAAATGCAAGATAAAAGGAGGAGGAACAGAAAATAAAATCCAGATCCATTCAGGTCTGATATACATGCCAGGGACTAGACTAGATGGAAAAATTGGATTTATAAAGCAACACAGCTAACGTGAGTGTCATGAGTCAGCTCAATATATCATATTCAGAGAGGGAAATCATTTGTGATGGTCTTGCAGCTCTTCCAGGCATCTGCAGAGATCATATCAAATCTACTTAAAATGTGAAATTTCTGGTTCTGTAAGTCAAAGTCAATTATGTCCCTGACTTTGATGAGGGCAGGGTTTCACTTACTATAAAGACAGAGGGCGCAGGGATGGAAGTTCTCACTGTTGGCTTGTTTTACTCTTTGGAGCTGCTCCTTCGATGATTTCCCTTTTAATCAGATGTATCACTCTGGCTGTGAGGGAAGGCCAGGTTCTGCAGTCCTTATTTCTATAAAAGTGTGGTTGAGTCGATACAAGTTTTGCTTGAGTAAGGACTGCAGATGTGACCCTGAATTTCGGTAAGGCAGCCTCCAGAAAGGCAATTCATTTTGTAAGCAGCAAAGGTGGGGAGAGTGGGACCAGCCAGCTGAGAGAGGTGGGGTATAACTTTAGAAAACTGGTGAAAAAAGGGAAGAGATTTTAAAACCAAAAAGCTATTTTAGTTAGAAATGAGTGCCCTGTAAATCTCTTACAATTTACCTGCTCAGCACAGCATGCAGCCAGTTGAAGCATAATGTATTGACTTTTCTTTGAAAGATTAACTTAGCTTTTGTACTTAGCTGCCTCTTTTTATGCTGAACTTCTGCCTCTCCTGGAAGCTTCTCATACGAGCACTTGTAGCCAGATTTTATCTACGTATGTAGCGATCAGGCAGGAAGAATACACTGGGTATGCTATTTTCTTCTTTTCATGTCTTAAGCATAGAAGACTTATGTATCAGTCAAGCCTGATAATAGGCCCTGGATATAAAGTAAACTAAGATTAATAGAAAGCAGTGCTTTAGCTCTTTCAGCATCATATAAATGTATTTCCTCATAAAAAGCAGCTAACCAACCTCCTCTCTTCCTCAAAAAAAATCTTGGCATTCACAATTTGGTCCACAAATGACGTAATCCTTTCAGAGTGTGTCAGATCCGGGAAACCTCCCAGGAACAGGTAATTCAGGTTGGTTTTGTTGGTGAGTATACATGCAACATCTGGGCACAACTGTAGTAGATGCTTATCGAACGTGTAATCCTTATCTCAGAGAGGTTATATATATGTGCGTATATACATATAACTAGACAAGACTGGGCTGCTACACGGGCCCATCTGTGGAAAAGCCTGTCTGTGAGAAGGAATGGACTAACGACTAGGTGATGCTCACAGAGTAGCTCTAAGGGGATAGAGGATCTTACTGTCGTTACACTGTCGGACAGCTGTAGAGCTTGAATAATACCTAAATTGCCTGATGTCCAGGTCCAGCTTTGTAGCCACAAATCCATCTCTAAGCTACAAGGGCTCCCAGACAGGATGTAATATTTAATACACCTAATGTTATTCATGAAAGGCAGTTAAGAGACTGAGGGATTTATTTCTGTAGTGCTATTTACACAGTGTAATTTCCTGTTGATGTGACTATCTGCTATAAAACATTTTCTGACATAAAGGTGAAGGATGGCAGGACTGTGAAGAACAAGGGGATCCTTGGGGCTGTGCTCCATGGGACTCCCCACAGGTACGACACCCTCAAACAGGAGTGAGGGACCAAGACCCCAGCAACACCTCTGGTGCTTCAGACCCTAGGTTACTGAGGCTTCTGTACCTCGAGTTTCGAGACTGAGTAATCAATTACATCCCCCTTCCATGTTTAATTTTGTCATGGAGTTGCCTCATCTTAGAGCTAAGTTCTGCAGAAACTGACCTGTCAAGCTATGAGATACAGCTACAGTCTAAAGCAAATATATGCACTTAGAAGACCTCTTAAAAATACATGTAATTAGTTGAGTTGTGCAAAAGGAAGAAATATAGCTATTTAATTTCTCATTTACACAGTCATTTCAAAAAAGGATTTGGACCATGTGACATATTTTCCCATAACACAAATCCTATTGATAGAAGTAAACTGCGAATGTAACTGCTAATAAATCTCTTCTCGTCTGAGAATAGCTCCTGCCACCAGACTTCTCACTGTTGCCAGCTTGGAGCTTTTGATTCCTCCTCAAAATGCATGTTTGTGCCCTGTGCATGCTACTAACATTTCTCAACATTTCTTCCAAGAGAGCCGAACCACCTCAATTTGGGGGTTTAACGTGTACAGGCAAAGAAAAGCTGCCCAACTTTAGCAATATTCCTCAGTCAACAAAGACTGTGATGCCAGTTTCTGGTCTCAGCCATAATTATTGAACCATTTTTTCCTTTAGAAACACACAATTATCGAATTCATTGTAGACATACTGTATGTACTAACTTAATTTTAGCCGTATAATCTCATAATGGACATCAATGAATAGAGGATTAGTCAAAACCTATTAATAAAGAGATATAACAGGCCTCTGATATTTTCTTTCAAAAGGCACAGTAAGCTTCAAGTTCTGCTTCTAAAGCCAAGCCTAAGTACCCAGCCTGTGTAGTAGGCATCACAGTAGGGGCAAGAGGGAGAAATCACTCCCTTTAAATTGTGGATTAGAAGCAAATCTACCTTGCAGGTCTGACTGTATTTTTCATTTTGCAGCAACTGCCTTGTCTTAACACCTCCCTCCTTTGAGGTCCCTGAGATCCCCTTAGGGGACGGTGTCTGAATCATGTCGCAAGCCCACAAGAGTGCCTGTTTGCTTTTGCATGAAAATCTGGGCTCTGTAAGGTTGCAAGGACTGCGGTGGCGGGGGGCTGAGCCGGGGCTAGTATGGCACACCACCAGCAAGGGAGCAGCAGGGCAACCTCCATCTTGCACATCAGCTGTGTATTTGCATTGCTAGATGCAGCAGAGCAAGGATACCCAAGTGTGCAAAATATCCAAACTTGATCTGTTCTAAGGTGGAGCAGGCAGAGAAAAGGATACTTCTTTTATATATGTGTGAACACACATGTATGTGTTTAAACCCTCGGAGGAATAAAAGCTTCAAGTAGTTCACACGGTAACTTCTTCCTGATGGCCTGATTCAATGCATTTGAAGTTGATAGAAACTTTCTCCTGCCAACAGTGGAGGCTGGATTGGAGTTTAGGTGAGCTGTCTTTAAAAATGTATTTCAACACACATTGGAAAATTGTTTGGGAAATGTGGACTAAGAGCATAGAAGTAGCTAGAAGTGGAGGTTAGCTGAACATCACATCTGTGCCACCGGGAGTAATTTAGCTGCCTGGCTTTTAAAAGTTAGCTAAGAAGAGAGTGACACATCCTGAGAACTATCCAGCAGCTTTTTCTAACTATATTGCTATCAAAAAAACCCTCCAAAGCTATTTTATAAAGTTTTCATTCACCTTCCTTCCCAACACTGAATGACATCTGCTGAAGTACTCAGGGTCCCTCACACCCCCCACACCTATAAAGCCATTCCAAACACAGACCAGGGGATTCTTTGGGAAGGTCACATAATACTGCTGAAGAAACTGTCTGCCCTACCCAGCCAGCAGTGAAAGTATCCACCGGGTTCCTCCCAGCCTCGAAGAGACAGCCCAGCACCTGCAGCAGGTAGACCCTAACCCATATCCCGCAGCACAGTGACATTCTGCCATGCACCTCAGGCCCCAGCTGGCACAGGGGCACCCACTGCAGAGCTGCCCAGGGCAGCTCCAGCCACCCCTTCCCCTTGCATCCGTAGAAGAGCAAGGACAAGACATTGATAAAGGGACAATGAGAAAGAAGGTGGCTCCTCCAACAGTCTGTGCCGTTTGTTTCACAGGACGTTCGATGGATCACTAGTGATTTCCTTTGCTGCCTAGAGAGCAGACTATCCCAAGGCTGTTCCTGCAGGGTTTGCAATTCCCTTCTTAGAACCCAGAGGGGTAATAGACAATGTCACAAAAAGGAAAAAAAAATACCAATCCCCTGCCCCAAAAAAACCCCAAAACCATGAGATGGGTGGGACATACCTTGGTAGTCCTATGCCACATATTGTCTGTGGCTTTCATAGCTGAAAAATTTCAAGGCCATTTTCCAGGACACCCAAATCCAATTTTTAGCACCATTTTCAATTTCAAAGTTATGCCAAAGAATCACTATCCTGAAAAAGGCACAAGCACACTAAGATTTTTTTTTTATTATTATTATTATTATTATTATTATTATTATTATTATTATTATTATTATTATTATTATTGCTTTCATGTTACAATAGGTCATAGCAAGACTGGAGGCAGGAACCTTAAAAACACCCTACATATGGTCAGAGCAGATGGAGTGTGCTGTTTCCTGGGGTCTGGTGGTAGCTTTTGCATTGTGGTTGAGGCAGCTCTGTGTAGCACAGAGAAGTGCTGGCTGGACCACAGCAGTACTTAAGAACTGCTGGCAGAGCTGAGGGGCGATAGCTGTCACTTTATTCTGCGCACTTAACTCCTATTAGTATTAATAGAGCTGCATACAAACAGTGAGAGAAGATCATGGCCTGCAGCTATTTATGTATTTCTGCCGCATGTCTTGTATTTTATGGCATCGTTCAGTGGTGTCACCCATAAGCTTGCAGTCATTGTGTTTCTATTTTGACATACATAGGAGTGTGCATGTGAAATTTATAAAGGCAAAAAGGAGCCATACATTTTGAATTGAAGTGTATTCTTCAATAAGGGAAGCGGATTTCCTTAAGTAAACGCTACTGCTGCACAACCCCCCACTCCAAGTCTTCGTGTGGCCCCAAGAGCTGCTTTTTGTAGGCTGCTGGTGCCCTCACCATCTTGTGCAGAACTTGTTTATTTGTATTGCAGTGGCACTTAGAGCTTCCCGAGGAGTGAGGTCCATTGTGTTATGTGCTGGGCACACAGCTGAATTGGAACGAGCACGGCTTTCTGTGTGAGTGCTCTAGAGAGAGAATGGATCATTAAGGTCATTTGTTTTCCTTACAGAGGCCAAGGCAGGATTGATTCCTACATTATATTCTATCTGTGTATGTATTTTTCCTTCCCAGTTTCAAATAGCCAAGGTGCCAAGATATTACTCACTTCCCTTAGGAGAGTCTTCTGTTACCCAGACGCCTCGTTCAGACAAAGTTATGCCTGAATTTTTTAAGCCCACTTTTTAAAAATTTCATTCTATGATTTCCAGACGGGGAATATTCATTCAAAGAAGGAAGCTCGTCGCAGAGGGAAAGGGGAAGGAAACCTCGGCCCCTGCTAGAGCAAAGAAAGGATTGGAGGAGGCAGCCTGAGTCAACCGTAAGAAGGGTCCCACCAGCTCTTTATACCTCCACCCACTTCTAGACACTCCTGGCCATGTTTGAGACAGCACCATTGAATCCATTCAGCACTACAGCATTGTATCTATTCAGAGAAATGCACTTCAACAGGGCAACCACCCTTAAAAACAGCCCCATTGTTTCTCCTAAAAGCCTCATTGAAATCTACGTATATAACTAGCTGCTGTTTGTGAGTCGGCTATACTTGCACGTTACTGATTTGAAAGTGAATGCTCCTTGGAGGGTTATTTTACTTGAAATACAGCTTCTCAACAAAATGTTCCTCCTTTCTTCAACAATTTCGTCATGGAGATTCGTCCCTTTAGAAAGATGATCAATATTGCTTTTTGAGCTGGGATCTGATAGGAATTTATGTTGTTAAGCGCGTCGGATCAGTGGTTTAACGAATCACACAGTTCTGTGTCTCTGTGTTTGCTTGTTTACTGAGAAGCAGTTTTACCTGGCTTGCCCACCAGAGAGAGACACAATCACTCGCACAAGCACACATACACACACTCACCTCAAAATGCTCCCCTTGCATGCTGTCAATAATACAGTGAAGGCAGTTGGACTAGAAAGACTTGCTTCTCAGGGACAAGGAGGAGTTATTCTACATACTGCATTTTTTGCTATCAAGGTATCTTGCAGTAGCAGATTTGTTCAAAGTTTTAACAATGCAAGCACAGACTGAGAGTGCTGGCAGACCAGAAACCAGACCCAGTGACACCTATTACTCCAGATGACGGTGCAAGGCAGGGCAGGATGAAAAGACATGATAGATCTGTGAAGCATAGTTCATGTCTGGGTTTGCCAAAGTTCTAGTTTGTTTCATTAATGATACCTAGAAATCCCCCAAACTATAAAAAGACATTATCAGACATTGTAAATGAGACCCAGCAAATACATCTCATGTCTAAATATCTAAAGCAGTGTGCCAGCCTTCACCCCTTTTGCAAGCCCCATAGCGATAATCAGCAACTTATAATTAGCTGGCTTGGACCTTTGTCGAAGTAGGCACTTCCTTCAAGATACAGCTGTAGTCTGGGGGTTTACCCATCACCTGCCCACCAATGCACCCACCACACAGCAATCATAGAATCATAGAATAGTTTGGGTTGGAAGGGACCTCTAAAGGTCAACTAGTCCAACCCCCCTGCCGTGGGCAGGGACATCTTCAACTAAATCAGGTTGCTCAGAGCCCCGTCCAGCCTGACCTTGAATGTTTCCAGGGATGGGGCATCTACAACCTCTCTGGGCAACCTGTGCCAGTGTTTCACCACGCTCATCGTAAAAAATTTGTTCCTTATATCTAGCCTGAATCTACCCTCTCTTAGTTTAAAACCATTCCCCCTTGTCCTATCACTACAGGCCCTACTAAAAAGTCTATCTTCATCTTTCTTATAAGCCCCTTTAAGATCAGGTACATCTGCATCCCTGCTTCTTATGGCTCCTGGCTGTATGAGTTTTTTCTGCAGAGCTATCTGTGTGTAGCACTGAGGTGCATGCTAAGACTGGCTTCTCAGGTGTGTTAGGAAAGGCACATTCAGCCCTCAGTGAGGGAAAAAATTTCCATCTCCACTTTCAAATGAGGGGTTAAACAAACCTGTGGCAAATTTGACTGCTTCACAGAATGTGGTAATGGAGTTGATGCCATGTGGATGGCAGAAAGTGTACACGATATTGGCCAGTTGTTTGATACTGCCACTCTAAAAGCCCCAAGAATTAGACCAATTTCACACTAGAAGAGGTGCCTGTTTCTCACATTTTCTTTCACAGTTGGAATCCTGGTCACTTGTTGATCTTCTGTCCTCATAAAATCTTTCCAGTTCATTTAAAAGTTGGCTCTCTTGTGCATTTCTTAAATTCTTTTTGGAGCTCAAGGTTTGAAATGCTTCCTTACTTCTGAGACCAAAAGGGCAAAACTGGAAACTGAGTACCTTGACCCCAAGGGCCTTATGCTGCCAAATACAGTCAGCCAGAATTTGTAGTAAATGGGGCTGCGGGATCATGCTCCAGCATTAAGTACTAGCTACATGGTAATTTGTGCTCTAAGGCTTCAAAATCTTATGCTTTCCCTTCAGCTTTCTCCAATGCATCTCTACAATACAAGGTAGAAGTTCTCCACTGAGAGATTTCCAAACTTCTCTTTACAAAATTTTACTCTCCACATAAAGAATGGCTGGCCATATAAGGCTGGTAATTTATTTCCTTCCAGTTAAGGATATCTCTTCTTTCTACATCATTTTAGAAAATACTACTGTTGACTCTTTTTAATATGTTTGCTTGCAGGACAACCCATGAAAAAATGGTGCTGCCTGTGCTATTCCCTCTTTCCCCTCTCTCAAAGCACACTGTGCACAGACATGCATGGAGTGTATATTTATTACAAAGCAACATAGAACGAGTTGTATTATATTAACTAGTGATCATCTAGTGAGTATTCTGGTTTAGACAGTGTCCAATGTTTCAGCTGACCTTTAATTACTCAGTTATAGAATACTTTGCTCCAGAAGCAAAGCTGCTTCTATATCTTCTAAAATTATTGTTCATGTATGAACTAAATCACAGCACCTCAACTGAATCCTGTTGAGTTCTGGACCTGAAATAATCCTGAATGCAGAGGAAAATTGGTCCATATTTAATACACAGCTATGGAAAGGGCTGAATTGAAGTCCTATGCTGTTTTGTGGTGCAGAACTCACCAGTTCTAGAAAGTTACTTTAGGAGTTCACCAGCGGATTAACTCTTACCTTAATCAAGACTAAAAATGTTGCTTACTAGCATTGTTGCAAGATGTATTAAAAGGAAAGTAACTCATTTGGTTGGTATCCCAGACCAGGCTGCCAGGAGTTAAGAGACTTGATATTAACCCACGCACAGTTGGGTAATCCCCATGCTGTGCTGCCTACCACCACCTGCCAAATCATACCGTGCAAGTACAGAAGTCCCTCACCTTGTTAATCTGAAGCTGATAGACAGGAAGCAGATCATATGTAAAAACTTTATTTTGCATAAGCTGAATTGTATTTTCTCTTTCTTCTGGTACTTGTGACCTCTTGCATCTAATGCTACAGATCTTCACACATGAAGAACTTACAATGGGACATCTAATAGTTCTTTATGAAAATGTCAAGAAAATCCTGGCTGAAGGTATTGTTGAGTCTCTGCCTTTAAATTTTAAGCAATAAAGTTCAGAGTAACCAAGGTAAAAAAACCTGTTTTCCACGAAATTTTACTGCACAAGAGCCATCTCAGGATCCTGATCTGAAAGACCCAGTATTTCCCATCTTCCACTTTAGGAAGCCATGTAATTAGGCAGAAATATTTCCTGAGGGACCCCTCTGTGCTGCTGCAGCTTTCGGGAGAGAGGTCGCTTTATGCATTTGTTCCTTTCTTGTTATCGAAATGTCTGCCCTGGATTGCTCTGCTGTTGGGATTCTTACTGCTTTGGCCAGCACAAATGGACATTGCAAAATCTTCTTTGTCACTGCAATTTTTTTTGTGTTACCTGCATATCCACACCAATTAGCTATGGAGTACAGGCTGTTTCAAGGATTCTTCTTCACAGAAGCATGCAGGTGTATAAATATAGCCAGATATTAAACTTCTTGGAAGCTCTCGAACAGGTAAACTCTGTAAATCTTTTTTTTCATTAATATAGTCCCATAGGAGTCAGCAAGGGTGTTTTATAGTGGTGGTGTATCCACATGCATCTAGAAAGGGGTGTATCTGCTCTCTATGCTGTGAAATGAAATGAACAGGTAGAAAATTATCATTTATCTTGGTTTTAATATAAACTAGCATTACAGTTCATTAAAGGGCTTGAACTTCTGGCTGTAGAGTTTTCAGCATTTACTATATGCTCAAGGATTGAAAAGCTGTTTATTATTGTTATTCATATCAAAGCAATGCTTACTGACTGGCCTAATTATGCAAACGCATAGCAGGAGAGAGTTACTACCTGCAAATCTTACAGTATAAACTAAGAAAAGAGTGGGAGCAGAACAGAAAGGGAAAGCAGACGGACAAAGTGCTAGAACTGGTGCTCTCAGATTGCCAACCAAGGTCTGTGTGTTCTGGCCCCGCTGAATCTGTTATAATGTGATACTTTCTAGCAGAAGTTTCCCAGATGCACAACTGTAGATCTGGAAAGAGCAGCGAATGCTTCTAATGAAGGATCTTGATCGTCAACAGGTCTTAGAAGTCTCTTTTAAGTGATGTCAAGGAGATGAGCTTGCTCCTGTTGGATGTGATAGGGCAAAACTGTGCTTCATGTACGTTTGGATTATCTGGAGGTTAGGAAACATGGTAATATGGTTCGAGTAGTAGGGCTGAATTAAGCTGACTAACCTGCCTGACGAAGACGTGCGGTGTGGTAACAGAAGGGTGTTGCAGCAGCAGAGTCTTTCAGCTGAAATAATTTTGTCTCTGCTAAATTCTCTTCCCTGATTAAAGAGATTCATGACATGATATCTCATCCCTGACCTCTGACTCCAGTTTTATCAAGAGCTCCTTTACCATTACAGCTGCATTGTGGGATGTCTTCAAATCATTTCAATCAAACTCCTTTTTATGCTGATGTCGACTCCGGCAAGGCGCAAGCACGCTCCTGCCAGACCACCCTCTGCAAACGCGCGAAGGCCCCTGGCCCGCAGAGCGATGGCGGATTTCTTGCCGCTCCCGCAGCCTCATGGCGTGTCTTCTGGTCCGAGCACCCCAGGGAGGCCCCTCGGCCGCGGGCCCGGGCCGCGCTGCGCGGCCGTGGCAGCCCCCGCCCCGCGGGTCCGTGGGGCCGCCGCTGTCCGCGGTGCTGAGCGGCCCCGGGCGGCGCTCCCGCGGCCCCGGCCCCGGCCCCGGCCCCGGCCCCGCCGCCCACAGCCGCCCGCGCCCTGCTGCCGGCGGGCGAAGTCCTCATGTCTTCACGGCTCCAGAGACGGACCTTCCCAGCGTGGCTTGGCTCCGCAGAGCCCTGTGGGAGCAGTTTCTCCCTGTGAGAAAATGGAAGGGTTTGCACCGGTGGTGCTCCTGTTGCACCGGCACCAGTGTCCGGCAGAGCTGGCAGGCCACGGATACGTTGTCAGCTCTCAGCCGTGGCTAAAGAAAAGGCTCTGCCTGTTTTTGTAGCGTCACTGGTGCTCAGAGCACTCTTGCAGAAAAAGGCGATAGCCCTTGTCTGAAATCGTTATGCCTTGAGGCCTCATTGGCTGGGCTGGTGCTCTGGAGGGTTGCATTGAATCTTTCCACTTAGATTCATGTGTCTGACTGTCCAACAATAACATACAGAAATTTAGCTAGAACATTAGAAAATTTGTCTTAGCTATAGATAACAAAACAGAGATAAAGCTCAAACCTTATGTTTCATACTAGTTATATCCAGATGGATGCGAGGTTTGGCTCATGAAGAAGTTTTGAGACAGTAACACCATTGCACCACAGAAGCAGCACTCACTGTCCCCCAGAGCCCACAAAAGGTAAATACATACTCAAAACTCCTATTCGCAGGAAGAGGTTTCTAGAGACATATTCTGAGTAGCAGGATTTGGGCATCTTCCATCAGAATGAAAATATTTCTCCTTTGCTTGTTTTTTGAAACAGATTTATAATAAATACTATATTCGTTGAGTTTCATCTTTTCTCCATTAATCCAGCCCCCTCAAGTAACTTTCACATTTGTTCTCAGCATTGAACATACTCCTTAGAAATTCGAGATGTGCCATGGAAAAGTTTCTACTGCCTGATTAGATGGCCATTTTGTCATTTATGTATACATCTTAGACCTTGCTTCTGTGAAGGTCTGTGCATACAGTACAAGGCATTTCCCTGGAGGAGCTTTGCCACTAAGTCTGACTACCACAGGCCTTCTTGGATAGAAACTTCAGGAGCTCAAATTGGAAGTGAAATACAGACTAATATATGAACTGGAAATACAGCTTATACAACTGGCGCTTTCCCTTTGCAATAGATAAATTCCATGCTTAAAAGTTTAAATCAATTCCTCTGGATTTTTCCCCACTTGGCCCTTCTAATGGAAAAGAAAAGTTACTCTGAACACAAATGACCTATACTAAGACTGAAGGCCGTGAGTATCAAGATCATCTATGGAGACCACCTTCTCACAAAACACCATTTAAACTCTACGTGACAAGGGATCTGATTTCATCAAGTAAAGGCAATAGGAGAACTGGCAAGTGGAAGAGAAGCAAACACACCAAGTTTCTTAGGATCTTAGATTTAATAAAGGGCAACTAATTCATGTATCTCACACTTTCCCTAAGACCATATTAGAACTATGCCAATGGAGGAAAGTATTAAATATGCATGTGAACATGTTTAAGTGGGAGTAAATATCAGTTCTCTTGGTAAATAATAATCATGACAGTAAGAATATCTAAGAAGACACAATGCACTAAGAAATAATAAGCATAATCCCTTTCATTAAAAATGTTTCACTCCATGGGGCCAGTAATCCAAGACTGTTTCCATAAGGCTCTGTTGTTTTAACAGCTGTGGCCATGGTATAAAGTTTCACATTTGGAGCTTGAGCACAATTAAAGTCCCGCTCAACACCTGATGAAATGGGTTCTTATTTACTAATTCATCTCCGTAATCAGCTGATCTTGAGGATGTTCGCAATGCTGTGTCCAGAGAAGTATAGAGATTATCTTGGAGTGTGCACTCAGGATGCCTTGGATTGCCTATTTATCCCTCCTCAGCTCTTTATGGCAACAGACACTTTATTCTCCTGCCTACTTCTGATTTCCATTTAAGATTTGGTTTATGAAAATTTATGTTTAGAGGCCTCAAAGAGATTATGACCATCTAGTGGTAGGCACAGTTTAACTGTTTAAATTAGAGACACCAGGCAGGAAAAGAGGGAGAGGAAGAAAGATCAGGGCTAATGAGAGGGAATGACTGCAAACGGTGAATTGGAGTTGACTGTGGTGGCTGTTAAATTTTTGGTCACAATTTTGCCACACTTTCATTGAAGCAAGAGTATATACCGATACGTCCTTCCACGTAGGTTTAGATGAGTATCAGTATTCCCATTTCAGAGGAAGAACAGCAAGAAACTCACTGACCAATGACTAACAATGATCTTAGGATCAGACAGAAATTCTGGTAGAAAAAAGAACTGGTCTCCTGTTCTTAATTTCAGGCTAGGCGCTAAGCCATGAGGGCATCCTTCCACACTTCTGTACACACACCATTTTGTCCTTCACTTGCTTCTCTCTCTGACAGCATTTTTGTAGCCAGGGTGAGAACTGCTTTCATTTGACCTTTCATATGGTTATCTTCAACTTTTTCCCAGGTGTCGTCTCAGTAACCTTCCTCGTCTCTGTGTTCTGGCTGGCTTCCTTCCCAATGCCCAGCCTGAATCCCTGAAGCCACAGCTCCTGACTTGCCAACTTGATGCTTGCCAGCATGAGTTTCTTTCTACCCCCCTGTCTTTTCTGTGCACTAAAATACGACAAACAAAATTGTGGAAGGGAATTTAAAAGGACAAGAACTCCATGACGCTTCCCTTGCAAAATTTTCTCTGGACTGATCCCTGTGCAGCCAGGCTAATAAAAAGATAAAGAGAATCACTGAATATGTAAGGGATACCCACCTTAGAAACAATTCAAATTCATGTCAGCGTTCATTTTCTTTTCTTTTTGGGACAGAATTGAAAACTCAGTTTCCTTTTGGTTTTCCGTCAATCTCAGTCTGTTTTTCATGCACCTTCGGTGATGTGCTGCTGGGTTGTAAGAAGGGGTTTCTACTGGGTAGAGGTACCCTGTTACGCGACAAACTTTGTGGACCAGCCTTGTGTGGATTGGGCTGTGTTATTTGTCCTCTGCTACATCTGATTCCTTGGCTGGTGGTTTCAGCTGAAATACAGAAAACGCATTTCATGCACCCTGGCTGTGGCAACTCAGCAGATGAGGCCTGTGACCCAGTCTTCTTGCGCTGGCCGTAACACCACATGTCAGGTAAAGGTTTGTATTCTGGGCGAATCCTTACCGGTGCGATGTTTTTCATCGTTGCTCACAGCAGGGGGATCAAGAAGAATGGGCTGCAGATAGCTGAAGAGAAAAAGGCTCTGGGAATTTATTACTTTGTTTTTTCACAGGGAGAATGAGAAAGAAAAGGCAGCACCTCTTGGCAAACAGTTATATTAAGTGCAGCTTGCAAGAACTGTGTGTGAAAAGAAGTTGAAAGGATTTTGATTGTTCATGTAGAAAGGAGACGAAGAAGAGGTAACGTGGTAAAAGAATTAAAAAGGACACGGTTGCAGAAGGTAGCTTGGGAACGTCTGTTCTGCTGCTTCTAATGACAGAACTTGGGACTATTCATGTTAATAAAAAGTAGAAAATGAATATGCAAAATGCAGTAATTTTTGTTCTATATATGATTGATTGTGGAACTCACTCCACTAGAAACATTTAAGACAACATTCAAGTTAGAATCAGTCGCTCACACAGATATGAAGAATAGCATTAACAGTAACAACTACATATAGAAAGATAATAAACACTGCGCTTAAGTTTCTCAGTAGTTATTAGAAGCAGCAAGGTGAGGAGTAAACTGCTTATCGGAGAGTTCTTACATCTGAGTCAGAAACGTCTCCTGTCGGTTTCTGTCAGCCAGCACTCTGGACCACAGATACAGTCCGGGGTCACAGTTTATATTACGGCTGCTACACAGATAGTATCACATCGATGGATTTCACTTCAGCTTCCCTGGTAATTTTGTTAAACACTTGCCAGTGACTGTGACTTGATTCTGTTCAAGAGTTATTCTTTCAATGTGTTTTTCTTTTCTCTGAAGGAATAAAATACTCTGAAGTTAATCAGGGACCTCATGTGCTTTTTTACATGTCACAAGGTCATGTATCTTGGGCTGATGACAGGGTTGCAAATGGAGACAAAGTGGTCAGAGGCTGCACTAATCCCTGGCATGAGGGATATGGAGGAGCAGCAAATAAAGCAGGGCCTATGTTAAGTGGGTGGGCAAATGCTTTTGAAAAAATCTTCTGAATAGCCTAATTCCTCTTTTCCCTGCATGGACCTGGCTAACATTGTTTTGTCTTCACCCTGGGTGCTCTGGAGCTGATCCTGGGAGTTTTGCCTTCCTGAGAGCCACAGGACCAGATGCTCTGTCCATGTACCTGTGAAAATATTCCTTGGGTTCAGCTGAACAAACTGAAATAACCCACGCTGCCCTCAGTCTTTGTTATTGCTTGCTCACCTTAAGTCCTACGTGTAGCTGCTGCTAAAGGAAAGACTGAGGAAGTCTGCCTGCCACAGGAATACTTTAATGATTTTCTTTAAAAAATCATGCCAGAGATAGATTTATATTTTGTTTATTTGCTTTCCTACTAAATATTCCTGCCTCTCACACTCACACATGCTGCCTCTGCATGAGCCCAATATTCCTCAGTTTGAGCTCAGATGCTGCAGTGATGGGCACAAATAACGATACCGCATGAAACGCAACAAAGCCTTTCAGCAGCCAGTAGTTTCAGGAGGGTGGTTTGTGTTCATTGCTCCAGTAGAATGAAAGTCAGTATTTCAATGAAAACAAGCAAGCAGTGTGTCTGGGCAGCACACAGCTTCAGAACAGCTTTGATGTAGTTGGCAAAAAAGAAATGGGACTATTATTTATAAGCAGTTTTTTGATTCAGGCTCACTGTATATATGGGCGTGCATATATGTGATTTTTAACTTGTTCTATGCAGCGACACAGTTACAGGTGGTATTCCCTCCCTCTTTTACAGAAATCAGATGAACAGGTCTTAGTTTGTTCTCCTGTAGAAAGGAGGGGGTTTAGGCACCCAGGAACCCCATGCATTTGGGATGCTGGAAGTTTCAAAGGAAACAACAAATTGCCTCCCTCCCTATTGGGGTCCAAGGTTTTGACTGGAGCCACAAGCAGAGACTGAAACAGGACTGTGATAATCCTGCATGGGAGCGGAGAGCCTCCAGCTTTCGCTCTACCCCCAGCCTGGAAGCAGCCTCTGGTACAGCAGTGGGACAGGAGGAGACAGGAAAAAAAAGGAATAATGTCTTGAAGCATTTATTTTACTTGAATGCTTAGACAAGACCCCTTCAGACCTCAGGGCACATCCTTATTTGGAAATATTCAGAAATAATTAATAATAAGAAGAACAGGAATAAAAATGTCTAGCCTTTCTACTGAGGAGGGCTGCAAAGCTGTAAAATGAGGATTTCTGCTTTAGTGTGGGCAATTTAGCTTGACACTGGTTTAAATTGCCTTAGGTGAGGAGCAAAGAGCTTACACTGACCATGGCTCCAGCCCTGGGACTGCAGGTCAGGCCAGCTACCAGGGAAAAAGGGCCTCACAGTGCCTGTGTGAGGGGGGAGGAAACCCCCTACTGTCTCCAGTTAAGAAAACAGAATAGCAGAGAAATCCTCTTTTCAGATGAAGGCACCTGAGACAGCTCTGGCAGGACACATTCATGCTGGTGTTCCCTGTGGGTCATGGTGCAGCAGCAGATTTGGGCAATGAAGTGGCCCCATCTCAATAGCAGAGAGGTCCCTGCGGGACAGGGCAAATTCATTACGCAGGACAGCCCCTCGCAGGGCAGGGCAGCCCAGGGAAAGTTTGAGCGGTGGCAATTGCCTCCTTGGCAAAGGCAAGCCAGGCCAGGGTTCCCCTCTTTGTCCAGGGCTGCGGATGATGCTGTGCAGTCCATGCAGGCAAGGCAGAAACCGAAAACTATCCTCTCCCCCCAGGGTCTCCCTGGCAGGTCTGTTTTGCCACACTCAGCTCTTTTCTTTTTAACACTGCTTCCCCTCCCCTCCCCTTGAAGTTTTTCAGTCTTGACCAGCCGTTACAATGTCACCTCTTCAAATGTCACCTGCAATCCTCTCCTTCACCCAGGTTGCCCTTCCCCAGATCATTTCTACACACTTTAAAAAAACCCCAAGTCACCATTGCCACGACATCCTTCTCTCTTAATCTTGGGCAGCGCATCTGCCCTGGGCTGGGCTGAGCTCACGGCAAAGCCCAGCGGAGGCCGCACCGGGGACCCGTGGCTGGGAGGAAGCCACGGGGCGGGCAGGTGCCACAGTGCCGCAGGTGGCTTGGCCTGGGGAGCCACAGTTTGATGCCTCCCTGTGGCCCTGGAGGAGCCAGGGCCTCGGGGAGTCTCCTGAAAAACATGGGTTCTGCCCCGCACCGGCTTCCCAGCAAAGGACTCTTGGGGCTGGGCTGCCAGACGGCATGGAAGCAAGAACTGTGTAGAAAATACTTATAAATATCCATATTTATGCACGCAAGCATATATATATTCATAGCTATGTATGTATATTTGTATATGCTTATATAGATATGCACACATGTACGTGCATCCGTAAGCGCCTGCCAGGCCCGGCACCCGCCGCAGGCAGGAGGAGAGGCGCGGAGGCGAGCGGCCCCCCGCGCCGGGGCGGCGGAGCCCGGCAGTGGCACCCGGGCAGGCCGGGCACCCGGCTCGCCTCCCCACGCAGGGCCGCGCCGCGCCGCGCCGCCCCGGCCACGGGCACGGGCCGGGGATCGGGCCCGCGGGGCCGGGAAACCCTCCGAGGGCTGGTGCCGGGCTGGGTCGGAGCCGGGGAGGGGACCGGGAGTGCCCCAAACTGCCCCTGGAAGAAGAGATCCCGCTCCACGAAATGGACTTCACAACCCCCCGCTTCAAAATTAAAAATAGACTTAAAAAGAAATAAAAAATTGGGAGGGTTACGTAGGGATAGGATTTTTTTTTTTTTTTGCAGCGCACGTATTAGATGAAGGTAGTTTCGGTGCTACGAATATAAGACGAAAATACACCTAATTCCGTCATCATATAGATATAATATATTTCACTCTCACCACATAAATACAAAACATCCAAATATCCAAAACATTCAGAACAAAAGTTAGTAGCAAGGGCTCAGCGCTTGATTCATTCATTATTTTTTTCGACTAGTTGCCTAGAAACTTCAGACGTAAATAATTTACAATAAAATTACTATTTTCTTTCTGTCCGGCTCCTTCTGTCCAGTTCTGGTCTATAATTAATTCTATAAACTACAGCAACCATTCCACTTTTTGTAATTTTTTTTTTTTTGGTTACAGTTTGGTGGCACGTATTTATACAGTTTGTAAACACCATGTGTTAAAGTTTAAAGAAAGAAAAGAAACTTAAAACCAAAGTAAAGAAATATTTTTTTTTTCCAAAGAGCTAGCTAAGTACAGCATCCCTTTTCTGGCAAATTCAAGTACCGAAACTGAACAGGAAATATTCGATCCGGAATACTAGAAGATGAAATACATATGTTTGTGGAGAAAATAGCAGTAAGAGTTATGAAGGAAAAAAAAAAAAAGAAAAAAGATTGTTACATAGATGTATTTTAAAGTACAAAAATAACAACAAAAGATACGCTTTTTATATTTTACGTTCGTTTTAAATGAAGTGTGAGCGATATACGACAGGGTTATTTCAGGAGGAAGGAAGGCTAAAGATTTTTTTTGATTTAGACGCGCATTGAAATTATTTGGAAAAATCAAATAGAAAAAAAAAAGAAAAATTACCATCGCAACAGATCTGGATGCAAATCGAGTCGCGACTTCCATTATTTATCTGCAGATTTGCTTTTGCAGATAAGGTCCGCAGAACTGGCCCGTGGGAATGCAAAAAAAAAAAAGTAAAGAAAAAGGGGCGTTGTGTTATCTCGAAGGGAGAGACAGTTTTATTCAAAATCTCTGCAGCCACTGGTTTCTGTCTCCCCGCTTCGTGCGTGTATTTTCAAGGCAGTCCGTTCCGGCCCTTCCCACATTCAAGATTTATCGTGAAAAATAAAAGTTGCTGGGCGTTTTCCTGGCTGGTATTAAGGGCAAACGGCAAGGACGTTACCCAGGGACTGCAGTGCAGTGAGTGTGGGTGAAACGGGGGCCACACGTGGAGACTCCAAACCTTTGTGCTTAGGAGTCACTGAAGCCTAAGGGGACAAAAAAAACGGGCATCACCTGGCAGCTCCATCTTCCTCTCTCCGAAATCCTTCTTCCTCTCTTGGCATTGGCTAAAGCCATCCGAAAGAGCCCGGCCAAACCGCACCCCGTCCGCTCTCCCTCTCCGTCCCTTTCCTAACGGTGTCAAAGCAAACGAACAGACAAACACCACCACCACCACCCCCCCCCCCGGAACGGACAGACGGACCCCCGGGCCGGCGGGGCAGGGAGAGCCGCGGCGGCTGCCCCGCTCCCGCCGGGCTCCGGGGAGGCGCCCGCAGCCCCCTCGCCGCGCCCCGGCCCCGGCCGCCGCCTCGCCTCGCCCCGCGGGCGCCGGGCCCCCGCTCCGCCCCGGCCCCCGCTCCGCTCCGCCCCGGCCCGGCCCGCGGAGGGAACCGCGGCGCGGGGCTTGGAGGCGGCGGCGGCGGCGGCGGCGAGGGAGGGGGCTGCCGGCAGGCCGCCGCGCCGCCCGTCCCATAAATACCGCCACAAATAGAGACTATAAATATAAATACGGGGAAGTTACTTAGAGTCAGTCCAGTGCTTTTTTCTCAGCGCTTTCTTTATTGTTGGTCCGGGAGTAGGGCTCGAAGGCGGACGAGCTCAGGTAGCGGGCCGACAGTTCCTGCAAGTTGCCCGCCAGCGAGCCGGCCACGGCCAGGGGCGCGGAGGAGAGCCGCCCGGCCACCGAGCCCAGCAGCGCGGGCACCGGCAGCCCGAACAGCCCGTGCCCGGCGGCGGCCGCTCCGTGCAGCGCTGCCGGCGCGGGGGGGCCCGCCGCGCCGCTGGCCGCCGGCGGGTGCGGGGAGCCGCCGGCGGGAGCCGCCGCCGCCGCCGCGCTGCCGCTGCCCGCCGCCAGGCCGGGTCCGCGCAGCGCCGAGCCCAGGGCTCCGGAGGCGCAGGGCGGCAGGAGGCCGGGCAGCCCCGGCGGGGAGAGCAGCCGGCCTTGCTCCAGCAGCCGCAGGACGCTGCAGGTGGCGGCGGTCTCGGACACCACCGACCGCAGCTCGGAGTCCTTGCCCTGGTCCTTTTTCTGCTTGGTGCGCCGGTTCTGGAACCAGACCTTGACCTGCAGGCCGGGGAGAGAGGCAGGGTCAGCGGGGCGGGGAGGGACGGGCGCCCCCCGCCAGGTGCCCCGGGACGCCAGCACGGCTCCGCGGGGCGGAGGCGGGAAGGCTGCGGGGGAGAGCGGGAGGGCTCCAGCCAGGCGCTTGGTAACGGGGAGCGTTTTAAAAACGCACAAAGCGACACACACACACACACACGCCCCAACCTGGCTGCTCCCCGTTTCGGCGTGCGCCCGGGGGGGAGCAGAGGGGAATCCGGGAGCCCTTAGCTCTTTTTATCGCACTGAATCTTTAACCTTATACGTCTCACTTTATCCTATTCTGCTGTACGCCGGTAGTTCTCTGGGAGCCGGATCCAGCCCCTTCCACACCGCTTTATTCTAAGCCAGCTCAGCCGGAGCCCCGGCACGCCCGCGGGCCGGACCGCGGCCCCCAGGACCGCGCACCGCGACCCGGCGGCGGCAGCCGCCCCCTCGCCCCGCTCGCAGGGACCCCGCACGCTGCCACCGCCGCTGCTGTCCGCTCAGGTCCAGCTGCCTTTCCTGGGTGTGACAACAGCTCTGCGCTCCTTTCCCAATCTCCCGGCCTGGACAGTCTCTCTCCCCTCCCCACCCATTTTAAACAACGTGTAACTTTAAAAAGGAATCCTGGAAGCCCCTCCAAAAAAAACCCCAAAACAAAACAAAAAACACCCATGGCGGTTTCTGTAACCTACGAGCTATTGAACTTGTCATTCCTATCCGGCAGGGGAAAGAAAAAAGCTAATTAGCTTGTCAGGGGAATTTATTGTTGTATGATATTTTGCAGAAATGTGAAACCGGCTTTCAGAAGTTTGGTCTTTTGACATGCTTCCCCGTACCCTCGCATAGTTTTAACCCGCCTGACCGCCCACGGCCCACGGCCGCTCTGCCCTGCAGGATGGAGGGGCGATTCTCCCCCTCGAAAATACAAGGACTCAAAATACGGCCCAAACTTCAGTCCCGTCCCTGGATCTCTTGTACCCAGGAAAGAGCGCTCAGACCAAACGTCTCTAATCCAGCAGCTCCCAGGGGAAGGTGCCAACGTGCCCCCCCCCCCCCCGCCCCGGGGTTTTGCAGCTATTTTCCGCTTGCTACGGGCTGGGAGCGGCCCGGCCTCTCCTCACTTCTCCCCGGCCGCAGCAGCGCACCTCCGCGCTCGGGGGCAGCCGGCACCGCAGAGCCGGGGGCACCGAGCCCTGGCGGGGCCAGGGCGGCTCCCCGCCCTGGAAGGGTTTGGCTTCGTGGCCAAGCTCCCGCGGACCCCTCGGGCCGGGTCGCCTCGCTGTGTGCAGACCCACGCGGCCGCGTGAGAGCCCACGGGGGCTGTGTGAGGGGACACGCAGGGCCGCGGGACCCCCTTCTCCAGCAGCCCCCCTCCGGGGCTCCCCCTTTCCTGGCCGCACATAGTTATAGGTCCCTCGCCGGGACGCCCCAGCCACGCACCCCCCCGCTCCATTCCGGGGGCAGGCAGCGGGCCCCCCCGACCGGACACGCGTGGGCACCTCGGGGGCGGCCTCTGCCGCTCCAGCGGGCCCGCGCCCCGGCCCGACAGCTCCCGGGGCCTGCGCGGTGGCGCGCAAGAGGCGCGCAGGGCCGCCGGGCCGGCCCACCCGTGGGGCCCGGCGCACAGCGGAGATGCCCGGGCCAGGAGGGGGGGTCCCGCGGAGGAAGCCGGGGGCCGGCGCAGGGCAGGGCAGGGCAGGGCCGGGCAGGGCAGGGCAGCCGGGGCTCCCCGTCCCTCTGGGGCTACCTGAGTCTCGGAGAGATTGAGCTGGCGGGCGAGCTCGGTGCGCTCCCGCCCCACGACGTACTGGCAGCGCTGGAACTCCATCTCCAGGCGATAGAGCTGCTCGGCCGTGAAGGAGGTGCGGGTCCGCTTGGGACGGTCCAGATCAAGCCCCTTAGGCAGAATAATCTCTCTGATTGAACCTTTGGCATCTGGCAAAGAAAGGCGCAGTCAGCTTTACACCCAGGCAACCCTCCTATCTTTTTTTTTTTTTTTTTTTTTTAATTTTTCCGAGGGAAGGAGCCGCCACCAGCGTCTTCAAGACCGAGACCCGAGTCAGGATGGAGCAGGGTCCCTGAGACTGCGGCACTGCACCTGGCCACTACACCCAAGGAAGGGAAAAAAAAAAAAACAAAACAACAGAGAAGGAAGGAAGGGGCAGTGGGGGCCCAGGGCTCTGGAAATAATCCCCTCAGCCCATTTAAAAATTGGCTTGAATATGTTGCACTGACAGTACGACACTGCGGCATCACCCACGGCCCCTCTGGGAGGCTGGGGAGAGATCCTCCAGGCCGGGCTTTGTGCCTGGAGTGCAGGGCTACTCTTTGTTCCCCCCGGGCTCCTGAGTACGGCTTGCTGGAAGCCGCCGCACACATCCAGCTGCCCCCCAAAATATAAAACCTACTTTTTTTTTTTTTTCGAACAAGTTTCCCATGCGAAAAAAAGCAGGCGGGAGCTTTCAGGGCATAGGCAGCGCTGCCCCCGAGCTGGCTGACTGCCCACCGTGAATCTGGGGACACCTCCAACTCACCCAGCATCCCGGGGAAAGCATCGCCGCCGCCGCCGCTGCTTTGGGGTTTTGGCAAACAGGAGAAGAAGGGGGGGGGGGGGGGGGGGGAACCAAGGCACCAGACAGCCTGCAGAAACCTCACTTTTCTGGTAGCCCCGACCGAAAGAAAGCGGGACAAATCTTATTAACACCACTGTCGAGCTAGAGCCAGATTCATGTTACATTAAAGCCTTCCCAACTTTGCTTTCCGTCATTTTACCTCTTCGGTACGTTTTAAATCAGAGACAACCACATCATTTTAATCTGACCTCTCTCTGGGTCAATCGGTCGCGCAAGGATTAATTATTGTTTACAAGGCCTGCTTCGCACTAATTTTGTTCCGATTCTGTTCTTTCCCTCCTCCCCAAAAAGCACCTTAATAAAACTGAAATTACTTCGGGTAATTTTTTTTTTTTTTTGAGGGGGTAGGAATAGAATGATTTAATTAGTTTAGCTTGGGAGGGAGACGAAGGTTAAGGAAAATAAACGTATAACTATTAAAAAAAAATTAAAAGCCCATCGTCATCCCTCCGTTGATTTTAAGGCTGACGGTTATTTAAAAATAGCCCTTTCTGCTGGGATGCCGGGCGCGGGGAGAGGGGGGACAGCGGGAACGCCCGCCCTCCGCGGAGGACCTTCCTGCCCGCTCCGACAGCCGGGCGGGAACCGCAGCCCCGCGCCATTGTACGCGGCAGCGGCTGCTGGCGGGCGGGATGCGCGGGCGCGGAAGGAGCGCGCCCGGCCGGCGGGGCAGAGCCGCGGCCCCTCCGAGGGAGCGCTGGCCCCGGCGGGCTCCCTGCGGGCACGGGCACCCCGGGAAAGCTGCAAAGCAGGGGAAAAAAGCGGGGCTGGCCCGGTGCGGGGCAAAGCCGGGGAGGAACCACCGCGGCTTAACTTTCCCCCGAGCCGCTGGCGGAAATTCATCGAAATAAAGCCGGGCTGGAGCGGGGCTGCAGGGCACAACCCGGCCGGGATGTGGGATCTCTCGCCCGGAGCCGTAGGAAGGCCTTTCAACCCAGGGACGGACCAAAGGCAAAGCAACAAAATAAACAAATCTCCCGGGCGTGAAGGGAGCTCACCTTCCCCCACCCTCGCGAAATACCTCACACTCATACCTCTAACTAGGATCCTCCTGCAATAGTCCGGATCAGCCGAACTAGATTTACTTTTATTACAATCTTCCGCAGCTGCAGAGGCAGAAAAAGTCCCTTGCTGATCCTTCAAAAAAGAAGTAGAAATATTTCCTTCAGACCCTTTGCTTTCCTTGCCCTCTTTATGTCCGTTCTTCGAGACCCGGTTAGCTTCAGTCTCTGAACTGCATCTAACGTCCATTTTGTCTTGTTTCCCAAACATGTAGTGCAATAAAAACGAAAACAAAAAACCACAACAAAAATATAGAAGAGTAGAAGAAGAAGACGAAGTCTGTGCTGGATATTGCACGGCTTAGGGTCAGATCGGTGGGGATCTGTAAAGCACCTTGCGTAAGGAAGGTCGGGTTTTATCCCACTGGAAAAGCAGCGGCTTCCTCAGTCCCAGCGTCCTAATGTGACTGTCCAGCTTCCCAGAGCGCCCAGTGATCAGGTACTCAACAGTACAACTCTAAAATGATTTAATGTCTGCCTTATTACAGAGACATGTAGTTGTTAGACACACAGAGGGACGCGCACTCGCTGTTTCAATTGATTACGGGTAATTTTGCAGCCTCCACATTTAGGTTACCTCATGAATACACTAAATTGTTTGGATAATATATCAGATCGTAATGGATGGTTTGTGTGCTTGTCCCCAATCAAGTAGAGTTTAGCCAGTGAATAAACTGAAATGATTGGTCTTGCTTTCAGGAAACACACAATCAAAAGACTGAGACTTCCAGAAAAAAAAAAAAAAAAAAAAAAAAAGAGAGGAAAAAAAGGGGGGGGGAGAGGGGAAAAAAAAAACTTTTGACAAGATTCACCCTGAATTGTTAGCACCATTAGCAGCCATTATTAACTTTCTTCAGTATGCCTTTGACCTCCCGATTATATAGTGGCTTTCTCCAAAGCACGCCAAATAAATCTGAATAAAGCTGCTAGGAAGGGCTGGAAAAATGCAGTTGTAGCAGGGTGAAAAAAAAAAAAGCCCCCTGAATTCTAAACAAACAAACAGAACCCCAGCACGCACACACACAAAAAGTTCTTCCTTCAAGCAGATCTCTCCAAGGAAGCAGGTTATCTTGGCCAGCAGAAATCCTCCTTAACACATCTCCCCACAGACAGCCATCTTAAACTCCTACCTCTCCTTATTTCAGTCCCGATACTTGCTTTTTGTGCTTCTCCCTCTGTGTGTGTGTGTATGTGTGCGTGCATGTGTGTGTGCTAATTCTGCACCTTCGCAAACACTGAACCTATTCGCAGAGCCTGCTCACTGAAAAAAAAAAAAGCAAAAAAAAAAAAGCCAGCTTTGTGTGCAGTGGATCCGGGAGGGGGAGAAACGGAGAGGGGGAGAAAGAGGGAGAGAGGGAGGGAGGGAGAGAGGGAGAGAGATAGCCCGTGAAAAATCTCAACTGCGTGATCCACTAAAGGAGAAAAAAGTTTTACTCTAGCTATTTCATTGTCTCTGCTACAATATCTTTGAGAACCGCAACAGCCAGTAATCCAATAAGACCATTGATTAGGCTACAATGATTCAATTCAAGCAAATGGCCTTGTGCAAAGAGCATGCTCCAGTCCTTCTTGTCACCTTGCAGGGCAGAAGCCCTCTTCATGCTGCTCTCCTTATTCATTCCTTTATGGGAAATGTAGAGCGAAAGGAGTGAAAGATGGCAATTATCTAATTGGACTATTAACAAACAATTCTCTGAGTGTGGCTGTCTGGCAGTGGTTCTTGGGCGAGGTGAAAGGCCACATGTTGCACTGGCCCCATTCACAAAGAGTTTAGGGGCCTGAGAGAGAGAGAAAGAATTTTCCCTGAGAATTTTTCATGCAAACACCAGAGTACCCATCAGGCGTGCTCCTCTCCGCCCCGTCCTCTGCCTGCCTGGGCCGCTGCCTGGGAATTTTACCCACCTGAAGCAGGCTGGGGGAGCCGTGCGTTTTACTGCAGATGATATCAGCGGGTAAAAGCAGAACGTGGTGCCCTTGCCAGGGCTGCTCAGCCCCACGGGTATCATCCTGCTTCCGCTGGAGGAATAACAGCCCTCGCCCCATGGGACCCAGTCTTTGTCCAAGGCAGTGTGAGAGAGTGAAGGATTCAGTGCTGGGGCCTAATCATCATAAATAGGAAATTCAGGGGAGACAAAAAAAGAAGGGGGGGGGAAAGAAGAGAAAGGAAGGGAAAAGAAAGGAAGGGAAAGCAAGGGAAAATAAGAGAAGGAAAGGAAAGGAAAGGAAAGGAAAGGAAAGGAAAGGAAAGGAAAGGAAAGGAAAGGAAAGGAAAGGAAAGGAAAGGAAAGGAAAGGAAAGGAAAGGAAAGGAAAGGAAAGGGGAAAGGAAAAAAGAAAAAAGAAAAAAGAAAAAAGAAAAAAGAAAAAAGAAAAAAGAAAAAAGAAAAGAAGAGAACGGAAAAGAAAAGAAAAGAAAAGAAAATGGAAAAGAAAAGAAAAGAAAAGAAAAGAAAAGAAAAGAAAAGAAAAGAAAAGAAAAGAAAAGAAAAGAAAAGAAAAGAAAAGAAAAGAAAAGAAAAGAAAAGAAAAGAAAAGAAAAGAAAAGAAAAGAAAAGAAAAGAAAGAGGAAAAAGAGAAAAAGACAAAGACAAAGAAAAAGGAAAAGACAAAGAAAAAGAAAAAGAAAAAAGAAAAAGAAAAAGAAAGAGAAAAGAGAAGACGGCAGTTCATAGATGCATTTCAATGAGTTGTCTTTAGTGGAAATCTTAAATCTTGGTCATTTTTCCACAAATCACAGAATAATTTCTTTTTATTGCCATTGTCTGAAAAGTCAGATTGAGATTGAGGAGGTGGCCCTAAGATTTTCATCAAGCCCTATTGTTTCAATTACATTTATACATGCAACTGGACGTAGAATGTCCTTATTATGGACCAGGTTTTATTTTTCCTTACGGCCAATGCATCTCAGCAATCTCTGGTCGTCTGTTGTTATTAGTTACTACTTGTATGGCAGTCATACCCAGGGGCCCAAATAAATCACAGCCCCGTTGTATCTTCATGCAGATATATAGAGAGGATGGAAGGAATTCATTTCCTCCATGAATTCGCAATGCTGTGCAAAGGCCTGTTGTGTGAAGGGATGCTTGTGAAATAGCACATTTAAGAGAGATTTGGTCCTTTCAGGGGAGGTGCAACAAGTGGATGCTGATTAGTGAGAACATTTTTCATGTAGCTGAAGTATAGGTTTGTGTTTAGCAGGTAAGCTTTGTTGTGTGATATACACAAACGTATACATGTGTATGTATGCATAGGCCAGGTAGCATCAACAGTCCTGGCTGGACATGTTTGTTTAATGCTAAATAAAACAAAGTTCTATTTCAAACATTTTTTACGTAACAGATATTTTTTAGACAGAGTAAGCATAATGATTCCCATAAAAGGTCTACTGGGAAATACAGGGAGCAATTATAATTATATTTGCATAGGTGTGTGGGAGTATGTATGACATTTCCCCCCATGTTTTTCGTTATGCTAATGTCTAGGCACAGGACGTATTAATAAACATGGAGCTATTGAACTCAATTACACTGCTTGAAGCAGAATATCTGGAGATTAAATATTGTATTTGTGTGATAATCTGGCTTTTTTTTTTTTCTTCCCCCAACAAGGACCTGATCCAAAGCTCAGTAACAGCCAGGGGAATTTTGTTCTACATGTGTAATATCCTAACAAATGCATTGCAAACCCCTTTTTGTCCACAGAAGTCAGTGCTATAAAAAGGCTTTCCCCTATTAAATCAGCTAAATTTGCTTTCACACATTATGAACACAGTACTGTTGAAGATCTGGAAATTCAAATAATGAGTCTAATCCTGCGGCAAAATTGTAGTGAGCAGACAAGTCTATCCACACACAGCTCAGTTACTTTAATTGAGGTCCGCTCATCTGCAACAATAGCAAAGTCCAGAACAGCGTTGCGAAATTCAAATTCTTACCATTTATAAAGTCAACATTTTCATTAGTCTAGCAGTCATTAAACTTCCTTTCAACTATTCTTATTTTTTTTTTCCCCCAATAGACTTAAAGCATTCTTGAATATTATGTTCTTTCAGGACATAATAAGTCCCCTTCTTACTGTCATAACTCCAGGGATTTCCGTAGCTTCAGCACGCTTATATCTACACTTATGTGCCACTGGATAAGCAGATTAGGCATTACGTCTTTTCCCTTCAAACAGTGCTTAAAAATGACTTGGCACACTCCACAGGTACTCCCTGGCTGTACCTTGCTACATAGAATATCTTGTTGCTTTTCAAATACAGTTTTATTAGTTCGTATTAGCATGTAGGAGGCTGAAAAATTTGTTTCTCATTGACCGCCACTATTTATATTCTTTTTATCTCTATTTGATGGGTAGGAAAGATACCCATTATTGCTACTACTTCCTAAACTCTTCTTCATCAAAGAAATATTTTTGTTCTGAACTCTCTTTAAGGCTTGCATGCCAAGCTGGTCATCACAGTCTGAGCATGGTGCTAAATTGCTACTGAGCTTCAGGGCATATGCTTGAAGTTAAAAGATTCATCAAAAGGATCCTGTGTTTAATTCACTTAATTTACTGTATAACATGGATTCCTATCCAAATAATATCCTTATGAGTATAAACTTTTGTCAACTTGGAGAGTCGGCTCTTGCACTCCTTTGCTATCTCTGCATTGCAGAGTCATCCTAATAGACTTTGTCTTTGGTGGGTGTTTACAGGTCTCAGCTGAAGAGTAAAACAGAGCCAGCCCGGCACTCACAGACAAGTAGGTTCATCTAAATATCTGACAACCTGCTCTGCTGTCTGCGACAGGCACCCATCGCTGCCCAGCCAGGGCGAATGTAAGAGGAGTAAAGGCTTCCCCAGCACCGTCCCAGCCCTGAGGTAAAAAGGCATGGCTCAGAGATCTTCTGAATCGAAAGACTTATCTCTGTGTTTAATAGCCCTAAGTAGATTTTTCTTCCGTTAATTTGCCTAATTATTTTGATTCAGATTATTTGCTTTTGAATTTACAGATGCATTTGGCAAGCAGCTGCTAGGCACATTTTTTGGATACTTGTTTAGCACAGGGGATATGAACTGGTACCTTGGGGCTGAACATCTTCCTGGTTATTTCCAATTAACAGAGAATATGGTAGTTACTCATAACGATACATTACATGTGGAAATGTCAAGGAGTTGCTATGAAGAGGTCCACACATCCAGCACCCTTGGTCATTGTTAAAGGCAAATGAAGGAGAAACAGAAAACCTCATTATTATGTGCACAGATGCTACGTTTCTCTTGGACAGGACGCTTCTGTCCAGGGTGAGTGACACTGTGAGCAGAGAAGAAGATTATCTTCATGAATACGGGAGGCTCACCAGAAGGTCCTTCTTTCATAGAGGTCTCAGTGTTGTGCTAATCATCAGGAACTTTGAGCACCTTCTTGAAACAAAGTGCACAGAATAATTAACAACTCTGTTGCTCTTGCAATTATTCACTGCTAGGGAGGAAATTGCCATACTATTTAAGATGAACTCTGGAAATTTCAGCAGATACATACTCCTGTGTATTCAAGGGACATTTAAGAGGCATATGCTAAGCCCTTAGTTGAAGATGGTAATTTGTTCTAGTGGGAATTGGCTCCATCTCCTGCAAGTGAGCCTAGAAAATGGTCCTCTTCCCACACAGGTGAGCAGTATCCTTGAAGAACAGGACCATGTCTTTATCTGGAAGTTTCACACTGTCTTTGAAAAAAAAGGATTGAAGTCTTTGACTCAGTTCAGCTTTCTGTGTGAAGTGGAAGATAAGGCTGTCATGTTTGTGGTAGTCTACATGGCTAGAAACAGTACTAATTCCACTTTCCCAAGGACTGATGCCCAGGTACATTTGTGTTGTACAATGGCATGTGGGTCCCTGGATCATGATATAAAAGACATCACATGGTGTGTTTTATGTGAAATTAAATGTCATAGGCTCCCAAGAACTCTAACAGGTACAACAGCAAGACAAAGATAATTTCTCTCTGTCTTATAAGTGGGCAACACCATCATACATTGGTATGAAATAGGGATGTAGCTCTGTTTCCAAATAGGCTTCATCAGCTCTTATGCAGGTGTTGTGTCCTTCATGCCAGTGCCCTATATATTCCTCTTCAAGCAAGCATTCTGAAAAACAACTGTTTAAAATAAATGACCATATCCAGACATCTATTTAAAATAAAGTATCAGATCAAGATAATATGTTATTCCTTGTAGCTGTCACATTCCCATGCTTTGCTATATTCCTGCTTACTAGCCTGATGCAGAATACAGAAGTAGCTCCTTCTTAATTTTCCTGCACACTTTGCCCGTAATTGAAGTATTGTCTCTTCCAGATACTAAACTGAGTGTATTGGCGGGACTCAGCAGCACTGTTCTGGAGGCCAGTAATAATGAGCATGGTTATCACACGTGTAACATGGTTAATCCCGTTGTGGTCATTATGAGCTGCCCCTTACAGTTACCAATCTGGACAGTAGATTAATACAAAGCTTCATTGCCTGTATCATGCCCATGGCATATGCGAGCCATCTGAACAATGGCGAGACATGATTCTTTTCATGAAGGAAAACTGTGAATTAAGAGAAAATACCGTTTGTTCTCTGACGGCAGATTGAGAGCCTTTGGTTTCAGCCTCAGCTGTGTCACTGACTCCCTCCGTAACCACCAGCACCTGAACACTTAAACTCCCTCTGCCTTCATTTCACCCTCTCCTGACAGGGGTATTAGCTTTACCAACTTTATGTGAGCACTCATGATTATTTACCACCTCAAAAGCTGTTAGCCCATGAACCTTTACTATCGGTGCTAAAGCTCTTGCAATCCTATTCATTCCCATAGTCAATACAAGCAAGCTTGAAGGTTTAAACAGCGCAAGAGGACAAGTTTGCAAAGGTGACGTGTTCAGGGTAGTAGGTGTGATCTGTACTCTTTTCAATACTTGGAGTTTTAACATTGAAGACCTATGCATCAAAAGCAAAAAAAAAAGTCAGATTTTGGGTTAAAATAATTCAGTTCTTTCATTTTGGAAGCTTAAGTCAGATCAGATTGAACACAAAGCATGTCTCACATACTCATAATCATGGTCTCAGGGAGCCAGGGGAAGGCTGTACAGGACAGTCTTGCTGAGCTAAATCTGTTCCTTAGATACCACCTAGTTACTAGAATGATGTGAGAGGTCAGAAGCCGTCCCTTCACTCTGGAGTGAGACAAACTCTGCCATCATCCCAAGGCTGGTGTAGTATGGTAGCCAGTAGACTTGGTGAAAATCTTCTTGAAATGACATCTTTTGATTTTTTTTTATTGCTGGTTTTACCTTATTACCAAGTACTTCTTGTGAAAGTGAAAATGTGAAAAGTGAATGGAAATGTCAATGGAAGCCACAAGTACAAACCGTAAACAAAATCAAATCTGTTTTGGAAAGGTTTGTCTACCTGGGTGCTTTGGTTACATCCAACAAACAAGAGGCTAAATGGGAAATTCTCGAACTATGGATCTTGAAGATTAACTCATACCATAAAGAGAAATGTGGCCACATTTACAGGAAGTTTTTGGACTGAATGTGTAGCTTGAATGCTGGCAGGATTTTGTTACCTGAAATATAGTAGTATTTCAGATGGACACCTGAAGGAGTGGTTCAATATACTTCCTAACACTTTGTTAGGGAAAATGATGGAAAGGTAGGCAAAAAAAATCAGTGCAGTTTGGTTTGTTAAACCTGTAGGAGATTGTGGGTCGGTTTAGGGTGACTTCACTTTATCGTGAATACTTCACCTGATGGATTTAAACACACTGAGGATCATGATGGCAGACAACTCTGAACATGGCTAAATGCAAGGTAATGCAAATCATCAGTGATTAGCTGTATAGCTTGAATAATCTGAAAAGCCCTGAATTTCCAGGAATCTCTGAGGAAAAAGAACCTGTACCAGGAGTCATCAGTGTCTGATTTACCTCAATCTATAGCAGCAGCTTAAAAAAAATAAAAAGATTATTTGGATTTATTAAATAGAGATAGAGCAGGATGCCAAAAAAAATCAGGATAACACAGGATTATGCCATAAATCCACATTAACTCTGTGTTCATTCTTTTTATTCTCTTCTCTCCTCTCATGAGGTATGTAGCAGAGTCCGAAAATGTTCAAGAAATGAGAATAAAAATAATTACAGAGCTGCCAGGATTAATACATGAGAGATGGCAAAGTCTAGAATTATTTTGCTGATGAAAGTGGAGCTGCTTGTGGAAGTCAAAATTCTCAAGCACAAAGATTGGACTTTCTTTTTATTTTATCACATGAGAACAAACATCAGGTTAAATTAAAACCCAGCAGATTTAGAATGAAAAGTAAACGCCCAGACATGTGTCTCATCACCTATGGGAGCTGCCGTTGCAGGAGTTTACTGAGGAAAATACCTTGGCTTGATTTTAAAGTGAATTGGGCATTGTTAGGATTACCTCATTACACAAGGTTGAAAACAGCTATCAGCGTGATTGAATCTTACACCCCGGGCTGGACACTGATCACATGGAGGAGTGATGCAGAAGCAGAAGCGCATCGGTTTGGGGTTTAGTTTGGATATTCTGTAATATATCAGAAAGACTGACGGCATCGGGTAGGAAAAAACTAGAGTAGTACATTTCGGATAGCAGTTAACTTTAATACTTATTACTACGTGTCGTGGTTTAACCCCAGTTGGCAACCAAGCACCACGCAGCCGCTCGCTCACCTTCCCCCCCCCCCCCCCCAGTGGGATGGGGGAGAGAATCGGAAGAGTAAAAGTGAGAAAACTCGTGGGTTGAGATAAAAACAGTTTAATGATTGAAATAAAATAAATAATAATAATAATAATAATAATAATAATAATAATAATAATAATATTGTCATGAAAAGGAAAACAACAAAAAGAGAGAGAGAAGCAAAACCCAGGAAAAACAAGTGATGCAACCACCCGCCGACCGATGCCCAGCCAGTCCCCGAGCAGCGGCCCCCCCGGCCAGCTTTCCCCAGTTTATGTACTGAGCATGATGTCACATGGTATGGAATGTCCCTTTGGCCAGTTTGGCTGTGCCCCCTCCCAGCTTCTTGTGCACCTCCAGCCTTCTCAGTCGGTAGAGCATGGGAAGCTGAAAAGTCCTTGACTTAGTATAAATACTACTTAGCAACAACTAAAACATCGGTGTGTTATCACATTATTCTTATGTTAAATAATCCAAAACACAGCACTATACCAGCTACCAGGAGGAAAATTCATTCTATCCCAGCTGAAACCAAGACACTATGTAATTTGTGTCTCTGGTAAGAAAAAAAATGAGTGTGATCAGTGGAAGAGACAAGCCATTTGGCATAATCACATCATAAGGGAGGTGGGAATTTAGTGAAACCATTTTGTCGTAGGTGTCGCTTCCATGGGAAAGCACATTTTAGCTCGAACTTCAGCATTAGAAGGAAAGGCAAAGGCATAAGGATTATTTGCTCCCAAATATGCTTCTACCAAGCAAATGGGACACTTCGCCAATAGTTTTGTGTAAGGTTGGGACTTTGGAGGTAGAAAGGTACAAGACATATCTAATATACTGTGAGGCTAAGGGAACAAGCCGTCTTCTGCTGGTACATTACCCAAAACGTGGAGGACAGCTCAGCAAGTGATGTTCTGTGAAGCCGAGTCTGTTGAAGTCTGCAGCACTGGCAAATGCTTTGGGACTGCGCTTTGTGTTTCTGCAGAGCGCAGGCAAGGACAAGGAGGAGAAGAGCAAGAAGAAGAAGAGATCTTTTGTACTGGTGGACCCCAGCAGGTTACTTGACAAAGGAATCTACAAAATTTGGAAACCAAACTGCTTGAGCACCTTTATGGTAGAAGGCGCATTCCACCTCCGGGCACAAAAGAAGGATGATTTATTATGTTTTCAAGTTCCTAGAAGGAAGTCATCTACGTAAGAGAATAAGACATCCTGGAGTCAGGATCCATGCTGGCTGAATTCTAACATTCGCTTTTGCATGAAAGGAGTAGTGCTGGGCCCATAGTAATTGCACTGCCAGGAAGAAATAATTTGGGCAGAAATATGGCAATAGTAGTCTTTTTACCACATCACTCGGTTTCCTATTAATGGTTATAAAGGGGTTTATACATTGTTATTGTTTTGCTTATTGATTTATATAACAGGGAGATACAAATCTCAGATAATAGTTTCTTTCTAAAGACTGGGATATTCCTAGGATATTGTTTGGCTATTTCCTTTGCTAGGATATTTCTACCTCCCAATAACACAAGAAAAATGAAGTTATATTAGTAATATCTAGAATCCCCATATCTGTTTGTGCTCCTGATGGATTAGATGCTGTGCAAAAAGATTGAGTATGCTTTAAGACATTTACAACGTGAACAAGACTAATTGGATAAGACAAGAAATACGGTTTATTTTATTTTTATAGATAGAAGAAAACGTTTTCTTTTATTTTATAGATGGAAAAAAAGAAGCACAGCAAATGTTATGTTTTCCCAGTGGTGCCGGAGGGACTGAATGAGATCCTCACGGCAGTGCTCTAACTCTAAGACCATCCACTAAGAAAAGAAAAAAAATATTCAGGAAACAGAGGGGTTATTCAGCAGGGAAGCTGAAAAATTGCCAAGGCCCCATTGTTGAGTTCTAAGGTGTAGAAATGATGATACCCACTCTGCCTTTTAATACGGCACATACAACATCCATGTGATGTCTAGCTGGGAAGAACAGATGTTTGGCATGTTTTCAAAGGGCATGCTCTTGAAACTCTTACTCAGATCCTCATGTGCCAGGTAAGAGAAGCAGAGGTCCAGCTGTAACAACCTTTTCCAGTTCAGGAGGATGCACAGCTCTGAGGACTGATTCTAAGTTCTTCCACGGAGACACGGTGCTACTGATGTTATTAAAACTGCTCTTGATTTAGACTCCTGCCAGATTAAGGTCAACCCCAATGACTGCTTAGTTAGCAACCTACTACCTGGTTAGTGTGAAGCTGTTCCACGCAATTTTTTGTCTTAGTTGTATCTTTTTGTCTGTTACACCTTCATTTCCTCCTAATGAAGAGCAGAATTGGACCTTTCGGTGTCTGTCTCCTTTTATCATGGGAACTAATTCACCATTGTGTTGGCAGCGCTCGTACTACTGTCAATGGGAATGATGTACTTTGAATGAAGGAGAATGAGGCCGTAACTGTTTAGGAATTATGCTATTAAGACAGCACAATGTGTTTTATTTTTATATAGAGCATTACATATGAAGAGTCAAAACCGCTTCGCAGAGAAAAGGGATAATAGACTGTACTTCACAGAGTTGTTTGGAGTGGTGCTCTGATTCAGAAGGAAAAGGACAAATGACTGTACAGATGTGAAGAGAATAGCAGAAAAGCTGGACCTTCAAGGCAATAAAGCAGCCAGCAAGTTTCCTGACAGAACAGACATGGCAAAGGGCAAATGGAAAGATGAGCTACTGAAAAAAGCTTAATGTCAGCTGGGCAAAAGTATAAAGATGTAGAACTTCAGGCCAGAGTAACCCCCTCGGTTCTCCTCCTGCCAGATACAGGCCAGTGCTTAGCCTTGAACTAAGCACCACAGGTCAGTGTCCATTTACATGGAACATATTTTCTCCCTGTTATCTTATGAATCCACCTCCTTGTGTCATCTCAAGATGTGACACGCGTTGGGGAGATGCTGCACGATGCAGCCACCCACAGAATGGGCCACTGCAGCATCCTGCCGGCACTGGCTGGGGGGAAGAGCAGGAGGCAGGGCAAGATGGGCAGCACAGAGCCGTGCTGTCCCATTTGTTCCTGTACAGTTTTTCCAGTTAGGGAAGAGCATCACCCACCTGCCCAAATTTGTTGATAATGTCTTATCGGCAGGTTGCTATTGAGTTAGGCTGCAAGCCTGAGTGCAATGAACGGCCACGTGCTATGTTGCGGGAAGGCTGCTCGATATGAGTATGTGAATAGCTGCTTCCTTATCAGACGGAGTGTCAGTTGTTGCGCTGCTGCATGGGAAGACACAGGCAATGGTCCTTTCAGCAAATGAATGCCACATCTGGATTTCTTTTCATTTCATTATGTTCCTAGCCTTTGTGTACCTCCCTCCCATCCGCTTCCTTTTTAACAGGATCCATCCAGTTGCCTGCAAGCTGGCAGGAATAAAAGGGACACATGCTTGCGTTGCAGCCACTTCCATGCCTGCAGCTTCTGCAGCGGGATGTGGGCTCGCTGCCAGGGAGCTCCAGTCCTGCCAGCAGTGTGGCAGACACAGCACCCTGCTCAGCCTGGGGTCAGAGGCCTCGGGAGCTGCAGGAAAAAACCATAGTGGTGCTAAAAGTTTGCTGTATCTGACTAGCTGCCATGGGTCTACATAAGCTGCAGTCGCTGAAGTAGCTGAAATACAGATGAGCCTGAAAGCTGCCTCTTCCTCTAGGAGGAAGTCTCCGGAGGAGCTGGAAACATGGCATGTGCTGCACTTCCCTTCCTGCCTTCCACCCCACTGCCTCCCAGGCACTTCCTAGCTGCTCTGCACATCTAACAAGTGCTAACACTTTTGCTTCAGAGGGTGCTTTTCAGCTAAGTTTGAAACCCTGCCTGCAGCAGGGCAGGTGGAGTTTTTAGAGCAGATGAAGTGTCCAAACAAAACAGTCCATCCCAAAAACATTTCATAGAAAGGGCCATACAGACGATTGTCTCAAACATCTCCCTCGCATTGCACTGTGTTAGAAAGCTCAGCTTGCTTAGTTTAATTCACTGGGATGATTTTGCTGCTGCACCTTCATCTGGAGCTCAGTCATCCAGGATAGCAGGGCTCATTCTCAGAAATGCTAAGAAATGTTTGCATAAAGTTGCTGTTTGATTAATTTGATCCCTAGGGCATACAGAAACCTCAGAGAAACATATTTTGCCCGAGTAGATTTGTGATCAATAATCTCTTTCAGCTTTATTTTTCCCATAGAAGCAGCTTTCGGCATTTTCTGGTATCAAATATCTGTCCAAGCATTTACTAGGCAATGGCAGTGAGGTAAAGGAAGTGTTTATGGTCTTAATTTTTGCAGAGGTGAGATGGAGCATGGGCAGGTGAAATGACTTCCCTGAAGTGGGATATTGAACTTGTAGCAGTGCTGGAGCGGAGCCTTGCAGGGCTTTGCTGCTCAGTTCCATGTTTGCAGCACTTCTGTCCTGAAGCCCCAAGTAAAACAAGTCAAACAATATAGACTAGTAACATTTGAAATAACTAATGTGAATCATTAAAAAATATTTGTTAGATATTTTAGATAAAAGGGATTTCCCTTTTCACCCTCTTTTAAAATAATATTTTAATATAACATCCAGCAAGAAGCCTCTCCCACTGTATACAAAATTTAAAGTCTACTATTGAAATGAAATGCAAATAAAACATTCAAAGATTTCCAATACGGCAAAGCACTTAAGTATGTGTTTATCTTTAAACACATCTGGAGCCCTATTGACTTTGACAGGACTACTCATATGCTTAAAGATAAGCCTGCTTTTGTTGGATTATGGCCCTGAGGATGTAAGCGCTGGGGGAATCATTTTCATGCTCTCCAGAAAGGTCTTTAAATCACTTTTGTTTAAGGAGAGCTAACTGGTTGAACGTAAACATACCTAACAAACCAATAGATCAAGATTAACTTTTATGCTGAGCCACTTGACGCATCTCTAGAAATTACTCACTGTTGAAGTTTGGTTCTTAAAGAAAATAACGATCCAATTATTTTTTAAATTAAATAGAGCTGTAGGAAAACCTTGATACCTCCGTGTGGGAATTTTGTTTAAAAAAAAAAAAGGAGAAGAGAGACACAGCCATGTTAAAGAATGCAGTGTGCACGTCTGAAGGGCAGGAGAGTTAGGTGGATTATTAGATTTCAGCACTTGAAAGGAGAAGCAGTGTGGTACATAATAGGACTTTGACAGATCATCTGCTGTTGGTTTTGCTGTTTTGCTGGTGATGCTCTGAGATCGATAAAACAGATGGGCGGCAGGGCAATGTGGCCCTAAAAAATAACAGTTGGCTCTAATACAGTATCTTTCATTTGTGGATGTTTAAGAGTCTAATCCAAAGTCCTTGAAATCAATGGAAATGCTCTCATTGACTTCAAGGAGCTTTGCCGCAGACCCTGCACCACTCATCTTGCCACGCTACACAGGCACTCAGGTCTGTTCGGATGTGCGGATCCGGCAAGGTCAGCACTGCGCATCCCCTTGGAAGAGGCACAGGCACTGGGGTTGGGATCTTACCCCTGCCCTTGACATACACGCCCTTGCTCTTGAGAAAAAAAATTGGAAACAGCGCTTCTGTCCCAGTGTCTTTGGATGTTTTCATTTCTTCATGGTCCACTGTAGGCCGTGGGGACTCTGCCGCGCCAGTGGGGTCCCCACAAGCAGGGCAGCGGTGCTGCCTCCCGCCTCTCCATCACCTCCCACAGTCCCCGTGTGCCACTGCTGCCTGGGGCACCACGGGGTCTCAGGACTGCATCGCAGGTGCAGACCATGCACTTCAACTTAATTCCTTCCCAATGGTGCTTGAAATCATAATAATAAAGAGCAGTTGTCGGTGTTGGGGTTTTTTCAAGTAAAAACCAGAATTGTTAATACTTCATGAAAACATTGCTTTTTAAGCATTGCCACCTCTGCTCTGTGCCTCGTCGGGAGTCTAGGTCAGAAAAGCAATGGGAAGTACAAGATAAGAAAGCCCTACCATCTAGGCCAAGCACAGCAATATAACATCACTTCAGCGGTAATGACAATGGAGAAGGAACAGAATGCTGTCAGGGGATAATGGTTTCCTGCTGGCAGCTAAATATGAAAGCCAAAGCAGAGACATTTATAAAATAAACAAGCATCAGGGAAGATGAGACATTTATTACAGTGCAGGAAATAGTGATCTTTAACAGTGGTCCATTCTGGTTTCTCACTTTTTATAGAAATAAAGTGGTGTAAATGAATGCTTTGTCTCATGTATGTTTTATTGTTTCTCAGGCAATTACCAGACTGTATTCAATTTAGCCTAGGGGAGGGAATTGCACGTCATCTGATCAGTTTATGGGGGCAAGCAGGCCAGCAGGAGACATGCTTGTTTCATGTCTAAACCTGTGTAGTCTTCTGACCACCAACAAAAGCGATAGGCCAGGCCATATCACACCGACGTATGACGTAAGTGGTTTTACATGACGACAGAAAGATGCGCTGTAGCATGGTGACATCATTTTGGCGGCAGCGCCTGGTTAAGCAGTTTCTCCACCCCACCCCTGCATGTCATCATGCTGTGGCTGCGTCTCCCAGTGGTGCCAGCTATAGCGTTAACTATCTACATGATGAAGCAGAAAATGGCTGGTTTCTCCCAGTTAGAGTCCTCTGCGTCTCTGTTATATCAGCTGCATGGATGGGAGGGTGGGCTGGAGGGACAAGTGCAGGGGGGTTATGGTCAGGTTGGAGACAGGGATAGGAGATCCCTACGTCAGGAGGAGTTGTGCCAAGGAGAGGGTAAGGGGGACCATACCCTTAGTCAGAGGGTAAAATTACATTGAGACCATGACATAAAATGCACTACCCTGACACAGAAAGCCCCCATATGCTGCCGTACCATACGTTTGTCCTCTATGGGGTACCAGCCCTGCGTAAATGTTTCATAGAGAAAACAGCAGTGAATGCAGACCGGGGCTAAATCAAAGAAAATTCCAACTTCTCCTATCACTTCAGTGAAAAAAACTGCAAGAAAGATTATGCTTCTTGCCATCAATGTGCCAAATGGGGGAAAAAAAAGAGCAAGAATTTGGACATAATTAAGTAGTCAAGTTCCTGTCTGGAATGAGGCCCAAGCTGAACCTGCACTCTCTTATTAACCTTCTGTAGGGGGAAAAAAAAGACATTAAAAACATGGTAGGGTCATGGTGACAGGTGTACAGCTGAAGAAGAGAGAACACATATTTAAGTTGTCAGAGGAATGTGTGACAAATCTATGGGATAAAATAAAACCTAAAGAAAGAAAATACAGTTGACCATCAGAAAACATTTTCTAGCAACCCTTTTTTTTAATATTCTGTCTCTTTTCTGAGCTACCTGGTGGTATAACAACCTCTCAAGACTGCAGAGTAATTCTCATGGATTGTTTTTAAATTTAAAGTTGGACTGAAAAATGTAAGAAAATACTACTGAGTGAGGATAGATTAGATAGCCTAATAGACCATTTTCCTCTCTAATTTCCATTAAGGTGATTAGTTGGAATGTTGCTTGCAGCATATTAGTAAAAAAACACTGGAAACAGTCATACAGTGGATCCAATATCTCAAAATAATGTTTGTAATCATAACAGTGATATAAAAATCCATCTCAGGTATTTATATAACTCTAATTAGCGCCTGAGTGAATCACAATCTTTAATGTATGCATCTTGCAACACTCCCCAGGAGAAGAGATTTATATCAACTGTTTAAAAGAAAAGGGGCAGATATAAACAGGGATTTGGTTGTCTGGTGTGCAAGGGCAATCAGGAAAATTAATCTGAATTAACTGAAGCATGAATTTAATTTGGATCCTTCTGCCAAATTACATTTTGCACATAATCCTCATTCAGAAGGAAAGTGTCTTCCATTGAGTGCAGAGTATTTGGCTCTCGCTGCATACCTGTTGACATCGATATCCGTTACCAGTTTAGAATGGATTAGTTGCACTGTCCACGGACTATTAAATAGAGAATCTGTTTGCATTTTTTTCCATGCTCACGGTTTGACGGGCAAGCTGCCAAGCATTTTAGAATTAACTACACAAAAACATCACCTCCTCTACGGTGGAGAAAACGGAATTGGCAGGGCTCGGTTTGGTTATTCAGTCCAGTCCTGGGGAACCATAACTCACATAGTATAAGTAGGATGCTACAGCTAGTAGAGCACAGCCGGACCATGCCTCGGAGCAGGGGCCATGTAGCCCAAAAAACAGCGTCGATCAGTATGTTAAATGGATCATGGATGGAAAAAAGATCGCAAACAGTCACGGGAAGACGGGAAGAGGTAGTGCTTTCAAATAACTTCTTTTTTTTAAGATAACACTTTCATGCTTTCAAGTATCTGCCACATAAACCCCTCCAGTTTACCCTCCCGCGTGGCCGCACCCTCATTCCGGTGCTCCCTGCTCGGCATGGCAGAAACATCTCTTCCTCTCCCTGCATCCTGCTGCATCGGGCACCAGCCAAAGGTTGGGGGGTTATTTTATGAAAGTAGTTCATTGGGAAAGTGGTGGTTGATGCTTAGTGTTTCTAGCTTTATTTCAAACTAGCGCCAGGAAAAAAAAAAATGGATTTATTGGGGGGGGGGGGGGGGGGAGAAGGGGAGGAAGCAAACAAAAAAGAAGGGGAGGAAGAAAACAAAAAGCTCTCCTGAGATGTGGGTGATGCCGACGCCCAACCCAACGCCGCTGCCTCGCAGGCTGCTCTCGGGGCAGAGAGCGACCCCCCCATCCCAGCGCGGGGTGGGAAGGGGAGAACGGCCGGGTCTTTCCCCCGCTCCCGCCCGGGGAGCAGCTCCGCCGACCCGGGCAGCTTCCCCTCCCGGCTCCCCGGGGCGCCCAGGCCGGGAAGCCCCGGGGGGGGGTCCCGAGGCAGCACCCCCAGCGGAGGGAGAGCGGCGGGGCCCCGGGACCCTCTGAGACGCCCTCGCCAGGGCGGCAATTGACCTGCCAGGACGGGTGGGTGGGCGCAGGGACGGACGGCACCGGAGCCCCGGCTGGCACCGCCGTCTGTGCCATGCCTTGGCCGGCTCCGGGCCCACGCGGCCGGGGTGAGGAGGCTGCGGGCGGCGGGAAGGAGCCGAGCCCGGCCCCACCGACAGCAGCCCCGCGCACCCACCTCCCCGGACCGCGCACTGAGCGGGGAGCAGGCAGGGGAAAGCGATACCCTGCGGGACCCTCCCTTCCTCCCTCCCACGCGGGACCGGCCGTGGCCCGGCACGGTCGCTGGGCAGCTCCTCCTCCGGCCGCGCCCTGCCGGGGAAGCCTCGCCCGCCCCGCGCTCCGGAGCGCGGCCCGGGAAGAGGCCGCGGCCCGGGGAGGCCCGCCCCGACGGCGCCCTCCGGGATCCGTCCCAGGCACCGTGGAGCGGCCGCCGGCGCGGGGGCGGGGCGGGCACCTCCGGGCCCTCCCCAGGGGGCTGCCCCGCCCTCCGAACTCCCGCCCACGCGTGCTCCGCCCGCCCCGCCTTCCAGCCCCACGCGCGCTCCGCTTCCACGCGCGCTCCACCCATCCCGTGCTTCCCGTTTCTACGCGCGTCCCACCCCACGCGCGCTCCATCCGCTCTGCTCAGAACATCCCCACGCACGTCCCGTCCGTCCGCGGCCCACGCCCACGCGCGATCACCCCACGCGTGTTCCTCCGGTCTCTGTGAACGGGGGGACGCTCCGCGCTCTTGCCTCTCTGAAGGGGGGACCGCGGGTCTCGGCGGCCCCCAGCGCGGGCGGAGGAAGACGCCGCCGGGATTTCCTGGCCCCGGGCCCCCGGCCCCGGGCCCCGGGCGCGTCCTCCGCCCGCCGGTTCCGGGAGCAGCCGGGAGGCACCAGGCCGCCCCCCCCCGCCCGCCTCCCCCGGCCCAGATGCTCCCGGGGCGGGCGGGGAGCCGCAGAGCTTTCTATTCAGGACACAGACGCAATGGGGATACAAACGCCATTTCTCTCCCTTTTTTCGTGCGTGCCGCCTCCCACGATGGAGCGGGATTAGGGCTGCGAATCCCCTGCACAATCGGTGACGGGCTCATGCCTCTCCCCGGCCGGGCTCGCCCGCAGCCCAGGGTCCCTCACTGGCCCGCAGCGCGGCCAGAAGCAGCCGAGGACAGCGAGCGACGCAACTGCCAGTGTCTTGGAAAAAGCGTGGGCTTGGGTTTTGTTCGGCTGAGGGGAAACTAGGAAAGAAAAGACAAACGTCAGCCCGAGTTCGTAATTTTTCCTTTATCCCGTTATCGAGTAAGAGTAAAAAGCATGGGTTTTACGGTAGGAGAGGAAGAAAAAGAAGAACAAAAGAAAACAGTGCGGGAAAGGAGGCAAATACAGAAAACGAGAAGTACTGCTTTGACAGGCTCTTTGACATCCGAAACGAATTAATTTATCTTGAGTAAACACAATTTTGGAGAGATTTGCGAGCCTCCACGACACATTTTATTGACTCAATAATGTGCCTCGCACGTGGAAGCACAACTAAAATCGGTTTAGGTGACGGCAGTCTTTTCTTTGAAAGTGTCGCCTCGCATCTAAACCCCCACTTTGACATCCAACAGCTTAGAAGCACTGAACAACTTAACGGAAGGATTTTTTTTTTTTAATAAACTGAGACATTTGGCAGGTCACTAGTTGCTTTAAAAATCTCTCCCCGTAGCGGACGGTCGAATTTTACCTTCATTGAGAGGCGATTTTGCGAGATTTGCTTTTGCCTTTTTGCACAGCCGGTGTCAGGGCTTGTTTCTGAAAAGCAGAAACCACCGAATTTTTTTTCCCCCATTTTGTCCGTTTCTTCTCTGTCGTCGACGGTCTTTGGGTACCGCAGCAGCACAGGGAGCGCGGCAGGGGATAACCGAACGGAATAACCGAGTATCTTTCGGGTAAAGGAAGGAAAGCTCAAATACAGTAAATCAAATCGCGCCATCAGATGTTGCAGATATTTTATTTGTGCCAATTTAAGACATCGATCGTGCCGGCCCCGAGGGCCGAGGGCCGCGGGGCGCGGCGGCGGCTGGCGGGGGGGCGCGGCGGCGGAGGCGGCCGGCGCGGCGGGGATGCCCCGCTGCCGGGCGGGAGCGCAGCCGCACAGCCCGGGCGCTTCCCCTGCGGCTGGGCCGGCCGGTCCCCGGCACCGGCTGATGCCTGGAAACGGCCCTTTTTTTCCAGGATCTCAGACCGGAGATTCGCCGACCTTACTTGTTATTTTACGGGTGGTTTGGAAACCCAGATTAAAGCGTTAATTCCGCTCCCGAGAGGCGCTGGACCGCAGCCTCTCCCCGAACCCTGCTTCGTGACTCCTTCCACGGGGCAGGCAGTCGTTACAACGAGAGGACCTGCGAGCGGACATCCACGTCAGCCCCCCACGCAGGACCTGGCCCGGCGCTGCCTTTCCCTCTTCGCCGCGCCGCCGGCGGCGGAGCCGCCGCTTCCCAGCCAGCGGCTGGCGGACGGGGGTGCACGGCCAAGAGGGGTGTTTGGCTTTGATCTATTTTCTTTATTTTCTCCCCAGGATCGGGCAGGCATCCCTCCGATTTGCGGTCCCGGCCGGGCACGCGTCGGGGCCGGGCCGCGGGTACCCTCGCTGCGCGGGGGGGAGCATCCCTCGGTGCCGGTGTCGCCAGGGCCGCCTGCGGCTCTGAGCCTCTCCTCGGACGCCCCTCGGTAAAACCCGCAGCAACGCCAAGAGGCAGCAAACCCACCCTTGCGCCCTTTTCCAGCCCTCAGAGCTGGAAAACTCAAACTAGGAGACCCAAACTGGGGAACCCCGGCCCCTGCGAGGCGGCAGCTCGGTCCCGGAGCCGCACCACCGCCGGGGCAGCGGGCGGCCCTCCGGGCATCTAGCACCCCGAAGGCCTGGAGCCCCTCCGCCCCCCGCCGGGGCGAGGGGGGCTGCGGGCTTCCCGGGGCTGGCCGGCGGCTCGGGGGTCTTCCCCTCCGTGTGTGCTTAGACCAGGCAGCGGCTCCCGTCCAAGGCGCCCCGGCTCCGCGGGGATGCCGGGCGAGAGCTGCGGAGCCGGCATCTTCCTCGATTCCCGTTCACACGTCTCCATCAGCCCCGCCGCAGGGGTGACAGTCTTCCTGCTGCTACCTGCTCTCACCCTCTGCTTCCCTCGACGTTCCTCCGAGCCCCGCTCGCCCCCGGCGTTGGCCGCTCCCCCGGGGGCCAGCAGAGGGGCAGCGCCCGGCGCCGCCGCCGCAGCCCGGCGGGCGATGGGCCCCTCGGCGGCGGCTGCGGGCTGGGGACGGCACCGGCACCTTCTCCCTCCCCAGCCGCAGCAGCGGGGACCGGGGGGGCAAGCGGCAGTACGGCATCCCCCGGGGTTACATCCTTTCCCTCTGGCTTTCAGGGATCCTTCGAGATCTGCTTGCTTGGGCATGGCGGTGGGTTTCTATTTTAGCCGCACAAGGGCCTCTCCCTGGGGCAGAGCGGGGGTCCTTCCCTCACCTCTCAGGTCGGCATCTGCAGGTCTCTAGTTGCTGGGAATGTCGAAACGCAGGAAGAGCCTCTTTCTCCCCATTAAATGCGCACGGGGGTGGGGGAAGGAGGCTTTTCCAGCGGGGATGAAGATCACGGAGCCCAGGGATCCAGCAGTTGGTCCCTTGGGTAAAGCGGAACATTTTTGCCCCAGCCAGCCCTCACCCCCAGCAATTAGGGTACCACCCTGCACTCTGCCCCGACCAGAGTGGTGGATTTGCTGCCTCACTACTTGTAGCAGAAGCAGCCCCCTCGCCCACCTCCAGCCAGGCTCCGTGTTTCCCTCGCGTAGACCCTAGGCTCGATAGTTTTGCTCCTGTTAAAGTCACAGCTGTCTGAGAAGTGGAGTTTCCTTCGTACCTTCATGGGGGCACTGGCGAGATTCAGTGACAGCTTGGAGGAGATGGAGCTCTCTCGTCCCCACCAAAGAGGACACGGAGACGCAAGCACAGCCACGGTCAGGCCTTTCCCATGGCTCGGCGGCTGTGCCCCCCCAGCCCATCCACCGGGCTTTGCAGGGAAAGAAGCATTTCCCTCCCAGGAGGGAGCACCACCCTGCCTTGCACATCTCAGCGTGGATATGTGTGTGTGTGAGAGTTCAGCCCTCCAAAAAACTTCTCCCCCCCACCCCCCCCCACCCCATCCCCATCCCAGTAATTGGGATGTCCTGGTGTCTTCCAGTCCTTATCCTCCTTACTCCACATTTGCCCAGGCCAAGCCTGCAAGCTCAGATGCTATTTGGAGGGGAGGAGGCAAGCTTTAGCGCCCGGACCCCAGTCACTTTCCTTGTTGGGCTCATGGGAAAGGATCAATGGGGAAGGGTGGTACCTGCTGTGGCTGCCCATTGCGTGGACATCTGTATCCCAAGTCCCTGTCAGAGCTCTCCTGGGCACGGACCCCCATGGAAAATCTGTCTGAGACCTTCACTTTATTCCCTACCAGGAGGGGCAGCTCCCTTCCTTCCTTCCTTCCTTGGTGGATTCTGAGTGGCAAGGATGAAAGGAGGAATTGGGCTAATTCCCCCCCCTCTACCTGTCAAAACATCCACAACCCTTCCCAGCCCTTCCCACTACTGTGACATACTGCGATGCTTCACCACCTGGAGCTTTGCCTGGCTCCAGGAAGAGCCTTCCAGGGTTTAGTGGCAATCCTGAGTGTGCGCCTGGTGATTTCCATGCCCAGCAGCTAAGCCACCGTGGGCTGCTTCACCGAGTGCATGTGAAACCTGGCTAAAAGCCTGTGCTGGGTGTTTGTGAGCAGTCTGAGCATGCAAGAGTGCTGGAGCTTAAAAGAAGGCTGCAAAGAAAAAATAAGGTTGTGATGGGAGCATGGTTTATGGACTCAGGCAATCATCCACCATGGTAATTTCTTACTGTGAACCCCTCTACTCTTATAGGTGAAGGAGGATGCTGCAGGTACACTAACAGCACAGAGCTGCAGAGACTTTCCACCATCCGAAATGCAGCAGTTCCTGGGAAGTGCTGCTGCTCACACCACTTGGCTCCGGCATCTCTGCTTTCCTTGCGTTTAACATTCATAAAGACAGAGGAAAGAAAAGGGCTTGGAAGGGCACAGATTTTCATCATGGCCATCACAGATGACTGCCTCATTGATAGTTTATATGAAGTCACGGTATGTGGATTCAACCAACCCTACTGCACACAAAATGCACCCTACAAAACACCCTCTCACATGGGGTGGCGAACCAGAACTCTCTTGTAAAAGAGGCCAGAATGCAGAAAACATTTCAGGAAAAGAAGAGAAGGGACTAAAGGAATTGCCAGTGTAATAGGGAATTGTTAAGGTGCCATTCCCAGAAGAACTTAGCTATCTGCCTGAAGAGTAGAGAAACCAAACCCAGCTGCCTTTCCCCTCCACCCAAAAAGCCTGTGAGTCCTTGCCAGTCTCACCTAAGGGAAAATTTCTTCCTGACCCCAGCTCTGGTGAGTCCACAGGTACCAAGGCGTTGTGTGAAATGCATCTGTCATGGTTGTTCTTGGTGTTATCCATGCTGTTAAGCGCTCATTCCTAAACATATCCAAAGGAATACAGTTGAGGAAAAGAGCTTGATCAGGAGCAAGCTAACCTCCACCTGCCCTATTAGGCAAACTGGTATTTTTTTACCAAGCATCAACAGGTTAAGAAATAAAATGCGTATCAGTGCAGGCTTTAGAGAACTGTATTTAGATTTACAAACAACATTGTAACTGGATCAACAGGCTATAATTAGAATTTAATAATCCAAGTGGAGGAGTAGTATGCCCGCTGCTTGATAAATTGGAGCCTTTCTTTTGCAGTTCTGAACATTCAGCTCTGCAGATTGGACTCCAACTTGCTTGACACAATTACTGTCCTAGTGAGGCAAACATGTTACAAATAAGAACAATAAGATCAACAATAGTCTAAGTCTAATACCATAAACAAGGGGAATAATCGGAACACCTCCTGCCCCAGAGCAATCTGCACAAATGGGACAACCAATTAGCAAGGTTATTAGAAAAAAATATGCAAGAAAATATTATATTTTACAGACTTTTGAAAAGACTTTAAGGCTGGCAAATATGTTACAGGCAATCCCGTCAGATGCATCCACGACTGTTAGATTCAGTCTTTGCATTTATTTCTAAAGTCCACCTGAGCCAGGAGTGACACTCAGCAGAATTGATGAAGGGGGAAAAAAAGACCTGTGTAAACGAGATTCCCCTCACATTATATTCAAAGTATTTAGTATCAGGTAGGTAATTAAACAAAAAATTAATCTAAGGGTTTTAACACTCAGAGTAGGATTCAACATAGGGTTTCAGCACACATGTGCTGAAATGGATACAGTCCCTGGGACGCGTTGGTATCCCAGCTGCCTCTGGCAGGACGCGGGCATAAAGCAGACCCCTGGCAAAGCTCCTGCCATGGACTGACCACTGAACATTGCAGCTCAGGCCAGTTTCCAGTCCCAGATATTAAAAGGAGACCTTGCCTCTCATTTTGCTTGCTAAGTACATGTCAAAAGAGATTACCCACCCGGCTTGAGGCAGGACCTCTTTCCAGCCATTGGCCAAGCTGGAAGAAGGCAGTCCTGCTTCCCAACAGAGATGCTGCGGTCCTGCCATCTGTGACATTTGGGGTTTCCCGAGTGCATCTGGGATCTCTTTTAAAGGAATGAAATAGTGGCTCAAGGGAAAGGGAGTACAAGCAGCTCTGATCTCTGAGCAAGGGGAGGGACTACAGAAAGGAAAGTGCTTCTTAGAAAAAGTTTTCCTCCTCCATACTTTCTGCCACAATGATAGATATATTTTCCCATTTTACTTAGAACAGGTTGAGAATCTTATTTTAAAACTCGTGCCAAAATCCAAAGAGTAGTTCTAGAGGTATTACATCTGTCTGAAAATAAACCATGCACTATTAGCTTTCATTTCCCATAGGTTTATTTCCATAGGACAGGAATAATCTGGAACAAGATCTGGCCTGGTCAGAAGCTAATTGGCAGGGATACCCCAAGTCAAAAATTCATTTGAGAAGATGTGATCAGGTAATCTTTAATGAAACCCTTGATAGAAAGTATATATTCTCCAGTCTATTTTAAAATTGTAACTTGATTTCTTTACGTGCGCTGACTCATATTTGGCTTCTTGAAGTGCTTGGAGATTGCCATGGAAGTAATGACATTGGGAAGTGTTTAAAGAGACTTCAAGGTGAAAGTCTATGTGTATTCTATCAGCCAGAGGCAACTAACCTAGACATGGTATGGGGATGAATGTCATCCATCAGCAGGGCTCTGAGCCCTTCAAGTACATCAGAAACACCCGCGCTGTCCCTGGGTGCTGGAACGTGCCCTCAGCCCGCTGAGCTGGCTGAAAGATGTGTGAAAATCAACTCATGTGAAGAAAGCCAATTCCTTGTTGAGGGTGTGTCGCTTATCCCAGCAAGTACCTGCGACATTCTATAGTTTTGAAACAGGCCCAGGAGCTGGCGTTTTAGTTGGGGGTGTGAGAGTTTGAGGGGACCAGCTGAGTCTGTTTAGCTCCTGCCTCCTGGGGCAGCCAGGATTGTACCAGTTCTCACATGTCTTTTGGGAGACAGCCATGGTCCGATTTAGGTACTTTGTAGCGGACATCCCTTAGAGCTCATCATCGTTGCATGTGCAGAGCTGAAATCCTCCCCCTCAAAGATGCCCCAGGTTTCACTGTCAGGGGTACCTAGGCAAGACACGCCATAGCAGTGTGTTACAGCAGCTGCCAGCTCCTTTCCTCGCTGAAACAGAAGCAGGAGAAGCGGAGAGGCTCTCCGTCACTGGCACTAATGCAGGGCCTGCACAACTCTGCATGACAGGGAGACAGCTCAGGGGAACCTCCTGTGTGACAGCGGGGAGAGCTGGCAAAGAGGATGTGAGAGCAGATGCTTTTAAGCTAAGCAAGGGGAGGTAGAGCTTGTAGACTATCATGATGTCTCTGTCCCACTTTCGTCTCGTACTAGCTTAGAGATCAGACAGGAATGAGTGAGATCCAGATGAGATTCAGGGGAGAGATTAATGTTATCTCAGGTTCTTGTTTTTTATGGTTAAATGACACTCCTCAAACTAGCTGGATGGCTGCAGGCTGGCTAGGGGGAGAGCCAGCAAGTATTTGCCATAGTTACACTTGCAAAATGTGATTTCTCTGGAGATTCCCTTTCTTGCTCTCTCTCCCTTGCCTGCAAAACCAGGGGCGGCTCTTTTGGTGTGCTACAAACAAGAGCTCTCAAAAAACGAGCCAAGGTGCCCAGAAAAGCAATGGCAAGCACACACATGGCACAGTGCCTCTAGTGTACCTGATAACCATTTCGGGCTGCTGCCTGTGTTGTCCTCTTGCTAAAGTTCACAGCAGCTGAAGATCAAGTCTCTCAGAACATGCATCTGGTCAACTGACCCAGCACTCTCAGATCTTTAAACATTAATCCATAAGGCGACACGTAAGGGGAGGTTACACATGATTTGTGTACATGTTTGTGTGCATTTGGTGCAAAGAATTCACCGGCAAATCTGTAGGAGCCCACTGCTGCATTTACTGACTTGCTTTCCAAAGAAGGACTTCTACATAAAGTCACAACCGTTGAACATGTGTCTGCATGCAAAGACATGCTACAGAGGCTGAGTGAGCCGGGTGTCAGCTGCCAAAACTTCTCTGCAAAGATGCTGGCTCGCCCTCACACCAGCCTGGCTTCCTAACTCTCCCCAAACTCGCTGTTCAGAGTAGATGATCGTTTTGGGCTGTCCAAACTCTCGGCGGGGCGGGGGGGGATGCGCAGCATCCTCCGGGAGTTGCAGCCGGGGAGGGCCCGTTGCTGCTCTGCGCCGGAGGGGCGGCGGGTCGCCGCACCCGGCCGGGCTCCCGGCCCGTGGGCTTTGAGCCCCCTCTTGCGGCAACTCGCCGGTATTTAGGGCCGGCTTCCCCCTCCGGCGCCGGGCGCGGCACCAGCCGCCTCAGCCGGGCCCCTGCCCGGGGCCGCTCCCGGGCCGGGGGCCGGAGCGGGTATCCCACCCCCCTGCCTCCTGCTCCCAGGAGCTGTTGCCTTGGCTGACGTGCTGTTTCCTTTGCAAACTCCAAGAATCTCTCCTGGAAACCAATTTTGAAGGTGGGTGAAAAGCACGTGAGTCAACCCCGGCCTGGAGGCAGGTTTTCCCAGCAGATGCTTCCTCTCATAGAATCATAGAATAATTTAGGTTGGAAAAGACCTTAAGATCATCGAGTCCAACTGTAATACTAGATATAAGGATTTTTAGAAGCCTCCACATGAAATCTCCTGAAGTTGTTCCATGAAATTACTCCTTCTGACTTATTCAAAGAATAATATTTATCCCTGAGAAGATACAAACAGAACACTAAAAAAAAAGCTTTCAAACAATATGCTTAGAAATGATTACTGAAATCTCCTGTCTGTGAGAGATTAACGAGACCAAAAAACAACTGTCAAATCAGACTATGTGAAGTGTTCCTCTGTATCTTGAAATTTTAATTAAATATTTGTATAAAACCACTTTTGTTATCAGAAGAACAGAAGAAAAAAATTTCCCAGAGGTAAACAACAGCAATCTTCTGAATGACTCCCTAGTATCTCAGTGCTGCAAAACCAAAATCTACAAAATGGAAATCTTTCAGAGCTCTCTAAAGAGAATAAAAAGTTTTAAATAATTCTTGATAATTTTGACTATGACTAGCCAATGGGTTAGAGGAAGGGACAGGATTGTGGGACAAATGACCGATGAATTCCTGTTTCTTTCAAGGGCTTGGAAATACTTGAAATTATTTCCTTGTCACGAAGATACCATCTTTGGCTCAGGAAGTCCATGAACTGCAAATTGCTTGAGGCTAAAAGACTGTTCTGGGAAAATATCACTCCACGCTTGCCCTGTTCTCGTACCCTTTCCTAGGCATCCTGCTGATGGAAACAGAGGAGGGGGGAGACACTGGGCTCGGTGGATCTTGCTCCTGCCCTAGTGTAGCTGTTCTCATGCCACTTTGGGCAGGACTGACAGCACAGGCAGATGTGCAGTTTAGGAACCACTCTGCAATGGGGTTCTGCAAACAGATATTTGTTGCCAAGGTGCATCTCTTCACACAGTTTTTTTGGGCTGTGAATCCAGCGCTCTGGCTATGCCACAATTCACCCCCTTCTGGGATCCAGTGCAACTTGTTTGCAGAAATCTGCTGTAACCGGAGCAAAGTGGGAATACACATGTAGAGGTGAGAGCGTCTTAAACTGGTTTTCGTCTTCAGGAAGCTACAGGCTTCCTCTTAAAGCAGATGGATGTGCACTGCAGTCTCAGTGGCTCAGCTTCTTACATGTCCTATCCTTACAACTCCTCGCAAGGCCACCTTACGCTTGCTGTTCATAAGAACCTGCTTTCTGTTGCTTGCAATAGGGAAGTTCAACCAGGTTTTGCTGCACAGAAACTTCTCCAGCACAGTAGGGCCATACAGCCGAGTTATTCATGCTTAGCAGGGTCAGTGCTTGCTTGTATGAATATCCTGGGTATGTGTCATGTAGCACACATGCTCAGCTGAATCTGTGCGGAGTTGCTCTGGGAAAGAGTTTGGCTGGGAATGGTTTGCTGTTGCATGAATAGTTCAGGTGTCCTGTTCCTGACTGATCTCTTTTCTGAGGGCCACTTGGTGGTGACCACAACGTCAACCTGGTCCCCCTGGACCTCCCTTCAGGGGTGTCTTATAGTGATGGGAGGAATTGCACGGTCCCAGGAAAAGAAGGTGGTCAGAGGTATCCCCAAGGAGAAGCAGAGTCTGTTTTTTTCTAGAAGCGTGCTCACAGCTTAAACGTTCGGACTGAAATTCTCCGTATCATATATCTGCTGCAGAACTTGCTTTTGATAAATACATAAAGGTAAAATAAACATTGCATAGATATTCACTAAGTGAACTGTACCCATTTTGTGTACTGACTGGGGCCATGGTCCTGACGAAGATATAGGATGACTTCATGTAAATTACAGACATTACCCCCATGCAAATGCATAAGGGGATGTGTCCAGGTTGCAGCCTTAACACAGCCTTTAGACTTTTGAGTACTCAACTTAGCCATCTTAAAAATGTCTTTAAAATAGAGTATAATTCTGCCCTGGGCTAGGATTTCCCTCTGTAATATTGTATGTTGTATTGTATGTTTCTCCTACAAGACAGCAGAGAGCAGCAAGTTCTGGGACAGGGAAAGTAAGAGAGAAGCCAAGCAGGAGACAGGAGTATGGTTTGAGTGACGAGTCTACAGCTAGAATATCTGCAATGACTTATTAAAGAAAAAAAGCTAATTCTGCTTTCATATCCATTAAAGCGGGTTACATGAGTTTAAATGAAAGTAGAGTCTGACCAAATTCTGCTACAAATCAGCTATATAAAAGCATTAAGTTGAATGCTTAATTGGTATAAATGGCATATTTCTGCTATTAGTGTTGGACTGCAAACAACCTCAGTCTCAAATTAATGAACAAAAATTATGATCGTTTCAGAAGGGTGAAAAAGGTCCAAAACTACAAAGGGCACTTCTCAAGATAATTTGCTTTTACTTTCATAAACATCTGACCGCAAGGAAGGAGAGAGGTTCTCTGTACTGCTGGAATGAAATTTCAGGAAGGAGGGCCTCTCTGTCCTTTGGCAACCCTCTTGTGCATTTGGAAACAAACCTCAGTTATGTCCAAAGCTCCTGGTTTTAAGATGCCTCATCCAGCCTGCAACATTGTGCAGGTTATAGCAAATCCCTCATCCAGTTTGGAAATATATTTAAAAACATTGACCTGTAGCAAACCCTGGCAGCTCTCTAGTTCCTGCCCAGGGCAACAGGTAGAGGAATCAGTAAATGCAAAGAAATCAGTTATTCACCTGAGAGCAGTATTCAGAGAACCACATCAGGAGGTAACACACCAGAAATTACTGTCTACCATCTAAGCACTTAGGAGAGGATCTAGTCCCCTCTGGATGAAAGAGGGGTTTGAGCAGCTCAGGTATTAGCAGTTCAGAGGTCAGGTTTGATGTCTTGCAGCAGCTTGGATTGAACAGTAGGATCCAGGGTCCGGGCTCCAGCATCAGGGAGCGAGCAGCTGGGGGTGAGGGCTATGGAAGAGGATCTTTTCCTCCCATCCAGACGCAGTGTGAGATTTGGGTGGAGCAGCCACACACCTGGATGTGCTCTGCTTGGGTAGGGAAATGAGAGCAGAGGAAAGGAGGCACACGCTCCGTGATGGTGCTCAGTGCTGCTGTGATTGGTGCCCAGCATGGGTTGGCCTTTTTTGACCATTGCTGTGAGCAGGCACCCAGGCCACGACACGAGTTCCCTCCGTGGGCAGAGGGGTGCAGGGACCGGGGTGATCCTGTCCTCCCGTCCTCTGGATGGGGCACACTGATCAAAATCGCTGGCACTCAGGGTACTGCAAGCCTCAACGTGTCCAGAGATGCTTCTCTGCCTTCAAGGTTTGTTAGCAAAGGAGGGTTAGCCAAGGGCTGTTAAGAGATACCACCTACAGCTGGGTGGGTAATGGAAGTATGAATTTATGGGTAAAATAAGGGAAAATTGTGGTTTGGGTCAAATAACTTTTTACGTGAAACAAATATGCAAACAAAAGAAAAATAGGTGTCTGGTGGTCCTGGCCCCCATGATCACTAGTGCCGCCCTGGTGTTCAGTGCCACTTGATGTTGCCCAACAGTGGCCCTGGTGCATGGAGCCAGCACTGCCCCCCTGCCCCGTCTGTGAAACGAGGGCTCAGGCCATGCAGAGCTAAGGGTGCGGGCGCAGAGCTCCCTTCTATGCTTTTGGACTCTGAATGTGGGTTGTGATGCTCCCTCCTTATGTTTCCCACTTCTGCGCAGCCATTCCAACTGCAAGGGCCCCATCACAAATGGTTGCAGCTGCAGGAGGCTTGTTCAGAAAAAAATACAGAGCCTTCTTGTTTGGCCCCAGATTTCAAGGTTCCTGCTAGAGTGTCTCTGAGCTTTTCAACCCAGCTTCTTGCTGGAGTTTTAAAGAACAACTCCTACAACCTGAATTTGCAGCCACTGTGCTGTGGAAGATTTGATCTAATAACTGATTAATTTCTTAGAGATGGCTGTTTTCTAATAGTTGTGCCTGAACACCATGGTGCTAGAATACATAGAATTATAGAAGAATTTAGGTTGGAAGGGCTCTCTGGAGGTCTCTAGTCCTAACTGCAAAGATAGATCAGGCTTCTCATGGCCCTATCCAGCTGGATGTTAAAAATCTCCAAGGACTGAGATTTTACAGCCTCTCTGGCCCTTCTTCTGGTCTGTAACCACCGCTCTTGTGATTTTTTTTCCCCCTCTTTTATCTAATCGGCTTTTTCCTTGTCATTGCCTCTTGTCCTTTTTCTGTGCACCTCTGAGAAAAGTTTGACTCAATCTCTGTAATCCTCTTCAAATGGTTAAAGACAGCAATTAGTTCACCCATAAAACTTCTTTTCTCTGCACTAACCCCCTCTGGTTTCTTCAGGGAATCTTCATTTGTCATATGCTCCAGACACCTAAACATCTTAGCAGACCTCCACTGGACTCTCTCCAGGATGTTGATAAGATATTACATCAATCTCAATTTAATGAGTTGTAACAAACAGGGCAATTGTAATTAAATTTAATTTTTTTTCTACATAGTGTTCTTAAAGATTAGCCCATAGTTTAACTGATACATTTTTGTACATGCACCATGGACGACTGCTAAATTGAGGAGCTAGACAGTAACTGCTCATCAACAGGTAAAGCACATGAAGACTAGCTAAAACATCTGAGTAAAAAATGTATCTGACCCTAAAGTACAGCATTTACTGCAGCTGTTTATAGAAAAAGAGGTGGATGAGACAGAAATACTCCCAAATATGATCCAAGAAAATCCCTACAGAGGGTTCTCTCTCTCAAGAGCACAAGTAGCGAGATACTAGCTCTGAGGCAGCGTGAATGGCCTCTTTCTCAAGAAATGTTTGCTTAGATGGCCAAAAATAATTTTAATATGAGCACTTTTAACTAAACACTCTAGTAAAAAGCAAGGATCACAGCTCCCCACCTTTTCCTGTGTGTGATATCCAGCAAGAAGCTAGGCTTTGGGAGAGAAGCAGCTGTGGCTTTCTGTAACCCCACACCAGAAGCAGTGGGATCAGGGAATGCAGTTCCCATGTGTGCCCTACTGAGGGATAACCAATGCCACAGAGGGGGCAGGTATTAAAATCTCCCAGTTACCTAGTGCCAGCTCCCCTTCTTGAGCAATATGCTCTCGTTAGACCTAGCTGTTGTCTACAGCAGAAGAGTCTGTGGATCCATAGCTTTTGCAGGACAGTTTTTTCGGAAGTGGTCTTTAGTGGTGGAGTGGTTTATGCCAGCAAGTTTTACTGAAAGCATAATTACACATTACCCTGACCAACGGTACTGAAGCCAATCTATTGGCTTGTTGTGCTCTACAGCAGTGGTTTTGCTGCCAAAGGGCATGAGTTTTGGTTTGGACACATCTTGCCAATACAGTTATGGCAGCAATATTTTATTGAGGGGACCCTAGTCTGGCAGAGTTTACTGAAGCAGTTATGCTGTGTTTCCAAGCTTTCCATGCAACTGGGACCCGTGACATGTTGAAATGAGATGATGGGCTTTGTGTTCTTGCTGTGTACTGCGCCTCTGAGCTATTTAAGATGTGGTTCATCAGCCAGAGAAGCTGATCTACAGGTGTAACGTGATGGGGGTCTGTTCTGGGGCAAGCATTTCAGCCAGCTGCTAGGGGTGGTCTTCTAACAAATTATTCGGCATTGTAACCAGATATTTCTTCTCTCAGGGTCTTCTGGGCACCAGCAGCTTTCAGGAAGGGAAGGGGCTGAGTGGGGGAAAGGATCCCTTTGACCTCTCCTTAAGGATATGGTGATCCAGGGAGAACATACTCAGTTCTGCATACTACTGAAATTCAGTGCATATGTGTATGCCTCCACAGGGAGAGATCTTCTATAATCTGGAAGAAAGTCCTGGCATACAGGCCAAGAAATCCTGGCAGGCACAATGTGATACCCAACAGCTAAAGTGAGCCGATGCCATTGTACCGTTGGGTAGAGATAAGCGGCTGAGCAATAACCTCTTGAAGAGCGCATAAGAGGGCAGCACGAGAATGGCTACCACTGCAGTTTCCCTTTCATCAGACTGAAAAAACGAGGAAAAAGCAGCAATGTCCACAAGGCAGTCTGCCAAGAGTCTTTGTCTCACTCTGTGTTGAGGACTGCTGGCAGCTCCGTTGTGTAGGGGGCACTTGTTTTCCAGCCAGACTCCTGGACTTGGACATACCCTTTGGGTGAAATACGGCTGTTGTGCTCCATACCCCCTTCTCGCTTTTAGCATGAGGGCAGTGGTGGAGCAAAGGCGTCCAGTACTGTAGGATTCAGGAGGCTGTGCTTCTCCTCACGACCAGCACTGCCACACACATTACTGCATGGGGACATGCAGTCACCTCCAGTCCTGCCTCCTGCCTCCTCCCTCCTCTGTGTGTGCAGGACCTTCAGGGTTCACCTGAAATCTCCGGTACAGCATCTATACAAATGTTTATCTCAACTGCTCAACCTTTCCTTTCTGATATGTTTCTCATGTCTTTTAGTTTAGATAAAAGATAAATCCCCCACTTTCCAGTCCAAGTTTGCACTAGCTATTGCTCTACCATAAAGCCTCATCTCTCAGAATATGATACAACCAGCTGTCTTTGGCTGCCTGGCAGGATTCAAGCAATAACCCTCCCTGAATTTATATTCATCCTGCAGTTGAGCTACTCCACCCATGTATCACAAATTCCCAAAGTGACCATGGAGAAGGTCAGTGCCATTTAGATGGCTTTTTGCATGCAGCCTGAGCGTCAGGCAGCAGTAACAAATGTTGCTGGTGATGGGCAACCTGGGTGCCAGGCAGTCTCAGGAAGGGTCCGCAGACCCTGGGTGCAATGTGGTCTTTGTGAACCTGACGGGTTCAATACATAGGGGGCCTGTGGCCCAGATGACTCTTTCAGAAGTGCTACAAGATTTTTCTTTTTTCTTGAGAAGAGTGGAAGAAGACACTTCGTTTCACACTCAATTTTTATAAGAAATTCCTCAGAAAAGATGGGCAATTTTGCATGCATTCCTTTCTAACCCAAAACATTTTGCAGAAGGCACTTTCATAATGCAGTCTTACTCATCAACCCAGGCAGGATCACATCACCAAGGAATTGTGGCTTAAACTAATTAAACATGCGAAGCTACACTTGACAGGTCTAGAGCTTGAAAGAGCGTTCCCCACTAAGGTGGCAAAATGTTGTTTACTGAATCACTAAAAAGCACTTCAGAGCTATTCCCATGGCTGCAAAAAACATTTAAAGGGCCAGCGTTACAAAGGATAAGCTAATTAATGGTGTATTTAGCTGAAACTGGTGGGACAGGGTTTGAAAAGTTCATGTATGCCTGCTCGGAGCTAAAGGAAATCAGCAGAACTGAAAGAAATTTGAAGACAAGTGTCAACTCGATGATGTCCCAAGGCACACCCATCTGTGAAAGTATCTTCCACCCCTTGAATCCGCAGTGACTAATGAGTGGTAGGATAATGGAGTTAAAACTATTGTAAGAGTACTTCACACAAAAGGGGAAGAGAAATTACTTAGAGTGTCATTAGGAAAATTGGGATGAAAATAAGTGATGGAAAATTTAGCCTGATGTTCAAGAGACTCTGAGGCACTGATTAATCCATGTCCAGTCCGATTGCCAGTGATGGGAAGCAGAAAGAGGTGTCTGATTGTCAGCATCCTACAGACTCTTGCCTGTGGTTTGTAAAGTGCTGTGGATGGCTGAGGGTAGAAAATACTGTAAGCAGTGTACTTTGGAAATTAATAGTCCTTAATGACCTCGGAGATGTTCTAAATACAGGTTTGACCTCAATGCTGTCAGTAATATTTGGCCAATACTACAGCCTGCGAAGGATGACTGCTTATCTGTGTTCTGTTTAACTGAACATGTATATGACATTGGAAATGAGATCAGTAGATGACTTTTTCATTAGTATTTCGCATGCTGAGAACTGAGAGGGTCTATGCTACTCATAGAGACAGTCTCAGATGCATGCTGGTGGATATTTACAGCTAAAAGCTTGTTCCTGTGTTTGAGGTTTTAGATTCCCCTCTTTTAAACTCCTTCTGTACATATGGTGCCACATTAATAATAATAAAGAATAAACATAAGGTTTTTTAAAGAGCAAAGTAGACTTGTCATCTTGAATCTAAGTTTTTTTCTGCCAGTTCAAATAGTGTAAAATTGCACTGTTGACATGAATCATGATGCTTAGCTTTTATGCAGCATATAATCTCACATGCTTTAATGTTAATTAAATTCCAAAGAAGCAGTTTTCCGATCTCTCCACAGGGAGCTTGTTTGCCTTAAAATGAAACTACTGGGCTGAGATAGTTTCCACTATACTAGCATTACGTTCACTACATTAACTCAGTAAAGACTTTCACATAAGACATGTAGCTGAACCTCAGTAATCCCCTTTGCTTATCTGGAAACCCAAGGCTCCTGCTCCCTGTCTCATTTGCAGCTGGGTCTTACACTGGTGACTCATTGCGATATTAACCTTTCCATTTGTTATAACACCCTGAAGCATTATCACAGCATTCAAAGGAGTCACACAAATAAATGAGCAACGTACACATTGCTGTGAGGTGACGGTGGCCGGGCTTCATTTGCAAAGCCTTCCCCACGCTGATCAAGAATTGTTGCACTGCATCTGTCAGTGTTTGATTTTACTTCTCCATGGCCCTTTAGAAAGGGGCTGGAGGAGTGCTGTCTGTCCAGAAGCAGCTTCCCCTCCAGTCCAAAATGTATTCTCACTTAGCACATGGTTCAGATAGCTGAATGAGCAGAAGGAGGGAGAACTGCCTGCCACAGAGCTCTGCTGCATTGGAAACCTGAGCTTTGCAGCAACCAAACCCTCCACGCATGCTTGCACCCCTGGCTCCTGGGTGCAATCGCACATGAAGCTCTGGGAAAGAGAAGATGTTGAGGTTACGAGTTCCCTAAAGAGGAAGGGGTAACATTTCCCCCATCTGGGGTGCGTGCCTGAGGGGGCAGCTCTGCTCCTTCTAGGCTATTGCTGGTTGCTCGGGTTTAGGGAAGAGGTGAAAGAAGAGGGGCAAGTGAAGTCTTTCTACCCAGGCAATGATTTGGGGATGAGTAGAGGGGATGAAGAAGTGGCTGGTTAGCTCATGAGTGAACGAAGGCTGGTCCTGCTGTTTAGTCAGCAGGTGAAAAAGCCTCCCATCAAAGGTGTTTTCTGGCTGTGTGACTTCATCCGTGCTAAAAAAAGAGGAGGAACAGAGACTAATACCCAAGCCTTGGCTGGTCCTGGGGCATATGAAGAGTGTTTGCCTCTCATAAATGAAATGATGGGACCACTTGCTTGGCTTTGGTGTGAACAAAGAATGAGATAGGAAATGCTCCTATTCAGGGTGAGAGTCCTGGACATCTTTGAATCCACTTAGCATTATATGCAGTGTCAGGATGCTAGTCCTGAGTGCTCTCAAATATTCCCAGAGGTTACAAGCTCAAGCACTTGACTCAAGCGAAAGCTGAGACTTTTAAAGATGGATACAAAGGAAACTAAACCTTCCCCGGGGGTATCCAATAGACCCTACGCAGCCAATTAGTGCAGTTCTCTCTCCATCCCAGCAGTATGATGTGTAAGGGGACAGTGGGAAGAACAGGAGGTATCAGGGGAACTCATACTCCAGGGGAATATGGTTGGGGTTGGGAGGAGAAAAATAATTGCAGAGTACCTGAAAAGCGTGTGCCACTCATTTGTGGCACAAATGTCCTGTGTCTGTGCTGGGGCTGGGCTTGGGCCAACACCGATTCTGGGGCCCGCTGTGGGCTGAAATGCCACAGGGACAGGTCTCAAGAGCCCAAGGGATGGGAAGGATAGGAGTAAGCATGGTGGGTAGGAGGTGGAGACAGGCCTTTGAAAGTGCTCATGGACACTAGTTCTGAAACCTCACTGACACCCCCCTAGCCTTCCTCACCAAGTGGGGTGTCTATGTCTGGGGATCAAATCTAATGTTTACATAGCCTTGAGATTGCTTTCTTAATACAACTACTGCTGCTACTTGTTTTTTCTTGTTTTGCGGTGGGTTTTTTTTGCTTGGGGTTGATATCACCTTTATAGAGAAACACTCATTTTCTCGGGGAGCTTAGGTATATTAGTGCATTCTGGAAATACGTTCTGGGAGCATGAGATAGAGCAATAGATCAAATCCTCTGTGATCCTTGTTAACATCCAATCTTGAACTGAACATTTTTAATACTCATTGTCACGAAGTACTGCCAGGCTGGGGTCTTAGTCCTGTATCAAACAATATTCCCATCAGAATCAATGCCGGATGCAAATAAAAGCAAATAGTTTAGTCCGTTGCCATTTTTTTTCCTAAGGCACTTGCCATCCTTAAGTTACTTTGGTTTTGTTCAAAAAAGGAGAAGGCATTACACTATTGATTATTTGTCAGTACAGTACGTTGAATCCAACGGTGTTTCATAGAAGAGAGGTAAACACAGCAGGTCTTTGACAACATAGTAGATGACTCAATGTAGGAAGAGTTTTATTGATTATTGAAAAACATCTCACTGCCCAAACAATGACCTTCTTGGTTTAACCTTTGTTATCCAGGAACACCAGATAAAGTAGGAATTCTAACACGCATATATTGGTACTGGAATAATTAAACCTTGCAGCTGTGGTCACAAACTTTCCTTTCAAGCAGCACCTTCAGAGCACTCAGATTTGCCCTAATGAAAGAAATGGAAGTTAGGAAAAGTGCAGATTTGCTGTCCATTAACGTGAATAGGAAATGCGTATTGCAAAAATGTCTCTCAATACAAGTACCAGTAACTCAATTTGGAATAACTTGTGGTTAGTGGGATTTGCTTTTAAGCAACTGAGTTCAAATATGTAATACAGCAATAGTGGGAAATGGTTTAGATTAAGTAAATAATGTAAAAATCATTTCTGGATATATTTTTATTAAATTTTCTCATTGTCACAAGCTCAGAGCCTGATGTTGCAAATGGCTGAGAACTCCTGGGAATTACTAAATACTTTGCAGTCCTACCATGAATAGGAGGAGGCTGAGAAGATTTTAAAGCACTTTGGAGGAAAGAGGTTTATATCTGAGATGTAGATGAAAAAATCCGCAGAACAAATTATGTCAGAGTTACCATGCTGGGCAGTGAAAACTTTTTTTAGAAGAACATAAATGTGAGTATATTGCCTCAGATATGGGGCCCATTTGGCCCAGTACCCTGTTTCACTTTTCCAGCTGCAAACTATTTTCAGTTCAGGGGGTTATTGAACCCCGTGTGGTTTGTAGTCAGTATTAACGATTGTTCTTCTAAATGTCTCTACATCCTCTCCTTTAACATATGTAAACCCAACATCCTGCAGCAAAGAATTTTCCAGCTAGGTGAGAAACCATCCTCTTTTATTTCTTTTGAAGCAGGTTTCTACTTGCTTCATTTGACGGTCCCCAATTCTGGTCCCAGAAGAGACTACAAACAGTTGATCCCTCACCTGCTCTCTCCAGACCACCCATGAGTTTGAAGACTGCTGTTATGTACTCCCTCAGTTACTGTTCTTTTTCCCTGGCCAAAAGCACTACTCAGCCATTCCTTGTCTGAATGCTGTCCATACCTTCAGTCATCCTTGTTGCTGTTTGAAATTTTCCCCGTTTTAATATGTGCTATCTGAGAGTAGGGTACCAGAACCACATTGACTCCTCCAGGTATGTGCAAACCATGCTTTTGTATAGTAGTATATAGATGTCCAACATTTTAGTCTCTATTTTTAACTGCTAATTCCCAACATATGCTTTGCCTTTTCACCACGATCAGTTGTTGGGCTGATGTGTTTGTGGTACTGTTACATTGTACCCCCAGACCTTGCTGCTGAGTGGTGACAGTCAGCCCAGAGCCCATCACTTTGTATGTGAAGTTAGGGTTGTTTATCCCATTTTACACATATCTACATTGCTTTTATCCGTCATTTCATTGCTAGGCATCCTCAGGTCCTTCTACAATTCCAGTCTGCCCTCAGTCTCACTGATCTGAACAACTTCATGCCATCAGCAAACATTGCCATCTCCCTGTTTACCCTCTTTCCAGGTCATTTATGAATGTGTGGAACAGCAGAGCTTCAGCACAAACCCACGCACAAGGCCAGCTATCTCCTTCTGCCTTTTACTCCTGCCCACTGTTCCTCTCTATTAACCATTAATTTCTTCCTGTGAAGACTTTCTTTCTTATGCTGTAGCTGTTTAATTCCCTTAAAAACCTTTGGAGAGGGACTTTGCCAAGAGTTCTTTAGAAATCCAAGTAAACTCTATCAATTTATCTAACGTTGGTACCCACTCTCTACAAAACTCTCCAAGAGAAGCCAGCGGTGTGCTTCCAGCATGGAGCACCCCACTGTCTACAACCACTTCGCTCTTCCAGCTGCCCCTTTGACTTCTCTGTGTCCCTTGCTCCTCTGGTAAGGACACCAAACCTAAGTACATTATCTCTAAGTACAACCTCTCAGGAAATTCTGTTGCTTTTGATTAATTATGAACATTAGCAGTTTTCAACCCTCTGTTTCAGGTCAATGGGAAAAAAAACCAAATTGACTGCAATAAGAGGATTTATGAATCTGTTGTCAAAAAGCAAGACTGAGTCAACGAGGCAGATAACTGGAAAAGTAGCAAGCACACGGGCTTATTTTTGTCTTAGCCCTGAAAGCCTCTTTTCTATAACGGAGACTTCCATGCTGATGAGCATATAATATCTTGTGATCCAATTTGCTAAGAGTTTGACCTAGAAGAAATCACTGTAACCACGTAGGATTTCTTTGCAGTATGGGCATGTTGCTTGTATATAGCTCAGTAGGTCTTGGCTGCACAAGGCTGTTTCAATTTTTAATGAAAGACTTCTAGAGATGAAATATTTAACACCTCTTTCTGTAAAGTCCAACTCCCCTTACTGCCATTACTAACATTGTAAAGGGAAGTGATACAAGTCATTGCTCTAAATGTTTTAGAGTGATGGATGAAAATAATGGTTTTATTTTTAAAGTTGGATATAGTTTGCAAAGATCACTAACCTTGAACTGAATCCTGCAGTACTTAGTAACTAAGGTCAGTGGGAGTTTCAATTAATAGGAAGATTTTAATCAAGTGAGAACTAGGCAAAACCTTATTGACTCTTTTTTGAGAAAAATCCTTCAAAATTCAAAAGAACCCCCCTACAAATATTACATGGTATGTATAGAGAGATTTTTTAAGCCATCTGAAAGAGAAATTCACTGTTCTACAGTCTGCCCAGAGGCGACAATAATTAGTGCCAACTCTTTCTTTTGATTAATTTTAAATTTCCCCGTTCATTTCTGGGAGAAATCCATCCCTTACAGTGTGCATTTTCCCTCCTGGGAGTTGGAAATGTTTCTACTGTATCAATAGGAACCTGTAGTTCAGAACAAGAAACTTTAAACATTAGTTGGCTCCAATGGAAACCCACAGAAGCTGGTAATCTGTGTGCATTACAGTGCTGGCTGATCAACAGCAGTTCAGGGATAGAGTGGTGTATTGTCAACTGAGAAATATTTCAAGGCTTGATTAGTTGTGCTCCTTTTCCATTGGGACTGTAGTGCAATCTTCACTTATAAAGACATGTGATCTGAAAGCCTGAGGCAGAACAATCCTTGTTTTCACAGGAGAAGCATTTCTAGGATGCAAAAGCTTTTACATCCTCATCCTTGTTTCTAAAAGCTGTGTCTTCTCCACAAAATTTAAAAAAAAAAAAAGCTAGCTTAGGATGGCATCAACATCACAGCCTCTGCGAGGTAAAAGAGCATGTAAAAATATATTTTGGGCAGTGTTTCCTCATGCCTGCTTCATTCTTTCTCTTGTGATCTATGCTTTTCTTGGGGCTCTCATGTTTTCCCACATTGAAGGTAACCGGAAGGTCAATTTAAGCGAAGAATACAGAAACTTTCTGCAGAATCTGTGGTACATCTCCAGAAATTTATCAGGTATGTACTGGAATTTCAAAATGACTTAACTGTACAGGGAATTACTCATTCTCTTGCTTTTTGAATGAGATTTTTGGCTTTTGCACACATTCTTCAAAATACTAACAGCTGAACCTGCAAACAGGATTTTCCCCCTGCCTAGCTGATGACTGCTGTTGTCTGCTTGTCTTCCTTAGCTGTGATTTTTGACTGCGAGCTTCCCTGGTCCCTGTGTTCCTGCCTGAAAAGACTTTTCCTGAGGTGCCCGTCTTCTCTCTTTTACCCGTTACCCAAGTTCCTTAAAGAGCAGCTGAGATTCCTATGGTATTTCCCTCTGATTGCTGGGGACTGAATCCTCTGTCTCAGAAAGTCTCTTCCAGCTCCCTCTTCCCAGCTCTGAGCTTCCCTACCAGCCCTCTGGCGATGGGAAGCTCGGATGGAGGCAGGTGCAGTGCTGCGCACCGGACCTGGTGGTGCTGATAGAGAGGGTAGAGGGGAGGAGAAGGGGTAGAAATCCTCCTGGATCTGTGTCGGGGCTCATACACGGGCTCGGACTTTCATTCAGGTAGCTGTGCTGACACAATGATCTGTTTGGGGCAAGCATTCCTGTAGATAACGTCCTTTCAAGCAGAGCTCAGCCAGGAGGAGGAATGAGGGGTGCAGGCTCTTGGAGTCACAGCAAGGTGCTGGGCAGTGCCATCTCAGTGGTTCGTATCGGTCATGTACTGATGACCCCACATTTCTGGTGTCTTTGGGTTAAAAGAAGACTAATCTGGGGAGTCCAAAATGAAACAGGACATTCAGGCTAGGAGCTGAATATTCAAACTTCCTGCCCTGTTTCTTTATGTTTATTTTTGTGTCATATTTTGACTTTGTTGGAGCATAGCTTGTTTATTTGTTCCTTGTTTCTTTATTCACTGAAGCCATTGGACCCACCTGATTTTTTCACTGGGGGGAAGGGGAGGATGAGGTGAATATTTTTATCTTCTAAAAGAGTATGAGCAAATCCTCAGCTGGAGTAAACTTCACTGGAATACCAGGCTGGCTGCTCCCTGAGTGGTGGTCTGCAAACACTCACCATATCTCCTGTTGTTACTGTAACAGATAACATGACAGAAAATGAGGAGATATTTAAGGAAAAAATCCATGCACTGCTCAACGCAGCTGAACGAGACTGGTTTGTCAATCCAAAAGATATATGGACTTTCTTTGGGTCTCTCTTTTTCTGCTGCACAGTATTCACAACTGTGGGTAAGTTCAGAGGTAAAGTAACCCCCTGCAGAATCAATTGCTATTGCTGCTTTCTCTAATGTATTTCTTCCAGGGAATTAAAAAAAAACAAACAACCAAACCCAAAACCCAAATCCCCTTGAATTTTTATGCCGAGTATTGACAATGAGTCTGCAAGGGGTTCTGCAAACACAGATTGCAGAGATGTAGCTGAGTGACAGAAGCAAGTCAGAATTTAGTAACTAGTGATGATACACGCTAATTAGCTGCATAATTACATGCATACTATAACATGTACTCATATATGACATGTACACAAAACTATTATATTAAAGTAAAAAGAAAGCTCCATGTTTCAGTCAAACCTTATCCTTCCCACTATTTGTGTGTTATGCTGGGTAATGTTTTCTTCACTGGAAGAGGTAATTCATTATGCATATATTGTTTTTCAATTGCTTCCCTGTTATTTCTGTCTAACCCAGCTTTGTAAATCTATGGCTCTATAATTAACCATGTTGTTGTTCACACTTCTATGGGTTAACAGCACAGGGCAATGTTTAAGTCACACCTCTGAAATCTTTCATTCTTACTTCATATTTCAAAGAAGGACCTAGTTCAAATAGAAATATCTGCTCTGGTTTTGGCCCCCTCTGCATTGCTAAATACAACTCCTCATGCTCATTCCCAAAGCTACTTTTATTCGTTTGCTAATCTTTCTTAAAGGCTGGCAAGTACAGACACTGACTATCTAAATTTGTCAGAATCAAAGCTGGATGGGAAATAGTCCCACAGCATTGTATCAAACTGCACATGCATTTCTCCACTGCATTAGGATATACTCAAGATCCCAGCATGGGTATGCAAGAAAAATCAAACCTTAAAAAAGAGTTTGTCCTATACAAGGAATAGTGTGAGAGTTAATATACTCACTTGGAGCATGTAGGAGGCCCTTGTGTGCTGTTTAAGTCACAGCAGAGGCTTAAACCTCAGACCTTGATGTCTTAGTTGACTGTTCAAACTCTGCTTCTTGCAGCCCCTGAGTTTGAAGACGGTCATCTAGGTCATCAGAGACACATACTGGAGATGCAGACCTGAATCCTCACCCCAGTGAATATTTCCTAGTACAAACACAAGAGCTAGGGACGTTTGAAAGGATGTTTTATCAGAAAGCTTTGACTTCAGCAAACTGATGAAAAACCATATTGTTGAAAATTTCTTGCCTGGGTATACTTACCCATCTCCATCAACATGGGATTTTACAAATGTCCCCATACACAGTGACCCAACATATTTATTTCTAAACTGCCATTATTTTTGGCCTTCATAGCGCTGAGCATTAACACAGCTTTCTCATGTGTTGAGCTGAGGTTTGGGAGCAGTAGGAAGCCTAGCTAATAGGTGGCTATTTCCATTGTGGTGGGTTTGTTATTTGCAGTATTAGGAACTGATAAATCACTTCAGGTTAGAGTCAACTTAGCTACCTTTAATTATCTAGGAGAAGCGAGGCATCTAGTCTGAAGATTGGTGGTCTGAACTGCTGTCTCTTCACTGCCCACAGAGGTTGCCTAGTGGCTCAGCTAGGCTAGATTTCTGGATAGCTAAATTTAAGTTCAAGATAAGTTTTAACCTTTGAAACTGCACTATGTATTTTTAATGCACAGAAATTGAGAAAAAAAGAAGAGAAAATCACTCTGTACAATAACTACAATAATTAATCTTCCCCAATTGCTTCAGCAGTAAGGATTAGCATTCCCAGTTAGCCAGTGGAGAACAGAGTGACAGAATAAATAGTTTTTCAGTGCCTCACAGAGAAGGAGGACCAAGGTTGGATTCAGACCAAAGGCTATGGCAGCCATTAGTGAAAACAAACATGAATGGACAAAGAAAATGAAGGAAACCATGCTGCAGCATATGGGCTAATGATCTTACGGGCTAAGTACCTGGCCTGGAAAATCATCTAGAAAAGAACAGTGTTTTTGAAGGGAGAGAAGAAATGCTTTATATCTGTTGCGGCTTAACCTCAGTCGTCAACTGAGCACCACACAGCCACTCGCTCACTACTCCCCCTCCCCTGCCCCGGTGGGATGGGGGAGAGAATTGGGAGAGTAGAAGTGACAAAAACTCACTGTTTGGAGTTGAGATAAAAACAGTTTAATAATTGAAATAAAATAATAATAACAATAATAATAATGATGTAATAATAATAATACACAAAGCAAGTGATGCACAGTGCAATTGCTCACCACCCGCCGACCGATGCCCAGCCAGTCCCCGAGCAGCGGCCCCCCCGGCCAGCTTTCCCCCGGTTTATGTACTGAGCATGACGTCACATGGTATGGAATGTCCCTTGGGCCAGTTTGGCTGTGCCCCCTCCCAGCTTCTTGTGCACCTCCAGCCTTCTCAGTTGGTAGAGCATGGAAAACTAAAAAGTCCTTGGCTAGTGTAAACACTACCTAGCAACAACTAAAACATCAGTGTGTGATCAACTTTGTTCTCATCCTAAATCCAAAACACAGCACTGTACCAGCTACTAGGAAGGAAATTAACTCTATCCCCGCCGAAACCAGGACAATATCTTTTTGGAAGGGGAAAAGAAAAATGGTTGTTAAAATTTAATACAATTAATATAATGCTGATGTTTTCTCCCATTGTAATGGAAAAGCACTAACTTACAATTTAAGTGTCATATCCAGTATGTTAGAGGAAGGAAATATAAATACCCAAATTAAATTTAGGGAAAGGGCATATCTTCTGCTACCATTTTATGTATCATAAAGGCTGTGCGTCTGGTAGTACTTCCCTATTTGTTGTAATTGATACTTGTAAGCTTTAGTACTCTAGAATAAACATGTATTTCCTCATGTGATAAACATATGCTTCCTCAGTCGATCCTTTGTTTTTCTGAGTACATTTAAGAGACTCTGAAAACTATGAAGTCAGTACAAACACAATGTCAATGCAAGATATGCCATTAGAGCTAGATCTGATGAACTAAGGACAATTGCAAACTCTGTTATTAGCTTACCATTCATCACAAGTAGTTTTGGCAAATAAATGAAGTTTGAGGTATGGGTCTCATTGTCCCAGTCTGATCCATAGTGCTGTCCCAGTTTCAAAATTCAGACAGTCATCCAGATCTGAATCTGCCCAGAGCTCAGGGAGTTTCATCCCCAGAAATCATTCAGTCGTACTGTGAGATCCTGGAGGCTGGCCAGGAGATGATCCCCCAGCTGCTTATGCAGTCCATTAGCTTCCCCCAGCATCAGGTGTTGTCTCTCTGAGCTCAGCCCTCAGCTTGACTTTGCTGTGGAGGGACCCATGGGCTCACGATCTCTCTTGCTGTCTTGCCTTTTGGATCCTTCTTAACCCAGATTCCCAGGTCAGGAAATCTTCCTGTTAACAGTCTCCAGCAGGACAGAGGCTGCACACCGGTCTTGGGCTGGCCCAAACTTTTTGTTTCTCCTCCCTAAATGGCCTCTTGTTGTCAGACAGTTAAGTCAAACAGCCGATAAGGTGCAGGTAAGGTAGGAAGAGTTAATTCAACAGAACCGGCAAACTCCAAACCTCCCAGTGCTTGAAGAGGTAGGATGCCTGCATTAGTAACCAGCATTTGAGACTCAGAAATTTTAATAGCTTCAAAGCAAAGCCAAAAAGAACAGCATGCTCTGGAATAAAAATTGTCTTTTAAAATTCACAGCAATAAAAAGCTCAGAGGATGTGAATACCTAATAAATCACAATGTTCTCTCTCTCTCCTTTTCCCTTTTCTTCTTCTTTTTGTTTTTGTTCAAGGTTATGGTAATACCTATCCTGTGACACGGATTGGAAAATATCTCTGTATGTTGTATGCTTTATTTGGCATCCCTCTGATGTTCTTGGTCCTGACAGACATGGGAGACATCCTTGCAACTGTCTTATCCAAGTCTTACAGTGAATTCAGAAAACTACAGTCAAAAATTCTAGCCTCTAAACTCTGTTCTGGATCCATATGTAGCAAAGGGGATGAACTGAAATCCAGAGCACAGTCTAAAGTGGTCATCAATGAGCCCTTGACTATTATGGAAGTGCTGAAAAGTCAGCCAGGCGTTAAAAGGAAGCCAATCAAATATTGCAATGCCGAAATTTTTGAAATGTTAATTGCCAGAGAAAGTGAACACACAAAACCAGCAAGAAATAAAAACATTGCGAGATGGAGTTCATGTCCTGAACTAGCCAGGGGAAAGACAATGTCCAGAGTAATCGAGAATTTTGACAAAATAGGGAAACAGTTAGAAAAATTAGATGTGCCCATTGTATTAATGGTGCTAGTTATCTTCGTGTACATCTCTTGTGCAGCTGCTATTCTTCCAAACTGGGAAACCAGGTTGGATTTTCAGGAAGCCTTTTATTTCTGCTTTATCACCTTGACAACTATTGGATTTGGAGATACACAACTGGAACATCCCAAGTTTTTCTTGTTTTTTTCCCTCTATATTATTATTGGCATGGAAATTGTCTTCATTGCTTTTAAGCTGGGCCAAGACCGCTTAATTGGTTTGTATAAAAAGGTGATTTCATTTTGTGGGGAGAAAAAGATGCCATCAAAGAAGGTGTATCCAAAATAAGAGCAGTCATTTCTCCTTCACTTGTAAGCATTGGCCACTGCAATGAGATGAAACTGTTCCTGTGCATTTCTGCCTTGGGCTGGCAGGAGGCGTATTTTTTTCTGATTCCCTCTGAGAATCTACTGTAAAATGGCTGAATACCTCAGGAGAGGTACCTTGGTGAAGGCATCTCCAGGGAGTACTTTCCAACAGGGTCCCATCTCCTAAATAATAAAAGAAGATGACGCATGATGAAAAAGCAGAAGGCTCTCCCTGCCAGTGCTGCCTAGCGCCTTTTGCAAAGCTCTGACTTTCAGCAGCCTTTCTGTCCTCTCTCCCACAGCAAGCCAATTTAGGATTTTTTTTTTTCAGCACTTGTCCAAGCAAGGCCCAGATCACTGTCTCGTCCTGCCACCTTGTCTGCAGCCAGGGACAGCTTGGTTGTGGCTGTCGGTACTGAACTGTGACAGCATGCTACTGCAATATGATTCATCATCAGAGAGATGGGGAGAGAAAGTATGAACCCCACTGCTCTTCTGTCCTGACTGCATGTATTGCAAACATTGCACCTTTGTGCAGGCCGGAAGAATTTTAAAATGAAAGGAAGGACACCAAATTTTCACCTCTTTCTCTGTCCCCTGTCCAGAAATCGGTCAGGAAATTGTTCATCTGTTCAGGGCTGAAACCACTCCTTCTCCATCATGATTTATCGTACCTGTACTCAGCCCAGAGTTGGTATGTGTCTCATGGTGTCCAGCTGTAGAAGTGCTTATGCCAAGTTCTGCTCTTGAGATGGCCACCTGGGGGAAGGCACGCAGAAAACCTGAAGGTGACTACAGGCGTGGAACGAAGCTCCGTCTCTTCGCTGTTAAAGCAGCATGATGGTCTGGGGACACTGATCCCAGAAGTCCTCACTCCTAATCCAGGTTTTACTCTGCACAGACTGCTTAACTTCTGGGAGTTCCTTGACCCACTCAAAGAAAAGCCTGCCAGTTTCACTGGGATGTGGTGAGGATCCTGTGGTTATATACTTGTGGAGCACATTAATATGTGAATAATGCTGTTTCTTCAAGATTTTGCTTATATTATTCATAATCTGAATCAAGCTATCAATGATAGATAATTTTTTCTGTTAAAAAAACCCAACACACTCTGTAAAAGAAACCACTGACTTTAATTAACCGCCTCTTAACTTGTAAATTATATGCATGCCCACTGAATGTGAATGACATCTCTAGATATTAAAGCATGCTTGATTATGACAGAATATACATTATTCTCCATAGTAAATTTACCATTTAAGCTGAGATTTTTGGAATATTTCCATGGCATCTTATCTTTGTTACACTCCATGTACATCGTAATGTGTATTCAGTCCTTTTTAATAATTAGTTGCAATTAAGCACTGATGATATGCAAAATATATAATGAATGATGGTATATAGAAAAGTGCTTTATAAGAGTAACAATAAAGAATACAGCAGCTGGAAGGAACTCTGGTTAACTTTTTCACGTTTGCTGTGACTTTGGCTTCACATACAAAGTCCCTCCGTTCAGACTACTCTCATATTACTTTATTTTACGTCTTTGGATTAAAATCTGTGTAGAACTTTGGACCCGTGCCAAAGTTCTCAGAAATCAATGAAAAGACTCAGATGATTTAATGGGCTTTGGATCAGAGAACTGCACTTCCTGCTCCTCAGGGTTTTTCCTTGTGATATGCCTAACACTGCCAGCATTAGTAAGAACTGGTCTTTATACCATTTGACTAATTTCTCTCATATCAGTGAGATCTCCTTTATGCAGAGGGATTAATCCTGAATTCATCCCCTATAGATTTCTCATTGACGTGGTACCTTGATACCTCCACATTTACTTTACGGACTTAGGGAATTTTGGCTGGGCTTGCAGAAAGGATTCTGCACCAAATCATTCAAGTTATGGCCAAGGGATGGCAGTAAACAGCTTTCCTTCATATAGAACCCATCAGTTATGTGGGATAAAAATGCATTTTATAGAAGGAGAGAGAACAAATCACATCACCATGACCCTCTATAAAATGACAGTGCACCTGCCTCTTGAAAACAATGCACAGCTCTGGTCCTTCACCTCCTAAAGGATATGCAAAATTGGAAAAAGTTTATAGGCCAGGGAAAAGGATGAACAAAGATAGGGAACAAGTTCCATATGAGACATGTGGAGTAGCTCTCTAGTCTGGAAAGAGGTGAGAGGCTAAAGGAGAGATGTGTAACATTATGAGGGAACGGAGGAGGGAAATAGGGAATGATGGAATGATTGTTAAACGTCTTTCATTATGAGAGCTAGGGCTGCCAAATGAAACTAGCATGTGGCAGGTTTAAGAAAAGAAACAAAAAGAAGAGCAAATGGTACTTCACACGACATATAATTAAGTTGCAGATACTCCTTGGCATCGGAGGATGTGGTGATTAACAGTTCACATTAGATCAATGGGAGATGGGACAAAATCATGAAAGAAAAACTTGAAAAAACAATTAAATACAAAGATAGCATTTCTGGCTCAATAATCATTGAGTCCCAAATTGGCAGATGAGGAGGAAGCATCTCTACAGACTTTCCTGTCCTTGTGTTCTTCTTTGCAACCCGATCTCTCTCAGAGACAGAATACTGGTCTGCATGGTCTTGTTCTGACCTGATTTCAGTGCCTGTAATGCATCGAAACAGACTGTTATATGGCTAAAAAAATATTCAGTAAATCTGATTTCTGAAGAGATATTTAGTTTCACATTTGTGTCCAAGGTAGATAAACTAGCGCACTCTGATTCTGCAAAACACATCACAAAAAAGTGTGATTTAGGCAACACAACACAACCAGCCTGCAGCAAATATAACACGGTCATTTGTCTTGTGCTGTGGACCTAAAGGAGGGTGGAGAGCTGGACACACACCCAAATGTCAGGGATAAAAAGGTATTTATGTTTTCTCAGGTGCACTGAAACATTGCTCCCACACAAACAGGAATATCTGGCCCTAATTTTCTTACTATCAAAGTTGGAAGACAATTTCCCAGATGACAGAGAAGTACGCAGCAGCCTTGTGCTGACAGTGATAGCAGCGGTTCGGACTGTATAGCAGGATCTGAATGCAGCTCAGTAAATACAGCAGCAGGGTTAATGAAAATGAAACAAAGTAGTGAGTAGTGCTCATTTAGTGAGCCTCAGGCATAAATATTTATGAGTTGACTGCTCTTATCATGGTCTAAATCCTAGAAGAATTCACAGTCTCTGCCCCTAGAAGTTTTTATTCAACAAAATTGACATGGAAATCAGATTTGTTTCCATCAAAGCAGTATAAAATAGTGTGTTTCATAACTTTTTCCATCATGTGCTGCATGAGATGGTGGATTAGCAATGAAGGGCTTCATGGAAGAACTCTTCTATCAGGAAAGACGTGACTGATGGGGAAAGAGTTGCTTGATGTGTAACCCACAAAGGATATGAGTTATTACAGACCCAGCTGGAGAGCTTTACAGATCAAATGCACTTGGCACTGAAGGATGCTGGATCAATCACTCCTGATTGGGCCAAGATGGCAGCTGTCACGAGCACTTAGGAGAGGAGAGGAAGGTATTCCTGGTGTGGGAATTACAGAGGGAAGGATGGAGGAATGAATGGAAGGGGTGGAAAATATTCTTTGGACAGAAGGGTTAGAGGGGGAAAATGACAGCAACAGTAGAGGAAGGAGCCATTTTCTGTGTAGACATAAATATGGTGAAGAGATGGTTGAGAGGTACTGAAAATATGGTGAGGGTTGGTGCTTCTGGCCTGGGAAGGGTTTGTGCAGCCAGCCCATCGTCAGAAAGCCCTTTGGAGATCAGCACGGTGATCATGGTTGTTGGGCTTCAGCAGAGGTCTCACCATCAGCAGCCACAGGGAGGGCAGAAGAGTCTATGCAAGGAAGCCTCCTGCGAGATGAAACAGTGGCAGAAAGAAGATACAGGGACTGGACTGAAAAGCCATTAATGAAACCATCAGAAATAATCCTCTTATTCCCTGCTTTGTCATTTAAAGAACGTCAACCCATTCAGAAGCATCTTTTACATAAGCAATACGTCTGAGGACTCAGGAAATTCTTAATGGGATGTAGGACTTGTCATATGTGTGCCAGTAGTTCAGATGTAGTCCAGATTTTAGTGGGCTCAACGTTAATAACATCTGATAGCACTTTGATGGCCTTTATGCTTTTTCAACTCGTTCCAGGTGGAGATGCACCCACATCACAAAAACACTCTCATATAACGAATGCTAATAGCACACGTGGTGGCAGGCTCAGCAGAGGCAAAGGCTGAGACTCCAGCTGAGAGGAGTCCCTGAAGTCCGCTTTGCTTCCAGGTTCCCAGCATACCTTGTGATCCTAATTTCCAGACCACAGGGTGCATCAAATGTAGCATGTGTGGCTGTTGCATGCAATATGAGTGTTTTGTGAACCCAGAATGATGGGTGGTCTTATTTTCCCTGGCTTTCACAAACTGAACACATTATTATTATTATTATTATTATTATTATTATTATTATTATTATTATTATTATTATTATTATTAAAAAGCACCTTCACAGGCTGTACTCAGCTCTTCTACCAGGATATATTATATTCTAAGAGCAACTTGAAGTATTTAGTTAGGCTACCTTTCCCTTTCTTCCTTATCCATGGTCCACGTGTATGGTAGAAAAAATATTTCTCAAGCCATCCGAAACGATATCCTGCATTACACACAAAGCAAGGGAGATCAAGTTGCTCAGGATAAATTTCAATTATCTTTGTTAAAGTTCGTAGGCAAAGATGGTGACAGAAATACTAGGGATTTGCTCCATTACTCATAGCAAGTAATAGCTGCGTGAAGACAACAGATCTCTCATATATGAGGCCAATATTTTTAGGATAGCAGCCCGAGGTCTAAGTGCAAAGCTTCATGGACCATGAGGTCTGTGAATGCATTGCTTGTGCGTGCCAATAGCTGCCTGTCTGCACATGGTACTCATCAGAGAGTTTTAGGAAGTGCTTGGACAAATGTTAGTTGGTTTCTGTGTTCGTGGTTTTGCATGTGAATCTGAGCTTTTTTTTTTTTCGCTTTGAGTTAAAAATTCAGTCTCTCAGTAGATAAAATCTAGTTCTTTTGAGGTTAGTTCAGACTTTTTCAAGCTGATGAAGCTCTCAGTGTCTGGGCACAGTCAGAATCCTCCTGACACTAAACTTGTGCATAAAACTTTATGTCTGCATTTTCAGGATGTACCAAAGTCCAGAGGAAATGGAAGGAAACGGGCAAGAAGGGAAGGGAAAGCAAAGCAAGAAGAAAACAGTGGAGAGATTTGACAGAGAAAAATGAAGTGCTGTGTTAAGCATCTACTGATGAGAAATCAGGCTAACGATGTTGTCCAACAACATTGACTCATTACATTATCTGCTTCCACAAAGTCCTGTGTGAACAGCAAAACTGAGAGAGAAGACACTACAAAATCAGCATATAAAATTGCCAATGTACTTGATGCTCTGCTGGAAGAGAGTTATTTGATCTGCTGTGCGATGCAGACTGTCATCATGCTCTCTGATCAGTGCCCTGTAGGGGAACGCCACCCGTTTGCTGTCTTTTGTCACATGTCACAAAAAGATTTGAGAAGCAGCGCAGGAGTTGGAGCCTGGGGCTCTGACTGTGGGTATAAGACACTCACATTCTACAATTTCCCCACTTTACACTTTTCTTGTAGCAAGTAATAGAAGTTGCTGCTAAAGGAATCTGGGAGTTTGAGGAATTCAGTGTATGTATGAAGCCTTCTGCCCACCAGCTTGATATTACACTTGGTTTTAGGCTGTTTTTCAGCCACAACCATCCAAAGTCTCAGGAGAGCATTGATTGCCTAGATTTCACTGATGCTTAATGGATAGTTTTCCAAGTACACTTGCCAGCCAAAAGCACAGGGTTGCTGTGCTTCCTGGACAATAGAGCTGGCTGATGCCTGGATGAAAATGTCTGATGACACTTGAAGGAAGTTTGAAGAAAGTAGAAGTTTTGAATTTCTGTTGGGAGAATATCATAGCAGCATTTTCACAGAATGTTTTCAAAGCAAATCTTAATTTGTAGGAGGATTTTTGGACTGCAAAATGTTGATAGTCAAAAGAGGACTTTTGAAAAGGTTTTAGCAATTTTATTTTTGATATCTGCGTGAGATGAGCCATTTGTGTAAGAAGAAAAGGACCTGAAAGAATAAAGCTTTTTGTGATCCCCCCGTGCTGTCGCTATAGCTCCAGCTTCTCACACAAAGACGGTGATATGCCAGGTCACTCTGCTGATGAAAGAGGACTGGCTTTCTCCAGGGCTGTTCCCATGTTTTTCCATACATCCCAGGAGAAGAGCAAACTCTGGTATGATCTACTTCAGGCGAAGCAATACGTGGCATTCTCATTAAAAGATGTTTCTCAAACAGCTTAAATAGTCTTATGTTAAGACAGCTTTGTAGTTTCTGGGAATGGAAAAAAGAAGCAAATGAAGGCTCATGAACTTTCCCTGGAGTTGAAGAGCAGAACATGATTTGCTGTACTAAGAAGTTTGATTTACTGTCTGGGTCTGTAAATAAAAAGTGCGTGCTTGGGCTAACATTTGACAGCCAGCAGCACTTCTTTTCTATCTGCTCTGCAAGAAAAGTTACGCTGCCAAATGGTTTTTACAGCAATTTGCTATGCCGATGAAACAAATACATTTTGTGCTCAAAGAGATTAAGGACTGGCATGTATACATGTTTTTACTTTATAGAAAAGCCACTTCTAAATGCCACCTAAGAAGCAGAAGGCTGAATTCTGATCTTCTTGAAATCCATGGCAAAGTTCACAGTGCCTTTAGCAAAATCAGGTTTGGAAACAAGTGACAAGTAGAATATGTTTTGCCATTAATCCCTTTGATCCTGGTTTTAGAAGAGCCATTTCATGCCTAAACTGCCATCTCATGGAAAGGGTTTTTTCTGCACAAAACCCAGCTAAATTTCTGATGGTTGTTGCTTGTCTTTTCCTTTTCTCATGAAAGGGCTGGTTATTTTTCTTCACTGTCAGCAGTGACCTGCAATCAGGACATGATCGCAGACTCTGGAGACAGGGAAACTTCTCAATGAAATAAACCCAAGTTCTTCGTGGTCAAAAATAGACAAACATTAAGGTGTGTCTTATACATACATCAAGCACTCTTGTGGTTATTAATTATTTTTCCTGTGGCCATGTTTTGCCACTTTTTGGGGGCAGAGCTCCCCATCTCAGTTCCCATCAATGGCCCAACACGCCCTCGGATCCTCAGGAAGAACCCGATATGTGTGACGTGCTCCCTGGGACACCGGGACTCAACACGTGATGGGCCAGATGTTCACTTCTTCCTTGGAGAAGCATGGAGATTCCTTCTGTTGGCCTTGTTTTCCACTGAAAGAGAATAGGGAAATAGAAGCCCAGATATTAACAATGCTATAAACACAGCAACTAAGGAAGTCATTTAACTCAGTCTCCAGGCAATTTTAAAATAGATTTTAGGGATGATGTTCAAATAAACACTTTGACCAAGCCTTGAGCTCAATCCAAGACCAGTGTTTTTAAAATCAGGCGTTTTATTTTTTTCATTTATAAGCTTTTACTGATGAGAACAGGAAACCATGTTACAAAATGTTCCAGTATTTTTACTGTTTGGAAAATGGTGTCATAAAAAAACATTAGGGAGTCTGTTCCTGTAAAATTATCCAGCCTACCACTTCAGACAGAAGGATTTGAAGTGGTTGACTTCGGTAAAACTTCTTTGATCTAAAAATCTCACCTGTTTTTTAGTCTGAATAGCATCACTGAGGAGCTATACAGCCTTTCAGAGTAGCTAAGTTACAAATAAGGGGGACAAAAGATTTGGGCCCTGATTCTGATTTAACTTTCAACAGATTCAGTGGGAAGAAGCAATGTCAAAGTCAGAAAAATCATTAAATTATAAACCCAGCATGGGATTAGGGTCAGACTCCTTGTATTCTGTTAATAATTATTATTGCTGGTGTTTATTATTTTTATTATGGCAGTTCCTTGGAGCATCTTAGATAAGAACCTTAAGTAACCATCCTTTATCTAAGAGTTTCTAGCTGCATGCCTGCCGCAGCATGCATCTCTCTCTGTAACTAAAGCAGACCTTATCACTTCCTGCCTGTGCTGGCTAAGCAAGAAAGAAAAAATCTTTATGGTGAGTGTACAAATATGTGTCACCGAGTGATTGAGTAGATCTGTGAAGCAGCTGCGGTGTCTTTCAAAAAGGAAGAAACCTAGTGAAATAGGAGCCCTGAACGCAGAAGCCTCGTGCAACACAATGAAATTTCATGACAAGGAAAGCATGTGCAATACCCAGTTGTCCTGTTCCAGCTGTGTCACTTCATGCTACCAGCTGTGGTCCAGCTCATGGGCACTTGACGCAACCAATCAATCAGTCAATGCCTGACCGATGCATTAGTTTTGGGTGTTAGTATTTAAAAAGACCTATTGTGATCTCTGCATAAACCTCTTGGATGACTCCTCTGAATATTGGGAAAAGCATGAGTTTGTCAGTCTTCAACTGTTAATTTAGCATTCAGCAATCATCTGGATAGCTCTCGTTCAAGGTGCTTACAGCTGCCTGGAAAGCTGGAAGAGTGGGGTAATCCAACAGAGCACAAATTTGACAAGCATGGAGCAAGTAAAACACTTTTCCCCTCTCCAGAGTGGGGAAAGAGAAATGTGATAAACTTGCAAAACTGCAAATCATCGAGCACATTTTATGAAACTGGACTAGAAGACATGTATGTAAGAGAAGTGCTTATATAGAAGTGTTTATGGTCATATTATTCTATAGTCAAGATTATGTGATTTATAGTAAGAGAATCTGTATTCATGAGTCCATGTGCATCGCTTGTTCACAGATGAGCATTGCCTTTGAACCAAGCTGGAACAGGTGCAGAAAAGAGATCAGTCAGGAGAGCAGCTACACTTGAATGCTTGTTATTAGGTGAGAAGAGACTGAGAGAGACTGATAGATCCTCAGGGGACAAGATATGTTTCAATTCAGAGCCTGCCTGGCTCGCTTTCTGATACATATGTCAAAATTGGGCAGGAATATGCTAAACTGGGAGAGACCTTCAAAGCAAGTCCCAGAGCCTTTTAAACCAAATTAGGCTCATAGAATCATAGAATCATAGAATCATTGAGGTTGGAAAAGACCTCTAAGATCATCGAGTCCAACCTTACTACTTACTACTTACTACAACCTTACTAATAGGCTCCTTACTACCTCCTACTTGTGCAAGGTAAAGAGAAGCCAAAATGCCAACAGAGGAGCAAAGCAGAGAAGCTGGTCACAGCATCCATCTGTCTGGGTCCTGAGAGCACTAACAGACCATGATGTCCCTGCCCAGCCCCCCCAGGGCTCCCCCCACCCTGCCCAGGACCAGCCCAGGGCCATCAGTCCCTGCCCCAGTGATGGCATAGGATGCCGGTCTCCAGCTCCCCACAGCCCTGCCCTGCCTGACCATGGACCCGGTGAGCTGGGCTGACCCACAGGCTGACGTCCCAGCTTGGCCTCTAGTGCTCATGATCTCAGCAATTTCTGTATCTACATATTAAGCATAAGTAGAGTACTCTTGCAGAGTTTTGGTCACTACAATATTGGGGGTGTCTTCTAATTATTTATCAGCACACTGTCCTCATGGGTGCAGAAACTCCGGTCTCTGTTCCACGGAGAGGAAACAGAGGAGTGGAAAGATGAAATGATCTTGCTTAGGGTTTGAACCTAAATGTGGTGGGTGTTCATACAGGCTTTTTCATTGTGATGTCCTCCTTCTGAGAGGAGGAGCATACGTGTGTAAAAACCTCACATGAGTATCTGCTTCTGGAGCTGGCGTCTTTGATTACAGGAGGATGCTACCTGCCTTGCAGGTGAATTGCTTCCACGCTTTGCCACCACGCTCATCTTCATGTACTCTGTGACTCCCCCTGCTTCTGGACATGCAGAGTTTAACTGCTCTTCCCATGGCAATAAAAGCTGAGGTGTCATCATGTACTATTGATCTATCAAAACATTTTAGCAATGTCAGTTTCATTATTCTTTCAGCTGAGAGTTCGCTAGCGCGCATACAATCCATTGCCTTTGCTAGGCGTAGGGCAATCTTCAGAAGGACAGTCAAAACAAATAGGTTATGGCAACTAGTAAGTACTTAAATTCCTAGAAAGGCTTTCTAAGTCATTGTGTACTTATGCTCTGACATGACTCAAAGGCTGCTCTGAGTGAAAGACATCATTTACAAAGAATTTAGTCCAGGTGGCTTAGCAGGTCATGTGCTTACCTTGTAAAATAACTGGAGTCATAAATATTAATAAGTATCCTGAGTCCTTACCTAACAACACTGTGCTAGGAATGATTTTTCTGACTTCAGCTTTTCTTTTTGTCCTGGAGCCAGAAGCCTTTGGTGGAGGCAATCAGCTAGGTAGGGCAGGTAGGCTCTTTGGGGTACCAGGGACCCCGACACACTGACAGCATGCTTGTGTTTACTGGCAGCACTTCCAGTTTGATGGCTGGTTCTTTGAAACTCATCTACATGTGGTCATCATCAAGATGCAAATCTCAGCTATTACATCTGCCCCCCCCCCTCAAAGTTTTACATTTCTAATTGTCCTGAGGAACATAAATTGTTTCCTAATGGGTGAAGCTCTACTTTCTATATATATGATACTGTCTTTGATGAATGAATCATTTGTATTTGAGGAAGTTTATAGGCGTCCATTAAATATAGCCTGGAACTTCCTGGATGCTTTATGTACTTTGACATGATTCAGATGGATCTCCATGGTGAGAGGGTAAGGCGCTGCTTGCTTAGCTCAGGTAAACTCCCAAACTCGGAGTTACTGACATCAATTGCAAAACTCATTTTCTTCAAAGGAAAAACAAAGACCTTGAATGTGACCCTATCCCTGAATAATGCAGCTCCTGCCATTTTAGCTGTACTGCTAAAGTCCTGGGAGATGCCTTAGTGCATTTCAAAGATGATACCCTCATTCAAGCCAGGGGAAGTATTGACTCAGTATGGCCTGTGGAGTCAAGGCCTTTAATTGCCCTCTTTCTGTAATTGTGTGTGCAGAAGATTCCTGGTGATTCCCAGCTGTAGGCACTCCCCGCATCTGCCTCAGTGTCCATTGCAACATTAATATTGGAAGTCATTCACTGGAAAATAATATGCAACAATAATACTCTATATTTCATACACAGTATAGAAGTAATGCTCTATATTTCACGAGTATATTTCTAAACCTCCCTCAAAGCTAAGCAGTTGTAATTATTTTAAGAAGTGGGGTGAGGAGTGAAGAGGCATGCCTGAGGTCACCCACTGGCAGGACTTCTGTAAGCTGCCCGCTCTGGGCTCCCAGTCACTGACCAGAGATACTTCATCTTATGAAATTTATGTTTTAGTCCCCCTTAGTGCTGGACTCAGGGGCTCTTAGTTAACCTTTCTGCTCCCTACCCTAGGCAAGGTTGGAGGAAAGAAACAGGGGGAATGAGAGATCATCTCTCATTGAGTTGACTTAAGAGTAATCTGGAAACACACAGGATGCTGTGAATTAGGCTGCTCTCCTGAGATGGGGGCACTGTTCCAAGCCTTTGTCCCCGTCTTCAAAAGAGGGGAACCAAGCACACTCATGCCTGAGTCTGGGTGTCACAGAGCTGCCCACCATGAGCAGAATAGCTCTGCTTGAATGCAGGCAGCTTGCTCTCTGCCTTGTCTTTGTCTGGGCAACAGGTATGAATCCAAGGGAAGGTGAGAAGAGAAACAGGGCAGAATTATCCATACTAAAATTTGCTCTTCCACTTTGGGTCAGAGACCAAATTGTCTCCTGCTGCCGAAGACTGATTTTAATATTTCGGCTTTGGCTATCTGCACCTCTCAGGGCCTGTGCCCCTATCAAATCTACAACTTCACTGCTTCTCTTTGGTAGCACCGGCATGAGCAAGGTGTGAAGCAAGCACTGACATCAGTAAATACAGAAATTTTCACACCGTGACAGCACATTTGGGATGGGCAAATGCCCCAGATTTGTGCTAGGTATTTGCTTTTTATGTGGTGTTACAAGGCAAGCTGTACTGACACAAGGTAGCACTGACTAATGTAACGCTCCCAGCAGCAGATTTTGAAGGAGCAGAGCTGGGAATTTCTAAAATGCCCTCAGTTCATGGGAAAGAGCTTAGCCAGCCAGAACATCTCTCCTAATGGTCAGATTTTCAGACAAATTCATGGTGGGGGTTAAACACCAAAGGGATGCATTGGGTGCTTCTTCCTACCACACAAAAACTCATCTCTTTGGCATAGGGCTGGTCCAGACTGCACCAGTGGTCCTACTGGTGCCAGGACCTGCTGAATATCGCTGTATTGCTATGCTTTGCCACATGCCTCTGCTAGGTCATACTCTCCCTATCTGAATACAGTTGAAGATTTAGACCTCAGCCTATGAAGCTTGCAGAAATAAGAGTGAAAGGCTCAGAGGTATTTGTTTCTGGGAATACTTAGGAAAAAACCTAAGGTATTCGATCCCAACACAAGCCATCCTGGTTTTGGATTATGTTTTTCAGTATTATGGTTGCCACTGAAAAAGAGTAGAAATGTAATTATGGAAAATGATCTTTTTCTTTCTTCCTAGAAATATCCCTTTCTTTTCATTCTTCACTCAGTAAGACTGATGGGATACTCTCTCTGTAGCATCCCTTTCGCAGCTCTACTTCTCTCTGGAGGAAAGTAAAGCTGTTCTTAAGCAACTGCAAAACAAAAGATGTGTGATAACGATTACGGCCTGACCTCCATAATCTCAGCTCTCAGAAGTGAGGTTGGACTGATGCCTTTTTTGGTATTATTGTGGGAGAACCTTCCTTCTCATTTTGTTTCTTATGGATTCTGCTTTTTGTGCTTTTAATGGTGATAATATGAAATAAAAATTGGGAAAAAAAAGAATTTATGATTTAAAAATTCTCATTATATTAGTGTAGGTCAGTTTGCTTTCTGTATTTCCTATGTTCACTTAGAGTTACCTGTAGTTGCAAACGCCTTGTCTCTATTTTTATTATTCAGGCTTTTGGTCATTTGGGTTGTGAATAGAAAAATCCCTTCAGTTCCGTTACCTTAAGCCACTAGATGGTGCAACTAGACCTCGTTCCTTCGGGAGGCCAACTACCACCAGATGGCACAGCTGAGAGTTCAAGAGCTGCAGGGAGATGGCTCGAGTCAAGCTTTCCGTTTAATCTAATACTGACAGCCATTTGACACGCCTCGGGATCTGGTCCTGCATGCTAGTGATCATCTGCTTTGGTAACCAGAGAATGACTTAGAAAATTTTATGCAACGTTAGGAACAAGTTTCTTTGCGTAGGAACAGTGGCATTTGTAAGTGGGGACTTCAGAAGGAGAAGCAGATGAATAAAGTTTAGGAAGGAAAGAATAACAAAATACTTAAACTTTACATAGAAAAGTCCATCTGTTATTAGTTTTAAAGCAAGAAGGGACCACAAAGATCATTTAGTGTGATGTAGGCATCACACTACATTTACCTACATAGAGAGAGCACAGATTTTAGGATGCTCCTCAATCAATTCTTATTTTAAACTTTCTTTTACACAAAAATACATAGGATGTATTGAAACATCTCAAATTTCTTAACCATGGCCATATGAATGGGTAAATTGAGGCACAGAAGTCTTAAAGCCACACAGCAGCTCAGGGCCAAAGCCAGAAACAGCAGCTGGGTCTGCTGACTCTGCAGTGGTGCTGTTCCCCCTGCCTCTCTCCAGTTCCTCTTCTGTTCCTCAGGAGGTGAAAAAGAGTTTCCTCCAGTGGAACCTGGAGATTACTGCCCAAAGCAGGGACAGATGCAGTGATGAAGTGCCAGTTCCTAAGCCAGACCCACCCAAACCCATATGGGAAGCAGCCAATGAAAACTGAGGTCTTTGCAACCCTTGTTCATGTACGAGGAAGGCCAAGAGGGGTACAACCACTGCCCACATAGCTGTGCGTGTCACTAGGGAGAACCACTGGCTGATGGCAAGAGAATATGATCTAGAACTGGGCACTTTCTGCTCTGTTTTTTATTTTGCATCACTTTGGCTGAATGACCTAAAGCAAATTACAACCTTCCTTGGCTTCATTTGCCCTCATCCATTGAAGTGTGGTAACAATACCTTTGAGGACTGTGGCAAAGCCTAATATGCTGTTTGTTCAGCATAGGATAAAAGATATAATTAATACCAGAGGAGGGATTAGATTCTAATTCTTTGTTCTCATAATTGATCTCTACAGGCCTTTCTGGCATTAAAAAATGAACATACAAAACATCTCGGACAGAAAGACTTATTTTGAAGTTTTTCTGTCTTAAAGTGCCAAAAATGACTGGATTAAAAAAAAAAAAAGGTATAAAAAAGGCAAAACAAGCCACCACCCATCACACCAAAATTAAAATAATGGTCAAAGCAAACCCTAACACAGTCAGAACAATGTTGACCTCAGGGTATGTTGGAAGACAGTGGAGCTCTTGGAAGTCATGTCACCAAGCATACCCCATGTACAACTGGTGGTGGAAGATGGGTAATCATTTTGGGAGTTCAATGGAAAGGTGTCTGTTATCATTTCAGGATTAGGAACAGAGCAAGAAAGAAGAAATAAACCCTTCGGTACTTGCTTTTCTTTGAGCAATATCTTTCTTAAAGAAAAGAAGCTGCAGGAGCTCACCCTTTCTGCTTTCTGGAAATAGTTGAGGAACAAAAGTAATGTGAGGTGGGTAGGAATATGGTTACTCCAGGAGTTTTGTTTGGCCAGGAGTGCACTTGGAACTGAATCTCTTGCTTGTCCCCACTTGCTGCACTTGGATTTGCACCCCAGAGTGGGCACGTGTATCCCTGGTAAACTGTAGGGTGCTCACCAGAAACGTGCCTGAAGCACTTCCATTGCTGATGGCTGCTGGATCGACAGGAGCAAACCAGACCTAATCCAAAGTAAAACCTCTGAAACACAGACACTGTGGACAGGAGTCCCCACTGCCAGCTGTGCCACCCTGCAGGCCTGCTCCTACTGCACTGCTTTACTTGCTAAGATAGACATGCAGTAACTGACGCTGGATCCTGTTGGAGGCCAGGTCCAGGAAACTGTCCTCTGAAGGTGATTACAAATGGTGATATTCATCCTACCTAACTGGAGTGACTGGAGAGAGACAAAGGCATGCAGTCTGAGCTGTGTCAAGACCTCCTCTGTGGTCAGAGGGGAGAAACAGGCATTTCCAACCCACCTCTCAGCACTGATGAGGGAGGGAGCCCAGACGTCTTTCCTCTTAATGGATTAAACCACACGAGACATTTCTGTGCACACATTCTAGCAACCAGTTATGCTAAGACCGTGATTTGATGTAAAGTGGTGAGCATTGGTACCATGGCACTTAAGGTCTTGCCCCACCTTGCCTTTTCCTCCCTTTCCCTTCCATCCCATGGCCCTTCCAGCCCATCTGTGCCCAACGCTACCCAACACCGCTGGTCGTGGCACTTCTGCTTGTGCAGCCGAGCTGGGAGCCAGATTAGGGAACGGATCCAGTTGAACGATACCCCGAACGCACACATTTTCTTTTCAGGCAGATCAGTTCCCCCATCTGTTTCATACCATGCCCACAAAAACAGCTTGGGGGGAGGATGTTCTCACAATGACCCCTTAAGCTGGTGTCACCACTGAGCGCTTCTAAATGTCACATAACAGCCTGGGGGTGAAATCTATGTCTCCACTCCACTGAAATAGCATCCCTGAGATAGCCCCCTCAATGCACACAAGGCCTTTTTTCTGCTTTGGAGTCCTGGCCTTTGTTGGAAGCCTCCAAACATCATTTTTGCTTTACGGGTTATCTCTGAAGCAAACTCAGCCATTTCCATCCCACTGCAGGCAGTGATTTTCCTATTCTGTAGCTGGTCAATATTTGAATTGGCAAGAAGGTGGGTGTTTCAAAGGACAGATAATCTTCTGTTTGTTCTTTTCCAACGTGGCTCATACTCGGCCCAGACTTCTGCTTAAATGTCGACAGTTTCTCTTATTATTACTATTTTGAGTGGAATTTAAGTTGCAATGGTAGAGGCCATGGGGCCTGAATCATTCTAGCTTATAGTCTTGATAGCATGGATGATTATAACTGCATGAGGCAGATCTGATGTAAATACATAAAATGTCAGCTCCTGCACCGCAGCCCCATCCCAGAGTAACACCGACCTTACCACCCCTTTAAATGCTGCTCCGGCTGCTGAACTTTCCCTGCCCTGAATGCGGGAGGAATACAACGCATGGGGAAATATAATGGCTGCCAGCAATGGCAATAAATACATTGTGGATGAATCCGTTGAAATTGGGAAGGAAAAGGAGATGTTAACCAGCGGCGACGTGCTCCTAAGTGTCATTCCCTGGCCATGGAGTACAGTGTGCAACCTTGGGGTACCTTTCTGCGAGGAGGGGGGGAAACGGGCGCAGATCCCTGCTGACGGCCCCGTGCTGCCTCTTTCATCTTCCCTGCAGCCTGCTGGCACTGCACGTTTGCAGGGGTTTCTCTGTATTTGCTTTTGAAGCGGGGGACAGGGTAGGTGCTGAGTGTGCAGAGCAAACACAGCAGCCACCGTGCCCTCGCCCTGCGCCCGTCCTCCCTGCCTGCCTTCTCCCCTCTCCCCCCCTGCCTCCCCCCAAGCAAATCTCGCATTGGTTCAGACAGAAATCCGGGCAGAAATTAATGTTGCTTAGAGCAGCATGAACTTGGCAACGAAGGCTTCAGAGAGAGAAAGAGAGCAATGGAGACCAGGGCAGCGTGAGCGCTGTGCCAATTGTGCTGCTGTGTAGATCCAGGCCTGCACAGGGGTGCACGGAAGGGCAAAAACTGACCCAAATTCACCTCCCTGACAGATTTATCACTCTGGGCTTTGCCACCATTCTCATTTACGTTTGCACAAGCCATATCTGTGACTCCGTGACTTGGAGCTGCAACAGGCCATATTTTCCCAAGCGGTGGTTATTGTCAGATAAGAGTAAGAGAAAACAGAAGTGCAGTTCATACACAGAGGGAGATGGTGAGTGTACGTGTACAGAAAATAACTCCAAGTATTAATTTTTCTATCTGCCCAATGAATGTTGCTTCTTTTATTAGAAAGGAATGACTGGAAATCACTAACAAAATGCTCAAGAATTATACCAAGCAAGCAAATGATTTTGGAGAGTATTCATTAACATTTGTCAATTAATTTGTTTTGGACAAACACAAATTTTTAAAAGAGCAAGATCTGTTCCCTAAAGGTACCATTTGAACACCTGTCATCGAAGCATTGTGCTTTAAATAGTATCATATATCCATAGACAATTCCTGGCAAGGCTTACGTGACCCAGAAAGGAAATGTTTAACATTTAAAAGATGTCTTTGTTTCTGTTTATTGATCTATCATCTCCTCTATACACTTCAGAACCAGTTCCCTTTGTGGTTCTACAAGTTCTTTGTGGCTCTCTATACAGAACTGACAAATAGAAACAGAAGCATGTTATCTGTGTAATCAAATAGAACTAAATCACATAGAAAAGGGTTTCTAATATTATCAGCCATTTACACTGAATGACTTGTTGTCTCATAAAGAAATTCAAATTAATTACAATATTTGATAAATACCAAGAAGGTGTGCTCTGCTTGTGCAATATCCACAAGGAGAAGTTCCAACTACAGAATATTGCTTCTGCTTTTGTAAACATTTTAAACACAGCACTGCTAAATGGCTAATAGCAGTGCTGTTTGGACTTAGGTAGTCATGTTCAGTCTGCAATGGAGCAAATTGCTCAGCTTGGTGCTGTCTAATAGAGAAGTGTTGCTAATAGTAATGATAAATCCCTATTGATGTATTAGTATCTGTATGGAGGTGGCTTGCAGTTCCAGTCCAGGACTAGAAGCCCTTTATGCTATGCACTGCATAACTAAATAATGTAAAGGTAATGCCTGCCCCGAGTAGCATATAATCTACATCAAGCAGAAGAGAGGCAGAGAGAGCTGCATTAAGGTGCACAGGGGGAAAAATGGCATCGTCTAACAATCAAGCAGGCAGCAGTCTATCTACTTGCCAAGATTTTTGTACTCATCATGGGCTGAAGGAGGACAACACCATTTCTTTAATTCTTTGGAGAATGCCTTTGGCGTCAAGAACAACAGGAGAGAAAGCACAAGGTATTTCTTAAAAACATAACAAAGTCTGAGCATCAGCAGCAGAGTGGAAGCATCCTGGTAGCATAGAAGCGCCTAAGGACACACCTTCAGCCAGGCTCTATGTTTATTTGTAGCAGCGTGGTTTACTTTGGTATTCATGGACACGGCCACTGCACTTTCCAGCAGGTGCAGTAAATGCAGTTGGTTGCTATGAATATCGATCCTGCCTTTAGAGTCTAACTTTGAAGTTGCTTTGGGTTATCTGAAAAACAAAGATGTAGCATGATGCTTTGCCTTAACTATGATTGCAAATTATTTCTTTTATCTTTGATTTTTCCCTTTATTACTTTGCTTTCTCACTTTTATCTATTCTTGTGAAGAGAGAGTCTATGCAAATATTGTGATTTGAAAATATACGCGATGGAGGCAGCCTATTGAAAGCTCCTTTCATGTAGATGCAGGCTCTAGCAGAGCTAAATTAGAGGTCATTTTTTGCAAAAAGTGGAAGTTGGAGTACCTGATTATTTTTGACAAAGAGAAAGCACAGGGGAAGCAAAACATATAGTCTTTCACGATAGGCGAAACTAGAGAGATGTTCAAGCTACGTTTGGACTCAGAGTGAGGCTGGGAACAGTCTAGAAGTCAGAAGATGTTCAGCTCGTAACATAAACAAGGGCTATTTACAAATACCTAGATGTGAGTTTCGAATTTTCAGAACTCCTGAAGTTTACAGGAGCTCGATTCGCAGAACCTTGGCTTGGGTCTTCTTTCTCTGAAAGTACGTGGGGTCTGCTACAGTATACTTATATGACAATCTAAGAAGATACAGAAAGAAAATAAAGTTTCTAGAATAACAGAGGTGTACTTGTCAGGTTAATGGAAGAGAAGATGCAGTACTCCATGAGATAACTTTGCATCTGAAAACGGCATTGAACTACCAGGCCTGCATTTGAATGACTGCAATCCAAACAAAATATTATTTTTTTATCTGACAGTGTGTTGTTTAATATTTAACACAAAATATAGCAGAAGGATGTGAGGGCTTTTGCAGTTACAAAGAGGGAAGGAAATTTCAGTGTTCACCCCGGGCCTGATCTATGGTTCTCTAGAAAAAGAGGAAAGCCTCTTCAGAGATGATGCTACTTCAGGTTTTGTCTGCTGTAGATCTGTAGTAGATGATCAGTGGTGTCCAGTAGATAGAAAAGTGGATAGGGGAAGTTTGGAGATCTAAACAAAGATGTGGGCAAAATGTAGGCTACAGCTTAAAAATCAGTATTTAATGTTGGAAATTTATCAGTTACAGATATGCAATGTTGAAAAACTATGTTCTGTTAATATTTTGGTGCTTCATATTTTTTATCAGAAGCTTTTTCTTATGGTGATTGTTCACAATGTACGATTTCAAACATCCTTCATTTCCCAAAAAAGGATTTTTAATGAGACTACCAGGAAAAGTTATTGCAAAAAACATTACTACACAGAAGCCAATTAGCACCTTCATCAGTTCTTCACCTTCCTTACCGTAGGCGATCTAGATAGTTAATTATAATTATAATTACATTTACAGATGTAATTTGCAGCTTTCAGTGGATATATCTAACCTGGATTCCTCAGATTGAAAAAGGTACAGAAAGAGAAGGAAAAAATGAACGAAGATATGCACTGCTGCTAAAATCCAGAACCTTTTTTCCCCACGTCAGGGACTTAAATAATGAATTAGACCAGACTGACAGAAAAGATACTCATCTTTAGTACAAGTCAGTGTGCTGTTCTGTCCATTTCCATTTAAATCCAGAGTATGCCCTCAAAATGGACAAAATGGGCTTTATGTTTTAAATCTGTGTATAAATCTTGTGTGAAGCACCTGTAGTGCCTGGATTTCATCCCACTAACTGTAGCCATTTCTGAAAATGCAAAGCCTGCTTTCTTTATGTAACAATTTCTTTTGATAAAAAACAAACAAATGCAGCCTGTAAACCTGCAAGTGCTTATCCATAAAGCTATTCTTGTCCATAACTTCACATATATGATGGGACCCCCTAGAAGCTAAAAATCAAGCAAGTGTGTGCAAATATTTGCTGGTGTAGTCATAAAGCTCAGTAAAGGACCTGAAAGCTGAAGGGAAGGGGTTATGAAAATGGCTCTCCCTTAATTTAACTGAATGAAGCAAACAAAAGTTTGCAAAATGAAAATGAGGAAATCAGATAATGAATAACTATAAAGGCTCATTAGAACTTAGACGTGCTCCCCTCAAATGTAATTATGCTTAATATGATTTCATCAAATGTCACTGAAGAGCTGGAAACTCATAATGATGAGAGACTTTTCGCTCCTTCTGCCCTTCAGTGAGAAGGTCTCATCAGGCTTTATAAATATTGACAATGACTGACTCTTCCTGCAGGGAAAATCTGGTGACTGGAAAATGTGGATGCTTAATCTAATACACAGCCCGGCCAGCGTCACACGCCGGGTGTGAGATCGAGCCTCTTGGCCCCACGCCACACCGCTCAGCCGTGGTGCCTGCGTCCCACGCATCTGCAGAAAGCTGCTGCCGCCTGGCTCGTGCTCCAGCACCCTTATGTCAGCCATAGATGGTTTGCAGGTTGACCTGCCGTACCTGGCACATGAGATCCTGGAGCAGAAGAGGGACAGCGATGCTGCCCTGTGCCTCTAGTAATGTGCTGCTGGCAGGCACTTAAGCAGGTGGGACCCCCAATGGTGCTCAGAGGCGGGAAGGTATGTCATCTGCACTCACATCTCATGTATCACGATGCTAAACATTTGTCAGATCTGAATATCTAACTGTGGAACTTCCCTCCCCTAAAGCATTTTAACTTTTCAGTGATTAACTAACCTGCATTGGATCAAAACTTCAATTGTGGTGAGCTGCCATGGAAAGCAGAGGAAATAGAGTGATTTATGACCATGGAAGAGCTGGTCCCAAATATTTCATATGTGATTGGCTTTGTTCACCCAGAAAAACTGAAGGGCACATTATATAAAGTTATATAAAGCCAGGATTGTATGACAAAGATATTCCATGTCACAGAATCCTGATTTCACATAACTTCTCTCTTCCCTTTTCAGAAAGGTAGAAATGCTATATAGTAAAAGTTTAATACCCTTGATGTCATGCACAGAGGAATCCCTTCCCTCCCTTTGTAGAAACTCTCTCCTACTCACAGGCTCGTCCCTGGATAAAGATGGATGTACTGCAGGTTTTTAAATGCAGCATTCAGCAAATCACATTTTTCCATTTCATGGCTTCTATGGTCTTATCCATCATGTTGCATTCTGCTATATTAAAGAAAAAAACCTCCGGTTGCCAAACTAAGCCTTTTTAAGGCTTTCAGGGAAAGTTCTGGGCTCAGCTCAGTTTTTACAGTTCATGGCTTCTCAGCTCGAACAAATGCATCTTTTGACTCAGCAGTAGCTTCATTATTTATAGTTAAATTTTCAACATAAAAGGGCTGAATCGCTCCCTTCCCTGACTCTGTGAAGAAGCTTGGTACCGCTCGTTGGCTCCCAATGACCGAGTGGAGTCTCATCTGAGAGACGCTGCAAACTCCCTTCTCCACGAGGGCCCTTGCTCAACTCTTTTCCCACCTGCATTAAGGCTGATAGCGTTTTGCTCGCTGATACCCCCTGCTTCGCACCTATGCACCCCCCTTTCCTACATGCCAGACACAACTAGTCAAGATTTCTTGCCATTATATCCATTAATTACTGCTTTGTTAACCATCTGACACCATGCCAACTTCACTCCTCTGTTACGTTAGTATCAGTATTTGAATACAATGGCAAAAAGAATGGCATATAAGAAAGTACAAGTGTAAGAAAGCATTTTAATCAACTGCTTTCCCCTGGAAGATCCATGGAAATCCTTTAGCCCATGTACCATTGAGAGCTCATCTTAGGGCTCCTGTGGCCCTGAGAAGCTATCACTGACAGCAGATCTAACACCCTGGGAAATATTTGGTCCTTAAATGAGGAATCTCACATGAAAATGTGCAGCAAGCTTTCCAACGGCCAGAACTTTCTTCGCTGCTTGGAGCCTTCTGGCTCAAATTTGCTTCCTCTTTCACTGAATGCATTTAACGTAGCTTCTGCTCAGTCAGTATCAGAGTTCATTAATACTTTTGCTCTTTGTGTCCCCATGGAGAATATCAATAAAGACATCAGGGAAAGCTCGGTCAAATATGCTGCAACATAAATGTGCAGTTGCAATGCATAAATTATACGAGGTTTCACATCTCTTTGTTAAGTAGGGTTGAAAATAATACTACAGAGCACACTTTGTATGTATAATGTATCCACACATACATATACATATGTTTATATATAAATGTGACATTATATGTCCATGCTCATGGACCCCTGCACGTACTATGCAAAATTACCTATCACATTAAGACTGCACAAGGCTTACAAAAGCTCCAAACTCCGACAGAAAACAGGAAGTAGCACAGCCAATTTTGATGGCTTCCAACATGAAATGGTAACCTTTGTTTTTCAGTTATGTCAGCACAGGCCAGGCATCATGCGTATGGGCGAACCCTGCTATAGCTCATGGAAATATATCCCTTAGCAGCACCAATTTATTCCCTCTTCATTTTTCAGTTCTATAAAGCAAAATAAAATAAGAAGCAAAGCAGGCTTTATGCTAAGGGAAATGCAATTCTGAATTTGAATGCATGGAATCAGTTTTGGGCACTGATCAGGAAAGAATCATTTGCTCAGTGTTTTGGGGGTCATTAGTCTGTAAGATAGCGCAGTGCAATCCAGCACAGTCTAAGTTTGACAGTGATGGTTCTCATAGAGCATGGAGCTAATTAGCCCCTCTGAAATTCCTGCTCGATTCCCTGTGGATTTCTTTCCGAAAAACCTCAGAAAGTCAATATAAAAATTCCTTTTAATGCTTTACGTCTCCAGTTCACTCTCTATTTTTCAGTGTAGGACCCAGAAGAGTATCACAGTCTTGAAGATTATTCACAGCTCGTTACACTTGTAAACACGCACGCTATTCTGATCTTCCATATTGCTGCCATTAATAAGAAAAAAAGTAAAGGATTTGTCCTGCTTTGATTTCCTATTGCTAAAGTCAATGCTGAAGAAAAGAGGATGTGTAAGAACTCCAGCATTTGTACCTTCAGGTCCAGGCTGTAAACACTACCAAGCACATGAACATTAGCAATGAAAACACCGTGGATTTCAGTGGATCTTCAGGGAAACCAACAGCTCTACTTACAAAACAGCTAATGGTTGTACACCAGAGTCCTATTTTCTGCTGTTTCCTTTACTTATCGCTTCTTCCTTTCCCCCGTTCACCTCCTATCCTGCCCTGCTTGCAATGTCCATCGTTTACTTCTGCTACCTCAGAAGCTTTCTGTGAACAACCATTATGAAGATACCCTCTGCCAACTGCAGCCCAAACGCGCTGTCTCAGGATTAAATCTTACACCTATGTTACAAACTCAGACTCTCACAATTATTTTCTTAGCAGACTGACAACATGTTTTCTCTTCAGCTGAGCAGTACCATCAAGCAGCTGCAAAAAATTACAGGCTGTGAAATCTCTCTGTATTGTTCCCTCTGCTAGTGGTAAGGATCTGCTGGAGTTGAGCTCCCTTCCAAATGTGTAAACTGTGCTCCCCAGGAATACTCTAGCTAACCCTGCTCTAACCAGCCACTGTTGGATTATTTCTAGGCATTAAAAAGATTTTCTTCAAACAAACACATTTAGGATTTTCTAATAGCAATTTAAACCTAATCTGAGAATGTCTGGAAGTGGAAAATGACTTCTACATGCTGAGGATAGTGTTCCATTACCAGTAATTTATTGTCTTTAAGAGCATCACTGGAACATTTATTGACACAACAAAACACAGACATTTCTGGTTTATTGTAAAATCTCATTGCGCTCAGCCATTTGTGACTAAGCACAACAGTGCAATTTATATTCCTAGGCAGGCTTCCTATTTTTCCAAGTGTGTTTAGACTCCTATGAAGATTGTATAATCCAAGGGACAAAAAAAATCTCCTGTTGAAAATAAATGCAAAAACACAAGCACTCTTGGTGGAAGAAAATCGAACAAGATTTTTAGAAAGGAATTTGGCTGAAGAAATTTACCACAGCATTTCCAGTAGTGTATGCAGGCATCTAAGAGATTATGACAGATTTGATGAAGCAAAGGATTTCAGTCATTCTAGATCACAAATCATGTTTCTCTGTGCTAAGAATTATAATTCAACAAGCTTATGTAAGATATAAACTTAGTTTGTGTCTATTTACTTGACTCCAGAACAACTATTCCAGAGAAATATAATTTCTATTAAAAGGTTACACAAAAGAGCACTCTTTAGAGGGCATTTTTTTTTTTTAATACTTATTATTATTGCTAGCACGTTTTAGGATCCAGTCCTGCAAAGTCATATCTTGAAGTCAGGAATTATATGTGTGAGTAACTGTTAGGGCTGTTGAAGTATTAGAGTAGAAATCTTCCTTGAATTTCATCCATTAGCAATGGGTGAGGGAATAAGTCCATGGATGGTTTTAAGCTACTTTAGACGCCCTACAACAGCCAAGTTTTTGTTCCAGGTGTCTAAGGAGATCCTGAGTGAGTCATACATGTAGCTGAGATGTAGAGCTTATGCACCCCACATTTCACTGGTATCTTACTGCAATATTCAGAACAAACTCAGAACCAAATTTTGCAAGAATTCAGAGCTGTCCAATGTCAATTTTTAACCTTCAGATCTTTCAGAGACAGTCGTGTGTATTTACTTTGAATGTATTTATTTCTTGGTACCTTTGACCAATCTATCCTTCAACCTGACCTCTATCACCTTTCAAAAGGGAAACCCATTAACTTCGTACGTTTGTCTGGGAGAGCCACATTGCTCCTACTTGCAGAGTTGCACCTCCCTTGTTTTTTTCTGATGTTCATTAGAAAACTTTTGTTGTGTTTGTGGCCAGATAGTTTTAAGTAAAAGAAAGCAAGCTGGTTATTCGATGACATCCTTCATGGAAGACTTTCAAACATAACTTACATACATTAACTAAAAAGGCTGTGTGAGGCTACTGCAGACTAGGTAAAGAGCGTTACACACATTAAACTGAGGCAGCAAGTGATTATGTTGTGGTTTTGTGACTTGTCACAAGTCATATGGGTTAGCATAGAGAGAGGCAGATGCAGTGGGCAGTTCAGACTGCAGCAAGGTCAGCCGCCCTCTGAAAGTGCCCGTCGCCCTTCCCTGAGCTCTCAGGGAGCCCAGAAGGGAAAGGGGTAGGTGGCACAAACCTCTCCTTTTCTTCTGCCATCTCACCTTTCTCATATAACCAGGATACTTTATTTAAGGCCTTGTCCTTCTGCAAAACTATAGCGATTCCCTCCAGACCAGGCAGTTAACATTTTTCACTGACTGCATTTGTATATAACGTATTATATACAGGTCTGAAGAGATTTTATTTATGCCAGCAATATAAATAAGGCCACACAAAAGCTTTTCATCTCCCACCTAATCTAGTATCTTTGTTCCTGCATTACGGTTGTTTTCTCGCAAGCTCTGAATGTTTCTTTGTGCTCTTATCCCGTAATTATTTCATTAGGATCCATAAGGCTGTTGCATCAGCACAGCACATTCAGCCCAGGTGTTGCTAAAATTATAATCTATGGGAAGCAATCACAGTATTCAGCAGCCTGCAGGTCACGTCTGCTCTGTGTGATTGGCTTGTTTTTCATTACGAATTTTCCACAGGGTTTAATCCAGGATAATATATTTAGATGTAGGTCTGGCAGGCATTTCAAGGATTTTAGAGTGGATTCACTTTCCACAATGGATGGGATTTGCTCTTAAACGTTAATGAATTAGGCCAACTTTTTGGAGCCACTTCCACTAATGATGATTGTGTATTTGGGGGATTCTACTATAATACCATAATTCTTAAACATCACAGACGAAACATTGTTTTATTTTATTGACGCTCAACTCATCCTTTTGAAAGACAAAGTTACAGCTTGGTTTAACCTTTTTACACAAGCAGAAGCCAGCTGCGCTAAAACTGTGTTAAAGAACAAGGAATGACTCCACAAGAAGTCCCAGGCATCCCATCGCTCGGTGTGGCAGCCCTGCTGTCACAGCCCTTGTGATGTGGTGTGCCATCAGGTGCCAACAACACCCACCCACCATATGGGAACTGGACATCCCTTTACAACGGTCCACGAATATGGCTGAGCCAGCCAGCAGGTCCTGAAGCAGTTCATCTTGGTCACGCTGGAGGATTTTGCAGTGAACAGTCTGTCAGGGAAAAAGCAAGTATGAAAATCCCAGACAGGAGAACCCCAACAACCACCTGGCCAAGAGTTTTACTAAGCCAGGACCCCTGGTATGGCTTTCAGGGTCTTGCAACACATTGTGCTTTATCATGACGGCCCAGCGACTGAACTGAAATGCAACCAGGAGGTAGAAGTGCTTCTTCATATGTTTTACCCATCTTTCTCTGTTTGTTTGCACATCTTTCTTTGTGCTAAATGAAGGTGTACAGATCTATGGGAGGTATGGAGCCATCTCTTCGCTCCTGGCAGTTTCAAAGGTATGCGGAAAGAGGAGAGCCTGCCCTGGCCGTCAGCTATTTCCTCCTATTGGAGGCAAACATTTCACATAACCCCCTTCACTAACTTTTGAGTTATGTCTTGAATGTATAGAGATACGTGGGTTGAGTTCAAGCAGGATATTGCCCATAACTGATTCAAGACCTGGCAAAAGTATTTCCCTGCCCAGCAGTCCTGCTTTATAAGTTTCCACCTTTGTAGTTCCGCTTCGTGAACTTTTTTGGCTTCGCGACTGTCTCTGTCTCTGAGTATTTCCTTTCTTCTACCAACACCACAACTGATGGTGAATGCATGTTGTACTTCCAACTTGCCTTACCTCACTTTTGGGATCTCTTTTGCTCAAGAGACCCCTGCATTCAGGCACTCAGCCTTGGCCAGTTCTGCAAAAATTATCGGTGCTAATGCAGGCAATGTGTTATATGCCAGCAGAAAGAAGAGGCTGAATCCACTTTCTGATGTAGAGCCGTGTCGTGGCAAAGGGTTTACCATGTGCATGAAAGCTGGCTAATCTTTTAACCAGTCGACAAATGTTAAAGGTGAACAACTACTTAAACCAAATTGACCTTAAAGCTTCCTGTACACTGAGTTACTGCACAGGCTGATGCTTGGGCTAAAAAAGCAGGAAGGTATTTGTCTCTGAAGCGCAGCCACTGAAGGAAAAGCTATTGCTTCCTTCCCCCACAACTGCTCACCCTCTGCTTTGCCTTCAGACTTCCCGGGGCGTGTGACTTGTGTACCATTACCTGAGTAATTGATGCACAGTGGCATCTTACACGCACACACAGATATAAGCAGGCACACACACACATGCAAGCTTTTATGTACATATGTCTGTGTGTGTATAAATACAAACACGAACTACATTCTTATTACTAACCATATTTCTTAATATATGGAGTTCACAGTTTATGCCTGGAGGGGACCGTGTTTTCTTGTAAAGCCACCTAAAAGGCACCAGTTTCAAAAGACATGTAAGTGGTCAATATAAACACAATTTATATGCAATGACTGAATTCCTCTAAGCTCCAGGGATAGGAAAGATTTTTGGTCAGATGCCTTTTAGTTTCAGACAGCTTTCTGAAGAAAATAATTAGGTTTGTAAAACTGAGGCCAGCATGTCTTCCCATTGATCATGGAGCTAACAGTGGGTTGCCCTCAGGGTTGTGTTCACTGCAAACAGAATACCAGCTTGGAGAGAACAGATAAAACAAGGTGTCATTTAGCCTAGTTATTTTCCAGCTTTTAATGTGCTTGGCAGACCCCCTTTTCTTGTTAGAGCGATGAAACGTGTCAGAGCTAGACCTCACCATCACTAACCTGTGGTCAGTAATACCAGCGTGGTTAGACAAAGCCTGCCATGGAAAACACTAAAAATAGCTTCCCTGGCCATCATGGCTCTCTGGACAGGTCCCAGGAAGAGTCACATTAAATCCTCAGCATCACGCGGCTCTTCCTAATGTTCAGTCTCAGGAAGGAAAAATATTCTGCGTGCAAAAAGCCAGCAGAGAAACGATGATGTTCTGGGGTGAGGGACTGAAGGGGACTGCCCTTCCCTCCTCTCGTGTCGCAGACAGGCAATAGTAACATAGCACTGGGAGATAGGAGGAGAAATCAGGGCCAGTGCTGATATTTGACCCCTCCTTCATCAGTTTGGATTTCTTTAGGTTAAATTTTCAAGCAAGTCTAAAAGGCGAGGATATACACCTGAGGCATACCAGGAAACCATTGCACTGATCAAGCATTACTGGCGTTTATTCTGCCATTACTTTAGCTACTGTACCCATATGTAGCTAAATATTTTCCCATATATAGCTAAATTCTGTTTTCATGCTGTAATGTGCTAGCTTAAGTATTACAGGCTATGTGTTTTCTTCAGGGGTTTAGATAGGGAGCAGGGTAAGTGGTGATTTTCTACTCAACCACTTCCCCAACTCCAGAATAGCTGAATGTTTTTTCTACTGTGAATAGCAAAATAGTTTAAAAAGTGAATTTTAGAGGAGGGATGTTGTGCTGTAGAATAAAATTTCCTAGTTCTGAAACACACTGAAAATTTCAAATCCTCATTGAAACTCTTACAATACTGTTTCCCAACTGTATCAGCTTTTGTTCGTTTGTTTGTTTTTTCAGTGTGAATGGTATGGAGAAAACCTGAAGGGACTGCACCTCAGACTGCTGCTGCTACTTTGGGTCAAGACTATGTGTGAACAATTTTTTAGAATAAGTGCCCTAACTTGAAAAACTTTACTTTTTAGCAGGTTAAATTATTTACTGCATAGAGATAGCCTATGCCATTATCTATTGTGGTCCAGGGTTTTCTCCATAACACATCTATAAGTCTCCTGACGTCTATCACTTCCTATGAACATCACAACAAAGCATCACCTATTTATCTTCATCTCTCCTCCTACTGCTCTTCCACTACAGCCTTCCTACATCTCTAAAAAACGTCGGCACCTCCTGCCACAGTTTCTTGGTGCATGGGGAAATGGCTGCCCTATGTTCCTACATTAAAGTTAGGATTGTTGCTTCTGTGCAAAGGGGAACAAGTGGTGTTTTACTTCTTTTTAGCAGAGACACAGTAGTATCTCTTCTTCCCCCGCACACCCTTTCTCCACCCTGAGACTTTCTAGCTTTAAAGATGAACCCCTCATAGTCTCAGACCTGGTTATCACACACACAGTTGTTCAACTAAATAAATGTTTGGCATTATAGATACCCTCTTAAAAGCAAAATTTCTGCTTTTTTTCTCTCTCCTCTGAACATTACATGCCACAGTGAACAATCATATATATAAATATACACATTCACACATACACTTACTGTAGGCTATATGGCAGAAGATTAAAATACAATGCATATCCTCAATGCCTGGGGAAGAGGAGATGCATTATTCAGTGGAACTAACTACCACACAGTCATTAGTAGCATGACTGTCGGGCACAAAGAAAAAAGTCTTGAAAGAGCTACAAAGGTTGAAAAAGCTGACTAAGTATATTACTTGTTATTAGTAAAACATAAGCTGCCAGGTATGTCTTTCAACTTAAACTGTAAGAATTATTTATAGCAGAATTTTTCCCCAGTAGCAATAACTGCAAATGATTAATTCATACAGAAAGCTAAGATAATTATGAATTATTGCAAATTAAACTCCAAGCACTAAAAATAAATGTAAATCTTAAAAAGAGACAGCTTTAAAAAGGATTACTTTTCCCAAAGAAGCCAGAAAGGTAGTGCATTTCTCAGCCTGGATGGTGAGAACCAGAAGTGTTTTTTTCTAAATTTCAGTGTTTAAGGAACCTGTAGGCAAACCAGCAAAATGTCACTTCTCCCCAGTGCTTGTAACGATACCATGCTGCTTCCCATGACAGCATCCAGGACATCTTGCCACAGAGGAATTTTCAGCTGCAGTCAGAATTTTGACTGCTAATAAGTACTGTTCTCCAACATCGTTTCCAGTCTGGTGATCATTTGCAGTATCATTGCCTGTGTGTTTATGGCTATTTTATTTGTCTGCATAGCTCACTTGGCTACGCAGTCTCTACGGTACCGCAGAGGTGATTCAGGAGAGGCTACCATTCAGTCTGCCAAAGCCTGAGAGTCAGATACCACATTAAAACATTTTTTTTCATCACCAGCTTTGTGATGCTCTGTGCCTTTAGCCTATGCCCTAATGGCTTAGGGGTGTTTCGCTCAGAGGGAAGTATTGGTAAGTCCTCAAAATTTTGATTCCTAAATAAATATATCCTTTTGGAACTAATTTCAGAGTTTATAACTATTTCTTATTAAAAATTAATAAAGTGATAATATTATTAAATCTGGGTATAATAAGCACGTGTATACTTTAGAGGATGGTTAAAGCAAATAAAAGGTAGAGACTTAACAAAAGAGGTGGAGCTGACCAGCATTTTTCAAAGCATGAAATTTTGCTCAACTGTTCTGTTGAAAGCTCAGATAACAACTGGAAAAAATCCCACTGCTTTTCTTCCCTCCTTTTTGACCAATCTTAATTAACAATTATATAATAGTAAAAAGTTCAATAGGAAAACCAAATCGTCAACAGCTTCCCAAAAGTAATTGCTGATTTGGCTGTGGTCCTATTCCTTTTTTGTTTGTTCTTCAGTAGACACAAAGATCACTGATTAAAGATAAATAAATATAGTGAAGGAATCAATATTTGCCTGAATACAGTTTACACCTGCAGAGCAGCAAACCTAGCAGGTTCCTGACCTGCTCACTTCCTAGAGGTAACCACAATTTCATCGGCTAGATTAGTAAAGCAATAGTATCCGTGCACGAGTAGGCATCTTTACATGCAAATAAATTTATTCAAACGCTCTCATGCTTATCCATGCTAATAGTGCAGGCATGATTTAGCATATATATTTTAGCATTATTTGTCAAACAATCAATTGGCTGAAGACAAGAGAAACTAGGACAGTAGAAAAGAGGATTGATGTAAAGTCCAGCAAAGTGGCCAGATGCTGTCAGTGTGAGCGTCAGCACCGCAGTGAGAGACGGATGAAGAGGAGAAATATTCTAGAAGAAAGGGCTGGGAGGGGAGGCAGGGGGAAGGGGAGGTCTACCTTGCCACGTAGATGATACAGAGAGAGAAGCAAGTTGCTTCTACAATCATGTGCCTCATCAGAAATGGCTGGAAAAGCATCTTATTTCTCTCCACATCTGCTTTCTGACAGGTGACAGAAACAGCAGCACTGCTGCCAGTTAACTCTCCTGTGAACTGCTGGGAATACAAAATACCCGAACCCATGTTTTCCTGGTAGAATATTGCTATTGACATTGCACTGACATGTGTCCCATATTAATGCTTTTTCTGCTGCTAACCAGAGCCGGTGTTCCCCTTCTCCTACTGCACTCCACACAAGTTCTCAACTAAACGATGTCATTTGCTGTCCAAGTGCCTTCAGGATCTGACACTTGGAAGATGAAACATTTCTCCCCAGTCCAGTCCAGTAGATCATACTTTTCTATTTCCTCTGAGTACAGAAGCAGAAGCTCTGTTTTGGAAATTCAGCTTCAAACATGAATGTGCCCAACTCCTGAAGTTGCTGGTTAAAGAAGTTTGGAAAAGACAAACCATTTATAAGCCATCATTCAAGAATCAATAGCGTATTAATAGCCTTGGGTGATTATTTGTCATGTACCGCATAATAGGTCCCATACAAAAATAATACATGGTGGACATGTCAAATAAAATCAAAGCTACCTGCATGCAAACAAGAGAGAGATGCGCTATCAGCATATCCTCTCCCACTTTTCATTATTTTTAGAAAAATCTGTGTATAGCCAATAACTTACTGTACTGAAAATTTACTCCCATTCCCAAGGCCTGTTAAACTTCATCCAGAGATGGATTAGGACCTAAGAGAGCAATTTAGACCATAAATATTTATCTTCTACTGTTACTCACATTGGCAAAATTCCACAGTGTAAATGTCTTTTGTTATTCCTGAAACTGGGTGTTTACAGCCTGAAATGCCTGCTGCCACAGAAGCACCAGCATAAGCTTGAGCACCGCTTCCTAAGAAACCTGCATTAGTAATGAAATCGCATCGCATCGAAAATGGACACCACTAAACTGGTTAACACACCCAGCAGGCAATGTAGTTAAAGAAATAAACGATTTGCATAGTGATGATGTCATCAGCTTCAGTCTGACGTTTGGTTCTGGGGCCACTGAACTCATTAAGAGACTTCCTTCACATTCAGTGGGCTTTACCAAAAGCGAAGCTCAGTGAAGACAGCGAAGCAAAGAACAGTTCACAAAGTTCGGTACTGGGTGACCAAAAGAAAGCAGTGTATTATGTGATATGAAAGACAGTGTTTTTAAAAAATGCAAATCTTTGTTAAAACGCGTTTCATGATCAGTTCAACGCAGTTAATCTCTTTTCTAACATAGACGGAGAAGAAAAGAAATTCATAATGTTGACGGCCAAATGCCACCGGCTGGGTACAACACTTGGAATTCTGTGCAGAGCAGACAAGAAAAATGAGCAATTTAAATGCCAGCTGGTGCAAATTCCTGATTTTAGGACAAGAATCAATCAGTGGCGCTATTTCGACTTGGCTCGCCAACAGGGCACACTGCTCGCGCGTTTAAGCGTATGAGCGGTGACTTTTTTCCCCTCTGTATCAGTTTCGACACATCTTAGTGGGCGCCCAGAGGTCTTGGCGTGGCCCAGAGCCGCAGGCAGGCAGCTCTACCCGCAGCCCGGCACGCTCGCTGCGTGCCCCGCAGCATCGCCGCCCGGCGAGGGGAGAGGAGGGGAGTCCCCCCCTGCGCCGCTTCCAGCGCTCTCTGGGCTCACACGGTCCAGCGGTGCCGCCTCCTCCTCCTCCTCCCCCTCCTCCTCCTCCCCCTCCTCCTCCTCCCCCTCCTCCTCCTCCCCGCTCCTGCCCTGCCGGCTCGCAGCGTGCGGCTGGACGGGGACCTGCGCCGGGAGCTGGGAGCCGGGCCGGGCTGTCGGCGGCCGGGTGCGGCGCGGCGGGGAGCGCGGCGGGGGGCGGGGGGCGCGGAGCGGGGCTGCGGGGCTCCTGCGCCCGCCGAGCCGCCGGCACGCCGCGGAGCTGCCGCCCGGGCTCCCCGCCTTGTCCCGGCGGCCCCTAATGGCCTTTGTCTCTCCGCAGCGAGAGGCAGCGGCGCAGGGACGGGGACCATGGCTTGGGGCGAGCTCAGCCTCCTCCGCTGGCTCCGGGAGAGCCGGCAGTCCAGGAAACTAATCCTGCTGATTGTGTTCATCGCCTTGCTCCTGGACAACATGCTGCTTACGGTAGTCGGTAGGTAGAATGGGGTTCGGGTTTTTTTCCCCTCCCGGTTTATGCCAGAAACAATCTCCAGTGGCAGATGTACTCCCTGAGCGCATGATTAATGCTCTCAGACCAAACATTTTCAAGCACTGATTTTTTTTTTTTTTTTTTTCCCTGAACGCGAATGATATTCCGGGCGTTGCAAACACACTGCCATATACATTAAGGTTTCACTTTATTTCTATGGTCATTGCTGTATAAAGAATGGTATAAAAAGGTCTTCGTAATTCTTTTTTTTCTGCTGAACGCCACTAATACTTCACGGAACGACAGATAACAGTATTTTTAGCTCATCGTCGTTTTTTCTCCTGTGGTCACGCAACTGAAACAACAGGCTAGATAACATTGGAGATGCCTGTTTCCTTGCGATAGTTCCTCTTTCCCCCGCATTGGTCTTAAAATGATAGGTTAATAAGAAAACTGTCTAACTGGGTTTTAAGAAAAGCACTTCTATGAGTCAGTTTAATAAAATAATCCAAGTTTTGATGCAACTTTTACTGGCTTCAGTGGCATAGTGTCAGGATTTAGGAATCTGCTCAAATAAAACGCTTGAACATTTTTCACTGGTATTTTTAGAAGTCCTCATATTCAAATGTTTACATGAATTTAAAGAAAAGGGTTCAGAGAAACTAGTGGTTCATGGATGCACGCACACCCGCATGAATGCACATGCTTCTCTCGGAAATGAATCGGGCTGTGCAGAGACGTCTCTCAGACGATGCTGCAGTGTCAGCTTCTGAATTGGACTCCTGAATTTCTTGGGGACCTCAGCTTAAAAGCTGATGCCACAATGTAGACCTTAGCTAAAAACATATATATTTTTAGCAGGTCGATTTTGGATTTTTTTTACATGAATGTACTTTCTTACAAAGTTATTAACATTTAATTACTTATTCAGTAATATGTATGCTAGAAGCCCTAGAAATTATTACAGTTTGCAGACTTCTTGAAAGAGTGGGCTTTTTAAAGAAGAGATGCAAGACCAGAAGGGTCATTCTGTCACTAGTGTTAAATTGAATGAACCCGACATCTGTTTTCACAAATTCTGAAATGCTAATTTCTGAGATACATATTAATGCAATTAAATTGCAGCTAAGATCCTAAAGCATATAAAGAAGGTCCTTTCTGGATGATCTTTTCAATGTAAATGTTTAAAAAATAATGAGATGTAAAGACCAACACATTAGTTCTGATTACTTAATATAGGAGTGTTATGTTTTTTTCCCTCTTATGGCTGTTACTTATCAATATTTTTGTCGTTTATTTTAGAAATGTGTTTTATTACATTTTTTATATTTTGGGTTAATAGTGATTAAAATTATTATTAAATATAATTAAATAATTTAATTCAATGCTTTTCTCATCTTTCATGTTTTCACAATCTAATAAATAGATTTGTGCAGTCACGTGCAACAAAGAGACTCTGCAGACACGGGTTTTGATACTTCTTATATTTTGCTTTCTGAATGATGTCTGTATAGAAAACCTTATATTTATGAAAACTGGCACAAAATAAAGACTAATCTAAAAGAACTTTTTGTTTTAAGCTGCCCTTCTGAGTTACGGGTGTGTTTTTTCCCAGGAGCAAACTTCTATTTCAGTTCTGTGTTTCCACCGTTCAAAATCCTTACTTATGTGCTCTGTAGGAAAGGCTTCTATTTCCTGATCAATGGCAAAGCAAACAAGAAAACTTGGTGATTCCATTTACAAATAACCTGATAGTAAGATGCCAATATATTCTATTTGTTTTTCCAGTGCCAATAATTCCCAGTTACCTTTACAGCATCAAACATGAGAAAAATGCCACAGAAATCCAGACTGCTAAGCCTAATGTAGTCTTAACAACGATGGACAATTTTCAGAGCATCTTCTCCTACTATGACAACTCAACGATGGTTACTGGAAACGAATCTGATAAGACACAACCCAGAGAGTTACATCATACTCAGACAGAACAAATGATAGTAAATGTGACTCCTTCCCCATCTGACTGCCCTAAGGAAGATAAGGACCTGCTGAATGAAAATGTTCAAGTCGGTCTCTTGTTTGCTTCAAAAGCAACAGTGCAGCTAATCACTAACCCCTTCATAGGACCGCTGACGAACAGGTACGTTATTTCTGCTACGTTACTCAGTTAGGATTTTATACTCATGCTTTAGTCCGGACTAGCATTTCAAACAAAGTATTTTTAATTCTGTTGTGGCCCTGGCTTACTGGCCTTCTCACTTTACCTGGAGGAATATTTTAGTGAAATACATTTGGTGAACACTTCTAAACACCTACATCCTTTCCAAAATAAATTGGTAAGCTGCACATGAGCCATCTGCTACGTTCAATATCGTACACTTTTTCTCCAGCTCCTGAGACCTCAGGTTTTTATAGAAACTTTTGCTGAAATGGTGTTGAAACATCTTCAATTCAGTTGTATGGGGCCAAAAGACATTACAATGTAGTATTTACGAAGCACTGTGAATTGGTGATACATCTGTTACACCTACATTAGGCAAACATGATATTGAAACTGTAGGCAGGGTTCGGATCCCTCCCTTGCTGTCATGGAGATGCGCAGCTCTTGGTGTGATTTAGTATTCAGTGATTTGGGGTGGTGTGAGGTAAGAATCAGTGGGAAATTCGCGTGGACTTCAGTGAAAAATGAGCAAGTGTCAAACTTTGCTAATGTCATGTTCATCACCGAGTTCAGTGGATCACAGATTTCCATCAGTAGATGATCTAGCCCAGCCTTCAAACTGTCCTCTCTAAATTCTTGCATATATATGATGTCTTGAATGAAATATTTTTAAATGGTATAGAAAATCTGAGCCAGGATCAAGGGTATAAGCACCGATATCAATGACTTACACCCCCCCACCCAAAATCCAAGCACTAATGATGTTTACATGGAGATTAAAAAGTATTTATAATATCATTTAAATGTTTTATGTTAATAATTAATTTGATTTTACTGTTAGCATTTTGTGTAACTGTTCCCCACAGAAGCAGCTGCAGTCCTCCTAAACAGAATAGGAGATCAGTCTCTGCAGGAAATAAACTCCAAATTGTATTTAGTCAGGTCACTAATTTTCATATTTCTTACTCAAGCTGTTTTTATAAAGAAAAATTTTTCCTTTCAGAAAATAATACGCAGCAGAAATTGTCCTTGTAAAACACTTTTGTTTAAGCAGTCAATGCCTTGCATATGTGACAACACCCAAAACAACCAACGCACTTTAATGCTAGATATTTCAGGTTTTGAAGCCAGAACCACCTTTCTTAGTTTTACAGCTTATATATATATATATATTGTCTGAGTGTTTAATTTCAGTCTGATAGAAGAGTATCCAACTGAGGGCTAAGCGGCGGTTTGACTCACCGTGTTATGAATTCAAAACCTGTATTCAACCTGTGGAACTGATCTAAACACAAAAGCTTTAAATGAGATAGACGGTTTCGTTTCTCTCTCATTTCACCTTATCTCCTACTGCATACCACCTACACAGATATAAGTACGCCATTGCAAAATTACTTTTCCACAAATATTGCTGCAAGTTGAGGAGGAAAACAGATTTTGTTACCTGGATTTTCTGTATCGTTTTGTGAAGATATGATAGCTCATCCACAGGCAAAGTAACATAACGTCAAATAATATTTTCATAATAGTTCTTTAGGTATTCTTCTAGATTTTCCTAAATGTCTGAATTATTGCCCTATTGATATTTACTTTTCTCTGTTAGTATCATCATTTCCACAACCTGCCAAACCAGGAGAAAGGCAATAATACGCTCCATGTTGTCGGCGACTTTTTCAATAGCGCAGTTACGTCATACTGTAGATATGATCTCCACTCTTTCTTTGGTAGACATCTGCCTACGTAAGAGGGTGCATGTCCCTGCCGATGCCTCTCCATGTGTCTGCACATCTCAGGACCGGAGTCTGGTGCTGCCTGTGCCAAGGCACGGGGTAACACCTCTCCCCTGGAGCTGGCTGCCAGGACATGCGTGATACATTCTTAGGTTTGGCAATGGGGCAGTAGATGTTCTTGTAGCATTTCCCTTTGCTGCTGTTAGGAGCAGGGTGGCAACACACCAGTGTGAACATTAGTGCTGTGAGCTGAGATTTCCTCCTGGAAACATCCTACAGTTTTTTTTGCACGGGGCCGAGTGTGTGACTGCAGTCACAGGGGCAGGTTTGCAAGCTCAGTTGCCCAAGTGCGAGAAGAAAAATCAAGGAGCCCATCATCTCAGCATCCTGTGCGACAAACTCTTCTCTCGTACAGCAGAAATGAGTGCCTTAGTGGCAAAGTGGCCCTCAATTAGATTTAAGGATTACTGATTTTCTTTCATGCGTTATTTGTATCTTGGTACCAGTATCTGCCTTTCTTCTGAGAAATGTTTAGTGGGAAATATCAGTTAACACATTTATCAATTAACTGTAGAAGTCATTGGCAACATCCCCCTAAAGTTGACATTTCCTAATAGCAATGTATATGATCAGTTAAAAAGCAGTGTGAAAACTGTGATTATTATAAATGAAACAGAAAATATCTGAGTTATCATTATAAAGACTCTTCCTTACCACTGATAAGCTGTTCAGCAATAATTGTTACTGCTGTTATTACTTTTGCAAAATTTCAGCAAAATATCACAGCTTAAGGAGAATTGGTTGCTTAGTTCAAGATTAGTGTGCAGTTTGTTAAGATGCCCAGTAAGTTTCTTTTTCAAATAGGTAGCACACTGTGTTCGTGTTTTTTTTATTTTTCAATCAAATACAGTTTTTCAGGAGTGGTTTAGATTTTTAATCGAGTATGGAGTTACTGGCTTTCAGTATGCACTGGCTTTGAGTGCTTGAGTTTGTACAGGATGCAACAGGATGTTCTATTCATATGAGTCTGTGCCAATTATGACTTTATTTTAGGTTTTCTGGAAGTTTTGTAGGCTGCTTTTCCCTTTTTCTATAACTACTGGAGGTGTAGATTTTTTAAAATAAATTTCAAAATTGGTGTCATTCAAGAAGTAAGTTCTGCTAAAAATATTTCTTATTTAAAGCCCAGCTCTTTCCGTGGAGTACCAGACAAAACATGCACCTGGCTTAGTGAACTGGTTTGCAATTCATGAAACAACACAATTTACCCTTGGTCTAACAAAGTCCTAGCAAAGGAAACGCCAGGTGATGGCTTTGCCACAGGATGTCAACAACACACTTCCCACCATGGCACAGTTTCAGGGCAGAGCTGATAAGATGCTGTGGCTCAGATGCACATTATGTTTTTCCTTGTAGTGAAATTGGTAAGAAACTATACAGATAGCACAGCACTTGATACAGGGCACTTTGTGAGGAGCGTGCACTGGCAAGGGGAAATTGAAGGCTCAGCCTAATCCTTTCCAGTGAAGAGAGTGGGCAAAAGGCTGCTGTGCCCTCTATAACTAACTGATTTGCTCCATTATTTTTTTCAAACTCTTACCAAGCTCTATGAATGAGGCTGTGAGCCCAGCTGTGCTAGCCCACAATCCACTAGAGCCAATGAATGTCTTCCCTGCCATGTCTCTCTCTCCCTTTATTTATCAGTCTGAAAAAACATGTCGTTTTAACCTTGTGCTTATCCATATTGTCCTCAAAAATAATTTAAAAATGAACAGATATTTTCGTCATCATTGTTACAGCAGCCTGACTACAGCTTTGAACTTCTTTGCATGAGAGACAGAGTGGCTAGGACCATGGTAACTTCATGACCAAGATACATGCAAAGAATGAGGCAGAGAAATAAATAGCATTTGTAACTACTTAGTTACAGTTCAGTTCCTATGTAAGCTTTCCTTTTAGGTTTTGGCAGGTGATTGAAATGACCAGTTCTGCAGGTTGGACAAAGCCCCTCTGCCTACCCTGTGCTACAGCACGGAGCATGGAGGTGGAGAGTGCACGGACCACACTCCCTGTCCCTGCTGACCCTGCACGTTCTTCCTTACCTTCACACACATTCAGCGGTTCATTGGTTCATAACCTCAAGGAAAATATTCTTCTTGCCATACGTCCTCCCCAGTCTTCACTGGCAGTGAAGAAGATAGCCAGACTGCCAACCAGGACAGACTTAACAAGGGGTGCTCACAGTCGTACCGGTGTAGCTGTATAACAAGGTTGAAATCAGTGGATTTGCAGCACTGTAATGAATGGATAATTAGGCTCTAATCCACAGCTCCTAACCTGGTCAGTGTAACCTTTATTCTACTGCTGCACAGGACCCATCAGTTGGTTGTCTTATTGTAGGGTAACCTTGTTAATGGGTATAATCCACTTCCAAACAGTCCTGCTATCTGGGGCCAACGTGGGACTGAAACGGAGCAATTTAAGCGTTCTCCATCAGTGGCAGCCTTTCCTCTCCCTCCTTCAACTAAAAACTCCGGCTTTTTCAGAGGTCAGAAATACTTGTAGGAAGCACTTTTAGCTGCAGGTAGCCTTAGTGAAACATGCTGGACTCTGCTTCAGATTCTCTTGGAGGGTTTTGAAAGGAGTGCCCAAGAAAGTCACATGCTTGAGCGTGGTAATGAGAAAAAAGAAGAGAAGACAGGCTGTAATATTCTTTTGTGTTGCACACATGCAGAGGAACAAAATGTAGAGATAACTGTGAAGGAGTATGCCATGTCATGGCCAAGAAGTAGAAACTGCATATTCGCAGGTTTCACGTGGCAAGAACATGAATGGCCCAGGACCAAGGGACAGAATCACTGAATAGTTGGCTGTTACAGGTAGCGCCTCTCCTTTTTGTGATTATTTGTGTTATATAGTGTAATTGTTCAGCAAAAATTCCCAGTCTGTGCTCTCTAATATCTGTTGGACAGATCAGGGAATGCAGCTGCAGATTAGACATTTGTGGTAGCACAACTGCCAACTAATTAGTGCTGCTATTTCAGGAGGAGGCAGGGTTTGCTAAGATTATTCAGGAAAGGACAATCTGCATATCTAACTAAATGTCAGCTGGATGTGGGTAAGACTGTCCCCTGAGCAAGAGCAACCATGACTTCTAGAAGTTCAGCAGTCTCATGCAGGGGCAGCACACCAGAATCATGCATCTCCAAATTGTGGGAGAAGCTCCAGGCAATTTTTAGCTTTTCAGAGGATTATAATGACTTGTTTAATTCAGCACAAATGCATGGCCTGTGCTGACCTGTATAGCTTTGCATCATCTTGTATGATGGATCACTGGCAATGCAGACTTCGGCTGAAATGACTAGCTGTGCCCACACAGAGTCTAGTTCTGAAATGATTAATTTCTGTGTGGAGGAAAAGGTATGTGTTAGACCTCAGTATGTGTGATAAAGCATCGTGGTCTGCTGGGTAGCAAGAGTAGGACTGAGTTCTGCTCTAGTTCTGCCCTCGTCACCCTCTGCTATGTATTGCTTCACACGTTGCTGTGACCCTGTTTGTCCAACATAAAGGAAGAATAATATCTGTGACTGCAAAAATTAAGAAAAATGCTTGAACAGTGTTTCATTGAGCATTAAAAGTGACTTCCAAAATACTTGTTTTCTTACAGCCTTCAAGCACCAGAAACTTTCCAAGTGTAGGAAGCCTATTGGAAGAATTGAAATCTGCTTTAGCTTGACAGAGTATCATTTAGAACTAGTTTGATATCCCTTCTCTTTGTTTAACTCATTAATGTTTATGGAAGATCTCACAGCTCATGTCTATGATCTAGCGATGGAAACGTGAATGTGGGAGCCAATCTGGATGGCATTTGTCTTCATGCAAATAACTGAATTTTAATTCAGTGCACTTGTAGCAGAAGCAAATTGCTGTCTCATGGCCCCTGTGTCAGTCTAAGAATTGCTTGATTTCTGTACTGAAATGAGACTTCTTCCCCACAGTGTCCATCCTAGATATCTCTGGGATGGCCTTGACAGACACAACCCTACTTTACTTTGCAACGGAAGAAGGCGTAAGGACATTCAACTTTTGCTTTCATACCACAGAGAAAGATGATAGAGCTCACCAACAGCAGTAGCCATACCTGCAAGGTTTTTTTTTATCTGTACTTCTATCAGTGCTTTCTTTAATTGAAAAATTCAAAATCAAAGCACTTATGGTCAAACTCTCTGTGGCCTGTTCTACCTGAGCCCACTGGGAAGGGAAGTGCCCACTTCAGTTCTGAGGCAGGCAAGAAGTTGGTAACAGGTAATCTTTTATTTCCTCATGTACATAGAAACACCAGTGGCGATTAGCATCCCATTGTATAATACCTACTATACACACAGCAAGAGAAGAGACAGGCTTAGAAAAATCATCCACTTTAAATAAGGCAGACAAAAAAAGGTAATATTACTCTCTTACAGGCCAGGTATCCAGGTGCTGAGAGATTAAAATGATTATCATAAGGCCACAGAGGACGTCTGTGATAGTGCCAGGGATTTAACTTGCTTTGGAGATACCAGTCCGGTTAAGTACCACAGGAGTAACTAGTCTTTTCTGGATATTTGTAACACCCACTTACAAATTTCAACTAGAAGAATCTGCGCACTACGTTTTTGTCATATTTTAACGTAGTGATGATGTTTAAGGCAAAATTGTTCTTTATTAGAGATTTCTGTGGTGTGTAGAAATGTGCATGCTAGATTTCTTTCATTCACAAAACTCAAACAAATGTTACAATGAGACATATAATGAGCATCGCGCCCTGCACTTCAGAGAGTTTTCCATTTTCCAGGGTCCTTAATTGTATAAAAACTGTATTAACAAAAAAGCAAAGCTCAGAATAATTATTTTGGTTTACCTATGTCACGACTGCTATTATTAAAATTAAAAGGACCATTATAGACTCTTCCATTATTTGATTGACCGACTTCAGCCAAAACTGCCACTATAAATGCTCAATGCTGTCAAATCATTGGAAGCTGAAGTCAATCAGTACTCTTTTGAAAAGCATCATCCATTTTTGAAGGATGTCTTTGCAAATGCATTTGAGATGCGCAATCCTACAAAAAAAGAAGCCGTGAATAAAGTGTGCTGAACAGAATACACAGACTGTCTTCAGAGCTACCTGGGTAGTGTTTTTGATTCTAGGGTAGATTTTTAATGGCGTGAAAAATAGTATATTGTGAATGTTTTGTTGAAACTTCAGTTTTAGCTGCTCAAAAAATGTATTTGTTTTCCAGACAGAAAATCCTTTATTTCCTGGAAACTTGAAAATACTTATAGCAACCAGGCATTTCTACAGGCTGTTTAGAGTCCTAATGAAGAAGCGGGCTGATGAAGGAAGCTTTGATCAGCTCCATTTTTACTCCTAAACCCATGGAAAGCAAAAATATTATTTTCAGGCTCTTTGGGACTCTTCCAGTGCTCCTGGCTGAGGCAGAACTTCCAACAAAGCTGATGACAAATTTTTCCAGTAAAAAAGCCATTGGTTTGACTGTGTCTCATTATACTCATTGTCTCAATGAGGATGGAAACAGATAAGCATTGAATCACTACTGGGATATTTCAAAGTTCAGCAAGCTCAGACAAATCTTCCCTTTTCATATCCTTGGCAACCTCATGGAGGCCCAAAGGGGCTTTATTGGGAACAATTACGATGGAACGAGAACAGGGCAATCAGATTCTAATGAGAGGAGGATCTGTTCCAGGGATTTCAGATACAAAGTCTGCTGTGCCAGATGAAAAGCCATTTGTAACATGGACAAATTTGATCATGTGGTCCACAATAAATAGTTCAAAGCCTACCAAGGAACTACAGGTTGGGTTTTTGCGGTGTGTGCACTCATGTGAGTAAGTCTAATTCAAAATGTCAGTGAGGCAATCCCAGAAATGTGAATGTTCATTTTGTTTTCCAGAATAGGCTACCAGATTCCACTGTTTGCTGGCTTCTGCATCATGTTTGTGTCAACAATCAGTAAGTGTCCACATCTTATTTGGTCTGGCCCAGATGCAACTTCTAAATAAATGATCTATAATAATTATCACTAGGAATTATTCTTGTTGATGTAGAGGGACTGATTTCCAAGGAAAATTTAAGGGTGGCTGCTCCATGTGGATGGTGGTGCTGATGAGATTTGTCAAGTATGCTTTTATGAACGTGCTCTAAGGAATTCACCACCTTCCATCCCACCTCGGTGGGTCTCTTCCTTAGCTGAATCTTTCTCCCAGATTCTTGTAATCTGGAGCAGTGCTCAGACAGTTTTAAACAGATAGCATGGGAGGGCTATCAGCCATGAGAGGGCTATTTTGCAGGGTCCTTAACAACTAGCTATCGTAGGGACTTATCAAAAGATCATGAGGCTGCAGTGGCTCATGAGTAGAATATGAGTCAACAGTGTCATAGCGTCGCTAAACATCGCTGTGGGATGTGCAAACAGGAGCACAGCCTGCAAGTCAGCTGAGATAATTTGTCTGCTCTAAATGGCACTGATAAGGCCTCAGCTGGTATTTTATGTTCGGTTTTGGTGTGGCCCTTGAAGTTGTGGCCCAGATGGAAAGAGTACAGGGAAGAACGTCAAGGATCATTAGAAGCCTGTGAGGAATGGTGAAAGAACCTGGTTTCCTTCAGAAGGCAGATGTAAAACATATCAGAGTCTATGACAAAAAGGAAGGGAACAAACAGTTTTCCATGTCCGCTGTACGTAAGAGAAGGAATAACAGCTTAAAACTGTATCATCAAGGGGACTGGGGTGCTTGAGAAGATTACCTGGTCTTAGAGTCACTGACAACTCTGCATTTTAGGAACATGTAACACAAATTTTGGTCGGGATGGAGATAAGAGTAATGAGCCTAATTCATAGCATAGGGGAGTACTGTTGATCTGCTGACATCCTTCCTTCTTTCATTTTTCTTGGTTTTTCTCTGTCCACGTGGGTCGGGATTTTTGTAAGACCTGGTGAAAAGCCTGAGAGGCACAATGCCACAGAGCAGGTGGGAGAACTGCATGTGGATCTTGTGTTTAGTTAGTGCATAACAGCTTCCCCCAGCTATAACCTATCTGGCAAAATTCCTTAGGTGGCCAACAGATAAGAGCTGAAAAAAGCTTTTAAAAACTCACTGTAGATTTAATGACACTGACCATGACACAGGCTCTACAAGCAGAGATGTGCTTGGGTTTCTGGGACACTCCTACTTTCCAGTGTTGTGGATGGGGAATTTAGCTGGACTGATGAGTGCAGCATCCAGGGGCTCTGTCCCAAAAGGCAGAGTGGAGCCCAGGATAAAATCTCTTGGGGAGAGATAGAGAGGCACCTCCACTGGTGCAATTTCTCTGGTGGTCTGCTGTTGGGAAGATTAGGAACTTCCTACAGCCCTTAAATGAGTGGAGCTGGCTTCCCTGCACCTTCAGCCAGCTGTGCTGCACAGCATCTATTGCAGAGCTGGCAATACCAGGGTAAAACCTCTCTCCACCCATTTGCTTATTGGAGGAAACAGCACGTGCATGCATGCAGGTACGTCTGTGTTAAATCCTGCTTTCCCTGAATGCCTGAAGCTTCAGACTAGGCAGCCTTAAATGAAGCAGCGTGAAGAGGCAAAGCTGGAAAGAAAGGTCTTATTACTCCTTCTGTGTGCAGCTGAATCAGAGCAGGATGTAATCAAATCCTAAGTAATTAGTTAAAACTGCTTGTGCACTTGCATTCGGTGTTACCAGGAGGCTTAGACACCTGAGAGCAATTCAACACTGACACATCTAAATGCAATAAGGGAAAATAATGCAGTTAGCATTGAAAGTGGCACAAGTCACTGTAAACACTTGACTAAATTGCATGAAGTTTTTGTGATCGTTTCAAGAAATCTAACTTTTTAACCTAGTTAGAGTTAACCTAATTTTAAAAATTTACCTCTGTTTTTTCTGTAGTGTTTGCCTTCTCAGGAAGCTACACTTTACTGTTTATTGCCAGGTCCCTTCAAGGAGTGGGTTCCTCTTGTTCTTCTGTGGCAGGTAAGAGAAGAGATGAGAGAGTAAAATACAGGTCACTGATTCTGTAATTTTTAGTAATTTTCTAAATTGTATTTTGTCTGCAGTTTCAATAATTAATACAAAAGTATTAAATCAGTTTCACTTTTTTCCTCTCCCTTTCATATAAAGTACTCAAAAGCAAATGTCTTTTCAGACTTTCTTGGTGTTTGGGTTGCAGTAAGGTAGAGCACTAAATGAACTGTGCTCTCCCTGGGATTTCTGCATGTGCGTCTTCAACATTGTACATTCCTTTTTAGCCATTTTAAAGGTCATCAGGAACTTATGTTGGTACTTATTATAGTAGGGATAGCAGCTCTGACTGTTACTGAAATTTCTGTTATAAAATGTCGTTTTCAAGGATTTACCATGCTGTCTGCCAGTTTGGACTCGGGTTACCTGTACCAGATTTCCAATACAAGGTTGTAAGTTTTAAATGAGTAGGTGAAATGGAGTATGGGTTTTCAGCCCAAATTGTTCAACCATTACTGAGACTGGAGAAAATATCATTTGTTAATGTTAGAATGTTTCACACTCTTTCCTTTGAAAAATTTCCCATGATGGCAGCAGGAATATGAATTTGGCTTGGGAGGGGAGGTGAAAAGAGCTTTTTTGTCAAGAATGTGTCTTTTGGCTTCCTCAGGAAAATTCTCCCTTCCAAGTTGGACTGGTCTATAAGCAGGGTTCACATACGTTCCATAGAAAATTAACAAGAATTTGGCAGCTGGATTCTTTCTAGGTTCCTTTTGCAGGGATTTTGTTCCAGCCCACATTTGGGCAGCGCTGCTTGGGGCGGCTGGGGAGATACAATGCCTCAGACTGAGCTTTCGAACTGAGAGCAAGAAGCACCTTATGCTTAAGATGGGTTTGAAGCTGTGCAACAAGCACTAGTTAAGCAGAGAGATTTAAGCCTGGATGAGTAGTGGGAAAAGTGGGGATGCGGTTAAGGGAGCAGGCAGGGGCTGGGATGAGGAGCCAGGGATGGGGAAGGCAAAGACAAGCAGGAGGGGTAGAGACGAGAAAATCCATCTTTTTTCTTTGTACAAGTTATGGTTACAAGTCAAGCTTTCCAAAGGGAAGTAGTGCCAGAATCAAAATGATTGTTCAGCTTTAACTCAGTCCCTGTGCACATATGTACTTTGAGATACAGTTCTTAGATGAGTGTATGACTCTTTTTTTCACAGACAACCTGCAAAGTAGAGCAGAAAAGGCCAAGAGACCATCTAGTCCACCCCCTTCCTGAAGGCAGGATCAGCTTTGTATCTGTCATTCCTCATGCATACTTGACAGGCATGTTCTCAGAAGCCTTCAGAAACGCCCTCAGCATCTAGCTTTGTGCTTAAGTACCTTTACTGTCAGGAAGGTTTTTTCTGATGTCTCATCTAAAGCCTCCTTACTGTCATGTAAACCTATTTCTGCTTCCCATACTTGAGAGAACATGAAGAAAAGTTTCTTTTCTTTATCTTTGTGGCTCTTTTTCATGTTGCAAGACTCTTATCACATCTCACTTCGGTTTCCTCCTCTCTGGTTTTAAATTGAAAGTCCTGCAGTTGTCCCTCACAGTTATTTTTATAAGCCTTTGCTCATCCTTATTGCTCTTTTCTGGATAGTGTCTAGTCACCCCCACCTTTCTTCCTGTGCTGCACCAAAACCAGACCCAGCACACAGAAGCTCGGACTCCTTACAAGGGCCAACGGCAATGAAAATCACTTCACGTATCTCACAGGCAAAGGAATTTTTCTGTAGTATTGCTGCCAATCAGTCGTTTACCACCCCTGCATTTGTGCATGTAATCATTCCTACCTAAATGTAAAACTTTGTGTTATCTTTGTATTGCCTCCTATTTTTTTCCAGAGTATTTCCCCAAATCTCACAAATTCATTGTGAATTCTGATATCGTTCTCTAACTTGCTCTTCAGCTGTTCATGCAAACAATTTGATGTCATCCACAGTTTTCAATAAGCATGTTAATCCACACAGGACCTCTGCTCTTTTGATGCACGTGATGGATGGTATTCACTTAAAATGATCAATCATGCAATATTTTGTTTTCTTTTTCTGTGTAGCTGTGGGCCTTATTTACTGAGTCCTACTTAAACCTTGATTTGAAAACAGAATTATTAATTTCTATGAGGACTCTTCTGCAGCGTTTATATCTACTGTGTCCGAGTGCTTCACAAAAACACGAATTAGGCTTCGTGTTTCCTTTTGTGAAATGAAGGTTCATCATCAAATGCAGAAGCGAGGCACGTGAAGATAAAGGTCAAAAGAATCGTTTAATTTTGGATGTTGAACTTGAAATACTCATTTTCAAAGTAATCAGCTCTGCATAATACCTCATGCCCAGAGCACAGTTAGCACTGACCACGGTTACAGCTGGGAGTGGTCACCAGACCTTTGTGTCAAGCACCCGGAGTATAAATAACAGATAGTGAATACTTGTCAAAAGCTTTGTTTCTGCTAGTTGAAAAGCATCATCTAAAAACTCTGAGACAAAGACAGGGACAAAGAATCTAGCAAATCAGGGCATCATTAAATTACCTGAGTAATACTGTACAATAAAACATGGTCTTGGAGACCATTTAAATTGCCAAATCCCCTTTTGCTTCAAAGTGAGTTCTATGGGGAGGGAATATACATATTTATATTTTTTTATATATTTATGTACATACAGATACCTGCTGTCGTCTCTGTAAAATGTTTAGTAGGGCTGGCAAATGATGACCATAAACTGTGGTACACAGATGCCTAATTTTGTGTTGTGCTTTTTTCTTTTTTTTTTTTTTAATTTAGGGATGGGTATGCTCGCCAGTGTATATACAGATGATGAAGAGAGAGGCAACGCAATGGGAATTGCACTAGGAGGCCTTGCTATGGGAGTATTAGGTCAGTGAGTTGGAGGCTCTGCTGGCAAGAGAAACCACCCCCAGCCTTCCCAAAGCATGTACTTGTGATCTATGAAAGCATCGGAAGAGTCTCATCGAGCGTAATGTTATCATGCCGTCTCCAGATTAGATTCATGGTGCATGTTAAGAATAGTTTTTCCCACAGTAGCACATTTCTTATGCGGATACATATGTCAGGCAATAATCTCTGAGATGTTTGGGTTTTGTTTACATGGAAGAGTATTTTGGGGAGTGAAGAATATGGTTATTGTCATGATCAATGAGCTTTATGAGGATTTTTAAATCGAGCTTTTTGGTCACTGAATGCCAATAGCAGGATGCCCAACCGCTTGCAGAGGGCGTTTGTTCAGAGTCAGAGATGCGGCTTCACAACTGTGTCCTTTCTTTCTCCCTGGCAGTGGGCCCACCTTTTGGGAGCGTCATGTATGAGTTTGTGGGGAAGAGTTCTCCTTTCCTGGTGCTGGCAGCACTAGCTCTGTTAGATGGAGGTCAGTAAATACGAAAAGTCAATAGCACCATGTAGCACATCCCTTTCATATTACCACCATCTAACCCCCTTCTTGAAGAAATGTTACAGTATTGATTTCTTTTTGCAGCTGTTCAATTATTTGTTCTGCAGCCATCAAGAGCACAAGCAGAAGTAAGTATTAAGGTAAAACACTCTAGGCGATGGATGATGCTTTGCCTTTCCTAATCCCAAGCTTTTGTTTCATAGAGTCAGAAGGGGACACCGTTACTGACACTTTTGAAGGACCCGTATATCATTATTGCAGCAGGTACCAGATCCCTTTTTTTTTTTCTTTAAACCAACCGCTGGTGTTATACCTGGCATCCTGGAATGCCTCAGGCTGAGCTGGTTTAACAGTATTGTCGTTTGCTGGTTTCATTTACATAAAGCTCAAAGAAAAAGATAATCTGTTGGTAATACAGGATGAATATACCAGTAGAAACATAACAGGCAGAAAGTTTGAAATATAGGCGTCTTTCCAGCTGAGAGGACACTAATGACTTGCAGTTGCTTGCTAAGGCAATGAGATGTGGCCATGAAACTTTCTATGAGGCAAGTGGATAGAGCCAAGGCTTTCCGAGGGAGGGATTGCCAGCGTGTCGCAGGCAGGTGTAGGGAATAACACTGAACTTTGTTTCCATTTGAGGAGAGAGTGAGTTTGGTTTCTCGAGCATGGATTGTATTTCAGAAAAGGTCTGGGGTGAATGGTGAATGGCGTTTGGTATTACATGTATCGTTTGTCTAGTGAGTCTTTCTGTCTCAAGGGAAGTTTGCCTTTTCGCGTTGCATTTTGTTGAATGTTTATTCTGAAGTCTGTAATTAAGCCTGGCCCTTTTTCATGTTCATAAAATACCTGAAAAGAGATCGTAATTTTTACAGTTTCGTTCCTTAATCCTAATCTGCCTGTCCAAGAAAACAATTCTTCCAGGCATTTTTTGTGTTTGCTGTTTCTTGGTGGTCTTAGGGAATGACCATTACCCTAACTCTTTGACTAGACACTTGGTCAAGCTGTGACTAAAGTTATACAAATGCTTTTGCTTGAGAAATTCTTGGAGCGTTAAAAGACCTTTTCATAGAATAAAAGAATTTGAGGGAAAAGAGTAGCAAAGACAGTACCTGTCATAAGAGATCAGATCTATCATTCATCTAATTCAGTACCTTGTGTCTAACAGTGCTTAAAGCAGGTGCTGCAAGGTGAGGTTCATTCAGCGTATAAAGTAGATTTCTGGAGAATAATGTAATCCCTCCCAAGGTCTAATCTGTGACAGGACTTGGTTTAAACCACAAAATACGACCAGGGGACTGATTTCAAGGAGTACTTTGCTTGACTAAGACTTAGCCACTCATGCCAAGCTAGTCTTAGCCAAGGAAGAGAAAAGGTACCAAAGACCATAGATCCCACTATTTTGACCATCTCCCATGTCTGCGAAGAGCAGGGATGGAGTTTGTTCCCATTTTCTAACATATTTGCATGGCATTCAATTACTGCAGCTTTTCTGTTCTCTGGAGCTGTTTCAGCTGATGTTTCGGGGCTCTGTAAAGCAGGGCTGCGCGGTCTCAGAGCCCCAAAGTGGTGAAGAAGACTCAGGGATGGGTAGCCTGGAATCACGGCTGTGTGTCAAAGAGACCTTACCTTTAGTGCCCTGGGGTTTTTTTGCCTCTTGCTTCCCTGCATGTGCCTGGAGGCACTGCCAGTGCCTCCTGCTTCCCCTTCCCATCTTTGATCCAGTGCAACTGGACGCAACAGGAGGCAGGGAAAGGAAGGATGTACAGAGGGGTAGAAACAGAAAGACCCTCTCTGTTCCGATCCCTCCTGCTCTCGCCAGCTGCTCTGGGTGACCTGTCCTGCTCCCACTGGGCGTCAGCACCCAGGATATGAGAAAGTCCCTCCCGTGGGTTAGCGGTAGAGTTAGGTACAGCACCCAGGGTCTCTGCCTTCCGGGGCAGAGACTGCCTAGCGCTTTGACAGTACGGATGATGCTGATGTTCTCTAACCTCAGCCTCTTCTCCTCCTGCTTTATTTCCCCTGCAGACCAAATTTAGTTTTGTCAGAGCTGAATGCCAAATACCAACTATAAATCCAGCCTTTTATCTGGCCTATGAGTGCACATCAGTCCAAATGCAGATTTCTTGATGCACCAGGAATACACTGCTTAAATGTTAATTGCTTCAGTTCTGAAGCTGTTGCTTTTTTACAGTGAAAAGGGTCTGAAGGTTTCATTTGCTCTCCCTTACCCCAAGGGGTTGGATTATTTTCCTTGCTTTATTTTCGAAGATGGGAACTTTTGATCCTGATACTAACAGGGAAGGTTAGGTAAGCAGTTGGTCGGGATGGCAGTTAGCTCCGTGCTCTGACACCTTGGGGCAATCAGTCAAGGCACCATGCCACATTTCTCCATATCTAAGACAGGATAATATGTCTTCTGCTTCACAAGGATGCTGTGAATGTAGATGTCCCACACTGTGTACGATCTTCAGATACAATGATTAGAGAGGAGAAGGTTAAAAGTCCCATTGGGTTTGCACTGCTCAGGGAGATTAGAGGTTTTGAATGACTTTTAAGGCAGTTAACTACCTCATTAAAAAACTGACTACATCTCTAGTGGGCTGACTTGTTAACTACAAGTAAAAGCCAGGGACATTTTAGGCGTGCTGCAGACGGGCTAACAGTTTCAGTGTTTCTTGCACTCTTGATCTGGGTACACTAATTTCATGGTATAAATTCAATCTCCTGAGCGTGCATCATACACTTGAGTCATAATTGTTTGCATTCTCAAAGTACAAACACTTTCTGACCAATTTGGCTTATCTGTAGCACAATATTACTCTTTAACACAAGGTGTCTTGAACTCAAGCATGGAGTTCCTCTCTCTCCTTTCTGAAAGCGTAACTTTTTCCCTTGATAAACCCATGTTGCCTGTGAATTAATAATGTTGACTGTCACAACAGACAAGAGGCCAGTGCTCTCATTCACTCAGTGTATATTGCAGTCCCTATGGCCAGTCCTACTGTCTGGTCACCCTCGGTGCCAGCAATAGCTATTGCAGGATGCACTGTGGCCATTCCTGTTGAACATGCACTCACCAGTCCGGGTGGGGAGGTCACAAAGATGTGGGCGTCAGAGGGACAGGACCAGACAATATGGCAAGCTCAGATGAAAACCTCTGCAGGAGAAAGGAAATGCGAGCAAATATAGACTCTGCCTCCTACGTGAACTGTGTCAGAGGTGATGCTTCGAAGTCAGTGCCATCAGTACTCGCTGACCCAGGCAAAAGAAACATTACTGACATATTTTGTCACTGCTGGTAGGAGCTCAGTGAATGAGGTCAATGGCATTCTCGCAGCCAGATCTCACTGACAGGGATTAAAGAAACGTTAGGTGCTACTGGCTGACAAAGTTGCATGGACAGACAAGTTAGTTTAAATTATCGGATCCAAAACCCAGAGTTGAGACAGGTATCATCATGAGCACATGGGTTCTTGAGAAGGTGTGCGACAGCCTTTCACTGGGTACCTGCTTTTTCACAGAAAAATACCAGTGATGTCTATGACGCTCTGCCAAAAGCTGAGTGGGTTCTCAGCTGCGGAGATGGGATCCAGCTGGAAGGTTGCAATTTCACACCTTCTGGCCAACGCAGGATGTTTAATCTAATTTAAAGAAGAAACAATGTAGATTTATGCCCTTGAGACATGGCCCTTTAAAGAGAGGTCAGGTCCATGCAAGACAGAGGGGAAAAAAAATTATCTTCTTTTGGGGAAGCTTTGCTAAGGTAGCATCGTCTTTTTTGGTCTTTGCTCTGAGTTTGCAGAGTACCAGCTCAGGCTCTCGCTTTTCTCTTGGGGTACATCCTAAAGATCTGAAGTACCTTTGTCACCACGTACCTGAGTACTTTGGTAAGCTGTGGTGACACTTCCTGACCTAATGAGAAGTAGATGCCACACACGTGTGCATGCACACCTGTTTCTCATTTCTTCATGAAGTTTGTTAAGAGTAGAATAAGACCTTTGCTATTTAAGCCATCTCTGTTAGAATGGCCCTGCTTCCTCTGACTGCGCTTTGTGTGGCCTGAAATGTTTTTCCAGCATCAAGGAAGCTGCTTGAGCGTGGCTGACTTTGGCTTGGAAGAGGGCAGCCCCGAGGTGTTTAACTGGGGCTCCTTACAGATGCTACGCTAGTGGGAGCTTGCAGCAGAGTGGAAAGGTTAGCTTTAGATCTAACCTTTTGTCTTTAGGGTAAAGTAGTGCTGAACTGTTGCTCCTTGCCCCGGGAAAGGAGTGAGCCAGCTAGCCTGCAAGTTCCTTTTAGGAATCGTGGATACACAGTCTAATATATTCTGACAGGTTTGAGCAAAGAATGACATCAGTGCTCATTTTGTTTTGAACTGTATGATAAGGAACTTGTTCCAGGAGAAATAATGTTTCTCTGACCTCAGACAAATTAAGCTTTTTTTAAAAAAATAAATTTGGATGGTAAAAGACTGTAAGAGTCTAGAATATTTTTCTAAACTTCAGAGATTGTAAATACTAGAAAAAAAAGTGGAAACACAAGTTTGAGGTTGTCACTTCTAGTGACTTCCAAACTCCCTTGAAAGTAATTTTGTAAGGGATTAGCAGAGGGGCCATGTCCTGTTGCCCTGCATTAGGCTTTGACTGCCTCGGGTTCTTTTGAGTGAGTGGAAAAGGCATCTTGAATCCAAAGAAATACCATGGGGTTTAATAATCCCTGCACTAAAGCTGAAGTGCACTACTGAGGGTAGACAAACTTGACACAAACCCGCTGGAGTCTGGATCAGCAGGTGGTGGTGCAGGGCAGAGCTCAGCCGACAGGCAAGACTGAATCAGCACTTCCACTGCTTGTTACCCTTTGTGTCTGGGTGACTAAAGGTCCAGAAATTCAAAAGAGATCTGGAAGCATTTGAAATTCATAGGGCTGGGCAAGCTCAGCCAGACCCATGCTTTGCTGCATGGACTTACTGGCTGCTAGCTAAAGGATCTTGACACAAAATTCCCTTTTGTAGGGAATAGACATCTCTGTGGTTGTCTCTTGGTATTTTGAGGATCAAGACCTCTACGTCTCGTCATAGTCATTCTCAGATGACAAAGGCATAGGGTCAGAGCCTGTGCCTCTTACACAACAGGGCTCCAGTTTTGCCCCAGGAGACTAGATAAAGACCAAAAGATTGTAGTTTTAGCTAATCATTTGTACAACAGTCAGACCTCATGAACTTTCTAAATGTCATCAAGCTCACTGCAAACTTTCACATTATGAAAATGGCTTAACCTTTATTGTAGAACTTCTAGGAGAATAGAAATATATAGAAAGTCAGTTTTCAGTGATTTTACCTTCTGTTCTATTTAATATTAATCAACGACTGATGCATGACAAGGAGGACTGTAAAAAGCGCAATGTTTTATGTAAAAGTATCCATTCTTTGCATGGCTTTTTGTTCATAGTCAAAAGAAATAATTACTACTACTTTTTTTTTCTCCTCCCCTTCTTTCTCTAAGGATCAATCTGCTTTGCAAACATGGCTATTGCTATGCTTGAACCAGCTTTACCCATCTGGATGATGGAGACCATGTGTTCAAAAAAATGGCAGCTTGGTAAAGTACAGTATATTATTTGCATCTCTATATTTTGTCTAGTGACTGTCTCAGTTCCGGTCCTGTTAATGATGGTGTCCTTACATGCTTCAGGGTAGTAATTTTTTTTACTATCTTTAAATTGTCAGTGTTACACCTGCACAATTGCAAACATTGGTCTGTAAGAAAAATAGGTAGTGGGCTGATGTTATCGCAATAGAGGCTTCAGTAAGGGGCAACACTCACATTGCAAGGAGAAATAGATGCAGGCAGCCACGGCACTGTACTTGTCCCGGCTCCTTTGGGAATGCCAGCAGCGCATCTGGCAGTGAGTGTTGGCTGGGACAGCTGCAAGATGCCCTGTGAGCCGCAGAGCCAGCCCAGCGGGGCAAAACACTTTGTTCTGGGTTTTTCCCAGAAGGAATCCTTCCTCAGTTCCTAGTTTGAATTGCCAGGAGCAGGCAGCCACAGAAGTCTGCAGCAGGTGCAGTATGTTTGGTGCAGAGCGTGCCCATGCCAACACATGTTCCTTCCAGGACTGGTCCTGGCAACATGTGGAAGAAGGATGGACTTTTCTCAAAATGTAGTCACCAAGGGCATGAGGAGCATTTTCCCTTGAACCTGACAGATTTGACACTCTTTCAGTGGTTACTTAGTCATCCCATTCAACAGAAAGCAATGGGAGAGCCCCAGCTTGGACCACCTTATAACCTGTAACTCAGTCTCAGGAAACCAGTGTCCACAGGCAAACTGGAAATTTGTCCCATGTATCAGGTTAGACTAGAGAGTAAAATTGGGGCAGTTACTTTCTCTTTGAGATGAACAAGGAAAAAAAAAAAAAAAGAAAAGAAAAATGGACTAACTTCCAGTGAGTGTCGAACTGTGTGCGGGAGGTTGATGTGAATCATCTTGGGTGGGGGGTGCCTATCCATCATGTACCACTACACATAGTGCTGATCCGCTGTATCGATCTGACTGATGTTTACCGTTTTAATAGTTTGCAGGAAAGAGTTACTGTTACAAATGCAACATATATTTGATAATGTTAACAAGTGATCTGTATTCATTAGGGTATTTTTTAGTATCAATGTATGGCGCTTGAAAGAAAAAGAAAAATTCTTCATGAAAATTATGTTCGGCTAGCATGCAACTAATATCCCTACTCTATCTTAATGTAGGTGTCCCTGTGCCATAGAGAAAGCACAAACCTTAGTTGTTATTCATGCAAACCCAGATCTCGGGTGGCCATAGCTAGCAGTCCTTAATGTGCTGCTGTACGGTTGAACATGGTAATGACTGCTAGCCTGTAATATAGCAAAATTAATGCACAAACTTAGATATTTTAAACCTCAGGAAGAAAAACAAAGATTGCTTATCTACCTCCCTCACTGGAGTTTCATATTACTGGTGCAACGGATATGAGATTTACAAATGTTTTAGTTGAATAGAGGTTCCTAGAAGGAAAACATCCATTTTAAATTAAGACTAATTTTACCCCTTAATGGTATAAGTAATTGACTCCATAACGCTTTGTCTGATTTGACAGCATTAATTAAAGTTTTTAAGCCTCTTAAATTATATCTTGAACTGCAGGGTTTTAAGCAAATTATTTTCTTATGCAATTTGGAGATCCGGCTTTTTTAAGCATGATCTGAAGAAGGTATAAAACCCCTTGATTTGATCAATTAATGTTACTGTGCATAAAGTTTATTTAGAATATTATGGTTCTGCTTTAGTATACCACAGCTTACACAGCAACCTACAAGTCTTATTTAAAAAGCCTTTGCGGTGTTTTTTTTACAGTTGTCAAGGTCTGCTATATGTGACCATTTGGTATAAAAAGATAACTCCAAGCAGTACCAAAGTAGCTGCAGTTACACAGGTGAAAATATTTCCGGAGCATCACCATTGTAACCCACAAAGATTTTAATCACAGGATATTGCTGGGCTAAAAATTACTTCTCAGGTTTTTTTTCTTATGAATATCGGAGAGATAGGAAGGAAGATGGATAGGCAGGAAATGAGAAAATCTGTGTTGCCTTGGTGAAAGATGAGGAGCATATACACTTAAAGGAAATGGTTTGATTGTGTACCATAACGTCACGCTGGTTTCTAAATCTGAATTAGCTGATTTAACAATGACCAAATGGAAGGCTTGTCGTGGCATGCGCTAATTTGTCAGACTTTCCCAGTTTTGTCAGGTTTTCCAGTTGGTTTTGTTTTTGTTTTTTTCTTAAGAAGATGCAAAATATAACAGGAACAACAGAAAAATACTGTGTCTTATTTCTTCCAAGACCCATTCAGCTCCATTCCACAAGGATCCGGCACTAAGCACAGCCACCCCATTCCTCTGCCTCTGGGATATTTTTCATACAATGTCTTCTCCTCAAGGGCAGTCCCTGCTCTCACACACACCTGCATCGTCCTCCCTGGTGCTCTGCAGGCAGCCGAGGCAATGGCACACCACGCTCTTCGTTAGTATTTCCTCCTTTGACATTTCCCCTCCAGCTGGGTCCTGCCCCCGCGACTTACGTGTAGGAAGAGGATGAATCCTCAAGTACAGACTGTAATTGCCTTTTAAACCAGAGATATTTCTGGCTACCATGCAGCCAGCATCTGCTCCAGATACAGCTGCTGCTGTGGAAACCTCAGGACTAAAAAAAATTGCTGGTCCCAACAGTACATTTTTCCGAGTGGATGTGGGGGAGATGGGAGGGTCCAGGTACCCGCCCGTCAGGGTCAGAAGGGATTTACTCGGGTGCCCTCCTCCGCGAGTCATTACAGATAATTAGTTTTTTTAACTTAAACTAATAACTGATTTTTTTTAAAAATTAACTTTTACTGTAAATATATTGGCTAAGTGATTTCAAAACCATGATTTTAAGGTTTCTTCACCTTTACGTTATTGATATGTGCTTGGCTTCAGTAGCTGCTTGACCAAGGACCATATTGCGGCATTACAAATGCGAGGCCTCACGGCATTCACAGGCGTGGAGGGGGACTCTGACCGTTCTGGGCTTGCTGCATATGCTGAGCATATGCTCCATAAGCCATGCAACCAAGAAAGAGTTGCTTTCCTTGACCTATCCCAAAGCTTATTGTAGTATAAACTTTCTGCTCTTTGTTGTTCTGTCCCCTCTTCTATACCACTTCTTGCAGCTGATGTTGAAAAACTCTTTTCAAAGGCATCACATCGCTCCTGCGTTTCATAGATGATGTCCTTAGATTTCATGAAAAGGCTGCAACAAACCGGATATTTGATTCTTTGGGCTATGCACAAAGACTCTATATTAGATGCGTTCAAATCAAAACTGCAGTGTCTGGAATTTATTAGTTTCTTCTAACACTTCACTAAAAGCATTGCTGATAAAACATCTCATTCGTATTTTTCAGGTGTTGCTTTTCTTCCAGCTAGTATCTCTTACCTCATTGGGACTAATCTTTTTGGGATACTTGCGCACAAAATGGGAAGGTATGCTTAATTTAAAAATACTAATAATCTTCCAAGCTGTTCATGTACCATTTCCAGTGTTTCCCAGGGCAGTTTATGGATGGTGGAAATTATTATTTGTTTGTTGGGGGGGGGAGGGGGTGTTTGTTTTTTTGAACATGTTACTACTTTGGTTGTGTAACTCGGCACTTCAGACATGACTTTGAAACATTCGAGATCAGCTCTAACATCTTAGTATCACCAATCTCTGAGTGATGTTTCTTCTTTGATAGGTGGCTTTGTGCTTTACTCGGGATGCTAATCGTGGGAATAAGTATTTTATGTGTAAGTAGAAGGTCATGTATCTTTCAAACCGTCTAAATGTCCATGTGTTCATTTTCAAATATGTGCTTTCCCCATGAGATTTTGCTGAAGCTTCTGCTTTATATGTTATTAAATAATGTGTAGTTAATAGGTTCCAGATCAGAGTTTTGAGTGCTTTCAAATTTCAATGCTTCAATTATTTTGAAGGAAGACTGGCTCTAAAAGGAGGAGGATGATCCTTTTTTTGAGCTGTCACTCAACAGTTTATTCTTGCTCATAATAGTAAGTGTGTCAGTGGTTTAATGTCACAGTTGTCTTAAACAGTAGCCCAGAACAAGGATCAAACTCTAACTTGCACATCTGTACCAAGTGTGCCATAACTACTCTGAGAATTTATCTTAGAAAAAGAAAACTAACCTCATTAGCAAATGCAGTGTGACTTAATTGCCTGAAATTTCATTTATAGGTACCGTTTGCTAAAAACATTTATGGGCTCATAGCACCAAATTTTGGAGTCGGATTTGCCATTGGTAAGAAAAATTCCAATGACTTCTTACAGTTTGTTCGTTATGTAAAAATGATTTTATATGAAGTTACATGGAACATTTGTTTTGTTGCCATCCTGATCTGATAGTAGCGAAGCCTGACCTGTGGCCCAAACTGGTAGGTAGAGCAAGAAGGATTAAAGGACGGTGCTCAGGCAGTTTAAACCAGGCTGCTGTTAGACAAGCTGGATTCTGAAGTTTGTCCAGAATTGCTCCATCGACCTAAACAGATCTTTCAAACTGTCCATGAATATATACCTTGTTTTCAGGCATAAAGCAATGCACTGCCCAAAACCCAGTCTTCGCTGTTGTTCATAGCAAAAAACCCAAACCAGCCAGGCTTAAATTTTTGTTTATCGATAGGAATTCTCAAGCCCTCGTGCGTGTATTCCTTTTGAAGTAATATGTGTGAACTTTGCTTATGCTGGACCACTCAGTCAGGCTGGAGTGGGGGCCATGGCTTGGATTTTAGCGCTTGGCCGGTCAGCAAATGTTCTGGGGCATCTTCACGCATGAGGGATGTGTAGTTAGGAAAGAAGTTACAGGCACAACTACAAATCCCCAGTATCTCAGCAGTTTTGTCAGCTGTCTTGTGCTGTTTCTTGCTAGTCATGAAAGTGTGGCTCAAAAGACCTGTTAAATTCGCCGTAATAATTTTGATTGACTGGAGGCTAATGCAATCTTTTAGGCCTACCATAAGTGTAAGTTCATACAAAATAATTTTCCCCTAACTGAAAGGTACTTGGCTGGTAATGTGAGATGGGAGGCTTTGCACGGACAGTTACTGGGAAGTGGTTGATACACTCTAAGCTCGCATCTCTCTTGTCCTCTGGCAAGTGTCCCTTGTGCACATCTATACATGTCCATATGTGACCTCAGACACAGTAAAGACCTTAAAAAAGCACAGATAATACAGTCTATTTTAACACAAATCTTTTGCTTATTTAAGAATAAGCATCCTTTCAGTTGCTTTTGCATCCCTTTTTAGCACATAGTTGGCCAAGACATAAAAAGAAAAAAAAGGCAGTATTTTCCTGAAATAAGTTTCCCTCCCTCACGACCAGGAATGGTGGACTCCTCCATGATGCCAATTATGGGCTACCTCGTAGATCTGCGTCATGTGTCAGTCTATGGCAGCGTGTACGCAATAGCTGATGTTGCCTTTTGCATGGGCTTTGCCATAGGTAAGTAAGTCCAACCTTTTCCTGCCTATAACGCACCTGACAGTTAAGAGAAATACGCTACGATGGTAGGTGTGAATCCCGGTGGCACTCGCAGGCTTTATGAGCTGGGGTGGTTATTTTCTACAAGAAATCCGAAGCAGAGGGAAAGGATGTGGGTAACTGTGTTTGGCATCTGTTCCCCTCCTCTGCCGCAATGCCGTGCTCACCTTCATTAGCTCTAAGAGGCTTGAAGGTGTCAGGCACTGAACACAAATAGGATATCCCTAGGAAAGAGGCCTTGGAACATTTAAAACTAACACCACAGCTGTGCTCCTAATAGTCTGCAACAGGAATAACTCCCCACTGACCCCCTGCCTCCTTGACTGCGTGATACAGATGCCCCTAGGAGCATCTCTAATTTCTTCAATGAATGTGGACTATGGAGCCAGGAAAGGTTTATGTTATAATTACAAACGTGTCTTTACATTCCTCAAATCAATTCGTAAAGTGGGAGTTTTGTATATAAAATTACTGTTGTTTAAAGTGACTGCTGCAAATTTTGTGTCTGAGTGATCTTCAGAAAAAGGTTTTTATTTATACAAGGTCCCTCTGCTGGTGGTGCCATTGCAAAGGCTATTGGATTTCCATGGCTCATGACAATTATAGGGATTGTGGATATCCTTTTCGCTCCCCTGTGCTTTTTCCTTCGAAGTCCACCTGCCAAAGAGGAGAAAATGGTAAGCATAGCATGGTTTCTTTCTTTTGTTTTTGTTTTTGGTTTTTTTTCAGTGAAACAAATGATAACTTAGTTCTGCATCTTTGCCTCTAACTTCCTCAAAATGGGACCAGCACAGTTTATTTCACCGTCATGCGTCATCTTTGGAATGAACTCCCCCTTCTTTTTATGTCCAAGATGTATAAAGAAAAGCTTTTTATTAGTTACATGTTACAAAGTCACAAATCTGATTATCACGAAATGGGGTCCAGCAGACATTCATCTGCAACAGCATATGCTGTGGTGGAGTCAGTATAAAAGGCATTTTTGTTTTCCTTGAAGTGCCAGAACTGTACTGACCAATTTTGTTTTATTCCTTTGTGTGCCTCAACCTGTTTTTTTTTTCCATGGTCCTCTACGGTATATTTTGCATCATATTTTTTCCTCCTCCTTCTTCCTCCATACAGACCACCTGCCCTTACAAATTAATGGCTTCTCTTATCCTATCTGTACCACAGGTCTTATCCTGACTATTTTTTAATATAACTTGCCAATGACTTCATTTTCTAGAGCAGTCAGTGCTCCCCAGCTGCTGTATGGTGTGTAAGAAGAATGATGCTTGGCCAAATCAGCGTCTTGCCCAGTCCCCTGCAGCCCACAGTGGGTATCTAGGGACGAGTGTCAGAGCAGGTGAACGTGTTGTGATACATCCCTCAAATTAGGGGCTGAGAGACCTAAGTCAAAAGCAACACTGTGATTAGCAGCCTTTAACAGACTTTTTCCCCATTGATGTTCACATTTGCTCTCTGAGTAAATGTAAAAGTCTACTTTTCACAAGACCTGGAGTGAGGAGTTCCCCTGCTTACTCCATGAGTTCTGCCCCAGGACACCCATGAATGTGCCTGCAGGAATGTTTCACTCCTTCACTCCTGTTGCTCACTGTCTGCTTAGCCTGTCACCCAAAAAAAAAAAAGATTCCTGCTTTGGTTGTGGTAGTCCTTTTCCTTCATTTCCCCTCCTATACCGTTCTCCTCTCTCCCTTCCTTTCCCATTTCTGTAGCTGAATTTGCCCTTTCATATAATGTCCTTTATCTGCTCCCCTACTCTGCTGTTTCAAGACTTGCTGTTCCTATAGATTTATGCTAGATCAGGTTCAAAAGCCCTCTTACTGCAGGAGGGGATCCATTGCTTTGCTCACTAGGTTTCCTCTGCTCAGCAAGAAGGTGGGAAGCTCCTGAAGGAATTACAAGGCAGTGCAATTCCTGTTGTGATTCCAGGGCTGGGAAAGTCCTGGAAAGCAAGTACCAATCTGTGCTGCAACGTCTGTCACCATCTGTAGGTCTAGCCCACCCAGCACGTCATCCTTGCTCATACTGAACAAGGTTGACTTGGCCACAAAATGCAGTTGCTGTTTGTTTACCTGGGTGAAAGGAAAATATAGTTTTGCATGGCCATGGTCTTACTATGCAGCGCTACATCTCTGCAAGGTGAGGACGGAACCTGCTGCGCATGCTGCTCACGCTTTGTACTGGCATGAGCAGAACAGAAGGTGGAAAAATGAATCTTGCTGAAATAGTGGCGTATGTGAGGCCAAAGACCTTTTGTTTTGCACATAGTTGGACTGCAGAATCCCAGAGATTCCAGTTAATTCCTTGTCATGACCTTTGCAGACTGCACTGAGTTTTTGCTTGGTTCTTTTTACACACTGACTAAGGCTGAGGAACAGAAAGGAAAAAAAGAAAAAAGCTGCTGTTGTTTGCCAGAGATAGGAAGTTTATCGTGTGCTTCCCTGGTCACTGACAGGGTTTCACGTGTAACAAGGTAATCGCTGAAAGGACAGGATCTCTCCCCATGGCCTAAACACCTTCCACAGTGTCTGCCCCCCGCTTCCCCCAACATCGCTTTAAATGCCAAGTGTCTCCTGTTCCCAAAGTGGCTTGTGTCAGTGAACCGATGTGCCATTTCTTTTGGGTTTGAAAAGAGTCAAAAGGAGGGGCCCTATTTTGTACTCTGCATAATTAATTAAAAAAACAAATTTATCACACTCAACATGAAATAAGTTTACACAACTGCTCCGAGTACGGATTCTGATTGTCCTAGGAAAAATTCATCCCGAAGGATGTAATATTGTAGCTGGCCCTAACTATGGTAATTACTTCTAGCTTGGCATGGGTGTAAAGTCGCAGTATTTGGACCACCACCCTCAGCAGAGCCCAGTTATGCTGTTCTGGAGCTCCACAGAAAGGGGTGGGAAAAGCAAAGCTAGTAAGGGAGACTCGGCTTGAGGCAGAAGGACTCCCTTTGCTCGTTCATCCAGCTTTTAATAGATGGAGATTAAATATAGGAGAGGTAAGTTACTGTAACTGGAGAGCAGGTAGATGTATTTCAATTTAATACATGGGCTGAAATACTGGTTCCAGTAAGGTGATAGAAATTTGCTGGTGACATCTATATGGCCAAGATCCCACCTCACACAGACCTATGGACTTGATTTACTCTAATTGAAATCAGTTTGGGTTCTACTTTCAGGGAGGAGAGGCGAATCCCTGAATGGTAGATGCAGCAGGATGGCTGTATGGTGGAGTCAACCACAGACCTCAGCTGGATGCTAAGCAGAAATGCTAATATTCACACTTTGTTTTCTTTCAGGCAATACTCATGGATCACAACTGTCCTGTTAAAACAAAAATGTATACCCAGAACAACATTCAGTCCTACCCCATAGGTGATGAAGAAGAAGAATATGAAAGTGATGAATGACGTGAAAAGCCATATAACGTATTTTGGTGTACAAAATGCAGTGTTTCATGTGAAACATCTCATCCAGAAATAGATTTTAGTTGTACTGTACATTTAATAGTGAAATGGTCAAAAAACCAAAGACACATTATTCATCACCCATGGTTATAAAGCAGACTGCTAACCGCCTTATAAGGGGGGGGAAAGCTTTTATAGAGGATTTGTATAGTGTTAATCTTTGTGTATTTAATTTTATTGAATATTACACTATATTTTTTATTAAATGTGTAGTATAAATCTGTATAAACATGTGAATTTTAACTTTGTTTTTTAAAGTCAATACATCAACACACAATATTTCATGTTTTGTTTGGAGTTGTAAGTTACTGGCAAGAGCTTGGGTCTTTCTTATCTAATTGGAAGGAAAAAAAAAACAAACCACCAAAGCTTAAAGAATGCCTATCCAATCTGCCTCCTTTTAAATTGTACCCTTGCCAGTACATTGAGAGGAGCTGAAGGCTGGAATTCAGACTGTAGATATGGCTATGACTTTTTTGATCAACTTTAGATCATACATTAGTAAAATAAAAGGCACAACTTCTTTGCCAATTTCAAAAATGAGCCCTACCTGAACCGCTCATGGAGTGTTGGGGAAAACAGTATTTTAAATGGATGAGTGTATTGCTATGAGTCAGTACTATTTAATGAAGTTTTAATTAGCTAACCAGTTGTGCAATATGAAGCCCCCAAACCAACACACACCACCAGGTAAACAAGCAGGTATGAATGTGCCCTGTTCCTTTCCCGTAAAGGGAATAAGAACAGCATGAAGATAGTTTTTATATTTCTACCTTTTGAATCTTTTATTTTTAACATACCTCAATTTTAGTTTAGATGCATCTTAAGTGACTGGTTAAGAAAAAGCAGCAGTATCACAGTATTTAGTCTTTGTATGTATTGAAAGTAAGCTGGTAACTTAAGCAGTTCAAAGAAAAAAACCTATTTTACATGCATATTTTGCATACACATCTAGAAATTCTATATGTATTTATTTTTCAAAAAATGAAGTTAAAGTATCAACTTTGCTAACAATAATGAAAAAAAAAGACCAGTTTGTTGCCAATATCTCTCAACATTTGGGGGCAGAGTCTAATACAGGAAAAGCACTGTGCTAGGCCGTCCCTATCTGCACTGAGAAAAATCAGAAGAAGATTTAAAGAAAGCGTTTTAAAACAATCCCAATGTCCGTATCAACCGTGGTGTATCTTTTCATTTGTAAAATTAAAATCTTTATGTGCCTTCTTTCATGTAATTGCAGATGTTTTATGTACTACAGCATAGATACAATATTTACATATAGTTTTGTAAAGTGTATATACTATGGTCAGAAAATATGACAAATATAGTGGATCAAACTTCAAGTATCGCTTTGTCAATAACTATGCGTTCAGACCGCATTAAAATAAAGTTATCTAAAAGAAGTTCATGATCTATTGTAATAAGGCAAAAATAATAATAATAAAAAAATCCCCCTCACCATTTGCTTTATGCATTGTGGTTTACTGTATACTGGGAGTGGGGAAAGCCAACAAATATTAATGAGGGAAAGCACTCCTCATTTCTAGTCCATTTGTAATTGAGGACAAATATTTTCACTCCAGGTCATAAATACAGGCAACTTGTTTTGGTAACTGCGATGCTTCCAATACCAGTCCGTTATATGGCTGCTGGTCTAAGATTTAACTTTTGGGAAGCAGATAAGGCCAAAATGTGCAGTACCAGGGCACACCCCTGTAGATGCTGCCAGAACAGGGGGTTTAAGGAAGGGTGAAGAGTCTGAGAAAACATCGTAAGGAGCTTAAAGGCTGTGAAACACCAAGCAATATCGCCTTGTGGCTGATTTGAAAAATCCACTTACAGATTTTATAGTGGTGTATTTTCTGTTGCATTCTTTTGAGTATGTAACAGATGGAAATCCTTCCTTCAAAGCTGAGAGGTGTTTGGAGACAGACATTAATACAGCATAAACCAAGATTCTGCAGTACGTTGAGTACTTCATTGCCACTGAATAAGTGACAATTGTGCAGATCGATGATTATTTACATTAGGCTCAGATTTTAATATTGTAGATCATGCCCCAAGAGAAGTTATTTTACTTAGCTTCACTGCACTCTTTTGGTCAACATCAAATTGTTAATCCAACTAAATTTGAAGCTAATATATCAATGTTAGACTTCTAAATTATCACATGACATGTCCATTTATTTGCCAGCTGATTAACCAATGTATTGCTTAAATTCACAGGTGTAAAAGTAATGCAAACATAGCAACTTATACATCAAAAAAAAAAAGCATAGAATAGCTTACTTCATGGCTTTGTTTTGTACTTTTGAGCAGATCAAAATTAAGGAAGAGTTCACATTAATCTGCAACACAAATTAGGACTGATGAATTGATCGCATTCCTCTTCTGCAGGTGGAACCAGGTTTCTACTGGGGCCTTACAGAGCAGCATCTTACCACGGTTTGCTCAGTAGACCCACAGAGCTCAGTCTGGCTCCCCCATGCTCTTGCTCTGCTGCTGGTCTACCAGAAGTTAGAGGAAGAGAGAGTTAAGTGCCATGCAGACACCCACGTTTGGGCTCTCTACGCCACCTTTTCCTCCAAAAAAGACTTCGAGCAGTTGTTCTGTATTTCGGATTTTCTGTGCTGTGGAGGAGTAAGTAATCAAACACAAACCCTTTTTGCTGACAGTAAGGAAGTAATTTTAGTCACAGAAAATAAACCAAAAAAATCTCGGTTCTTTCATATTTTGTATATTTTTATCTGTGTCCCTTTAAGTGTGATAAAGTCACTTATTTCAGTTGCTCCCACACCTTAGCTCTCCCTTGTAGTTATAAACTTCCATGCATGTTTTATTTCAAATTTGAGAGGAAAACACCCAAGGATAAGGAATTACAAGGAAAAACTGATTAGATAAAAATGAGCTAGTAAACCAGTACGGATTTGTTTAGTTATCCATTAACATCTTCTGAAGGACAGGGCAAGTCAGAAGACTTTTTCTTGGACCATTTGTTCCCCTAACATAACTCTGGTGGTAGTCGCTATCACCAATAACTGAATGGCAATATTACTGGAGCAGTGCTTGGAGGTCTTAAAAACAACCCACAAACATCCTTAGCATTTTATGATTCTCTAGGTACAGGAAGAATCAACTGGAATCACCATTTTGAAAGAAATCTACATCTACTATTAAACTGTGTAGAATAAAAATAAATGCACATGCAAATAGAAAATATGCATAAAAGCCCAGCATTAGTCCAGCAATCAGTAGTTTTATTTAATGCAAAACATGTGTTTTTCTCCCAAAGATCTTTCCTTTAAGTAGTGCCTCTAGATGATAAACTACTGCAATACAAATGTTTAAAAAAATATTAACACAATGCGAAGAAGTTGATAATTTAGCAAAACTATTTTATTAAAGCTTATTCTCATGATAAAATAATAGCCAACAAAATCATATTAGGCAGATCTTCTGCAAATGTGTGTAGCTGCCACCTATTCAGATATCATTAAGTCAAGATATTCTTGTTTTCTGTGGTATTCTTTATTTTCAGCTATTTACAGTTAAGCATGAAGCAAAGATTACATCAGGAATGTAATATTACAATTTTACCCTCGAGATTCACCGCTTACTGTAATTAATGCCAGACAGGAATTTATGTTTTCCTTCTTATCACTAAAATACAACTATTTTGCCCTTTTCCCATTCGGCATATTTAAAAATATTGCACTATGTTTAATTTCTCTCTTACAGTCATCATTAGCAATACTATATGAGGACAACTATATCCAGCTTTTCTTACCCACTGTATTATACCAGTCAATTTAAAACCTCAAATGCCTTTTTTAAATCAGTATTTGCATTGTTTTCACAGCTCCTTCATGTGTACCAGGGTTTAAATGAAGTACTCGGATATATTTAAAAACCTCTATAGTAGTCTGTAAGAGCAAACACTGATGGAGATTGAATGCAGATCACCACCAATGGTAAGCCACTGAGAAAATGGAGTGGGGGAAGTCTTTATATGCATCTCAAGCAAGTATAAGTTAAATAACTTTTAGTCAATAAGGGAAGCTAATTTTGTGCGATTATTTACTGAAGCTTAATTTCAGAAGTGTGTCACATGCCTATTTTAGCATGGATAGTGTTTTCCATACATCAACTAAGTAAGTAAGTATCAACTGCCCAGAACTCACAAAAAAGTGCAAATAGTTGCATGAGTGAAGTAACCGTTTTGTTTAGAAGTACAAGTATGCTTTTCCATCTGTGAAAACCATTGCTTCTTAATTTTGCCCATCACAAAATAAACTGAGAAGCAAATTTAATGGAGAGGTCCATCAGAGACTGCCTGAAAATTTAAGTAAGTTATTTTACCATCTTAGATTCAACTCCATTTCCACAAAGGCATTTTTTTCTACTACCAGTGATAATACCACCAGTACCTAAGACAGTACCTAAAATAAAGATGATATTTTATACGGCATTTCTATACACAGAAGATGAAACAAAGACATGTTTACAGGAAATAAATAAGAACAACGGCCTTAGCCAGGTGATGCTAAGATCCACAGTTTACACATAGCACAAGACCAGATAGTTCTTTTCAAAAGCTGCTGGCTGAAATTCTTCCTCATCTCTACTGGACTCACTTATTTTGACTCAAATAAAACATGTTATATACACTACAGGACATTTTTCTGGGAAAGGTGATCCTTCTGCTCAGACTGTCTCTTCTGTCTGAGAAGCTGAATGCAACTTACCACTATAAGATTACTCAAAAGTGTTGAGAGAGAACACATTTAGCTATTTTTTGTAAAGTATTTTGTACCTCAAGCTTTCTGAAACGGTAAGATAAAGGCTGCAGCAAAATTTTTTTTTTTTTTTTTAAAGTACTTAAACTGTCATTACATGCTTTTTCATAGAATGTAATGAAACCTCCAACTCTTGAGAAGAACAATTTTCCTTTATCAGGTCATCAGATAATACAACAACACTTAAATATATAATTTTGTTCTGGAAGGCAACCAGCCTCTTATCTCACAAATATTCCCAATTAAATTATTATGAGATACCGGTATGTACTTTGATAACTAATATTATTCAATCAGGATACAATAGCCCAAAGTTCTAAGGAGGCTTTTTTTTTTTTAGCATAGCATTACTATATTTCATGTTAATTTCAAACTATGAAAAGTTCTTGTATTTAACAAAAATATGGGAAAAATTATATGCAATGTTAACTTTAGTAAATATTAACAACAGACAAAATGAAAGACCTCTTGTTTGCTTTCATGATATGTTTGGCGAAAAATACACAACTACCTAGAAGACGTACAATAACTGTGATCAACATTTCAAAGCCTGGTCCCTCGGTGACTTCTCTGTCAGTCATCAGCTTAGGCATGCAACAAGCTTGTAATTTTTTCACCATACAATGGAAACTAAACATTTTGAAAATCCTGCCAGTTTCCTGTTGAAAACACCAGCTCAAAAAAAGAAGGGGGGGGGAGTATAAGGACACCACACACGTTAATGTGAAATGGTAAGGTTACATAATTAGAAAAAAATAAAAATAAGTTATTAAAAATAAATTTCCAATATAAACCCCAAAATCGAGTTTTAACCAGCCAGTTTAACAACATGATGGTGCTGTAGCTGGAGAAGAACCATTATTAGCTGTACTCTTACATAGGCAAGTAACTGTGGAGAAGCAGGACATTATACCAGTGTTTTAATTTAGTTTGTGTGTGTTTGCAATTAAGTGCAAAGTATTCTTTTAGTCCATTCCTTCAAAGGCTAAATATGTAAATATCAGTCTACTGATTGAGGTGGATCAACTGGTTCTTCCGATATGATGTTGAATGTTGGCGCCTCCGTCAGACTGACATCTTCATTATCCATTTCTTCTGCTATATTGGGTTCCTCTGAATCTTTAGTCACTCTTTTGGACTGCCGCTCTAACGACATGTTCTCCAAAGACTCTATATCCTCAATGCCTGCTCTGTAGTGGATCATCAGCAGCGTAAGGGCCTGCAGTCTTTCACCTGACTTAGCCAGCGCAGCAGAAATCAAGGCTTTTTTCCTTGCATCAGTTGTCTCTTTTTCTTCTTTAACGAGTGAATTATTATTTTCCAGCTCCTGGTCTATTTCATTCTGCAGCTTATCCAGCATAAATTCTAATTTCTGAAAACGCTCCTCTGTGGGTAAACTTCTGTAGAGATCACGTCCAATTTCTTTAACGGCAATGAAGACACTGTCATCTAGACCACCCTCCTTTCGGACCAACTTTATCCCAGTACCTGCTGCACGTTTTGAAGGACTGCTTGGCCCACTGATTTCAGTATCGCTACTTTCATTATCAGAAGTGTTTGGTGTGTGCTTTGGCGAAGGTTCTACCACCTCTGTTCCTTGCTCAGAAAGGCGAGCTTTGGGGACTTGACGAAGGTTTAACAAACGGGTGCTTGTATTGATGATATGCCTGGTCAAACCTGTAGTTCTGTTAACAGATTTAGATTCTGAATCAACACGAGAGGATGCAGCTTGGGGAGCTTCCTGTCCTTCTGCTCTACAACCTCCCACAGTTCGATCAAGTCGCTTTTCAGCTCCTACACAAAAGGGCGTCTCAGTTAGACATTTTTCTTGACATTTTTTATGGCAAACATAAGCACAGAGCATGCACTGCGAAGCCGCTTTAGTCCATACTTTCTTTTTGCAGTAATCACACCAAGTCGGATTCTGAAACTGAGTATCTTGAAAGTTATGCTTGTTCTCCGTAAGAACAACGTGTCCCAAGTAAGGATCCTCTTTCTGAGGTGCACGAGCTTCTTCTTCCAAGTGACATTCCCTTTCTTTCTCCAAAAGAAAGTTTGAATCATCTATTTCACCTTCTTTTAAATATTTGAAGTGTAAAGTTACATCGCCATAACAAAATTTTTCATTGAATCCCTTATGGGTTGTCAAATTCCGCAATGCTGTTCTAGTGACTGCTGCTTTAGGTGTAGGAGCATCCAGTTTAAATGTTCTAATATATTCCATTGAGGATGTAGCTATGCAATCTAAAGCAATTTCTTCAAGTTTTATGCTTGCATATCCTAAACAGATAAAACCACCTGCTTTGAAAGGGTCTCTGCACCACAGTGCAACATTAAGGTACTTATGGTATCCTTCCACTTCAAATAGACAGGAGGATGTTCTTGTCCTTGGCCATCGGCCTTGCCGGATTTTATAAGGAATTTCTGGCGATTCCCATGTTTGATGATCATCTCCACTATCTTTGTAACTACGTGCATTTTCTGAAAGTCCATCTTTTAATATATCTTGTTTTGGTGCTGTTATTACTTTTGATACCGTTGGGTCTTCTATTTGATCATTATTCTTTACTACCTTCTCTGTATATTTATCTCCATTATTTGTAGGTGGAGGTGGCCTCTCTGGTTTTTCAGAAGATACACCTCCAGTTTCTAACAGATTCTGAGTTTCACTAGTAGGCAAAATAGGCTTGCTTTGTGGCCTAGGTGGCACAGGAGGCTTAGTACTGGATCCTTGTGATTGTTTACCTGATTGCTGTGATGCATCTGAACCCTCAATAGTTTTGGGTGTTGCCACTTTAGCTCCATCTTTTTGTTGTGTTTTTGATGTTGTCTGATAACTTCCTAAATGTAGTTTTCGATTCAGAATCGGAGATATAGTTCCAAGTGGTTTAGCAGCAAGTATTACTACTGAACGTTTGGGACTCGGAGTTGTCGGCAAATCTTCTTTTTGGTCAGGTGATTCACAAGCTAAGTCCTCAAATTCTGAATCAAAATCTCTGTTATCAACATCAGCTGATAAACTAGCTTGGTCATCTTCTGGCTGTGTCAAGAAAGCAGCGTCTTCCAATTGTCCAAATCCATCCTGCAGTGCTGAACCATGCTGATTATACCCCACAGGCCTTTCATAAAAGACTAAAACTCTGTCCCCAGCCTGTCTAATAAGCTTCAACACTTGGACAGTTGATGTGATTTTAACACCTATTAAAAAAAAGACAAAAATTATTAAATTTTAACAACAATCTAAATGGCCAAAAATAGTCGACAAACATGGTTAGGTCTTTAATAGTGGTAATAATACTGTTGCTCACTAACAGAGGAAGTCAATTATGACAGAAGAGCTTAATTGAAATGTAACAGATGGATCCTTTCCATTTTATTCATACAAATATATCACTTCAGGAGCTGGAAAAGATACTAACAAATACTCCAGTTTGCTGTTTGTTACTAATGCTGTAATCTTATAGAGTAATGTTCATTTTATATGCTAACATTTTTAAACTTGGTCTTACTGTAAGTTTGGACTTTTCAGCAGCAGGCATTTAACAAAGGATTCAAAAGAGATGGGTATCTTTAAATACAGTTTTAATTAAAACAGAAGCAGGCTAACAAAGAAAATAGTTCCAATATGTTAAGAAAATATAGGCACAATGCTACATTCTCAGTGTGGCTGAACAGTGAACTGAATCATCTTCCTCATCAGAGCTTTCAGAGCCATTTGACAGTATCTCCAGCCTATGGTAAGATTCAACAAATTACGTGCAAACTAAGTATCTTAATGAGCACACAGTCCAAATAAAGTCATGCAGGGGGTCATGTAAAAATGACTTGTCCCTTGTTCTAGAGCAATCAATTACCTGTTTGAAGCAACTCAAAACCCTTTTAAAAAGCACTGGAGCAATGCAATGGGGATTTAGGCAGTACCTAATCACAATAACTCATTGTAGTCGTTAAGCTCTGGTCTTTAAAACCTCTCAGGTAACAACCTAAAAAAAATAATATTAATGCAACTGTGCTAGCAGGGACTTTAAGCAGTTCATGTCATAAGCGTATAAAGTTCTATCTTCATAGTATTTTACTACACTAACTCTTCTATAGTACCTTAATGACTTAGCAGAACCAAATGTAAAATCACTTTACCCTCTTATTTATATAGTTAGTGTTTGGAGAAGACATGTGTGTGCTGTCATACGCAGGGATATCTGGGATACTATATATAGCTCAATTATGCAGCTCTTTCTGCATTTCTTTCTCTACCGATGACATGATGGAAGTAATCTCCAAATTCACAATACGACCCTAACAGAACTTCTTTTACCATTTTTCCCCTAGAGTGATTTCAGTTTACATTCTATTTTATCAGTGGTACCTACACTTACTTCTAAAATGTTATTAATATACAGCGATATTCCCACTCCTTTTTAGTCTTTATAAATCCCTGGACAGTATACAAACCCCAACAACTTTAAAACTAAGCTACTTATGATTCCTACTCCATCATGTTTTATTTAGTCCCACAACATCCAATAGAATAGAAAACATTGCATTATTTCTTAATGATCATAAACAGGTTCCTATCTGCTTCTTCCACTATGCTGATTAGCCACTGTTCCTGTTAATGTTTTATTTGTCCTTCTGTCCACTACCATATTCTATAGGTCCCCTCCAATTCTCAAGTTTAAAGCAGTAAGATTTCCAGTATCAGTTTCTGATTATGATTTATGATTATGATCTAGTTGTCCGTTGGTGACAGGGTCCATATAAAACAGAAGTATTCAAGCTATATCTGGAGATGGTCTAATTTAAAAACTAATATAAACTAGTAACAATCCACTTCATAATGCTCAGGGATTTCAATGGAATCCTTATAAAAAAAACCACAGTGCTCTCCCCCACAAAAGTCAAGGGTTACTTTTTGCCTCAACACAGCACTTACCTGCCAGTTACAATTTGGCCAAAGTCTTCAAATATGAGACCTTCAGAGTAGATTTCTAAATAATACTTAGGCTCCTACATGTCAGAGCTGACAAAATTGATACTGAAAGTATAAAAATACTATCAAATACTCAGCAGATCTTCTTGGGTCATTTTGACATTTCAGACAATTACTCTATTAGTCAAAAATACATTTATACTACTTGTTCCATAGTCTATTTATTACCTTTAGGTTCAAAGTTCAGTATGCAGGCCTAGGATGTAAAGTGTTATGGTCTTCTTTGTAAACAAAGCACATTTTATAACATCACTGGAAGAAACTAAGTAGAGAACCTCACAGCATCACTATTAGAGCAGTTAAAATATATTTACATTCAAATGCTTATTCAACTTTATTTTGGCTTTTACCTAGCAAAGAGTAAATAAATATTCAAGAAAACGAGTTAAGTGAAAGATAACCTTAAATGGCCGTAAATATGTAAATGTTAGTTTTTATTACGAGTGCCAGGCATAACTGACAGTTGAGAAAGGCAGTCTAGTTGAACTGTATGCAGACATGTCCTCCCAGTTTGCAAGACCACACTTATTCTGAAAGCTGACATAATACTCACTGCCAATTGCTAGAAGTCTGTCTCCCCTCTGTAGATCAGCAGCTGCAGCAGGTGAGTTTGGAGTCACAGTTTCAATGACAACATGCCCTGCATCTTCTTCCTTGGACTGCACAAGGCGGAGAGTGAGCCCAACACTTTGCAGATTCCCTTTCACTAGTTCTGCCTACAGAGAAAGAGGTTAAGAGTATGTCAGTTAAGCTGACTGCAAGGATTCATGGTTACTAATGATCATTTAAATAAAATTATACAACTGATATTATTAAAAAAAATTACATTAGGACATCCATTGACTTCATTAAGCAGATTATCACGTAATAGATTAACTGTCTGCCAATCTAGTTTACACCTTTGGAGAAAGATGGAACCAAGTGTCACCAGTTCTGAAGAGCCAATTATGCCAAAACCAGAGAGCAGTGCAAGGAATTGTCAGCAAAATAAATATATATATATATAAATAAGTATATGAGTGTACACATCTGTTCAATAGTTTATATACAATTAATAACAATACTGAGCTAACCTATGCAAATACAAATCAGCGGGAAAGGCAATATGTGGCTCATCTTTGCAAAAAGCCCCAGTTTAACAAAGCTACAACTAAACACAACCTCATCATCTATTTTATTGGGAAGAAGTTTTGTTAAAAAGGAGCACTGTACCATCAATCTAGGTATCACTTTCAATATAACACATTTGTGTTATAAAATCCATTACTACAAGTAGCTGTTCAGTAGTCTATACAAAAAGGTGTTTGGAGTGAGAAAACTATTATATGCTTATACATTGCTAAAGCATATTTAGAACAAATCGAAATTAACAACAGTCTAAGAAGTTTCTTCAAAGACTCAAAACCCTTTCATTTATCTTGCAAGATAAATACAAGATAAAATTTAACTCAATCTCAAATATCTTATTCTTAAAAAAAAAAATGACTGAGGTGCAATTTCTGTAGTAGAGTTTCATCCCATACTCACGCACAGATCTCATAATTTGGAAGTCCCTGTTGAAGAATACATCTAGGTAGTGGTGAATTGTTTACAGACCTCAGTGTCTGGAGGTCTTTGGCAACTTTTTTCCTAAAGACTGTCCTTAATGAATTTAAAAATATACTTTTTTTTTCCCCTAAAGGACTGTTTCAAATGACTGTCTACTATCATTCCACCAAAGTATATTCTATCTATTTGAAAGGGGAACTCATAGTCTATGTTTCAGCTCCAGGGACAGAAATTTAATTTGCTTTTTTGAGTCCCAAGAACAGAGAGACAGACATTGTTTGTAGAAAACCTCCATAGGAAATCTTCTATTTGGTTTCAATTTACTGAGTTTAGGTAGACAGTCTTCTCCTCCATCCTTCTGCATTTACTTTGTTGCTATTCAACTGTCGATGTTTGAACTGTCTGGAGTTGATCCTCCTCTTTTGAGGATGTGTTCGTTTGCTTAGTTTTGTACAATGGCTTTCCACAGATGAAGTGGATTACTTCAGTACATGACTCGCCTTGGCTGCATGGCTTTCACTCCTTTCCTATAATCTTAATAGCACCACATCTTGTTTTTTTTGTTAATTGTTGTTTGGTTCTTTATAGAAATAAAAATGCTACACTACTTAACAGTTTGCTTAAGAACAGCATTGAGTTTGAAGAAGCAGACTTGCATTAACTTTATAAGCTTTGTTCTTAATTTTCCACATTTCTCACACTCACTTCAACATAATATTTTCTCTCAAACTTTGTTAACATCTATTGTGAATACCCAGTAACGTATGTAAGAATAACAAGACCAAATACAAGCTTAATTGCAGTTCAAGATTCAAGGTTCTTCTATAATACAAACAAGTAAATAGTTGCCTACAGAAACAACTGTGGTAAGGGGGGGTTTTTTGTTTGTTTTGGGTTTTTTTGTGGTTTTTTTTTTTTTAATTAAGGCCATTGCCATTTACACCAAAGAAACTCTGACACATAATTAAATTAAAAAGAAAAACTCTTAACTGTTAAGAAACAGAGAAAAGTATTAAAAATACCTGTGGAAGAGAAACTTTTTTAAAGAAAAAAATTACTCTTCTGCTTTAGTCCTTTATTTATATATAATGTGGCTTTAAGTTAGCAATTCACAAATGTTGCACATGCTGTACGGAAACAAGATGAACAATTACTACAATTTCAAACAACCCTAGTTGAATATTTTAACTGTCAAAACCACAAGTGACATGAATTTGCTGTGGCAGCATACAAACCTGCAACAAAAACTCCTTCTAAAAAATCACTCCTCTACACTATGTAGCTCTGCATATTATCATCAAACAACAAGGAGACCATTATTTCTGAGAGCTGCCAGAGCCTAAGTACTCAAATCTCAATTTTCCTATGATGGTTCCTTTGAAAGTCTTGCTCTAAATGATTAAGGTTGGAAAAAGATTTCCAAATCCTTGTGTTTGAATAGATAACAAAACTATCATAACGAAGATCAGAAAGTAAACTCCCACTTAAGGAACGTTGACAAACATGAATATTACAAAGGACTGAAAAGCAAACTATAACTATTTTTTCCCCCTAACTTTTGTTAGTCCACTGAAGTATAAAGCTCTTTAGTGAGAGAATTTCAGGGAAGAAATGGATGCTTAGACAGAATGGTGGAGGAAAAAAAACCAAACACGATGATTTTCCTCTTAACACTATGTTGTTCTGGCCATTTAATTACACTCCTTTAGGGATACATCTATTTTGATGATATATAGTTTCTTCTGAAATGTTACATTAGTTCTGGATCTTGACACCCAGAACTGGAGTCAATTAATTAAGACAAAATGTTTTAACGTCATGGCTCATCCAAGACACAGTCTGTTAGTTTTGCATCACTGTAGAAGAAACATAGCTGTAAGTTTGTTTACAACATGAGATAACTCTTGTGCAGTCTTTGAGCAGATCCGAAAAACATCCAACTACTAAAGGAAGCTAGCCATCCTAACACTTTTGCAGGAGGTAACTCCTGCAAATCTACTTTCTTTTACAGTCGGATCCATTCAAAGAGCGGCACAAAGAAGTGGTAAGATTTCTAAAGACCCGTTCTTCAGAAAGCAACAAGCCTTATTTGAAACAGAACGTCAGAAGGAAAACAAGAGCTGGTACTGCAACATCTAGCATTTTGAAGACAGGCAGCAATGACCTCTAACCATTGTTAGCACTTGTATTCATGGCAAACTGCGTGATGAGCATATATGGGGAAGGGCATAATTAGACAGTAAAAAGGAAAAAACATGTTACCAAAAGCTTTCTTACAGTTTGTCAGTACAGACCCTCATCCTTTTGAGCTTCCTTTGAATTCAAGGACTACTTTGAGCAGATCTCAACAGTGGATGACTTAACAATGAAAATATTCTCTACTGTAAAAGACTAGAAACCTCCAAGGTGATCCCCAGCATTTCACCCTTCCCTCCTCCCCCACAGCAAGACCACATAAAAGAAATGAGGGACAGCTGGGACCAGAGACACTTAGGTATCTCTGAACATTTGGCTCCCATGCAAGGACACCGACCACAGATTACAGCACGTATGACTCACTGATAGTGAGGAGACTTCCAATATTCTAGCCGTATCTGACGTAAAGCTGTTTTTGAAAGGAGAGCGCCTTTGAACATAACAAGCAAAGTTCATCTCAACTTTTTATTAACTTTGGCACAATCACAAGCTTTCCCACAAAGTAAACTGGTTTTATTTATCAACCCAAACCAGATGAATAGTTTCCTTGATTTTTCTTTCTGGCAACTCCCAAGTTTCACCAAATGATAATACCACCAGTATCCCACACTAGCTGCAGTGCAGGTAAACACTGTTTCAAGCTCTCAAACACCCCACACCCCAGAAGCACGCTCACAAAACCAAGCATCTTCGTATACCCAGCACAGCCAGTTCATGCCTTTCTGCCTCTCCCTCAAATTAAAACTTCATAATAATATGAAGAGCCAAAGATGTACCGGAACATGAAACATCAGAAGGACAGAAATCAGCTAAATGACACAGAGGTTAGAAGAAAATTGCTGGTAATGAAAGGACATTTACTATCAAGGAAGCTTGCTGCAAGGGAGGAAAAAAAAACCCAGCTGTGCCTAGCAGAAAGGGAAATTTTAACTAACTAGCTATACCATATTAAAGCAAGTTTATTTTAATTTGATCTAATAGCTCTGTTTTACTAGTTCCTGTAAACCTTAGTAATTACTTAAATAAGGAGCAAGACAAAGCAGATAATACTACTTGCTTGTCAGTGACAGGCATACATTGAGTAATTTATATTGAAAGAGTTAGAGCTAAACTGTCATAGAACTTAGAAAATGTACCTTTTTAAAAAAAAAAGGTAAGCAACCCCCAGACTATTTATGAAATACTTGTTCTGTTGCATCTTAATCTGAACAGGAATGACTATCTTGGGAAAAAATGAAAAGAAGTAATTTCCTTAGTGTTTTATTATTCAAGAAAAAAAACCCAAGAAGAGGACACAAGATGTCCATTCACTTTAAAATTAATAAAACATTTTGATGTGGGGCTGTGAATGCCTGACTTTTACAAGACAAAGTCCATAAGCACTCATTTCACAGTACAGGCTTCAGTTCATTTATATGCATCAGTGGATGAGCCACTGCAGAGCATAACCCCACCACTACTTTCAGTTCAATATTAGAAGTATGCTCTGGAAATATAATGCAGCAGAAAATTATGTTGTGTCTCATAGCCTTTCCTTACCTCAGCCTTGTTGTTCTGAAAGCCTAGCAGATGTCGGATGTCAGTGAAAATCAATTTTTCCAACCTTTAACATACTGATACTGAGCTCCACAGCTACACAGTGATCATTCAGAAGTTTATAGCTTGCTAATACCATTTAAATGGCCAAATATTTACACGAGTGTCAATACAGGATGCAGTTTTAATTTTCAAATACTTCATTAAATTTGCAAATGCACAGAGATGATAAATAAACATCCCTCTTATAGGCAATAGACAAATGTAATGCCATCTCATTTACTATTTGCTTCCAAACCTGTACCTATGAAGTTAGGTTATTTTTGAATACAGAGGTAAGGATGTCATCAGTAATACTGTAGTCTCGTAACTACAATGTAACTTCACATTAGAATTAGCACTTCCATTCAGAATTTTTAAGACAAGACAGAATAATGTCCATCAATAAATATGGAGATTACAACATCTGGAAAAGTATGTATGACAACCTCTTACTAGTAGTGCAACATCATTCAGCTAAACTTTAAAAACTATGATGCACACAAAAACAAAAAGGCACAAAAATTAAGCCACAGCATGGTAATTAGAGCATAAGATTTTTGCTTTTAAACCAAATTACTTATTTTCAGGAACGAAAAAGGAAATTGTTTTTTGAAAGCTTAATTTTACTCTGTAACTAATATTCCATATTTGCTTAACTATTTGTAAGCATTAACATAATAAAGCTTTATTAGAATTTAGTAAGCATGTCACATTCTTTTGAATACAAGCTAAGAAAAGCTTGATCACCCAAACATATATAAGAAATCTTATTTCATTGACTTCACATCAACTAAAGAATAATATTTTTACAAATTTTTTTTTATTCCCTATCAGTGGCATGTCAGTGCTGTACTGTAGATAAAAACCTTATTTTTTTTTCCAACCCGTCAGAGTTACTACAGTGGATCTTAGGTATTCTTGCAAGGTATGGTCTAATGTGTTTTGGGGAAAAAGAAGAGATAATGTCTATGAATATGCCTGTAAAGTATTACATTCTTCTAGACAACCCTGCATGCTGAGAGGAAAGGAAGGAATATTTCATGTAAAAAAAAAAGTTAAAGTACAAAACTAGGAAGCAGTTCCTTCTATTCTGAAGACTCAGATATTTGTATTATTAAAAAAAGGTTTTTGGCATATATCTTTAAAATATGGACTTTAACATTATTGCTTTTTTCAACCCTATTATTGAATGCAGTCGTTATATATGGCCTGCAGAGTGAAGTGATTGCTAGATTACGTACATGGGCTAGAGGAGACAGTGAAAGGAAACAGGTATCACCAATCTCAGATACACTCCTTAGTAACACTAGACTCAAAGGAAAAAAGGGAATTTTTTTTAATGTTCTGGGAGGATTTCCATCTATGCTTTAAAGAAGGACTAAATGTTTTTCTTCTCTTTGTGACACAGCCCCAAAACCCAAAACTACGGGGCCAGAGTAGCACAAGCCTTTTCCGACCTATTCTCCAGCCCTCCATTCCATGTGGCAGGATAACCCCTGAAGTGTTCCGAGGAAACTGTCAAGAAAACAATCTTGCATAGAAAGTGTCTGATGCAGACCTTGACCAAGGAATCCGTGATGACAGAAACGCTTTAGTTTCCCAGGCATAGAGAAAACTCCCAACAACAGAAAGAGAAGAAAGTTTTCTGAACATTTGAGAGCTAGCCTTGTTCTTGGGATGCTTAAATAGTTCAGCAGTCAATAAAGTATGTACTGATCATCAATAATAAACTGTGTTCACTATTATGTCTTATATGTACGTAGGTGTGTTGATACATACGTACATTCACACAGCTGCACAGAAAGCCATTAAAAATTCGGTTCATAAACTTGTTAAATAGGCTGGGATTCCCAAGCGACTCCCTGGTTAGTATGCGTTCAAATATACTGCAAAAACAGATACAGACCCAAAAAAGAACAAACCCAGGAATTGGCTACCTAAAATTGGACATGTGCCTCCACCTCCTTAATCTTAATATTTCCTTTAGCAGGTTCAGATGTGTGAAAACATGCTGACAGAAGATTAAAAAAAAAGAAAAAATCAAAAGCTACATTAGTATTTATAGAGTAACTAGACTATATAATGTGACAAACAATGAAAAGAAAGGAAATAGTCTCTAATAAAATTAAACTCTACATAGAAAATTGACTCTTTTTAATATTTATTTTCCTCCCCACTAGAAACGGGCATTAATCACAAACCACTATTAAGAAAAAGGTTGAAGGTAATCTAATGCAAAAGATTATATCCTGGCTGCTTAAAACATCAGTACACATCACAGCTAGAAGCAATACTGTATTCTAAGGAACCAACATATACTAGGAAACACATTTACAAACGTCAAGATTAGTTTACTGATTTGTGGATTAATTTTTTCAAATCGTTCATAAAATGAGTTTCCTAAGATTGCTGGAATAAAAATCTGACTTCTATTGTTTCCATAATTGAAGCTAAATCTTAAAATCTAAAGTTGTTACTGTTCCAAAATCTGTATCAAGACTTCTATGACAATAATTAACATACTTTTTCTTGCTATGTGATGCTTCCTCCATAGCAAAGAAACATACACCTTTAATATCAGACTCGGTTGAAAGTTTTCATGTATTTTTCCCCGCATTCCCAGCTTTACATTGTTTCAGTTAATTTCAATAAACGTGAATTGATTTGTCCGTCCCCCCCAATTTTTTTTTTAGTATCTTGCCAAAACATATTAGACAAATACACTGAATGAACATGTATTTGTTCGAGATATACTAGAACGGGGGGTAGGTGAGGGTTTGCAGTTTTTTGTTTTTTCAAAATTACTTAATTTATAAATACATTTAAACATTTTAAAATATATATATATGAGAATAAATCTTTCAATAAGAAATTAAAAGGAAAATATCTGCTGCATATGAAAAATTCATTTGTCAAACAGCAGTCCTGAAGATCCAAATCATTGTTCTTGCACAATTCATTTTACAGTCCACAACTGAGCAACTGCCAAAAAGATATTCTTCTGCCCATTTTGCTTGGAAGAAGAAATTTGATAAAAATCATTAAAAACTTAACATGCAAAACCAAGGTAAGTTTGGAAAAGCTAATAACTGCAGAATGAGCTTTCACCATAAGTAGATACCATCAATAAAAAGAAAGCTTCATGGCAAACAGGACTGAGTTACAGTGAATATAGAAATATGAAAGTTTTATCAGACATCTGTCTCCGCAGGGGTATTATGCAATTTATTTAGGTGCCTAACCACATTTTCTTAATCCATCCTACACCACTTAGTTTGATAGTTAAACCATCCCTTGCCTCTACCCAATGTTCACTGTAGTGTTTACAGTGGGTTTCTGGAGCAGGCTGATCCTTCACATTTTAGACAATTTTAATTACTTGCTTTTTGCTTTGCTTTGTGTTCTGCTTTCCTCCACTGCAGCTCTTACTCTGCTCTGAAAACCCATGACTCTAAAGAGGTGTTTTTTGGACAGCTATGTGAGTACGTGGCAGCTGTTCACTTGCCTAATCTGTTGTCCACTAAAAAAAGTCAACCTTTTACGGTGATCACCTTTCACACCAAAAAACTCTGAACAATGCATTCTGTCTTGAAAACAGTCTTCATCAGTAAAACAAAGGAATCGGCCAACACTCAAAATCATCGTGAGACTGACTGTTCACACAATTTTTCCAGTACAAATACCTGCAATATCAGAAAATATGTTCTTCAGCTTGTTTAGTTTTATTCAATATTGTCAGTTTTGCAATTACTGCATTTTTAATAGATATACATTTGCATTCTATATCATATCAGCTGAAAATGCTTGCAGATTGGAGTATACATAACCAACTGAAACACCAATTACTAACTGACAAATCAGGTACCGATGGCACTACTGATCATTCATACCATACATAGCTTTATGGGACTGGTTACACCTTCGTGCCTTTTTGAGTGTCACTGAATGGATACTAAAATCATTAGCTTGTGGACTCTTCATGTTTCCTTGAAAGGAATTTTTATGTTACCCACTTCTAATGCAATGGACTGACTCAGGTGTTCATCCACCATCACAAGTATCTCTGCAAGTTTAGTGTGACTGCCACAGACTTCTCAGAGAGCTCCAACCACTGATTAAAGCAGAGGAATTACATTGTCATTTCAAAAGGTACAGTTTAAGTTCAAATGCTAGAAAATAAAGCATTCAGAGAGAAGTTAAGAAAGAAACACTGGAGTCCTAATAGCACTGGACCTTTTAAAGACCTTTACGTTGTGAAAAACTCAGCTCCAGAAAGAGACTTTTTTTTTTTTAAATTGTAGTTACTGTTCTCCCACTCAGCAGATGATGCACATGACCGACACACCACTTTTCCATTTCTTCTCCCCTTCGCTAAGAGCAATAAAAACCAAAACCAACCAACCAACAACCCACACACACGAAACACCTTTGCCTTCAAAAGACATTTACTGGCATCTGGAAATGGCCAGTAAGTTATCAGTTCTTATGCTCTCCTGCAACTAAAACATAGAAATGTACACGCTGACTTTAAACCTGTTAGTCTGTATTCTGATGTCAAAGTAGCTGGCACAAGATGAATTAGCCCACTCTGAGTCTGATGTTGAGACAGCACTAAATCTTAGTACAGATAAGTTGGTACTGCCAAGTTATTTCAGGTATATCAATACTATAGTGCTGTACTGCAGTGTGGACCTACCTTCACTTGCTTTGAGAGTGTCTAAGATTTTTACTGTTCTCCACTGTTTTTAATCTCTTCTTGTCTGTTTCAAGTATCTTTAAGCATAACAGAATTTTCTCCAAGCTATACTGGAAACAGTTTTTAAGGGGCAGAATTTCCCATTAATGGGTACGTCACATTTCAGCCACCCCAATTAATAAAATAAAAAAAATTAAAAAATTAAGTGCAGCACACACTTCCTATTTAAACAATCAGATCGCATTATTAATGAAAAAGTCTGTACAGCAAGTGTGTCACAGAAAGAGAAATCAGGCTTATAAGCAATGGACTCACTACCTCTGCTTCTTTAGCAAGGTCTGGAATAGTCAGCAGCTTTGCTTTTTGTTAAATATTAGGAACAACAGATTTTTAATGACAATAAAACAGTGAAAAAAACAGAAGTGGGATGTTAGACCTTTTGCTGTTAATTTTTCCGTCTATGTGAATTGTGGTCTGTGCATGGGGAGACAACTATCTCAGATGAAGGTTGCAGTTTTCATGTTTGGTTGGTTTTACTTTTAGGAAGAAGCATATTTTGGATAAATTTCTTGAGATTTTTTTACTAGTCATCTTATATAGCAAGCTAGTGGGTCTCATTATTTTCTGTTCTACATGATATGTTATAAAAAACAAAAAATACAAGTTACAAAATGTGATGGTAATTTCATTCTGAAGTGAGTTACATATTGGACCAAGATCATATTTAAAGTAATAATTAAGGCCACAATACTGCAAACGTTACGCACATGTTTAACTCCACCATCATACGCTATTTGTCTGAAATAAATGTGACAATTCATGGTAGTAGTTAAACATCTGCATGTCTGCCTGATGAGCACTAACAACATTTGACATCAGCAAAATCCAGAACAGCCTAGTTACTGAACAAAATAAGGAACTACATCTTATTTTCATCAGTTCTTCTGACACATTGCAGGTACTCTTTGACTAAGCTACTACTAAAAAGTGTACCTTCCAATTGTACGGTGAAACAGGTTATGTGACATGCAAAAAGTAAACTGTTCAGCAATTATCATGAATTGCTGAGGCATTCTTACTAAACAGCAATTACAGGAGTTGAATGGAGGAGTTAAAGACAAACAAGGCAGCAGAAAACCTGCATTTAGCTTCAAAGAGTCAGAAGCGGGTAAAATGCAGACCTTCAGTTTTACATGGAGCTCTTCTTTGGAGAGCTGTTTAGTACAAACACCACTGTGGCTCTTCTTTAAGTGCTCTTACTCACTGACATCCTTTTAGTCTTTATTAAACCCAACTGTGGTGATTTCCTTTGGCCCTGAAAAAATGGAAAAGATTTTTTTCCCCCCAAATCTTGTATCACCATTTATGTCTGATAGAAAAAAAGGTTTCCTCCAATATTGCTTAAGCATGACTCAGTCATCATGTAAGTATTCAGTAAAAATCTCAGGTATTCTAATAGCAAATACTGAAATAAGGTCTGCAATGCAAATTACAGATAAAGGAGATTAATGAGAACATAAAAGTTTATGCACTGTGCATATGTGCATACGAGAGAAAGGTCAACTCAGGGTTTTGTTCATCTGAGATGGAAGCAAAAAAAAATGAAAAACATTCAAGTGTATCCATTAAAGGCAAACCCTCTAAACCAGCTAGCAATTACTTATATTTATCTTGGAAGTACCTAATTAATAGTGATGAAACAGTTACTGTTAATCTTCATGTAATAAATTCAAAATATTAGACTATCAGGTAGAAGTTCTTTATAATGGAAATAATATTCATGGTGAAGAGTCATCTTCTCCACACAGAGAAACTGCTTGACAATTCTGACTATCGCACCCAGCAGCATTAACCACCTGATTACTGACATGGATATCGCCATCAAAACTAAAAATATGAAAAGTTATTATCCACTGTAGTTACAGTAACATGCATCACAGATGCCAGTTTCCATGGAAATAAAATACACAACACTACTTTCTAATGCATACAAATCATAACCCTTAGATCTCACTAATGGGCTTAAAAGTCACATTTTAAAGGGCTTAAAAGTTACATTTTTTAAGGAAAAAAGTTGATGGAAAGAGTAAGTGCATTATTTATAGGTTGATTTTATTCTGGAGCAGAAGTGTTTTCTTTAGAGCAACAGCAATGCTAATTGCAGAGTTACATCTGGAGTACAGTGCATCTTCTGAAATGAGCAGGAGCTTCATAAATACTTCTTGCCTGGGAATCTTCAGCAAAACACTGGGATTTGAGAGCAGAATCACGGCTCTGAGGATGAGCTTGGTGCTGCCAGAGGCAGTGGCAGGGCCAGGGAGTAACAGCAGTCCCAGGAGAGGCCAAAGCAGCAGGCGCAGCACTGGTCTTCCCGGCTCTCCCCCAGCCCTGCAGCCTGGCTGACCCCTCACACTACCCTCAACTCTAACAGGATTATCAGATTAAGTTTTGTACCAGAGTTGAGGAATCAAGTAGTGTCATTTCTTATTAAAGATTGACATATCTAAACAATTACTTACACAATAGTGTTCAAAAAATATGCTAAAAAAGCATACTCTAACAAACAAAACATTATAATTTCAGGTAACACAAATTACACCCTTAGCAATAACATAGTCAAAGCAACAGGGACCTCAAATGTACCTAGAACCAACGTAATTATACAATTTGAAATATCACAGGATTTAAGTGAACACAGTTTGTGATTTTTGTACTGCATAAACATACCAACTTCTTGACAACTGTTAACATTTCTCATCAATATTAATGGCTGGATGGCTATTAAAGAAAAGCACAAGCCTGAATAATATCCTGCATGACCTGATCATCTTCCAGACTCCTACATTCCCACAGAACTAGTTAAACCCAAAGGAACTAAAGCAGATGTAGTAAAATGATTCGTCATCATAACAGCTCTTCAGAGATTAAATAGAAGATCTGTCTGTATCAAAGCAAAGTTCCTGTTCCATACAACCCCCTAACCCCACCCTTTGTCTGGTAAAACCAGAAGATCACTTTTCTTCTGAAATTCTACGTTACCAAGGCCAGAAGAGATGAGGATTTATATCTAGCTTATTCTGAATAATTGCTGTAAGAAGGCCAAGGTTTTGTATATAATAATCTTTCTCTACATAGAAAGGCAGCCAAACCACACTGAGTTGTTTTCAATTAAGTTTGGACAAAACACTGCAGTATAAACACACAACTATATAACCAGTACAGATTTCCACGACCATACATCTATTTCTGGTTATTTTGTTGAACACATCACATCAAATCAATTTATTTATGGTTATAGGGCACAAGTCACTGCCAGGCAGCAAAACAGCAGCTCAATGTCACATCTAATTAGTAGCTCCAAGACAACAGCACACCTAGAAGCCAGATTTTCATACTGTTACTGGTCATCACTTATAAAAATTGCCACAACTATTAAACTGAAAAAGATCTTCACACCAACAAAGTCAAATACTGGCAATTCACTTTGCAAAAGAAATCAATACCTAGATACATTTGCTTTGCACTTGAAAAATACTCTAGATTCCCCTCCCCCCCCCCCCCCCCAACATGCATAAAGATCACTTCCCAATATATCCAAAGAATGATTTAGAAACTGGACATTAGCTGTAAATTGGAATCAACACACTATCCAACTTTGCAGCCTAACTTCTACAAATGTTTCGTGAAGACCGAAGGTCTTAATCTTTCATAGAATCATAGAAGGGTTTGGCTTGGAAGGGACCTTCATGTTGCAGCTTTCTCTCCATATAATCAATGTGATCATGTAGTTGACTAACAAAAATGTAGGATTTTTGTCCTATAATTAATAATAATCCTGTAATTGGATATTGAGTGACAATAAAACACAATTGGTATAACACTACTTAAAGAGCTGAATATCCTCCATTTCTAGGCTATGAAAAAGCTTTATTACAATGGAAGTCCAAAAAACAAAACAAAAACCACTTAGCTATACCACAAATATTTCTGTTAAACATTTGAGGCTGGGATTGTACATTACCACAAGGCTTAGTCACGATTCTGGCAGAAATCTCTCCCATAATTTACCTCCCCCCACTATTTCTGGAGGTAGCAGAACATAGGAGTTCTCCAGAAACCAATTTTAGACTCCAAATCACTAATACTGAAGCATGCAAAAGTGCTAAAAGAGAAATACTCTTCTAGAAACAGCTTATTAGGAGTCAATAAAAAAAAATTTACAAGAGGAGCAGGACACTACCCATAATGGAAGTAAAAGTTCATTCTTTTTGACTGTTGTGGGGTTGGGGTTTTTTTTTGGGGGGGGGGGGGATGGGGGGAGTGGGTGTTGTTTTTCTGTTGGTTTGTTTGGGTTTTTTTAAAGTATCTTCTAGCTCAGGGAAGTAATATATACCAATTCCTCATTTCCCTATCATAAGGTAAGTGAAAGAATGAATAGGAAATTATGTCAAGCTTAAAAACAACTTCTTTTGCTTTAGCACTCACTATAACTTCATATATGTTGGTTTTATGCTCTATTTTTAAATTAGCAACAGATCTTATTGATAGCTGGTGAAATATATAAGAAAAATACCCAGCAGATTTCATAGTGCAACATATTTCTATTTCCCTTTCCCCCTTCCCTCCTCTGCCACCAGAAACAGGGCTTACTTGGGACTGCGACCAATTACCTTCCCCAAAGAATTTACAACTCACTCAATTTAAAAATGAACGAGGAATTAGTCAATACCATAGAATGCCTGCGAAAAAAAAGTGTATTTGAAAAAATAAATCATACTGAGCAAGGGGCGGGGGGAGAAGACTGTCAAATACACATGCATGACAGAAGTTGTCCTTAAGTAGATCTTACTTGTTTACTTAAAAGTGGTAAATATTTGTAAGGTGGTAAATATCTTTCTACATATTACAGGGACAGAATCTGTATCAGTTCTGAAACCATGAGTTGTTTCTTTGATTTCTTGACTTAAGTATGAATAATTCAGTTTACTTAGTGATTTGAACGAGCTTTATCAAACAAAAAAAATTTAAAAATTGCATCCAAGAAGTTGGTTAAAACATTCTGTGTGATATAATTTGAATACCTGGTAGCAGGCCATAGTACTATACTTTCTTGACCATCACTGTAAGGCTGTTGGTGGAGCAGCCCAAAAAAGTCACTGTTCATAAATGGCACATTCAATACTAAGTATTCAAAGTCTGAGGTTTCTCTTTTAAATTGATACTTTTAAAAAGATTTGATTTGAAAACCTACAGGTTTAAGAGATTAGAGCTCTATGGAAAAACCAAACATGCAGTGTCATGAATGATGAAATACCTTACAGTAAAAAAAAAAAGGTAAAAAAGATGAAATATCTTATAGCAAAGCTTCAGGATACAAAGTTACAAACTTAGTCATTAACCTGCTCCCAAATTTGTTATACAGTCACTTAACTCCAACCATAGGTCATGAGAACAAGAGATGTGTTAACTCAAAATTGTTTGTTTTTATAACCTCTTCAACACACTAAAAAGCCTAAGAAAAAAGTACCTGAGAAATTATATTCAGTCGGAGTTGGCAGGGGGAGGGAGCAAAAACACTGCATATGTAGACATGGGGAGGGAAAAGAGGGTGGAGATAGAAAAAAATTAGATCTGGATTGGAGAACTGCAGTCTACAAATCCATGGGTGTGGTACTATGGCAAAACACTCCTAATCTTCCTGTTCCCATGACCTCTGATTATTAAAACTTTATTAATTTACATCAACTACCAAGAAACCCATAGCTTAAACTCAGATTTTCAACTACCTATTTGTGTACAATGTTACACTTAGGTAGAGACCGCCATGCGTGTATTACAATATATTTAGAGACAGGTATGAAGAATTGTCTATTTTGCATGACAAAAAAAAGACAATTTGGGGAGCTAAAAAAGCAAAACTATCAGTGCACTGCTTTATTTTTTTTACTTAGGAGTCTGTTAGCCTGCAATGCCAGAAGAAAATCATATTGAATAAACATGTGTGTTCATCATGCACAGCTTGCCCTTGATGAACTCTTGAAGTTCACAAAAATAGCCTTTGACTTACATACTTTAATACCATTTGAACAAGCGCATTGCAAGATAATTAAACCTGAGGTAATTCTACACTGCTAAGTCATATAAATACCAAAATGAACTGTAATTTAGATATTTTCAGCAGAAGCACCATTGATTTTTTTGCCATTTTCATACAAGGACACATTTCTGAGTTGAACTGGAAACAGTATTTTGCATACAAAGCAGTCCAAGGTTAAAAAAACAGCATGCAAGGATCATAACTTGTATACGATGACAAAAATCAAGTAATATGTTGCTTGTAATTATTGAAAGAGCTATGGTTTGATTACCTAGAGAGTGAACGTGCTTGCTTCCATGGAGAATATATGGGGTTTTGTGAGGACCCTTCTCCATGGCAGCTGACTGCTGTGGTTCACAGGGATAAACACAGCCCTGATGGGAACAAGTGGACAGATCCACCCCTGCCCAAAGGTGAGTGGAGAGGGACAGGGGTGGTCCCACAGCAGCACCCTTGGCACTCCCGTGGCAGCAGGACCCTCTCGACAGCCAGGCTGCCCTGCTGGGGCGGGTGTCCCCGCTGTGGCGTGGGGGCTGAGAGCCAATTCACTCCTACAGAAAGCCAGAGCTTTTCACCCGGGCTTGCTGCGGCTTTATGTTGTTGGGGGAACACAAATAGCAAAGCTCTAATGAGGACACAAGGCTAACAGAGGGACTAGAGCCAAGCTGGACCGCCTCCTTGATTTAAGTCTCTGCCTGGTTAAATACTTTTTTTCAACAGAAGTTCAAATCCACAGATTTTATAAATCACTGTGCTTTCTTAAAAAAAAAAAGCGTTAAACAGGTATATAGATATTCACAGGAATATAAAGAGGGAGACAGATATCTAAATAAATAAGAGGATGAGACCCTTTGAATGAACGGTGAGACTTTGAAATGGATATCAAACTTATGCCTCCAGACTTAAGTGACACTCACTCAGTTGACATAACTACCTCAACACAGCCTGGCTAAATATGATTTTCTGAAATTGTTAAATAACAAAAAATTGCAATACTAACAATAACTAACAATTAAAAATTAATCCTTACACTAGATAAGACCCCTAGCCAACAGTCACATTATACCAAGTATTCAAGATAAATGGCAGCAATACTCAGAGAATGAACTAAATATATGTTGGGGGAAGGAGTGAAGTGATAGACAAATACTCAAAAAAAGCATGTCTGCATGTGCAGCGCACTCATTCAAGTTTTGCATATCAGCTATACTCTCTCTCTTACAGAGGGCATTGCTTTGAAGTGTTTCTGGCCAACTGATACCTACTAGCTGCCTGCTCATTCAGCATTCTCAACTGCTATTCTTTCCTTAATAAATGATACGTAGAAATGTATGATACCTATAGATAGATAAAAGGATGACTATACACTTCAAGTTCACGATCTATTTGCAAAATCTTCTCTTCAGTAATGATAGGTTAACCATTACTCTCCTATTTTGGGTTTATGCTGTTGCCTCAATAGAAATTCCACCTTTAAAAGAAATATATAAAAATCAATCTATTCTATTGACAATAGAATTTATACTCCTGCACTTCGCATTTAGCAATACATAACACTTGAAACTTACCTAGTAATCTGTAGGACTGCTAGATGCCAGCCACCAGGAAGCACACAGCAAGAAAAAAAAAAATCTAGTTTTCAAAAGGATGAAGAAGAATTCCTTTCAGAAGTTGGTAAAGTTACTCTCCAGTAAAATGTAAAAATAAAAAAATAAGAAAAAGAGTGCCAAGTTTCAATGTCAAAGATTTATTTTCTGATATAGACAGAAAAGCGGTAAAAGGAAGGAATTTGCTTGCACGTCTCCTGTTCTACTACTGCTTTGCTGAGGAGGCGGCCCAGGGTACAATCAGTCAAGACCCATACAGCATCTTTCCCTAAACTGTTCTTCCTGCAGCCACAGCAACATTCCTTGCTTCTCTTCTACTGTAGCTTTAAAATATTTATTTCAGCATTTGAAGAGTTACACAGTGGCTTCGGGGCTTGGCAATATCAAAAAAGATCTCTTTGCTCCACTAAATTATTTTTTGAATGTGCAGAAAAGAGTGTATTCTGTCCAGGACATTTCTAATGCCTTTGTAGGTTTCTACTTCCAGCTGTCAAAACAAATCCAGAAATGAAACTAATCTCTGTAAAAGTAAATTGTGTGTTCTTAGCTAGAATCAGATTCTTTACTTTCTGGTAAATCTTGTTTACTTTCATTCCAATTATTAGATATGAGAGAATATTACTTTAATGACCTTTCATAAAATTACTTCCTCCTAGCAGCTATTTTTAAAGCTTAGGAATTAATTACAATTCTTGGTTACCTCAATCATATGTAACCAAGACTGTGGTTCCTAATGCACTTCTACACATCAGTTGGCAAGAATCTGAATGTCTTTGCTCACAACGGCAGCCAAAAGTTTGTTCCTAGTTATTACAAACATTTTTAGAATATATGTGATTTCAGATTCTCTTCCAATAGCTAAAGCTTCAAGAGCTGTAGTGTAAATAGAAACATTTATCAAACCTGGCAAAATACTTTGTGTAAAAAAAAAGAATTCTGTGCTCAAATATTGTTTGCAAGGAATAAAAATCCATTATAGATGTTCCCGTGTTTTGGCTAAATACCCATTGTAGCTAGACTGCAGAAGTTTAATAAATGAAACAACAATATTACATATTTACTACTTTCTCCAGCAGGTCTGTAAGCTCAGGCATAGCCTTGATGCAATTTTGTTACAGAGTTTTTAGGCTAAAACTGCCTCCTGCCTGGACTGCCTACAACACAGAAATTTTACTCCATCTAAAGCCATGCCTATAGAAATAGTCCTAGACTGGTCTCAAGACTAAATCACTCTTTTTATGAGTTATTTTTATTTAACTAGTTGAAATGATTTCAGATAGCTCTGCTGCCCGCCCTCCCTCCCTGTTAACAGTATAGTCTGGCATGTACTATTTAGTGAAGAAAGACTTTTTTAACAACTAGCACTGCCTGGCTGCCAGGGCCCCAAGCAGTCTGAGCCAGCTTAGCTAGCCCTCACCTGGGGGGAGTTGTGACCAGACTACCTCCACAGGTCCCTTCCATTCTAAATTACTCTGACTCTAGTCTAATAACCAAACAGATACCTTGTCCAGATATCATTTAAATCTTATTTGGAATTGTAGATATATATGAAGAAATGCTTGAAATCATGCCAATTTTTCTGCTGAAGCCAGCTGTTTAATATTTCTGATAGTACAACCACATATTTCCTGGGAGTTTCAATATCCTATAGATAACATACATTAATCAGGCACTTCAAAGATTCCACACTAGCCAAATATTTACAGCTACTCCACTCCCATGACCTTACTACTCCTATGACTTTGTTAGTAGTATTATTCTTTTCATACATCCTCTGCTCTCTGTTTATGCAGCTGAACTGATGCAGTTATTCACCATCGCACCTGGTCTCCTGCACCAAGCTAACAGTCATTATTTGCTCTTCCTTACTACTGTGCCTGCTTTCTCCTTTAATAATTAACAGATACTACACCTCTAAGTGCTGCTTAGAGAACTGGTTTGGTTAAGTAATACACTTCCTAGCACCTAGGGTATTTTCCTTACTGGAGGCTTTCAAAGAAACTCCAGCTAACTGAACTCCTTCCCCAAGCGCTTTATTTTTCCTTGCTGACACGGCTGCGTAACTAGCAAGGCTCTCGCCATGGCCGCGCTAAGCTCCCACGTTGAGCACAGAGTGCAGTGTTTCACTCCTAACACATCTTACCCCACCTAAGTGGGGAGCCTTCTTCAGGTCAAAACTGCGTGCCTGCAATTCAGGTACATTCATATCAGTCTTGAAACAACAAAACCAACCCTACCAGTTAACAAACTCACCCCCACCTCTCCCTTACTTCCCTGTACTTTAACAGGACAGCACAACTAAGACGACTCAGGAGCACCCTCAAAATTCTCATCTCATCAATACTCAGCACTGGACTTCACCCCTCCGAAGTAAAGCAACAGTTCAAAGACATAACAAATGACTACCAATGCTAATGTAGCTGCCTCATTTTAGGTATCACAAGAGATCAAGTTACCTAGACAGAAGAATATATTCACCTGCACATCATAGCTACCTGTTTGTTTTCCATTTTGAGCTATTTTATGGGATTGAAGTCATATATATCAGATCTATCCTGTCGTGCCCACAGTTCCCCCCTCCCAAACACTTAAAATACAGGCAGCTAGAGCCCTCCAAGTTTTTTTCTCCTATACTGATCTGTGACATGCTTTCTCTCCACATCTCTAGCCCTTTACATAAAAGGACTTCTGCATCAGCCTCACTGCATAATCTAAATCCATCGACAAGCAACCTACCTCCCTGCCACCCCACAGGAGGTAACGTTTAACCCAGGCTTCAACAGCCCCTCAGTTACTTCTTTACTATGCCTCCCATGAACAGAAAAAAATAAAAGCTTGATGACTTTTTACAGTTAGATCTCCATGCCACATGCAAGACAGTGACAAAATAAATTCTATGGTTTAGCTCAGTTGAGAGACAAAAGAGGGAGGAGCAGCAAGCCAGCCAACACCAAAGATGGAATTTGCAATCTAACAGCTGCTCAGAGCCTACGCCTACATTTGCTTTTCAGTTCAGATCAGATGGGTGCTCTTGAGGCAGAACTTCCCATGGTCTCCACCTGCTGTGCTTTGATTTGCATTACTAAGTGCTCCTGGAACACACAGTGCATTCCCTCCAGAGGAAGCTACACCCAACAATGTGCTCCTACTGCTAACCCATGGTCAATCCAGGAGGACAGACCAGAAGCAGACCCCAGTAAAACCTCCACGATGCGTACAGCGTGGAAGTCATGTCCTCAGCCCCAAGGCTGTACCGCTTATTAACATAGGGGCAGCCTAAGCATCCTGCCCGTCCGCATAGTTTGAGATACACACATCCATTTTCCAAATTGTCTTTCATTTATTTATATATACATGTTCATAGAGGACAGCTTTATCTACAGTCTATACATAGGTCTTAGATCAAAAAATTATGAGTAAAAGCATATTATACATGAATATGTAAACATCCATCAACACCTTTGGTCACATGGTGTTCTTCATGTTCCTTAAGAACAGGCTATATAGCTCAAATACATTTTGACTCCACATTCACAGAAACACCATGTGACTGAACAGCAACTTATAACTTCAGCAAGTTACTTGTTACAGGCTTAACTAGTTCACTGAAATCATATAGATTATGTGTATTTTCATCTCTACTTATTACAAATGTGCATCTGATTTGAGATCAGTTAAAATCACTTGTTTGAAAGTGGGAGAGATTACAGTGGGGATGGACCACATGTTTGTTTGTGTTATGAAGTTATGAACATCGTAATCCTACGCTCACTTCACATGTAGTTCACATTGTTATGTAAAGTGATTGTATTTTTAGTTTACAAGCTGCTGTACAGCCTATTCTTACTATATTCCCACAGATGTGTGATTTAACTACCAAGGAACCTAGAAACAAATTTCTGCAATTGCTCTGATAAACATCACTTTTGTATTTCTTGACTCTTGTATATCATCAGAGCTGTAAGCACTGGTGAACTTCAGATAAGCCAAGCCCAATTTCTCAGGGGTCATTTACTGTATTTACAAGTATCTACATTTTTTAAATGCACGGTCAATTTGTTAGCCAGGAGACTTGCATTTAAATTTAACTGAAGAAGAATAAGTGATGTTTTCCATTTTTTATATATAAATGTATATAAATTTGTGTGCGTATAAAGTGCATGTATTTATAGATATGCACAAGTTATATAAATATATATACACACTTTATATATGTATGTATATTTGTTTAGATGTGAAAAACTTTATGGCTGTTTTTATAATTAAAAAACCCCACACCTTTCTGCATATCTGGCCTCAGATTTCTAAGGGGGTTTTTTGGTTTTGTTTTCTTCCATCAGCTAGGGAAAATACATAGCTTCAATTAACATCAAATGGATCTAAGGGTGCACAGACATGATACTTGTTCCAAACTAAGCACCTAAAAATGGAAACAGGTGACATCAGTAAAGCTCTGAAGATATTGACTTTTGGTTAAAATATTTGTAAAGACATTCATAGTTCAAAGATTCTATTTATCTTACCAAAACTTTAATGGAGGCAGCCTTTTAACAGACTGCATTAAGGGAAATGCTCCATTTTCTGGCAATGACTCACTACTGATTACTTCTGATATGTAGGTGTCCTTTGCAGAACATCAGTCTGCTACATCTAACCTTAATACACCGGAATGACCTTTTAGTCATTTCATTTGTATGACGGGAATCGGCAATTCCATTTTTGATCCTCAAGGCTTTTCCAGGGCGACTGCTGTGCTGCCCACTCATATTACTTTCTCGTTTCTATTTGCCATCATTACAGAGCATTTGGAGAACACACACCGCACTTGCATTACAAAATGCTTGCTTATACATTTTTTTCATTACTGAAAGGATTTTTAAAATGCTTGGTCACCCTTAAGAAAAAAGCAAGAAGAATCGCTTACCCTGCACTAATAATCATCTTAACACGCACTTTTGCCCAAAGCAAGATTTCACTCCTGCTGTCCTACAGACATAGAATAGCCACAGTAACTAGTGAAAATGATGACAACATACAAATACTCCAAACACCACTCTCATTCACGGTTGCCTCCAGATGTTGAGCTCCACCCTGATAGACCTATAAGTGTCTTTTGTAACACTAAGAGACAAACATCTAATTTCTGCTTCAGCTTGTGATTGAAGAGGAAGAAAGGAAGAAAAAATGAACAGTCATTTCGAGATAATGTTCAGTTAAATAATTACAGCATTCTAGGAAGGTAAGACATGACACATGTAACAACACTGTATTACCTTGAGTCCAAGCATTTGAATGACTTAACTCATTTGACTTCATAAAAACAGCAACATTACATAGCATTGTAGTCAGAATAAGGAATTCTTCCCACAAAATTGAAGGCTTTCTTTGCAGTCACTCAGTTTTTATGCCTGTATTTTGATACTTGCACCACAAAACTTAAGACCACTAGTTATCAACTATTTGTGGTGTATGAAAATTAATTTCCTTCCCATTGAAGGACATCAAATACCTACATTAAAGAACCACGAGTTCATTAGTTAAATCATCAATAATAATTATTATTCTCATACTATATATTACTAAATATTAGGGATACTTTAAAAAAATCTTCATTCCAAATTTCTTCCTGATATTTAGCCTGATGATGCTTTTTGTTTAAGCTAATGTAATTTCTATACTTACACCAGCTAAATTAGTAATGAGAACCAGATTCAAGTACCTGACATTTCCTCTACTAATGAGAATGTTTATATACAAGCCATTTTGTGAAAAGCAAAACTAGGGAATCCTATGCCATTTGCCCCTTCACATACTCTATGAGAGAAGACAAGCCATGGCTCACACCAAACTACATTTGTGTAGAGGAGCTACCAGCTTCCCACACCACCTTAGCACCAGAGATCTGCCAATGTTTGCCTTGGAGATGCTATTTTTGTATCTTTCCATCTCTAGCTCTTTGTTTTCAGGAAAAATCTTTATTCTTTGAGACTTATACCCCTCCTTCAAGTGTAGTTGAATTTGTACCTACTAATATTTTACATAGTTAACCAAAGTCACTTTCAAACAGATAGACAGGCAGAGAGACTGTATAAATCAAGTGGAACTAAGAGAAAATATACTACTTTCATCAACTTCTCACTAAATTGCAATGGACCGGTATGCAGGAACACTTAATGCTCAAGAAGGGTTGAATACCATCTCTTCTAAAAACTCATCAGAACAGAAGGGTAACTGATGAAATCCAGAAAGGAGCACCTAGTGATGGCCCTACACATCTGTAAGAAGCCTGAATCTTATAGAGAACCAGAAAAGAGACTCAAACTTCTGATTAGTAAAAAAACCAAACAATGCAAACAGCTGCACTTATGCAACTATAAGTGTAAAATCACACTTCTAGGTATGTAACATGTTGCAGGCCAAAGCAGATGTGTAAAAAGAATACTATCTTATGCCATACGCCCGCAAGTGAGAGCGGCCCTTGCTGAGCAGGAGCTCAGGATGGATAGGAACAGAGGCCCTACAGAAATCAGCAGATAAGCAAAATACAAGCTTGTCCAAACTATGATAGGTCACACCTTTCACAGTGCATTCCTCCTGGCTGCCCATGCTATTCACGAACCTCTTCCGGATCCCTAAAGACTCGCAGAGTAACTGGATACCTTTCCTCACTGACGTACAGCGTGCATTCCGAGTGGGGAATTAAGGGAAAGAAGAGATGGAAACATGAATACCACAAACTTCCATCATCTCTCAGTGTCCATTAACTAAAAGCAAGCGGTTGTTTTGGATACTTTGATGCATCTATGGGCATTAAAAGTGAGCAACAACAATAGCCAAGCAAACTTCTGTTACAGAAATGACAGATGACCTACCAACAAAAGGACATTTTCAGTTACATAGCAACCTGTAATAAACAGCCTGTTCGGGACCCCTTCATTTCATACATCCCTCTAAAGCCTATTTTTAGTGCTGAAGAATCTGCTCACCTGGTGACGAATACCAGTAAGTACCAATCCTCCTACCTCTCTACTGTCTCCATCTGCTCCATGTATTACAGTTTGTGTCATCTAAAACATCTCCATTTCAGATGGCATAGCTCAGCAGCCAAACGTATGCCACTATGTCTCACTCTTACTCTTTCATTTTACCAAAACAAGCTGCTAAAGAGCCGATATTACTCCCAGACTAGTTTGCCTTTTTCAGACTATAAAATGAAAAGTAGAAACTTTCCAGGAGGCCAACCTGTAACAGGTTTACCTTATTTCAAGAAGTCTGCCAAATTTATCCATCATTTTTAGTGATTTAGCAGGAGTTAAAGATTCTGTCAAGTCTCCAAACTCAATCTGCCAATTTGGGTTAAAAAAAACAAACTACACCACAAAACAACAAGTGAACGACATAACCAATTTGAGCAAAATCCTGCTAAAAATAAGTTAACTCCTCCTGGACATTCATTTGCACACAAACTCTCCCTGCTCCTTTCTCTAGTAGCCCACAGCTGCAATAAACAGCGTAGAGAACAAGGGTAGATAAAACTCAGTAGCAGCATTTGACATACTGCAAGAGAGCATGGGAAGGTGTCAGACAGCCCATAAAGAGTAAACCCAAAATTAAATGCAAAAATCTAACTGCAGGGTCTCGATAAACTTCTAGTAAAAAGCTACTTAGTAGCTTTAACTGCTCAAACTTTGAAAACTGTGAACAAAGCAACTAAGTAAAGTGGTATTCAGAAGAGGAGTCTTCTCAGTAGTTATTACTGCACTTCAGAGTCTGTAAACAAGTTGTTTATACTTGGAACCAAGGGCAGTAACAGATTACTGAAGGCACTAACAGGTCAGAAGTTAAACATCAGCTGTTCTGCAATAACTACAAGCACCTGCCTATCCTTTGACAATCTGCAGAAACTACAATGTTATTTTCTCTTCCTTAATTGCAAGATGAACTTCCAGATAATGAACTACTTGTGAGAGTAACTCATAGACAAGTTACCACTGGGCAACTTGCAGTCGGAAACAAACACCCCTACAGCTTCATCATGTGTCAAACCCCTACATGTGTCTCTCTGATTTTTAGAAGTTACCTGGTTTTAGGAGAGCATATGAGCAAGTGCCAGCACCTCACTATTTCTTAACAAGTATTTTTACTCACAGCCACGGGCCCCCTTCCCAAGACTCTTTCCACCTGCTCCCCCAGGCTCTCTTTGTGTTGGTACAACCTGGAAAACACATTTTTGTTCAGTAATTAAACATTCGAACACAGGCTCATAATTCGTAATTTTGGGAGACACAACCATTCACCAACAGAAGGCAACAGTTTTCGACATGCCCGACAGTTTACTTGGTCAGGTCCTGATTTGGTAAGGAAACATTACATCATCACTAAAATCCATACAAATGTGTAAATTAGTTTCAGTCAAATTCTTACGTCCTTAATAGGAACAGATCCCAATCTCTCAATCTAAAAAGAAAAAACCTAGTACATTAATAAGAGGTTAACTTTTATAAAAGTGCTCTGAAAAAAATATATTTAAAAAGTAAACTAGAAGACCAAAGAGGAAAAAACAAACTACAAACCAATGAGAATGACAACAGCTTATTTTTCCAAAGGTGGTTGTAAATATCTCTGTTTAAGTCCCTCCCCTTCCAGTCCAGCCATGTGCAGCAGTCACCAACCTGAGCTGCTGGCTCATGTGGCCATACAACTTTGCAATAGGACGTAACAAAATAGTTTAGAAAGTCATTCCAGAAATATACTGAATTACCCAGAAACTACTTTGTTTACTCTGGTCAATAAAACACTTATCTCTCTTACAATAGGCCATACTGTTTATACAAACAAAGTTAGCTTTCATGCATCAACCATCTATTTATTTAGCAAGATCAGCTATCACTGTAAATCAATTTATTTGCAAATGAGAAACAGCTGCTGTAAAACCTACTTAAAAAACTCTTTCCTGCATCCAATATTTGGACATGTAGCAGAACAGATGTCAAGAATACAAAAAAAAGGCATCAGCACCACATCTAGTGACACACTAAAACAGTGTGCCTGTCTTAGCTTTTACACGCATTTTTAAGGAAAAGGTATCATTTAGTGTTTACTTAATAGTTTCATAGTCTAAATATGAAGTTGTAAGTTAAAAAGTATGACAAGAAAAGCTTACAATTGCTATTCAAACTGGGTACTATCAGGAGGATATGGAAGACAGGGAACTAAAAGGTAACTCAGACTCTACTACAGGTTGATTATTACATGAGTATCCTCCAAGGAAAAAAAAACACACAGCGAAAATGAATGTTGTTTAACAGCTCTGTAAAAAGCATTAAAAGAACAGAACTAATCCCTGATCAAGCTTGGAAGTTTTATATAATTTTTGTCCTAGAACAGTCATACAGAGAGGTCTTACAAAGGTGAATTCACCCAACACAGCCATCTAAAAGGCTTGTGCCTCTTTCATGACTCTTTCTGATGAATCGGGAGGAGGTCAGTACTACGCTTTCAGGCAGTACAACACCCTGCAAAATATCAACTCAGAAGACCCCAACTGAATAGACAGTATTACCAGTGGCAGCTGCAATACAACTTGGTTACAAAAATTTAATGGAGATTTAGACTGGAATTAAGTGGCTTCAAAACAGACTTATTTCACTATACGAGACAAGAATCTGGCTGCAGAACTTCTCTTCCCAAATGTGGGGTTGAGTTTTGATGAGTTCTGTTGGCAGCTCTCATAGTAAGAGTTGGGCATGGGGAAGCGCAAGCACACACACGGAGCATTAAGCCCTGCTCATTACAGATTATTCTTACTCAAGTCATTTTATTTGTTAATCTTTTCATCTGGTATTTTAAATTTGAAACTCAGCAAGATGGATTCATTGCAAGCAGTCAACCTCTGCAGCACTCCAGGGGAGGCTCAGAACAATCACGACTTCAAGCGTGGACAAAAGGAGAAAGAAGGTGCATGTAAGGGAAGTTACAGACTTGGATGCACATGATGCATTTAGTATCATCTGCTGCCAAATGCAGTAAAGTGTGGTGAGCACTGCTTTCTACCTGTCCCAGGTGAGGGTACGCATGTCCAAGGATGCAATACATGATAGCTTCTGAACGGTTTACAAGCAGGCAAGAAGTATCAGGTCAGGCTGTGACTAGAGTGATGACATCTGGTTCTAAACAACTACCTGAATATACATGCACTAAAAAAAAAAAGCGTTAGTTGGGTTTTTTTGGGTTTTTTTTAAATGTTCATATTCAATAGTCTCTGAGCAGTAAAGAACTACAGTGCATTTTCACAGAAGGTCTCGTTAAATCACAGAAAAGCCTTCTGAAGCCCCAAGTCAAAAAGCTCAAATGTTTTAAGATGAGACAGAAAAAACCCTGATGGCCTTCAAGTTTATTTGAAAGATGGATTACAGAATATTATGTAAGGCACAAATCTCAAAACTATTCCCTATTGTATTTACAAATATTATCAAATTTTACAAGTTCATGAATTTTCATAAAAAGTGACATTTTCAAAAAGCTTCTCTTGCTCTAATCCTCCTCCTTTCTTTTGATAGGATTAAATACTGAAATGGCAGGCTGTTAAATAAGCACACTGAAATGCCAACTGTGAGGCATTTAACTCCATGTATTTACAAATTAACATTTCACAGTTGCTTCAAATTTCGACATTATAGTTTAGTATCTTCAGGCAACTAATTTCAGAAGGTGCTGGATTTGATTTACATTATTTCTCATTTTACATTCATATGTTTACAGTACTGGAATACCTTTAAGTTTCCCTTAATCCCTGATAAAGGAAATTTAGTTTTATGAAAGGCTGAGAAGTATTGCTTTGTTTTTATAAACAGGTACCAACCAGCCTGCCTACAGCAATTTCAAAGTTACCATTAAATTTACCTATAAAAGGCCATATCTGTCAAGATAATCTCCACTTCTTTTGGTGAGGTTATGGCCCATATATGTGTATGCATACGCATGCACAAATTCAGAGTGCGATACTGAAAGACAGTGTCACTGGTCCTCCCCTTCAGTTATTCCAGCACTGACCACAATGTTCAGAATGAACTGGAGAAAACATCAAGCAGAATGCCTAAAAAAGTGGTGGGATGCTTATCCTAATTCTTTCCTTCTATTATTAGGTTACTTCAGAGGATATTTGTGTGCTCCTGAGACAACTGCTGCAAAAGTAAAGTCCTATGGGCTATTAGATGTGGCATTTTAGATAGAAATTTTTACTTTGCAGAACATGAAATGCAGTTTCTGTATTGCTAAAGTTAGTATTTACAGAAGGGGTTTCAAAAAAAAAAAACCAAACACAAAACCCCAAACAAAAAAAACCACCCGCCAACAAAAACACCACCACTTACTACCTTTAGGAATACAAAACTGTGGCTACTCCTACAGTACCACCTCAGAAAACGTATTAGTTGCAACCAGAATTTAAAGGTGTTTTCTTAGATTACCTAACTTGATTATTTCAAGATCAATAACGATTCTCTTGCGCTTCTGAACTTCTATTAAAAAAAAAAAAGACAGACTTAGAAGAAAACTTGGTACGGATACATTTAGTTTTGCAGTTGAGCACCTCTCCCCCATTACTTTACATTCATACAACCAATAAAAAAAACCCACAAAACATTTACAATTTGTACATGCTTCCTGGGTTTAAGAGTATCAGAAGATAACAGTCTATTTGCAATAGTTTCTACAATTGTAGAAAATTAATTTATCCGTCAAAAAGAATCAGTACCTAAGAAAGGCAACATGACTACCAAGATACGTAGAGCAGTTCATATGAACCGAGATTCTCATTCCTATACAACTATACCCTTGATTTGTTCTTCTCTGCACTGCTGGAACCAGAGGAAAGTGCCAGCACTCACCACACTCTGGACAGCCGAGCATCCACAGAGCAGTCAAGGCATTGCATAGGCAACATAAGGGGTACTTACAGCTGCAAAGCTAACCTCTCTGTTACTAATACCTCAAGGTCATTTCTATGTCCACTCTTCTACCACTTTTAAGGTAGGCAGACTATATTTTCCTTTTATTCATAGAGCAACTTCAGTTTCTGCTGAAAAATTACATTATTCTTTCACAACACTATACATGAAGTGCTGGCACAGGTAAAGTCAGGAGCAAGGTTCTCACCAAGTGTAACAAGGCCAGGGGCCTGCTCTAAACAAATGTGCTCCAAGGAAAAATAGAACAATTCTTTTTGGTTGTAGAAATCAATCTGCTGTTGCTAACTGGCAGTTCAGTGGACATAACCATTCACATTTATGACACAGCCTCCATTTAATATCTACAAACATATATCTAATTATTTAGACATATCTAATTATTTAGTCATAGAACACCTGTCTAGTAATCCAATGCTGCTAATGCTGTCTAATTACTACATCCTATCCATACATAATTAAGTTTTGCATAGCAATGCAGTGATTAATGTTAATTAGTAGTACATGCTGCTGGATTTAAGATAGTTAGGTGTTTACATGTGTCACATGGGAATGTGCCAAATCACCTCTCTGAAGTCTTATTGGTGTTTCAGATTGATTTGATAAACAGCTTAGAAGACTGAGAAACCTTTGTATTGTAACAGACACTTCAATAATGCTCCAGATATGTTCAATAACACAGCATCTTTTTTCAAAACCAATTTTGACATTTACTAATATTCCATAAATAATGGGATCAGATTAAAGTCTCACCAAAATTCATTATGAAGTATTAAACCTGTCTAATCTTTTATCACTACTACTAACATAATAAAACAAATGAAAATGCCAGGAAGTATAGAAAGTTATGAGAAATTTCCTCGGGACCGTTGTAGAACATAGTCTGGATCAGAGGATGTATGAGGCTCTTATAAATTAGATGCTTTTAAACCAGCACAAATTTATCTACTTTTTACTTCAACTTGGTCTATCATTTCTCCTCCATAGTTTCTGAAGTTAAGTCTAACAACTTCATCTTAAATAATTATTGCACACATGGGCATTAAAAGGATTTCATATTAGAAAGATATCAAGTATTGTGATCAGCTGCCTTGTGGTTACCACTGCATTAGAGCTAAAAATCCATGATCAATGATACAAGTAAACTTTTGTTTGGAAAATATCACAACGTCTTTTCTTTAAGGCTTCCTGTTTAACTATTCACAGTTATCATTTCTCAGAAAAATAACTAAACTCCAATGTTAAGTGTGTTAGCAACACTTCTTATTTTGTTAGGGGTCTTTGGCAACACTCTTGTCAGAGGAAATCAGCAAGATCTGCTTTCCTAAGGAAGACGCTTCCATGATTTCACTACACCTGTTGAATATAAGTTGGGAAGCAAAAAGTAGTTTTGCAAGTTGCTAATTTTCAGTTTCCATATTCTACCATATCAAGATTTTCAAAAGCAGGATCTTAAAATTAGGCTGCCTATCTAGTGGCCTAAAGTTCAAGGTGGTTGCACACAGCGAATGCTTCATATTGACAGCAGAGCTAGAGATGCAGCAGCTCAAATCAAGGAATCTCTGCTCTCTGGCAGGGTGTGTTTGACCTATGCTTAATGAAGGACTGCAACACAGATGCATAGAAAACCTTTCTGTACACTGCAGGCCAGATTTCCAAAAGCTTAAGAAGTTTTAAAGACCTGCCATTTCATTTTAGATGCTCAAACAGAAGATGAGTTCTTGAGAGCCTCACCCTGAGTACTTTTCTGTAGGTTGTTTTTTTTTTTAAAAAGGAGCTATTCCACCCTCCATCAGTTTAGTCCTACTGCCATCTGCTGTCACAAACACACCAGTGCCACACTGTCTGCAGAGTGTTTTTTCTTTCCTCTTCTGTTGTTAGTGTAAAAGAATATATTCCAACATTGCTACTCAAAATTATCCAAAAATAAACACAGATTAATTTGTCCAGAGAAGCATAATGGTAAATCAGTTTACTGACACTTTCATCGGTAGAGCATCAACCCTGCAGCCCTGTGCATGGTTTCATACGCAGCTTATCGCAACAAAAGGGTCATTCACATGGGTAAGTATTAGCAGGATCTGGTCCAGATCACAAAATTGGTCGGGTTTTTTGGCGGTGGTTTGTTTTGGGGTTTTTTTTGAACCCTGGCTGTATTGCTTGTTTCTTGAAAATTTTGAAATATTTATTATTATTAGGAAAGGGTTAAAACTATGAACTGGCCAGACTACTAAGGCTGAATTGCTCCTACCTTATCCTTATGTGATCATGCAAAGAGGCTTAAACCTTTATATTAAAAAAAAAAAACAGAAAAAGTTAAAATTAAAAACTGCTGCATAAAACAGATTAAACAAGAAGGTCTGAAAATAAATTACTCAAATCTACCTCCTGCCTAGTGCTTCAGTGAAGTCTAGCAACCTCCAGAATTAAGCAAACTCAGTAATTCCTCTCAGGACCACTGGAACGCTTTATGCCATCACCTCTGGTGGTGCCGTCCTTCAGCAGCTTAAACTAGCTGAAGCTGCTGCCATCCCACCCTTCTTTCTCCTTTCCACTGACACTGGAGCTATCATGCAGCAAGCCAATTCAGGGAGTTGAAATGGCTAACTCGCAATCACATAAACACCACTGACTGTGTTAAGAGCAGGTAGAGAGGGGGCCAAGACAGAGACAACTCTGGAGAACATAGTCCTGAGCTGCTATTGGTTTCTATGATGTCTCGCTGCCAAACCACGCTCTGAGAAAGTTCCCTGCAGTTTCTCGGTCTGCACTCCAGCTGCAGGCTCCCCACTTGTCATTTCTCTGCCACACACAGAAAGCTAATTGCCATGCAGCATTACAGGTTCCTAAGAGAGCATAGGTGAACCTCTACCCTCCCTTCAAGTTTTTCGTTTGACTAAGAATACAGCAGCTAAGACAACAAAAAGAGGCTTTCTGTCTGTTGCTCAGCCATACACCCTTTTTGGCAAAACATAATAAACAGTAAGCTGAAAACAGGCATCATAGCATTTGTCACAAGGAGTTTTAAAAACAATGCAAAGTGGAATTTTATTGCAGAAACTGAATGAGATGCTGAAGTTCTGGATTCTTGCTGCTCCAGTGGAAAAACGATGCTTGTCTCCAAACACAAGTCCAGTCAGATATAACAAAGGCACAGGGCTTAAGCTAGTTGCACTCAGATAGCAAAGGGTAAAACGCTGGACATTGATTTTTGTTCCAGTGATTTCTTTGTATGAAATCAACTGTTAAAGTCTTCTTAAAGCTTTTAGCTTTTGGTGGGTTCCCCCCTCCCCCCCAGTAGGCACATTACTTATTGCTCAGCATAAGCTCAATTCAACTTGACGGTTGCCACAATATCACTCTGATGTGAAACTGAAAGGCTTTCATACATTGCACCTCTTGTTTGAGGAAAAAAAGGTAACCCTCATCCTTACACACACACAAAAAAAGAAAAGCAATTTGTAGGCTGTATGCTGCTAAACTTATGTTATCAAGTATGATAATCAGTAAAATATTAACTTACAATACCACCAATACTACTTTCTGTATTTGCAGACACTTGTAGAAGTGTTTTTCTTTAGCAGACAGGGCAGGATTCATATGCTCTAAAAAAGTTAGAGAGCTATGGCAATTGCCTACATTTTCACAAAATGCAGGGGAAAAGGAAGTCAGTCACGAGCTCCCTCTGATCACACACGTCTTCAACACTCACATCAGAAGAGAATACACTACTGGCCAGTGAAAGACAGGTGAATCTTACTCACTGTTTTCTAAACATTGCCCCAACCAAACATAACAGGACTATAAGAATGCATATTTTACACTATTTGTTTTAATGCAGACAGACAGTTGACAATATATTCAAACCAGGTACATTTTCAAGCACAGTTGTGGTAACTGAACATGATGTTATCCATACATGTCAGTTTGACAGTGAAATACTTTGGATTAAAAAGTAAATATAACAGGTCTGTTATGTTTTGGTTGTGTTTTTTTTTTCTGCTATATCACCCATTTGATTGTCCAAAGATACACTCTTTCTAGACAATGTATTAAGAGCTAAGACATACTGCAATATGCAACGGTTATACCCTTTTTTACCGTTTTAATAGAACTTCTTGATTTTTCTTCCCAAACATTACTGCTCAGCTCCATTGTGCAATGAACATTTGTTTCTCTTTCATAGGATCCAAACATAAGTAACCTGAAATAGAAAAGCCTATAGTAAGAATTGTAATACTATTACATATATCCCAGATATCATATTAAACTCACCATTCTTCATTTATACACTCTATTATTGTTATCAATGTGTACACACAGAGAAGTCCACACAGAAAAGATTCCACAGGCACAGCCTTACACCAAAGGAAAGACACTGCCACCCTCTAGTGGAAGAGCTCCATAAATATCAAATATAAGTTAAAATTTTTAGCTAGGGGTTTTTTGATTGGGTTTTGTGGGTTTTTTTTTTGCTATTGTGTTTCTCTTTTTCTTTTCTTAAATAAAGTGTTCAATCACCAGACTAGTATTTTTCCATAAAAGAATAACTTTGTTTTTTTAAAAAGCAACAATAGCCACAGGAGTCTTCCATTCTAGTCCTAAACTTCACAATATACTGCAGCTCTTCTACAGCGTTACTGTAGATTAAAGTCACAGTTTACTACTGCTTATGTTTCTATTTCACTAAACTGGGATCCTCTCGTATCAGTAATTTTTTGTAACATTCATAACAAATGAAAGAGTAGTTCTTCATGCATGATACCCTATTCCAGAAGGCCATAAAGCTTTTTAGGTAGATATCAGTACTATAAAAGAAAAAAAAACCCACAGTAACCTTTAGGCTATAGAACAGCAATAAAGTTGTACACAGCTTATCTCACAGTAGCTGGAAGCAGATAAATATTTTGGAATAAAAAATGCAAACAAATCTTACTCTTTCAAAAGAGCTATTAGATTTTAAACCCACCCACCCCCCCCCAACTTTCTATATACATTTGACAAGGACAGTTTCTAAGCTTTCATCCAAAGTATCTTACTTGTGATTTGATGTGTTACACAACTCTTTAGATGATATAGACAAAAGCTGTCAGAAAAACACATCAATTTTCTCTGTTTATCTTGATATTGTTAAATAATGTTTCTAGGTTAAATATTTATGATCAAAAAGTGCCTAGCCTTCCAGATGTGGAGATATGTAGTAAACATACTTTGAAAATTAAGTAAAGCTATTGAAAGCAACTTTCACCAACAATTAGAATTGGTAACATTAAGCCAATCCCAAGGGAAAACACCTCTCTGGCTATGACAGCTCTCTAGCTTGCATTGCAGCAAGGAGAGGTAGATAAATATTTCTTTTCTATGTGTCTCTATGAAGAATTTGTTTAACTGGTTTTTAGCCAAGTACATGAATGCATGGGGGAGATGACAGGGGAAGATAACATTTGGGTTGGTACCCAGCACACCTGCTTTTTTAAGTGTCAGTTGTTTTTGGTTCAGAGTTAGTGGCTATATCCTGTAACCCCATCTTCAGATGGAAAGTTTGCATGCTCTAGTGAAACACTGCAAACAGCACATGTCAACCTCACTTCCAACTTGACCTTCAGCACTCATGTGTCTAGACACTATTGATTTGATTACTGTAAGCAGAAATCCAACCTCAGAACCAACTGATTAGGTACTCTGTCTGGACAAGACTAAGTTTGTTCAAGGTTACTTGAACTGACGAACTCATGCCGCCTTTGCTTATTTTTAAGCCATCCCCAGCAACCCTCTGTGGCTTTTCTGTTCTGCTTTCAGTAGTTGCTTTTTGAGTAACACAGGTTTTCCTCCATGTCTCATTGATATCAGACACTTCATTAAAGCTTTTCCACAGCTGATCATTGGTTGCATACATTTCATCTTCTGCTCACCTAGACACACTCTCCAGGAATTTTCCAGGGGTATTTACTGGCCCTCTAAAACATCAGCAGAGCTGATATATTTAGCTGTCTTGTACTGGTGGCAACTAAGATAGAAGAACAAGGACAGGAGGTAGCTCAAAACAGGAATAAAACATAATTTTGAGCCAGAACCGTAACATAAAAGTCACAAGGAAAACAATGAGCCATAACGAGGTTTCACCTTACATTAGGTTACCAACACTCAACTTGAAGAAACATAATCACAAGACAGCAAAACTACACGCTTAAATTTTGAAGAGCTCTTCATGCTGGAGTTTGGAGTTCAATTTCCAGTTTCAGAAAGACAAAGGGGAAATTTTAACTGCTACTACACTAAGGAATTTTTTGTTTGAATAATACCTCCATTAGCATGCAAACAGAGGTACTGTATTCTGTAACACGGCTGCAGATAAAGACTGACATTAAGATTGTGTCACAACACACCCAAAACAACCGGACATTAAGGAGGTATCTATATCCTACAGATGGAAAGTTTGTAAATCAGTATGAACGGATGTATGAAAGACATCCTGAAACAAAGTTTATAACCCCAGCTATAAACAATCAATAAAGAAATGTGATTAAATCACCACCTGAGTAATTAAAATACGCATACAGAAAGTGAATTTCTAGTCCTTCCCCAGTTATAAATTGGATGGTTCCCTGCAGCAAGCAAGCATGAGGTAGAAGACAGTGATTCAACAGAGTAGCTATGGATATGAAAACAGTTTTTTGTAGCTGTCCTGCTTTCCAGTCTGAGAGCTACAAGGACTCCAAGACATGAAGTGTTTGTCCTCTGATACAGAACAACCGAAGTGCATGGAGGCTGTGGTCATCTCAACTCTTAAGCCGAGCCAAGCCAAGCACTTCAGCAAGTCTTTATAGTCTTCCGGAAAAGAGGATGAATAACAAGGCTATAAAGTTTCCTGCTTTTTGTAGGATGATGCTAAAGAACTGATCTGCAAGTCTAACAAGAATCTGGTATGTGCAGGCAAAGTACACCCCAACCTTTAGTAACATGTTACTTATTACCAGGTACGTAAAGGCAAGCTGAATTTATTTCCTTTACAATCCTTTCCTTATTTTTTAATTTCAACTGTGGTCTCTCTCTTTGCAAGTATTTTAGGAGCTGAAACAAGCAGAATATTTCCCAAACTTTAGGAATGTCAAAAGCAGATTCAATATTCACATACTTAAAGGCACCACTGCTGCCTACTGAAGTCCACTTGAAGACAAAATGAAAAGAACCCCTAAAACTCCAAATTTGACAAGTCAGTCTCGGGTACACTGTGTGGTATTTTACTAAATAACTATCTTAGGAAAATTTCCTTGTCCACAAAGGTTACCTATTGAAACAAATGCTAATTTAGAAAGCCCACTTGATGGCATAGTTTTGGAAGAGTATTCTCACCTAATATAATCAGATTTTATAGGCTTTAAGACTTTCTTCACAGTGTATCTTTTAAAAAGAAAATAATATAGCAAGATTTAACAGCATGTTGCTTTGTTTTTCCCTTTTCCTTAAAAATCTAAGGTAATGACAGATAACAGCATTTTTGCAATGATTGAATTCTGTGAGGGCATTGCACTTGTACAAGAAAACTTACATTTTCAACAGGTCAGACAAAAATTTGCAAAGCATTCCTTATTATTTACACCAAAGTTCCCATCCTTTCATTAATTTAATTTTAAAAATGAGCAAAATTGATTTTTTTTTCAATAGCATGACAGCAAGGAAATTAATAAGATCAAGCCTGCAATTAGAAAAGAAACAAGTGCAAAAAGTGCAGGTATTTGGTCGTGTGAAGAATATAATGAAATTAAACTAGATATTTATACAAAAAGTTTGCTAAATGTTTTATCACTATAGTTTCACCACTGTATTTCAGACTTAAGCAGGAGAAGTAGTAGAACTCTGTTACTAGACTAGATGGAGTACATCATCAGCGGTCTGCAACGTCAATTCTGTAGGGAAGTCAAAGAATAGGTACTGTACCAAGAGAGAATATAAAAACCTTCTGGGGCACTGAGCAAAACTGAAAAACACACAGAAATTAAAGTGATCTTTCATTTCTGGAACGAGAATGATTGCCAAGAAAAATTTTCAGGTCCCAATGGCAGACAAGAGTGAAAAAGCTCTGTATTTCAGCATGCAGTGCTGCACTGCAAAAGAACCATTGAGAATGGTCCCAGGCAACCTTCACACCAGCTCACATACAGTGATGATGAAAAAGGGAAATTTTGTCATTGTTACTTTCATAAATATTGCATATTTCTTCTTTTACTACCAAAATCCTCTATGTGTCTTTCAGCTTCTACCTCATCAATATCTTCAGGTGCAAAATAAGCAAGAATATTTACTCACAGGGGGACTCTCTGGACAGCAGTTGTAGTTGTTCAGTTCAAAAAAGGATGGGACACCTGGAAGATCTGAGGAATTACTATGGGACCAAGAGTCAGGCATCTAGATTGAGAGGGGTCTGTTCAAACATCATTTTCGAGTGTGTGTCTAGAAATTCCAAGCAGCATAAACCAGTCGGATTAAGTCAGACCTGAAGCTTAAAAGACCTGACAAACCAGCAACTACATCCTCTCCCAGCCATCTGATAAGCATCTGTGACAGCTGAAAATACTGAGAGGTCAGATGATGATGTCAAACTGAGCAATCTGGCTTCTAAAAAGGTAACAGAAAGAAACACATGGAAAGAAACACAAAGCTAGTGATATGTTGGTGATGTTACACAGTGTTTCAGATGAGGAAAGATAGTATTTAAAAAATTACTTTCCAAACAAAAAAAACCCTAACTGCACACAACTTTAGTTATTTTGGGCCCTCTGTTAATAAAAATGAACACACTACTGAACCGAAATTGGAGACTGCTTATAAAGAGAAATCATGAGTTCCCTTACTCAGTATGGGTAAAGAGGAAATGCTCCTAGCAGCCAAGGAGTGCGCAGAGTCATTTAGCATTCTTGGATCACTCACAGAAAACATATCACAAAGCTAGGGAGACAGGTAAGCAGCCATTTTATTACAAAAAATAATCACTGCTGTGTCCCACGCGATCCTTAGAAGCAGAAGAGTATTTTCTGGAAATCCACAGCACTGATAAACCACATTAGTACAGCAAATACAGTTCAGTTGTACAAGGCTACAGAAAAGTGCAAAAAGGAGCTCATATGGTAATACAAGCAATGAAAAGAACAGGTTAAGAAAAATAAAAAAAATCTTGCTGCAAACCGGAGTTTGCAGTTTCAAACCAGTTCATAAAGACAGAACAGCACATAACTAGATCAAAGTCTAAGCACCACTAAGATAAGATCTAACATAAACCAAGAACTAAGAGGTCTGACCAAAAAAACCTAAACAAACCAAGAGTCCACACACCTTTTCTCCAGCTTTAAAGAGAATGATGTTCTCTCCAATGAACGAAGGAAGTAGATTTTATTTCTTTCAATTATTTTGTTCAAGACAAAGACAACAAATAATGCCTTATAAAAGTTATTTGGATTAATCTAAGTAAGACTGAGTGAAACAATTATTTCCCTTTGCTTACAACATAATACAATAGGATAATTACAACATTTATACTGTCCTGGAAAGAGATTCATAACTTGGTGTGCCAAACAAAAACAAAACAAAAACAAAACCCAGGAGGCACAGATTAGCTTGTAACCAGGCAAAATTCAAATGAAAGGCAAATGCATGCGCCCACACACAACATAAAAGTGCCTCAGAAACTTACTGCAACTTTTTTTTTTTAAAGTAAAAATGAACAAATGAAAGTATTTCTTGATTAGAGCTCAATCACCACACCAAAGCGGCTACTTCTTGAATTAGAACAGACCTACAGCTATAATTACTACAAATTTAAGAAACACATGTACTTGCTTAGTCAAGAGTGAGCAAAAGACCACAAAACATACCTTGTACATTCAATTAACGTGACTTTTAATCGACCTTCTGTCAACAGAAAATCCTGTATACAGAGGTCTCTATCTTCATATTCATCAGGTGGCAATACTTGAAACGGGAAAAATGGCTTGAACCTGAAAAATATCGAAGAGACTTATCTTAATTCAAACGACATAAACAATACTAACATACAGAAATAAAAAAAAAGTAACAGGATTACAACAAATCTTTAATACTTCTAAAGAGAAATACTACCATTCCTACATATTCATTGGTCAAAAGGAACAAGTAGAAGCTACTAAAGCTGTTTGAATGCAGAAGACTGGAGAACATATAAACAAAGATTGCTTCACTGGAATAGATTATTTGAGTTATATTTACTAGTGCAGATAATTTTGTGAAAATGGGAAGCTGATCAAATGACAGAATATCTTATGATTACAAACATGATTTTTTACAAACATAATTTAACACGAGTCCTTTTGCAATAAATATCTTACCAGGTCTTTATTTTAAGTTTTAAGTTCACCTGCACAAAACATTACAGCATTGAAAGGTGAAAATATACCAAGACCCTAAAGCTTAAGTTTTTATGACACTGCTGTACTTAGAGGACTGGTGCACCCTAATAAACAGTACACTTTAGTTACACAGATTGATACTTCTCTCCTTTTGTGAAAAACATTCAGTTGCTCTTTTCAGCCAGTCTTCTTGAATTAAAATAAAGATACATGTATTCTAAACATTTGCCCTTGAGTTTTATTTCCCTCATCACAGCATGCGATTCACAGGAAAAGCAGTTCATGTTCAAGATACTAAGTGTTTTACATGCATTATCTCACCACAGAAGTCTCTCTGTTTGATTAGAATATGACAAGTTATAAATACTGATTTCATTTTTAAGTCATAGTGCTTCAGTGTCGGACACAGCCACTATCTGAGGGAAGGAAGGAGGGAGAAAGGCTGCACAGCTGCAGCCCCATCACATGGCAGACACACATATACAATCCTAACAGCAAGGGCCACAACCTTGCAAATACAAAGATATAATGGAATCTGCACTAGCATTTATATAAAGTATTTGAAAAAGCACTTGCAGGGTATTCCTTCTTTCTGTTTTTATTTATTGCTCCCATTTCCTAGGACTGCCCCATGCCTTGCTTTCCATCCCCTCTCACTGACACGGCCTCCCAGTGATTATTTCTGTTGAGAAGACTTAAAAATAACAGGACAGGAGCACCACTGCCTGCAGGATGTATCTGCCATTTCATGAGAAAGAAGTCTTTCATAAGTACTGTTTGCTCAACCATCGGAGGCATCTGCTTGTCACATTCAGAGATCACAATATGTTCAGGAAACAGTCACATGGATCTGAACTGAAGAGTTTCAGAAATTCAAATAAATAATTAAGCGCGCTTTAACTGTCGGCACACTCTTCAGGAGGGAGCCTGGAGCTCTGATTCGAGACCCTGCGTTTCGAGCAGTGCTCGCCTTTCTCTGCGAGCCTTGAGAAAGACACTTCTTTTGTTCTCCCTGTGAATAAATAGAACTCAACACTCCAGCTATTTTCCTGAAATTCAATTCAACTTCTAACTTTAATTTTGTTCTAAGTTTCTCCCTCATTAACTCCTTCAGGAAGAAAACTGTTTTGAAATCGGTCAAGTCAAAATAATCAATTTAAAAAAAAATAAACAAACCGAATAAAGTATTTAAGTCTATGTATGAAAAATATGAAGCAATTAAATCACACTGGCCATGGTTTAGGCTTACAAGTATACCATAAACAACCAACCCAAAATATTCCTTGTGTGTATACTATCTGGTTTGATATTTTACTCATAATCTTCCTTTATATTTCTGGAAGTATTAAAGGAATAGTAAGCATCACAAGAGCAGGGAAAATACCACCAAGACAACCCCACTATTTTCACTCTACAAACTCCAAAGACTAACTGCCACTTCAGGGCCCGGCCACCTCCCTGCTCAGACCCACCCCAAGCCACCACAGCACACACCACCCCACACATTTCTCACTTTAAGCACAAGCAAGGGTACCCTGTTCCTTTTAGAAATGATTTTTACCCCCTCAAAATACAGATTTAGCTCAGATTTTGTCAGGCAAAAAAGGAAGAGTTAGGCAACCACACTGGGAAATAATGCCAAGTTTTGAGTGAATAAATACATGTAGGGGTTCTTCTTCCCCCAGCACAAATAAACAACTTTTCAATTAGTACCAGCAATTGCCCATATACCTTCTCCCAAAATCTACTAAAAAAATAGTTTTCCATGGGAACCTCAAATGAATGACCACCACCAGGAGCCTCAGTGAGCTACTGAAACAAGATTTCTGGGAGGGAGGAACAGAGAAAGAAAGAAAGAGGATCCAATAGGTTACCATCACTTCTCTGAATTTCTGCAAATGCCAGGCTTAAAAGTGTTGGTATTGATAAGGTCTTTCCCTTACATATACACACCATAAACCAGCCTGCAGGCTATTTAACAAAAACATAAACCTGGACAAATCTATTTTTCAATACCAAAAATAAGCAAGAACAGAACAAAAGAGCAAAATAACAGACTAAAATATTCCAGTAAGGATGCAGACATATCTACCTACATATTCAAACCAAAAATGTCATCTCTCAAGTAACTTCAGAACGAAGTGTTAAGTACAGCACACACTGCAATCTTTTGCTGCAGCACGGAATGATGAAATAATCTTCAGAACAAGCCATTTTTTTGATGGATTAAGACATAATGTTTACTGTAATTTTGATTTCCATTTTCAAAATACTTTTAATTAAGACAACAATTAATTAAAAAGGAAAAAATTCTAAAATGCCAATGCAGTTATATACAATAATATGCAAAACACTTAACACTGTATGCTGGACTTTGTGCAGCACTAGTTAAGTCTTCTACAAATACGGGATTAAAAAGCAGTCTCAACAGCATTTTTAATTTACAACAAGCACTTATGTTCACATTCTTACCACTGAAACTATCTGCAAAATCCTTAGCAGAAAGCCCTAACATGGTACCTATTTCCATTGGCATTAGCAACATACAAATAGCTAAATATCCCACATTAAATGCATTTTTAATGTTTAAGTGCTGCTCTGAAGCCTTCCAATTTTATAACATAGCACTTTTCTATTTAAGGTAATATACTGAGAGTTTGTACATTTCCAAAATTAAACATCGGACAAATTACTATTTCAAGTAGATTTCAATTATATATTAGTTAAGTGAACTGTTGACAGACTATTTAAGTAGAAGGTAACCCAAATTTATTTGGAAAGACTTTCCTACTGGGAACTGGTGAATGAATACAGACCCAGACAGTGACAGTCTGTAACACGGCAAGATTCCATTCCCTTGTGTTGTAAAACCATACATGGGCAACCCGCAATCCATGCACGTAACCACGTCACACTTCACAGGTTCTCCCACCTTTTTCCCCATGGTAGGAAAAGTCTGAGCTACCCTACCTTTTAAAAACACAATCGCCAGTAACGAAGGGCACTCTGAGGAGTGCCATCACTGCTGCTTCTCTGTTCAGTCTAGCAAGAGCGCAGCAGAACAATGGGTGTTCTCCCCTCTGCAGAGAAGCCAGATTCCCCACGTCTGTTACCATCTTTCTAACTCTCCTGCTTGAAAACAGTCACAGCACTACACAAAATGAATTGTAAAGTTTGTTTCATAAAACATTTACAGTAGGGACAACAAAACACACTTTTAATATGAAAGCAAAGCTGTATTTCATTGTATTAAAAGTACCAACAGTAGGCTTTTAGCTAATAGTGCCAATAACACAATTCAGTGAACAAGACAAGAGATACGAACTCTATTCCAAAGCCCTGCAGACTACAGTACCTTTGGTGATTCAGTATCTTCCTATACCAAGCTTTCCTATGTAAAAGAGAGATAAGTTTCCTATCATCCTGGGTTTATTATAATATAGAACTTATTTTATTGAATACCTTGTGTAAATAACCTTGCTGTAATTTCTATAGTAGCTTTAAGAGTGTATTTTGCTACCCTCTAATATTTAGTCCATCTTTAAAGAGCAGAAGTCCACCAATAAACGCCTTAGAGAAATTCATCATACTGACTAAGAAAGAAAAAAGATTATGTAGCCTACCAGTAAGCCTCTATTCAAAAAGTCTATAAAGAAACCTGACAGCAAACTAAATGCCACAGTTAATCTCAGCTGGTCTCTGCCCTCATCACAGCAGCCATCCCAGGATCTGGTCAGTTCTGGTAGGTTGCTCTTGTGAATTCAAGGCTCTCACTCTGCAAACTTTGAACAAGCAAAAAAAAGTGGTTGCTATTCGGCTGTCTAGATCTTTAAACACTCATCCAGCATTCTCAGCTCCCTTTCTTAATTTTAACCAGTAGCCAGAAAAGTTAGTTACATATAATTGGTGGACCTCCATCAGTGGAGAACAAGCCCATAACAAATGGTCTGCAGTTGGCCCATTCACAGCTGCAGCCCAAGAAAAAGATTTTAAGCGATGACAATGGTGTGGGGAAATCTAGGAGTTGCTCCTGATAGTACAACAGTTGAGAAAGTGTTACCAAAAGGTACTTACAAGAAATATAGTACCTTTGTAAACACTGCTGAGCTGTTACCAGGGTCTCCAAGGCAGATTTTCATTGCATCTATATTAGACCGCTTTCAAGTGGGGTCTAATGCTGCTATCTCCTTATTCAGCAAGGTCAAAAGGCAAAATTCATGCTCATGTCACAAATCCTTGACCTACAACACAGGATTACACCAATGCAATCCATACATCCGAAAGCCTCCTTTTCAATTCCAAACCTGTGAAGTGATACTAAACAACTATCAGAAGTAAGGTAGATTTTGCAGGGGATTTTACTGTCTTTAAACCATATTTGTTAAGTCTTTGTAAACTCTTCATCTTCTCCAGAGGAAGAAAATAGGCACATTGTAGCTATACTATTAAAAAAAAAGCAACGCCTTATGCCCCTGCCCCAAAACCCTGCTTGGATATGGGATGCTACTAAAAAAAAAAAGTCTTTATAAGTGCCTTATATTAGATGCTTATAGTGCCTTTTTAATTTGTTTTTAAATTATCAGTCTCCCTCCACAAATTTATCATCTTATTTTTCCAGAAGTCTAAAATTCAAATAGCACACTATTAAGAAAGCGTTAGTTAAAACCAAGCATTTTAACTTAATAATATGACTATGAAGAGGAATATCCATCAATCAACTTCATGTGAAATTTTAGCAAGTGGAAAAAGCCTATAAAAACAGTATTTTAAAAAAGCTGTCGAGTAGCAAAAGTGTTTCTCAACAAGTAGCACAAGACACAAACAGAAAAAAAAAGTCATTTCACATGAGGAATTAGGTCAGATGATTACACTGAAAGATAATTAAGATAAAGTTACTCAATTAATATACAGAATTAGTTATACTTAAAGTACCACAATGCTGAGCTCTGCCACATACAAAGCACAGCAAAAGCGTTTCCAGACACTGCACGCAGTCAGTATGTCTCCTACATATGAAAAACTTCTACACTTCATTCATGTCATATTTCAGAGTCACTTCAGTGCCTCATCTGCTCTGATCTCATCACCACCTCACTCAAAGTCTAGATCAAAATTGCATCTGAAAAAAAAATCAAGTTTGTTCCCCTCATTGTTGGTGTTTTCAGCCCCTGAATAACACTATTCTTCCTTCCAGTTGTCAGTTGGGGGGGGGGGATGGACAACGCAATTCACCTATCTGGAACAAGACTGTAACTCAGTGGTTTACTTTTAGAAATGCCTGACCTATATTTGCATTAATTTGTATTCATTATTCTGTGATGATTGTTTTGTGGTCCTTAAGTCAGCTTTTAGCAGAGAAGAGGACAGGAGTCTTTTATACCTTAGTTTAATTAACCTATTACCTAAATTAACTGCTCCCACCAGTACCTACTTAACTACAATAATTTTACTTGCATGAGGAAATCTATTAAGAACTGGGAAAAAAAAAAAATATTAATTTATCTGACCAAAGATAACCAAGCACTTATGTGTTTCTGTTCATTGCATTTGTTAAGAATATCCAGAATCACAGTAAAAAAAATAAATATAATTGTTAAGACCTAAACACACAGGAACAAACTTCAGAAGCTCTCAGTACTCCATTTCCTAATTGGAGAAGCAGAAAGACTTACAGCTTCATTTGTAAATGCAGGAGGCAGCTAGGATTTTGCAGAGCTTTAGCTAAGAAATGAGAATACTTTTCTAGAATAAGTTCTGGGAAAAGTTTTAAATTATTCTGTGGTTTTATAAAGGAAGTTTGATATCTAAAACAGTGGTCTAAAAATTACTGGTTATCTGTTTAAGACCACATTAATCACTTATATGAATTCCAGCTCTACTCTACTGCCATAAAATAAGATTAAACATCATCAGGTTTATGAATTTTTTTAATCGAGTTACATTAACTGAATATTTAAATCTTAATAAACAAGGCAAAAAGAGACCTTAAATCTCAGAAGAGGCCACCAGCTAAAAACACAAGTATCTTTAGCATAAGGCTACTTTGTATACATTACAAGTCTTAGAATTTTGTTTACCACTCTACATAAAATTAAATCAAAATCTAAAGTCAAACTGTGTTTAGTAAAGCATCAATTTACTTTTGTAAATGCTACTGTATTTGAAGATTCTAGTATCTAAAATATTTTTGAAACTGCTGAATTTATTTTCAGTTTTGGGAGTACTCAAAAGCTTTGACTAACTACAGAACAGAACTCAATCATTTTTAGATTGCCTTTTTTATCTGATCCACAGAAATAGAAGTCATGCGCTTGTAAAGTATATACATTTCAAAAAATGATTGACAACAGGTATTTGAAGTTATTAAAAAATCCTGTATTCTTACATTGTGTGTAATTTAAGATGTTTACTTCTACAAAAATTCTAAAATATTACAACCCACTCCTAGAAAGGCATGATCACATTAATAAGATTTCAAAAGCACTTATCAGCTTACATTTAAGCTTGTTAGGGTTAGGTATTATAAGCAAACAGCTTATATCATTCTTCACATTGAAGATATAAAAATGGAACTCATCCTTATTTTGAAAAAAAATTAGTAGTAGTAGTAGTTAAAAAAAAACCTTCAAAAAAGTACCACCACTGCAGATTTTGCAAAAGCAATTCTCCAGCTTCCACTGATTTCACAAGGAACAAAGCTGCAGAAGTGTGTCAGTATTCATATTCAGGGGACTTTAGTAATTCAAACTATGCTCTTATTCAGTATAGAAATCTATAGAAAAACCCACACCCATGAAAATCTGGCTTACAAACAACCTGAAAAACATTGCAATAAGAGAGTAGGTTTATTTTCTAGGAAATTTTATGGAAAACTGCACATCGGTTCTAGCACTCCACCCACTGTGTTACAGGATATTCTGAAACAGCCATGTGGGAAGCTCATACACAAAAATTCTCAATATATGAACAGTCACTTTTTAGATCAAAACCTCAAAAAAAAGGCAAGGATTTTATGAATTGTTTTTTTTCTTCAAAGATGTTTCATACATTTCCAGATTCTTAAACTACAGTCATCTTTCTTACAGTGATATCAGTACCTCTGAGGTATAATCTCGAATCAGACACTCAAGACAAACACTTAAAACTTTAAGATCCATTCTACAAGAACAAATAAAAGCACAAGTGTAAATAGTCAAGTAGCTCCTTCCAAAAAGACAGCAGATTTTTTTTTCCTGCTTATATGACAGAAGCCATTGTAAATATGGCAGAGACTTAAAGATTTGCCATTGCTGTCTGCACTGAAATAGCCATGGGTAAAAAAGAAATCTTGAATCAGGCTTATCAAAACTACTTTCTTATCAGCACAAACAAGATCAATTTGACCATGCACGGACTTTTTTGCATTTCAAGAATACTAGTTTTCCAAATTCTAAATTCCATAAATACTGAAATAGCTTTGTTAACTCAATGCAGTCAATGCCTGTTTGATCTCTGAGTTTTCATGTGGTTGGTTTTTTTTTTTTTTAAATTGTATGTGACCTAGCTGAAGCCAACTGTTGGTTCAAATTAAGAGAGAGATAAAAATCCTGCTATATTTCAGTCTCAGACAGGACTAAGACAAAATTTCCCTGTCTAACCAGAAAGCCTGAATCATTGTGGCTCTGCTCCAAATGGGACAGAAGATGCAGAATATGCTCTTGTTTACATAGAGCTGGAAGAGAGGCAGGTGTGGTTCAGCAACCAACTTTTAGGTATCTGAGTAGAACAGCAGCAGGAAAAAACCAAACCACCAAGAAACCAAACAAATAAACCCAACCCACCCCAAAACTCTACCTTTAGCCAGCTGGATTAGAGATTGGTTCCAGTAAATGATGCTAGCAAAATGCTAGCTTTTTCTAACTTCAGCAATATATTCTCCCATACTTAGGTCTCAAGTCTCTCTACAAACATCATCTCTCTGCAATCCTGGTCAAAAGAAAACAATGTTGATGTTCTAATAGAAGTCTAAGCTCTGTACATGACTCATTGAGCTCAAGAGTTTTAATCCTCTGCTCTTAACGCTAGCCTATGTCCATATGAAAACTAATGACATCGTCTTAGACCGCTTAGACAGAAAATGACTGTCTCACTGCTGAAAACAGTCTGACCGCTGTAAACCAAAAGTGAAAAAATATTTGATCTGTTCTGAACTCTAGACATGATAGCTTTCCAAGGTTTATCCTCACTCCTCCAGTTAGGTTTAAAAATTCTTGAACTACAGAAGCTTCTCCTCAATCTACGTTTATCTAGTCACTTCTGACAAGACAGAAGATGGTCCAATTCACACCCGTGAAGTCTTCCAAAGTGGTGGAGATAGTCTAGCTCAGGATTAGTAATACCATTTTCAAAGCTGAGATGACTGACAGTTCACCTTAAAATTGTAAACAGCAGTAATTAAGGATCTGTTTTACAGACAGCTCAGCTATTCAGACTGCAATGGTGGGGAGGGCCCTGATGGGGACCAGGGGACACACGATGGCACATACTTGCCAACTGTCCCCCAAGCAAAGGTGTCACCATTTGTGAGTCACAGCATTTTATTAATGGGCCCATACTGTAAACAAACAGGATCGAATAATGCAGAAGCTCAGTCTGGACATGACCTGTGGCACCACTGTTGACAATCAAATACAGGAGGGGCTTGCAAGATTAATTAACAGGAAGGATTCCTGCACTTTGCAAATCCTGCATCACTGATGGCAAGTTACAGTTGGGACTTGTGATTACATTTGAGAGAAGCAGCTGCTCAAATTACCATAATCTTCTCCCACCATCCCCATAATGAATTTGGATATTTTCTCTAATTTGCCCTTCTTTCAGAGGAACAAGAAAAAAAGAAAAAATCTGAGTTTTTATAGTATTGTTTTAAAACAATACCACTGACTAACATTGCTGTTCCCACCCCACCTCCCCTTGTAATCCACTGGGGTCTTTGCTTGGCAACATTAGAATTTGTTTTGTTCATTCCACCATATTGCATTAAATTTTGTTAGCAAGTATGCAGAGTTAATCTTAAAAAAAAAAATACAAACTGTTGAAGTTTTCAGAATTACACTGCATCATTTCCACTGTTTAATTACTTAGGAATTATTCACCAAGCTAGATCATTCACAGCAGTGATTCAAACACCACCATGAAGCCTTCTGCCACGTCACTGCAAGACTATGATCTTCAATTTCTACTCTTCCTATTTTAGCTCAGGCAAACAGGAATAATGGTTTAAGTCATTTACTACACAACTGACATTCATGTAAAGTCCATTTTAGTTCTTACTACACAATGGCTTACATTTAAAATACTATATAAAAAGTATATTTGACAGGATATTTTTCAAAGGTTTTAGCATCATTTAAAGCATTTTACATATGTGGTATTAGCTATTGTAATTATTAGTATCTTCATCTCAGTGACACTGGCAAACACCACAGTCTTGTACGTAATGCCATTACAAAAGCAGACCGTAATATTTGTACACATTTCCTTCTGAATGGGTGTTTTTCAGAACTATGTTGCCATTAAAACGGATACAAGAAAATATACTGAAGCTGAGCATTAAGACTAAGTTAAGAAAGTCAGGAACAAAGTATAAGTGTTATGATTTCCATTAAACATCCACACATAATATTAAAATATTGGACAGAAATTAAGAAATAATTTTGTAAATTTACATCTCAAATTGTCCCTGTAAGTTTTACAGTTAAAGCAACACAAAGTTGCTAAAAAAAAGTATTCCCAAATGATTATTCTAATTTAATTTTACGCTAGTCATATCTGGCAATTAATTACTGTCTTTGAGTATGTGTAACAGTCTGATTAACTCTATCATCAGCTGATCTCTGTAATACACTCTGTATTGCAGACAGATTTTTATGACATCTACCAAGTCTTCAAAAATGTGAAAACTGTATTGCTGTAGTAGAATCCCTGTATTTTCCATTGCACAAAACAGCTTTAATGGAGAGGGCTGGGTGCAGTGCTCCTCACAGACTGTTCTGCAGAACTTAGCATAGCTGCAAGCTGAACAGGGTAATGAAGAATTTATAAAGGTATGTTGTTCCCATGTAGTTTTAAGGCTAAAATGAATTACAACAGCTAGTGGGAAAAAAATAACAAAGCAGCTCTCCAGAGCCCAACCCAGAGTTGAAAACAATTTCTGCCTTTCTCTCATCTCACAAAAAATAAAGTTTTTCCTCTCTTTCTTCTCTGCTACACCTAACATCTCCTTGGCAGTTTTCATAGCTATATACGGCCACAGACAGTTCTAAAATGCTGCCAGGCTCCAGCTGGGTCCTGCAGTAAACAGATGCACTCCCAAATCCTGAGAGGGCTTATTACCCTGGCAGGGCTCCACAAGAGTAAGAGTCCTTGCAGAAGGAAGAGTGCTTAGGGAAGCAGATGCACCCAAATGGCTTTGGGCAGATGTGATGCAGAAGTCTGGGTTTAGTAGCGCAACACAGCATATACCCAACTTGCTGGGTAGAGCAATTTAGGAGCACCCGCATCCACGACACCGCATACACAACCATTTCACTGTTGGTTGGGCACTTTAACTGTACTGTAGAAACGTTCTTCGCAACACAAATGTAACTGTCAACTGAAGTCTTCATTGCAGATTTTTTTCACTAATTTACTAGATATGCTGGCTGGGATCATTGAACATCTTGACGGTCTGAATTCTAGCCTAGATTCGATTGGCTTGTGAAACAACCTCAATTTGTTAAACAGTGAAGGGAAATAACAATAGGAAAAGCTTCCAAAACTTATGTGGATCTTACTCGTGTCTCTCAACCGAGATGAACACCATTCCAGCAGTAAATTCTTTAGTTTAACCAGAAAAATCAGTGACCTCAGCAGAAACTCAAAGAAATTATTCATAAATTGTGTTCAGCTTAGTACGTCACAATTAACCTGACAAACGTTTATAAAATAATGACTCCCAAATCCCCTTCACACAAACTGGCATCCACGCTCATTTCCAAAATGAGAATTTATCCACTGTTATGAACAAGCCCTGTTCAACCCTCGAACATCAAAACAAACACTTTCAGTAGAGCATTTTTTCTTAATTATATAAAATATTGATATTCATGTATCACACAGAATGGAACCTGCTCGAAAAGCTAATTGTTCCCAGCTAACATTTATAATATTGGATCATTGCTTTCTTCTGGACAAAAGCACAGTTTGAGATCATCAGGCAAAGGTTTTTGTAGTTCCGCAATTAATGGATTTTAGCAGGCTGGGGTGGCACAAATTATCTATTAAATTAACAAACCACATAGGTATGTAACATTCTCTCCGTACTCATTTTAGACAATAAAGCTTATTAATCCTAGAAGTTTTAAATTTAAGTCTTTTAGTATTCTCTGAAGAACAATAATAACAAGAATAACCAAATGTTGAAATAGTTTTAAATCAAACAAGTGTGAACATGAACTGTAAACACAGGAGCATATCGGGTGACTTCAGGCAATCTCTGCAGGAATGCAGAATAAGCAGTTTCCCATAGAAACCCAGTAACATGAAAGGACTAGCTCCAATAGTGAAATTGGCAGCCTGAGACTAAGCTTCACCGTCACTGGAGCACCACACTGATTACTAAAACCTACTGTCCTTACCCAGGCTGCTTATTTAAGAGCCTTCTGATCAAGTATCATTTGCTAATAAAAAGATTAACTATTTCACATGCTTAATATATATAAAATAGGTTCTACAAGAGACTCTCACATTTTGACATCAAATGAGCTGTATTAGCTACCCATTTTTGCAGGTAAATTCTGTGCCTCTGTTCCTTGAAGTAATCTCCTTTAAGGAAAATCCAGTGTTCTGTTTTGTGTGACACGTAGGGAACATTCATCACACTATCTATCCACAGAAACTAAAAATAGTAATACAGCCTGCAGAAGGTGATTCAGAATAGCCCAACTCTAGTGCTTGAGCACACCTAGCTGCTCCAACAGACGGGCTCAGAGCGAAGCTCGGACATTTGTTAGATGCCTACAGTTCGGTAATCTGATTAACTCCTATATGCCCTATACTTTGAAATAAGTTACCTTTCAAAAAAGTACTACTGCTTATTTCATATTTTATTTAGAATAATTAAAAGCTATACAAATCATGACAACTGAATAAGAAAAGTATTTGTTCTCACTGAGCAGCAAGATCAGCTTAAATGTTCAAGATCAGAGTTCAGATGAACAGAAATGCAAAGTCTCAATGCTGGCACATGCAAAATGCCATGAAGTACCAAATAAATCTTACCAGATTTTTCAGAGCCTTCATTCACTATCCACATGAAAGAAGTTCGCTGCAGGACTAAGATCAAGTAATTTTTAAATACAAAACAGAAAAGGTGTTAAATGAGGTAATTTTCTTTTCATTGTTATTGCACAAAGAATCTTTTATATACTGTTTCAAGTAAGAGAAGTTGAAGGAGGTTTTATTTGCCTGTCAGACCAATTAACCTCAATGCTATCTGCAGCAAATGCAAACAGTAATCACCAAAACTTGTTCTTTTATGTCTTCATGCATCTCTCCCTCCAACTGAGATTTTTTTTTGTCCCCTACTATACCTCTGCTCTCCCAGTTTCTTCACTAATCCTGCTCAAGTCAGTGCTGTATTAGTTCCTCACCCTTGCAGGTAAGAAAAGAAAATGCAACATTTGTTGAGTAGTCAGAGGAACAGGCTCACTCTTAACCTGTAAAGAATGCCACCTGTATACTGGGAAATGTCCAATATGTGGCTGGTCATTCATTAAATCTGACTTTATAATGAACAAGTTTCAAATTGGCATTCTTTCAGAATTAGATCTTTCCAGTGTGAAAGCCTGTGAAGTGCTCGAGCTGGGGAAGAAGACTAAAAGGTTTCAAAACCCCTAGAACCAATAGATTTTGAACTTGGTATCTACATAAGGAGATTTACATACATACTTTGTACCACATACTTTCATTTAATCTGAAGAAACATGTATTTTGTGACCCTCCAGAAACAATGTATGTCTGAGATAGATCACTCCCAAAATAAAGACGGTAAAAAGCTCTGCACTACAAAAAGCTTCCTTCTATACACGTAGCACCCTCAAAGAAATGAAAATATTTAAAGTTCCAGGTTTTGGTTTTGTTTGCTGTATGTCAGGTTGCCTACAGATCCATTTATCTAACTCCCATATGAATAAGAAAAACTACTTGTCCATGCCCTGCAAAGATAATCTTCCAAACATGGAACTACTGTCTACAGACAGATCTACTGATTCCAATTATTGCCGCTTTGCCATTAGCGGAACAGGTCTTTGTGCTGGCATCATTCAGAGCATTACCTCTCTGGAACAGTCTGAAAGCCCGCAAGTATCACAGTGCTGCTTTAACATCAATTTTTGCAGAGCAGAAAAGGACTCAAATCCTGTATACAAGAAGATTTTTGCACCTAGAATAGGCATGGCATTAAAAAGAGAAAAAAACAGCCTCCTCTTTCCTTTCAACAGCAACAGGAATGAGAACTTGCAACAGGGGTGCCTTACAGATTTAACTAGTAAGAGAGGTTCATATCACAACTACAGTAGAAATCCGCTCAGGAAAAGAATCTCCATTTCCAGAAGCTGTGGAGAAAACAGGTATCGCTACTGGCTGCTGATTTCTGAAGTTAGACATGCTCACAATCCCAATCTCTACGATTATTTCTGGTATTTCTGAGTATAACCTCATCATATGAATAATATATACTTTTTAAAATTTTATACTTTTTCCAATACCTCTATTACCATATTATGAAGTCATTTCTATTATAGAACACACTTCAAATCAATAGCTACTTACATTAAATCTCAGCTTAAGTTTTGTCAAAAATAAACTGCTGTAAAACTCTCAAATTGCATTCTATAATGGTAAATTAAAATAGGCTTGTCTAATGGTTCTTCCCAGTGAAATTCAATACAGCCCCAGCTGGAAGCTGGGGCTATAAAAATAAAACTATTTAACATAACTAACTATAATGCAAATTATTAGTTCCAAGGATAATTCATGTTGGAAGGCACCTCAGAAGATCATCTAAATACCTGATACAGAAATGTTAGAAGTAATCCTTTACAAGATTACTTCTAAAGAAAAAGTTATTCCACTCTGTGGTAGCATGCATTAAAATAAAGCAAAGTATAGTTTCTCAAACAGGCTAGTATCAATACAAAACATTAACTTTTTTTTAATGTAACAAACTGAGAAACCAAGTGTTCTTATAATATACAGAACTGCCTCACTGATTAGGCAATACCTAATCTGCTTTGAATCTAAATGGATGAACTTGCAAGACCTTAAATTTAGAAAAAAAACCAGCAGCTGTCAGATTTTTTTTACATCATTGATTAAGAAATACCAGGAAATTAAATTCTGGTGGGAGACTAGACTGCAAGTACTTCCTCCTCATCCTTTACATACACACAAAGGGCTTTGTATCTTCATTATGGCGAAGTTTATTTTTGTTGCCTAGAAAGAGCCCCAAAACCAAAGCTCTCCAAAACATACGCAAAGCAAGATCAGAACCTGTTCAAAACAACAAAAGTACAGCTGATTGTTAAGAATAGGCTAGAAAATACAGCATAATTAGTGTACCTATATATGTGACATGATGGGGGGGGGAATATCAAGGTTGCCACCAATAAGCAGCTTAATAATAGGTTAATGAGCAAGGTACAGCTCATTAGAGAACTAACAGAAGTGGACCTGTGATACCTGCAACAAGTAAGCAAGGAGACAGACACCTGAAATAGTCCTTACTACGTATCTCTAAATACTAAACACGCTATGGCAATGCTAGTAACTACAGCTTAGTGTTAACCGCTTTATCCTACTATTAAAAGGACATGATACAGAAAGTTAAAACCAACATGAACAATGTCTATGGTACTACTTTTACAGAGCTGTTTTAGTGTATACAATGAAAAACCAAAGGTTGGATTCAGGCTGCTAGATGAATTCCACTTTGTGCTGCTAATTGGAATCTACCATCCTGCTCTAGTAAAAGAAACCTACATGAAAAATCCAGCGCCAAGTCAAGCTATGCTGATGGGCAAGACCAACTAAATATGGTTCCTGAGAGTGCCAGCATCAGAGATTTCAGGACAGCGAGACAGCTGGTGGGTCAGTGGCTGCCCTGCAGGACACGAATAGTTGTCATCACAAACCACCAACGGGGAAGTCAAGGCTTTCCACGCTCATTCTCAAGCTCCACCCACTGGTCAGCTTGTCTTAGAACTAAAAAAAGTATAATTTAAACAGTTAATTCAAGTCAAAATAGAGTTACAGATTATGTAGAGCCAAATGAATGATACCTACAACTCATCATTACCTCACTGATGTTAGGGCTAGTTATAAAAAAAATCTTGACTCACAATTATCTAGTTTCTCAAGAGTGCACCAGAACTCATGTATATTGGAGAAGAAAAAAAAAAAACTGTCATTTTAGATCTTCCCCACATCTGAACAAGAAACTTCTGACAGACCACAATGCTTTCAGAAAACCTGTTTGCATTTCTATTACAAAGCAGCAACAAATACATTAAGATTAAAGTTAGCTATAAAACAGCAGCAATTCTTGCTACTACCAATTGAATTGCACAAATCCTTTATCAATGATGACTAAAAAAAGAAAAGAAAAAAAAAGCCTACCACTGAATTTTACCAGCAGCCTTGCTTCCAGAGATTTAACCAAATTCTACTACATGAGATAGCAATTGCCATTCAATGGCAGAGCAGCTTCAAAATAGGGTGTTTTGCCAGACACAAACACATTTCCTAAAGCACCAAAGAAAAGTGATTACACACTATCAGAATAAAAACACAAATTACTACTTATTTGTTTAGATAAAGTGCATCCCTCCTTTTACAATTAGTAGACAATTGCTTTTATGGAGAAAATTGTACATAAAGCGCTAGGCAAACTTTAAAATGCACTTACTAGACTATGTTGCCTCCCCTCAGACATTTAAGAGCGCATCAGGAATGCAAGATGCTGCCTTCTACTTCCAAGCTACAGTTATGCACATCGCACAAAGTCACTCCTAGCAATGGATGATACAAAAGAACATGATCTTACTAATCACTGCTTTGCTGCATAAAATTTTGTACGTAACTGGAAAGAATACAAAAGTATGTGTGTAGTAATTTGGCTGCAGCAACAGACAATACACACGTGAAGACACAACACATTTTAATACAGTATTTTACAATTAGATAACAGGGGGGGATGCGCTTTACACAAACTTAGTTATAGGACGTTCAAAATCAACTACTGGCAAAAGTTCTCTTCTTAGGCCATTCACTACCAACTACGAACCTCTAGAAGCCACCCAATAAAAAGGCAAAGAAAATGGCATATTTTAATTTTTAATGCTACTTAGCATCTTGAAACAAGATAAAACTCCTTTGTGGACTTCAATCTGGAAGCTAGCAGGGTAACAAAGCACCCCTTTAACCAGCTGAGGAGAGAACTTCCCGCACTCCAAGTGCTTTTGTTTACAAGGTTGTAATTACTGCTATTCAAAGATTTATTTATAAAGTTACTTGAGCAAGCGTAGGGAGACATCAAAAAGGTTTTGAACTACATATGGAAGCAAACATTGACTATGTACTTAAACAAAAGGCATATAGGCCATAAGAAAAAAAAATGGAGAGAGGATAAGCACATTCCCTGTAGATGATAAATTGTTAAGCTTTAAGTAAGGTAACAGGTTATTAAGCAGTTGTGAAACTCTCCTGACTTCTTCCTATACATTCTTTGCTAAGGAATATATTAACATACCATAATCCCAAGCCAACGTACTCTTAAAATTTTTATTAAAATTACCAAATCTCATATCTTATCAGCAGGGGGCTTGATTTTCCAAATCAGTTCTCCATACCACTTAAACCAAAATGCCTCAGTTCTCAACTATACCACCACATAAGAGTGTATCATTACTACTTGGCTGTTACCAAGTTTTGCTGTCTAGGGTTTTACATACATAAACTCATCTGAGATGTGCTGGTGGAGAATACATGTTTGCAGCCTGTGTGCCACAAAACCTTGGGCAACTGTGGACAGCTAAAGGTTCCCATGCAGGGGTCTGTGTTCCCACTTGAAGCTTTAAAGGCAGAGTTCTAGACAGTTAGGACACCAACAACCCAATCTTCCTTCCTTAAGATAATTTCATTAATTCACATTAAGCTTAGTGTCCTCCCTTCCCCCTTCACAACACAGTGGGTCAGAATGACATGTTCAGAACATGGCATAAAATTTAAAGGTAAAAAGCACCGTACACAGGGTTGGACACTGTTTCACCAAACATTTGCCACCCTGTGCTACCAGCCTACTATCTAGTGTGAAAAACAGCTAAGATACTGTATTTCCCTCTCAAGCATTCATAAATTCCCAATTCCTTATAACTTAAAGAGAGCGTTTTAAAAATAACAGTTCATTCTTCTTAGTTCTCTAATAATTTATGCTTCCTATACTGTTCTCAGTGTCAGTTCCTCACACTTCTACTCATTCTGTCTGCGCTCTGCTTCTTTCCTTATTTTCCCCGCCAGTCCCGTCAACATGTCAGTGGCTCACACATGCCTCATCCATTCTTTCTGGTGCATAAAGTGTGAGAAATATGTGGAAAATTCATTACCTCTAACTAAATGATAAGAGTGCCCTACTGCCCAGGTGCATCTCCCAGAGGAAAAAATGAAGAATGTCTGTCTTCCTCTGCTGAAGGGGAGGAGCACATCATCACTGGTTCCACAGGCCCTCTAAAAACTTGTCTAGAGAGCGTAAAGATCATTTGCTCTACTTGCTCTTTTTAGCTATGCCAAGAGTGCTCACTCTGCACAACTGTGCTATCCCAGCCTCCCCTTTGGGCTCTTCTCCACAGTTAACGGGCTGCAGTCTCTTTCCAACACAGTAAAAGAATGGAAGCAAACTTGAACTTGCCCTTAACAGCTTCACTGCTGCCCAGGGCCTTCTGGAGAGCAATTTAGTACCTCAAAATTTGAAAGGGCCACCACATTGCTTGAATAAACTACTTACTGCCCTTTTAGGACTTTCTAAATCTTGGATATTTTACACATCCATTTTCATGAGAACTCTTATAAATTCAATTGCAGAAGAACCAGCTGAAAAGGCTTTAAAAATTACATCACTGCAAAGCTAATTACACTTCAAAATTCAAATAGGCATTTTCAGTTACTCATCTCCGAGGAATTTCAGAGAAAAGGCTTATTGCAGAAGAATGTGGTAAACAAAACAAAAATCCTTACTTAACACATAATACAAACTACAAAGAATAAACAAAAGAGAAATGAAACATGGTATCCCAAGAATTGTAAGACACATGACAGAAAGGGAACATGGTACCTGAACAGTGGTAAGATATTCACTATCTTTTAATCAGAAATGAGGGTGGAATCAAAGTAAAGATGCCACTTGCCACTTCTGCTACAGAAATATCACTGAACATTTCATTATATTCAATATATAGCGCAATCTGTGCTGCAGCGTGTGCATTTATAAAAAGAAAACATACTATCTTACAATAAGAGACAAAAAAACCCCAAGAGTTCCCCCAAAGTTTTACTGACCACAACAGTGGCAATACTTCTCTTAACTTTTAGATTTCCCCAAAGTTATTGAAGAAATTCAGCAAATTGAAAAGGAAGAGGACACCAACTACCATGGGATCTCAAAAATATTCCCTAGAGTGAACTTTATCCTTTCTCACATTAAGTAACAACCACCTTGCCTCTATAGGTAAGCATAAGCCACAAGTCTTGCCCAGGTGGCTCACCAGTGGCAGAGGCTTGGGAGAAGGACACCCCAAAACCACACATTGTTCCACAGAGCCATCCTTCTACCTTCTCCAAAGAGGAGTATCACAGTCCTGTTGTTGGACACCTGACAGGCTCCCAAAATTTTTGACACCTACTAATTCTGCCATTTAGTTACATATAGTTTGGGGCATGTCACAATCTCACTGTGCGATGGCTTCTTCACCTATTATAAATGGAAAACCATGCTTACCTTCATGGAAAGCTTTTGATATGAGACAAGCAATGTACAAGTACCCCTACTGTAGAAGGGCCAACAGAAATCTCATTTTAATCTACTAAGTTAACGCACGCCACCCAAAGTAACGTTGAGGACGCAGGACTTCATACCTGATTTTATAATTGGGTAAGGTGTGCTTGCGCTTAATAACTTTCTTGAACTGGTTCACAATGATGGAAGTGAGCTGAGGCATAGGCCTCCCTTCAAACTGAGACTTCACTTCAAACAGTATCACAGGATCATCCATAAAAGAGAAGGACCAGTGCGTGAAGGGCAGGCGCGTGAAGACCAGCTTCAGCTTCCCCATCACCCGGGAGATCTTGACAAAGAGGTAGGCCGACTTTCCAAAGACCAGGTCAGCATCGATGGCCAAGTGGAAGCCACCGTTGTACTCCAGGTCTACCTCAAAGCCCAGCTCCTCGGGGCAGCCCTCTTCATTGCAGACCACCGGCCGAATGAGCTTGACAGCTTTGAAGACAGGCAGGACGTTGCCGAGAGAGACGTCCCTGAGGCTGAGCCCCTCCAGCACCTTCCCCGTCATCTTGGCCTGGAGCAGCTCCTCGAACTCCACCTTGATCTTCTTGGTGACCCAGTTCCTGACCAGGGCCGTGTCCCTGAGCTCCCTGAAGAGGAAGAGGAAGATAGCATTGAGGAAGTGGCACGTCTCCTCGCGGGAGGAGGGGGCCGGAGGGGGCTCTGGCTGCTGCTGCGGCGGCTGCTTGGCGCTAGGCTCCGGGCCTGGGGCGGCGGCAGGAGCCGTGGCGGCGGCCGGCGCTGAGGCCGGGGCCGGGCCGGGGGCCAGCTCCGGAGACGCCTGGCTGCCGGCCGGCTCCGAGCCCTGGAGGTAGTCCCTGAGGCTGTGGTCGGCCGCGACGCGGGCGTAGACGAGGCCGTCGGAGGCTACGGCCGCCCCGGGGAGCTCCGGCTTCTTCCTGTAGAGCAGCAGCAGCTGGAGCAAGAGCGTGAGGAAGCAGCCGGCCAGCGCCGAGAGCAGGATCACATAGACCAGCAGCATCCTCGCCGCGCCCCGCGCCGCGCCCCGAGCGCGCTGCCCTCACCGCGCCGCCGCCATGGCGGGGGCCGCGCCCGCAGGCCGGCGTTTAACGGCCGCGGCCGCCCGAGGCTGCCTCATCCGGGTCCCCCCACCGCCCTCTCCGCGGCGGCGGGCAGGGGGCGGGGCGGGGCGGGGGCGGAGCCAGCCAACGGCAGCGCGGCCCTCCCCTCCGCGCGGCCCCATTGGCGGAGACGGGAAGGCTTCGCTGGGTACGTCGCGGCGCCGCGCGGTGTGGCGTCACAGCGCGGCGGGCGCATGCGCGCGGGGGGAGCGTTTCCGCCCCTGCTGTGGGCAGTCCGGCGGGCTGAGGGGGATGAGGGCGGGCCTCCTCAGCGGCCCGCTGCTGGGGCACGCGGGAGAGCAGAGACACACGCACAAAGCGTGCGAGCCTCCGGAGCTCCCTCCAAAGCCCGTCCCTCGGCACGGTCGCTCGGGAGGGGGGCTCTGTGCGGCCGACCCTGCCCCGCCGCCGCCTGTGAACGAGCAGGGCCGTGACGGCGGCTCGGTTTATTTCGTTACTTCGCCAGGATAAGGCTGGGGTGGGGAGTTGACCTGAGTGCCGTTAAGTGTCAGTCGAGGGGGGTGTCTGGGATGCCGTCGCCCGCAGCAGTGAAGGCATCACCGCTGAGCGGGGGGACGGAGAGAGAAAACGTCCCACCTGCAGGAAGGTGACCGGTTTCGTTGGGCACTTCGTTGCCCAAGGAACGTACGAGGAGTGATGAGAGAGAAAGGACATTTAGTGTCTTCAAAAATTGGCAGGTGGATGGTGATTTTTTAGTAAAATTGCCCTAGAGAGGGGCAAAGAGACAAAATCTCTTTTCATGACAGTTCTCTGACTTCCTAGAACCTCTTCTCTATTTCCTGCTGACGAGAGATGCTTTTAGCAAATTTTGAGAATACTACATAGCTGATATTTTATCATGCTCTGCTGTTATTTGTGATAAGATACAAATCTGTTTCCATACTCTTCAGCTATTTACTAATGCTTAAAAGCTCTCATTGAATAAATTATATTAAAAAAACCCAAACAACCAAAGATACGGAGAAGCCCACTGTAGGAGAAGATGAGGTTCGAGACCATCTAAGGAACCTGAAGGTGCACAAGTCCATGGGACCCGATGAGATCCATCTGCAGGTCCTGAGGGAACTGGCGGATGAAGTTGCTAAGCCACTCTCCGTCGTATTTGAGAAGTCGTGGCAGTCCAGTGAAGTTCCCACTGACTGGAAAAGGGGAAACAACCCCTATTGTTGGGGAAAAAAGGAAGACCTGGGGAACTACAGGCCAGTCAGCCTCACCTCTGTGCCTGGGAAGATCATGGAGCAGATCCTCCTGGAAAATATGCTAAGGCACATGGAAAATAAGGAGGTGATTGGTGACAGCCAACATGGCTTCACTAAGGGCAAATCGCGCCTGACAAATCTGGTGGCCTTCTACGACAGGATTACAGTGTTGGTGGATAAGGGAAGAGCAACTGATGTCACCTACCTGGACTTGTGCAAAGCATTTGATGCTGTCTTGCACAACATCTTTGTCTCTAAATTGGAGAGACATGGATTTGATGGATGGACCACTTGGTGGATAAGGAATTGGCTGGATGTTCACACTCAAAGAGTTGCGGTCAACAGCTCGATGTCCCAAGTGGAGACCAGTGATGAGTGGTGTTCCTCAGGGGTCGGTACTGAGACTGGCGCTGTTTAGCATCTTTGTTGGCGACATGGACAGTGGGATTGAGCGCACCCTCAGCAGGTTTGCCACCAACACCAAGCTGTGTGGTGCGGCTGACACGCTGGGGGGAAGGGATGCCATCCAGAGGGACCTTGACAGACTTGAGAGGTGGGCCCCTGCGAACCTCATGAAGTTCAACAAGGCCAAGTGCAAGGTCCTGCACATGGGTTGGGGCAATCCCAAGCACAAACACAGGCTGGGCGGAGAATGGGTTGAGAGCAGCCCTGAGGAGAAGGACTTGGGGGTGTTGGCTGATGGGAAGCTTAACATGACCCGGCCATGTGCGCTTGCAGCCCAGAAAGCCAACCGTATCCTGGGCTGCATCCAAAGAAGCGTGACCAGCAGGTCGAGGGAGGTGATTCTCCCCCTCTACTCCGCTCTCGTGAGACCCCACCTGGAGTACTGCGTTCAGCTCTGGGGCCCCCAACATGAGAAGGACATGGACCTGTTGGAGCGAGTCCAGAGAAGGGCCACAAAGATGATCAGAGGGCTGGAGCACCTCTGCTATGAAGACAGGCTGAGAGAGTTGACGTTGTTCAGCCTGGAGGAGAGAAGGCTCCGGGGAGACCTTCTAGCAGCCTTCCAGTACCTGCAGGGGGCCTGCAAGAAAGCTGGAGAGGGACTTTTTACAAGGGTGTGCAGTGATAGGACAAGGGGTAATGGCTTTAAACTGAAAGAGTTTTAGCTATAGCTATAAGGAAGAAATTCTTCACTATGAGGGTGGTGAGGCACTGGAACAGATTGTCCAGATGTTGTGGATGCCCCATCCCTGGAAGTGTTCAAGGCCAGGTTGGATGGGGCTTTGAGCAACCTGGTCTAGTGGAAGGTGTCCTTGCCCCTGGCAGGGGGGTTGGAACTAGATGATCTTTAAGGTCCCTTCCAATCCAAACCATTCCATGATTCTATGGAGGAAAGGAATATGAAGAAAAGAAAGCTGAGAACTTCGCACAACATTGTGATATTTCAGTCTGTGACGTACATGAGATCGCTCTTGTCAGCATGTAGGACTGAACTACGATGACAGTCAAGGACAGCGGTTTCTTTGTAGGACAGACTGCACTCCCAGAGTGCACGTAACCCTTTCAGGGGAGACAACAGGTGTAATCCATGCAAGATGCAGGGCAAGTGGCAGCCAATCAAACTGAGGACCAGGAAGAATGGACATTTATAAAAATCACTTTAAAAGCGATGAACAAGGGTAGAAGGAGGAAACATGACATGAGGCAGGGCTACAGTGAATGGGAAGAACGTGTGGAGACTCTTCAGAGAGAGTCATTTTTAACGTTTTGAGAGACTAACCCAGAAGACCCATTATATTCAAAATTGGTTTACAGAAGTGTCATGTCAAATAACCGTATTTTTACTGGAAAATATAAACATATTTCCAAAAAACCTGTTATTCTAATCCAGCAAACTCATTTAAAGGCCAGATCAAAGCTGTACTTACTGCTGGAGAATGTCCTATGACAGCTGCACATTGTTTTTCCAGGTACTTCCCTGTGTCAGGGATAGCATTTTCTTTCAATCTTGAAATAGAAATTTTATAATTTCTGAAAGACAGACACAAGACAAAAGTTACTTAAATGATAAAGCTTGGTTTTTACACCTGTTTTCATTTTTAGTTAAATATCTAGCTAAAAGGTTCTTAGATAATGTTATATTTTAATAGCATAAAAAAAACCCCTCAGGCTCACATTGTTGGTTGGTTTTTTTGCCAACCTCCAGAACTACGTTAAAATACAAACGAGGAGAAGAAAATATGCGATTTAAATGCCAGGAAGATAAAAGCCCTCTTCCCCCCAACCCCTTCATAAAGTGTGTGGGGTGGGAGGATTGAAAAGCTTTTGATGATGCAGAGGTGTGGTTTGAAACTAGAGATTGAGAGTAGGAATTTTTTATAGGTCTTGTGACTGAAAGTTGAAATGCCTGGGTGTTTAACAGAGCATTTCTACAGAAATGCCAGAGAGGTCATTAATAACATTTGAACTGCTCTGTTACGGGCCTTTACCATGGCTAATACAGGCATATGCAGTAAGAATGGAAAGGTTTTGGATTTGTAACTAAATGGCTTTTCAGATAAGGACTAATATATTCACAAAGGCAATAGCAGCCTTGGTTTTGGGTGAGGAGGAACAGCAGGAGAAAAAAAAAGTCATGTTGCCAGTGTCTCAATTGAGTATTTTCTTCTGTTAAACAAGCAGAATAGGAAATTTGGCACATCTTGTGCACCTGATGGCAGCTTAAGAGCCTCTGAAATGTTCAGCTCAGTAATCGCTTTTTCCTCTCCCAGGAATGTTTTCAACAGGAGCCATGTTATCTTAAAGACATGTTATGAAGCAAGAATTGGGCGTGTTTTAGCATTTTCAATGAGAATTAAAGAATAAAGGGAAGTAGCAGCAAATGTGTTAACATGAATACAAAAAGGATGTGCAAAAAGTGTTATATGACATAAAATAGGATTGAAATAAGAGAAAAGAAAATTATTTAAATTTGTCAAGTAGAGAAGAAAAAAAGATTCATCTTAATACCATCTAAAAATGGCCTTTAAGAGCCTATTTTACTTTGGCTTCAATTTAAAATTACTATGGCATTTTCTGGAAGTCAGGATAAATAGAAAGGTGTATGCAATCTCACCAATTTCCACCCTGGTTACATAGAGCTTTGTAAAACTCTAGAATATACTCAACTATTTGCACTTTGAACAGCTGGAAGTTACTGAACGGGATGCAAGACCTGCAAAAAAATAAACAACTGACCCTATGTGCATATTTGATTTTTGTAAAAAGTGCTAGGGGAGAGTTTATTGGAAGGGATATTTCACCTATACTTAAACAAGGAAAATACTCTTTTCTTTTGCAAATCAATTTAGGACATGACAGCGACAAACCTCTAAGTGTAAAACTTCAAAACCAATTTTCAACATTTTGCAGGAGGTTGCAACAGTGCTAGTGTAGAAAGATTGCAAAATATGTAGAGCCTGGTAATTTAATAGAGAACAAGTAGCATAAATTCACAGAAAGGTCATGCGTTTGAGCCGATTCTCCTGTTATAAGCAGAGTAGTGACACGCTGGGAACATTTGTCTTGATTGATCTCATTCAGGACTGATCCAAGGATCTTTGGGTTTAGAAGCAATTTTATGACACGTCATGGTGCTGAGGAAAGAAACACCCATATCACAAGCTTAGAAAAGCGATTGCAGGTGGGGTTTTTTTTCCAAAACTGCAAACTGGTCTAAATAGATTCTTTTTCAAAGCGGGAAGTGCTGGCTTGTTTTGTAATGAGTGCATTTAGTAACATTCTTCCTCACTGGACTGGAGTCGTTGCCTGCTTTTGTAATATCTGTTAGCAAAATGATTTAATTCTTTCCTGGGCCTCGTATTGTTTTTGTATTACATGTCTTAGAGTCCAAAACTAGATTATCATTCTCATGGTGCTGCATGAAACAGGATTTAGAAAGTCATTAGGTAAATTCATGAGGAAAAAAAAAATCCATTGAAGGCTATTAAATATGAAGATTGCTGGAAGTTACACTGGTGACAGACTGCTGGGGGGTGTCTTCAGGCAACTACAATTTCGGACAGGATACACTGCATAGAGAGCAGCTGATCTGGTCCAATTCTGAAGATAGGTTAAAAAAAAAAAGAAATGCAGTGATCAGGACTGCTTCCAGTTCTAGTTCTGAACTCTGCCAAGCACCATGTCATCTTCTTGTCAGATGAGCCTACATTTTATTGGAGTAAACCTCATTAAAAACACTGAGGCTTTGAAGCAGGTTAGATTTCCTTTGAAATAATCTAAACTCCTTTTTTTTTTAATTCTGCCTTTTGAAGAGGCAGGTTGCAGTATGAGTTTCCTCCCAGTGCTGGCAGAAAGGGCTCACCCCACCTCCAGCTGGTCCCTGGGAAGACTTCTGTTCAACTCTCCTGGAGGAGCTCCTCTGTTGCGACCCTTCTCAGCCCGTTCCTTGCACAGAGGATGGTCCTTCTCTTGTGGCTCACTATTCATTTCCAAATCCCTCAAGTACATTTCACCGTCATGAGCTAAGTTCCTCCACTCAGAAGCGGAGGAAAAAAATACAGTTTGCGTGACTCAGTCATATTTAGGCTGTATTAGTGCTATAGAGAACCACCAGCGGATCAGGAATTGTTGGATCCATTGAGGTGAATGCATCCATTTATCCTACTGAAAAATCTGACCCTCCAACTTTTAGATATTTTTAAGGATGGCAATTGAGAATTTTAGGGGGTTTTATTGCTATCCTAGAAATGACACCATATGAATTCAGAAAAGGAAGCTAGACCCATGTTTTCAGGATTGGAATGCATTTTACATGCTTTTTGGTTGGATCCTACCTGAGACTCCTAAACCTCAATTTTCAGAGCTAATGAGAAACTGCAGTTTACTTTGGAATTCACTGTGTGCAGCGGCAGAAAAAAAATTCTATTGGCTGCCCAAAGATGCAGATGCCCCAAATTGACATTCACTTCTGAAAAAAGAGGCTTTTAACTTTGTGTCTCAGTTTACCGATGTAATATGATCTGTCTCACAACAGGGATACTCTGGTTTGTTATGAACAGTTTTGCAATCTTCCATGCAACAAGTAAAGCACTTGAGTTGGTTACTAATAGTGGCTTAGAGCCCAAACAGTTTGGAACAGAACATGTCAAAACAAAAAGTGAGGGTTTGCATCCCAGGTTTAGTTTGGCCCAAATACAAATCCCGTATTTTGACTGAAGCTCATCTTTAATTATCATCAAAAGTATGTTATGCTTGTTTAATCAAGAGCTTAATATTTTGGATTTAAAGGTGCTTTGGATACTTACTTCAAGAGGCTCATGTTCAAGTTTAAAGTATCCTGTCTTTTAATTAGGGATTCTGTTACTATCTCACCCAGACCCTGGCTTTTATTATATCATGAAACAGGATCCTCCACTTAGGAACTGTAACACTGAGGTAACTTTTACAAGATTAAAAAAAAAAAAAACCCCAACATTTTAAATGTAAATATAACGAATTCAGTCTTTTTATATTACCAGTATCCAAGGAAAACTGAAGATTTCCTTTATTCCCTGCCTGCTGTTACAGTTTAAGTCCAGGAACTGCTCTTTAGTTCGCAGACGCAAGTGAGGTTTGTCACACGTATTTTGCTTCTTACTGCGTTTGCTTTGCTGACTTCTGGTATTCATGTAAATGCTAGCTCACTTAAGCTTTAGAAAGTGCTATGTTTGGGATAGTTATTATCACATTTGTCGTTTAGTGTTCACTCAAGTACCTTTTCCTTACATACTCTGAAGCAGATTCACCATCCCTCATAAGAATTGCAGGCAGCCGCCCCGCAGCCCTCTTGCATGCTCCCAAATCATCTTTCTCAGAGTGGAGATTGTTTTAGCTACTTCCCCTAATACATTTCAAGTATAATTACACTGTGATCAATATGGTTTAGATGTTCCACAACCTCACTTTTTTTTTAATACTTGGCTCACTTCCTGGATTAGTCCAAAGCAGCCTCTGGCTGATGAAGAGGCTTCAAGAAACTGCATTAAAAAGCAGTTTTGAGTTTGTGTAAGGGTTCAATGGCTAAAGAGTTAATACACACTTCAGGGATGAATGTAACTTTTGAGATGAGGGTCCCTGTGAGCCTTTGTGCCTCACTTGCCCTTCATTAAGAGTGTAATTCCCTGCATTGGTCCACAGGCAGTTGGTTGCTTTCATGGCTTTTGCAGCAGCTGGGCTGGGGTTTCTGCCTCTGGTCCCGGCAGCAGCCAGTCACAGAGCATCTGCTCTGTCTCGTTAGCCTCCAGACAAGCTCGGCCAAATCAGGCCATGGCGAGAAGCTTCCTCCCTTCTGGAGGTTACCACCCCTGTGGTAAGGTCAGAGCTGAACACATGCTGCAGCCATTTCGCTGCAGAGCTGAGACTCTGTTAGCCTTTATGGCCATGAAGGGGGTGGTGAAAGGGCTGCACGGGGCGAGTGGGAAAGAACCGCCTGGCACTTCAACAATCCGAGCCTGAGATCCGTGTCCTGGTCTCAGGAGAGTGCTTACTTGTGCAAATACTCGGAAATCCAATTTCACCAGCTACAGTCCTGGGATCAGTGACATGCGGTGGCAGGTCTTGGGTTTCTGTAGCTGCTCGCAGCTCCCGTGTATCCTGACGCTGGCTCAGCTGGAAGGAAAAACTAAATGAGGGGGCAGGAGGGGATTTCATAGAATCATAGAATCATTAAGGTTGGAAAAGACCTCTAAGATCATTGAGTCCAACCATCAACCCAACACCACCATGCCCCCTAAACCATGTCCCTAAGCGCCTCATCTACTCGTCTTTTAAATACCTCCAGGGATGGGGACTCCACCACTTCCCTGGGCAGCCTGTTCCAACGTTTAACCACTCTTTCAGTAAAGAAATTTTTCCTTACATCCAATCTAAACCTCCCCTGGCACAACTTGGGGCCATTTCCTCTTGTCCTATCACTAGTTACTTGGGAGAAGAGACCGACACCCACCTGGCTACAACCTCCTTTCAGGTAGCTGTAGGGAGCGATGAGGTCTCCCCTCAGCCTCCTTTTCTCCAGGCTAAACAACCCCAGTTCCCTCAGCCGCTCCTCATAAGACTTGTTCTCCAGACCCCTCACCAGCCTCGTTGCCCTTCTCTGGACACGCTCTTAACACCTCAACGTCCTTCTTGTAATGAGGGGCCCAAAACTGAACACAGTATTCGAGGTGAATTTGAGGGAAGCTGCCCCAATTCTCCAAGCCAGAAGGAGTATCTCTGAAATTTTAGCCCAGATCCTCATTAGTGAGGTTTCTTGGAAAAGGAAGATTTGGGATTTCTCTGTTGTTCACCTTTGCCTCTCTGATTGCCTCTAAGTTTCATATGTGGTATCAAGCCACTAAAAAGGAAGAAAAATACTGGTCAGCTCATCTACTTACTCTGTGGAGAAGGTGTGGTCTGTGTAAATACAGTGGGCAGGCGTGCCTTTGTACTGCCACTCTGGGACTCCTCGGGCTTCTTGGTGCTTATAGGCATCCACATGGGGCTGTACGTAAAAGCTGTCCATCTAAGCATACATAAACATGTTTGCAGAGCCGAGCCTTTCACAGATGCCTGAAGAGATCCTTCCATTTTCTCTCCCATTTGGTCAGTCCCCCCTCTTCCCAACCTAACAGTTTAAACTAAAATAACTTGTTCCAGGCAGTGGAAGCTAGACCAGGCATTTCGATGTAAATAAATCTGGGGAAAAAAAATATCTATTTTAGAGATGAGTCTGACAAGCACTAAGTAAAGAAACAGTTTCCTCAGTTCCTACCGCAAAGCTGGAAGATGGCCATTTCAGCTCCATTCTGTGTATGAACTCAAAGCCATTTGAGCATGGAAAAGTAGATTGGCTTTTTGTTGCATGATCTTTTGTATTGGCATGAAGCTCGGGAAAGGTAGACGGAAACACTTATTTACATACTCTCATTTCTGTATCTTCCTACTGACAGGTTTTCACAACAGTCTTCCCATGCCTGTATTGATGATGCTGTATTCAGAGAATGAAAAGATGCATGTGGACTCCTGTGGCTAATCTTTACACATACAGTTTTATTCCCTTCACAACATATTTTTGTACAAACTCAAGTAGCTTTTCTTCAGGAGATGGCCTGAAGACTATGTTTAATGACAAATAATAAGCATTGCACACATATCTGGACTACATATTGTAATACATACGCATATCAATCTGGGCTACATATTTGTAAGAACATAAGTTACTCTGTTCAGCTATGTAAGACAAACAGCTATATTACTGAAATCTCTGTAAATACCATTAGTAACACGTTTCAGCTGAGAAAGCATAACGTTACAATTCCTCTCTTTCTCCCGTTAGAGTTTATTTAATAGTCTGGTTTCATACTACACTGTCTGCACTGCTTCTCTTCGGAGTCTGTTCAGAGCAAGGTGAACACCAGCCAAATTTAAATTCACCCAGAAACACGACCTCACGTTTCACACTCAAAAAGTGACATTTGAAAGGACAGAAGCAACTCGTAGTTTTACAAACATTTTGCATGTTGGAAAATTGTATTATCTCTGAAGTAACAGAGAGATCTGGCCTTATCCTTTGACACTGAGTCTGGGCCATAACTTTTTCACACTTTCTACCTTGTTTGTGCATAAGACACTGCAGGGGAATAGGCTAAGTGAACTGCCTACGCAAGGAAAGTATCAAAAATAGTTAAGAAAAATAATTAGGAAAAATATTAGGGGTGAGGGGTTGTTCTAATGTTTGGATTATCAGTAAAAATAGATAAAAACCTCTGGCAGAAATGAGATTTAAATCAGTGTTCTTCGTGTTCACTTCCAAACTACTGACAGGGAAAAAAATTCAGATCCCTCTTAACTGAAGAATAATTTCCCCAGTTTTGGACAAACTGTACTCTTGTAGCTTCATTAAGCCAGAAGGCAAAACTCATGGATATTCATACAGTTCTGGTTCTGTTCAATTTCCATTCCTTTTTCCCGGGCACTCAGTGATCCTGAGGATACTGGATTGATTGAGAAGGTGAAATTCTAGTCTGCAGGCTGAAAGAAGTGAGGAACTTGTCTGTTGTCCTCAGTATCGCAGCAAATTAGGAATTCCTCCCACTACCAGCCTACAACTTTTCAGTTATTCCAATAATTTTAGAAACGTGTCTCTAAAACCACAGCTGCCTGAAATGCAGCCTATAGAATTTACTTACTGAGCTCTCCGTCTAACAAATGGAAAAACTGAAGTAAATATTTTCAATATGAAATTTAAAACTTCTCTGAAATAAGCCCTAAAGAAGCTTGGCTTCCTGAATAATTTCTGCTAAAATTTGTCATCCGTACAAGGTTATTTAATCTGAGTCAATATTAAAAAAAAAAGCCAGGAAGATGAAAACTGTCATATAAAAAGTGAAACTGAAGTTCTGTGAGGGCTGCATTTCCAAATACCGTTATTTTTATTGGAATGGGTAAAGCTTAGAATATGGTAATGAAAACTTGGAGGTTTTTTGCCAAGATTTTGACTTAACCGCTTTTGATCAGCAACGTTTTCTCAAAAGCATTAAAAAAAAGCAGCCCATGTAACTACATGAGCACCAGCAATACATTTTCTGCCTTCAGCGCTGTGACCTAATAAACTAGGCTTAAAGACAAATAAAATATTTAATGCAGTCAATACAGTTTTTGTTTGAATGCCATGTGTTGAAACTACTCACATTTAACTGAGGGAGCTCCAGATGCATGCACTGCCAGCCATATGAATGATAGCCCTTATTTTTATTACAGGATTGCTGCGTTTATCACCCCAATTTCAACGATCCTAAGCACTTCTGCTTTAGAAAAGGCAGAATTATTAAACAAGGGCTATCTGCAAGGGAGAAAAACTTAATGGAGTACTAAAACTGCACATCTACAAATTTTTAAGAGTTGAAAAACCAAGTAAACCTCCTTTCAACTGTTGTTTAGTTCCACAACCTGTATGCTCCTACATACCATCTCGTACAAGTGGGAGTATTGTCAGCTTCTACTAGTCTGAGAGAGAAATGTTACCTACATGGAATATAATCAATGCACATCACGTACAATGGCTATAATAAAGGTCTCCGTAGCAACATTAAGAACAGTTATTTTTAAATGTTCTACCTTAGTCTCACGTTCATGTTTTTTTAAGTACAACTATTAACTGTTTCCACTGCACATGCTGCTGTGAGCTAGTCATCCAACAAAACTCCTTTGTTGATGCTTGAAAAGATGATCCCTGCCTTGTCTTTCCGCAGATCACTGCAGGGTTGCTTTCCTTTGCAGTCAGTAAATATCCACTAAATATTGCTTAATTATTTATCAACACACAGCTGGTCTGGAAAATGAACCTGGAAGAGCTCCCTCTCCTCTTGGGAGGAGGAGGAAGGGGTACGGCAGTAGAAAGGATCTAACGAGGAAAGCCTGAGCAGGTTGTGGCCAAAGATCCCCCAAACTGGTAGCACACAAGCAATGGAAAAAGGGTAGAAAACAAGAGGTTGGGGAGGCACATCGTGCTCGGGAGCGGGGCTGGGGGAGGCAGAGTTAGCAGGTAAAGTGGAAAGGAGGAGGAGGAGGAAGCTCCTTCCCGAGCCTCTGTGAACACTGCTGCAGGCGCTGCAGCAGAGGAGTCTCTGCGGGAGCAGAGCTTGGTTAAGAGAGGAAGAACGACAGAAAACAGCTGGGTTTATCTCAGAGATCAGAAATGGCTGCTTCTGGAGGAGGAACAGGAAGGACAATAATATTTTTCTGAGAAATGAAGCAGCATGTGGTTTTTCTTGCATACCCCTCCTTCAGACCTGTTTCCCCAGAGCTTCATCTGCTGCTGATTCCAGCATAAAGACCAAGTTAAGGCTGGTGTGGGTTCCCAGACCTCCTCATACCCAGCATTTTTCTTTGTTATCTCAGGGTAATCCTGTTGCTTTCCCCTGGTTTCTCACCCCTACAGAAGGCAAAGCAGTTCACAGGGGGAATGCAGATTTCAGGCGGATAAAACACGTGGGGAGTGGGCTAAGCTCAATGCCCTGCTTGGCGTGGTAGTGGGACTTCATTTCTGGAAGAAGCAGAAAGCTCTTTTTCATTGTTAACTTCTTAAAAGACAACTAGCAAGGGCCAATAATAGGAATAATTTATACACTGCGATACACAGGAGTGATATAGGAGTAATAGAAGCATATACTGCAAAACTGTTGGATTTCATTAATAATATATAAATATGCATACTGGGTAAAAAACCAATCCTCCTAAGTTTGTTAATAGACTTCTGAGATGCTAATCTTTGTTTCATTAGCTTAAATGCTTACAACATAGTCTGGCAATACTGTTTGTACCATGCAGAAGTTATCTACTTTGGAGGGAGCACGATCCAGGTTGCAAGAGAGTGTACTCATCCATTATCCACTCTATTAATATACACACGCCTCTGCTCAATCTCTGGAGCAGCTTAGGCACAAAGGATGTCAAAGGCAGGGGGAGAGAATCACAGGTAAACGTGAATAAATTACATAGTGAGAAGGATGGCAGGAAAAAAATGAGTGGGGTTTTGACAACAGGCCTTGTCAAGAACAGGGTGTCCGTGGATAGGTAAAAGGAGTGAGCTCTGTCCCACGATAAATCCCTTCAAGGGATACCAGAGGTCTTTAACAGAGATATGCAAAGAGATGCATTTGTGCAACAGAATTGCCTGGGGGAGGGGGGGGAGCTGGTATATTTGGGGGTTCCTCTCTTTCCCTTCTATTAGGAAGGGAGCACAGATTTCTTCAGCTAATTACAGCTCTGTTCTGGATGGCAATTGTCTACGAAGTTCTTCTTCAGGACTATAGCCCCCTTTCACTTACACCCTATGCTGTTTTACTGGGAAAGCATGGGAGAGAGCCTGTCGATGGCAATTTGGCCGAACTGCCCATATCTCTAGGAAAAGGGCAGCCATCAGCAGCTATGTGAATGCTTAATGTAATCAGTAGGGCTACTAGCCAAGCGGGTGGGGGAGGAGGAAAGTATCTGAAGATCTAGGACCAACTGCAAGGTCTGTTCAGGATCCGTGCCAAAGAGCAGCTAGACAGGCTGCTAGCTGAAGCCTGTTACACCACTGTGGTTCATAACCAAGGTAATTGTCTGTGTTTGATTTTACACAGGAGATTTGCGGGCATTAATACTTCCTCCGCACCAGTTGCTCAGCATATCTGATGCTGTAACATGAGCTTGCCTGCTTTCTCGTTGGTTAAAAGGGCACCGTCAAGGACATTTTCAAAGTATATGCCAAGTTATTTGTGAAACCCTCTTAGCACAGTGAAAACACTGCTTTTCCACAAGGCCAAGTTCTTCTTTGCTTCCTACAGTTACTCTCATTAGCATGACTCTTCCCACAGTAACTTTCTTTCTGGCATCTTTTATTGGAAAGATGCATTTACCGGGGGAGACTGTTCACTTGACACAAGATAGGTGCCATTAAGAGCAAGCACAGGTTCAAATTTAGGTGAAGGAGGAGGTCACAGGTACAATAAAGATTTAAAAACAAGTTATTGCTACTCTACCACACACGATCGACTTTTCCCTTCTACTTCCCCCACTTTTAACTTTTAGTAGCGTTAGCAGTAATATCATGGTCTGTGGTTGGTTTGCATTTTGTGTTTCATTTTGTTGTTGTTCTGTTTTTTTGACACAAGTGTTATCTACAGAAATAGGTTTTGGTCAGAATTCAGCAGCACAGCCCTGTCTTCCCTCCCTACTCACCATTCTGGCTCAACATTTTGCTCCTGTGTTATTCTGTGTGTGAGCTCAACTTGCCTGGCTTCTAGGGTGGTTTTGCTTTGAATCTGCCCCATCCTGACATTCAAGGACAGTATTATAACAATTTGGACACCAAACATGGAGAGGACAGCCTCATTAGACAGCAATGCCAGGATTCCTGCCCTAACTCTCACCACAGACCTCAGCTGAGTCGCTTCATATCTTCAGAAGGTATGTGGTCACCTGAATCCTATGAGAAGATGGGGCATAGCTCTTCAAGCCTTAAAGTCACACCTGTAAGATCAGGATAAACGTACTTACTAAAATTACAAGCTGTTTAGATAGGTCATGTAGGCACATGTGGGGCAGCTGGAATAAATATCCTTAACCCCCATCCACACTAGGGAGCTGAATATAGCTCTTGTTGGAGGCCATGGCTGCAGGAAACTGCGTTATGCTCTATCGAAGGGCCACAGCATGAGTGAGGGTGCTGTGGTTGCTCACACTACATTTTCTTTCCCTGTGGCTTCGTGACTCATCTTTCACATTTCCTTATTATCCCATTTACCGACAATACAAAGTACCCTTTTCTAATAGAGAAGCATTTAGAAGCACTGGGTTTTGGTAAATAATATAAAAGTGATTCTTGGTTGCCATTAAGAGTTTGGCTTCACAGCTTTTCTGAGGAATGCTTATCTTCATGCAAGCACATCTCCTTTCCATAGCCCACTGCTTACACACGGGACCCAACTGTTAATAATTTCAGCAATACCATTGATGTACTTAGTGCTTCTCTAGTCCAGAATTCATGATGGATGGTGAGAATTTGCAATATCTGGTCCTTAGCATCTGAAGATTTCACGCTCAATAAATCTCATGCATTTCTTTTTTCTTATTTTTGTCTGAGAAGAAAACTTCCACTGACTTTTCTGAGATTGCCTTGGTTCATTCTGCTTTAGCTGGCACCTGTTTGCTGATTAGCTCATCTAAGGAAACTGGTCTGGCAGACAGTGCGCATGTTCTTGTGCACTATGAGGAAGTAGCAGGTGGAGAACTTGAAAAACATAGCCTGTTATTTGTAAATGCAATAAAGATGCCAAGGAGTAACTTGCAAGATTTTGCTGGACACGTAGATCCAAACAGGCTATTGCTAAAGAGATACAGTAGACTAACACAGCCGCGTGGATGAAAAAGCACATAGAGGATGGTCATAATCAAAGAAAATACATTTTCATGTAGGTAAGAATGGAAGGAGCACTGTCTTCTCATATTACAGATACTGGGGTTTGTGACATTATTTTTTTCTTTTTTGTTGCTGTTTGGGGTGGTGGGGGTTTTTTGTTTTGTTTCAAACTAAGCGTGGAATATATTGTTCCAGGACATTACTTAAGTGCCTCAGGAGTTAACCATATAGAGACTCATAGCTGCATCCCTCAGGTTTCCTGTGGCATTAAAAGCCTCACTGACTAACCAGCACAATAAAAATACACGATCCTTTGTACAGCTTCTTCTGGAGATTCAGGAGTAATCTTGGCTTGAGGACACAAAATACAGTCTAAAACTTCATCCCAGTTCTTCCAGGACATGGGGCTCTGAAACTTAGTTCTTTTGGAATAGTAAAAGATGCAAAACCAGCCCATACTTTCTCTAAAACAGATCAGCATCTGCACATCAGCCTGTAAAACAGAACAGCGAAGAACATCAGATCATTAGATCTTGCCAAGGTTTGTCCAGTCAGGCTTCCTGTAACGTGATACTAAATCTAGCAACAGAGGAATACTGGAAAACCTAAGTGCAATTCCTTCACAGGCAATAATATGCTATTATATCTTGTCTAAATGGTTGGTTTCAGTATTACTTATTGATGTTAACAGGAAAGCTTTGTAGTTGTGTAGGCAAACTCAAGCACTCATTACAGTGAAGAGGACTTCCAGCTTCTTCCTTTTTTGCCCCCAGATTGAGCCCCCATAGAGCTAGAATCAGCATGAGGAGACTTGGCCTCAAGCATAAAAATATGCAGCATCAGATGCCTTTTTTTCATCTATGGCTAATGATGCAACTGCTACCATCACCAGGGAGCACAACCCTCATTTCTTAACAGTTTTTGAAGAGCATGAGTACATTTCCCACCACTCAGTTGAGTTTCCTCACCTGTAGATGAGTTAAGCTACAATGAACTGTTTTCTAGAGAGGTCCTAAGAGGACAGCTGAGAGAAAATAAAAGGTAGCCAGCAAACGTTACACTTGTATGCATTCAGAAGAGCCTGGGAGATGTCCACTTAAAAACAGCTTTGAATCCAGTCACCCCCGCTCCCCTTGAGGGATCCACTTGTTGTGGTGACACCACCACCAAGCAAGTAACCTATTTCCTGGTTGTCTCAATAGCTGAGACTTTTCTGGACAGATGCACAATTTTTTTTAGCGTTAGAGTTTTGTACCTTATCAGTCCCTCTGTATTTATATGTCTTCACTGGAAGCTGGGTTGGTGCCTTTATGTGAGCTGCAGCACAGACTTACAGTCAGTGCAGTATTTGCTCCTCAAGGTATATCCTTATACATTGTTTGGATTTCCAGTGTGTAAAGTGACAGAGCACAGGGTATGAAGAAATCCTGTAGGGAAAAAAAGGCAACAGGTCAGGTATTGTTTCACCTTCTACAGACACTATTTTCTTTTTTGGTGGTAGGGTTAGGAGAATGAGGCAAAGGGCGAGCTCCAGCCTTCCTGAGGTGATTGTACTACTAACAGTCACCCCTACTTTGCCCTGGTACTTGCCTTCCAAGTGCCTACATGAGGCCAGATACCAATAGAGTTTTATTGTTTCAACCATGCTCAACACAAGCTGGCCTTGTCAATAGATTTGGGCAACGCTATAACATTAATTTACTTTTCTTTTGGGGGGGGAAGTTGTCAGGAAAGAAATAAAACCCTGTTTTCCTCTGACAAAACTTAATTTCCAGGAAGCTCAAGGGATTCCACCTTTATTTCTTGCTGCAGGAATTAAAAAAAAAAATAAAAATGGAGACACAGCCAACAGTTGCTGGTATACAAACAAACCAGTTCCCTCTTCCACACGTAGTAAGGACTAAATCTGTATGCTCTGTATCTCCAGCAGCAGGTAGCTGTCGTAGATCGTTCCCCACGGTGCAAGCAATCTCAAGGCATGGAGAAAGACCAAGGCACCCAAGCAGAAATACGCCGCACTCCAAGACAGTGTAGCACTATATGAACAGTCCACAGCCTTTTTTCTTTTCAGCCAGCAGCCACCCTCCATATATATTGCCTCTTCTGCAGGTGGGTCATCTAAGGACCATATCCCTGCCAGGGATTTGAAAGATTAATAATAATAATAATAATAAAATACTCCAACCACCCCTTTTAAGGTTTCATTTCTTAGTGAACTGCCAAACCTCCAAATCTCAAACCTCTGAGAAAGCAAATCTCACTATTTGCTCTGAATTCAGCCAAGTTTAATCCTATTACTTTCTATTAACCCCTGCTAGACTTACACTGCCTCATAAAGACTCTGCTAGAGACTGGTATTCTCACTTACTCCCTTCTTCCTTCCTTTCTACCAACCTGCTCTGTCACCCAAACCAGCACCGATGATGTAAAGCTTTCCATTTTTAACTCCTCCCTTGCAGCCTGATATTTTTCTCAGATGTTATCCTGACATCTGGTATTGGTAATCTGTTCACTCTCTCCTGGCTCATAGGATGTCTCACATCCCATGACAGCGAGGTACCCGGGTAGTACCTCACATGTGGTAGCTCAGAGCATCTATGGAGATAGGCACTGCTTACTTTCCTCTTCTGCGTCCTTAGCAGGAATCAGACTTCTAGATAATGATGAACTTACTGGTCTGTTCAGCACGTTAGGAGAGAGGTAGTAATTTTACTGCTGCAGTATTAGTAAGTTCTTTGAGTATCTTTTGGGAAGTAATCCCAAAATTGTCTGTAAGGAGCAGAATCCAGATTTTATGAAGATACCCACCTCTGCTAGAAATTAATATGAATGACCTACCATATGATTGTTAGTTAAGTACTAGCTGAGTATAAATAGCTGCATGTATTTGTTGCTTTACCGTCTAATAATATGAGCTTGCTGCCATCTGTGTCCTATTTGTAGTCTTAGCATCTTTTAATCCCAAAAGAAGACTAAGCATTACCAAGTAAATAAACAAGCATGACAAGAAATGCAGGAAGAAGGAGAGAAATGACAGCCATCCTGACAATCACGAAACAAAAAGTGACATGCTAGAAATGTCAGTCATCATAATGTCCTTAAGCAACCATCCTAAACAGACAAGTAGGATGTTTTATCAGGCTGCTATCTCAGATAAAGCGTCAGCAGGATCTGAAAGGCTGGCTTATGTACCTCTGCTTTTTAGTTTCAATACATATGTTTTTAGACTCTACACTTTGTCATTCCTCAAAGCATCCATATTCTAAATGCTAACAATGAGTAATGAGCAGGGGATAATGAGCTATTCCCATAGCTGTGAATTAAAGGTTTGGATCTCTGTGCAAAATTTGTTGCTCAAGCGCCTAAATATGATACCCTGGCTCAAGCGCAAATCAAGCACACCAGTGCCACAAACCAGGCAAAAGCATTACCAAAGCCCAGGGTTCAAAAATGAGTGAGCTCCTGCAGTGTGATGAGTTACTTACTGAGCATCAGTGGAACCAGATGCTCTCAGCCTGTCACATATTTGAGGAAAAATGTGTTCATTTAAATGTCCCCCCCCAAAAAAAGATTTAAGGTAATGCATTTTTGCCATGTGTTTGTGAGGGTCTAGAAGTATATATGTGTTTGAACCCCCAGCCTCAACGGACACACAGTAACTCTCCAACCAACAGTAACTTGATTATCTCTCCCAGCCCTGAACTGAACCGCAGCAGTCACTTCCGATTAGATTTGAGCGAGAGGCACGAGGCTGTCAGAGAGGGTGTAAATTTAACTTCTTAAATTGCAAGTGAGATCAAGTGAGAAACAGTATTTTACTGAGGATTTACTTTATGGAGTCACAGCGTCAGCACTTTACTAAAGAAAAGCCTATTGTCTCTGAGGGAGAGCTGAGCATTCCCTAGTGCCCATTTAGTCGGTAAGAAATATTCTGTGCTTGGCTCATGCTGGGCTGTTCTGACCGCATGCTGGACTGGTCGGTGTTTTTCTAACACACTGAGAAAGAGAAGCAAGGTCTTCTCCAAGTTCCCTGAATCGTACAAACCAGCTGATTCACTCGTCGGTGGCCTGGTGCGTATTCCCCATCAGGAGCTAAGTCACTCTGCAACCCTGGATCAGCAAGAAGTGAAGCAGGGTGGCTGCAATCCAAGACAGTGCTCCTGTGTCAACTTGCTCAAGGTCAGGGAGCTATTTGGACGCTTGAAGTATGCGCTTTGCTGTATTTAGCACATTGTGGGTTGGAACACCATGATAAAATTGTAAGAAAAGAAAAAAATCGTGATGTAGAAAAAAATCACTCATGATGTAGGATTGCCAAGTTAGACTTGGACTACCTAGATCTAGTGGCCATTTCTAAATCTCTGGAAATAATGCTATCAAGTTTTAATCGGTGTCTGTGCTGGGAAACTCTGTATTTCATACACATTTCCCTTAAAAAAAGCATGATTAGCAGTTCCCTCACCCCATCATATACAAACCACGACATCTGTATGACTCTGTGCAGTGCAGATAGCCCCTTTGCTCAGACAGCATTGACAGAAGAAGCCTAAGAAGCTGAGCGGATCGATAGAAACCATCTGAGACTCACAAAGCCCTTTGAAAAAACTGATAAAACAAGCTGCCAACCTGCATAGGCAACCCAAGTTCTTCCATAAGACCTTTACCTTTAACTCACTTCAAAATACCTTGTTGAGTGAATTAAGCTTCTTCCAAAGGCCAGCCCTAATGGGAGGAACATACTCCATTATGTGGGTCAGAGCAGAGCAATAGCTCCAAGGACAAGAAGTTGTTACACTAGCCCTCGAAAAGATGATCTGGGTGGATACGGTGTTTTTCTTCACTCCCTGGACAGTGGTACTTATAAAAACTATACATTTTTTTGCATACAGAACATTTTTAGGATACATGTAACTAGTGGTAAATCCAGACAACTCTATTACAGCCCAAATTTATTATAGCTGTCTCAGTTTGTGGCCACTGGATGTCACTACTGATCCACTCCAGAGGACCAGCAAGTTTTTATGAGAGCAAAACAAAAACCCCTCCTAATTTGGAGAAAATGAAATATTATTTTACTTATTGTTTATGAGAACTTGTCAGCTCATTTTCCTAAGTCAGCATAGCACGCCTGTCACCTTGTCTGTAATTGCAAAGGAGCACACGCAGACTGTTTTCTTGCACTGCCAGACAGCTTCCTCTCATCAGGGAAGAGACCTCGGGATCAAGGAGAAGAAACTGCAGCTTCTAGAGTGATGACACCACTTCAAGGCCAGCGTGGAGCCGGAGCACCTCCGTGCAGTCTGGGCTCGTGAGCTGGGGGATTCCAGAAGGCAAGCAGGTGTGGGTGCTAGGACCCCAGGAGGCAGGTGGGGGTGCTGGGACCCTGCTCCATGCTTTCCTGGGGCTGGTGCTGAATGCCAGCTCATCACCACCTCTTTCCCTGCCTCTTCTATGGAAACAGTGCAGATCTGCTTATTTTCTTGGGGATAAAAGACTGATCCCATGTATTATAAATTTTAAAAAGCAGTAGAGACAAAGCACCTGCCAGGTCACTAAAGATGAGTTCTCTATAGATCCATCCCACTGTGTTGGACACTTGCATAGACATCAGGTGAGAGGTGGGTCTGCTTCTGAAGCCTTGCAATGAAGGAGGTGGCAGAGATGAGAGGACAAAAAGATTCTTTTCTGTGGTACCTTTGCTCTGCTCTGCTGGCATCCCCACAGACAAGAGGGGAGGCAACCTGATAGGAACAGATGAAATGGGGCACTGGGGAGGGAACTGAGAAGATGACATCAAGATTTGGATGAGAGACTGGGGTATTATGGCAAGGAAAGGGAAGTTAAGGAGATTCTGGAACAATCACATAGAAAACATCATGAAGCCAGGAATCAGCCTTGCTTCCCTGAGACCTCAGGGCAGTTTGTATACATTTACACACTCAATGCAGTGCTCTGGAGGGTCTGACACCACTCACCAGGCCGACCGGTGGAGTGCTCTGCTGAACGCTCTGCCAGTCCACCCTGCGCAGCCTGAGTCCCACCTCATGCCAAGGTTGCTCAGCATTTCCCAGGAGAAGGTCCTGTTTCCCCTTCGGTATAGCTTCACTAAACTTTCATCATTCAAGCTGAAAATTTCTGTTAGATTTTCTGCCTCAAGCTGAAAAACAAGGGGATAAAACTATTAATCTACTTTTAAGAAAGAAAATTGAAAGAGAGATCATATATACTCAGTAGAGACTTCTACAGATTAATAATTGGATTCTTCCAAGATTTATCCCCTTTAGGCAGGCAGGGGTCCCCAAGCCATTTAAAGACTGGATGACAGCCTGGGAGGAGAAAGGAGAACAGGACCAGACAGCTAGAGGGATGGAGAGTTGATTTTACACACAAGGTGGAATTAAGTTGTTACAGGCAACTCAAAATTACTGCCTTTGAGCTCCTCCTTGCCACCTTGAAGTGTTTTGAATGTAATTTTTGGAGTGGGTATCTTCCCCTTGTGAACCAGTTTGTGGTGGTTCAGGTATTTTCAAAAGCAGAGGTTTTCTGAGCTCTGGGGTTCCTGAGCTCCATTACAGGTTCTCGAGGAGCAGAACATGGCCTTAGAGCCTCGTCACCCAACCCAAGAGCTAGGTCTGGTGTGGATTACATCAACTTGATGAATTCCTTACAGTGCCACAGCCAGATAAAGGTAGCGGTGACTAACACCCAGTTATCTAACAGAGCTGTGGATCTAACAGGACTGAGCTGGGGCTCTCCCCGTCACCAGGCTCTGCAGCAGCCTACCAGCCCACTGAGCTCATCGGAAACCTGAGAAACTCGTCTGATTTCTGCTGGGAGGTTCATTTTGATTTAATCAGTCTGGCATTTTGCCAGCATAAAAATTTCCTCTCTGAAATTTCCAACCCATTTCAGTGAGAGCTAAAGGATAACCCAAGGAGGTCTTCTGCACAGCTCTTCTTTGCCTCCTATTTCCTTACATGTGGAGCCATACTAATGCCATGGGGAAATGGCATTATGTGCAGAGCTGTATTAATGTCATGGGAAATGAAAGAAGTACATGTAACAGCAGAGAGGGTATACAGAACAGGTACTTCACTTAATCAGCTGACTTTGCTCAGAAAAAGAAGGAGCAAGACCATGCACATGGATCCTTCTTTTTCCTCTGCTAGTGGAAAAGCTACTTTCTATTTTAAGACAGTGTATCCAGTGAAGTACAGCTCACTTTGCCAGTGTGACTGGGAGTTTGGCTGAAGGGAGGAAGAAAAGCAAAAAAAAAAAAAAAAAAACCACAAAAAACACAACCAGAAGAAACAAAATGCCATTTTGGCCAAAATTGCTCCATCCTTCCAGACCCTGGATTTCTTTACAAACCCTGGGAGAGCCAAGCAGGCAGCAAAGCTCAGCCATTGCACCTCAGTCCCAATACATTGCAATGCCTGTAGGGTTAAAAGCTTTTTAATACAGAAATAAACAAACAAGGTGAATGGATATTTGGAACCAAAGCCAGTGACCTTTACACCACGCCAGTACATCTTTCAACTCCACGAGTAGTCCCATTGGTTTCAGTAGGATTACTTGCAGAGTGAGAATCTGCGCAGCCTGAGGGAAGGAACCCGATTCTTTGTTTTCAGCTGAAGATGTAAACTTTAGGGCAAGGATCATTTCGATTTCGCAGAGGCTCAGTTTGGCTCTCACTCAAGCTAGAGGAAAAGGTGACCATTCTGTAAAGCAGCGTATTGCAGGAAAGCCATTTATCAGTCCAAACCAGGAGATTGAATATCAAATTTAAATCCTTTTCATCAGCTTCGTTTCACAATCACACTATATATTAGGCTAGTAAAGTTGAATTTTCCTAACAAGAAAGCAAAGAGGGAAGGAGCTGGCCAGAGCTTTCTGAGACACATTGGCAGGATCCTTCCTTCCCCACTCCATCGCCTGGCAGATGACTCCCCAAATGCCTTAGCACCAACTGCATTCTTTCTCCCTCCTTTCCTGGAAGTGTTGCTTTGTCCTGTGGAAACTCAAATATGTATGATAATATGGAAGGAGTTCTCACCAACTCTTTTTATGAGCGTTATGAAAGATGCCAGATGATTATCTGAGGCCTTCCCACCAAACCCACAGCTTCAGGGGGACGCATGGAGGTTGGCAAGATAGGGAAATCCTGTGGCCAAAAGCTTTTGGAGAGAGCAGTTTCTCCTCCCACTTGCAGAGACCACACTTAAATATTTGTGGTATCATAAATATGCTCTTTAGTGTGTGCACTAATAGATCTCTGGAACACATCCGGGTTTGGTGGCTCTGGACCCTCGGGCTTGTGCAAGGCAAGGTAAGAAGTGTCCAGTGTGTGTGTGTGCTGGGGGTGTTGGGTGGGTGTCTACTGGGCTCAGTGCCATTCTGTCTGACCCCATCCCGGTATTAATGCAACCTGCCACCTCTACAGCTGTGGGAGTTTGAAAATAACAGTTTTCTATCACTAACCTGGATAACTATAGCTTAAATATTACATATAGGGAGGAAAAGTTACTACCATAGGGAGAAAACTTCGCAAAACAGACCTCTAGAGCCTTACAGGTTATGTAGCCACTTACGGATGCATGAAATGGATATCATATGTTCTCAGATTTGATTATATAAACATAGCTGATAATGCCCTGCTTTCCCTCAATACAGTGATTTTATGCTAAAGGGTGTCACTTCTATAACACGGTGCTAAAGCCTCGATCTGAAGTCTTAATTCCCTTCTTCAGGCATATTAAAACTCCTCCTTGGGGAGGAGAACTTCTCTTTTCCCCCATGTCCTTGCTCTCCCATGCTACTCATGGCTTCAGAGAAGTCTGTTCGCTCTCAAAAGCTGAAGTCCTTCCTAAGAAAAGCAAAGTTAAAGGCATGCTGTAGGCTTTACATGTAGAGGTTTGGTGTAACAAGACAGCAGTCCCTCAGGGGCAGAGGGATTGAGGTTGATTTTAATGATTTCCTTCATGTCAAAAGGAAAGTTTAAATAGATTGCTGTGCCCTGAATGTGAGAGCAGAAGAAATGATTTCTGTTTAAGTAGGTGTTAGGAGGTAGGAAAGACCGTTGTAATAACAACCTGTCTCATAAGCCGAGGAAGTGAGATGTTGAATCTGTACCCAAACAAGGAGTGAACCTGAGTCACAAGAACACTTTGTATTTACAGGGCAGCTTTCATTGGAGAATTTCAGAGTGTTTTACCAACCCGGAGAGCCAGGGGTAAACAGACGAACTTACACCAAGTCCGGCTTTCCTCGGTGATGTCATGGAGCCAGACAGTTAAGGAGCACAGAGCAAGGGACTGTTTCAGTATGAGTAAGAGGACAGAATTTGGTCCCACATGCTTAACTTCCACATCTCCTTTCCCTCGTAAAGTAAGCGTTCGTTCCACTTTATAGATGGATAACTGATGCACAGAGATCCCAGGGAGTTTGTCCAAAGTCACAAATTGAGGAAGTTAATGAAAAAGGACCCAAGAGTTTTGACTTTGTGCTCTAACCCCAAGGAAAACTTATTTTGGCAATAGCAGCTGCTTGATCTTTAGGGCTTCTGCATGAACAGGGAGTAGTTTGCTTAATGAAATAATATCCCAGGCACATATGAAGAGCAATTACTTGCTCTCATATAAACTCTCATGTATTCATCTAGAAAAAATGTTCATGACTCAGTCATCTGGGATGGTTCAAGCTACTCACCCTCCAGCATGAGGCGTAGGCATTACAGTGGTGAAGTTAAAAAGGAAGACACATGACCTCAATTACTCACAAGGAGTCAAATTATGATCTCAGATACAGTGGTATAAATCCAGAGTCATTCCCCCCTGAAGTAATTGGCATCATACTGTATTTCTTTAACATACGGGAAATCAGAATGCAGTCTATAATCTCAGCATGTCTGTAGAGCTTTATTCAGAGAGAGGCTATGCTCTCCAGCAATGGATGTTAGTGATGGAGAAAACTAAGGTTGGAAAACGTACAAGGTAGAAAAATGTGCCAAGCTTCCCTGTAGCAAGAGCAACAAATTATTACCTAGTTTTAACAGTGTACTTAATAATGATTTCACTTTTTTATCAAGTTTTCTCCATTTTTTTATAAACAATATAAATTAACTGATATACAGAAAGACTTCATAAGAGCCTGTCCAGCTAAACTCGTATCTTTAATTCCTCATTTTTGCTCTGGATATCATAAATGAGGAAGGAAAGGTTTGACTGTTAAGAAAGGCGAAGAAAATTATGAAGTTACAAATTTACAGATGGACTGTGACTACAAACACAGATCTAGAATTAGGGACATTGCAAGTTCAGAGGAAAGAATGGTTAATGTAACAACCACAATGAACTGTCCCGGTGGGACATCTGAAATTGTATGAAACTGTTTCCATCAGCGCAGAACAAAGGACCTACGGCTTGAAAGGCAGGGACACTGGATTCAGCACAGCAGGAGGCCACATAACAAAATATTATAAATAGACCCTCCATTTATAGTTTCTGAGCTTTCGATAACTGTGATATTCTCAACCTTACGGTCCTAGTAATTTGGAACTGATAGATGAGGACTTTGCCCCTTTGAGACTATGGAAAACCTGGCAGAAATGAACAGGGAAAGAATTCAGTTTGACTAGAGGAAACGCATTATAGGCACCTAACAAGGTTCCAGCACAACAGGCAACCCAGAGTTTTTACAAATATGTATGTTTTAAACATTTTCTAAGCCTACAGAAGCAGTCCAAACACGTTAAATTATATTATAGGCAAATCGTACCAGCAGCGTACAGAGGGACACCCAGGAGACCTTCCTTAAAAACTTTGGGTGTGCAGGAGAACTGCCAGGGTGCCACCAGAGAGCATCCTGTCTGCTCCCACTGCTGGCACTGGAAGCAACACAACATACAGCTCCAGTGCATGTAGCAGTACTTTATGGGCATATATTGCAATTTCTGGCTTGTCTTCCAGCTGTTACCCAATTCAGATTCCTTCCTGAAAAATCTTGGCACATACATCTTGTTGATATAATTTCTAAGTATGCAGAAGACTTGCATGTGCACCAGTAAAGCTACCGATCTTGTAGACTTAGGAAAGCGATACCTGTATTACATGCATGAATGCGAAGTATATTTACATATGCATAAAATGTAGATGTTTTTGAAATACGTGACAGCATATGTGTACTGCAGTGCAAAGCAGGGTCCAGGGGTATCATTAGGAGACACTTGAGTGAAGGCGATTAAGAAACTGTTTGCACTGGCACCGCTGAAATACTGGAGCCTTCTGCCTCTGCAGGGAGAGGCATTGTAACAACTTGAAATGTTTTTGTGACAGATCCAAGAATAGTAAGCCTTTCCCAGCACCAAGTACAATTGAAACGACAGTTTGCAGTCACTTGCTGTGTGTAATTAACGTCTCTCTGTATCTGCATCAGTCAAGAGTTCTGCTGTGGAACTTCCACATATCTGGTAACGCTGACAGAGAAAGAGAATAGGTGAAGTGGCACCCAAATAGCACGCAGCCCAGTGTATCTGAGTGTGGCCAGCTGCTCCATGATGTTTCAGAATCACAGCTGTCTCCTGGTCTGGTTTGGGCATTGTGTATATGCAAAAGCGTAGACCAAAAAACTAAGTACTTTAGCTAAGTATCCTGTGTTACTAAAGTAATGAGTCTTTTTGAAGCCTAGTCTACATGCGATTTTATGCAATTTCAGTTCAGGGGGGATTTTTTGCTGAAATAGTACACCAGCCCATCCCTGCACATCTGCAGTGTGTGCAGTGTTATCAGCAGAGAAGGTGCTGTACACCAGAACAGCATACACCAACCTCCCATGATAAGCTCATCTTCCCTCTGGAGAGGCAGTTCTGCTTTTCCGATGGAGAGACGGTTAAAATGGTATGACTTTGTAGTGCAAACAAATCGGTAATCGGGAAGTTTCATGGGAGATTCTCCTTAAGCCTGGCCGTGTTGCTGCTAACTTGTTACAGTGCTGATTGTGCGGCTGAGAGAGCAGCGTACAGCATGTATGCAGTTGTGTTAATATTCCTTGGAAACCTCCATGGGCTCCTCAGAGCAGCCTCAGGTAGGAGAGAGGTTGCCATCAAGATGATTACCTTCGTCTGGATCTGCTTTGAATGAGATGGGAAGGAATTGAAAAATCACATCGAGTATTTCTACTTAAAAATTCCTGGGTGTGAGGGTGCAAGATGGTTAAGATGCAGGTCATGACTGAGGAATGGTGCTGATCCTATTACTGAGAGGCTGCCCCACAAGACTCATGTGTCGCACCACTTGGTGGCCATGAGCATCCCTGAAGGGGCGTAGGTGGCATGGGGGTGGTCACAGCGTGGGTGTGGGTCTGAGCATATGGGATGAGGTAGGAAGAGCAGGTGCTTGTTGATAACCTGCTGCTTGGTTAGATGAACACCTGCAGGCACAGCCTCTTGGCTGCCTCTCAAAGCGCTGTTCTTTTTCTGGCCTGGGACCCCAATGGGAAGCGATCATTGGTCCTTTGGCTAACCGGCAGCATCCAGGTCTCTGAGCCAGGGAGAGGCGGCAGGACGCATGGCACATTCATGAGATGAAGGTTACTGTGAGGTGGGAACATCTAAAGGACCGTGAGAAATTAAAATGTACCCTGTGAACACTGAAAGCTTGCTGAGAGTTGTGGCTTTGTGGCTGGAAGAAAGTCAGGCAATATAGAACAGTCTTCACAAACGGGAGGTTCTGGTCTTCGAGAAGCTTTAAGGAAAGGGGTTTACCTAGTGTTGCATGAAAAGGCAGTATCATCTCTGGAGGTGATATACCTCCGTTACTTTTGCTTAGGGAGCTTGAGTCCTCTCATCATAGACACCATCCCTTATAGGCTCTGATGGGAGCACAGGGCTGCTTTCCAGCAGCACCATCCCAGGCCCTGGCCAGGACTGAGTGTGCAAGGCTATATTCTGGGAAAGTTAAATCCCTAAAATTGCATAAAGATCATCTGCAGCCCTATTTTCAAAAGCCTTGGTATTGATCTAACTCCTCTTCATCTGAAAGCTATCTAAAACACTTTGGTGAGAGTTGTAGGGCTGCGGCAGAGCACTTTGAACTGTGTTTTCCTCATACTCAGTGAATAGAGAAATGCTTAATTGGGTATTTATTTAATGTGCTAGAGCCAACAGGTGTAGGTAATTTGGAACTGCTGAGGACAAATCACCACGTGTAATGTTAAGACAGTTACTCCAGGGAGGAGAGAGGGAGGGGGAAAATGCCGTGTAACTATCTCCTCACACATCCTCTCTCATCTTTGCATAATATCCCAGTCCTGTGGGCCCCTGCCAGCAAAATAAAACAATGATCCTAGCCCTGTGGGCCTATTATTATTGATTTATAAAATACTTACAGCTAGTTGTGTTAAATGTGTCCTGCCTTTGTGAGAAAGAATTACTGGGCATACAGTGGTGTAAGACTGCGGTGTCATTATTATGCTATATGAGTTACACATAAAGGCATCTTCAAAATGTCTTTTTTTAGGCATTTCAACCACTTTATGGAAACCCATCTGGAAATAAATGTAGCTGGCCTAATGTATGTAATGAATTTAATGTGCTGTTCTTCCACATTAAGGAAAAATCTAATAGGATGATTGAGTGGGGCCAAACTTCTCCAGGAAATTCCTTTATAATACATGATTGAATTATTGTTTTTCTATTAGGGCAGCCAAAACATTCAGTGTCCTCGACAATACAGGATGTGTGCCGTAACTTTTTTGCCACTAAGCTAGGCATACTGTATCTGGACATATGCCCAGCTATTTGAGTATTTCCATTTGAATGATTTATTTATTTTCCAAAGAAAGACTACATAAGTTATACAGAACTCGGGAAATTTCTTTCGGATCAGACGACAGAACTAGGTGCCTGGCTGCCAAATGAATGAAATCTAAGGAATCCAGAGGCATTTACAGCAAAGCTGAGATTTTCCTAATGGATACCTAAAAGTTATGCTCATGAAACTCCTAAACCTTTTCTCAGTAGAAATTGGGCACCTAACTCCCTTTGCAAATCCTCATCTCAAGTCTGCATTCAAGCCCCTAAGTATCCTGATTTTCAAAAATGTTTGCCTTCCAGCCGCAACCACATAAGCTAGGAGAAGCTGCTGAATGTAGCACGTGTGAAAATTGGATTATTTATTTATAAGCCTAAATGTGATCCTAGGAGCCTAACTTTAAATGCCTTTTAAAACCTAGGACCAGATTCGATGATCTTAAGGGTCTTTTCCAACCTAAATGATTCTACGATTCTATAACTTGAATGTTTTTTTCTGGAAAGACATTGTGTATTTGAGACATCTACCTGCACTCCCAGGGGTTACAGCCATAAAACGTATATAATTATTACCGCACATTATGAGAATATGCTAGTGACTTTGAGATATCCTGGAAACCCATACGTAAGTATGTGGCTATATACAAGAGGAGACGGGGAGAAGAACTCCGGATTTTTCAAACTGTAGCTTGGGAAAAGGTGATGTATATTAGTGTAGCCTCCTAACCTTGTCTACAAGATCTCATGGCTCATTTCCTGTAGCAGTAGAGCCTCTTCCCTTCTGTCTTCTTAATAGGGGAGGGCAATTATTTTTCTTCTGTGAATAAAATATTTGCCCCCCAAAAGTAGTCCCAGGTCAAATTAGTCATATAGTTGCAGCTGGAAACTATTTTTGGCCTAGGTTTACAACACTGCAGAGGATATCCAGATACTTTACCGAATATTTAAGGCACTCAGCCAGGGTGTGGGAGATGCAGGTTCAGATCTCTCTGGGGAAGTGGATTTGAATCCACCCCCTGGGAGGTAACTATCATCAGCATCTTGCTGTATAGGGAATGATGGGGTGAGAGAAAATGATTCAAGCAGCCTGAGGTTTGACCAGCTACTTGTCTCACTTGAGCTATGTGTCCTTCCGCAGCTCCTGAGCTGCAGGGGAGCTGGGACGGGGTACTGAACCAAGCAGGAGGCTCGGTTTGACCTCGCAGGCTAAACCAGACCACTTTTACATTCAACCATCATCTGTTTCAGCCGTGCAGAGGCGAGGTTGGGCTCACCTTCCCCCCGCCCCTCTCCCAGAGAAACCAGTGTTTGATTTCTGTGTTTCATTTCCTATTAATCCTCCTTAAACTGAAACTCAGAGGTTATCTACCACCGAGCCAGGATCCTTACTCATCCTGGCAGAGATCAGGTTCTGACCTCTGGGACATCAAATAAAAGCAAAGAAGGGGGTAATATTTATTGGCTTTATTAGTAACACAAAGTGAAAGACACCCAAGTGGGTAAAACTGGAGTGACTCAGTACCCGCTCTGTGCACAGAAGAGGTTTGACCTCTCCTTGTGATAACATTTCGTTACGTCTGCCCCACAGCCTTGCTCCTCAAGTTTATCTCGAGTCAAACAGCTCACCAGGTTAACCCATACTTTTTGTGCAGGATTCTGAAGCCAGCTGAGTGTTTATCATCCTTGAGGAATCTAGCCCATAGAGGTTTGATTAATTTTTTTCATACACACATAAACAGATTCAAGATGTTCTTGTTCAGCCAGAGGATAAAGGTTTCTCCTGCTATCTCAGTTCTCCATCAGAAAAACGGTCAGTCCCAATGTGCCAAGATTCTCCCAAAGGCGTAATTGCCATCATCTGTGTTTACTAATGCAGGCTTACAGGCATCCTGAAAAACAAGGACAGTGTCCTTTCCCAGCATGAACTCCGAAGTCCAGGTAGTCCCAGGCTTGAACTGCTTCTTAAGTGTACCTACAGCCAGGATGCCTCTCAGATAAGACCAGAAGATCCCATCCATGTTGCAGAAGTAATGCTGGTCAGCTTTGATCAGTGGCCCAGCCTCTCAAGAGCAGAAATGTTAAACCCGTGATTCCAGTTTGGACAAGTGCAGAGCATGACCTAAACCTCCTTGGTTCACTCAGAGTCTTCACTTTCCCTCCTAAGTTGCCAAATCACGTTGTTAGACACTGCATAACTGCTGATGTGGTTTTGCACTGTTAGTGCCACGTGTGGGTGGATGCTAAAAAGAGTCATTATCGTTAGTGAATCCTCATTTGCTATAAAAAAAGCACTGCAGCATCATTGAAACCTCATCAGAGGATCGAGCCATATACATCCACACAGAGCCCCCCAGGGTACCCCAGACCCACTTCTCCTTTCCTCCGAGGCAGAGGGCAGGCTGTTTGTCCAGCACGAATCCAACCAAAGTAACAGTCTGTAAATGATTTCACTGATCTTAAATGAAGAAAAGGTTATTGGGTCTAGGATTCAAAGAAGTGAAAAATTTCCACCCTTCCGCCCTTCCCTGCCAAACCCCAAATATTTAAATTGAATGCAACTGCAACTGGACAAAAAAACCCAAAACCTGAATATTTTGATTATCTGGGATCTCAGCCTTGTTACTGAGAAATCAGGTTACAGAAGGTGGGAAAGAAAGTACATCTTAGAAAATCCTTGTTCCCAATGCTACGGCCTTGTCCTTATGTCAGTGTCCTAACAGGACATGAGGTCATCATCTGGGGATAAAAGGCTTTTCTGCCCAATTCTTTTTTAATTCATTGTGGGAGCAGGAGGTGCTTGCCTATACAGTCTACTATAGCTTGCCTATGCTGTCTCGTTTATGGTCTAATCACCACCACAGCTGTATTTCAAGCTGACAGCATGTGCATCCAGGTTCAGGATCTCTGCTCCTTTCTCTCTTTTTTTTTCTTCTAATTTGCATGCATGCACATCCACACTTCAGATATACCAAATTATATCAGGTTTTGAACTTTCCCCCATTGTGTGCTATCACAGAGAATTGTGCAAACTAGAATTCTTACTTCTGAGAGCCTGGAGCTTGTCAAAGCACTTCTCTATGCAACTTTCTACTCATACGCTAGTGATGCTTTGCTGTAAGGATTCTTTCCATTTCTTGACTGAATAAAAGCTTTAAAAAGTGATTATTGCTAACATGCTTAAGCATCCAGTTTACCAAGGATGCAAATACAATTAATTTTAAAGAGCAAGAGATGGGCTTTGAGTATTATTAAAAGATGAGCGATTTTAGAGAGATTTAGTTACCTAAAGTTATGTAACAAGAATGTGTTTCTATACTCCAAGCATCCTGGCAACTCTTAGGTAATCAGCACTTTTTAGTATGTTTGTCTACACAGTAAGTGTCCCAAACAGAGCCGCAATGCCTGCCATGCATTATATTTAATATATACAACTGCAGCTTTTCATTTTTTATTCCATTTGCTTATTCGTTTCTGGAAAGCTGATGGAGGACATGGGGAATGCTAACATGGAAAAGAACAAAACTATAGTAGAATTGTTTCTCAGCACAGTTGTTTCCAAGATCTCCTGTGTACAGTGGTGTGTCCCATATCTATAGATAATACTTTCATAACACATTAATTCAGTTAACACAGCCACCATGTGTATACTGGCTGAACGCATGTTTTAGCAGTTAAAAACAACCAGGAAATATATACCTACTTTCCTTCCCTGGGGACCAGACTTACATCATATCTGGTCAGAAAGTTGTGAGAGTAAGTCCACCAAAGCTATGCCAGAAAAGGACCTATCCCACAGCTAATTAAAGTAGGAAAGGTGTATCTGGGAGATGCCATTTGGCTACCAAAGACAGACTGGTGATGTGTAAAACATCACAAATGTCTACTTGCACCCTATGTCTATGCTTCATTTAGTCTGATACCTTGGAAAAAAATGGTCTGGGAATAGAGGCAGCCAGGAACCCATCCAGAATTGTCCTGCGAGGCGGGGTCTGCATAATCCGGTTGCTTTCAATTTTCATGCATGCTAAGGTAATGCTGCAAATGCCCTGCTCTGCAAACAGGTGCTGGTGCTGCTGGCAGGGAATGGAAGCGGTGCCATTAACTCCAGGGGCGAAGAGCTTCTCAGCTCACCAGCACCAGAAGACGTGGTGGTGGGTCCTTAGCAAAGGAAGAGCCAGGGTGAAGGTAAATTTCTCCACACATGAAGAACCGCAAAATCTTTCCCACAAGGGACAAATTTAGAACTGCTTCCAAGTTACCATATTTTTAACATGTTTTCATGTTAACAAAATAAAATGCCAGAATTCGGGATTCTCTGTAGCATGTGAACAGCTTTCCAGAGCAGTCTGGGGAAGAAGCTTGGTCACCGATTGCTAAAATGTCATTATTAATATATTTGCTTTATTACGCAAAATAATATGAATTCTTCCCTCATAAATTTTTACAGTAACTCCTCCCTGCACAGTGCTCTAGCTGACGAGGATTGTAGATCTAATTATTGGAACATGTGCTTTAATGTGTTCTAATGTCATGTTTTCCTTTAATTGTATTATATCATAAGCCTGCTCTAGAAATAACACTATTAAAGTTTCCTTTCAAAACAAAGATCAATCAAAGAGACAAGTAATTATTTCATTATCCTTAAGAAGCTCATAACATAATGAAAGGAATGTTAAAAATAAACTGAATGGGTGTACTTCATTGAAAGAATAGATCAGTCCTAGCGCCTTTTCTCAGAGACTAAAAAATTATCCAGGATTAAGCTTTCACAGCTTTGGGTATATGATGGATTCTCTGTTTCTAATAATTAAAGAGGGAAGCCTTTCTCCAATAATAAACTAAGAATGAAATCAGCAACAGTTGTATCTGAATAGAAGCAAACGCTCAGGGTTAAAAGCCAAAACTGCAGTTCTGCAGAGCAGGCGGGGTTAGATGATGTTTGGGTTGACTGAGTCCTCTCCAGCCTGGCTTGGAGGAGACTCCATGTGTGAGATCTTGACCTGCTGTGCTGGGGATGCCATCCCTGCCGGTGGGTCCTGGGCAGCCTCAGCCCTGCGGCGCAATGGCAGGTCGAGACGGCATAGCCTGAGGCTGTGTTCAGTTCCTACTAGCAGGTCTCTGACCTTTGGACGCCTTCAGCATGGCTTGGGAGGGAGTTTGAAGTGCAACGCAAGGGGAGGCTGCAGTGGAGGAAGCCCTGCTGGGATGACTGCCCTGCGGTTGTGCAGCCGGGGAAGGAGGAAGAGGCCCTGCCATCAGTACAGCGATACATGTCTCCAGATAACACCAATGATGGATGTGGTCCTCCCTGTCCTGCAGGACACAGCATCTGTTTCTTTTGAAGAGGGATTGAGTGAGGTTCCCTTCCCGAGGAACCCCTTTGAAGGGAATTTTGCAGAGCTTGATTTATGGGTCCCACTTTGATTTTTTTTGCAACTTATTGTAATATTGGAGCCTTTCAGAAGCTCAGATACTGAGGGAAGAAGCAGTGTGGAAGGACATCAGAGAAGAACTTTTGTAACAGAAAAGCTTTCCCAAGAAACTGTAAGAAGAAAAATCTAGGCAGGTAGGAAATGGGTCACAGGAGGAGCTTGTCTCTCCTCTCGGTTCTCTATCCGAATCTGACTTCTCTGGACAGTAATCTAAAATTGACAGCATCTAGTAACCATGAGGCAGCCTGATTGCAGAAGGGGAAGGTAGCTTTGCTGAGCTTCTAAGGAATACGTCCTGTGTAGCAGTGGTGCCAGACGGACCCTGCAGCACAGAAGACAAATTTTGAAAGAGCCAGAAAGAGCAAACTTCTCATTTCACAGGCAGAGCAAAATGCCTTGTCTCCCGTCTGCCTTGCTCAGTGGAGGGGGAAAACAAGATGGAAGAAGAGGGATCTCAATTCACCCCCTGCGCCATTGGGCAGACCAGGTGAACTTCATTGCTACCCCTGTGCTCCCTGCCCAGCAGCCATCCAGGACCAGGGGAGCCATTAGTAGTGGTTTGCAGTTGGGTCGCTCTGAACAGCTGTTTGGACATCAGCTCTACCTACGTGGCCATTTTTACCAGCATAACTCTCCCAGACGGATGTGAGTTTTTTCTCCTCGCAGCAGAACTAGGCTGGCAGTGCCTTCCTGCCACTGGTTGGACCTGAGCTTGGAGTGGGAAATAGTCCAGCCAATACTGCTTACACTGAAAAATATTGAATAAATTACAGTATCTCCAGGGATATTTCTTTTTGTAGAACCAAATATGCCAGGCATTGAGATAAATCCAGAATAGATGACTCTGTATGTTACATATATTTGGATGTCTCTTCTAAGCTGGTCAGACTATTTTAACTCCCATTGCTCCCATTTCCCTGAGCAAGGCAAGGAGTGGGAGCAGCTGCACGTGGCCATGATGCCAGGTGTGGGAACAGATGGCAGACTGGGTACGAGGGCTTCGTTCTGCTCGCTGATGGCAATGACAAGGGTTTCAACAGGACTAAACTGGGTCCTGACTTCCAGAAACAAAATCCCACTTGGCATCACTGCATCCCAGCATGGCACCATTGTTGGTTTAACCAGTTTCTCAATCTATATAACCAGTTCCTCAATCTATATAACCAGTTCATCCCGCTTGAGGTGTATGCATTAGTATTAATTAAGGTGACCCTCTTGTGTCTTGCGTTTGCCGAAGCAAACTCTCTGCCTGACCCTTTGCACCTTTTTGCTGTTTCTTTCTCTCAGGGAGGCCTTGCTGTGGCAATTTCTTTCACATGTTCAAACTGTTGTTTTTCTAACACAAAATACTATACGTTTTCAAAAGCTTAGTATGGAACATATATTTCTAAGTCACGTTTCTTGCCAAAGGAGTAGTGAACATTAAATGTTGGCTGTAGACAGTGGTAGACTTGGGTTTTGGTAGTTAACCAGTAAAAATATTAAAACAGGCAAAGTCTGTCATCACATAAGAGACAGCTTTCAACTTTACTAAATGTCTTTCTACTTACAAAGTTAATGGAAACCAGTCACAATGATAAAATCTGTGACTGTCTTAAAAAGAAGGAATTTTTGGTTCCTTGTGGTAGAAAGAAGACTGGAATTTAAATTCTTGGGCTTTCCCTCCTCATTTTTAATTCCTTTCATTTGATTAAAAGAAGGTTTTAAAAATGAACAGTCCAATGCAGGAAGAAAAGAGAAACACATCTTAGCAAGATAAAAACCCAACCCTTAAAAATAAAACCCAAATCTTGCAATTATGAGAAATCCAACAGCCCCAAAACATGTGGACCCAGAGCACATACAGAAGGTAAACAAAACCTTGGGCAAAAAAGGACAAATGCAGGAATGTTACTGGATGATGCCTGATAAAAACATGACGGGAGAAACCACCATGCAAACCACTTGCAGCTCAGGAAAAAGAATAGCAACTAGGCTGAGATGGGAGTTGCAGATAACAACGTGTGGAAAATTTCTGAGAGAAATCAGGGAGAAAAACAAGGGCGATATTCACATAAAGCGAAATCTAAGAGATCCAGATGTGCTGAAAGGCCAGCAGAGAGGAGAAAATCATGAAGGAAAGAAGTGAGAACATGGAGTTGAAAAGTTGTGATAGCTCTGGAGAACCTCACCAATTATGGAGCATCATGAAAGGAGGAAAAACATGGCAGATCTTCTGCCTCACCTCAAACATCTCTGCCTGAAGAAGGAGGTTGGACTACAACATAGTGCTGCTGTTGCAGCCTTACTACAGGTCAGTTCTGGAAGCAAACCTCAGCTCTTGCAAGCACTTTGTGAGAGAGGCTGTCCTTGTAGTTGTTTTTGCCTGATTCAGCACACTGCAGGCTCAGTCCCCTGCTAGGGCTCTGAGACAACTGCAATGGCCCAAACAATAAATAGCAGAATATAGTCTAAACCTCACAGCGTCAACTGAATGAACTGACTCTTGTTAGCCTAGAAAAGATAAGATTGGCCATTGAAAGGAAGCCAAAACGCAGAGTCAGCTGGTATTTAGTGCAGGTTTTTGTCCGCCCTCTGGAATACTCTTTCAGAGTGATGAAAGGGGAAGTAATACTTTCTACCCTATGAAAACTTCTATTGTAAAAATGGTCTGGTCTGGTCTGTGCTAGAATGAAGCCATGACTTCCCAATGTTTTACATGAACAACCAGAGAAAGAGAAAGACTCTCACCACAGCACATATTAGCCCAGTAACCTGCCTGTTAAGACCCACTGTTAAGGTCAGCTCTCCCCTATCTCAAGTGGATTACCACAAGGTTATCTTGTGGTTGGGGTCTTTTCTTCATTTTGATAACAAATTCCAGCCTGGACTGAGAAATCTTCCCCAGTCACTGTTAGAACTAACATGGTGCCCCTACCCTGACAAAAAAGTTTTAATTTGGACAAACAGCCATACAGACATTTCTCCAAAGAAAAGGACTTAACTGATTTTTTCCCAGAAAACTCTACTTTCAAATGCACATGCCCTTGTAGGGTCTGATCCAAACATGTCAAAGGCAACTGGGTGGATTCTTCTAACCAAGCATTAACCATGTGCGAGCTGGATGTTTAAGCTAAGAAAATCCCTAGGTTGCTGTTCTGGTCTATGGAGCAAGAGAGAAGTAACCATGCATACTGACTCACCCGTTTTAGGTACCTGTATCAGAGTGGCATGAATCATTCGCTGGAATTTCTCATAGTCTCATTCACTGAAGACTATATTTCTCCATAAATGAAAGAAGTCATCTAGTTGGTTACGTACTAGTTACCTAGTTGGTAAACTACACTGTCAAAGGTCATAGAGATTAATTCCAGTCTGTTTTGCCATAGACTTGGGTTAGACTCAGGATCCTTCAAGTTCCGTTATAAAGAGCCACTAATATATCACATTAAGACAGAACTGAACGTTACTGCAGTCATAACTGTTCCTGTTGGAGGAGCCTAAGCTTCATTTGGGAGGCCAAAACATCATATGAAAGCCATAGATACGAACGTGTCAAAATAGCATTCACTAAACACGCAACTCGTCCTTGTCTCTCCTCTTCCTCATGCTCTTCTCTACTCATAGACCTGTATCTTAGCAATGTGAATGTTAAAATGTTAAAAAGTGCTGGTTACCTGTGCAAAAGCTTACAATTTCACTTAAAAAAGGATCTCCGCAAATGGCCAAGTGTAGCAGAGACACGCAGGCATTTATGCTGCAATGTAGCTCTTAAACGATTCCTCTTAAATGTTTAGACTTAGTAATTCCAGTCAATTTTGAGAAATATTGATAGTTTTTAGTAGTAATGGACAGTACATAATTACTAAAAACATAATATTTTTACACCTGGGCTCTTTTATGATAGTGTTACTCCTGTGCAAAATTAAATGTCAGCAAAAGAAGAGTGATTCTAAAATGAAATTTTAAATAAATGTATTATTACGCTGAGGAGGTAGTATGGTGATTTAATATCGTGACTAGTCACACCTGAATAACTAAAGAGTTTGTTTTTACAGGGAAGCGCTAAGTTTACTAAAGCGAAGGGAAAGTATTTTATTACAAATAGATTATCTTAGCGCTTTCACTCAGTTTGGTGCAAAACTTCATGTGGAAACTGGGATTTGACAGAAGTGTAGCTGGGGGGGGGGGAAGCAAAGGAAAAACAAGTAAAAAGTTATCAAAGCAAGGTCCCTAAACACGAAATGCTGTGGAAGACATCCAGAGCAGCCAAGGTCCTTCCTCCACAGCTGTGGATCCAGGCTCTGCAATGGGACCCCCCCGGGGTCCCACACCGGTTACTGTACTACCGGCAGCAGTCCAGCCGGCAGCAGGATCAGGGACGCCCCATAACTCTTCGGGGTGAGATGTGCAACTGTTCAGGGCTAGAGCATCTCCCTCTCCACCGCTGTCAGTAGTCATACTCCTGCTGCCAAAGGCTACTCTCCACCCATTATAATTTATAGGGCTGGAGAATTTGTGATAGCTCGGTTTTAATTCTGTTTAACCAGTGTACACCAGGTGCTCAAGAAACGCAAAAGAAAGTTATATCTTTTCATCTAGAAATTTCTGGAAGGAACCTAATTTGTTGACAATGCAAATTCATAAAATCTATTTCATGAGTACACGGTTAGTTGGAGTGCAGGGCTCTGCAATGCAGGAGGTCATTCTTATTCTGACTGGGAAAGGGCCTGTTTTCATTGTGGGTCTTCTTAGAGCTGGAAGGCAGATTTGTCCTCAGACATGTCCACCGTGTCCTCCTGCAGGAAGGAGAGAGGTGTGGGAGGCCACACGGCTGAACCATTGGCGAGGGCGAGAGAATGCTTACCTGCTTTTCTGACAACAGACCAGAATGTGTCGCTTGTGTCATCCTGGATCCTTTTCCTTGTCTCTTTCTATTTCAGCAGCACGAAAGCTGTGCAGGAGGTATTTGAGAACCTCAGCCCAATAACAGCAGAAAGATTCTGAATATCTTTCGGAGGAAAAGAAGAGTGTGCATTTCCTCTGCTACCCACTGTCCCCTCAGCTTCCCTTACCTACATCACTCAAACAAGGATTCAAACCATTAGGAGAAAAGTCTTCATCTTACAGAAAATTTTTCTGCTTTTTCCTGAAATGGCCTCTGTCTTACTTTTTGTAGCTTCCTTATTTTCCATCAGTGCAGTTTCCCTTCTTTGCTGATTTCTTGCATCAGTTTATTCATTAGATAGAAGGATGTAAAAGAGAATTAAAAAATAAAGCAAAAATAAGGATCTGTTCCCAAAGCCAGTGAAAACAATGGGAGTCAAAGAAACTGGCATTGACAAAACATTTTGTTTTCCTCAGGAGAGAAAGAATGATCCTAGCCAATGTTTTATAGAACAAAGATTCCAGTAATATGTCCAACACAGCAAAATGTAAATTGACATCACATTTAGGTTCTTCCTTTCTTGCTAATAGTGACACTCACCTCAGATTATATTTGATGAGTACACTGACAGTCGTCATTATTGTATTAACTGCATACAGCATGGACTTTAATCTTCCTATGGGATTTTAGGTTGACTACTGTACGTATAGTTTCTGACTGCTGAAAGCTGAGGGTAACCCCTAAAAAAGATACAATCTCTTTTTTTTTTAGCTTTGGAAATTACAAACAGAAGAGCCTGTGATGTAGAGACACACACAGAAGGAAATGATCTGAGAGAGGAGACTTTAATAAGCTAAATAGGTTCAGCCTAATGTACATTCATGTCTTCATTAATTTAGTGGATGATTTTCAGAAGAGTGAGCCTCTCTTCCTCTGGTGTAGGCAAAATGCAGCTAAACTCACCCCCTGCTGATTTGCTATGGGTAAAATCATCTAGCAATCACTTAATCTGAAAGCAAAAATCCTCTTAGGTATTTTCCCAAAGACGTCCTTGAATAGGCTAAGCGTAGGCAATCATATGTGGAAGATAACGGTTTAGCTGAAGATTTTCCTACAGCACAGTCGCTGCATTGCTTCTCTTTCCCTCAGCTGCAAACGATGGCTCTCCCTCCTCTAGCTTTGAGGAGGGAGCACTAGTGGTCTGTGCCCCAAGTAGCTTACAGCTGGAATTCAGATTTAATAAATCAAGTTAGAGGAAATCTCATGAGAGGGAGCCGTCACATGGGGTCACATAAATGAAGAAGCAGCTCCCAAGAAGCGGGCACGTCTCGGGATATTGGTGCCAAAACACCACTCATGAGAAGCTGACTGAATGACAAGAATATCTCTGTTTCCACCCCGTCTGCTCTACGGCGCTCATTCATCAA